>NC_064621.1:124099520-125380770 GCF_023898315.1 Schistocerca nitens
GAAAACAGAGGATCATTAAAAAATGACCCCTATGACAGGAATGAGACTGAATTCAAAGTGAGGAAACATTAAATTTGTGTACCACAAGGTTTGAAGCTTGACCCACCCCTGATCTTAGTCCATGTCAATGATTTATTGGAGACAGTGTAGGATTCTTCAAAAACTGTGTTTGCTAATGACACAAGTGTATTGATAAAAAGTTGTTAATGAATAATGAGAGTAAGGCAATAATGCAACAAAGGGGAACCTGCCATTGGTCACTTTCTGATGCAATCAAAACCTGGCATGGTGACAGAAGGATGAAAATAGAGGGGCACCTCTTTTGGCGTAGGTGCAAGCACACAATAGTTTGCGAGAAAATTATGGTAAAAGTTTCAATGTGACTTCATCAGGCTACTCTTGTGGCTTAAAACAAAGTATGTTGGTAGTGCAGTGGCTAAGTGCACAGTTTTGGAATTTTGTGCCCTGTGTTCAGATTCAATCTTACATTCTGTTTTTCTTCAGTTTTTACAGAAGTATGCAACACTAGTACTTTTTATGATATCATTAAATAAAATGGAGTTAATGGCAAAAGAAATAAAAACTTCAGATCTTATTAAAAACATTTTATCATCACAGTTGACATGGATTGACACTTTCCAGAAAGACCAACAATTTTCATTTGTCTCCAGAAGTTAGTGATAAATTTGGTCCTCAAGTCCATCACAATGTAAACCAATCAATGGAATTACACTGCAATGTGCACACAACAGCCACAAAATCTGGAAAGCTTACAAACAAAACCCATCACCAGTTAGTGGACAAAGTAAAGCAACTTTAAGTAAAAATACAGCCATTTCTGTACATTATTGACTTGTGGGTTGGGAAAAACAATCCCTCCTTATATGATAGGCTGTTTGTCAATGAAATCAAGATACTGAAGTATTCATTGAAAGTAGCTTCTCCTTAGTGTATGCCATTATATTAGCCCTGTGACATATACTTCTACTGAGAGTTAAAGAATTATGTTAGCTGATTGCAGAAGTGCCCTACTCTCATCACACAGCAAGGAGAAATCACAAGTAGAAGTGATGCAATTAAAATACAAATCTTGATCCATAATTAATACTGGGCTCCAGCTGCTTTTGAGAAAATGCTTAGATACGGGTAGTTTGCTACAAAATCATCACAAAGTAGTGAAGTTGTTTTCAAATGATATTCTCACAAAAAAAGGGACACTGATATTTGTGCCTTCACACATTGCTTGTGATATGCTGAATTTTTATGCTTTGAATGTTTCTACAAATGTACTGATTCTCTTGAAGTATGAAAGTAAAAGTAAAAGTAAAAACTTACATACTAAAATTTTTATGTTTTTCATTTTCAGTTACTGTTAATTATATTGTATTGTATAAGATTTGTGATGATACGCTCTGTTTTGAATAAGATTTGAAATGCTTATTTCTTTTGTTGGTAGTTCCATTGTATTTCACAATGTCACAAGAGATAATAATGTGATGTACATCTGCGACAACAAAAGAAAAATGAAACACGAGATTGGGTTCAAACATGTGGTGCAAAATTTCTAAACTGTGCTCTTAACTACTGTGCTACAAACTGACTTGGTTTTACAATTTACAAGTGGACTGATGATGTTGCATCAAAAGTTTGACTGTCATTTTCACAAAAGCTATTGAGTGTTGGCACCTGCACCTTTATCAGCCTTATTTCACCATGCCAAGTATCAGAGAGTGATCTATGGGTTTTCCCCCTTGCCCCTTGTAACATAGATACTACACAGGAATCAAATGGAATTTTTGTTTATTCAAGATAATTTATGAGTATTTTTGCAATATATTTTAGTTTCTGAAGGGTAGGAAATACTAACTTTTTTATATGTCTGGATCATCTACTTTGCTGTTGTTCAAAGTCATTCCATTATCTGCAGGAAGTCTCCATATTCATTTTTAAACTTTGCATAAATACATGGGTCTCAGGTTATCATAAAGCAAATGACTGAACTAACAATTCCTAGCTTCATTCACTTTTCTGTGTTCACATCATCTTTCATCATACAATTATAGAGACTTTTCATAAGTTAGAACACTTCACTATCCTGGCCAATCAACAAATCCTTACAGAGTCTACTCACAACCTCATAGTCATCATCATTCAATAATCTGACAGCAGTAAGGTCTCAACACCAAGTTGAAGATATTAAGATTCAGAGACAATACATTCCAAAGATTTATTTGAATAAAAATAATATATGTACTTTTTATATTAAACTGAAATCAAGAAATTATACTTTCAAAATAAAATAACTGTTCTGTATTCTTATCAAAAAGTTAAATAAAAAATAATAAAATAAAAAGGCTAATAACTGGTTTTATGGATGCAACAAGACCACACACATGATTCATTATTGATGGCATCCCTATTCAAAAGTAAATCTACATCTACATCTACATCCATACTCCGCAAGCCAGCTGACAGTGTATGGCAGAGGGTATCTTGAGTACCTCTATTGCTTCTCCCTTCTATTTCAGTCTCGTATTGTTTGTGGAAAGAAAGATTGTCAGTATGCCTCTGTGTAGGCTCTAATCTCTCTGATTTTATCCTCATGGTCTCTTTGCGAGATATACGTAGGAGGGAGCAATATACTGCTTGACTCCTCGGTGAAGGTATGTTCTCGAAACTTCAACAAAAGTTGATATTTTATTAAATTGATTTGTCAAAATTTTGTGTATGCGAAATGTCAAATTGAACACAGAAATGAACTCCCATATCTTAGATGCATTACAAGGTCCAAGTACATCCATACCAGATACACCAAGGAGAATAATGGAACAGACTTAATACTGGTTCATAGAAAACCCCATAACCTTTATCCTGCAAAAACTTGTCTTATGAAATTTCATACAATTACAAATGACTTACAGCAACAAGAAGTAGAGATCAATGGGTATACACTGTATGAGGGCCCATGTCTGAAGTTTTTGAGTATCCATGTAGATAAGAAACATAGGTGGCATCAGCATGTGGAACAGATAACTAAAATGCTCAGTTCTGACCGCTTTGCTCTCATAAATGTCTCACAGTGTTGACCTGCAGGAGAGACTGCTAGCGTCCTTTCATTCAGTTCTGTCCTATGGCATTATCTTCTGGGTTATTTCAGATAATGAGAAAAAACAAATGTAATGTCTGGTGCATAGGTAGGCAGAAAGATGCATTATTGAATGAGTACATGATCATTGGAAGCAGTCACATCCACAAAATATGTATGAGTATGAATATGGATAGATTTAAAGTGGAATGATAACAAACTAATAACAGGTATGGCACATGTCAGACTGAGATTCATTGGAAAAATCCTTAGTAAGCGTAGTCCATCCACAAAGGAGATAACTCACAAAACCCTCATCTGAGCAGTACCCATACCACTTGACAGTCTAGGAACAGAACCAGATAGAAGGAATAGAAGAAATTGATAAGATCCAAAGAAGAGCAGCACATTTAGTTACAGGTCAATTTAAAAAACACAAAAGTGTCATAGAGATGCTCATCAAACTCCAGTAGCAGATACTACAAGAGAGGTGCTGTGCATCACAGTGTGGTTTATCATTAGTTCTGAGTCTCTATGTTCCAGGAAGAATCGCCCATAAATAGATTCCTCCTATGTATATCTCACAAAAAGATCACAAATGTAAAATGAGAGAGATTGAAGCTCACGTGGAGGCTTACTGACATTCATTCTTCCGAGTAATTGTTTACAATTGGAACTGGAAAGGGGAGAACTGATGGAGGTACAGAAAGTACCCTATGCCACACACCGTAAGGTGGATTGCAGAGTGTAGATGTAGATACAGAAAGCGTTTATTTTACAGAAGTGTGGAATGAGAATATTGTATAAAGTTGACAGTAGAACATTTTGCAGAAGCCTCTTCTCGGACCTATGGGTTGTTACACTTACATGCCAACACACATTCTTCCTAAAGGTGGTTAATAACAGGACTGAATTTAGGATGGACTCAGCTATTCACAACCAGAAGTATAAATAATTTCCACGTAGACAATACTCCCCTCTCTACAGTTTGAATTGGAATCTTATAATCTTGTAAAAAGTCTGTAACATGTTGCTGGTGGTATCAAGCAGGGAAACCCCAAATATTTGAAAACAAAGTAAAAGAATACTTCATTATACTCTCCTTCTACAATTTAGCTGCAATGTTGATATTCCTTTCTGGAACTTCCATTGTTTGTAACTCCAATCATTTACATACCCACCCATAGTATGCATATTTACGAAATTACATTCACATCAGACCATGTTTTCTAGGTGCTCCACTGTTTATTCTGTGGTATTTGGAAAGAACTTTCAAAAATTGACTTCACCAACATAACATGCATACAACTTGTTCAATAGTAACAATAACAACACTGCAAACCAGCATTCCACTACCAGGATAAAAAGGGTCAACAAATGTTTACCATACTGGTTTAAAAAGTTCTCAGTTTACTTGCCACCTCAAATTCAGATACAATCCCAAGCTTCTAATGATTGTCTACATCAGTGTCATTTGGGGGCTACGTCTGACTGTCATGAAACTGGCAAGGCTTCCATTTTAATGCCCATATGATGGCATCTGGTTGGCTAGCTTATATCATGATGACATCTCATACTAGAAGTGTAGACCAACTTTTGTAGGATAACCTAGGATCAGAATACTGAGTCATCAACTTGTTATTCCTACTGCTGGTCTGGGGCGTGTGACAGAGGAGTTAGGATCAAAATTATTGAGGTTTTGGGGCCACTTGTTGACATACTGCCTGATAGCAACACTGGATAGAGAACACGAACATAATCTATGGATTATAGAGTGCCTTCTCAGTACACAACAACATAAAAAAAAATTTCTTATCTTTACTGAATTCGCTGCATTCATACTTAACAATTTGATGCTGAAAATTTGTTTGCCCTGTCCATACCTACATATATCTGAGGCTCATCAGTTTCTTATTGAAGCAACAAGTCAAACTAACCTTTCACATTCACCATAAAGCTCTCAGATGAACTTCAAGGTTAATTCCTTATGATACCTATTGCCACTTCCCATCTCCCTTTCTGTCCAGGTCTTTCCTACCCTGCATAATTCAGCCAGAAGGACTGCAGTTTCCCCCTCCTGTTTCATTATCTTCCCCTGTCTACTACAGAGCCAACAAAACCACAGATCAGCCTCATTTACTTCCCCAATTCCCACACCACTAGAGTCACCCCAATGGACAAATCTACAGCACCTGTCACACTCAACCCCAGAACTAACAATTCTATTGCAAGTTGTTCACTTCTCACCCATGATAAAAATAGTACTTTAGGAAGATTAAGCCAGTTAAACTAATGATAAACAAGAAAAGATATTTACAAAAATTAGACCTACGTGCAATTGTGTGTAAACAAACTACTAGTGCAAAGTTTCTGAATCAGACAATTTAAATTTATGCTACATTCCAGAAATATAAAGTAAATAAAGAAGGGATACACTCTAGTGAAATTTCTGGATATAAAAAATAACAAATAAATGAGATTCTCCAAGTTTAATGTGTGAAATTGTAAACAAAAATAAGACTACAACAAAACTTTATGATCTTTTCATGTTGTCTGGAACAATGCACAAAGAAAAGCGAGACATTTGATAGTAAGCATAAAAACACAGTAATACACTTAACTACTGAGAAATCTGCACTAAATGAACTAATATTACAATCTAAACAACTTATTTTTACAAGAGTACAGAAGCTGGCACTTCTTTCCTTTCAGAAAGGTGATCCAATATTGTGTTATAAGCTAGATTCTCAAAAATATTTGAAAAAAATGGGGAGGAGTTATGTGTGACTATAATTAAAGTTCACTCCCTTATTGCCACTTTTGTCAATGAAAATTGGTACTGCACATTCCAAACTGTCAGGAAATAAACCTTAACTCATCACATCAATTAACTGGAAGGAAACCTATGGGGTGGGGTTGTGGGATTTTAAAGTTTGGATAAGATTTCGGTACATTGGTTGGATTATCATTATATCCAAAAAAGTTACTGCTTATCAGTACCCTAACAATTTCTGTGCTCTTTGACAGCTGATCTGGTATAAGTGATGTCTGGTGGTGGAGTAAGCAGTACTTGCCTACATAAATAAGTGGGTCTGCTTGCAGTGGTTCATTCTTTTCTTTTTACCCCTGTGTTTTCAGTGACAGTTAGGAAGAATTAATTGAATGTAGTGGCCAAATATTTGGCTTGGAAAAAAGACTTAATAAATGGCAAATTTAAAAAATGAGTATAATCAAATATGACTAAAAAAGAAAAATTCAAGACATATCTAAAAACAAAGATGATGTGACTTACCGAACAAAAGCGCTGGCAGGTCGATAGACACACAAACAAACACAAACACACACACAAAATTCAAGCTTTCGCAACAAACTGTTGCCTCATCAGGAAAGAGGGAAGGAGAGGGAAAGACGAAAGGATGTGGGTTTTAAGGGAGAGGGTAAGGAGTCATTCCAATCCCGGGAGCGGAAAGACTTACCTTAGGGGGAAAAAAGGATGGGTATACACTCGCACGCGCGCGCGCGCGCGCGTGCACGCACACACACACACACACACACACACACACACACACACACACACACACACACACACGCACACACACGCACACACACGCACACACACGCACACACACGCACACACACGCACACACACGCACACACACGCACACACACACACGCACACACACACACACACACACACACACATATATATATATATATATCCATCCACACATATACAGACACAAGCAGACATATTTAAAGAAAAAAAATTTCAAGACAAGTATATTTGTTTTTAGACTGCTTGAATCTGTTTGAGTCACATCGTGTTGACAGTTGTAAATAGTACATGAATATGAACATTTTTTTGTTTTCTTTTTTACTGTAAGTTGTTCATTGTATGTTACCATAGTGATACAAGAAATTTGTTTGCAGTGACACTAATAAACTCAATTTAGATGCTTCTGTAAGACAAATAAATTTCTGTTTCAGTGCTGATGAGTTCCAGTGTAAGTCTGGGTCTTGTATTGCATCATCAAGTGTTTGTGATGGAAGACGTCACTGCAATGATGGGAGTGATGAAGCACGTGCTCTTTGTGGCAGTGGCATTGATGGTGACAGGTAATAATTCATTTATGTTTTAAGAATTATTTCCACATACTGTACTGCACCTAACTATCATACTCTTTTTCACATGTTCCAATAGACCCTGCTTGTATCCAGCAACCACTGAACATGGAACATACACAGTCTTGGGATGTGAGTCATGTACACCTGATCCTGGTAAACCTATACAGGAGGGTACAACTATCTTGCGGTACACTTGTGATCCTGGATATGAACTTAAGGGTGAAAATATTCTTTTTTGTCGCAATGGGCAATGGAGTAAAAATACACCAACATGTGAACAACGTAAGTAATGCTTCAGAGCACACTGACAGATCTCCATCAACTTTGGTCTGTACTCTTGACTACTTAGTGACCTGAAGAGCAGTCTTGGGTTGTGTTTCAGATCCTTAGTGGCCTGAACAAACCTGCTTTTGGTTGTTTGGTTCATAAAATTATAATTAGGAAATTGAAAAGTGTTGTCTTTAATGGCAGCCTTCTTGCATGGATGAACACTGGACTTCTAAATGGAAATCAGATGGTCATGTTGACAAACTGGAACTGAAAAAGTAAAACTAAACTCAGAACTGGGAAATGTAGAATGTGAAGACCCACATAATTTGATACTGAGTTCTAACCTGTTCCTAATCTACATAAATGACACCCATTCACTTTGATTAATAGCTCAAAAATGGTAACATTACTTAATGCAAACATACTAATCAGGGCCACAATCTGTCATATTGTGCAGAGCTCAAATGATAACTGTACAGTCCTTCAATTCACACCAAATAATTTGTCTTAAACTCACAAAGATTCGTTTAATATAATTTCAAACAAATGAAAGTGACATGCTGGAAATAAACATTATAGTCATGCACCTTATAAGACAATATGTGTAAAACTCCTTGGGGCAATTGAATCAACACACTGATTAATTAATAAAGAATAGGTTGTTCAGCACCTTGGAGAATCTTTCATTCATTTTGTCAGTTTGAAGACCAGGGTGCTGACTAATTTAATGTCCTTTCACTCACTGTTCTTTTATGGAATGGTCTTCTGGGATAGTGCCAAGAATATCCCTTATCCAACTACAAAGGGTGGGGAAGATAGTTTCATTCTTCTCGGTACCAGAGCACTTGAGGATTACTTAAAAAATCACAAGTGTCAGCTAGGCGTGCATTTACCAAAAAGCGAGTGACTCTGTGTTGGGCCCCTATATGTCATCACCTTACTGTAATGTACATAGACATGCACTGATGGGAAAAAGGTTTGCTGGGAGTGACTATCAGAAAGTCCTGGCTGACTAAACCAGATACTTGTTCTTACTGTGCCTCGCCTTAGCCACTCGAATAAGACCAAACTCCTCACTCAGCTAAGAAGAGGGCATAATCCAGTGAGATGTATAGCATACTCCAATGAGAGTACCCTCCAATATACGGTGCCTGTGGAATACAGGTTTCAGATTGCCCCATTTAAACTGATTGTATTTTACATTTGAGCAAGAGGATAAATGCTAGGTTACTTGCAAATCTACTTTCTGTTTGATGAAAGTATGGATGTGGCACAACTTCCTAAGTTTGGTGAAACATCTGCTCTATTTCTTGTGTTATTAGGATTGAAATTTTAAGGGATTTGTTGAGTAACTGGCTCATCCAGGTATTATGAAAGTGATGATCCAGTTAGACTTCAGCAGGTTTTACTAAGAAGATCAGATGCACAGTCTATTGTGAATGTTATAGCCTGATGGGCAGGTCAGATATGTGTGAAACTGGGAGTGTATTAAATTATAATTTTGCATTAATCACATTCATCTCAGACTATTTTAGTAAGTATCAAAATGTCTTAATAATCTCACCATATGTCACTAAACCCAACAAGCTGTCATCAGAATGAATAGCCACCAAACTGGAACCAAGAGCAAAGTAGACCCACCCCCCTCTGGCACAACATGCAGCTGAACATAACATGCTAGATTTTGATGGCTGCTTTACAATCTGAGCCATATGGATCCTCCCTTCCACCAGCAGCTTTTCTGAACTATACAGACAGGAATTGTCCTTACAACATATTCTCCACCCCTGAAATTATCTCAGCCTCAACCTATGTATGGTAACCTAATGTCCCTGCACACCTACACCATTCACCCAACAGTTGCTGCTCCCCCCCCCCCTCCCCCCCGCATCTTTTGTATGGCATCCTCTGCCAATGTATCAATCCATCCTTTCCTCTTCCCTCCCTGCTACTCTACTTCTCTGCTCCCTCTCCCCCCCCCCCCCCCTCCCCTCCACAGCCCAATTTCCGATGTTGCAGCTGGCAGTCTCTAGCCCTGCACATCCCATCAGGCACTCTTCTCTTCCCCCACATGTACCCTGCTATCCCTCCCCCTTCACTGCCCTCCTTCAGATTGCTCCATCTGGTTATAGCTTCTAACATTTTTAAAGATGATTTAAAGTGAGAAGTAGACATACAAACTTCCCACTTCTTTTATACGAGGTGACTTACTTGAGATTCGCAGCCGATCTTCTTTGCTGGCTAGCTGGCAGCTGGAAAAATCTCTTGACTTCATCTCTGTAGACTGATGTTAGGTATGGGAATATTTAAGCCTCTCTCTCTCTACTTGTGAAATAAGTAGATATGCAAACTTTACTTTTCATCAACCCACAGTATATTTGGACTCCATACGGAATAAAATCCTTACTTTCCACATACATATATGACTTCCAGTAAGTCACTCGCTCCATCCAATGTCAGAAACAAATTTAATTACATTTATAATAGAGCTGGCTTAATAACCACGACTCTGCTTCACATGAATCATAAAATAGGTCTTGCCTCTACCAATACTAGATTAAGAGTTTTCAAGATTACTTTTTTCAACTGTTCTGCTTTCACATAACAATAGTCAATGTCACAGTAGGCACAGAGATGCATAAAAACTCCATGGTTCTTCCTGTAAAACATCTATGGATTGCCTGACAAGTACTTGTTGGTGCCGTTCAACTGCCACATCTACTTTCTTCTCGTTACTGACTTTAAACCTGCACACACACAAATATGTGATGTGCATTAGGTAGGATTTTACCATCCCACACTCATATCTAGAACATCGTGTGTTCGAGATGGTAGAAGCCTGAGTGGTTCTAGAATTCACACAGAAATTCTCGAATCACTACATATCCCCCACCCCAGATTAAACAAACAATATTTTATACATAATCATTATGCAACTAATATTGCACATAATAACACTTTATATTTCATCAGTATACATGTGCTTTCTTTCAATAACTGTGAACAATCTTTCACTTCCTGTTTCGCTATTCATTCTTATTTTACTTTGACCTGTGGTTTTAGTCAGCTTTTCTAATATTTAGGAATTGTGAGGACTGTTTCTCTTTTCTTTATTTTGCTTTTCAATCGAAAACTTCAGGTGTTTATGACACAAGAGTAATCTATTTTCTATTCTTATCTTTCTGTACTACCTTTTTCCTAGTATGTTCTATTTTCACTATTTTCATTTTTTTGTAGTTTGTAGTTTGGAGGAACACTGGGTGAACTGAAAGTGTTGTTTTGGACACTCATTTATTTCTACAAAACATAATAATGCTAGTCATTCATAGAATTTATACTTTCCAGAATAATTCCTATGAAATTTGTGATTTTTGTCACAATACTGTCCCCTTCTCCTGGGATCAGTACCTATTCCTTATTTGTGGGTTGACCTAATGAGAGCACTTCCTCTTTCCATTCTGGGAAGAACGCCCCTTATAAAACACCCCTATTTTTTAGGCCACAGGTCATCCAATCTCCACATAGGTACACCTGCCCTTCATACTTAGTGAATGCTCAGTACACCCCCATTATCATTTCTGAGCAGGCCTCATGGTTCATTACCCTAGTATACATTTCTGTGTATAACATAATTAAGTATTTTCTGGTAAAGATAGATTTATATCTTAAGCTTGACACTTATTCTTTAATACATCATTTACTCCCCAGAGTCCTCGTCTACTTATCAACTTTTATACTTTCAATAGGTATTATGTTAACATATACTATTCATGTCCCACTGTCCTTCAATTCATTAGAGTATTTATTATACTGACATTTCTTATTGATCATCATGGTTAACTTTCTCTCCTGCTTTCATTTTCTCTCTTTGCTCATGCCTCTTTCATAGTTTATATACACATTTTCCTTATGTATATTTGATTTAGAACAGTCATAACTTCCTATATACAAGTGAATATTTCTAGATGTACCCACATTTTCCCCTACAACACTTGATGGTTCTCACATCATGACAGGCTTTCTAGTCTGTAATTGTATGTTTGTGTACTTGTGTATATGTGAATGTGTGTTTGTGTAGTCTGATTCTTTGGCCTTCTTATCTAAAGTAATATGTAGGTTATTAGAAACCATGCTAATAAAGAAGGACTTCAGTGACAAGTTTATGAATATGGAAAGAGGGAAAAATGGACAGGTCCTCAAATGAGAAGTAAGAAAGGAAAAAATAGATATGGATGCTAGGATCAAAGAAGAGAAAGAAGATAGCCCCGAAGACATGAAACCCTTTCCACCATCATTCCCCAGGATCCATACCTCTCAGGTACTTGCGTGAGATGGCGGAGGAGGTTTGGTGTTAAATTATCTCCTACAGAACGGACTTGTCCCACCTTCACCATCGAAGTCCCGGAAGTAAATCCTAGCAACCCTATGGAAACGGCAAATGATGAAGAATCAGGCACACTTGTTTGAGATGGTTGTTTGAAAGGTGTGCTGTGTGTTTTGTGTTAATCATGATTTATCTGTTCATGTAAATCATGCTCTTATCTATAATACCCACCCCATTCAAAGCTTTATACAAACCCTCCCCTCTATATCACATCTCATAAAAGGTATAAAATACTCTATACAAAATAGAAAAATGAATACACTACAATATAACAATTGTTCAGCTAGTCACATCTTATTGTATTTTGCATAAATATAATAATCTATTCAGTTTATTTTGTCTAGATATCACTTCTTTTTGGTGATTTTCTTAAGTTGTTATCTATTTTATAGTCATATTTGGTTTTATAAGCAGGATAGTTCTAGATTTTAAAGGATACATGACAGAATAGTTTAAAATTTTAAAGGGATTCGGTGCAGGAAGACTATTTTGGAAGAAACACCGAAAACAACTCGGGATCAGATGGTTGTCATTCCGCCTATTAACTCAAAATGTTAATGTCCCTGGGGGCTAGATGACTCTATCCAGGACCCATGGATCTGATATTAACTTTTCTTTTGCACTGAAAGACCAGTAATTTTCTTTAAATTTCTTTTGAAAGTCCTCCCAAGAGTAAAAATTCTCAATATTTACTGTAATCCATTCTCAGGCCTCCCCAAGAAGGTACCCCACAGAAAATTCTATTTTTTTAGAATCTTCCCAATTTTTTTGGTACTGCTTGGTTAAACCTTCCTAAGAAATGGGACGGATATATCCTCCATCCAGCTTAAATTTAGGGAGTTGTCTAGATAGCCCTGAATTAGTTCCCCATTGTAAATCAGTCACAGCTTCACTAGTTAATACCACATTAGGTGAAGTTACCCTTTTTTCTACTTTGTCCTGAATAAGCTTGAATTCTCTCCACAAGTCGTCTATACCATTCCTGGTATCACTAAGTTCAGAAAACAGAATAGGCGATACGTACCCAGATGTTATTCTCTCGTTAACTTTTCGATCTATAATTTCTTCAAATTGTTCCTCCAAACTACTTACATTTATGATAGTTCATTATTTTCTCTTTGAAATTTCTTTCTATATCATCTACTCATGTACTGACACCTGTAATTTGCAATTGAATAATCGGTGTTAATTCATTATTCTTATCTACACTCTCTTTCAAAATATTCAATACCTGCTTTACAGAATTAAACTTAACATTGCACACGTTTTCAGAAGATCCTACTTTTCATTAATTTTGGATTCCATGTTATTACATCTGTCCTCAGTGTTAAAATCTAACCTTTTTGATAAGTCTTTGAAATTGTCATTCTGTTTCTGTCTAAGGTCAGTAAACATTTGATTTACATGAATAGTCAAGGAATTAGTCAATTCATTCTTTAAATCTATTTTTAAATTCTCTACTCTACTATTTAAAGCATAAAATTCAGTCTTAAGAGCACCCATGCCCTCACATAGATTACTATATTCTTTGCTTTGTGAGTCAACTTTGGCATTTAGGTAACCTAGATTTGTCGCTTGACTATTTAAAGCTTCACTCTGGGTACTTAATTGAGAATTTACCAAGCCTAGTTCTTTACTTAGAGTCACACTTTGATCTTTGATTAAATTTACCAACTCAGCCCAGTCAGGTGTTTCTTTGCTAAGTCTCATAGCTGTAGCTGGGTCTTGAGTTTCTCCAACTTCTTGTAAATTTTCCATACTCTTAAATGCCTTAGCTCTCGTAATCATTTAAAACTAACTTTAAATATGATAATTACATAAATAAAACTTCAATCGACAGTATGTACCACTTCAACTAAAGTAATGAAGTTTGGTTTCACGCTCACCCGGCGTAGAAGGTTCGGTGTGTAGGTGAGAAGTTGCAGCGGCAGGTCAGCACTAGTAAAGCTGTGAATTTTGCATGTCTTCACCATTTTTCATTCAAGTTTTGCTTCATTGGATATTTGAACATATTCCAATGTCTCAGAGTTAATCCCTTGTCGTGTTATGTATGGTTGCTAGGACAACACACAACTTCTTCTATAGTTTTTGACTTAAATTTCCTGTTTTCTCAGGTCCTTCACACAAGTCACCACGTTCTAACATTTTTGATGGTGATTTAAAGCGAGAAGGAGATGTACAAACTTCCCACTTCTTTCATATGAGGTGACTTACTTGATTTGATATACTTGTACATTTTGTAAAATTCCATTACCTTACCTTTTTTGGTATAATCGAAAAACCTTTTTTTTCACTACAAACAGAATAACATCCTCCTGCATTACTTTCACACTCAGAAAATAATCAAATAAGTGTTAAATCCCTGAAATTTAAATAATCAGTGTTGCATAGGTTTTATGTTCCCATTTACTGTCAAAAACGACTGTTAACCAACATTTCTACTCAAAATATATGTGTCACTCTCTCAAAATGTTAACCATACATTAGCCAAAATCTAAAGCAGTTGAAGATACTATCTAACTTTTTGCACACTAATGACAGGATAGAAAGAAGAGTAAGTGACGTCACCACTGATGTGTTCCAGACAAATCTTGGTACTCCCTACTTGTCCTCTGCAAAATTTGAAAACTAAGTTTTTTGGATGTAAGCTTTCAAGGCAGTAATATTTCTCAAACCTAGGAGTTTTCTGGACTTAGGGCATACCAAGCTGTATGCATTGGTCTGGGGAATTTCAACTACTTCAAAGGGTCCAATGTAAATATGGAAGAATTTCTTAAGTTGATTGTTCATGAGTCTCAACAAAGACCAAGTCACCAAGATTTATCTGAGTGTTTTTTACTTTCTTGACATGTCTCTTTTTCCTAGCCTCACCTTGTTACTTCATCATGTTTCTAATAATTTCTTCTCTTTCCTTGGGTGAAATTGGTGTAAAAGTTGGGAAATCTGTGGATTCATTTATGAAATTTGGTGGCTTCCTATTAAACATAACTTTGAAAGGGGAAAAACCTGTAGTTGAGTGTTGTAAAATATTTATAGCATCTTCAAAATCTGCAGTTTTTTCAATCCCAGATGTATGTTTATGGCTACAGTATATTCTACACAATCTCCCAATCTCTCACATGCTTCTCTCTGCTGGGTTACTGGATGAATTATAGGCGGATATTAAAATGTGTTTATTTTTATTCTTTGAATCATATTGTAATGATTCATGTTGAATGTTACTTAACTTAAGTTTCTTCTGCCTGGTCCATTGATGAATGAATGCGAAATTTTCATGCTTCACAAAATTTATTCACATTAATTGACATCCAAACTGCACACTCGTCATGTAAACAAAACACACAGACTTCACTGATCTCTTTGACTTCCAAAAGTAACTTAAAAACTGACTGATCACAGCATCAGTGCATAGCTTTATATAGAATTTTGACAATAAATTCCAAAATAAAGCATTATTAATTTTGTACAATTTTGATGTTAAAATCAAAATTTACAAAATGTAAAGAAACTGATGTTACAGCCGAATAAGGTATAAAATACAATATTGAATGACAATCTTTTATAGTAATCTATTTAGTTTTCCATAAGAAAATCATTCTGAACTTTAATTACAATACAGTCTCTTGTATTATTTTAGTTATGTAATTAATTACAGTTTGCATTTGGTTACTAACATACAATTGTATTACAGAGCTCATGCTTTATCCAATTATATACATAAAATGCACTAATAAGGCCTCAAATTCTGGAAATTGGAAAACTGTGAGATGTAAACAGTTGGGCAGTTAAATAGAAATGTAATTACAAAGAATATTAATTACAGAGGGAGACATAAAAATAAATAACGAATGAAAATACATTGCTTGGTAATAACTTTTAAGCTGTTTCTCAAGATAGTGAGGTCTTCCGTTACTGGATTTTTAGATCACCATTTTGTTAATTAGAAGCATTGATTTTTCATGCTAACATCTCTGCAGTTTCTAGTTATTTATTGCTTGAGGACTTATTACTCCAGTTTCTTGATTGATTACTTAATTTAGTATATGTACATAATTTTATCAATGACAACAATCCACTGATAATTATGACAATGCATGTCCTTCTAGAACATTCCACATACCTTTGCAATGAATATCAAGCTTTTTATCAAATAGGACAAAATGATACATATAAAGATACAGATACAAGGCCTTAGGAAGCACTGAATTGTCCGATAACTATCCGGATGCATATAAAAAAAAAGGTGGTACCAGACATTTCATATGAGTCCTAGGGGGAGTCTGTACTGTTATAATATACCTCCAATTATTTGCAATGAATTGTGACCCATTATCTGATAATATGGCTTCATGTTTACCTACTGTATGGATATACTTGTTTTCAACTAGTCATGGAATTACATGGCTAGTGGCTTTCCAAATAGGGCGGAGTTTAATAAATTTTGAGAAAATTTCTACCATCACCAAAATGTAATTGTATCCTGTTTTGATGTGGTGGGGGGTTCCATAAAGATCAACAGCCATGAGACTTCATAGTTTTTCAGGTGCATTCGAACCTTGACTAGTTTGGTTGCTCACCTTTACTCTTTGGTGTGTGTCACAATTGGCAATAATTTTCTTAACATGTTTTGACATACTACAAGGTGTACAACTTTGCTTGTGCCATTTGCCGATAGATGGTATCAATGGTAAGTAGCGGTAGAAAGAAACAGATCGCAGACATCAGGCAATTAGCTTGGACCTTGGTCAACATAATCTCATTCAAACATTTGTCAGTTTGTGTCTGCATAATAAAGTTGTTCTTAACTAAAAATGTCAGTTTAAAAGCCTAATTCTCATCATTTGTGAGAGTTGTTACCGTTTTATTCTAATATGAAGAAATCAGCAGCTGAGTCTCATCAAATGCTCTCAAGTACATATGGTAAGGATGCTATTAGTGAAAGAATGTGTCTTGAGTGGTTTCAACCCTTCAAGAATGGTGATTTTAATGTCATAAACTGGCATAGTGGTGGAAGAGAGAATGTTTTCAAAGATGCAGAATTGGAGACACTGCTGAGTGAAGACTCGTGTCAAACTCAAGAAGAATTGGCTTGATTAGTGGGAGTGACACAGCAAGCCATTTCAGAACATCTCAAGGCTATGGGAATGATTCAGAAAGAAGGAACTTGGTCCCGTGTGAGCTGAAACCAAGAGATGTTGAACAGCATTTGTGTGTTTGTGAACAGTTGCTTCAGAGGCAGAAATGGAAGGGATCTCTTCATCAGACTGTGACCAGAGATGAAAAATGGGTTCATTATGATAACCCTAAACACAAAACATTATGGGGATATCCCAGCCATGCTTCCACATTGACAGCCAAACTGAATATTCATGGCTCCAAGATTATGCTCTGCATTTGGTGGGACCAAATGGGAAGTCCTACCCCACCTGCTGTATTCTCCAGACATTGCTCCCTCTATCAATTACCTGTTCAGATCAATGGCACATGGCCTGGCTGACTAACGCTTCCGATCTCATGAAGAAGCCGCAAATTGGATCAATTCATGGACTGCTTCAAAAGATGAACAATTTTTTCGACGCGGGATTCGTACACTGCCTGAAAGATGAGAGAAAGTAGTGGCCAGTGATGGAAAATACTTTGAATGATACATGTGTAATGAATTTGTTTCATTAAAGCCTCAAATGTTGGGGGAAAAATCGCAGAAGCAAAGTTGTACACCTTGTATAAAAATAAAAGTTTTCTCGTAATTTTTGTAAACATTTTTGTGCACCAAAATGTTCATAGCTTTCATGAGTATAGCTCACAAATGTTTTAATAAATTCATCAAAACGTTGGTCTAAGTGTGCAAGTTTAATGATCTGGTTTTTGCAAAACTCTTTCTTATCTCCTCTCTGCTCCCTGTACATTGGACCATTTAAAAACTCACTCTTTATCCTTGCCTGTTCAGTATCAGACCAAAACTTTTTCAATAAACACTTTTCAAATTCATCTTTGGGTAAATTTCTACAGTAAAGTTGGTTGGCCCATGACAAGACTTCCCCTTCTTTTAATAAACTTAATTTTTAATTCATCACTCATATGAGGGAGAAAACTATTACGACAATATTGTATAAAATCAACTGGACGAAAATGCTTGTCACTGGGGAAACTCTTTAGTGGCATAGTAGGAAAGCTTGGGTGTCCTACATTACAGAATGTTTTTAGATAAGCCCCATCTTGTAACTGTTGTACTTGTTTTTTGATAATAGTGACATCACTATGTAAGTCTCACAGCTATCTTCTGAACTTTGTCATCTTCATCTAAGGCAACAATGTCTATTTGTTCAATTAGCTTATTTATAAAGGTTACAGTTTGTTGACTAGTGTCTCCAACAGCATCTTTACATCTAACTTCAACAGAACCTATCTCAGATCTGAGAAACTTGTCTACTTTCACTATTTTTGTCTCTAAAGACTGTATTTTAGATTCTCAAGCCTCTACCCTCCCCTCTACTTTTTTCACACTTTCACCTGTAGCTTTCATTTGAGAAAACTCACCAACTAAGTCTTTTTTAACATTTGAAATTTGTGCATTAAGCTCTCCTCTAATGAGATTACATTCTGAGACTACTGACTTCTCAAGTCTTTCACTATTTTTTCCATTGATGACAGTTTTTTTTCAAGTTTTTCACCATTTATTCCATTGATGACATTAATGCCGTAAACATGTGTTCTAAATTTAACTGTTTGTGTTTTTCACTCAGCATTGTTTTACTTACGTGTGACAATACTTGTTTCTCACGCTCAGGACTTGAATCTATCACACTACGTCTAGAAATCCTGAGTTCTGCACTGATTTCATTTGACTGTTTTGGTGGGCTGTTGTCTAACACCCTGAAGCATGTCTTTATCGGCTATGTCCTGCTTAAAGTCACTAATTGAAACTGGTAGGTTTGGCATATTTATTTCACTGTTCTGATCATGATCCATTGTTTGTAAATTTGTTTATAATTTATCATTGCTAAAAACAAACCTGGAAAAAATGTTCACACAACACTGCACTGAGAAAACACAAAAATAAGTGTTTTAATTGGTACTTAGCTTATTATTGTCCTAGATTGGGTAGGTGGCATCAACTTCAACCTTTACTACCATGTATGTCAATAGTGTTGCGTCCTTCCAACACTTCTCCATGAGTACTATGTCAATTTATATTTGATTTAAAATCATTCCACTCTGTAGCACATTTTCATGCTTTTTAGTCACCTGAAGCACAAACACTGTCAAAAATCCAAACATATAAGTCATAAAGGCACCAGTTTAACAACCTCCTTTTTTATACACAATAGGATGACTCATAATTGTAATTGTAATAAATGTTCATGGAGTAGGAAAAATTTTTGCCTGGGTCTAGTGGTAGTTTTACAGAAAAAATACTCATCCTTTTTTTTTTTTTTTTTTTTTTTTTTTTTTTTTTTTTTTTTTTTTTAGGATCTCCTTCAATCTGTTGCTTGAGTTTCTTCTGTCTGGGACCCAGATTCTTTTGTAGGCATGGAAACCTAATAGATTGCTGTGTTTCTTGAATAACATAGACAACAAGCTTATTCATATTTAATTTTCATGTTTAATTGTCCTAGATGCCTTGCTGCCATCAATTACAATGTTCATTCAGTGAAATACATTCCATTTGCATGCAACTCGAATTTACAATTTGTCCGATTACTGAGCACAACAGAAAAAAACTTATACATCCCTCCTACCTTTCCACCAGAAAACACACAACTCACCCCCAGTTAACATTCATATTTACAGAAAATGAAATTCACTCAGCAGCACAATAGAACAATTATGATAACATATATTCACGTAAACAAAAATTTATCTTTTTGCATTACAGTAATTTTATGAAATTTGTTTTTTAATCACAGGAGTTCAATTTTGCAAGATTTTTATAAAATAATTATTTTTTGTATTTCTCTTTTTTATTAGGCATTTGTAGTTTGTTGAATGAGTTTATATTAAGTACCAGATTGTAAATGTATTTTTCCCTTGTGAATTTTTTAGATAAATTAATTTTATAGGTGTCAGACAAAATTTTATAATTGTGTTAGCATGACATATACTACTATATAGTTGGAGTTTAAAACATTTCAAATAAGATTGAAAAGAGGACAAGATCATACATTTGAGAATATACATGATCTAAACAGCTTATTGCATGTTACAGGATGAGTCAGTAGCTTTTGAGAAACAGTTCTCCAAAGTCAATATACAGATGTGACCAGCGTTCTGATGCCTGGAGAATATTTTTGATATAAAGCTGACTGGTATTTTTGACATACAGGGCATTTAGCAAAATTTTTTTTCATTGTCTTTTCTATATTTTTCTAGTATCAACACTCTCTGGCAATGTGCTTGGTAGAAACTACAACTCTGTGGCATTGATCTGTTGTACTTTTGACTTAAGCACTGCAGGAGTAACCACACCTCTCTTGCCAGATTCTGAATGCATCATAATGACACCTTTTTACACTACAAGTGCATTTAGTCTTTGGTTGATTAAGTGACTTCTTATCACTAGGCCATTCTATTTGAATATACTGTTTGATCTTAGGTAAAATAGGATCTTTAGGCAAAAGTCTGACAGTTAACTTTTAGTTTACTGTGAAAACTTCCACAATGTCTTTACTAATGTCTACTACAAAAGAAATATCTGCCAATGAGTGAAATTTTTTGTCTTGCCCTACTGGAAAACATGAAAGCAAATCCAAATTCACATGTTGTACTGTGGACCTGAATGTAATTTCATAGTCATAATTCAACAGAAATAGCACCCAGCACTGCAGTTATTGAGTTGTCAATGTAGGAACATTATTGTTTGGTCCAAATGTAGACACTAAAGATTTGTGGTCTATGAGGAGGACAAATCTGTGTCTAATGAAATTTGTTGACTAAAAATATAATCACAAGAGGCTCCTCCTCAATCTGTCATTTCTTTGTGCCACTGTCAAAGTCTTTGAATAAACACAACTGTTTGTTCAGAACCATGATATCACTGTAACAGAATGGCACCTATGCCATAATCTGAAGCATCCACAACAGTTGTGTGCATCTAATTCAGCTTGTATGTTGTAATACATCTGGCATCAAGCAAACATTGTTTTAATTTGTTATATGTGCATTGGCATACTCTGTTCCAGTTCCATTTGGTGTCTTTTCATAAAAACTTGTGCTTTGGTTTGCTGATGGAAGCTCCATGAAGGAGAACCTTCTAGTAATAGTTTATTTCTCCTAATGCAGAAAGTAATTGCATGATGTCCTTAGGAGCATGAATGCTTTTAATGGTAATGATATATTGTGGCATCAGCTTGATGCTATGTGCAAACTGTGTGTACTTGAAGTGTTTAACTTTGCATTGAAAGAAGATGCATTTGTCATTGTTATGTTTCAAATTTGCCACTTGTAGAATCTTAAAAAGGTATTTAAAATTCTGTGAAGCTGTGCCTGTGATGATTATGACATCAAGATAGTTCACAGCATTCAGAGCTCTCTGAATTGATTGTTCTGAATACCTCTGAATGGGCAACCTTTTGTAATGGTAGAGATCAAACAGAGTATTTATCACCATAAATTGGTTGTGTACTGTCATCCAGAGGGATTACATACCAGCAGCTAATTTTGGCACTAGTTCTGCAGGCTTGAGAACAGGATGTGAATCAATAATAAATCAAGAATTAACCATTGCATTGAAATTTATGCAAATGTGAAGTGAGCCATTTGGTTTCTGTACAACTATGTGCAGCATTGCTTTTGGCTGCTGGTTACAACTTTGATAACTCATTCTGTTCAGGATGATACAGTTCCTGCTTCACTTTATCTTTTAATGCTAAATGGATATTGTGTGCTTTGCAAAATTTTGTTGCTGCATTTGACTTAAGTGTAAAGTGTGTCTTGTAGCCTTGGATTCTTCTCTTTGCTTTGGAAAAAAAATACCACCATATTTTTGCAACAGTTGATTTAATTTTCCATTCAGAATGTCAATTTGAACTTGATTTACTCATTCATGCATGGTGAAGCCCAAAGTATTTGAGAGGTCCAGTCACAGTAAATTTCTTCTTTTTGCAACTGCAAATGTAGCCTGTTTTGTAAATTGCTTATATGTCACATCTGTTGAAAATTGCCCTTTTATTAGAAACTCATGATTGGTGTAACTGAACAGTACACATAGAAATTTTGTTAACTTTGGTAATCCTCACTTCTGGTACACCTGCAGATTAACAATTGAAATTGATGACTTATCTCAATTTGAAAACTGAAAGAGCTACAGGTAATAAATGAGTTGTTATTCACAGAAAAGACAGCATTCATAATATGTTTCATCAAATCAAATCAAATCAAATCATCTGTAAAAGGTTTAGAATTTCCACAAGTCTGTCATGAACATTACTTGACTTTTTATTATTAACCACAGCTGTATGTTTTAAGTGGCTGCTTTTTTTTGTCAGTTGTGCATCATTTTGCACACTTCAGCTCTATGTTTGTCCTTCTTCAGCAACTACAACATGTGTTTTGATAAAAGCAATTCTCTCTTTTGTGGTTTACGCCACAAGGAGAACATTGTGATTTTGTATTTTGAAACTTGTTTATTGACAGTTTTTCACATAGTGTGCCCGTCATGCATTTTTTGGGTCTGCCCATACTGTTCACATGGATGTGCTGGCCATGTGCATGTAGTGAACTCATCAGTGACGTCTCATTTTATTGCTCTTGGAGTAACAAGATCACATGTAATTAGAGAAAAGGAATAGCTTGCAGGGCTTCATGTAGCAGATCTGAATGTTTTAACAAAGGATTGGAGCATCTTGCACCCTAACATTGACCATTCAACACAGAAACTGCATAGTGATTGGAAACTACAGTCTCCATGCCGACTTATCTCAAGGCGACTAATGGCTACAGTCTCTGTATCGAACGTAGCCTGAGATTCAAGTAGCGTCTTTCCAATGCAACTCTGCCACTCTATTTTAACTCTTGCACCCTAACATTGACCATTCAAGACAGAAGCTGTTTTTTGCCCTTTAAATGATGTCAGTAAATACAGAGTGTTTCAAAATCAACAAACTTCAAGATGTAAAAAGTCTCTCGAGTAACAAAATGATGATAGGAACCTGTGTCTGGAAACGTCAGCCATTGATGCTATAGGGTCTCAAAGTTATCTTTATATATATGTATATGTACAGGGTGAATCAGTGAGGATGCTACAAACTTCCAGGGATGATGGAAAAGGATAAATGTATCAGACTGTAGCAGTTTGAGGTAAAGGACCCTGGTCCAGAAATGAAAGAGTCAAAAGTTATTAGCAAAAATCGGTCTGATATATCTGACAGTGCAATACATGCACTAGTACTGTTGTTGCTAGGACTGTAGGGTAGGCAACTTTCTTGAGGAAATATGAGCACTTGCTCATTTAGCTACTGATGGGTGTTAATAGCTCTTTTTTTCTTCTTTTTTTGAGTCTTCAGTCTTCTGACTGGTTTGATGTGATGTGCCACAAATTCCTCTCTTGTGCCAACCTCTCCATCTCAGAGTAGCACTTGCAACTTGCATCCTCAATTGTTTGCTGGATGCATTCCAATCTCTGTCTTCCTCTGCAGTTTCTACCCTCTACAGCTCCCTGTAGTACCAGGGAAGTAATTCCCTGATGCTTCAACAGATGTCCTAGCATCCTGTCCCCTTCTCCTTATTGGTGTTTTCCACATATTCCTTTCCTCTCCGATTCTGCAGAGATCCTCCTCATTCCTTACCTTATCAGTCCACCTAATTTTCAATATTTGCCTTTAGCACTACATCTCAAATTCTTCAATTTTCTTCTGTTCTGGTTTTCCCACAGTCCATATTTCACTACCATACAATGCTGTGCTCCAAATGAAAATTCTCAGAAATACCTTCCTCAAATTAAGGCCTATGTTTGATGCTAGTAGACTTCTGTTGACCAGGAATGCCCTTTTTGCCACTGCTAGTCTGCTTTGTGTCGAGGGATAGCATCTTTGATTAGTAATCAAAACGTCCTCAGTCCTGGGTTTGATACCCACAACCGCTTAAATTTTGATTGATAATCAGCATTGGTAGCAGAGGACTTCTGGAATAAGAAGTCATCCGCATTCTGCCAATGGCCTTGTTAAAGAGAGCAGAGGAGCAGACAGATGTTCAGGGCACTCTCTTGTCCTTGGGGGTGGGAAACTGCCCCTAAAGGCAAAGGGAACAGCAATGGTTGATGGCACAAAGATGCAGAAGGGAAATGGAAATCACTGCATTAAAGACACATAATGTGAATCCTCAGGACATGTGGCCTGTAATTGAAAAAGTGTCATGATGATCTCTCCATTGGCAAAGGATTCCAGAATAGTGCTCAATTCTGATCCTCGGGAGGGGCTACCAAGGGGAAGGTGACCATGAAAAAAAGATTGAATAATCAATGAAAGGGTAATGTTCTATGAGTTGGGGTATGGAATATCAGAAGCTTGAATGTGGTAGGGAAGCTAGAAAATCTGGAAAGGGAAATGCAAAGGCACAATCTAGATATAGTAAGGGTCAGTGAAGTGAAACAGAAGGAAGAAAAAGATTTCTGGTCAGATGATTATAGGGTATATCTACAGCAGCAGAAAATGGTATAATGGGAGTAGCATTCATTATGAAAACCAAGACAGGCCAGAGAGTCTGTTACTATGAACATTTCAGTGATAGGGTTGTTCTCATCAGAATTGACAGTAAACTAACACCAACAATGATATTTCAGGTATGTATTGTGACATCACAAGCTGAAGATGAAGAGAGAGAGAACATATATGAGGATACTGAAAGAGTAATACAGTACGTAAAGGGAGAAGAAAATCTAATAGTTATGGGGCACTGGAATGCAGTTATAGAGGAAGGAGTAGAAGAAAGGTTAGAGGACAAAATAGGCTTGAGACAGGGAATGAGAGAGGAGAAAGACTAATTTTCTGTAATAAGTTTCATCTAGTAATAGTAAATACGCTGTTGAAGAATCACAAAAGGAGGAGGTATACTTGGAAAAGGCTGTGTGATATGGAAAGCTTTCATTTAGATTACATCATGGTCCGACAGATTCTGAAATCATATACTCAAATGTAAGGTGCGTGACAGTGCTGACGTCCAACGTGAAGCAACGTGCAAGCAAAATGTTAAAGTTGAATAAAGGTATACCCAGGAGCAAACATAGACTCAGATCACCATATTGTAGTGATGAAGTGGAGTCTGAAGTTCAAGAGATTAGCCAGCAAGAATCAATATGCAAAGACATGGGATACAGAAATACTAAGAAATGATGAGTTATTCTTGAAGTTCTCTAATCGCTATAGATACAGTAATAAAGAATAACTCAGTAGGCACTACAGTTTAAGAGGAATGGGCATCTCTAAAAAGGGCATTAACACAAGTTGGAAAGAAAAACCTAGGTACAAAGAAGGTAACTGTGAAGAAACCATGGGTAACAGAAGAAATACTTCAGAATGAATAATCTAATCAGTACAGAATATGGATTGAGAGTAAATCAAAGAAAGAATAAAGTAATGAGAAGTAGCAGAAACGAGAAGAGCAAGAAACTTAACATCAGGATCGATGGTCACAAAATAGATGAAGTTAAGGAATTCTGCTACCTAGGCAGAGTGGAAATCTCATTCTGGAAACATTCCCCAGGCTGTGGCTAAGTCATGTCTCCGCAATATTCTTTCTTTCAGGAGTGCTAGTTCTGCAAGGTTCGCAGGAGAGCTTCTGTTAAGTTTGGAAGGTAGGAGACGAGATACTGGCAGAAGTAAAGCTGTGAGTACTGAGTGTGAGTCGTGCTTCAGTAGCTCAGATGGTAGAGCACTTGCCCGCGAAAGGCAAAGGTCCCGAGTTTGAGTCTCGGTCGGGCACACAGTTTTAATCTGCCAGGAAGTTTCATCATTGTTGGTGTTGGTTTACTGTTGATTCTGATAAAACAGCCCTATCACTGAACCGTTCATAACAACACACTCTCTATCCTACATCTACATCTACATGATTACTCTGCAATTCACATTTAAGTACTTGGCAGAGGGTTCATCGAACCACAATCATACTATCTCTCTACCATTCCACTCCTGAACAGCACACAGGAAAAATGAACACCTAAACCTTTCTGTTTGAGCTCTGATTTCTCTTATTTTATTTTGATGATAATTCCTACCTATGTAGGTTGGGCTCAACAAAATATTTTCGCATTTGGAAGAGAAAGTTGGTGACTGAAATTTCGTAAATAGATCTCGTCGCGACGAAAAACATCTTTGCTTTAATGACTTCATCCCAACTCGCGTATCATATCTGCCACACTCTCTCCCCTATTACGTGATAATACAAAACGAGCTGCCCTTTTTTTGCACCCTTTTGATGTCCTCTGTCAATCCCACCTGGTAAGGATCCCACACCGCGCAGCAATATTCTAACAGAGGACGAACGAGTGTAGTGTAAGCTGTCTCTTTAGTGGACTTGTTGCATCTTCTAAGTGTCCTGCCAATGAAACGCAACCTTTGGCTCGCCTTCCCCACAATATTATCTATGTGGTCTTTCCATCTGAAGTTGTTCGTAATTTTAACACCCTGGTACTTAGTTGAATTGACAGCCTTGAGAATTGTACTATTTATCGAGTAATCGAATTCCAACAGATTTCTTTTGGAACTCATGTGGGTCACCTCACACTTTTTGTTATTTAGCGTCAACTGCCACCTGCCACAGCATAACAGCAATCTTTTATAAATCGCTTTGCAACTGATACTGGTCTTCAGATGACCTTACTAGATGGTAAATTACAGCATCATCTGCGAACAACCTAAGAGAACTGCTCAGATTGTCACCCAGGTCATTTATATAGATCAGGAACAGCAGAGGTCCCAGGACGCTTCCCTGGGGATCACCTGATATCACTTCAATTTTACTCGATGATTTGCCGTCTATTACTAAGAACTGCGACCTTCCTGACAGGAAATCACGAATCCAGTCGCACAACTGAGACCATACCCCATAGGCCCGCAGCTTGATTGGAAGTCGCTTGTGAGGAATGGTGTCAAAAGCTTTCCAGAAATCTAGAAATACGGAATCAACTTGAGATCCCCTGTCGATAGCGGCCATTACTTCGTGCGAATAAAGAGCTAGCTGCGTTGCACAAGAGCGATGTTTTCTGAAACCATGCTGATTACGTATCAATAGATCATTCCCTTCAAGGTGATTCATAATGTTTGAATACAATATATGCTCCAAAACCCTACTGCAAACCGACGTCAATGATATAGGTCTGTAGTTCGATGGCTTACTCCTACTACCCTTCTTAAACACTGGTGCGACCTGTGCAATTTTCCAATGTGTAGGTACAGATCTATTGGTGAGCAAGTGGTTGTATATGATTGCTAAGTAGGGAGCTATTGTATCAGCGTAATCTGAAAGGAACCTAATCGGTATACAATCTGGACCTGAAGACTTGCCCGTATCAAGCAATTTGAGTTGCTGTGCAACCCCTAAGGTATCTACTTCTAAGAAACTCATGCTAGCAGCTGTTTGTGTTTCAAATTCTGGAATATTCCATTTGTCTTCCCTGGTGAAGGAATTTCAGAAAACTGCGTTCAATAACTCCACTTTAGCGGCACAGTCATCGGTAACAGTACCATTGGCACTGTGCAGCGAAGGTGTTGACTGTGTCTTGCCGCTTGTGTACTTTACATATGACCAGAATTTCTTCGGATGTTATTCCAAATTTCGAGACAATGTTTTGTTGTGGAACCTATTAAAGGCATCTCGCATTGAAGTCCATGCCAAATTTCGCGCGTCTGTAAATTTTAGCCAATCTTCGGGATTTCGCGTTCTTCTGAACTTCGCATGCTTTTTCTGTTGCCTCTGCAACAGCGTTTGGACCTGTTTTGTGTACCATGGGGTATCAGTTCCATCTCTTACCAATTTATGAGGTATGAATCTCTCAATTGCTGTTGCTACTATATCTTTGAATTTGAGCCACATCTCGTCTACATTTGCATAGTCAGTTCGGAAGGAATGGAGATTGTCTCTCAAGAAGGCTTCTAGTGACACTTTATCTGCTTTTTTAAATAAAATTATTTTGCGTTTGTTTCTGGTGGATTTGGAAGAAACTGTATTGAGCCTAGCTACAACGACCTTGTGATCACTAACCCCTGTTTCAGTCATGATGCTCTCTATTAGCTCTGGATTGTTTGTGGCTAAGAGGTCAAGTGTGTTTTCGCAACCATTTACAATTCGCGTGGGTTTGTCGACTAACTGCTCGAAATAATTTTCGCAGAAAGAATTTAGGACAATCTTGGAAGATGTTTTCTGCCTACCACTGGTTTTGAACAAGTATTTTTGCCAACATATCGAGGGAAGGTTGAAGTACCAACCAACTATAACCATATGAGTGGGGTATTTATTTGTTACGAGACTCAAATTTTCTCTGAACTGTTCAGCAACTATATCATCGGAGTCTGGGGGTCGGTAGAAGGAGCCAATTATTAACTTAGTTCGGCTGTTAAGTATAACCTCCACCCATACCAATTCGCACGGAGTATATACTTCGACTTCACTACAAGATAAACCACTACTGACAGACACAAACACTCCACCACCAATACTGCCTAATCTATCTTTCCTGAACAGCGTCTGAGACTTCGTAAAAATTTCTGCAGAACTTATTCCAGGCTTTAGCAAGCTTTCTGTACCTATAACGATTTCAGCTTCTGTGCTTTATATTAGCACTTGAAGCTCAGGGACTTTCCCAGCACAACTACAACAATTTACAACTACAGTTCCAACTGTTCCTGGATCCAAGCACGTCCTGTATTTGCCATGCACCCTTTGAGATTGCAGCCCACCCCGTACTTTCCCGAGGCCATCTAATCTAAAAAACGGCCCAGTCTACGCCACACAGCCTCCGCTACCCGTGTAGCCACCAGCTGAGTGTAGTGAACTCCTGACCTATTCAGCGGAACCCGAAACCCCACCACCCTATGGCGCAAGTCAAGGAATCTGCAGCCAACATGGTCGCAAAACCATCTGAGCCTCTGATTCAGACCCTCCACCCGGCTCTGCACCAAAGGTCTGCAGTCGGTTCTGTCAACGATGCTGCAGATGGTGAGCTCTGCCTTCATCTCGTAAGCAAGACCAGCAGCCTTCACCAAATCAGATAGCCGCTAGAATCCAGAGAGAATTTCCTCAGATCCAAAGCAACACACGTCATTAGTGCCGACATGAGCCACCACCTGCAGCTGGCTGCACCCTGTGCTCTTCATGGCATCTGGAAGGACCCTTTCCACATCAGGGATGACTCCACCCGGAATGCACACGGAGTGCACACTGGATTTCTTCCCCTCCTTAGCCGCCATATCCCTAAGGGGCCCCATTACACACCTAACATTGGAGCTCCCAACTACCAATAAGCCCACCCTCTGCGATTGCCCATACCTTGAAGGCTGAGAATCATCCTCTGAAACAGGGCAGGCAGCTGCATCTGGCTCAGCCAGAGACAGTACTTGAAGCCTGTTTGTCAGACGCACCGGGTAGGCCTTCTGATCAGCCTCCAGGGATGTCTTTCGCTGCCTGCCACGCCTTGGAACAACCTCCCAATCAACCACAGGTGAGGGCTCAGTCCCACTGCGGGCAGCAACTGGGGCAACCACAGTGGCAGACCGATCTGGGGACAGACGGGACGAGGTTGACATCCCCATGACACCCAAGTCCGGCTCCCCACAGTGGTGCCCATTGGCAACAGACTCAAGCTGCGTGACCGAAGTCAGCGCCGCCTGCAGCTGTGAGCGAGGGGATGCCAATTCAGCCCTCATCCGAACACAGCAATCACAGTTCCTGTCCATTCTAATCGATGTTGAACCACAGTTACTGAAACACGAGTCCGTGCCTAGATAACACAAGGGAAACACGCAAAGAATGTATGAACTAACCTGTACAAATGCCTAACAACTGCGCTACAATCTGCCTGAATTTAAGATTATAGTAACTAAAACTCGAAATTACACCTCCTATACGAAACTCACACACAATTTAAGTAAGAATCTACGAAGTAAACACAGAAAAGAAGCTATATCCTACCTTGCTAATCATAATGAATGCTACTTACGTTATACAATTTTCTGCTGCTGTTGATATACCCCATAATCATCTGACCAGAAATCCTTTTCTTCTTTCCATTTCACTTCACTGACCCCTACAGTATCTAGATTGAGCTTTTGCATTTCCTTTATCAGATTTTCTAGATTCCCTACCACATTCAAGCTTCTGATATTCCGCACCCCAACTCATAGAACGTTATGCTTTCTGATTATTCAATTTGTTTCTCATGGTCACCTCCCCCTTGGCAGTCCCCTCCTAGAGACCTGAATGGATGACTATTCCGGAATCTTTTGCCAATGGAGAGATCATCATGACACTTCTTCAATTACAGGCCTGAGGATACATGTAGTGTCTCTTTAATGCAGTAGCTTCACTGCCTTTTGCATACTCATGCTGTTGCTCATTCATAGCTCTTAAGGTATGTATTTTAGAGAATATGTTTACTAGACTTTTTCTTTTTCTATACTACTGCCTCTGAAAGTTGACTATCCTACAGTCATAGCTACACCCCTACCCGTACATATACTCCACTATCAGAATGATATTCGCTTGTAACCTTTGGCACATTCATTTCTGGACCAGGGTTTGATATCTCAAACTGATAGATTTATCCTTCTCCATCATCCCTGAAAGTTTGTAACATGATCACTGAATCACTATGCATATATACATACACCTACTGGGTTCCTATCCTCATTATGCACAATTTCATCAAGGCACTGTTTTTCAAGATTGTCCCACTCCTCAACAGCAATTCACTGTAGGTAGATCCCTCAGAGTGGTTGGTAGGTCACGTCATCTGTAAACAGCCCTTTTCAATCCATCCGAGGCATGTTCGATAGGGTTCATATCTGGGGAACATGCTGGCCACTCTAATCGAGTGATGTCGTAATCTTGAAGGAAGTCATTGACAATATGTGCTTGAAGGGGGTGTGAATTGTCGCCCATGAAGATGAATGCCTTGCCAATATACTGCTGATGTGGTTGCATTATTGGTCGTGGGATGGCATTCACATATCATACAGCTGTTACGGTGCCCTCCATGACCACCAGCAGCATTATGCCACCCCAAAACAGCAGCGAATCTCCACCTTGCTGCACTCACTGAACAGTGTATCTAAGGCGTTTAGCCTGACCGGTTGCCTCCAAACACGTCTCCAACAATTGTCTCGTTGAAGGCATATGCGACACTCATTGGTGAAGAGAACGTTATGCCAATTCTGAGCGGTCCATTCAGCATGTTGTTGGGCCCATCTGCATAGTGTTTTGGTTGCAGAGATGGACCTCGCCATGGACATCGGGAGTGAAGTTGCACATCATGCAGCCTATTGCGCACAGTTTGAGTCGTAACATGATGTCCTGTGACTGCACAAAAAGCATTATTGAACATGGTGGCGTTGCTGTCAGGGTTCCTCTGAACTGTAATCTGTAGTAGTAGCCCTCTGGTGGCCTGAGTGAGGCATGTCATTGACTGTTCCTGTCTCTTTGTATCTCCGCCCAAACAACATTGCTTTGGTTCACTCTGTGACGCCTGGACACTTCCCTTGTTGAGAGTCCTTCCTGGCACAAAGGAACAATGTGGACATGATCAAACCATAGTACTGACCATCTATGTGTGGTTGAACTACACACAACACAAGCCATGTACCTCCTTCCTGCTAGAATAACTGGAACTGATTGGCTGTCAGACTCTCTCCGTCTAATAGGCACTACTCGTGCATCAAACCTTGTGCACCAGATTCTTTTTAAAAAACAAGATGTTTACAAGTTTTTGGAGGTGCACTGAAATGTATCAATTGTTTATACTGTTGGGCCTATACAGGGGCATTCTGTCAGCTGCCCAGCAGTTTCCACTCATGGTGTCTCTAGGATTAGACTTACAAATGAATTTTCAGGTTTGAGATCTCTATGCAGTTTTAAAGGCACTGGAGTAGATGGGGAGCTATCACTGGAATAACTTTCTCATCTGCTCTGATTCTGTAAGTACATTATATATGAGTTGGCAAATGTACGCAGCAATGTTGTCCAATACATACAAGACACACTTAACATACCAAATTGTCAAAGGAGGAAGTAACAATCTGCTGGGTACCAGCCATGTGGGAATCCTGGGAAATGAGAAACTGATGTGACAGCAAGGGATGCATGGGAGGAAAATGTTACTCTGTGCTCTCCCCTCCAGTACCATTACCTTGTTGTTGAGGAGGAGACTTGTCAGTGAGAGAATGTTTGGCTGGAGGTACAAAATAACAAATTACTGCTAGTGAAACCTGCAGTTTTGCCACAGTGGTCATTGCTAGAGTCACACAGAAATAAAGGAGTCACCCTGGCTTGCTGAGAGCATTCTGCTGTTCTGACACACAACACAGGCACATCATCTTGTGGGAGCACCCACCACTGTGTGGCACTTGTGTCAAGGCATACCAGTGTCACACTGCCATGTATTACTCAATTGTATTTTGTAGATTGTATGAGAGGATATAGATTTTTCTTCGTAACGATCTGCCCGCTGTTTAAAATAACAGTGATGAGTGTAAAAAATTTTCTGCATTGCCAGGGTTCCTGCCCCAGTTATTGTGTAGGTTATTTTCATTTATGTAAGAGTGGCTGCTTCATCCTTTTTTAGTTAGTGGTCAAGCCACCCATGCTAATATGAACCAGTCTTGCAGTTTTGGCTGTTTAAATTTCTCCTTGAATAGTTTTTATTTAAGCACTTTTAACACCCATGTATAGGCCTGTTATCCAACATTTACTACTTCTCACAGTGGCTGGTTCTTTCCATGCATTTATTAGTGATCAGCAAGCCTCATGTACTGGAGAATAAATTTTAGGACTTTCTTCAACTATTTGTCTTTCATTTAATACTGTGTATCATTACTGTATTATAGTTATATTTAAGCATGAGGAAAGGGTATGAATGAATGTGTGTAGATGTGTACTCTCCCATGTATGAATTTTTGTTGCCTGTGTAAATGTATTGATAAGTGGCCACTGTCTCTGTTGTCTTTGCCAGACAGTCTTTCAAGCATCTAAAGTGTGTCCATGCTGTAGAGCACTCTGCAACAATTGTAATCATCGTCCATCTTCACAGCCACTTTGGTTAATCTTACAAGGCCGAATTTGTCATTCAAAATGGCCCCATTCAGGAGCCATAGGTTGTCTGACATTTTCATATCCTTGTTTAATTCCTACAATTCATCTGCCATTCTCAAGACACTTAGTTTTTCTGTGACTGTATTCTCCAAAACTGAGCTGGGAAATCTGGAAATTGATACACGTAATAATATAAACACTTCTTTCGCTATCCCCCATCCCCAATTTCTGATTGCACTGGTTCTAACAATAGGCTACTCATAAAGTAACTGGGGGCCTGTTCACTTTCATCTGATGATGAGATGTATGTTTTTTGTATGCTGTATTGTTTTTTTTGTATGAATTTCAGTATAAGCTTGTATGATTAATGCCAACTCATAAAATGCAACAATACCACTGAGGCACAGTATTAGACTCATTTGTGTAGCATGGATATTTTTACACGCCAGTTGTCCAAACATGTGATTCATTTAGTCAGGAAAACACAACATGTGTTTTAAATGAAATAAATCACATGTATCAGTAACTGATGTGTCACAATCTCTATACTGACATTGTGATACAGTTGCTCTGTGGCTTCACAACAGATATCATCAGTGTAGAGTTTTGTCTTGTAATTTTTAGTATAAATCAATGTATTACTTTGAACCTAGTTTCTAATAGCAATAAAGGCCCCAATGGACCCATTATTTAGTGTGGTTGTAAACGTCGATCACTTTTTCGAAACCCCATAATTCCCACCCAGTGAGAGGCTTAAGTGTCAAATTTGGCTCAAAGGTGTGTACACCCTTCTTCTCTAATGGTGCAAAAGTGAGGCACCCAGCAATGTCACTCTTGGGATCAATGAAATGTGAACGTCAATCCAAATTCTTCATATGCTCTGACTCGCTTAGTATGCTGTGTACAATTCAGTCTATGTACCCAGCATACAGAACTCTCCAGAACATCTGTGACACCATACTGCACTTGCAATGACAAGGAATGGAGTTCTCATTCTGAATATGAGGACATTTGGGTATCTGTGGGAATGAGTTGACCAATACCATGGCCATGGAGGCATTCACCCTTCCCAATGTTACTGACTGTGCTATCTGTCTCCGCAATGCCCTGTGATTGCTGTAAAGGTCTGTAATATGTCTTTGGGAGAAAGAGTGGTTGGGTGTGATGGAAAATAAATTTCAATCAATAAAAGAGACTGTAAGGCCATAGCACACTTCCTTCCAGACAGTTAAAGTTGATGAAGTCTGTTTAACATGACTTTGAATACGTCACAGCCACCTGACCCATGGCTTCCTGCCAAGATGTGAAGACCTGCCTGTTTGTGATTCATGTGGTGTACTGATTATGGTTCTCCTCATTTTAACTGACACTATTTTATATAATGACAAGAGGGTTCAAGCTGGTTTACCAAAAGGCCTGCACTCAATTTTAGATGATAATGAGCAAAATGTGGCATGTGTTTTACACTTCTGTGTTTTATCTTCCCTTCTACCTAAGCTCTTAGGTTGAAGCATTTACTATGTTAGAGAACAACTGGCTCAAGCAGTTACTATTTTTATGATCCACTAGTCTTCTTTTCTGGACTTGTCTCTTAGTGGCTATCCAAATGATATATCATTGATTGTAGTGGTCTGCCTTTACTTGCTTGCTCCATTGCAGCCTTCAGAGGAGTCATGTGTGTTCATGTAAAAAAGAGTACAAAGGAGCATATTTGGTCTTGTGTTCTATTTTAGGCTATCCTCTTTTTGCGTGCTATAGCCCCATTCACCTCACACAGTCAGCATAAGGGTGCTGATGACTGTGATGGTGAATGCCCTCCAGATGCAGCAGCAGCACCACCACCACCACCACCACCAACAACAACAACAACAACAACAATCAAACAGCTAAGTGTTTACACATTCTGTAAAAAGGCTACAGCTCAGAAGTTCACGTGGTGTGTAAGGTGAGTTAATGATGTCGCATTGGCACTAAATTTCACACAATTCTGCCTGGTGTTGCCATGGATGTGTCACATGATAGGATAATTGTCATGCCCCCTCTTAACCTACATTTCATCCAATCTTTTAACGCCTTTGCAAAGGAGGTCAGAACCATGATGCCCAGTGTTGAAATCACACTATTTTCTTATGAGTGGCTGAGGAAAACATTTCAGACACATTGGCACTCAGAATCAACACAAAAAAGGTGCATGGGGTGGCATAAAGGACATCAATGAAATCTCCCCTTTCCTTAGGCTGTTGATCCCCACACATTTTGTGGTCAAAAACTACAGTTTGCTGTGCAGTGAGCATCAGGAAGATGTTCTTTACAACCTTTGACACTGCTGACACCCTCAGGCATTCAATCCTTCTCTAAGGACATTGTGGTGCTGCATCCCAATAAAACACGATCACTCACGTTTGGAGTGCAGTGTGACTGCAATTTTTGCTCTCATGTACAGATTGGAACCTCTAGACTCCACTTAAAACCACTAAATGAAATTTGAATGTGATCCAGAGCAGGAAAGGGTAGTTATGCTTTTTCAGCACTGCTATTTCATGTTTGCCTTTCGTGTTATCATGGAGGGATGCAATATTGACACACAGGTGAAGAAAATGGCAAACGGTCTCTCCCTAAGACCTTCCCCAGTTTGACAAAACTCTTGGTGACACCTGCCTACCTTTGTTGTCAACTTTAAAAATGGAGCTGTACAGGCAGAAGCCATCAAGAAGTCCTGTGTGCTTACAGACTGGCAACTGCTTTGAAGGTCTCAGATTCTGGATGGCCTGCTATCAGACACAAGAGCAACAGTCTGGCAGCAAAACAGCAGTAGCAAAGCATGCCTGCAGGCACCTTTTTCTGCTTTGGAGTATGTACAAATATCATAGAAATGTGGTGCAAATGTGACATCACTAACCCAACTTACCCATCATGTGAACTTCTGAGCTGTAGACATTTTTTCACACATGTGAACACCTTGCTGTCCAAAGCATTGTTGAGCCCAAGAGCAATGTTGCAGGATACCACACTTTTGCACCATTACAAGGAAAGGTTGTAAACACCTTTGAGCCAAATTTCAAACTTAAGCTTCACATTGGATTGGATTTATGTGGTTTTGAAAAAGTAATGCTTCGATTCTGTTGTGCAGTGTAGTATATCTGTTGGCATGGCTGCCTTGATAACTTCAGTGTGGATGCACAACAGGGCCTGTGTCTCTTGGGGGGAATACATGACTTGCTGCAAGCAAGTAAATGAATGGACAGTGGACCTACTAGTACATGGCAAGTAGAGAATTTGGGTCGGATAAGAAGCGTCTCCGGATGGCTGAGACGGTTAAGGCAATTGTTTGTATTAAGCAGGAGATCCAGGTTCAAGTCACAGTCGGGTACAAATTTTCATCCTTCATCATTATGTTATTTTGATATTGTAGCTGTAGTCTGTCTCTCCTTTGAGGTTTCCATTATTGTTATCTAATTGTTCCATGCTCTGCAACAAGACATTTTCGTAATGAATGAATATTAATCATACAACTTTTCACTGTTATGTTATTACATGGTACTGCTGTTTTAACATCAATTAGTAATTAATAGCAGTGATAATATAGTGCAGAGTTTTTGAGGTTAGTAAATAATTTATGTATGTCAAAAGCAGGACCAGAATGTGTGCTGAACCTTGCAGGACACTGTGTTTGTATCATCACTCAGAATTTATTTTAATTCCTGCAGTATCATTTGTTAAAGTGACCCTCTATTTTCTATGTTCTTTAATGCCATAACATTTTAGTTTACATAGAAAATCTACACAAAGGCCTTGGCAAGACCGTAGAAAATGCTAACACTGTAACTTTTGGTATTTAGTTCTACCATGACAGAGATAGTGAGATCATACATTTATTTCTCTGTAAAGAAGCCTTTACAAAACCCATACTAAGCTGTCTTGAAGGTATTTTCAGGAAGTGGCTCAATATTCTGTTATAAGTAGGACATTCGCTAATTTACATGATATAGCTGAGCTGTGAATGCTGTAATCTGACTTGATATAATTTATTTAGTATGTAAAACTGAGAGTGGTATATTATGTACATCTTCATTTTGTATTTCAGGAAAGTGTCCAAGACTCACATCAGAATCAATTTATGCTGACTGCTTCTATGGTGAATCGAGGTTCACTTGTGACTATCCAGTTCTCCCAGGAACAAAAGCAGTTGTGGATTGCAAATTGTATTATACATCAGCAACTAGACTAAAACAAAGTCTAACATGTGGACTTGATGGTCAGTGGAATAGTGTAGTCAAGAAATGCTATCCAGGTAAAAATGCATCAAAGACCTTGCAGTGCATCTCCATCTGAAATAAGTTATTAGTATAAATAAATGGGAAGTCCTAACTGAAAGTCCTCAACAAGGTAATAACCAAGATTGAAAACTTGCTATCTATTAGATGTATCATTCATATATGTAGAATACACATACAAGGGCTTTTCAAATATGAACCAGATTTAGCTGTGGTGTCTGTGGTAGTGCATGGAAATGGGCACAACATTGACAGAATGTTGGGGAGGAGGGGTGTCTGGAATAGCATTGTGGTGCTCCAGTTAGTGTGCAAGAGGTATGCAAGTCCCTTGCACAGAACATAATCGCCAAGTTTCTTGCAAAAGAAAGGGCACCTAACTTGTGGAAAATTTGAAGAGGCTCTGTGCACAGTTTGGGAAGAAATTCTTTCAAAGACCCAAGTGTATGAATGGCATAAAAAATTTGTGGCAGAATGAGTAGCTGTGGGAAAATTACCCCACCAAAGATGACTATGGACAAGCATCATATCAGATAACATCTGAAATTGCTTAGGTGGTAGGAAGAGCCAGCGCGCAATCTGAAACATGATTCTTCTGTGTGACAATGAAAGGCCACAGTCTGTTGCTTTAAAGAGGCAAAAACTGGAGGAAATTCATTGTCCAACTCTGGGACATTACAGTCTAGACTGATCATCCTGCAACTACCATATATCTGGACTGCTGAAAGAACAACTTGGAGGACAAAGGTTTGATGACAACACAGTGGTAGAAGAGTTGGTGTGCAAGTTGCTGCGCACATGTATCTCTGTTTTCTTCAAGAATGGCATCAAAAAGTTGCCAATTCCATGGGAAAAATGTGTAGCAATGTCAGAAGACATGTAAAAATATGAAGTGGGTGTAATTTTTTAGATTCAAGAAAGCTTACAGAAAACAATTCTGTATCACATTTGATCTTTCCCTTGAACATACACAGATGCAGGGAGATAGAGGGAAGGCTGGGAAACAGTGGCTGATGGTCGAGAGGGAGGCAGCAGGTGCATACAAGACAAATATGACACAGGCACGGACATAGGCACAGGTGAGTTTGTGCACTGGAGAGAACAGCAGATAGACAGCGTAGGAAGGAGTAACTTGTAAGATTGGGGAAGAGAGTATGGGTGTAAGGTGAATGAAGCAAGGTTTCTGGGGCAGGATGGTAGTGGTTGTGAAGCATGGGGCTAGTGGAAATTTAGGCCAGAAGGGCTAAAGGAATGAAGGATATGTTGCAGGGATAGTTCCCATCTCCATGGTTCAGAGAAGCCGTTGTCGGGAGGAAGCATTCATACATAATAGGTCCCAAAGCAGCCACTGAAATCTGGCACACCATGTTCAGCAGTATGTTCAGCTCTCCTCTCAGCCACAGTTTGGCAGTGGTCATTTGCATGGGTGGGCAGCTGGTCTGTGGTTGTGGGCACATAAAACACTGTGCAGAAATGGCACCAGAGCTTGTATATTATGTGGCTGCTTTCATAGATGGCTGTGCCTCTGATGGGATAGGATAAGGCTGTGCTGGGTCTGGAGAACATGTTGGATGGTTAGGTCTTGCACTTAGGTCTTTCACAATAATATCAGCCATGTGAGCAAGGGTTGGGAGTAGTTGTGGCATAAGAATTGACCAGGATATTGTTTAGATTGGGTGGGCAGTTTGTAATCTTGCCCTCCCACACATCACCATTAAATTTTTCTTAGTCTCTTCATTAGCTTCAAAAGCTTCAAGGGGAGTAAGATAATGAAAAACTTTTTTACTTATCTTCATTTTCTCATTGTTGGCTGCAGTCAGGTCTAGGGTAGATTCTTGAGGCAAATAATGTTTGAAGATTTGCCTGTCTTTCTCTTGAATTTTATTTTTTGTCACATTTTTTCACTATCATGCCATCTTTACTATTTTCACTTCTGTAACACTACAAATTACGCTGTTATTGCCAGATATACGAGGGCAAGTCAATTATTATCCACAAAGTAGTTATAAAACTTTATTGTAATCAAATAGGAAACTTACTAGAACATTTTTTGACATAGTCTCCTTGTGTTTCAACGCACTTGGTCCATCATTGTACAAGCTTCCTGATGCCCTCATAAAAGAAGGTTCTCAGTTAAGCTGCAAGCCAGGAATGCACCGCTACTTTCACTGCTTCACCTGAGGTAAATCGATGGCCCCTTAATGCCTGTTTGAGTGGACCAAACAAGTAGTAGTCAGAAGGGGCAAGATCAGGACTATATGGAGGATGATCCAGTACTTCAAATTTGACTTTCTGGAGCATTTCAGTAGTGTGGGCTGCAGTATGTGGACGGGCATTGTTGAGCAACATCACAACACTTTTGACAGCAATCCTCGGTGTTTGCTTCAAATTGCAGGCTTTAGCCTAGCAGTAAGCATCTCAGTGGAACATACACTGTTTATTGTTGTGCCCCTTTCCCCATAATGTTCCAGTACTGGACCTTGTGTATCCCAAAAAACCTTAAGCATCAGTTTTCCTGTGGATGGTTGGGTCTTGAACTTTTTCTTGCATGGCAAATTTGGATGTTTCCATTCCATACTCTGCCTTTACTCTCCAGCTCATAATGATGGATCAATGTTTCATCACCAGTAATGATCCTGTCTAAGAAGTTGTCCCCTTCATTACCATAATGATCCAAATCTTTTTTGCAGATGTCCAAGCAGATTTGTTTAAGCAACTGTCAGTTGTTTTGGAACCCATCTTGCACAAACTTTATGAAATCCAAGTCTGCTGTGAATGATCCTGTAGACAGAACTCTGGCTAATTTGCAGATGATGTGCCACTTCATCAGTAGTTAATTGTCTGCCTAAGAGAATCATTTCACATGAATGCTCAACAATTTCTTCATTTGTGGCGGTAAACGGTTGTCTGGCTCCTTTATCATCCATAACACTTGTGCGACTACATCAGAATTTTTCAATCCATTCATAGACACAGTGTTGTGGCAAAACACTGTTCCCGTACTGTACCAAAAGTCTTTGACGAATTTCGGCCCCTGATATGCCTTCGACCACAAAAAACGGAGTAGGCACTCTACCTCATCTAAGTGTTTGTCTGACTGCTGGCAAGTATTCAGACTTGTTATGTATACGTTGGCATCTCAGCTCCTCCACTGTTTGAACATCTGCTACTTTTGCTCTTAAATTATTTATAAGCTAATAATTTTTATGACAGTGAAACCATAAGTGTTTCTGTGAGATGGGTCATTGTGTAACTACAAATATGACCAGAAAATGGTGACAGTGGCTGAATACAGTGATCATAAAATAATAAACAGCAATCAGTAGACAAATAAGAATTTTTTTTCTAGAAATAAAGATTGTGAATCAATATTTACTGAGAAGTGCATCCAGTTTTGATAAACTAATTGACTTTGGAATTGCAGGACATTATATTTCCAAATATTTAAACATCACACATTTGGATTTTCTTTGTGTACTAAAATCCAAAATTCCTTTAACTTTGGGACAATTACCTGGAACATCTTGTTGATGTATTATGTATTTTTCCAGATCATCTTCAACAAAAGAGTGTAGTTTTCAGTGCAACCTCATTGTCTCTAGGAAAAAATGCTCTCCCTAGTTATAGCAGATCTCTTTTCAACCTTCTCATTCATCATGTGCTGAAGCCTTGCATAATTTTCTTCTCCTATTGATTCCTCTTTAATAAAAATCATTTTCCCTCTTCTTCTGGTAATAATGAATGAAGGTGATAAGGATACTATGTTATGTTTCACATCAGAACATTATTCCCTTGTTAAATATGTATGAAATAAGGCATGAAATATTGAAAGTATGCATTGTGGTTAATTATTAACTCTTGTAGGGTGCTAAAAAGTAGATTATTGTCCAGTTTGTGTTAAAGAGATTTTGGAAGACTGAAAGTCAAGAGTATTAGCTTGTTACACATTTCTAAAAAGAGTTGTGATTGAGATCAACAAAACTTCCACAGTCAGAACATAGTGTACTGTGTCAGAAACTGCTAGAAAATTCTTGTCTCCCACCCCTCTGCCCCCCACCAAATTTCCCTGTACATTGAAAACTTAAACCAAGCAAATGATGAAGGTCATGCCAAAACAGGAGGAAAAAGAGAAAATAAGCAGTTCCTCATTTAAGAGTTTTTTAATACAGTGATATACTTTCTATCACTGTTTCACTGATGTTCAAGCTTGTAAATGGGTGAAACTAAACTAATCATCCTAACATTGTAGAAGAATCAAAATATGTTGAATACACACTTCACAAGTCACTTCCAGACATCATTTCTATAACCACAGGGTAGAAGTCAGAAAGTGGTACAAGCGAGCAGTCAACAGAAATAACCACTTCAAGAGCTCAAACACTTTCCTTGTTGATGTGTTGTGCTAAATGCATATAGATGGTCTCACAGCTGGCCTAGAATGTTTGAAATCGAAACACTTAAAAACAAATAAGAAATCATACCATAGAAAAATTTCTTATGTTCAATTATAAAAAGCTCTGAAAATAGTCTCTTAGTTTCTGTTTATTGATAATCTCTAATACAACAAACTGTCCCAAGTAATGTAAACACATGCAGGTGCTAATGAGTAGTCATTTCTGACTGTTTGTGGAACATGGAATGAAATCAACACATAAGGTTATATTATTAATTTTTTAAGTCATTGGGGTGGGCATGAAACACCATATTTTTTGTGTAAACACAGTTACTGTATGAAAAAATCTGGAAAGGGGACCACATACAAGATTTTTGCATGAGTTGCTTATGAACTCCGAGATAATTTTTGTGACAAGAAAGTTAAAGATCAAAGTGAATCATATATACTGCCAAGTTTTGATCACTTTGGTTTTGTACTAAACAGAACTGAGACAGAATGCTCATACAATAATTTATATTATAAAAGATACACACACTTTGGGCACCACTGGTGACTCTTGAGGCAAGAACTTGCATCTATTTGGAAAGGTGACTCCAGGTCCTTAACATGCTTCTATGCCCCATGAGTGAGTCAGATGCTGAGTTTACAAAAATGACAGACATTACTGTCATACACTATAGAGCTGGGGACATGTTTGTAAAAGAATTGCATTTTGATCAGTAATGTGACAGGGTGTTGTAGCCTTCCCCTTTCATTATTCACCATGACTCTAAGTCCTCTAAGCAATCTTTAATTTTGTAGTATGCTTTACTTATGAAGTCTAACAATGGAAAATCTGGATGGAATGTAGCAATACCAGAGAAGGAATGTTGCTGCTCACCATTCAGCAGAGATATTTACTATTAAAAACAGTCTTGATCACGATTTATTTATCAAGGTGACCAGTTTCGACCACTTCTGTGGTCATATTCAGACCTACAAGTTGTATACAAAGCTTTAATTAGAGGGCTACATACATTAAAGAAAATACATAAAGTTATAAACTAATAAAACGATGAATTACCATTGAGTAGGAACCTCTTTCTGTTGGAGAATCACTACTGGAGAAACCAGTGCATGTCTTACTATATATAATGGAGGCTCTGCCCACTTCTGACGGCATGATGTCATTACTAACCAGTGAGTTATAAGTCGAATAACACTTTAAAATTTCTTAGTTAAAAGAACATTGTCAAGGATTAAAATAATACTAAACTTAGCTTATTAAACAGCTATTATCAATTAATAAATATTTAAATATGTAGGATAAATGAACTTTGGTTTGGCAGTACATGGGTTGCCCTCTCAAGGCCTGTTAGTGAACCATTTGGAACCACTGGTTGCCCTGGTGAAGTTGGACGCCGTTCCAAAGATGAGGCAGCAGGCTTCTTTCCACTGAAGTTGTTGTAAAGTTGATAGGTGAACTAGTGGTTGCCTTGATGAGGACAAACGCCAGTGCAAAGATGTGGCAGCAGGCTTCTTTCTAATGAAGTTCTTGCGAAAGTGGAATGGCAAAGACTGTCATGTCAGGCAATGTATTATTGAGCAGCAACATGTCTTTATTGAAATGATTTTCAATGAATAGGCTGACATGTATACTACATGCTGCACAAATACAATACGAAGTAGTTGTCCATATATATGAAATATTGTCTATGAAGTTCGTATGTAAATTAAATGTGGCAATTTTTAAAAGGCATTGCTATTCCTTAAGTTATATGCCAGTCTTATAAACAAATAAAAATAATGAAAATGGATGGAATTTTAAATTATACTACTATGAGCCATAGTGTCAAAAATAAAAGGATGTGAATTAGCAATATGCAGTCTAAAAGCATGTAAGCAAAAATTCTAAAACAGGTAGCCAGTCATAAAATAATGTTTGTTGAAATAAAATTACGATGTAAAGATAAAAATATTTCCTAAAAGTCTTAATAATTTAAAAAAAAAAACAAAGGACAGAAGAGTAAACATTCTAAAGCAGATCATCGAAAAGCTCAAAGAAATGTTTGTCTTTGAATTGAAGTTGCTCGTTTAAAACAGATAATGGATTACTTTTGTGAAGTGAAAATATTTCAATTTCCTCTAAAGTATTTAGCAGTGGTCCTTTTGGCACAGTATGTAATATTTTCAAATTGTTAGAAATGCAACCCTCAGAATGATTGTATCCATCAAGATGTTGATCAAATATTGATTTGGTACATGCAGAACCAGTAGTATGTTTTTTAAAACGTGTTAAAAAGTTACGGCCAGTTTGGCCAATATACTGTTTCTCACAGTCCTTACATATTATTTTGTAAACGCCTGACTTTTGGTGTTTCAGTTTCATCTGTAGGGGGTTATTAGTTTTAAATGCTATTGTCACACTTGTATTCTTAAATAATTTATTTATTTTATCTGAAATAGGTCCCATGTATGTCATTTTTGTAAATCTCTTCTTGGAATTTATAACAGCACCATTTGTCTCATGTAATTATTGATATAACAGATCAACCTGATGGGACTTTGTGGTGTGCGTACTGTAAGACATTCGGTACACACACCATCAGATTATTTGACTTGTCACTCTAACGAAGTAGGCGAGTGTCAGCAATATGTCTCGTGGTCTTATCGTGGCGTGTTTATCTTCTGCTGTTAGGTCAGATGATAGAAATGCCACTTGCATGCTTAGAGTAGCAGATTGATGGGGCCAACTTTAAACAGAACTTGATTAATTTTCACACACATTTATTAAAATAATAAAAATCATAAACCTTACTTAACTTGATTCTGGATGCTATTTACAACTGACAATCTGAAGTTCCTTTGGTATTGGTACATTAATCTTATTCTCACATATCTCTGATACTTGACAAAGTGTCTATACATTTATCTTCAGGGCTATGTACAGGAATATGATAATCTTATTAGGCACAGACTGAAACTTGACTATAGACTGGTACAGACAAATTCAGACTAATGCAGACTGACTAATCGGAGGTCTGTACACTCGTTACAATACCTCGAGCATTCAGGTATCACTGCGTGAGTGTGATCTGCGAGGAGAAAAGGTTCTACGTTAGCAGCAATATCACTGGCTGCGTTACATATTAATACGTGGATTGGCGGAAGCAGAATTTGGTCCGTCACTATGACAGCACCATCTCGTAGTGCGGAGATGGACGACCACTGCGCCTGCGCTGTTGTGCTTAGCGGGGCATGCTCTAGTGGGAAAGTTGTGTACGGGCTAACTACGCAGAACTATGTACACAACAGAATTATAATTGTTAGCAACTGCTATCTGTTTTAATGTAGAACAACAAGCTTGTGTCTGTATATGAGTGGATGGATATGTGTGTGTGTGCGAGTGTATACCCGTCCTTTTTTCCCCCTAAGGTAAGTCTTTCCGCTCCCAGGATTGGAATGACTCCTTACCCTCTCCCTTAATACCCACATCCTTTTGTCTTTCCCTCTCCTTCCCTCTTTCCTGATGAGGCAACAGTTTGTTGCGAATGCTTGAATTTTGTGTGTATGTTTCTGTTTGTTTGTGTGTCTGTCGACCTGCCAGCACTTTCATTTGGTAAGTCACATCTACATCTACATCTATCTTCAGGGCTATGTACAGGAATATGATAATCTTATTAGGCACAGACTGAAACTTGACTATAGACTGGTACAGACAAATTCAGACTAATGCAGACTGACTAATCGGAGGTCTGTACACTCGTTACAATACCTCGAGCATTCAGGTATTGGATATATTTTTCCTACGTGGAATGTTTCCCTCTATTATAAAAGTAATTAATATAGCGGAGATGTTGAATCACGATAGAAACAATAAAAAGATTTACACACTCATAGATTTCAGCCATTAAGGCTCCTTACCCCCACCCAGTGACCACTCCCATCATGCACTGGTGCTGCTGCTCGCAGTGTAGTTTCAGTTCTCTGAGACTGCAGACGTGTGTGTGTGTGTGTGTGTGTGTGTGTGTGTGTGTGTGTGTGTGTGTGTGTGTGTGTGTGTGTGTGTGTGTGGGATGGTGGGTAGGACATTTCTTATTTCAGGGCACAGTGAGAGGTAATCGAAACCCTGGCAGAGAATGTAATTCAGTTGCTCCAGTCCTGGATGGTACTGAGTTACAAGGGGAATGCTCCTCTGGGGCCGGAATGTGGGACTTTGGGAGGTGGTAGGAGATTGAAAAGATAAGGCACAGGAGATTTGTTTTTGTACAAGGATGGGAGGATAATTATGGTCAGTGAAGGCTTCAGTGAGACCCTCGGTATATTTAGAGAAGGACTGCTTGTCACTGCAGATGTGACAACCATGGGTGGCTAGGCTGTACGGAAGGGACTTCTTGGTATGGAATGGGTGGCAGCTGTCGAAGTAGAGGTATTGCTGATGTTTAGTAGGTTTGATTTGGACGGAGGTACTGATGTAGCCATATCTGAGGTGGAGGTCAATATCTGGGAAGGTGGCTTGTTGGGTTGAGTAGGACCAGGTGAAGCAAATGGGGGAGAAGTTGTTGAGGTTCTGGAGGAATGTGAATAAGGTGTCCTCACCTTCAATCCAGATAGCAAAGATGTCATCAATGAATCTGAATTAGGTGAGAGGTTTAGGATTCTTGGTTTTTAGGAAGGATTCCTGTAGATGGTCCATGAATAGGTTAGCATAGGATGGTGCCATGCAGGTGCCCATAGCTGTACCGTGGATTTGTTTGTAGGTAGTGGCTTCAAAGGAGATGTAATTGTGGGTGACGATATAGTTGGTCATGGAGACTAGGAAGGAGGTTGTTGGTGTGGAATCCATAGGGCATCTGGAAAGGTAGTGTTTGATAGCAGTAAGGCCATGGGCATTAGGAATGTTAGTGTACAGGGAGGTGGCATCAATAGTGACGAGCAGGGTGCCGTGTGGTAAAGGGAAAGGTACTGTGGAGAGTTGGTCGAGGAAATGGTTGGTATCTTTTATATAGGAGGATAGGTTCCGGATAATAGGTTGAAGGTTTTGGTCTACAAGAGCAGAGATTCTCTCAGTAGGGGCACAGTAACCGGCCACAATGAGATGTCCTGGGTGGTTGGGTTTATGAACTTTAGGGAGCATGTAGAAGGTGGGCGTGCTGGGAGTGGTAGGGGTGGGTAGAGAGATGGACTCTGTGGAGAGGTTCTGGGATGGGCCTAAGGAGTTGAGTAGTGACTGGAGATCCTGCTGGATTGCTGGAATGGGATCACTGTGGCATGGTTTGTAGGTGGAAGTATCTGACAGCTGACGGAGTCCTTCTCTCATGTAATCCTTACGGTTCAAAACAATGATGGTGGAGTCTTTGTCTGCAGGATCAGTTTTTAGATGGTGGACCACAGTTCTTTCTGCAGATGTAAGGTTAGTATGCATGTTGAGGGATTTGGGAAATGATGATGAGGCAAGGGTCGAGGATAAGAAATTCTGGCGAGTTAACAGGGGGTGGTTTGTAGGCAGTGGGGGTGGATCACGGTTGGATGCCAGAAGTGAACTGAGTTAGGCAAGGTTCAATATTGGTCTTTGGTTGAGTCTCATTGGTTGGGTTGGTGGCGAAAAAGTAGGGACTGGGAGAAGGAGAGAAGGTCTTTAACTAGTCCTGCATGGTTGAATTTGGGAGTGGGGCAAAGGGTGAGGCCTTTGGAAAGGACTGATATTTCTGTCGGACTAAGGCTTCTGGAGGAAAGGTTCATGACTGTGCTGCGGGTCTGATTAGGTTTTGGGTTCTGTGAGGTGGTGGTAAGAAGTTTTGGAGGTTGTTGTAGAAGTGGTAGATAGTGGTACTCCAAGGCGGTAGTAGGAAGTGAGCAGAATGGAGAGCTTTCTGAGGTGGCGTTGTGCATGTTGCTCAAATTCCTGCAGGGCAAGAGTTTCAGTGTGTGTTATGGGTTCCAAGAATTTGGGTTTACACAGCAGGAGAATTTTGTGGATGGAGAGAAGGTATTGCTGGCAGGATTAGGCTTGGTTGATGTGGTTTTGCATGACTACTACTTATAATTATTATTATTATGGTCCTTTTTTGTTATTTAAAAATGTAGTACAAGCTTTGTGCTTTTCATTTTTTTTGAAACTCATATCTAAGAACAGAGTAAGAGTAGGTATAGTATAAAAAGAAATAAATTGTTTAACGTAATGTACTGAGAATGAGGAAATGTTGCTGATTTAAATGAGTTTGACAGAAAGCATGTTGTAATAACCTCGTAGCTGGCATTGTGTACTTTGTCATCCACTCTGGGCTAAGCCATCTTGAGGGTTAACCTTTCAAACCTCCACCAGTTATTTCCTCTTTTTAACTTGAAGAAGGAGCCTGTATTTCAGGAAGTTATGGACACTGTATTCAGTTTCATGTTTGATAAGGTGAGGCAGCCAGGACAGACTATATCCACAAGTAAATACATTAAGGTGCAATTTTAGCTAAGCAATAGTGGACATTGTGGCAGATTTTCTGATTTGCAATGTAATTTTTAACATTAATGGCTACCAATGTAACGCCAACCTTGCTAATGGAACTATGTACTCTTTTTACTGTTGCATTGGAAAGAGCATTACAAAAGAACTTAAACAGTAACTGGTGGAGCTAAGTCAAACAGTAACAAGATAACATCACTGCAAACAGTATTCCACCCTCAGGAGAGGAGGTCCCACAGACATCTGTTATTCTGTACCAAATGTAAGCAGGCAAGTGACTCAGGTACATTTCTTTCTGTATTTCAAGCCCATCAGTCAAGTGCTCTGCTGTCATAGTGATCAGAAAAGTCACTCCTGAAGCTATTCAGGCTTTCATAACTTCAGTCAATAAAGTATATAAGATGTCTCGTTATGGTAAATGTTACCAAACAGTTAGAGCAACAGCGCAGTTGTATTCCAAAAAGCATCCTGATCATATTGAGCTCTCATGATCTACCTTTGCAAATACTGTTAAAGAAATCTGAGAAAATGTCAGTGTGAAGAATAAAATTTTCCACTCAAACAGAACATCAATTGATGAAAGAAGGCATCCAACATTTGAATAGTAGTAACAAGCAACCTTATTTCACTATGAGGCAGCTCATGTGTGGGAGTGTAACCAGATGAAAGATTGTTCTGTAAATATTGCATTGCAGGGCACTTCATCCTTTCCACATTTTTCTCCATTAACAACTTGGTGGCAATGACTTTCAAAATCAGTTAAAGTTCTCCAAACAGTGCCTATGATGCACATTTCTATGTAAGATTTATTAATGAATCTTCACTAAAGAACCATGGGTGACTTAATCTTTGCAGTATGCACTACTGGACAGTTGAAAATCCATGCAGGCTGAGAGAAATGAGTAAATAGTAAAATTGGCCTATCAACACAGGCATGGGCTTTTCAACAATTGTATCGTTTATCCTTGTTTTTATTGACAGGACTCTGAATTTCCATAATATCTTCAGTTAATAACAGATACACATCTGTAGTTTTTGAAAGACATCCCATTGGCCATAAACAAATTGATGTTGTACTGACATGATGGATGTCCCACCCATTTTGCACAGATAATTACAGGCCTTAACAAAATATTTGGGGCTTGTTGGATCAGTTGTTTGTGAAACACAAAATGGAAAAATGCTCTACACACTCACAAGATTTAATATCTCTGGACTTCTGTGTGTGGGAAAACTTAAAACAATGAGTCTACCAGGAAACACAGACTCCCAAAGACAATTAATGCCAATTAAGACAGTCCTGTGCTGTAATAAGCCCAGATGAAATTTATTGAGGATTACTGTCTGTCTGGAATCACTTCATGGAAATCTTGGTGCTCAAGGTCAACATTTAGAGAACTGATATGGTGGTCATAATATTAGATACATGAACCATACCCAAGTTACATGTTTACTTATATTTGCTGCAGTATGACAGATGTGGTTACAATGTCTTTTGCAACAGAGTCCTTAGATAAGAAGTTCTTGGCTTACTTGGTGCATCAAATTCAGATAATATCCCAGGCTTTTGATGACTGTCTACATCATAACCATTACCATCATCATGGGATTTGTCTGACTGCCATTAAATTTGCACAGCTTCCACTTTTGTGCACAGAGGACAAGATCTGTGGGCCTGGATTGCATCATGATATCATGAAAATGGTACACACAGAGGTGGTGCCCACTACATCCACAGATTACATTTGCACACTCTATCCAGTGTCACTTGCACTGCCATCACTCACTTCTCCATGCGTTGCTAAGTGCATAGCTGGGTGTACATTAAAGTTGTTCTCATATAGTCTAACTTCAACTGCCTCCCCAATCACAGAGTCCCAATAACTTGATGTGTGAGCAAGATTCTCTCTAATCCAAACAAAAGCCTGTGTTTGTTAATAGCCTGTGCCCAGCTACTGCTGAATTTTTGAAATTCCTGTCTTTGAGGTGATACTGATGAACACAGTGATCAATGGTAATTCTTACAGACTGGCCCCTATAACTGCTGCCACACTCACAAGGAATATTATAAATTCCTGGTACTTTCAGGCTGAGATTATCTTTAATGGGTCACTACATTTCTATAATTTTACTGGGTGGCTACAACATTGAACCAATTCCTTGCCTGTTTAGGATTCTACCTACCTTATTAGTTGCTGCATTTTACCCCTCTTACTAGGTGTTGCACAGCAGAATGCAATCTGCACTATGTGTTGATCACCCTGGCTGAGTTTAACAGTGTTGCATCTTGTTTTCCTCCATGGTGGTAACTTAATATCACAGGCAGAAAACATAATTAAATTACTGGCACCTATAGTTTGCCACTGCAGACGCCATACTACAAACTCAGAAATATTTGTTGGTGTTATAAAACAGATCAGGATAGACACTCAATTGAAATCTTGGCTAGCCTTGACATGATCTCTCTTTTTATGGTAGCACCAGTGGCATGCTTCCCTGAAATTTTGAATTTAGTTGAGCACACTGTGACAAGCACTTTTTTTTGTATGGTTAAAATTATTATGAAATGGCAGATCAAACAGCCATGATTTCACCAATTTCACCAGTCATAGCTGAATTTTTCATGGAGGATTTTGAAGAACAAGCAATGTTAAGTGCTCCCTTCTGTCCATTCTACTCTTTTCCGTACATTGACAACACATTTTCAGTATCACCATATGAATGGTATACATCCTAACATAAGATTTACAGTGGGAAGTTAACTTTCTTAGATGTGTTGGTCAAACAGAAATCAAATGGATGACTCAGTCATTACATGTACAGAAAACAAAGGCATTCTGTCCTGTATTACAAGGGTATAGCTTTCACTTTCCAGCTCAGAAAAGAGCTAGGCTGAATGCTCTGGTACACACAGCCAGGACTATTTCTGACAAGGGCCATGCAAGCTCTGAGATTAACCATCTGATAATGGTGTTAAGAAGAAATGCTATTCATGATATTAAGTAAACCATGATATAGAGCAAACCATGATATTGAGTAAACCATTCAACTGAGGCAGCGGGAGCAACACATAGCAAGACTTGCATTCTGTGGTGCAACAACCAGTAAGACAGGTAGCATCCTAAACAGGCAAGGAATCAGGCAAGTCTTTTATACCCACCTGGGAAAATTAAAGATCTGTTGGGACCCATTAAAGATAATATCAGACAGGTAGTACGAAGGATTTATAATATTCATCATGATAGTGGCATTAGTTATGTGGTTCAGGTTGTACAGACTGTTGCTAATCACTGTGTTGAGCATCACCATCACCTTTACTGTATGAATTTACGAAAATTGGCAGTGGTTAAGCACAGCCTGTTAAATAAATTTAAGGCTTTGTTTGAACTAATTAGGTTTCTTGCTCATGTTTCAAACTATTGGGACCATGTGATTGGGCAAGCAGCTGAAAGTAGACTATGGGTAAACAACTTGAATAGATACACCTAACACAGAAGCATGCATTTGAGAAAGAAAGAGCACAGAGGAAAATTCTCACAGTTCACCACCAAATGCAAGGGATGGTGCTGCAAGCAACACTGGATAGAGAACACAAACATAATCTATGGATGTAGAGAGTGCCTTCTCAGTACACACCATTTCCGTGATGTCATAATGGCATAAGCTAGCCAATTAGATGCCATCATATGGGCATTAAAATGGAAGCCTTGCTAGTTTCGTGACAGACGTAGCCCCCAATGACACTAATGTAGACAATCATCAGAAGCTTGGGGTTGTATCTGAATTTGAGGTGGCAAGTAAACTGAGAACTTTTTAAACCAGTATGGTAAACATTTATTTACCCTTTTTTCCTGGTAGTGGAATGTTGGTTTGCAGTGTTATTATTGTTCCTATTGAACAAGTTGTATGCATGTTATGTTGGTGAAGTAGTTTTTGAAAGTTCTTTCCAGATACCACAGAAAAAACAATGGAGCACCTAGAAGACCTGGTCTGATGTGAAATTCCAGATATGAATATCAGCAATGCAGGAAAAGACAGATTGTTACTTATTGTAAAGATGACATGTCAAGTTACAGACAGGCACAATTATGTTTGAATTGTGCCTGCCTGCAGCTTGATGTGTCTTCTTTATGGAAAGTAGCAATCTGTCTTTTCCTAGATTTTTGACTGAACTTAGAGTTTAATGTGACAAGTAGAGCAGCCACTACAACAGATTAGTGTTGTTTGTGTTTAGTGTTGTTGCCAGGGCAGATAGTGTATATAATGGACACGAACAGCATCAGATGTTGAGTGATCAGTGTGAAGGTCACAGAGGTGCTGTGCACCTATATGAGATGGTGTTACCAACAACTATCAGAATTTCTAAGCTGCCTCATCACACTATCCCAGACGATCATCATCGGCGAATATGATGGCGACCTGGGCAGGGGTCCCATCCTTCCAATGTTTGGGAGAAGTACAATGGTGTCACTCGTGGTGTCACAGTATTGGGGCACACTCAGAAATGACATCAGGGGACGGCTGGTAGTACTCTCGTGGCACAACGCAACATCATAGACATTGTAAGTCATTGTGTGCTACCCCTCATGCAACAGCATTGTGTTGCCATTTTTCAATCGGACGGTGCTCTTCCACACATGGCACATGTCTTTGTGAACTGTCTGCAAACTGTTGTGGTACTCCCCTGACCAGCAAGATTCCCAGGTCTGTCTCTGATGGGAAATGTCTGGCACCAGCTTTGACATCAGCTCTGCACCAGTGCCAGTACCAATATGCAGGATATTGAGGACCAGCGACAACAGTTGTGGATGAGCTTGCTTCAGGAGAGGATATAGCAGTTTATGACCAAATCAGTATTTGCTTCAATGCCAGATAGGGTGCAACATCATAATAATAAGGGCGTTCATACTTCCAAGTTCGTTGTAAATTTGGTTTGCTTTTCTAATCACTGAAATAACTTTACAAGTTTCATTATGTTTCCTCCTTCCCCTCTGGATGCTTCACCTTTTTTGTCAGAGAGTCACTCTAGAAATACTTTCAATTGTGTGGTGTTTTACTGTTTATTCATATTTATTTTATATGTTATATTCCATAAAAACGAAATATAACAAGAATGAGCAAAACTTTCCATGCCCTTGTTCAGTGGTGGATATAGAAAAACGTCAAGGAGGGGGCACTAAAGATGTCTTGAGCTACCTTCACATTTACCGTAATAAAAAATAATCAAGTCACATGCAAAGTTCAAGAAAGGTTTATTGAAACTGATTATACACATATACAGGACAGTGCCATCTTATGATATCAAGATCACTAGAATGGCCACAGCTTTTCTCGTAGATATGTATTAGCTATCTATGTGCCAGACAGAAATGTATAAAAACAGTGACGTGGACACACTTGCTACGTAAGAAAGTACAACTACTCGATAAGTCGATTCAAACGAGTCAACTGACAAAAGAAATGATCGAATAGCGTGCAGGCTGACTGGCAGGGGCAGTGCGAGTGGCAATGTGGGCAGCTCCGCAAGGGGGGTGGGAGGTGCCCTGCGTGCCCCCATATGTATCCACCACTGCCCTTGTCACACATCTGGAAGATGCTGTGAGGAAGGTGGGGGTGAAGAGAAATACAGTCATGCAGATAAACATGACCAAAGAGACAGCGTGATGTAGTCAGCACCCTGTTTATAAGACTAAAGTTCTTTTTCCCTTTTCTAATATTTGCTGATCTTATGTATTATTGCCCCTCACTTCCCTCTCCTGCTTGCCCATCCCCTCCCAGCACTTTTTCTTGTAGTCAATTGTTTTGTAGCACTTTTCCATTGACTTATCAAATTACCATGTTTGGTAGTATGAAATTAATTTTTTTTTATGGTTATAGAAGGAAGCTTTCAGAATTTAAAAAAAATGCACAGACTAACCATTACTACAAAACTAAATATTAGTATTGTTATAAAAACTAAGGAACATCACCACAAACTTCTAATGGATATAAATGGATATTCAGAAAAATGAAATTGTAATTAGCTTCAAATCATGTGGAAAATTATATACAATTTCTTCTACTTTTTAATATGCATAATTTCTATGTTTAGCATGTGGAAAGGACCGGTCTGGAAATACACCTCTTCTAGCTCATGGTACAACTGTAAAAGGTGGAGAATTTCCATGGCATGTGGGAATATATAAAAATGTAGGAGATATTTACGCAAACATTTGTGGAGGTTCTTTGATTTCACTTACATTTGTACTATCAGGTACGTATTGGTGATTCTAATATTTTCTTATTTTTAGTATGAATTATTTTCCACACTGTACTTCTTACACTTTTTGTGCCTGTTCTCCACCAGGATTTGGTATAACTCTACTTTTCCTGCAGTATAGATGTGTCTTATCTATGTATTTTAATTTAGCATTTACTTTAAATGTTTGATTTTATTGTTCTTACTCGTTATTTGCCCACTTTCCCATTGTTTGTCATTTCCACTGTATCTGCCATTTTTATCCTGTTTTCTCACTTTCCATCTCCCCCCCTGCCCCCCCCCCCCCCCCCCTACAGTCTCTTGAGCCTGCATCCTACTTACCCATTGTTTTCCTCCATTTTCTTTTATTTCTCTGTCATTCCTAGTGCAGCTGTTTGTTTACATAAGTGTGAATTATTGTTACTAACCTGTATGCATTTAAACATTTATGTAAAATCATTTTGTAACAAGCAAGAACTTTAAATTTTGTTATGAAAATACTTAATGGTTTCTGATGGTGGCATGTGTGATGGCAGCGGCGTCAGCTGCTGCTGCTGCTGATGATGATCATGGTCATGGATGTAACATTTTGACAATGTTCTTAATTAATAAATCATGCTTACTGAGATTACTGGGATATTTTTCTTGATTTAGTGAAATAATCTGATTTTTTATTTTCTTCAGCTGCTCACTGCTTCTGGAACAATGCAAAAAGTGAGAAATTTCCTGAGGACCTTTTCAGAGTAATAGCTGGAAAAATTCACAAAAGCTACACCACTAAAGATCCTGGCCAAGAAGAACGAGCAGTAAGTTAATGGTGAAAACATTCACTGTTCTGTTATATGAGGTGTTAGAAAATCTTATTTGTCCGTCCTTTCATGTTTTGATAAACTGAATAATCAAAACTGAAGACTTTATGACCTGTGAAACCATTTAGCTGGCCATTGTGGCTTCAGTCTGGAACTGCGCTACCGCCACAGTCACAGGTTCGAATCCTGCCTTGGGCATGGATGTGTGTGATGTCCTTAGGCTGGTTAGGTTTAAGTAGTTCTAAGTTCTAGGTTACTGATGACCTCTGATGTTAAGTCCCATAGTGCTTAGAGCCATTTGAACAATTTTTTTGAAACCATTTATTTAATTCAGTGTGCTTTGATACTCATTTTAAATGAGCACAATTGTCTGATGCTAAATGTGGTAGACTGAAAATTGTATTAATTTAGGCTTAAAGTTCTTGAGCATATTTATTTACCATAGGATGTGAGAAATAGGTATCCTAAACCATTCCCATGTAAATTACTTTGGCCATTGCTGATCTAAAACCTTTTATGCTACCTGAACTTCTGTCAGCTGGTCTCATGATTTTTAATAACCAAAGTGTAATTATTAATTTTTATATTGCAATCACAATTCCATTTTCTGGGTGAACAATGATATAATTTCACTCTCAGCTAGATTTCACATTTGTATTATTATGAATGGTAATTGATTTAAACTGGTGTATTTTGTGATACTTAAGATTCCATTTTCTAACTGTATTCCAAGTGAAACTCTACAAGAGTTTTCTGCACTGAATAATTACCAAGCATTTCACAGATGGAACTGAATTCATACAATGTGTTCCTTGTAAGCTTTAATAATAGTTATTAATTAGCAGTTGCAATAATTGGCTCAACTTCATTAGACTGTCACTAAAAAAGACAATCATATAGAATCTGTATGTCTGAAGGTAGTCGGGTTTTATAAAGTAATTACTAAACCAAATGTATAGCCACCTACCCACTGGAAGCTCAGGCTTTGGATGAAGCATCTGTAATTGCTGTATTCCTGATACTGTTACCACTAAACATCCTGTTGTGGAATTCACTAAAAGTGACAGTTCAGTGAAACAAAATGACACAAAAAAATTTATTATTTTAGTAAGGAATTATAGACTAACAAGACTTTCAAGAAGCAGTAAATAACGATCTAAAACTGTATTCTGTGAGCCATCATATGATGTGTGACAGGGATACAGAATCTTAGTTACTAGGATCATTTTACCTCTTTTCTATCCTGCTTGTGTACAATATACATGTAGGGTGACTTGGCATCTCTCTGTAATAGTTCCAACTTCTCAATCAAAAAGCTGAATTGATTCCATCCTAATCCCTATCAATCCAAATATTAGCTCCATCTCTAATAACTTCAATGTTAACAGGGCATTAACAACTAACCTTTCTTCTTTGTCACACAGTGTATGTATAAGGATGACAATGCATACCTTTTAGTGTCTTCTTTTGCATTTGTTGGGCATATCTGTGAGTTCTTTTGTACCTGACTTGTGGTTCCTTAGAATTATTTCGATAATTCAATGTCTACCACATTTCTTTCTCACTATAATACATAGTTCAGTTGTTCCACCTGAAAAAGCTCCAAACAGAATCTCCTGGATATTTTAGTTTTCCACATACTGATATGTGAGATAAGATGTCATCTTTTATTTTATTTTTATTTATTATCTGTATCTATGTTCAAACTACATCATCAGATTTGAATCTGGTACTGACTGTGTACAAGTGTTTTGCATTATCTAACAATTTCCTAATTATATCACTTCTGTGTACTGCTTTGTAGAGATAATCTTGCAGGTTATTTAAATATGTGAACACTAGCAGTCATATCACACATTACTGATGTGTGCCGAGCACTATTTTTACTTCATACAATGTTGCCTCTTCATTAAAAATAATGTAACAAGGTTTGTTTGCTAATAAGTCTTCAGTTCAGTTAACTTATGTGTAAAATGGTTCATACTTGAGTATGTTATGTAGTAAGTCATCAACTGAAGAATCCCAGAGAGACACTGACACTATGACACATATGCACTCTAATTCCTCAGACTGAAAGTTAATGTTTACTAGGTAATAAAATAATTTTTTTATCACTTAAATCAAAAATAAAAGGCTATAAAATTCACATTGTAAAACTGAAGATGAAATAAAGACTTCTCAGAGTTAAAACTAATAAAAATATTCCTTAATTACTGGTGTAGACAAACTAGACACAGACTAGAAGCAGGATAGATGACACCCTCCTGCAGATATGATCCGTGAGTAATAAACTCGTATCTTGGGTTGCTGGTGTGCACTAAACAGCCAACGTTACAGAACTGATAAATAGTGCCATCATTGCACAAGTGCAGGCTAGCTGAAGAAGGGACCCTGACAAAGGGAAAAGGTAACAAAAGGGAGAAAAGACATTATAATAAATCAGAAAATACTGTGTGTGGACACACACAAATGTGCAAAAGTAGTACAAATTTCGAACTCTTCCATTGTATCCAAATGGCATCCTTTCACAACATGACACATACTCAGATATCAATCTCTGCATCCTACGTTACATTGCATATTTTTAAATGAGTTCCAAAAACTGTTCTATATGTATTTAGGTTACAATATTCTTTAAAGCAGGCATCAGAAGATCTTCTCATTTCAGCACTCTGAAATATACAAAGATCAAATGGGCAGAACTTTTGATGTTCAGTTGTGAGGCAATTTATGTAACGCCAACTTGGATGTTATTAGTGAAAGTGTAAGACTCCTCATGTTGGACTAGTCCCACACCACAGATGAATAGCAAATAATTCATATGCAGCCTAAGGTATTGCTCTAAAAAATTCGATTTATTGAGTGTCAGAAGTATTCAGGAAGTCAAGAAATATGGCATCAATCTGAGACCTGTTATCTACTGTCTTGTACACAACATAAACAAGGAATATATTGTATTGGCACATGGAAATAATCAAATAATGAGTAATTACATTGGACTATAATTGAATTGGCCTTGATGTATTCATGCAACAGCTAACAATTAATGAGAGAAATGAAATAAAGCTAAAGATTTTTTTGGTAGTTGTGCAGGACATTACAGTGTTTCGTCAATCATCTTCTTTGATTATTTTGGATTCTTATGAAATATTATTAGATTGTTATTTGTTTGTTTGTATTGTAATCCATGGTCAATATTTTGAGGAATCACAGGGAAGTGGAATGAATGAGGTTTACAAGCACAGAGACACTATAAAAGTGGGAATAAACAATTGATCAATCAATTTTTTATACGTTCTGTGAATTTGCTGGTTTCCTCTGTCTAATTTTTTTTCTTCACCTCCTTTGACATTTGTAGTGAGTTACTCAATAAAGTGATTTGCATTATATGTATATAGTAATTTCACCTAACTAAATTGGTTATCCCAATATGAGACTATTTCCCTGAGGACAAGTATTTCTCCCATTCCACAAAATACGACTTTATTGTGGAAGATCCACATAAGGTGTTACATGAAACTGACAGCAACATCCAGCATCTCCAGCAAGAGATTGAAGTTTTGGAGCTCTTGTCAACTCAACAGAAATCAATAAATGCAGTACCAAAAGTACCTGTGTCTGGGCACCTCCACTGTGCCAAGAAGTGACATTAAACCATATGCAACGAGGTTTCTGTTCAGTGTTTTCATCCACATTGCAACAACACGCATCAGTTAATGACTTTCTGCATGCTAGCTCATTCATTTTTTCTGTCCTGTGCTTACACCTGCAGGACCTGAAATGTGGTTCATGATTCTAGAGAACATTTCTATATATCAGCAGGTGACAGAAGACCATGAGCAGTTTACATGGCTATCAGCGTCCTAGACCAGAGAGTGATGCTCCAGTTTTGGAGATTATTGTAGACCCACCTCACTAACAGGCCTACCTTGCTCTCAAAATGGCCTTAATCGTTCATTGCACTAAACTACCTGATCAGAAGCCTAAACAAGTGCTGTACAAGGGAAAATGTGGTAAGGAAAACCCATCAGAGGTTTGGAGACATTTATGTGCTTGAGATTGACACTAGTGTGGTTTCTGATAATTTATTATTACATATCGAGCAACAACACTGGCTTCACAGGTGCAGTTAGTTTTGATAGTGTACAAAGGGGACTGCAAAAGTTACTGCAAGTTGCTGGTACATTGCATGAAATACTAGATTGGACTATTGTAGTGGCCATGATATCAACAGCCAAAATACTCTCAACAACTGCCAAGTTAACGTGAATACACTATGCCTCACTGCACTGCCACCTCATACTGACACTCAGTCAGCAAAGCTGAGGAACTCAGAAGTCTGTTCACTATGGTTAATGCCATGTCCAAATAGTTTTTGGTGTTATTTATGGACTGACCCTAATAGAAGTTCATGTTTACAATATGCTTCTGTCCTACAATCTCAAGGTAGCAGCCAGTTTCAAGCTGGCTTTGCTAACATCTGCTGGTATCAAAAACCTTTCAGATTTCAAGCTGCAAAAGTGCAGAGAGCTGTGCACTACCTAAAGAGCAAAGGTGATCTGGATTAAGTGTGATGGATTGCAGCACCTGCAAACAGTGCCACTAACAAAAGAAATGTCATCTCGTAGCCATTCATACATAGATGGCAGCAAAGTGGCAGATATACGATCTACAGCAGTACCGCGCATAATCGAAAGACTTAGTCACTACTACCTTAGTCACTACAGTGGCACAGCAGTTGCATATTTTTGACAAAATTTCAGGTTTGATTTTCTTGATTGGCATGGCTCAGAGGTCAGCACACTCACTGCCTCAGGCACAACTTGTGTAACTTCTGCTGAGCCTCTACACGTAATTCCTGTAAACAGCCTTATTAACTGCACACATGGCTCCAAAGATCTAATAATCGGTATATGTTTTGCATATTAGTGGCACCAAGTTAAGTGTTCATACACTCCTGGCTAAGACAGGAACTGAAACTGAGAGTAGCAAAGAATGCTAAAGCAGAAACGTGGATGTCCATTTTCAAATGTTTCTTTCAAAAGAAAAATCAATTTTTTATGCCCAGATTATTTCTTGTGTCACTGAATAGATGACTGAAATAGATGTGAATGTCAAACAGTGGAAAATGTTGGTTGGAATCACAACAATATGCAATACGATGTGATCCTCAGTGACTGGAGGTAATGGTGTGGCCTTAAGTTGTGTGTGTATGAATTGTGTGGTTTTCCAAATCTGATAAAGGACTTTGTGAGATAGCTTAGCCCACTTTTAAATGTGCTGTCTGTCACTTGATGCTTCCTCTGTGTGCTGTAGATATTACTGTCACTGGCATTGAGAAACAGCTGGAATAGTTAAAGTTCAGTGAAGTTCCAGGACCTGGTGAAATACTTGTAACATTCTAAAACAAATTTGGAGCTGAGTTAGTCCTATTGTAACAATAATATATTGCACATCCCTTGAACAACAAACTATGCACAGTGTTTGGACAAAAGTGCAGGTCATGCGTCTTGTACCAAAGGCTGGAAGAAGTACACGACAAAACTGCCATCCTATATCTTTGAAATCAATTCACTATAAAATCTTAGAACATATTCTGACCTAAAAAATAATGAGATATCTTGATGACTTTCTCCTTGCCAACCAGCACAGGTTCTGAAAACATGAGATATCAAGCAGAATTTGTGACTGGACTGAGGATTTCTTGGTAGGGAGGTCGCAGCATGTTATCTTGGAGGGAGAGTCATCTTGGGACTCTTGATATTCACATTGTTTATTAATGCCCATGCAGACAATATTAGTAGTAATCTCTGACTTCTTCCTGATAATACAGATATCTATAATGACGTACCATCTCTAAAAAGGTACACATGTATTCAGTCAAATCTTGATAAGATTTAAAAATATTAAAAAATTTGAAATTGTGCGTTTCACAAAACAAAACAAAATGTGGTGTCATTTGACTAAAATATCAGTGGCTTATTGTTAGCACATACAAGTAACAGGGTTATATCAATTTCTAGTTATATGAAATGATCACATAGGCTCAGTCTTAGGTAAAGCAATTGTTTCCTTTGAAGAAGTGGAGCCCCTTCATGCCAACACTTGCAGGACAACCATCACATAAAGTTCTAGTGTCACCTCTGTGGAAAATGTTGTTATTTGTGCCGGGGAATCACAGAACGCTGGTCTGTGATTTTGTCCATATGTCTGGTGGAATCACCTAGTAATGTGGCTCCATCTGGGGTACAATACACAGAAACAATTGAAGGGTAACAGTTCAGAGCAGAGGGGAAATAAGTGCTACAGTGGAAGAAAAGCTTTTCAAGTTGGCAGAGTTCAATTCGTTGAAAGAATATTAGGGAGATGCAATCAGTCTACACAGGAGATAGCTGACAAAACACTCACATGATCCTGAAAGGTTACCTACCTGTGATTTATATTCTTCTCTTGGTATCTTATGAATGGAAGTTCATAGGATTGCTCTAAAACTGGCTTTATTGGAAATAGTTTGCTAATGTGCACTGCACAACTTCTGATCACCATGACATGTTCCACAGTTATCATCACTATTAACCCTATGATGATTAATTCCACCTCTCACATAAGGTGTTTTTCACAGGCAGGAACTTTCAATATCGTGCTAACCAGAGTGACAATGGAAAAAATGGTGCCTTTTTATACATGAATTCTGATAGATGGACATTCCAAAGTAGGTATCAAACTACACAGTGGACACAGTTTCATAATGACTGACAACAATGCACAGAAATGAAAGAACAGTTAAAAATTACAAGCAGACTCTAATCTTGAACTGATTACTGGTTTCCACATGTGATACATGCTTGTATGCTGTTCCTCCAACATTTTTAGGCCTCAACTGACTATATAAAGATGGCATATGAACATACTGTTATTTCTGAAACTATGTAATGGTTTGAAAAACTGCTGCATTAGATTTTACGATTGGACTGAGTTACATGTTAGAATAATGACCCATTATATAAAATGAACAGTTAGCAATGTACAAAAGCTTGCAGAATGTACTAAAGCTTGCAGAACTATTTTGTGTGTCTGCACTATGAATTACTTGTGTACGAGTATGGCAGAAATATTTAGACTTACTATAATTTATGTTAATTTCAGAAAATTCTCAATCAGTAGCTTAATTAATTAATTAAAATTAATTAATTCATTAAGAGTGTCATTCACTACATAAAAATTAAGGAAACAGAAGTTGAGCAGCAGGATCTGGAATCTAATTAGTACAATGGGAAAATTTGCAATGGAAAGTGTACGTCTTTCCGAACTTTAAATTTTACTCAAAATGTGTTGTTCCGTACTGGAGTAATGAGTTCAATTATTAATTTGTAACTTTTAAATTAGGCATTCTACTTAATATCAGCTTCATTCGTGCATGATATTTCCACAAGATGACTTCTTATCTACATCATGTGCTACCTGAAACTGCTCGTCAGGTGGAACAGTTCTAGTCCTTAACTCGTGAGGTGACTTTTCTATAAGGTATACCCTGAGGTGGAGTCTCTGGGACCCCTATGTTTAAACCAAGATTTAAGGCAAAACTCATATGAATTTTTTAAATTTATGCTATGTAACATTTATTTCCACAATTATTTAAGTGTTGTTTAACTGCTTCTAGTTTATTTTGTTGCACTAAACAAAGCCTGCAGCATTTCACTATTTATCACACAAAAGCACATAATTTTCTGTGGTTATTTTAAATATTACACATAAATAGACTGTTAGAGTACTGAATTTTACATTCTGAAAAATTATACAATCTCTGTAGCAAATAAATTTCCATATAGAACTAAATTCCAGGGTTTAAATTGGCACATAAAGATTCCACCCAATAGCTACAAAAAGAAACTGTGTCAAATTCACATGGATTGCTGGGAACTACATTTTTCTTATTACCACACTGAACACATTCAATTTTAACAGACACTTTAAGTATTTCATTGAAGAAACCAACAGGTCCCCATCACAACTTTCCTGAAGTTCATCCTCTGAATGATATTCTTGTTCGATAGCAGAACTGTGATCACTGGATAATGTAAAATCTTCGTCTTTTTCATTTATTTTTTGACCTATATCACTGGCAACTTTTTCCATAGACCAACTAAAATGTCATCAAACTCAGGAAATTTATAACTGACACATTCATGTGAACACATTTTGAGCTATATGGAACCATACTGAAGAAAACATGTATGTAGTTCATGAGGCACTGTCTAGGAGACTCCAACACCACCAGCCAGTGTGGCCGAGCAGTTCTAGGCGCTTCAGTCTGGAACCGCGTGACCGCTACAGTTGCAAGTTCGAATCCTGTCTCAGGCATGGGTGTGCGTGATGTCTTTAGGTTAGTTAGGTTTAAGTAGTTCTAAGTTGTAGGGGACTGATGACCTCAGATGTTAAGTCCCATAGTGCTCAGAGCCATTTGAACCATTTTAACTCCAACACCTATCAATAAAACATTTCAACAATAAACAAGGAAAGCGATAATGCAACTGAAAACAAACGATCATAAGCTTGGCCATTTAAGGAGGATAGGGGGAGTATAGAAGCATTCCACCACAACTGGCCTTGGAGAGCAAGTTCAAAAATTTGCGGTCTGAGGCACCACACCTCGTGAGTTAAAGGCTAGTATTCATACCTGTGGCATTCCCCTACCATGGTTGGTTTCAGGCATTCCATCTGCAGTCCTCTCATACTAGAAGCTTCCATTGGCATTCGCGTTTTTGTCTAGTGCTCCAGACAGTGTGCTGGTGTTTTGTCTTCAGTCCAGTACACCTGTCCATATGCTGGCATTACATTTTCAGTCTGGTGTTTTTCTAGGTGTTACCTCTTTTATGGCCCATTCCACATGTCTACACTGTGCACTCTGTGGTGTTTTTGTAGAGCTCTGTTGCTACTGCTGCCTCCATTGTGTTTTCAGCAACTCAGGTGTAGAATCCCATGCTCTGCTGAGATGGTGCTCAGTGTCACAGTTCATAAGGTTTTTTTAACATTCTTACCTCCATAGGCTCTGTCCCAGTATCTTGATGTCTCTGTCAGAATCCTCATTTTATCATAGTTCATGGAAAGATTGAGTACCAGGCAATACTTAGCAAGAGCTGATTTAGTTGCCTGTCTTAGTCTGGTGTGCCTCTGATGTTGTTTGCATCTGATGTCCTCTGCCCTAGTAGTTTGGCCAGTGTATGACACCCCACATTAGCATTACTTATTATAAATCCCTCATTTTCATATTCCTAGGTTATCTTTCACATTTTCCTGTAGTCCTCTTATATTGTTAGGTGAACAGAACATAAACATTTGATGTTATGCTTCCTGAGAATCCTGATGATTTTGGTAAAAATAGATCCTGCATGGGCAGATACACCAGTCTTCGCTTCATCTTGCAGTTCTTCTAGATCATATGGCAGAGTGGCTGGTCGAAGGGCCTTCTCAGTCTGATTCACTGTGTATCCATTCTTGCAAAACACTGATCATAGATGCCCTCTTTCTGCTGCTAATCTATCTGGGTCTGACAAGGTGTGCCCTGTGGACCAATATCTTCAGAACTCCATTCCTCTGTCCTGTGTAGTGACAACTGCTGGCTTGCAGAAATTAATCAATAGGTGGAAGTTTTCAATACATACTGTGGCCTAACAACCCATATGTACTCCTTTTAACAAATACATCCAGAAATGGCAGCTGACCACACTTTCCCAGTTCCATGGTCAATTTAATATTTGGGTATCATAGGTTAAGAAGTTCCAGAAACTCATCGATCCCCTTACTACCACTGGCTCAATTTACAAAGGTATCATCAACATATATGGTTTGTATTCAGTAGGGATCTAACATCATGGTGACTCCTAGAAATGTGCCCATTTAAAGTTTCATCAGTGCAATGGAGAAAACCAACACACTTCCACCAAATATGGCAGAAAAAATTAATGGGAGACCTGCATGGCACTCACCAGGACAAAGCATTGTATTCCAGTGGTTCTGGGAAGACAGAAGCATTGTAGTGTTGCCAGCAGACAAAGGTAATTCCACAGCTGGCTGATTATGATGAAAAAGTGCATCAACTTCTGCAAGACCATGAACACAGATTTTTGCAATGTGATTCTACAGACAAATTTGACGTGACACCAACATTCTCATAAAGGAAACTGGTATATGTGACAAGGTCATCAAACAACTACAGTCGAGAGTGCCAGTTCCACCTGGACTATTTGGGCTGCTGAAAATGAACAAAGAGGGTGTGCAGCTGCACCCAGTTGTCAGAAACATTGGTCAATCAATATACCCAACTGCCAAGTTCTTGAAGAAACTGCTGTTCCCTATATGTGGGCAAGTGCATTCACCACATTTGCAACTCAGAAAGCTTCTTGCAATGTCTCCAGCAAAAACATATCATAGGATCTGATATAAGGGTCCATTTTGGTGTGGTACCCCAGCTCACCAGGCTGCTGCTGATTGCAGAAATATTTGCTGATGCTCTGTTGAACCTGTACAGGCATACACTCATCTCAACTTATTTTCAGCAAGGGAGCCAATATTAGGAGTAAACAGAAGGTGCAGCCATGGGCAATCTTTTGTCTCCAGTGGTTAACTATATGTTCAAGAAGAGATGTGATTGATATGTTTGTGATGAGCACTCATGTAGGGAGAGGCTGAGTGAGTTTCTAGAACTTCTTAACTTATGCTACCCAAATATTGTTTTTTTTTTTTTTTAAAAAAAGGATGGTCAGTTGCCATTTCTGGATGTACTTGTCAAAAGAAGAGCAGATAGGTCATTTGGCCACAGTGTGCATTGCAAACCTACATACAATGATTTATACATGCAAGCCAGCAGCTGTCACCTCACATATCAGAAGAATCGAGTTCTGTAGACACTGATCCCCAGGGCACACACCTTGTCAGACCCAGATAGTTTGGCAGCAGAAAGAGAGTATCTACAATCAGTGTTCAGAAAGAATGGATACACAGCAAAACAGATTCAGGAGGGCCTTCAATCAGCCACTCTGTCACATGACCTGGAAGAACAGCAAGATGAAGCAAAGACTGTGGCATATCTGCCCTATGTGGGATCTATTTCTGCCAAAATCACCAGCAGTCTCAGGAACGTAACATCAATTGTGTGTCCTGTCCACCTACCAAAATAAGTGAACTAATGAGCAATGTGAAAGATGAGCTGGGACTACACAATTTTATAATATATTTTGCCAATGTGGCATTGGCCACACAACTAGGACAGTGCATACCAGATGCAAACATCATCAGAGCAACCTCACTAATACAGGCAACCCATATCAAATAGGACTCACAAGGGATATTGAATCAATACAAAGAAGAGCAGCACAAATGACCACAGGTTTGTTTGAACCACGTAAGTGCATCATGAAAATTTTGCAAAAAATAAACTGACAGACACTTAAAACTACATGAACCATCCTGTGAAAGTCTACTTACACAGTTCCAAGAGCTTACTTTAAGTGATGAATCTAGGAATACACAGTAGTCCCCTATTTTTTGATTTGACACAGATTACAAAAACAATCTTAGACTAATTCCTGTGTGCACCCCAGTGGTGTTTAAGCTCTCATTCTCTCCGTGTTTCATGTGTGATGAAGGTCAAATAGACCTAATAACTAGTATAATGAGAAATATCTTTTGCCATAGACTTCATATGGTTTTCAGAGTATGGATATTCTTGCTAGATATCTCAACAATATGACTCACTGTCTTCATCAGGTGCTACCTGAAACTGTTCAAGTGGAAGGATCCAGTATTAATACCTAACATCCCCCCTCCTTAGTTGGTTCTCACCTTCCATCTGCAGTCCACTCCTAATAGCTGCATCCTTAGGCATTCCCTTTTCAGACCAGTATGCCAGGTTGCGTGGTGGCATTCTGTCTTTGATCTGGTGCAGTTCCAGGTGTTCTCTCTGTGGCCCTCTCCCTCTAGAAGTATCCTACCATGTTCTGTCTTTAGTCCAATGCACCTGGTGCTCTGACGGGTTTGTTCCTCATGTCCACACACTCAGTTCATCTTTTGTGGAGTGCTTCTGCTGCCTCCATTGTGTTTTCAGGTACTCCAGTGCAGGATCCCAGGCTCTATTGTGTTGGTGCCTGGAGTCTTGGTTCATGAGGTTTAATGTCTCCCTTGTAAACTCTCTTATAACACTATCCAAGTACCTGGAGGTCTGTGTCATAATCCTCATTTCATCATAGTTCATGGAATAATTGAGTTGCAGACAGTGCTTGGCAAGGGGTAATTTAGTTGCCTGTTTGCAAGCAACACAGCCACAACATAGTGACTTGTAATGACTACAAAGATTTTCCAGAGGAATGAAATATGTGATTATTGATGTATGTCCATGATATTTTTTTCTTAAATGGATGTCTTGTTCTTTATTTTGACTATACAGTATTCCCATTTGTCTATACTGTGCATTTTTGTAAGACTTGCTTTGATGAAGACCTATAATAGCACTGAAATCTGTGGTTATAATGATCTTATTTGTAGTTCAAAACCCCTTGTATAAATTCTACCACAAAACTAAACAGATTGTCAGTTAAATGGTATTTGATGTTATGTGGCACTGAGTGCCGCACACACCCACTGGCATAATTATCTTCAGCCTGGCTGCCACAGGGTTAACAACACTCATCAGAATCATGGTCATCCGATTAAGTAGTGGAGTTTGCAATGTTTTGAAACTTCCTGAAAGATTAAAATTAAATTTTAAACAGGGACTGAAATGTGAACCCTTTCACACATAATACCTTTACCAACTGAGCATCCAGGCATGCTATGTGAACTCTGATTCTTGTGAATAGAACCCCTTATCAGGAACAAAAAGTAGTGTATATTTATAAAACAGGTGTAACTGAAATACAGATAATTGTAAATAAAATGCAGAACAAAGTCTCTACTTGGTGGACTAAAATTTTGTGCATTATCTTAAAAAGATGCCATCACTAATTCAGTCATGTTCTGGTTCACCTTTTCAATGAAAGTTTAAATAAAGATGTGTAAGTAGAATACACCATGAGAAGAATAGAAATAAATGGAAATGAGATGTGTACCTTTTGAAGACGACATTCCACTTTTGGCCAGTAAATGGAATGCTGCACAAAGAATACTGGAAATCTTGCATGAAGTCATTGGAAAAATGAGTCTCAAAGTCTCACATGAAAAGACAAAATTATGGAACACAGACACCAAGTGGATATGGGAAGATTAAAAGGACAGTTCAATTCAAATACTTAAAAGAATGAATCCAACCAATGATTGGATAAAGAGGCAGTCAGAATCAGAAAATGAGACCTCACTTACAAACCAATGCAGAACAGGCAGAAAAACCCAGTGATATCCTACAAGGCCAAAATCTGGCACTATCAGTAAGATACTAAGCCAGAAGGACCCCATTCTTTGGAGTGTCTTATTTAAATTTGTTTAGATTATCGGGAAATTTCTGGGGTTCCTGGAAGAGTACTAATGGACTTGGAAAAAAAGGAAAATACATGCTCTGCAAGTACACCAAAAAGGCCATGAACACATTGTGGAAATGATGTTTGAAATGTTATGGACACCTTTTAAGAATGGAAGAAAACTGTCATAGCAAAACGATCTTCAATTACATCATATCATTAAAGTCCACCTATTAAGTGGCTAGAAAATGTCAAAAGAGATGTACAAGAAGATAATGCAGCATTCGAGATAATCCAAAATGGAGAAAAACTCAGAAGCCAAGTCAACAGCATAAGATCATTTGAAGTGAATTCACTAAAAATTATGTCCATGCATTACATTTCTGAGATGGTGAGAAAGAAAAGAATAAACAGGAAGAGATGAAAAAGAAAGACCAAGAAGCATTAGATCATCCATTGTCTGTAGTTGGCCTAATTTGGAGGAGGAGGAGGAGGAGGAGGAGAAAGTGGTGGTGGTGGTGGTGGTGGTGGTGTGTTTCCATTTGAATTGAAGTTTGTAAGTCAAGTCAGTGCTAAAACGTATTACCAACAAACTGGGAAACTCTCAAATAATCTGTGTAATTGTAATCCTAAGCAAAGTAGTAGAAAAAATTATTGCACCAAGATTAGAAAATTTTAATGTCGAAGAACTGTTAAGAGAAATCCAACATGGTTTTAGAAAAATCTATTTAAAATCTGCCAAATGTGATGTAGTGGATACAATATTAATGAAATAAGATGAGAAAGAAAGGGTAGTTATGTTTGTTCCTAGATCTGTTATATGCATATCATGAGTTGCTATTTGATAAATTGGAAACTTAAAATTTGTGAAGAATAGCTAAAGTCTCTTGCAGTCATACTACAAGACAGATGTCAGATAGCACAAATCTCACACAAAGTGGGTAACATTATTAAGAAGTTCAGCTCCAGTTCAACTATAGTAAAGTGTGTTGTGCCCCAAGGTTCACTTGTGGGGCCTTCGTTGTTCATATTATATATTAAATAGCTACCTACAGTGCACAACAGCAAGGTACTTAACTATGCAGATCACACAACAGTTGTTAACTGGGAACACAATGGCAGCAGTGTGACACTAATTGTTCTGGTGTCTTACTTGGCTTGAAGAATTACTTCCAAAACAATTGCTTAAGCATAAACCTTAGTAAAACAAGTCTATATCTATGTCACCATCACAGCTCTGCAATTCACACACCAGTGCCTGACAGAGATTTCTTATAACCACCTTTGGACTATTTCTGTACTGTTCCACCATCTTAATGTGTATGAGAAAAATCACAATTAAATTTTTCTGTGTGAGTTCTCTTTCTCCTTATGTAGTCTGAGAACAGTAAAATATTTTCACACACTGAAGAGAAAGCTGGTGAATGAAACTTCATAAAAAGATCTCACTGCAACAAAAAATGCCTTTGTTTTAATTATTGCTACCCCAACTTGCTTATCATATCTGTCATACTCTCCCCCCTATTTTGTGATAATACAAAACTAGCTGTCCTTCTTTGGACATATTTGATGTATTCTGTCAGTCCTATCTGATAAAGATCCCATACTACAGAGCAATACTCTAGCAGAAGATGGACAGGTGCAGTGAAGGCAGTCTCTTTAGTAGACCTGTTGCATTTTCTAAGTATTCTACCAATAAAATGTAGTCTCTGGTTTGGTTTGCCTTCCCCACAACATTATCTATGTGATTATTCCAGTTTCAGTTGTCTGTAATTGTAATTCCATGGCATTTAGCTGAATTGACAGCCTTCATATTTGTGTGGTTTATCGTGTAACCAACCAAAATTTAACAGATTTCTTTTCATACTCATGTGGATGACTTCACATTTTTCCTTATTTACAGACAGTTGCCACTTTTTGTGCCATAGAGATATCATGTCTAAGTCATTTTGCAGTAGGTTTTGATCTTCTGGTGACTTTACTAGACCAGTTGTTCTCAAACCTTTTTCCTCTGGGCCCCCATTCACAATAACAAAATAGTATAAGCTCCACTCTCCCCAGCCTTCTTTATTAATGAAACTAGTCATCTTTTTATATTTTCTTTACCTTATTCCCAGTTTTAACAAATTGAATCTAGGACTTTATGTAACAGAAATCAGAACTAGGTGAGTTATTATAACAAAAATACAGAACAAATTGCTTGTCTTTATCACATTTTCATTTTTTAAAAACTATGAAATTAACAGTATTTACAATTCAGAAAACAATGATTACAAGAGCATTAAAAATTTAAATTACAAAGCTCTGTTTGATGGTGAGGTAGCTTTTTGGAAGAAAGTTTCTCACGGCATGGCGTACTAACAGAAACAGTAACTCAAAAGTTTTTTGCTTAGAGTTAGCTTTGAACATTAGTTAGACTTCATAGCTGCCAAAGCTGAAAAGCCAGTCTTGCCCAAGTATGTTTTTGCAAAAGGAATCAGGATCTTCATTGCATTTTGGCTTAGCATTGGGAATTCCTTGCTAACATGTATCCAAAACTCCAACAAAGTCACTTCATTAAACTCGCTCTGAAGCGAAGTATCACAAGTGAGACTGATAAATTGTTCTTGCTCTTATGTATTTGCACATGATAGCCCAGGAGCATTTTTAAATGGATTTTTAATCCAATTAAAATTTTCAAAATCATCACTGAAATAATTTTTGAAGTGAACATTTAGTGTTGTAAGATAATGGAAGAGGCAGGCTTTTATCTCAAGTGAAAGTATTGGATTACTTTTGCCCTATAACAGTGACACTAGAGTAGGGACGTATCTAGCATGCCACTTCCCATTTGGTTTTGTCACAGCTTTAATTAATTTATGAATCCCTTTACTTTTTCACCCTAAGTTAGTACGGTAGCATGATTACCTTGAAGTGAATTGTTAAGAGTATTAATTTCCTCAAAAAGTCAGTAAAGTAAATCATTTTAAATAGAAAATATCCATTGCTTATGTAGCCTGCTGGAGAGTGACTTTTCTCTTTTAAGAAACAGGATACCTCAGTCCTCAACTCAGACACTCTTTCTAGTTCTTTACTCCTTGAAAACCATGAAGCATCACTGGAAACAGTAATTCTGTGCCTTCAACAGCCATCTCCCCACATGTCACCTTAAAAATTTTTGAATGTATTGATTTTCCATTGGTAATGTTAACTCTTTCTATAACCACTTGCAGTGCTTCATGAAGGTGGCTAGAGCCTCAAATGTAGCATGCAGAGTGTCCATATTGCATCAGGAGCTACAACTTTAACTTCCACTTGTAGTCCACCATGAATTACGTTCACTGAGTGAGCTCCATCTGTGTATAGTCTAATGCAGCTATTTCATGATACCCGTTTTCATCCAAAAAAGTATCTATCATATCAGAAAGGCTTTGAGCTGAAGCTGTTCTCAGTACTGGCTCTCAGAAAAGCAATTCCTCTTGAATGTGTATGAAGAATAGTAACTGTTCTGAAAGAACAGATACCAATGATGACCATGCAGCTTCTCTAGAAAGAAATGATAATTAATCAAAACCCTCAGCTGCCAACAGGTGTTGTTGATATACCTCAATAGGGACAGATGAAAATGTGTGCCCCAACAGGGAATCAAACCCGGGATCTCCTGCTTACATGGCAGACGCTCTATTCACATGAGACCCACATTTCCAACTGTCCAAAACCTACATTCGTAATGTTCCTAAAGATATTTGCCCATTCACTCATTACTCATGCCAACTAAGGTGACAATTCCCATAAGAGTTGCGAAAAGTGTGCACATTTGCACAGAAGGTCAATGGTTGGGTAGCCTTTTTAACTATTTGAAGAATAGTAACTATTCCGAAAGAACAGATACCAATGATGACCATGCAGCTACCATGCAGTTTCTCTAGAAAGAAATGATAGTTAATTGAAACCCCAGCTGCCAACAGGTGTTGTTTATATACCTGAATGGGGGCAGCTGAAAATGTGTGCCCTGACCTGGACTCGAACCTGGGATCTCCTGCTTACATGGCAGATTCTCTATCCATCTGAGCCACTGAGGGCACAGAGAACAGTGTGACTGCAGGGACTTACTGCTTGAATGCTTCCCATGAGATCCACAATCCCAACTGTCCATAACCTACATTCGTAACGTTCCTAAAGGATATTTGCCCATTCACTCATTACTCATGCCAACTAAGGTGATGATTCCTGTAAGCGTTCGGGCAAAGTGTGCCCATTCACACAGAATGTTTTACTCCTCAACAAAATGAGTACAAGTCATCAATGAGCATCTTTATGAATATCAGTCTACATCTACAATTACATGGATACTCTGCAAATCACATTTAAGTGCCTGGGAGAGTGTTCATTGAATCACTTTCACAGTAATTCACTATTATTCCAATCTTGTATAATGTGCAGAAGAAACAAACACCTGTATCTTTCCATGTGAGCTCTAATTTCCCATATTTTATGATTATGATCGTTTATCCCATGTAGGTTGGTGTCAATAAAATATTTTCACATTGGGAGGAGAAAATTGATGTTTGAAATTTTGTGAGCAGATGCCACTGCAACAAAAACTGCCTTTGTTTTAATTATGTTCACCACAAATCCTTTATCATTTCAGTGACTCTCTCTCCCCTATTTGGCAATAATACAAAATGTGCTTATCCCTCTTTGAGCTTCCTCGATGTACTCCATCCGTCCTATCCAGTAAGGATCCCATACCACACAGCAATATTCTAAAAGAGGATGGACAAGCATAATGTAAGCAGTCCCTTTAGTAGAACTGTTACATTTTTTAAGTGTCCTGCCAATAAAATGCAGTCTTTGGATAGCCTTCTCCACAACGTTTTCTATGTGTTCCTTCCAATTTAAGTTGTATGTAATTGTAATTCCTAGGTATTTAGTTGAATTTACAACTTTTAGATTTGACTGGTTTATCATGTAATCAAAGTTCAATGGATTCCTTTCAGCACTCATGTGAATTATCTCACACTTTTCATTATTTAGGGTCAATTGCCAATTTTTGCACCATACAGATATCTTTTCTAAATTGTTTTGCAATTTGTTTTGATCTTTTGATGACTTTACTAGTCAATAAACAACAGCATCGTCTACAAACAACCTAAGACAGCTCTTCAGATTGTCTCTCAAATCATTTATATTTATTTATTTATTTATTTATTGATTTATTTAACCTGGCAAGATTAGGGCCATCAGGCCCTCTCTTACATCTAACCAGGCATTCTACTTATTTTACATTCATATGTTTTAGTAGGCATGTTAAACTACATCTAGTACAAAAAGTGAAATAAACAATTTGAAAGGTACACCTGGAAAAATACATACATATAGAGTTTATAATCTTAGATCACAAGTACTGTTATAATTAGACATTATTGAACAGACAGATTTGAGATAGGAGTGCTGGCAGCAGGGAGTATGAGGGAGACTCATGGTGAAGGGAGGAGAAGAATAGAGAGACATGATGAAACATAATTAAGGAAATATAAAGGAAAAGAATATTGCGTGGCTAATAGAGATAGATGAAGAGGAAGGCATCTCAGGAGCAACATAGGAGACGCTAGCTTTGCTATTTGACAGATGAGGGGATTGTCCTTGTACATTAATTCTGTGGAGAACTTTATGAGGATGATAGTAGGAAATGCTTCAACTTCTTCTTAAAAGCAGCAGGAGATTGAATTTTGCGCAAGGTAAGGGGCAGTTTGTTCCAGAGGCGGACAGCGGCAACTGAGAAGGAGTTTGCAAAAGTTTTTCTTTTGTGAGTGGGCACAGTTAGGATACCAAATAAGAGTGACCTCGTGTTTCGATTGTGATGACATGACAGGTTTTTAATCTCTGAAGCAAGGTACTGGGGTGTTTGCGCCTCGAGGAGTCGGTGGAGTAGACATAGAGTGTGGTAGTCGCGCAATTTGTCCGGCCGCAGCCACCCTAGCTGGGAGTATGAAGCACTAACATGATCGTATCGGCGAATGTTGCAGGTGTAACGCACACAGGCATTCATGGTTAGCTCTAGCCGTCTTTTGTTTTCACTGCTCATGCCTTGTTGAATCACATCACAATAGTGGAGGTTCGGTAGAACGAGTGCTTGCACGAGCTGGCGTTTCAAGTCCTGTGGAAATATGTTCCGAAACTTTTTGAGAGCATAGAGACAAGCAGACGTCTTTCGGCACACTGCGACTGTATTCTCCGCCCAGTTGAGATGCTCATCCAAAGTTACACCCAAGTTCTTCACTGTTTTCTGATATGGTATTGGAGTACCGTCGAGCAGAATAGGAGGTAGCCGTTCGCGGAAATCTGAACTTATTAATTTCTGATGGGCTATTAAGATTACTTGCGTCTTTTTTGCATTTAGTTTAAGCCCCAGGTTTTTCGCCCATGTCACTACTGAAGACAGATCATCGTTCATCTGAGCGATTGCAGTGTTTACATCTTCAGGTCTGACGCTTAGGTAGAGCTGGAGGTCGTCGGCATAGAAATGATATTTACAGGAGGACAGAACCGATGAAATATCGTTGACATATAAAGAAAACAAAAGTGGTCCTAAGACTGATCCTTGTGGCACTCCCGAGGAAACATGTTTCCAGGAAGATTTTTCATTTACGCAGACAACACATTGCTGTCTGTCTTTTAAGTAGCTTTCAAACCATCTCATTGCACTTTCAGAGAAATTAAGCTGTTGCATTTTTCTGAGCATTATGTCAAAGTTAACAGTGTCAAAAGCTTTGCTGAAGTCCAGTAGCGTCAATATTGTTGCCTTTCGATTGTCGATGGCATATTTCAGGTCATCAGTTACTTTAATTAGAGCAGTGTTTGTGCTGTGATGTTTACGGAAACCGGATTGAAATTTGTCATATAGGCTGAATTCATGCAAGTGTTCAGTGATTTGGTCATGAACAATATATTCAAGTGCTTTGGAAACAGCAGGCAGTATGCTAATTGGTCGGTAATCACTAGGCAGTTGCGGGTTTTCGATCTTAGGGATGGGTCGAATTAGGCTTCTTTTCCATGCAGTGGGATATATTCCGTTCACGAGGGAAAAATTAAATATGTCAGTTAAGACAGGCACTAAGATATCGGCAACATTCTTAATCATGGTTATACCGATACTGTCGTTGCCTATTGCATCAGAAGAGATTCTCATTATTGCTTTTCTTGCCGTATTTGTTGTTACATGTTTTAGATGGAAGGTATCGTTGTTAGTTATCCTGTTTAGGGATTCTTGTGGACGGTAATTATCAGCTGTGCTGGTATTCAGAGGTGCAGAGAAGAATTCATTTAATTCGTTAGCTGACACATGAAAAGTGGTTTCCGATTTTGCCTTTCCGACCCCCAAGCTACAGAGATTCTTCCATAGAGTCGTGGGCGTCAGATCGCTGCATACAAGGGAGTGAGCGTGCCTGATTTTAGCATTGCGAATGCATTGTTTCACTCTGTTCCGTAGCTTTCTATATTCTTCGAAACGCTCGGGTTTCGGATCTGCCTTGAAACGCCTGTGGGCAGCATCCCTATTAGTCATCATTTGACGTAATTCAGCTGTCAGCCATGGAGCAGGAGATTTTCTTACACGGATTGTGCACACAGGTGCATGTTTGTCATAGAGGGCAGTGAGTTTATCACCAAGTTCATTAATTTTGCCGTCGATTGGGGGTTTTCTGGTTATTTGATGCCATGAGATTTCTGAGCAATCGGCTGTTAGAGCGTCAAGGTCAATACGTTTCATGTTCCTACAAGTTATGTAACGCGATTTGATCCTTGGGGGCTGCAAAGAGTAGGCCAGGAATATTACATCATGTGCTGAGAGGCCAGGGGCCGATGTTTGACCAACATCTCTTACTTTGTCAGTCTGTTTCGTTGCGATTACGTCTATAAGAGTATGACTGTGCGCCGTATGGTGTGTAGGTTGTAATGGAAGAATGTTCATGCTATTGCAACTAAACAGTCTTCTTAGGTTTATTGCGGAGGGAGTGTCTCTTAGCAGGTCTATGTTCAAGTCACCCATTACGATGACATGTTCGTATTGACACTGAAGTGAATGTAATTCCGACTGGAAGGAACTCATTGAGCTTATTTTTGGCGGCTTGTACACGACGCCAGTCAAGAATTTCCGACTTTGTATATTTATTTCAATGAACATGAATTCAGCCTCTTTTTCTTCAGCAGGATTTGACGTACATAAGACTTTCGCTTTGAGATCTGTTCGTATATACGCGCCGACGCCGCCACCTCGCTTTTTTGATCTGTCTGCCCTAAGAAATGTGTACCCTGGGAGATGAATAGATGCAGAGGATATGTGTGGTTTCAACCACGTTTCGGATAAGAGGATTACGTGGTAGTTTAGTTGGTTGAAGAGGAGGCTAAGTTCTTCGTAATGTGCAGGTAAAGACTGGATGTTGCAGTGAGCTGCTAAAAGCTCTGACGCGTTCCGCTGAGCAGCCTGAAGTAGGGTGGCAGACTGGTTTGTCCCTTTGTTAGGCACTACCTGCCGCGAGGGGCACTGGCCGCTGCTTCCGCCAAGTGACATAACACAGGGGTGTCCGAGATTTTGCGCGCCCTGTGTGTGACACCGCGAGTGCCGAAAGAAAGGCGACTGCTAGAGATTTCCTGAGGTTGCGGGAGTATAGAAAATGGATTAGTGGTATTCGGTGCAAGGAGAATATGACCAAAACAGTGACGGCTGTGTGTCACTGTGTATCCTCTGTCGTACGAGGAGAAATGTAATTAGCGTATTTGAAACAGCTTAGGGTGGAAATAAGGGAAAAGGGAGTGATTTAAGAGGCCGATGCTGCCAGCAGAGAGAAGTAAGCTTAATAATTAATAGATTATCGTAGGAAGCTAGAATTAAATTGAAATTTACTAAAGTGATGCTGGTAGTGATTATCGTAGGAAGCTACAATTAGATTGAAATTTGCTAAAGTGATACTGATAGTGATTTTTGTTATGAACAATTTAAACCGAAGAGATGGGTGATTAATGAACTAAAGGAGAGACTAATAATTGCAATAGAACTAATTCAGAACGGAAGAGAATAAACTGAGAAAATGAAAAAGTATTAGCAGTAACTAAAATTAAGTAATGGTTAGAGCTACAGACACAAAAAATAGTGAAAAGTTAATACAGTTACAAAGACAATTAGTTGAAGGTACAAATATGGGTATAATTAAAAAATTGATAAAATTACAAGACTATATCTGAGTATAGGGCTGTTACAATTTGCAAATGGTGTTAAGTTTGCACTTTTGGCTCGAGTAGCTTCACTTAATACTATTCAGTTCTGTCATGTTTGTGACTGTCTTCTTTCCAGCTGCCGTCTTAATGATTACTCTGCCATCCTGAGTCCACACATTCTGAAGACCGAAATGGGATATGGCACTGTTTAAAAGCTTTAGCCGTTCGTGTGTCAGATCTTCCCTTATTGTAAGCCCTGTCCTTGCTAACTTCTTCTTCTGGGTAAAGATCTCTGCCCTTTTACGGTACGAGATAAATTTAATTATTATTGGACGTGGTTTGGTGGCACCTGGTAGTTTTCGTCCCACCCGATGGCTCCTGTCAATGTCTGCCTTGGTCACTTCTACGCCTAATTTTTCACGCGCAACCTGTATAAGCAGGTTGTCCGTGTCTTCTTCTTTATTTTCTACTACTCCAAACAGTCGTAGACTATTTCGCCTTTGGTACTGTTCTAGTTCGTCAGTTGCGGCAGATAGTTTCACTTCCAACTCTCGTGCCTTTTTCTCGTATTCAGACACAGACTTTTTTAGTGCTGTAATTTCGGCGGTATTGGCCTCAACAGTTTCACGCATTTTGGCCAATACTGCTGCCGTTACAGTGTCTGATATAGTGCCTGCTATCAGATCGAGATTGTTTTTATCGCGAAGCGCAGCGTTTACCTCAGAGCGGACCAGCTCCGCTATGCCGGGAGCCGCGGCCGCACCTTCCGCCAAGAGCGGGCCCGCCGCACCTGCTGCTTCCCCGCTGCTGGACGCGCTGTTGTTCACTCTTCTGTTTACCATTTTCTCGAAGATATTGGCGGAGCACAGAAAAAAAAATAGCACTACTGCACAGAACACTGTTGTTTACACGATTTCCACTTGTACTAGACAACACCACCTGCGAGAACACCTTCGAATACGACTATGTTTCGCGAGCCGAACTTAACACGTGTTACACTGCAGCCGCCATGTTAGGCTGTTTCGAAGGGAACCTAATTGGTGTTCTATCTGACCAAAAGACTTGCATTTAAATAAGTGCTTTAAGCTGCCTCACTGAAGATATCTGCTGCTAATTTACTTGTGTTAGCAGGTGTTTGTGATTTTAATTCTGGGATAATGAATTTGTCTTATATAGATAAGGAACAGCAAAGGGCCTATAACACTACTTTGGAGAATGCCAGAAATCAGTTCTGTTTCACTCGAGGACTGTCACTTTGTCCACTGGAAATGCAAAACAGTTGTTATACTGTTTATCATTAACTACTCAAGTAAATAATCAGGAACATCTGAAATTCTTCTATGCTCTGTGTCATTAGGAATAGGAATACTTTTCAATTTCTGAGCAAATGAGTTGCCATACACTGTTGATACTAATTTGAGATCCCCTGTCGATAGCACTCATCACTTCTTGTGAATAAAGGTTTAGTTGTGTTTCATAATAATGATGTTTTCTGAATCCATGCTGATATGTGTCAATATCCCACTACCCTTGAAGTAATTCATAATGTTCAGACAATGTGTATGTTCCAAAATCCTGCTTCAAAATACACTTGTTGGTACAACAGTGGGTTTTCTGGTTTGCATCAGGAGGAGACACAGAGGATACTATAACACATAAGATATTGGTTCACTTTATTACAACATATATAAGAAGAATCGTTTAACTTTAAGCAATACTCCTTTCACAGCAATGTTATGAGTATTCACAACTGTGTCTGCTCAATGATGTGTCATCTGATACAGACAAATTACAAGATTCTTAGTCAGAGTACAATTAACAACATTTTTCACAGTGAATTTTACCTAATACATTGATTGCACATCTGGCCTACTAGAAGATGATGATGTTATCTTGCTTCATGATTGCAGACTGGGGCTGAGTGGTAATGTGATCCATTGTGGTGGTGTAGTGAAACATTTCTGGGCAGTGCTATGCTGATGTTACTCATTTGTTAATGCTGCTTGCAGTAGCTACCTTCTCTTGTAGTTACACTGTGAGGTACCAACCTTGCTCTTCATGCAACACCACAAAATGGGTCTGTAATTCAACTTATGACTCCTATTTCCTTTCTTGAATACTGGTGTGACATGTGCAATTTCCCAATTTCCATGGATTTTTGCATGGATATTTTGTCGAGTGAGTGGTTGTATGTGATTGCTAAGTAGGCTTCTGTTGTATCAATATATTCGAAGGGAACCTAATTGGTGTTCTATCTGACCAAAAGACTTGCATTTAAATAAGTGCTTTAAGCTGCCTCACTGAAGATATCTGCTGCTAATTTACTTGTGTTAGCAGGTGTTTGTGATTTTAATTCTGGAATAATGAATTTGCCTTCAGTGAAAGAATTTTGGAAAACTGTGTTCAATAACAGTGCTTTAGTTGCACTGTCATAGGTAATACAATTGTCGATATCATGCAGTGAAGATATTGATGTGTCTTGTCATTGGTGTGCTTTATATATGAATCTCATTGGATTTTCTGCCAGATTTTGAGACAGAGTTTTTATACAGAAGCTATTAACAGCACCTCACATTGAAGTATGTGCTAAGATTTGTGCTTGAGTAAAATATCACCAATCTTGGAGATCTCATGTTCTTTTAAATTTGGTGTGCTTTCATCATTGCTTCTGCAGTAGTGTTCTGGCCTGTTATGTGTACCATGGGGGCTCAGTGCCATATTTTATTAATTTATTTGGTATAAATCTCTCAATTGCCTCAGATACTATTTCTGCGCCTCCCCCCCCTCCCCACCCCCCACATCTCCCTGAGGGGCTACAGCTCTTTTGTGGGTACATGTGTGGTGTGCACAGGGCCTTGAGTTACTACAGCCTTTGTTCTCTCCTGGTCTGTATTTCATTCCCAATCTGGCTATTCCTTTTATTCCAGTATTCCTTTTCAGCCTTGTGTCTCATGCTCCCACCCTTCCACCCCACCCCATCTGCTTTTTTACCTCCCTTTCTAAATTCTGTTTCTGTAGTGTGAGCCATTTGGGGAAGAATTCAATCCCTAGCATTTCTGTGGGTTCCTCCCCTTCCCTCCCTCACCCCTCCCCCCCTTTTCAGTTGGTTACCAGTATATGTAGCCAGCCCATGTGGTGGGGCTGTTTGTTATCTTTTCTTCAGCATCACTTGCCTGGATGCCCTTTAAGGTGGTCTTTACTAATGCAGATTGGGTGCCTTTTTCTCAGCTGTCATCCTGTTTTCTCCACTACACTACAGCATTGATGAGTCTGTACAGAGTTTGACTGACACAATCCTTTCAGCAGCTAATTTGATGATTCCTTCTTTCTTGAGTTCTCCCCATTGAAATACTGTCCCTTGGTGGACCTCTGAAATTGCTGCAGCTATTTAAGACTGCCATCATGCCCTCTGATGCTACAAATGGCATCCATGTCTTGACCACCTACTGCCCTTTAAACAGCTTCATGCCTCAGCCTGTAATCTTCTTAAATGCCACAAACAGATTTTTTGGGAACAATATGTCACTGCCATAGGGCCACATACTCCATCTTCACAGGTCTGGGCAAAGATTAGTTGAATTTTTGGCTGCCGTCCTTCTGTACGTGTCCCAGTAATTTCCCTGAAGCTTTTCACCAACCCAGACTTTATCACTGAGCATTTTGCTCAACATTTCACATGGGCCTCAGCAGCATCTTCTGAAACATCGCCTGGAATGACTCTCTCTATTTTTCATTCCCCACTGTCTGAAGCCTTATAAAGCCTATTTAGGAAGTGGAAATTCACCATTGCACTCGCTCTCTGCCTTGAAATGGCTCTTGCACCAGACCAGGATCACAACCAAGTGCTTCAGTACTTACCAATTGCCAGCCAACGTCATCCCTTTTTAACTGTCTCTGGAGCTAGGGGGAATTCTCTTCCCAATGGCAAGAAAGTGTCATTATTCCAGTTTCAAAATTGGGTAAATCACCTCTTCAGATGGACAGCTGTTTTTTCGATCAGTTTAATCAATGTCCTGTGTAAGTTACTTGAACATATGGTGAGTCAAAGGCTCTATTGAATCTTTGAATCCTGGGAATTTTTGGCTTCAAACCAGGGTGGTTTTTGCTGAGGCTGCCATACTGCACATAAGTTAGTGTGCCTAGAGTCTGCTATCCAAACAGCCTTTGCCTGCCATCAACACCTAGTTGCAGTATGTTTCAATCTGCATAAAGCTTATGATCAATGAAGTATTCCACACTCAGAACACTTTCGCAAGATCACAAGTAGGTCTAATTAAACTCTGTTTATTTTAACAAGAAAACTCCACAAATAAAACAATCTGCTGTTTCTGCTGCAGCACAATAAAAGAAAATAAACATTCTCCAGAAATTATTCTTAGTAATGTGAAGGAACAGTTCATCACAAACATTTGCTCTTTAATGAGACAAAAATATATCATTGAGAGTATATATTATATTCTCTTGACCAATGAAAAGTCTGTCTTCAAAACAAAGTACATATTCAAAGTCCTATCATACGAGCACCATGACTTGTCCATGGTGCAGAGCAACAGAGCTCTGAGCACAGGTCGCAGGAGCACAGCCGTCCAGGTGGTGAAGGTGAGTCCAATCGAAGGTGGTGTCCAAATGGTGATGGTACATCAGTCACTGGCTGGCAAAGATGGATCTGGCTCTAGCCAGCATGGGTGGAAATATTCGTGTGGTGGAAGGCAGATGCAGCAAGAGGTGCATGTCTGGAGTGATACCTGTTGCTGTCTTCTGCACCCTCTGGCTCATTACCAGGAGGCGCTTGGAGGCTGAGCTGGATACTGAAGAAACCAGCCTGAGTGCAGGGGTCGAGCTGACAATAACCCAATAAATACAGATGTGCTGTAGGTTGGTGGTGTTGAAGGCAAAACTGAGAGAAATGTCGTTTCTTCCCTTCCTTTGAAAGCAACAGAGGGGAAGTGGGGGCAAGCGTCTGAGTCATCAGTGACATTGCTGTCTGTGTGGTTATTGCTGGGTCATGACTGAGGTGCTGAAGGGTCAATGTCCACTGGAATGAGTGGAGGTGATGCCTGGCAAAGTGACACATTGGGAGGAGGCAAAACCAGGTCCTCAGTGTTAGCAGGAGACCCCACTGTGCCCCATGTATCTGAATCAGAGCATATTGTAACATGCTCTGGTGGAGGAAAGGTACCATGGTAAGGGCAGATTTGATAGAGATTCTTGTGGCATTGGATGCCCAGGAAGCCAATGTGGCTGTCCACAGAAAACTTCATAGCCCAGACAAGGTCTTTGGGCGTGAGAACCTGTGTCAATTGGAGGAAGGGGCAGGGTGAGGTTTGTTCTGACAGTGAAATATGGATGGCAAAGATCAAAGAGGTCAGCCGTGCAGCCTCTCTGTGAGTGAGTATTGATCCTATGGGGTGGCTCAGAATGATGTTATGAAAAGAGCGATGACCACATAGAAAGTATGGTAATGGCAGAGTTTGGACGAGTCCTTCCAGAACAAAACTCTGTGTCAGAGCGAGCCTTAATGGTCTGAGTGGTGGAGGTAGAAGTCATACAGAAGACAAACTGGAACCCAATGCCAGCATCCATGATGAGGAACCAAGAAACGGTCTGGCAAAGTCAAGGTGGAGGCAGGGGGCACATGTTTTTGGCCAAGGAAATTATTGGCATTTCATAGTGGCTTGCTTGCTATGGCATGTAGGCAGGCTGTAACAGGGACCTCACCACCTCATCAGTAAACACACTCCCCCCCTCAGGACACTTGTGTGGTGCACACAAGGTCCCGAGCTATTGCAGTCCAATCTTCCTTCCCCAGCTGCATTTCCTTCGCACTGCCCCTTCCTCCCTGTTCTTACTCCCTTCCGTGCTGTCCCCTGCTTCCTGTCTCTGTGTTCTGATTTATGTCAACCTGTCTGTCCTCCTGGTTCCCTGTTTTGCTTGCAATTTTGTTCCCCCTGCCTGTTCTCTTTCATTCTTTTTGGTGTGTAGGTCCTCGCTTGAGGTTTGACCTCCAGTTCTGAATTTTCTGTCTTTAGATTTACCCATTAGGGGAAGAACTCCCCCCCACCCGTCAGCATCTGTGGTGTGGATTCCTCTTCCCCCTTCCTTTTACTCTTCCTTCCCCGCCATAGTCCCCCTCCACCCTGCTACGTCAGGAGCACATGTAGCCAGTCTGTGTGGTGAGGCTGTTATGTAACCATCTGGCTGACCCACCTAACACCACAGGAATCACACTACCGGTATCTAAGCTGTTCCCACCCCATGTATACCAGGGACTGGTTGGTTGTCTTCCAAAAATCTGGCCATTCTCAAATGGCCATCTCTCCGAATGCTGCTTCGTATGACCCAGCATCCTTCCCTTTCCTGGGTACACTGTGGGAGGAGGGCCAAGCCCTCCATCTTGGGATGAAACATTTTCTCCACTACCCTGCCTGTTCTAGTACAGACAGGGACATATTCACTGCCGCAAAGCCTCTTTTTATTTTTTATTTATTTTTTTATTTTTTTGAGAATGTTGAGGACAAGTTTGGTGAAGTGCAGTCCTCAGTAAGCTGTGGTTGGGCTCCTGATGATGAAAGCTGCTTCTGCCACACAGTCTGCAGCTCTTCATGCTTGTAATCATCTTGGCAATGTCCCTGTGTGTATAATCCCTCACCAATCCCTGAATATGGTCCAGGGAGTGATTTTTCATAGGAACCTCATCCTGCAAACTGATGAGAAACTCCAGGCTAATCTGGAGTGACCCAGTATTCATTTTGTTTGATGTGTGCAGAAGGGTCGCAAAGACAACTATACTAATACCAGTGCCTTCATTCTGGCTTTCATGGGGGGTACCCTCTCAGAGAAGGCCAAGGTTATGTGCTACAGATGTGATGTGAAGCTGTACATCCCACCACCCATGAGGTGCTTTCAGTGCAGGCATTTTGGGCATATGTCTTCCCATTGTATGGCAGACGCTCTGTGTGGTGACTGTGGACACCCTCTCCAAAAGGGAATTCTGTGTTCTGCCACCAGCGTGTGTCAACTGTCATGACCACCACTCTCCTTGCGCACCAGATTGCCCAGCTTACAAGAGAGAAAAGCAGATCTATTGGTACAAGTCCCTGGGTCGCCTGTCTTATGCTGAGGCTCACCAGAAATATGAGACACTCCATCCAGTGTCACTTTCTTCAACTTTTGCCTCTGTCCCATCCTTTCCCCCTCCTACTTCTTCATTACCTCAGTCCTGTCCTACTCTCCCCTCCCCCACCCTTGCAATTCAAGGGGGACCCTCTTCCTGGCACCTCTCAGGCTGGAAGCCTACCTCTACAACTCGGCCACGAGATGCACCATCTGTGCACCCCAAGGTCGCTTGCTCTCTTTCGGTTCTGGATATTGCAGAAGCTTGTATCTCCTCCATGTTCTGTCCTCCCCCACCTCTGAAAGAAAAGAGGAGGAAACATAAGTCCCAGGACAAGGCACCCCCACCCCCTGGTGCCCCCAGAGGTGCCATTTCCCCCCTCACATACTGAGTCATGGATGACACCACATTCTTGTCAGTGACGACCGCTGATCGAGCGACACGACTTCCTCTCGGCTTCTTTATGTCTAACATGGACACTCACCACATGATAATCCAGTGGAATTGCAATGGATACTCTTGTCACCTACCAGAAATACAACACTTTCTTTCTTCCAATTCTGCATTCTGTCTTGCTCTTCCATGATGACTACTCTTCAATGTTTCATGATTATTGGGCATATTGTCAGAATCATGCCGGCCTCAGGATATAATCTGCAGGAGTCTGCACTTTGGTTTGCTCCAATGTCATCAGTGACTGGTTTTCCCTTTGTACCAACCTGGAAGCAATAGCGGTTAGAATGCAAATGACTCCAGCAATCACTGTTTTCAGTGTCTACTCCCCCCAGGTACCATACTTCCTTATGTTGAACTGTCTGCCTTAATACAATAACTCCTGCCCCTGTTTCACCTCCTTGGGGACTTTGGTGCACACTACCCTCTTTGGGGGAGTGCCACTTTGATGGGTATTAAGGGACTCCTAATTGACCAACTTACTATAGACTTTGGTTTGTTTTTCCTCAACGTCAGTCCCCTACCTACTTCAGTGTCGCTCAGGGCACCTTTACTTCTCCCCTGCTCTCATGGCTTCACTGAATTGATCACCCCTTGATGATCTTTGTGACAGTGATTACCTTATGGTTAGTCTATCATTTCCATGCCACCACAAGGCAGACAGGCTCCCACATTAGGCATTCCATAGGACCGATTGACCTTTTTTGTATACATATATTTCTGCTGTGCACTTAGACACCTCTCTCTCAAATTGCATTGTTGCTGGCATGCAGGGTGTCTCTGCCACTATTCTTCATGCTGCTGGCACTGCTGCCCCCTGTCCTCAGATGACCCCCATCGTCGGTACTGTGGTGGACCAAGGATGTAGCAGTCACTGTCCATGACTGCTGACAGGTGCTGCAGCAATTTCAACAACACCCTCCACAGACCACCCTCCTCACTTTTAAGTAACTCCCTGATAAGGCTCATTACATTATTAAGCAGAGTAAAAAGGAATGCTGGATGTTTTATGCTTCCTCCCTGGGGATGTGTGCCTCTTCCCTCACGTTTGGTCCATGCCCCATAGCCTTCTGGGCCACCAACAGCAGTCAAATGTCCAGGGTCTTATCCTCCAAAGCGCTCTTTGTACTGGCCCTTTGGTCCTTGCAGAACACCTTGTGACACACTTTGCAATGGCATCAGCATTCTCGTCCTGTCCTGCTGCCTTTCTCCGGCAGAAACACTGAGTTTCACAGACCCATCTCTGTTTCAACCCCCACCATGCTGAATCCTATAATGAACCCTTTACTGGATGGGAATTCTTGCATGTTCTTACCACTTCACATGACATGGCTACAGGCCCAGGTTACATCCACAACCAGATGATCCAACACTTGGACATTACCTAGAGGCAACACCTAATAAGGGTCTTCAACCACATTTGGCTCATGAGTACTTTCCTGTCACAATGATGAGACAGTATAGTTATCCCTGTCCTTAAACCCAGGAAGAATCCAACATATCTTGAAAGCTACCACCCACTTAGCCTGATGAACATATTTTGTTAACTGCTTGAGAAGACGGTTAGCTTCCCATTATGTTGGGTACTCGAATCTCGGGACCTTTTGTCCCCGTATCAGTGTGGCTTCTGGGAAGGACCACATCCAATTGAACATTTACTCAGATTGGACGCAGATATCTGACAGGCTTTTACTAACTGCTGGCACCTTGTCGCAGTCATCTTTGACCTTCATAAGGCACATCACATGGCTTGGCACTATCCCATTTTAGTTACCCTCCATAACTGGGGATTTATGGCCCCCTCCCAATTTTTGTCTGTGAAAGTTTATCCCACCATCTCTTCCAGGTTCGAGCTGGCACTTCACTCAGCACTCCTCAGATTCAGGAGAATGGTATCCCACAGGGTTCTGTATTAACTATCACACTACTCTCATCGCCATCAATGAACTTGTTAATTCTGTTGGGCCTGTGGCTACTCCGGCATTGTACACCGATGATCTTTTCATCTGGTGTAGCTCCCACTCAGTAGCATCTGCTGAGTGCTGGCTCAAAGGTGCCATCCAAAGAGCCTCTGCGTGGGCCACCTCTCATGGCTTTCAGATTTCTCCCTCCAAAATGCAAGTTATACATTTTTGTCATTGACCAACAGGATACCCGATCCACAACTTTATTTAGGTGACCAGCTCCTCAATATTGTAACACAGTCCCATTTCCTGGGCCTTATTTTTGATAAAAAAACTGGCATGGCTGCTGCATTTTTGCCACCTGAAGACTATGTGCATGTGGAAGCTTAATGCTCTCCATCTCTTGGCCCATACATCTTGTGGTGCAGACTGTGCTTTACCCTGTGCTGGTCTTGTCTAGACTAGATTATTATAGTCAGGTTTATGGCTCAGTGGCTCCTTCCACTCTGAAAAAGGTGTGTCTGGCTGTGGGCACCTTTCACACTAGTCCCATTGTCAGTCTCTTCATAGAAGTGGGCATTCCCCCTGCAAATATGATGGAGCCAACTCCTGATTTCTTATGCAATCACCACTCGTGTCCTCTTTGCAAATGAGGGATGTCTCCCTCCTGATAGCCGCCCATGGGTAGGATTGCTGGTTGGGATGCATCTCACTTCCCCCTGTCAGAATCTCCATCTACACTCACTGGAATGTACCCTTTGTCCCCCCCCCCCCCCTATCCAGCCCCTCTTGAATGGTACTTAGATCATGGATTAGGACCAAACTAAGGTCTCCGTAGTGTCTTGTATGTTCCATGCTAGCAGAGTTCTGGGATGCCACCATCTTCTACACTGATGGTTCTAAGATGATACATAAGGCAGGATACACTTTAAAGTCTCCTATTTGTTTATAATATCATTTATTGCTGGGATCATGTAGTGTGTTCACAGCAGAGCTACTAGCCATCAACAGGACCTTCCACTTTGTATCTCAGGCCTCCCTCCACAGTGTTTTAATATGTACCGACTCAATGAGCAGCCTGCAGGCTATCAACCAATGCTACTCTTGTTGCCCTTCAGTCTCTGCTATCCATGACCTTCTCTCTGCCCTTAGTTGTGCCGCCTGCTCAGTTGTCTTTCTCTGGGTCCCAAGTCATGTGGGCATCCCAGGGAATGAACTGGCTGACTGTTTCACTCTTTCCCTTTCACGATTCCAGTTGCCGATTTATGGCTCTGTGTCAAACTCTCTTTGCCCAAAAGTAGAATGAAATCTGCTGTGATACTGCTCTCAGTAATAAACTCTGCACAATCAAGGAGTCTGCTGTGGTTTGGCACTCTTCCTTCCACTCCTTTAAGAAGGAGTCCACTGTCTTTTGCTGTCTATGCATTGGTCACATCAGGCCCACTCATTGTTTCCTCTTGTGTAATGAACCACCCCCACAATATGGTTGTGGAGCCAGACTGACAGTATCCCATATGTTAGTGGAATGTCCCCTTCTTTTAGCCCTTTGAACTAAGTATAGTCTTCCAGATTCCTTAAATTTAATATTAGCAGATGATTCATGGGTGATTGAACAGGTCCTCAGTTTCCTCCATGAAAGTGGTTTTTATTCTCAGATATAAGGTTTTGCCTTACTCCTGGAGCAAGGATAGTATGGTTGAGGTTGGGACCTCTCTTCATGTTTTCTCAGTCTGGGACCCATAACCACTCCCCCTTGCAAAGACCACTCTTTTGCCCCTCTGTTCTCCCAGTTTTCAGATTTGGGCTATCATTTTATACCTTCTCCTTTGTGTATTTTAACTTCCTTTTTTATAGTTTGACTCCCTATTAGTGGACCCTCTGTCTTCCGTGTGTAACTTTGGAATCACGGGACTGATGACCTCACCATTTAGTCCCATAACCCTCCTCAATTGTTCAATCAATCAATAAATCACCAGTAAACATGCTGTCTGACCAGTCACTATGTGAAGACAAGCCCCCAGTGGCCCTCATGTAGCGACTGGAGGATATAGGTGTGGAGGCCCCTGGGAATGACCACCCGAGTGTGACTGTTATCACCCTGTACCGGCATGATGCCATCGCATGAGGAGAGCTCCTGTTGACCTGCCCAGAATTCCTGTAGATCTGGATGTGCCAAGGCTGTTCATTTGGTCAACCTACCCTGCTGTAGATGCTGCAACACATCACAGAGAATGATGTCATTAGCCATGTGCCGTCAGATGAGCTCCACATAGAGGGGAAGCTGTGTGATGGCAGCTTATGAGTTGAGGTCCAACTGAGAGTTCACTCCAGGCTCAGTATCAAACATTGGGTCATGCCCCACTCATAATTTGAAAAGTAGGTCTGCATTAGAATGCTGTGTGGTGGGCCAAAGCTTTATCCCATAAGTGTAACTGGAAAGAAAGAGAGCCCAGTGTTGCAGGCAGTATACTGTCTTGGAGGGGATTGATGCTGATGACTTGAGGAGAGGCAGCAGTGGGTTATGATCTGTGAGGAAAATGAATGGTCAGCCATAGACAGGCATTAAATTTCTTGTTGCCAAAGATGATAGCTAAAGTTTTCTTTTCAATCTCACTATAACTGCATTGGTCTTCATTGAGAGTCTTAGACACAAAAGCAATTGAGCATTCCACAGCATTGACCACATAGAAAGTACTGCCACTACTCCATAGTCAGATGCATCCATGGCAAGGGTGAGAGGTAGGGAAGGATCACACATCATCAAGCACACAGGTTGGAGGAGAGCCTGTTTTAGAGTTTGAAACACCCTGCCGAGTTGTGGGGACCATTGCCACTGAGCGTTCTTGTGAAGTAGGTGATGTAAACGTGAATCAATGGCAACCAAATGTGGGATAAAATGCCAGTAGTAATTTAGGAGCCCCAACAATGACTTCAGTTGGGATTTGTTTTGAGGGACAGGCAATTTTTGTATTGCTTCCACATCTTGAGGAATAGGATGAATGCCTGAAATACTGAGCACATGCCTAAGGTATTCCACTTGATGCACAAAAGGGCACACTTGTCTTTGTTACACTAGAGTCCTGCATGATCAAGTACTGAGAACAAGATGTCAAGATTATGTACAATGTCGTCTGCAGATGCTCTAGTCACTAATGTCTCATACAGTTCATCCCAGAAATCCACGCAGTAAGTGTTCAAGTTATCATTGACATATTTCCAGTAAACTTGCTGTGCTAAAGGGAAGGTAATTGTACTGAAAGAGGCCAAATGGCATATTTATCACCAACAATTTCCATGAGACTACATCTAAAGGAAGCTGGTGGTAGGCAACACAATGGTCAATTTTGGTGAACACTTTGCCCCTGCATATTTTGAACAATATCTCTTCCATTTTTGAAATGGGGTACAACTCAGTGACAGACTGAACATTCACTGTTGTGCTAAAATCCCCGTACAAGCTTAATGCCCCAGTGGGTTCTTCAACGATGACAGTGGGGGTAGCCCAACGCCCGATGACTATTTGACACAGGCATAAAGATGCTGTTGTCCTGCAAATCTTGAAGTTCCTGCTTCAGCTTGTTCCTGAGGGGAAACAGGACTGTGTGAACTTTTCAGAGCTTAGGAACAGCAGTAGAGAGGAGGGTAATATGAGCCTTGAAACCTCAGAGGCCAGACAAGGGTACCGAGAACACGGCAGGATAATTGGCAAACAAATCGGAAGCATAGGAACTAGCTGCCACCTGGCTCTCTGAGGAGGTCAGTACTGTAAAAGCCCAATCCTAGGGCATTGGAGAGGTGAAGACCAAGAAGACTACAGAGTGAAGTGGCACAGTGGCTAGCAAACTGGACTCACATTCAGGAGGATGACAGTTCAATCCCGCATCTGGCCATCCTGATTTAGCTTTTCCGTGATTTCCCTAAATCGCTCCAGGCAAATGCCGTGATGGTTCCTTTGAAAGGGCATGACCAATTTCCTTTTCCTTTCTTCCCTAATCTGATGAGACCGGTGACCTCGCTATCTGGCCTCCTCCCTCAACCAACCAACCAACCAACCAACCAAGAAGATTGGAAGTTACAGCAACGGTTACTACTAGAACATGGCCTGTGATTGATGTTGCACTAAACTGGATGCAGGCAAAGAAGGCACCTTCCACAGAAATGAGATCGTTTCTGAAGCTATGGATTGGGGTGCTGAATTATTGGAGAGGTGGGGCCCCAATTGCTTGATAGGTCTGCCAATATATGGTACTGGTGGATGGGACTATGTCAATTTGTAGTTGGATGAGGACACAGTCCATCAACACCAGGAAAGACATGAACCTGTTTGAATGCGGAAGGATGGATTGGACAAAATAAACATCTGGTGATGTGACCTCCCCACAAGGAACTCCAGATTTGAGGGCATCTGGGATTGCCCAGTTGACTGACATGGCTTGGGAGGAGCAGCACACTTCCATGTTGTAGTCCTATTTTCCACATGTGGTGCACTTCAAACGTTGAAAGTGACACTATTGCTGTTCATGGTGAATGAAACATTGACCATATGAGGGTAGTTGGTGCAGGCGGTGCCCGCCCTGCTGTACCTTGCCAGAGTCTGGAGCGAGAGGAGAGTTCCCCTTGAGAGGGTTAGGAAGTGAACACTGAAGATGGGTCCTGTAGAGTTGCGGACGAGTGCAAGCACTGCTCAAATGCCTGAATAAAGGGGACGCGAGATTCTAGGACAGAATCTTTCACTTTGGAAAAGTCATGGCAAAGCATCATCTATGAAATGTACCAGCACCGTGTCACACACCAGTGAAGAGGCATAGGAATGTTTGCACTGAGTATTTGTGCACTGGAAGTGACAGTCACATGAGCATCCCTGCAGGCGTGTGATCCTCTCCTAATAAGATTCATTGGGCATTTTAATGCAACAAAAATATTTGTGGTATGCAGCTGCCACATGAACCTGAAAGTCAAAATAGTCCAAAAGACTGGATTTTATCATTGTATAAGAAAGAGAGTCTGGTACAGTCTTGTGATGTAGTCGCTGGATCAGTTTATAAATTGAAGGCCAGGAGTTAGGTGTGCTGCTGCATATCATCTGTTGTTCTGTGCACAAGGAAATGTTGCTCCACCCACAATATGTAACAGAACCAAGATTGCATGCTGCAGCTGAACTCACAGAATGGCAGTAGTGGCAACTGGAAGTTGAGGACTGAGGAGTGGATCTGGTCCAGGTGTCCCACAAATTCTGGTGCTGACTGTGGGAGCACAGCAAGCCTCTCCATAAGAAGTGCATTAGTGTGCTGGCTACACTGCAGCAGAAGGATGACAGGGTGAGTAATGTACACTTGCTCATCAGTAGTTGCCATGACAAAACAATAGCACAAAAGCACAACTTGGAAAGTCTTTGAAGTACCTTGTCGCCAACTGAAGTGCCCCACTCAGAGTACTTTCACAAGATTGCAACTTGTTGTAATTAGACTTTGCTTATTTTAACAATTAAACTTTGAAAACACAACAATCTGTTGTTTCTGATGAAGTACAACAAAAGAAGGTAAAAATTCTCCCAAAATTCTCCTCAGTAGTGTGAAAGAAAAGTTTGTCACAAACAATTGAAGCACGTGCACAAATAATGTTGTATGGCACATTTTGCTGTTGTTGGGAAATTGACAAAAACTGTTAGTTCCAGAGAATTAATATGATATAATAATGTAATAGCAGATATGTATTGTTGGTGCATACAGACTGTGGAAAATACTAATTTCTGGTTTTTAAAATTGCGCTAAGCACAGATTTTTCGAAAATAAGTAAGTTTTAAAATGGAATAACACTGTATGGCAATGGATATTCCAGATCAGCCAGTGCTCTGCTGTAATTATAAGGTGTCTAGAATCCAAAAATAGTAAGTAAGAGATTTAAAACAAGATACTAAATAATATTTATTGTAAACTGAATTGCTTGATCTTAAAAAAAAACATTACTTTATCAAGTTTAGGCTCAAATCTAGTACATTATAGTCAGTTGTCACACTGCAGTTTTCATAAAACTGCCTGTATTTTGGTTCCATATATTTCGTCATGTCCAATAGATCCCTTTTCTTCTGCTTATGAACTTTCAGTGTCCCGTTATAGAGCAACCAGAATTCAGAAGGCAATGGACAATTTTTTACTTGATGTTCACAACTATGCTTTACAGTAGTGTCTTTCCCATGGATGAAGCACGTTGTGGGTACGGCGCACACTTAAGCTTTGAGGATCATCACTACACAGCTTCAACGAAAGTACATCAGTAATTTTCAAAGCAGGCGGCTTCTTCAAAAGCAACTGGATGGATCCTATGTCCTTGAAGTCTTCCATCATCATCTCGTGAATGGTCAGTTTTGAAGGATCGGCAAAGGCTTCAGCAATGATGTGCTTCCATTCTGAAGAAACCATAACTTTTGACATTTTCTTTCTTTTCTCGATGACTTCAAAATCCCTGTCACAAGGTAGGAAACTGTGACCCAAACATAAAAACTTCTGATGTATTTCTGTAAAGTACTTGCAGCTGATCAGATAGAAATAAAGCACTAAAACTCTCCAGTTGTTGTTCTGCCCGACACAGTGGTCAGACCAAACAATCAATTTTCGTTCCATACCTTCTTCAAGTGTATCATAATTGTGCATCACAAATTTAAGCAGACAGGAAACTATTTCAGCTGAGCCTCTCCTTGCTGTGGATTCATCCCACAAATTTACGGTGATGTTTCCAGTACCAACGTCATGAATCGTGAAAGTATACGACGACAGCTGTCTCTGGTAGAATACCGTGGAATGAGCCAATGTAGGACAAAGCAAAACCCGTTGTAGGTCCACACATATAACATGTATATTATTATTCCTCTTAGCCATTTCCGTATCATTTTTTAGGGCTTTGTATGCTTGGTCTGCCCTTGAATGATGCAACTCTCAATTTCGATCTTGTGCAGTTCTATTTCATCTGAAGTTGCAATCATTTTGTTAAACAAAAAATTGCACAGTCTGCAAGTATCTGATCTAGGTGTTCCGAAATGCAGATTAAAATCTGTTTGAAACACACTTTGATAGTATGACCTGCTTATTGACTTATCAGGAAACTTTTTGGTAAACAACCGATACATTCTACAGAGGTTGAGATCGTGGTGCAGACATTCTTTTGAGGATTTATTCTTGCTGTAATGGCTCATCTGCTTTGGGAAACTCTATATGTATTGCTGAATATTGCATGTGGCCTACTCCAGTGTTTTCCTCTACCGTCTTTAGGGGTGGTTATTCCACCTTTTACTTTACGTTGCACAGTCGCATTCATCGCTGGGTGATGGAGAATATCTCAAGCAATGTTTTTTGACACACTTCTTTTGAGTAAACTTTGTATTTGAAAGTAGCTTGTTTCCATGAAGTATCGTCTATCTTACCTCTCTTGCGCCTGGCTGGCACGCCTATTTGCATGGATTTTATTAAGTATATGGACTGCTCATCCTATGTTAAGGCTTGATATTGTTCGTACAGCTTTAACTTCATTTCCAGGTTTATGTCCTTGCATCCTTCTTTTGAACACACTTCTGCATTGCATACACAATCCTGAATCACGAAAACAATCACTATTACTACCTAATATTCTACTAGATTATCAAATTTCACATTCTCTTTTAATAATACAGCATTACTCAGACTGAGTATTCTATTTTTTCACCAATGATAACTACAGAACTGTAGTGAATTTCATTCATGTTACATACTTTTACTGTAATGTTTTCAGAAGATACACATAACATGTCATTAGAGCCATGTACTCTACAGGGCACGTCGCCCCTTTACAGGACACATATGCTTCTCTAAAGACATACACCTTTTTACAAAACCCATACAGCATTATTCCACTCACCTGTGTTGGAGGCTGTTTCGCAGGAACTACCTTTCCTTTTCGTAATTTATGTTCCAGTCCAGCATCATGAAACCCTTTCCTCTTAATATCCTGCCAACTACCAATGTTAATTTTCCTTTTCTGTGCATTATTTGCACATTTCAAACCACTTGCGGTAAGCGTCACCTTGCTGCACTCCGCCATTCTTGTAACATACAGCATTGTTCGCGCAGAGGTGCGAAAACTGTGCACGTCTTGTTGCTGTTTAGTGCTACCCTCGGACGGTGAACATGTCAATTATAACAGCAGGTGATGCAGACTGCCATATACAGCATTATTCCACGTGATTCTACGAAATGTCAAAATATGCCATACAGCGTTATTCGTGCGCACGCTTCAATTGTTCTTCAGATCCTTGAAAGTATAGATTACATTCCCTTGATCAATGAAAGCTCTGTCTTGAAAACAATGTATGTATTCAAAGTTCTACCTTGTGAGCAGCATGACTTGTCCATAGCTCAGAACTCCACAGCTCTGAGTACAGATCATGTGAGCACAGCCATTCACAAGGCAAATGTGACATCTGATCCGAGGCAGTGTCCAAACAGTGATGGCACATCAGTCACTGGCTGGTGAAGATGGGACTGTCTCTAGCCAGCTCCACACAGGGAGAAATACTCGAAAGTAGGTTACAATTTTCCTGTTGGCTATCGAAGTTGCAGTGAATGCAGCAAGAGAAATATGTCTACAGCAAGCAAGCCCCATTGCTATTCTTTATGCCCTGTGGCTGTTTTCCAGGAATTTCTCTGGAAGCTGGGCTGGTCACTGTGGAGCCCAGCTGAACACAAGAGTCAAGCAAATAATAATCCACTAAGTATAAATGCATTACCAGTTGGCGGCATCACAAGAAAAGATGAGAGGCATGTCAGATATCAGTTGTTGCCACCACATCATTGCCGCTTAAATGAGTGGGGCCTCCATGGTCTGCTCTTATCTTTATCAAGAACTTTTCTTCATATTATAATTTTCAGGTATGGATTGGCACCTTCTGTAGGCTTTCCCATATGCAGAAGAACGGAGTTCTACAGCATTTTGGTTTGAGTATCCCTCCCTTGTCAGTGGCCATCAATGGTCTGATGGTGGCTGTGGGGCTTACGGTGTTCCCCTCTTTGTATACTGATGATTTTTGCATTTATTTTTGTTCGTCCACAATAGGCATTGCTGGAATCAGACTGCAGGGAGCAATACATCAAGCACTGTCTTGGACTCTCACTCATGGTTTCCAGTTTTCAGCTGCCGACCTGGAATACGCAGTCCTGTCACCACCACACACTCAATTCTCTTTTGGATCTGTACCTTGGTAGCCATTCTCTTTGTGGTGGACCTTCACTTTTGAGACTGATCTTTGATGCCCTATTGACATGGCTCCACCATCTTCATCAGCTTAAGGTGAAATGTTGGTTGCACCTCAATGCTCTTTGATGTCTCAGCAATTCCAACTGGGGTGCATACTGCTCAACTCTGAAATGGCTCTACAAAGCACTGGTCCAGTCCAGTCCTGTCTACATTATGGGAACTTTGCAGACAGTTCAGCATCACCTTCAACATTATGCATGCTGAACCTGATACACAATTGTGAGGTATGACTGGAAACTGGTGCCTTTCAGACTAGCACCATTGTGAGCCCCTAGTGGAGGCTGGGGTTCTACCGTTGTGGGTTCCATGCCAACAACAGTTGACTGCTTATATGTTACACACTTGCCACTACCTGGAGCACATGAACAACAGTCTCAGCTTTCCAGATACAGAAATCCACCTCCCACCACAGTGACCGAGGTATGGGATTATGATTGCCATCTGCATCCCCTTTTTTCTGAACTCTAGTTTTCCCCACTGCCACCTCATCATAAAGGAGACCAAAAATTTGTGGAGACCCTACATGTAGGCCTCTAGCAAGGACTCCATCATTTGCCGGCTCTGCATAGACCATACGTGGCTGACTCATGGTCATCTCCTCTGACATGAAGATCTGCCCCACTATTGTTATGGTGTCCGGTTGATGGTGGTTTGCAACCACTCATGTACACCTCTGTGATGACCTCTGTGGTGCATCCCCTGTCCACAGCTCTGTCTTGACCTGTCACAGGGTCCAAAAAACTCAGCTCATCCTGAGGCCCTCCACCACCAATTCTTCTCCATTATCGGCACATATTGGGGTTCAAAAGTAGCCTGTACCGATGATTCAGTGGTTGCCAATCACAATGGCTTTGCCTACATTCATTCAGAATGTAATGAACTCTGCTCCTTGCTGAATGGCTGCAGTGTTTTTACTACAGATTTGGTAGCCATATCTCATCCTCTTGAACATATATGTTCCTGCAGTGGTGAGTCCTTCCACATCTGTAGAGACTCTTCAAGCAGTTTACATGCTCTTGACCACTGTTATCCGCACTATCACTTGGTCCTGACTATACAAGATTCACTTTTTGCCCTCGAACAATTTGGATAATTGTTGGTCTTTGTCTGGACCCAGGGTCATGTTGGAATACCAGGGAATGAACTTGCTGACAGGCTGGCCAAATTTGCTACTGCCAAGCTGCCTCTTGATATCAGTATTCCAGACTCAGACTTTCAATTGGTATTATGCCATCAAGTTCTAAGGATTTGGAGTACAGAGTGACATACTCTGATTTTGCCAAACAAACAATGGATGATAAAGGAGACCAAAAATTTGTGGAGACCCTACATGTGGGCCTCTAGCAAGGACTCCATCATTTGCCGGCTCTGCATAGACCATACGTGGCTGACTCATGGTCATCTCCTCTGACATGAAGATCTGCCCCACTATTGTTGTGGTGTCCGGTTGATGGTGGTTTGCATTTTACTGGACTGTCCTTACGTACCCACCCTTTAATCTTCCTGACTCGCTACCTCTAGTGTTATTAGACAATGCCTCCAGCAGCTGACCTGGGGTTATGCTTTATTCATGAAAGGGGGAAGGGGGGAGGGGTTACCATTCTCTCTAAGAGAGGGTACCTCAGCCTTGTCAGTCCATTGTGGGGTTGGCAGGACGCCATGTTACCTTCTCTACCCTGAATGAGCAGTGGCTGTCTGTGCTTGGTGGTGTGCCCCAGTCAATACCACACCCACTCTTTTGCTCTTCTACCATCTTCTCATGTGCTCTGTCTGACATGGTGTTCTTCCTCTGTTTTCCTATGCATGTCTCACCCTGTGAGTGTCACTAGTCTTTTCTGGGTATTTTTATAGGGGTGCTTTGAGTATGGGGTGGTGTGGTGGGTATGTCCCTCACAATTTGTGCCTTTGGAGTCCTCTGGATGCTCCCTGGAAGGGTTTCGTGCACTAGGTCCTTCTTTGGTGTGTAGTTTTGTTGACTTGTCTGTTCTGAGTAGGAGAGACTGGTGACCTCATAGTTTGGTCCCTTTAATCATTAAACCAACCAACCAACTGTTCAACCATTTCTTTGAATTCGAGCCTCATCTGGTCTGCACTTTCATAGTTATTTCAAAAGAAATGTTTGGAGTCTCATAGGGAGACATGGCATTTTTAAAAATTTTTTTATATTTTGCTTTTACTTCTGGTATATTGGGGTGTTTTGCTGGTCAGTCTTGCTATGACCACCTTGTGGTTACTAATCCCTGTATCCATCATGATGCTCCTTATTTGCTCAGGATTATTTGTTGCTAAGAGGTCAAGTGTGTTTTCACAACTGTTTACACTTCGAGTGGCCTACTGAACAAACTGCTCAAAACATTTTTGTGAGAAAGTATTTAGTACAATTTCTGATGACATTTTATTTCTACTACCAGCTTTGAACATGTATTTTTGGCAACGTATCAATGGTAGACTGAAGTTACTACCAACTGTAATTATATGAGTGTGTACCTATTTGAAATGAGACTCAAGTTTTCTTTGAGCTGTTCAGCAACTGATTGTTTGGTTGGCTGATTTGGAGGAGGAGACCAGTGAGGTCATCAGTCCAATTCAGCAACTGAATCATCTGAGCCAGAAGGAAAGGTGAGGGGGGAGGGGGGGTGGGGAGAAGAAACCAGTTATTAATTTATTCCAGCTGTCAAGTATAACCTCGACCAATTCTAACTCAAAGGGACTGTCAACTTCAGTTTTACTACAACATAAACTACTACTAACAGCAACAAACACACTGCCACTAACTCTGTTCAATCTATTCTTTCTGAAAACCATTAGGTCCTTTGTGAAAATTTTGGCTTTACTTATCTCTGGCTTTAGCCAGCTATCAGTGTCTATAACGATTTGAGCTTCAGTGCTTTCTATTAAGAGTTGGAGTTCTGGATCTTCCCCAGTACAACAATGACAGCTTACAACTACATTAATGAGTGTTTCCCTCTTCCAGTGTCTGTCCTTTATCCTTTGAAACTGAAGCCCTTTCTCCAATTTCAGAGACTCTCTAATGTAAAAATTGCCCAGTCCATTCCACACAGCCCTTCCTACCCATGTACCAGCCTCCTGTGTGTAGTGGACACCTGACTGATTAAGCAGAACCTAAAGCGACACCACCCTGTGGTGCAAGTTGAGATATCTGAAATGTATGTGGTTACAGAACTGATTGAGTCTTTGATTCAGACCCTCCACTCAGCTCTGTACCAAAGATCCACAATCAGTCCTGTTGATGATGCTACAAATGGTGACCTTTCTCTTCATCTTGCAAGCAAGACTGGCAGTCATTAACACTTCATCTAGCCACTTGAATCCAAAGAGAGCCTCCTCTGATCCAAAACAACTCACACTGTTAATAGTGGCATAAGCCACCACTTGCAGTTGGCTGCATGTGTGCTCTTCATGGCATTCAGAAACTTTTGTTCCATATCTGGAATGACTCTTCTCAGTATGCATGTTGAATGCACACTGGAATTCTTCCTCTTCTTGAAACCAACATCACTAAAAGACTCCATTACCTGCCTGACATTTGAGCTCCCAACTTTGAGTAAATGCCCAGATCTTGTGGGTTGAGAGGCTTACTCCAGAAGAGGGTGAGTGACTACATCCAGCTCACAATTTTTTTCAGTCACATATATTGCCTGAAACCTGCTCATCACACAAACTGGGAAGGCTGTTATATCAGCTCCCTGGAAAGTCTTTTGCTGCCTGGCACACCTTGAAACAATGTCCCACTCAACCACAGGTGAAGGGTCATCCTCAATGCAGACATTAATGAGGGTGGTCACAGTAGTGGACTGATTTAGAGGACATGAAGAATTGCTGAACATGCTGTGTATCTCATGTCCAGCCCCTCACAGTGATGCCCATTGGCAACATCCTCAAGCTATGTGACCAAAATCAGCACTGCTGGAGTTGAGTGATGGGTTACTGAATCAGCTTGTATCTGAACACAACAATCACAGTCAGTATTCTTACTACAGATAGCAGACAGTAATTAAAATGCAGAACTGTGGTTGCAAGTATATACAAATATGCAAGAAATTTAATATGGTAGACTAAAATGCACACAGGAAGTAAAAATATAAGACACTTCTGTTTATTAGAAGCTCATTAACATTCACAAACAAAACTTTCAAGTACTACACCCCCATCCTGATGAAGATGCAGTGGAATATTGTGCTGATGGTGGAACACAAATGAAATTAGATGACAAAGCTTCTTTCCTTGGTGTAATATTAGACAAGTATGTTTCTTGAGAACATCACATTGATATTGTGTGGATGCCAAAATCAGTAATATCTCTGAACTGAGACTGAGGTGGATGGGTGGCATTTCTATGTGAACCAGAGCCAAGGTAGTTCAGTTTAGACCTGTGAATGGGTTGGTGTGCTCTATAACATGTGTGGCAGTGTTGCCTACAACAAATAATTGGATAGCCATCCGGTATAATGAGTTAATGAAAAAATATTTATTCCCAAAAACTCACAATGAGAAGAAACTAAAAAAACAACAGAGAAGTAACCCACATCAATCTTGCACACTTAACATCTGTACATGTTAATCACCGAGTTATTCACTGCCTTCAAACGTGGCTGTATGTCTTTTTCGTTGTGTGGCGCATGGCTGACAGGAAGTGAACTAATGTCTGACCCGGTATCCACCAAAACCCTTGTACCCGTAAGTACGTCTGATACGTACAATCTTTTCGAAGCAGGAGGTATATGCATTGACAGTTGCTGTCGCTGACATGAAAACACTGCACTGTTTCTGTACATACCTTGGTTGTCTGAGTAGGCGCACGGTGGTGTACATCTTGTAGCATCTCTCCCAAAACGTTTATGGTACCAACACACCTTACGCTCGTCCTCTTGTTGACTTCATGTTTCACGCCTAGCCTGGTCTCTCCTGCACTTAAAGATAACTTGTGGTCAGTGTAGCATGCGTAGCTGCACTCGCAAATCCTCTATTGCAGTTTTTAAATCTCTAATTTCGTTTGAATTTTTTGTTGTTTGTCACATTGCGACCGCGGCACATTTTACTGTTATATCGTCAGTTTGGACTTGCTGGTAATGGTAGTTACCATACATGGCATCTCTCGATGTCTTTGCGACTGTTGCAGTAGGCTCACGCATCTCGTAGATTCTGTCTGCAGCAAGCAGCAGTTTGTCAACTGATCATTCGTCGTATATAGCTAGTGTAGTTATTACTTGCATTGGTAGCTGTTGTTGCCATACATAGAGTAACAGTCTATCAGAGACTGTCGAACTATCTACCAGGCTGCGTAAATGACGCCAGTAATCTGACGGGGTCCTATCTCCCCGTTTCTCTTGGTACAGTACTTGTTTGACTCTGATGTCGACTGACTTCACACACTGAGAAATTAATTATTCTTTCAGTCTACAATATGCTCCTTCTGTACGCTGGTGCAGCACCACCCCTATTGCTGACTGGCTCCCGTCTACCACAATAGCTAGCTGTGTGTAGTGAACTGGGTGAGCGAGCAACATTGCTTTGCCAAGGCTTGCTTGAAGATCATTAAATGCTTTGTCCATTTCTTGTGTCCACTTAATTATTCGTTGACCTTTTGTGTTGCATCCCTTGAGTGCATCAGTGAGTGGTGCTTGCACCGTAGCCGTTGCTGGCAGGTGTCGTCTATAAAAATTTATTACTCCCATGTATCGTCGTAGTTCTTGGTAGTTTGTCGGTTTCAGAAGGGCCTGTATCACCGCGATCTTCTCTGGCAGAGGCAATATACCTTCTGATGACACAGTATGGCCAAGGAAAGTGACTTGGTTCTTGTGCATGACACATTTATTTTCGTTTAAAACGACTCTGTGGTCAGATAGATGCTTGCGATGTTGACACAGATGCTGTTCATGTGTTTGACTATCCGGAGAGAAAACCAAGATGTCATCAAGATAAGCAAAGCAAAATATTAATCCCTTTATCACCTCATCAATAAAATGCTGCCAAGTTTATCATTGTCTATAATTTCTGAAATCCCACAAATACGTGAAAAATAGTCAGCCACTAAATTTTCTGCACCTCTTAAATGGCGTATATGTGTCGTGAACTGACTTATGAACTCATATAACGGAACTGTCTTGGTGAGCACTTATCACTGGAGTTTTTAAAAGCCGATGTTATGGGTTGGTGGTCTGTAAACACAGTCACTGGTCTAGCCTCTATTTGTGGGCGGAAGTATCGAATTGCTTCGTAGATCACAAACAATGTGTGTGGCTGAGAAGGCATGAATGGGGGCGCCCATAATTGCAACCGGATAGTCAAACACATGAACAGCATCTGTGTCAACTTCGCAAGCATCTGTCTGACTACAGAGTCATTTTAAACGAAAATAAATGCGTCATGCACAAGAACCAAGTCACTTTCCTTGGCCATACTGTGTCATCAGAAGGTATATTGCCTTTGCCAGAGAAGATCGCGGTGATACAGGCCCTTCCGAAACTGACAAACTACCAAGAGCTACGACGATACATGGGAGTTCATGACAGATATACGCAATTTAAGAGGTGCAGAAAATTTAGTGGCTGACTATTTTTCACGTATTTGCGGAATTTCAGAAATTATAGACTATGATAAACTTGCAGTGGAACAGACCAAGGATGCAGAGCTACGACAGCTGTTAAATGACTCATCTACAGGTCTGAAGTTCCAGCAAATTCTGGTGCCTAACGCCAAGCAGAAGCTGTGGTGCGACTTATCTCAAGGCAGACCAAGACCATTCATTTCAGAAATATTGCACAAGATGGCATTCGACAGTGTCCACATACTAGCGCACCAGGAGCCAACGCTACAATCAAGATGCTAACAGACCGCTATGTGTGGCCTTCTATGAAAAGAGACGCACGCCTTTGGGTACGTTCCTGCATTCCTTGTCAACAAAGTAAAGTAGGACGACATGTGCGTGCTGATATTGGAGATTTTCAAGGTACCTCTGCTAGATTCGCACATGTTCACGTGGTGGTTGGAACTCTCCCACAGTCAGAGGGTTACAGATATTTGTTTACGGCCATAGATAGGTGCACAAGATGGGCAGAAGCAACTCCAATAGTCGATATTTCAGCTGAAACTACTGCTAAGACGTTTCTGTGTACGTGGGTTGCCCGTTTTGGGTGCCCCCTTCGTGCCACAACTGACCAAGGACGTCAGTTCGAATCTACGTAGTTCCTCGAGCTATCCAAAATGTGCGGTTTCCAACGCCACCTCACGACTACCTGTAACCCTGCCAGTAATGGTATGGTCGAACGATGGCACAGAACACTCAAAGCAGCATTGATGTGTCATCAAGAGAGATGGGTGGAAGCGTTACCATTAGTAAATGATGACTAACTGACAACCTAAGCTGCCAACAGGTGTTGTTGATATACCTCGATGTGGACAGCAGAAAATGTGTGCCCAGACCGGGACTCGAACCCGGGATCTCCTGCTTACATGGCAGACGCTCTATCCATCTGAGCCACCGAGGACACAGATGAATAGCGGGACTTATCCCTTGCACGCTTCCTGTGAGACTCACATTCCCAACTGTCCACAATTCTACATATGTATTGTACCTTATAGACATTTGCCCACCCACACATTACTTGCGCACACTTTGGCGATTCCCGTAAGGGTTTGGGCAACCTGTGCGCATTTGCACAGACGAAGGTCAATGGCTGGGTAGCCTTTAACTATAAGTGCGAGTAATGAGTGGGTGGGCAAATGTCTATAAGGTACAATACATATGTAGAATTGTGGACAGTTGGGAATGTGAGTCTCACGGGAAGCGTGCAAGGGATAAGTCCCTGCAGTCACGCTATTCATCTGTCCCCTCAGTGGCTCAGATGGATAGAGCGTCTGCCATGTAAGCAGGAGATCCCAGGTTCGGGTTCCGGTCGGGGCACACATTTTCTGCTGTCCACATGGAGGTATATCAACAACACCTGTCAGCAGCTTAGGTTGTCAGTTAGTCATCATTTATTCCGGGGAAAAAGCTGCACGGTCATCAACAGTAACTGTTCTTTCGAGAACAAGTTACTGTCTTCGTATATATAGTTACCATTAGTGTTGTTAGGCCTGCGGACAGCTCACAAACCCGATATTGGTGCATCAGTTGCCGAGATGGTTTACGGCGAGTCGCTATGGATTCCTGCAGATTATTTATTCCCAACCTCACTACCTGGATCAGAGGGCTTCACACACTGGGTGCAGCAGCTAAAACGTCACTGCAGAAATATACGTTGCCTGCCACCTTCTCGTCATGGCAACCGTAAGGTGTTTGTACACAAAGTCTTGTACAATTGCTCTCACGTAATGTTGCAAACAGACTCAGTCAAATTTCCTTTACATCCACCATATACGGGCCCATTTCAGGTGCTGAGTAGAAATAAGCATACTGTGGACATAATGTATATGGTGTTCTGACAAACGTATCGATTGAACGTGTCAAGCCAGCGTGGGTTTTACCCTCTCCAACCTCTGACACCATGCCTGTGCATCAACACATGATAGATGCAGAGCATACTGAAACACCGCTCAGTACATCGTCCGAGACAGGTGAATCATCACCACAAACGACGATGTCACCGCCCCCAAGACACCCGACACACACCAGAGCTGGACGTCGAATAAAATTCAAGTATCAAGATATCCCTGGGGCTCCGCACTTTAAGGGGGGGGGCTGTGTGGCAGTGATATTTTTCATTTCTGGTGCAAAGTGATATCAAAAGTGCGCGAGAGTTTTTTTTTGGTCATGTGTTGTTTTTTATCTTTGCCGTAAGACTATAGAATCTCCTAGTTTTTGTTACTTCTCTGTTTGTTTCTTTTTCTTTTCTTTTTTTTTTTTTTTTTTTTTTAAGTTTCTTCTCATTGTGAGTTTTCACGAATAAATATTTTTTCATTAACTCATTATACCGGATGGCTATGCAATTATTTATTGTAGGCAAGTCACCTACACATGCTATACAAATACTACTGGTATGTTCTCTGCAACCAGTAGGCAAATCCACCACATTTGTGACCTGTGACAAAAATGTAATGCAGATGATTCATTCCATACCATGATAATACACAGTAACATTACATCCATCTTGAATCAGTTACACCACATCACCAGCCCCTTGAGATTGTGCCTCATGGATTAACATGAATGACATGCATCATTAGCGTTGCTAGTGTAATGACTCTCAACCAGTGCTCAAATACTAATTAAATACAACTATGAGTGTTGCTTCTCAAAATGATGTATGTTGTGGCATGCCGTGACAGTGGCCACCACCAAATGATTTTCTGTTGTACTTTGACCAGGATAAGTTCACAATCCAATAGGACAAGTCAGAGAAAATATGAACAATAATGTGATTCCCATATCAACCACACTGCTGATGCTATTCAGAAATACAACCACCAAATATTGCACAGTGCAACTACCGGATCTACAACCATGCCATGAGTGTTTCATGATACTTCACTGTTTAAACTATTTGGTTTGACAATATCAGTTCAACCACCCACAAATGGGTCATACCTCAGGCCAGGGTCCCAGCATACAGCCTGAGCTGCTGTCATTCCACCCAGAATAATTGCCACTTTGATTCGCAACAGTGGACTGTGTATTCACTTCATTTGGTATCTTGGATGATAACTCTCATTTTATGATATTAATCTGCCTCTTAGCAGAGCTTGCCAACATTATTAGTGATGTCATCCTTGCACCAACCAAAAGAAACAATTATGAAGTGACAAAATCCACCTATTTCAACTCTTGTCACACACCCATGACCAACAACTGAAACAGGCAATCTATGATGAACAACTTGCCAACGAAACAGCGTCCCAGCTATGGCACTGATTACAGATGCTATTTAATGGGAACCTCTTGCCAGATGTGGCATTATGGACTCTATGGATTGTTGAGCTTCCACTGCACCTATGACTTGGCATGACTACTCACAAGACAGAGCCACTACAAAAGAAGTTATGCCTGGCACACAGAATGTTCTCCCCCTGCGGGTTCAGGGGTAAGAATAGGCCCGCGGTATTCCTGCCTGTCGTAAGAGGCAACTAAAAGGAGTCTCAAACGTTTCGGCATTAATGTGATGGTCCCCTAAGGGGTTTGACCACTACCTTTCAAAATTTTCTGTTAGTGCGTACCATTTGGGGAAGGACGCCTTACGTGGTGTATTATATATCCATCTTGCCCTAAGATCTGGCACACCCGATATTGTCATGGAGTTGGACTTCCATCGAGCTTCCGGCCACATTGGCTGCAGTGTGTTCCGGGTAGCATACATTCCCTCCATTGTGCACTTCCATCTTTGCCCTCGTGATGTACATGGATATTTTGACACCCGACATCCAGCACGGTAGCCAGTCCGTTGTGGTGGGGTTGTCATGTACCCTCTTGGTGGTAGCCCCCTGACTACACAGGGATCGCACTGCTGATGCCTGAGCTGCTACCTCCCCATGTATGCCGAGGAGTAGATGCCTATCCCTCTGGGGCATTGGGACTCCCGGCAAAGGCCATCCTGCCAGGTGGTCTTTGCTGCGGCTGGGTGGCGCCCGTGGGGAGAGCCCCCGGTCGGAGTGGGTGGCATCAGGGCGGATGACCCGCAATGAAGCGTGGTACATCATCTCTCGCTGGTGGGCCTCCACCAGCAGTCTCTAAGCGATCGAGGTCTAACCTCAACGGGAAGAAATTTGATCAGAGATCATTTCGCTCCCTGGCCACTCCGTGGGAGGAACGTCTGGCTAAAGAAGGCAGTGGAGACTATTCACCCCGGTACCTCGTGTGTACGCAGATTGATGGGGAATCGTTTATGTCAACTAAGCCCCAGTTTTTTGTGGAGCATTTAGAGGACAAATTTGGGGAGGTGGAGGGCTTGTCCAAAATGTGCTCTGGTTCTGTGCTCATCAAAATGGCATCCTCTGCCCAGTCACGGATGTTGCTCAATTGTGACAAGTTGGGGGATGTTTCAGTTAGCATCACGCCGCATAAGAGTCTCAACATGGTCCAGGGTATTATATTCCACAGGGATCTTCTTCTGCAGTCCGACGATGAATTACGCGCCAACCTCGAACGACGAGGTGTTCACTTCATCCGGCGCGTCCATCAGCGTCCGAGGGATAATCAGGTAGCCACCAGTGCCTTTATCTTGGCCTTTGAGGGTGATGTCTTACCTGAAAAGATTAAGGTGATGGTTTACCGTTGTGATTTGAAGCCATATATCCCTCCTCCGATGCGGTGTTTTAAGTGCTGGAAGTTCAGGCACATGTCATCTCGCTGTTCTTCTGGCGTCACCTGTTGAGATTGTGGCCGTCCTTCCCATCCCGATACTCCATGTGCCCCACCTCCTTTCTGTGTTAACTGCGGAGAACACAATTCCCCCTGCTCACGGGACTGTAGGATCTTCCAGAAAGAAAGGAAGATAATGGAATATAAGACTCTGGACCGCCTGACCTATGCCGAGGCAAGGCGGAAATATGAACGGCTCCATCCTGTGCCCATGACATCCACCTATGCCGCTGCTGCAACACTGGTACGATCCTCTCCCGTGTCGTCACATACTGTTGCCTCTCAGCTATGTCAGAATGAACCGGCCCCCTTGGTTGTGGGGGGCACTGCCCCCTCTGTTGCTCCTGCTCCATCTACTTCAGGAGCAACACCACCCCAACCATCGGGGACATTCGTTCCCCCTTCCCAGCCGGAGAAGTGTGAGACTTCTTCGGCTACTCTAGCCAGGAAGGGGTCCCTTGGGGCCCTCCCATCCCAGGCTTTGCCCAGTGCCAAAGCGGACACCCGCAAATTTTTGAGACAACAACCAGTCACTGGTCACTGGTCATAGGTCTTCACGGTCGTCGTCCGTCCCTGAGACTGACCCAGTGGGGCCCTCCCAGCCAAACCCTCCAAAGGCACAGTGTGCAAAGCAGTTGAAGAAAAAGGCTCCCAAGCATCCTGACATTGCGGTGGCACCTGTCCCACCGCAACCTTCCAACTCTGCGTCTGAGGATGAGGTGGAGATTCTGGCGTCCGCTGAGGACCTCGATCTCGCCGGTCCCTCCGACGCCATAGAAAGCACTAGCACAGGTGCTCAATCGGAGGCAGCAGGTGACCGAGCGACATAATCTGCCTTCCCAGTCCCATCACGCCTTTCCCATCCATGGACAATATCATCCTCCAGTGGAACTGCAGCGGTTTCTTCCACCATCTAGCTGAGCTCCGCCAACTTCTCAGCCTTCACCCTTTCTTCTGCATTGCTATTCAGGAAACTTGGTTTCCAGCAATGCGAACCCCCACCCTCTGTGGCTATTGGGGTTATTATAAGAACCGGGCAGCTTATGAAAGGGTGTCTGGTGGCGTTTGCATATATGTCCTTAACTCTCTTCACAGCGAGTCTGTCCCTCTACAAACACATTTAGAGGCTGTCGCTGTTCGGGTGTGGACGCCACAGGCTGTTACCGTCTGCAGTCTTTACCTTCCACCGGATGATGATGTTGCGCAGCATGTCCTGGCTGCGCTGATAGCCCAATTGCCGCCCCCTTTCCTGTTACTGGGCGACTTCAACGCCCATAACCCTCTGTGGGGTGGGTCGGTGGCGACAGGTCGAGGCGCCACCATTGAGCATTTATTGGCGCAGCTCGATCTTTCGCTTTTAAATGATGGTTCCTTCACACACTTCAGCGTGGTGCATGGCATGTACTCCGCCATCGACCTTTCGATTTGCAGCTCTAGCCTCTTACCGTCTGTTGACTGGAGTGTGCATGACGACCTGTGTGGTAGTGACCACTTTCCGATCTTTCTGTCACTGCCACAGCATCAGTCTTCTGGGCGGCCTTGCAGGTGGGCCATGAATAAGGCTGACTGGGACTTGTTTTCCTCCACTGCTGCTATTGAGCCTCTCTCTAGTGATGACATTGATGCGGTGGTTCAATCGGTCACCACTGGCATCGTTACTGCCGCCGAATCTGCTATTCCCCGTTCTTCTGGGTCCCCTCGGCGGCGGACTGTGCCTTGGTGGTCGCCTGAGATCGCTGAAGCGATTAAAGATCGCCGGCGGGTGCTCCAGCGTCACAAGCGACATCCCTCCATCGAAAACCTTATCGCCTTCAAACAGCTGCGTGCGCGAGCCCGCCGCCTTATCCGCCAAAGCAAGCAGGAATGCTGGGAGCGGTATGTGTCCACCATTGGCCTCCATGTCTCTCCATCGCAGGTCTGGGCCAAGATCCAACGCCTCTTTGGCTATCGGACCCCTGTCAGCGTCCCTGTGCTCTCACTGAATGGAGCAGTTTGTACAGACTCCGACAAAATTGCCAACAGCTTGGCAGACCATTTTGCTCTGAGTTCCGCTTCTTCCAATTACCCACTGGCCTTCCGCCCCATTAAAGAGCGGATGGAATGTTGGAGCCTTTCTTTTTGCACCCACCATTCTGAATCCTACAATGCTCCATTCAGTGAGTGGGAATTTCATGGTGCGCTTGCCGCTTGCCCTGATACCGCTCCTGGGCCAGATCGCATCCACTGTCAGATGCTGAAACACCTATCAGTGGACTGCCAGCGACGGCTCCTCGACCTTTACAACCGCATTTGGGTCAAGGGTGAGTTTCCGTCACCATGGCAGAAAAGTATTGTTATCCCCATTCTGAAACCTGGGAAGAACCCTTTGCAGGTGGACAGCTACCACCCCATTAGCCTCACCAACGTTCTTTGCAAGTTGCTTGAACATATGGTGAGCTGGCGGTTGAACTGGGTACTGGAGTCACGGGGCCTTCTGACTCCATCTCAGGGTGGGTTCCGTAAAGGCTGCTCCGCCGACGACAATCTGGTGAGCCTGGAGTCGGCCATCCGTACTGCCTTTGCCCGCCGTCAGCACCTGGACGCTGTCTTTTTCGACATGCAGAAGGCGTACGATACGACATGGCGTCATCACATCCTTTCTACGCTTCATGGATGGGGTCTTCGGGGCCCTCTGCCGATCTTTATCCGCAATTTTCTGTCGTATCGTACCTTCCGCATGCAAGTCGCGGCCTCCCATAGTTCCTCCCGAGTCCAGGAGAACGGTGTGCCCCAGGGATCTGTTTTAAGTGTCTGCCTGTTTTTAATAGCCATTAACAGGCTCGCTGCAGCGGTGGGGACGTCTGTCTTAGCGTCCCTGTATGCTGATGACTTCTGCCTTTACTACAGCTCTATTGGCATTGCAACTGCTGAACGTCAGCTACAGGGCGCTATCCATAAGGCACAGTCTTGGGCTGCAGCACATGGCTTTCAGTTTTCGGCTGCCAAGACCTGCGTTATGCATTTCTGCCAGCGACCCACTGTTCACTCGGAGCCGCGGCTTTATCTTGATGACGAACTTCTTGCTGTGGTTGAGACACACAGGTTTTTGGGTGTAGTTTTTGATGCCCGGTTGACTTGGCTGCCTCATATTCGGCAGCTTAAACAGATGTGTTGGGGGCATCTAAACGCTCTGCGATGCTTGAGCCACACCAGGTGGGGCGCCAACTGATCTACTCTCCTACGGCTCTACCAGGCGTTAATCCAGTCTCGTCTGGATTATGGGAGCCTGGCTTATGGCTCAGCATCCCCATCTGCGCTGCGGGTACTAGACCCTATCCTCCACAGTGGGATACGCCTTGCCACTGGTGCCTTCTGGACCAGCCCTGTGGACAGCATACTAGTGGAGGCAGGTGTCCCTCCCCTGCGGTTACGGCGCCAACGTTCGCTGGCCGTTTATGCTGCCCATGTTTTCAGCTTGCCCAGGCATCCTAACTACCGTCTACTATTCCCACCGTCACACGTCCATCTGCCAGAACGTCGGCCCAGGGCTGGATGTACGATCGCGGTCTGTGTCAGCGAGCTTCTCTCTGGGCTTGGGGCTTTACCTCTTCCGCCTCCTTTCCGGGCACCTCTGTGTACACCCCTGTGGTGTGTGCCTCGCCCTCGCCTTCAGCTGGAATTGGCACAGGGCCCAAAGAAGTCAGTCTCTCTGGAGGCCTTCTGCCACCGCTTTCTTTCTATCCTCGCAACGTATCAGGGCTCTGGCATTGTTTACACTGACGGCTCGATGGTTGCTGGTCGTGTCGGTTATGCGCTCACTCTAGGGGACCATTCCGAACAATGTTCCTTGCCGGCTGGCTGCAGCGTTTACACTGCTGAGCTGGTCACCATCGTTTGAGCCCTAGAGTATATCCACTCCTGCTCAGATGAGTCCTTCGTGATCTGTAGCAATTCCCTGAGCGGTTTACGAGCTCTCGACCAGTGTTTCCCTCATTCTTGTCTGGTGATGGCTATCCATAAGTCCCTGCATACTCTAGCGCGTTGCGACCGCTCTGTGGTCTTCGTGTGGACCCCAGGCCATGGTGGGATACCTGGCAATGAGAATGTTGACCGTCTGGCGAAAGAGGTGACCAGTACACCATCTCTGGACATTGGCCTCCCGGAGACAGATTTGCGAGCGTTCCTATGCAGCAAAATTCTGGACCTTTGGGACACTGAATGGCGCGCCCTGCCTTCACAAAACAAACTTCGGGCCATCAAGGAGGCTACCGGTGTGTGGAGCTCCTCCTTGCGGGTCTCTCGCAAGGAGTCTATTGTCCTCTGCCGGCTGCACATTGGGCACACATGGATGACGCACGGCCACCTATTGCGACATGAGGACCCATCTTTATGTCGCTGCGGCTCTGTTTTGATGGTGGTCCATATTTTATTGGACTGTCCACTTTTAGCTGTGCTCAGGCAGTCGTTCGCACTGCCTGACACGCTCCCTGCCCTTTTAACAGATGACTCTGCTATGGCTGACTTAGTTTTACGTTTTATTTGGGCAGGGGGTTTTTCTCATTTAATCTGAGTGTTTCTGTTTTATTTTATTGTTTTGTGTTGATTCTGGCCTTTGGCCTACGATTTTAAACTGATTTTTTAATGTGTTTCTAAGTAGTTGGCTTTTCCTTTTTTATTTCTATGGTCGGCCAACCACTGTCACACTCTGTGTGATTTTAGTTCGTTTTTCTGGTCTTTGTCTAAGTTTCTCTTGTTCTGTCTCGTCTGTGATCTATTCTGTTAATCGTTTTTATTCTCTGTGGGTGTTTTTAGTATTTGGAAAAAGGGACCGATGACTGTAGCAGTCTGGCCCCTTTAATCCCACAAACCAACCAACGAACACAGAATGTTCACTGTGCTACAGCATAGACAACACATCAATGCTGTGAACAGTAAAATGCTGCATCTCAGCCAAATGCCGCTCACACCAAACTGCTTTGACCTGTGCCAGAAATGCATGATGGTGATGTGACTGCACCCAGGCAGGACACTGACCTGTGCAATACACGTACCACTGTTGTCCCAGATGGCAATGATGCACCACTTCAAGGTCACAGAGTTATTGGTATAATGCTCAGTTTAGTGGCACTGCATGGAACTGGCAGCCCACTGCGACTACTACAGCTCCTCCAAGCTCCAAATGTAGGATGCAGTGAGTGCACTGACCCATGCTGACACACCAAGCCGCCAATGCCCACAACAAATGGAATAAATATCATCTGCACAACTTCCTCCATTCGGAGAAAGACTCTACTGAAACATGTAAATACTTCCTTGTTGCTGTAGGGTCAGACATCGGTGTAGTACTGAAGGCTGCAAATGCAACACTATTTGGTGCAACATCTCTACATTTCTCCACTGCAAATGACCCATCTATCAACATACATGGAACCACTAACTTTACCTTGGAATTAAGCTCCGACCAACAATTTCCATGGAACTTCTTCATTACAGATGTGAGTGTACCAGTGGGAGGAATTGACTGCCTGGGGCACTTTCACCTTTCACTTGATTCAAAAACTGCAGCACTACCACATCACAACACCAGACAATTCACCTTTCCCTCCTTCTCTGTCAGAAACTACCTCATACACGATGCATGACAGTTATCCTATCCCAGATATTCAAGATATTACACACCCTCTCAAAGGTGCCACTATTTTCAGCATCATTAATTGCAAGAAAGCTCACCTCCAAATACCTATTACTCCAGATGACGTCTCAAAGACTGCAATAATAATACCTTTTGGGCTCTTTAAGTTCCTTTTCTTGTCTTATGGTTTAAAGAATACAGCTCAAACTTGGTAACAGTTCATCAACAGGATCATATTCAAATTCAGTTTCTGTTATGCTTACCTGGATGCTATTCTGCTACTTTCAGCCACCCCATATGATCACAAATGACATCTGGAACTAGTTCTCCCTGCTCTGCTGGACACAGACATGGTCATGAATGAGGATGTATCACAATAACAAAATAATGAAGTGACCTTCTGTGGACATGTACTGAATGCAACAAGAATTAAACCCACCTAGAATGGGTGGAACTCTTTATGCAACCACCTCCATAGAATTACCAAGAACTAAGCCACTTTCTAGGCTTTATAAAATTCTATCAGCACATGCAGCAGCAGTAGGGCTGCTCTCACAGACGTTCTTTCTGTGCTGAATACACAAAGAAATAGGACATTAGAATGGACTGTCAAAATGCAAAAAGCATTCAGAGTAGCCAAAGAAAACACTACATGGCAAGCACCCGTATCATCTAACACAGCCACACATCGATCAAGACGCATCCAACACATGGCTAAGAAAAGGCAATATATACAGTGAGACGGAAGGATTCACGATTGCAATACAGGATCAAACAATAAACACCAGATATTACAGCAAGCATATTATTAAAGATCCCAATACCACAACAGATAAATGCAGACTTTGCAAACAACAAATAGAAACAGTAGATCACATCACAAGTGGATGTACAATACTAGCAAATACAGAATACCCCAGAAGACATGACAATGTAGCAAAAATAATACATCAACAGCTTGCCTTACAACATAAACTTATAAAACAACATGTTCCCACATACAAGTATGCACCACAAAATGTACTGGAATACAAATTATACTGGAACAGAACCATTATAACAGATAAAACAACACCACATAATAAACCTGACATCATACTCACCAATAAAAAGAAGAAATTAACACAACTAATCGAAATATCCATACCCAATACAACAAATATACAGAAGAAAACAGGAGAAAAAACTGAAAAATACATCCAACTGGCTGAGGAAGTCAAGGACATGTGGCATCAGGATAAAGTTGACATTATACCAATTATACTATCAACTACAGGAGTCATACCACACAATATCCACCAGTACATCAATGCAATACAGCTACATCCAAACTTATATATACAACTACAGAAATCTGTAATTATTGACACTTGTTCAATTACCCAAAAGTTCCTAAATGCAATGTAACATATACCGTACAGTTAAAAGGAAGTCACGCTTGATCAAGGTCCGCGTCACCTTCATTTTTAACCAGACATAATGTCTGAGACAAGAAAGAAATAATAATAATAATAATAATAATAATAATAATAATAATAATAATAGAAACAAGAGTTGGATTACACCAGCTATAAAAATCTCTTGCAAACATAAAAGAATACTCCACATGTTATGTAAACAAAGTAGTGACTCCCCCCAACTAACAGAATACTATAAAAACAACACATGTATCCTAAGAAGAGTGATAAGACAAGCAAAAAGGATGCAGAATGATGAGTACATTGACAAATCCAGCAATAAAGTTAAAGCAATGTGGAATATCATAAAAAGGGAAAGAGGGGAAATGAAAGCTTCACACACGAACATAGAAATCAAACTCCACAATGAATCTATATCTAATCCCGAAGTTGTGGTGGACTCATTCAACAATTTCTTTACAAGCGTAGCTGAAAAACTGGTCCAAAATAATCCTAACACAAATTACCAACCAGCAAACCAAAAATATCACACATGTGCAGAGTCAATTTTCATTACCAAAGTCACTGAAAATGATATTGCAAAAGCCCTCAGAGAGTTAAAAAATTCATATTCAGCTGGAACTGATGGTATCCCAGCAGCTGTAATCAAAAATTGTGAACACACAATTGCTGAACCATTAACTCACCTCTGTGACTGTTCTTTTCAGGCAGGTATCTTCCCTGAAGCTCTGAAACTTTCTAAAGTGATTCCTGTCTTCAAAAAAGGTGATAATAAAGATATGAATAACTACAGGCCTATCTCAATCTCATCCTGCTTTACTAAAGTTTTTGAAAAAATAATGTCCAAAAAATGATGGACTTCATTGAAAAAAAGAAAGATTTACTAAGTTTAGCTCAACATGGTTTCAGAAGCAACAAATCTACTGAAACTGCGGTATATGATTGCATAAATACGCTTTTAGAACTGTTAGATAGAAAACAACCCATAACAGGCATATTTCTGGATCTGTCAAAGGCTTTTGACACTGTTGACCACAAAATATTACTGGAAAAATTAGAACACTACGGTATCAGAGGAATTGCAAACAACTGGATTGCTACATTCCTAACCAATCGGATGCAGAGAGTCAGCATGAAATATACTAATAGACAAAGCAACTCAATAACCGAAATACTATCAAGTAATAAAACTGTAAAGCAAGGTGTTCCACAGCGCTCAGTATTGGGACCCCTACTTTTCCTCCTGTATATTAATGACTTGAGCATGAATGTTGATGCACACAAAACAATAATATTTGCTGATGACACAACTGTACTCCTCAAAGGGGAGAATACAGAGGCTGTGCAAAAAGCTGTGAACTTGGCTACTGACCGACTTAGCAACTGGGCAAAAATCAACAGATTAACTATCAACACCGAAAAGACAGCTTCCATGAACTTCCACACAACACAAAATGCAAATTCCTCTCAGCCATCTGTCACTATAAATAACCAGTCAATAGATACCGACACTGTTTTCAAATTCCTAGGTCTGTGGGTTCAAGATAACCTGAAATGGAATACACATACAGGAAAGGTAAATGCCAGGATTTGTACTGGCTGTTATGCATTGAGTGTACTTAAAACATGTGCTAGCCTGAAAACATTAACCAGTGCATACTACGCTTACATACAAGCCCACCTAAAATATGGTGTAATATTCTGGGGAAATGCTCCAACTGCTCTGAGCACATTCAGAATTCAGAAGAGAGCAATGAGGATTATTACTGGGAGCAAACCCAGAGACTCCTGCAAACCCATCTTCAGAAAGTTGGAAATCCTTACACTGCCTTGCCTCTACATTCTTGAGACTTTAAAATTCTTCAGAAAACACATAGTGCCACCTGACCCCAGAGTCGTAAAAAATAATGAAATACATGAACACAACACCAGGAAAAACGCAAACCTGCATGTTATACGTACAAACACTCAACTGTGTAAAAAGGGATTTTTCCACATGGGCATCCAACTGTTCAACAATATTCCCACTAGTATTAAGTCCATCGAAGACAACATAAAATTTAGCATAGCCGTGAAGTCATATTTGTTGTGTCACTGTTTTTACTCTGTAAACGAATACTTAGAACAGTAATCTTGCTGTTTGTGTTAAATTGAAAACATTGAGCAATATAATACATTAGGATACTATAGGCTTATGTTAATATATGTTAACAATGTTAAATGATATTTTCCAACATCTGCAACACACTGTGTACCATCAGATCACATGGAATAAATAAATAAATAAATAAATAGCAACACGTAGATGACAAATGTCCATTGTATGTTGTGTTCTGAGATTGCGATGATAACCATTTGGACTGCTAGACAGTGAAATTCTTTTTTTTTTTTCTTTTCTTTTTTTGTAGAAGAAATAAAGTGTTTGTACTTAGCCAGCCATAACTTCTCGTAAGACCACTCTGAGTGCTTTATCACTAGCGTCTGTTGCAACAGTGAGTTGAGCACTGGATACTGCATGCAGCACAATTTACTTTCTTTGTATCTGTTGATGTTATGTGATCTAAAGGGTTGTAGAAGTGGTTATGAAATTGCAGTGGTGTAGCCGATGTATTTATATGAGTGATTGCCTTGTGTATTTTGCTAGTTTCTGCTCGTTCTAGAAAGAATTTTCTTAAATTGTCTACCTGTCCATAATGTAGGTTTTTTATGTCGATAAATCCCCTTCCTCCTTCCTTTCTGCTTAATGTGAATCTTTCTGTTGCTGAATGTATGTGATGTATTCTATATTTGTGGCATTGTGATCGTGTAAGTGTATTGAGTGCTTCTAGGTCTGTGTTACTCCATTTCACTACTCCAAATGAGTAGGTCAATATTGGTATGGCATAAGTATTTATAGCTTTTGTCTTGTTTCTTGCTGTCAATTCTGTTTTCAGTATTTTTGTTAGTCTTTGCCTATATTTTTCTTTTAGTTCTTCTTTAATATTTGTATTATCTATTCCTATTTTTTGTCTGTATCCTAGATATTTATAGGCATCCGTTTTTTCCATCGCTTCTATGCAGTCGCTGTGGTTATCCAATATGTAATCTTCTTGTTTAGTGTGTTTTCCCTTGACTATGCTATTTTTCTTACATTTGTCTGTTCCAAAAGCCATACTTATATCATTGCTGAATACTTCTGTTATCTTTAGTAATTGGTTGAGTTGTTGATTTGTTGCTGCCAGTAGTTTTAGATCATCCATGTATAGCAAATGTGTGATTTTGTGTTGGTATGTTCCAGTAATATTGTATCCATAATTTGTATTATTTAGCATGTTGGATAGTGGGTTCAGAGCAAGGCAGAACCAGAAAGGACTTAATGAGTCTCCTTAGTATATTCCACGCATAATCTGTATTGGCTGTGATGTGATATTATTTGAATTTGTTTGGATATTAAGTGTGGTTTTCCAATTTTTCATTACTATGTTTAGGAACTGTATCAATTTAGGATCTACTTTGTATATTTCCAATATTTGTAGTAACCATGAGTGGGGTACACTATCAAAAGCTTTTTGGTAATCAATGTATGCATAGTGTAGCGACCTTTGTTTAGTTTTAGCTTGATATGTCACCTCTGCGTCTATTATCAGTTGCTAGTTGCTCTTTACATCCTCGTGCTCCTTTGCAACAGCCTTTTTGTTCTTCATTTATAATTTTGTTCTGTGTTGTATGTGTCATTAATTTCTGTTTAATGACTGAAGTTAATATTTTGTATATTGTTGGTAGGCATGTTATGGGGCAATATTTAGCTGGGTTCGCTGTGTCTGCTTGATCTTTAGGTTTCAGATAAGTTATTCCATGTGTAAGTGTATCAGGGAATGTGTATGGGTCTGCAATGTAACTGTTAAATAATTTAGTTAGATGTGAATGTGTTGAGGTGAACTTCTTTAACCAGAAATTTGCTATTTTATCATTTCCAGGGGCTTTCCAATTGTGAGTAGAATAAATTGCTTGGGTGACTTCATGTTGCAAAATTATCACTTCAGGCATTTGTGGTATCATCTTGTATGTGTCTGTTTCTGCTTGTATTCACCGTGCATGCCTGTTATGTTGTACCGGGTTTGACCATATGTTGCTCCAGAAGTGTTCCATGTCTGTTATGTTTGGTGGATTGTTTATTTTAATGTGTGTGTTATCTATTGTCTGGTAAAATTTCTTTTGGTTTGTGTTGAATGTTTGGTTTTGTTTCCTTCTATTTTCACTTTTTTTGTATCTTCTGAGTCGTTTGGCTAATGCTTGTAATTTCTGCTTCTTTTCGTCTAATTGCTCCGTCGCTTCTTGTTGTGAGATTTTACCTAACCTTTTTCGTTTTTTTTCCGAGATTTCATTTCTTATAAATTGTGTTAGCTGTCCGATGTCTCTTCTCAGTTTTTCTATTTTGATCTGTAGCCTGTGTTGCCATGCTGGTTTGTGGGTTTCTTCTGTGTGTTGGTTGGTTCTGATCTCTGCCTAGTGTGTATATTTAGTGTAGTGAGTGCTCCTATATAAACCAGTAGTTGTAACTCTTCCATAGTTGTATTTTCATTTATTTTGTTGTGTATGATTGTGTTGATAATTTTTATTGTTGTTTCGACTTGTGGGTTATTTGGTGGTCTATGAAAGAATGGTCTAATGTCTGTATTTGTGTCTTTGTATTCTGTATATGTTAGCTGAAATTTTTCTTCTATATCTAACATGTGTGTCACTTTGTGTTCTATTTGTGCTTGTTCTGGTGGCTGTCTTAAGATTTTGTTTTCCTCTGATTGTTTAATTGGTGCGTGTTGTGCTTTGTTTGTTTGCTCTGGGATGTTTGAGTCCGTTACTGTATTTTCTTCTTCTTCTGATTGCACATTATTTTGTTCCAGTATTTGTTGTACTTGTTGTTTGATGTTTTCTAATCCTGACTGGGGCATCCTGTTATTTTTTATTATCACACAGATCTGATCAGCTAGTTGTTGTTCTGTTAAAAATTTTAATTCTGGGTATCTGTTAATAAATGTTGTGTATACTTGTGATCTGTATCCAGTTTGTTGGTTCCTAGGTTTGTTGCTTGGTAATAACAGAACATGAGGTGTCGATTAACTTCATCTGACCATCTCATCCTCTGTCTTTGTTTTCCTTCTAGGGTGGTTGCAGGAAGCATATCCTGCAAAACACCTTTATTTGGATTTAATTCATTTTCCAGTTGGCTAGCAGTGTCATTACCATTGTGCGCGGGCATAGGGTTCAAGCGTCGTCCCCGACCATGACGGCGCTTGTCCGAGGCTTCTTTAGTTCTGTCCTGAGCCACCTAATCACATTAAAAGGAGGGTTAGCCCTATTAGTGGTTTGTTCTTTTCGTTGCCTTTTACGACTGGCAGAACATACCGGAGGCCTATTCTTTTCCCGGGCCTCCACGGGGATTATTATTATTATTATTATTATTATTATTTATTCTTACTGGTTTTTGTGGAAAGGCCTCTTCAAAGTGGTGGATCATTTTGTCAAGAAATATGTTGAATTTCATGTTGACATCATTGGCTGTGTACATCTCTGTCCACTTTTCTTTACTAAGGAGGGCATTTAGCATGTTCAAGTTCTCTTGGGTGAAAAACCTTCGTAAAGTTTTAGGTGGGACTGGGTTTGAGGTATCTTTGCTAACATCGACCTTTAGAATGACAGCTTGGTGGTCGCTGAATCCTGCATTGTATACTTCTAGAGTTGGGTTAAGTTTATTTCTATTTGCAAAAATTTGATCTAGAGCTGTCTTGGATGTGTGTGTTATTCTAGTGGGCTCGTTTACAAGGCCATGCAGATTATAAGTTTTTGCAATGTTAATCAATGTTTCCCTGTTTCTGTTGTGGGTGAGAAAGTCTATATTAAAGTCACCACATATAATCACATCCTGTTTCCTCTGACTTATTTTGGATATAAACAAGTCCATTTGTAGCAGAAAATCATTAATACTACTGGAGGGGGGACGGTAGATTGTAGCTACAATTAGATTTAGATCTGTAAGCTTTATGGCTGCACATTCAAGGATCTTACCTGTTCCTATTTCCTTTAGGGTAGGAAGTGGGCTATATTCAATGTGTTGTTTGATGAAGATGGCAACCCCACCATGTCCGTCATTTGATCTGGAGTAGTGTTCACACAATTTGAAGTTGGGTAGTGAGATTAGCTTAACCACATCAGTGCAGAGCCAGTGCTCTGCTAGGCATACTACTGAGATATTAATGAGTTCACTGGTCAGCAAAATTCTTAAGTTATCAGTTTTGTTGCTCAAGGATTGGACATTGTGATAATAGATTTTCAGGTCTGAGTGGGGTTTACTCAGGGGGCTCGAAGTCATATTTACTGTGTCATTGACCTTTAGTTTAAATTGTGCTGTATTCCAGGTATGTTGACTTCTGAGCAGTTGTGCTGGTTCTGTTGGTCGTCCTTGGCAGCCATCTCATCTTCCAGGTGGGCCTGAAAAGTATCCACATGCACTTCACACTGTTGAGGCATCACATTGACGTTTTGGAGGGATGTCTCAATAATGTTCACCATCACATTATTGATCCTTTCAGGTTCCTGACCTTTTTGATGGGTCAGGGGGTTTGTGTTTCATCTCTGTGACTTCGTGACCCATTTGTCTAGTGTAGTTTGCACAGTATGGCCACTATTACTCTTTTTATTTCCCATCTTGTTTGTCTGTATCCAATTGCTTATTAGCGTCTGTTTGTAGCTGCAGACTACCTCTGATGGGTCAGTGCCATTTCTTTTCAACTAGACTATGACAAATGTGAATAACAGCATCAGGCCATGGCCATTACAGACTTACTGGAAAAAGATTCCACCAATCTTTGCATAAGGTGGTAGACAGTTCCAGGGACTAACACACAGGTATTATGTGATGTGTCCCAAAACAGAATTCGGCTACTATTTCCCACATCCATGCACCACACAGTTTTAAAACAGTTGACAGCCTGGTGCACCACAGGGTTAGGCAAGCAGTGCAGTTCATCACTAAACATTTCGTTTGACTGAAGAAAAAAAGAGTCAGACCTGGGTACAGGCCTGTCTGGTGTGCCGGTGCAGCAAATTTGATGATCATACACATGCTCAACTAGGTCACATAAATATACCAAGAACATGTTTCTGCCACATGTGTCTAGACCTTGTAGGTAACCTTCTGGAATCAAAAGGGTACAGATACTGACTATCAATTATCGACAGAGTTTTTTGGGTAGAAGCAGTCCCAATAAAAGCCATAACACCAGAGGCAATAGTTTGCCCATTTATAGATGCTTGGGTAGCTTGATTTGGCAGCCATGAAATGATAATGGTGGATCAGGGATGACAGTTTGAATCTGCACTATTCAAGTTGCTCTGCAACCTCTGAGGCATTACATGCAATTGTACAACTGTGTACCACCCTCAGAGTAGCAGGTCTGTCAAGAGGTGGCTTGCAACTCTCAAGGCAGTACCTGTGTGCCACGGAGGGCTGTGGATGGAAGATTCACCTTGCGTTTTACTAGGCATTCACATGGCATTCACAGAAGACATACATGAATCACTATAAAAATATTGTGTGGAGAATCCTTCATCTTTCCAACAGAATTTGTTCTACCAACCTAGCCCCTAGAACTAAGAGACTTACCAGCGCTGGTCCTGCAGGTGAAGAAGATTCAGGCCAGCTTTAGAGCTACCCTAATCAGGTCCACACAAAGTTTTAAAACATGACTCTCACACATTTGACATTTCACTCACCAGAAAATCAACTATGGTCACAAGAAGTCATCTAAAGCCTTCTTTGCAAATGCACAGCTGTGTGTGATACAGATGACAACTTGTGTGGTCACTTACCCATCAACATGCAGACAGACAACCCAAACCCCAAGGCACAGGTCATCGTCATATGTAACATGCAGTTTTTCAATTCAGAGAACATCAGTGTGAAGTCTGTAGAGAATGACCTGATAGTGGATGGCTATGATGACTGTTATGCAACTGCTGATGGGCAGATTCCTTGTCATGCTACACACACACACACATCAATTACCAAAGAACATCAGCTATGTGGCTGTATCTTCACATTTGTCAGCAGAAAGTATACTTACTATCAAAGCCCCAAAGGAATCACAACAACCACCACCACATCAGACTGCTGCAGAGAGAGAGAGAGAGAGAGAGAGAGAGAGAGAGAGAGAGAGAGAGAGAGAGAGAGAGAGAGAGAGAGAGAGAAAGCATAGTCACTTTCTACAAGAGTCTGGGGGGGTCTGGGGGCTATGTGAAACACAAATTTCCCAGTAGTAACACCACTATCCTCACATAAGACAATAAAAACAAATAGCAGAACCATAAGTTTTAGGAGCTTCTAACCTACTCATGTGATTGTCTCCATGTACATCTTCTAATCTTACCCTCCCACACTTATCACTATTAAAATTCTCTGTCTATAAAAGTTTATAAAGCTTGAAGAGGCATACAACATATATAAAAGAAAACTTTTTACTTATTTTCATTGTCTCATTGTTGTTGGCTCCAAGTCTTGTTGTGTCTAGGGGTACATTCTTGAAGCTGTAAGTTTTATAATGCTGCGGCTTCTTGTTGAACTGAATAACTGATCAAGATTTGACTGCTGCTAAGAATATCTGCTTATTTTATCCCATTCTTTTATATCACACCAACTTCACAATTTCACTTCAAAACACTAATTCACATTGTTGTTGACTAAGCTAGAAATATACATGCATTTTCCTCAGAGGCATGCCCACTACTGCTTAACATTCTGCAGTACTCACAAAAAATCCAAAGAGTTTACAAAACAAAAGAGTTTACAAACATTCTTGACAACAGAAGAATCATCATCAAGATATAACATTATTATATAAATGCGTATGGAAATAAATTTAATAATTAGCATTAGATTTTGGAATTAATAATATGAATTTTAAGTGTACTAGAAATGTCATAATTTCAAATATTTTTAAAAGAAGAGCGACTTTAACTGTACGTACAGAGTACTAACACATTAATTTCTTTTTACATATTTTAGCCCAAAACATAACACATCGTATACAAAATCATATGAATTTCATTCAGTTAAACAGCCGAGAATGTTTACTTATACGCAAATTGGTAGTAGACAAGAGGAAGGTGACCAATTACAATCTTCTGTACTATCCAATGGACTTCAGGCAATAGTGCTGTATCTACATATTGCTTAATGCCTGTCTTATGTAAATAACCACATAATCAAAAGATTGTGCAGTTTTTTATTTTTTTAATTATTTCCTGTTTCCATCAGTCTAAAAGAATTAAATTTGGTGTCAGTTAACATGATATGTTGTGATCCATTTCATATGTTGTGTCCTTCATATGTCCGTGCTGCAATATTTTTAATCATCAGATCTACAGTAAGATGTATGGTGTGTACATCAAAGATCAGTAAAAAATAAAATAAATACTATTTACATGTAATATTTGACAGTATTTATGAACATGAGTGCTTGTATTTTTTTATATCTTTAGAGTCATTTGCTTCTACATTTTGTTACTTATACTAATGTTAAACATCAGTAAAAATCTTATTTGCTGACAGAAAAGAAAATTTTTGTTTATATTCACATAAACTGAAATAATATTTGTTTCTGATATTTGCAGGTAAAGTTTATTGATATTCCTCAAAGTTTCCAAGGGGCATCTATGGCCTATCATGATGACATTGCTGTACTGGTCATGGATTCCCCATTTCCACTAACTGAGATGATTCGTCCTGTGTGCGTGGACTGGGATGATCTTTACTATGTTGGACCAGGTGATAAGGGACATGTATGTTGAACCCAGTAAGGAAAGAACTGGTGATGTCTTACTTAGCTGTAAGACAGTGAAATTAAATGTGCACCATGAATTTATTATTACTTGATAGCGTGATCAGTTTATTTGGCTCTCCTAATAGTGCAGATTATGACTAGATGTATAACACTATCATGTCCATAGGAACATAGTAGAATGCCTTTGCACAGTTCTGTATTAGTAACACATACAGAAAAATTGGTAAACAAATCCACCTATCAGAGTACTTCAAATTAATACCTGTCAAACAATGGTAACTCCAGGTTGAAATATCAGCAATGTAATGAAAAGATAGATTGCTACTTACCATGAAGATGACCTGTTAAGCTGCAGACAGCCACAACTATAAGATGCTTACACATTAGCTTTTGGTGACAGCATTTGTCAGAAAAGGAAACACACATTTTCATTCACACAAGCAAGCACACCTCATGCACACATGACCACCATCTCTGGCAGACTGGATGGAGGGAATTCTGATCTGAGCTGCCAGATGTGGCTGTCATGTGTGCTTGAGATGTGCTTGCTTGTGTGAAGAATGTGTGTGTTTCCTTCCTGATGATGTCATGGCTGAAAGCTAATGTGCAAATAACTTTTAGTTGTTCCTGTCTGCAACTTAATGTGTCATCTTTATGATAAGTAGCAATCTATCTTTTCCTTACGTTGTTAAATTAACAATTGTGGTATATAAAAAGAAAGCCTAATGAAAAGTTATATTAATAATTGGAAAATCTAACAACACAAAATCTGGGATGAAATAACAGTATGATTATTAGGAAAGATTGTTACTTCCATAGACAGGAAGTACTGAACAGCAAAAAGACACATTTAATAGTAGACTGTTGGGTTTTAATTCTCAGATGAAGTCCTTTGTCAGGTGGAGAATCACATACACACATTCATACATTCACAGGTCACACACACATGGCCATTGTTATCTGCAAGTGCTGTTTCTCCAATGGGGTGAATGGTGACCTTGACTGGGAATGAATAGGAGAGAAACAGAAAAAGGGAAAGGGCTGTGACAGTGAGTAGAAAGGACAAATGTCTGGAGAGGGAGCAGGGAAGATAGACAGGTAGATGGACTAGCGAATGTTGATGCCAGGCTGCTTCTGAAATGAAGGATGTATTTAAAAAAAAAAGAAAAAAAAACCTGTTTTTGGAGGGTCGGAGGGAAGAATCCAGATGATATGGGCTGTGAAGCAGCCACTGAAGTCAAGTACACCATGCTGATGCTGCAAGGTGTGCCTTACAATTCAATGGTTCCGTGGTCTCTTGAACAGAGTCGGTAGTAGGGAGGATGTGTGGGACAGGTCTTGCAGCCAGGTCTTTACAAGGATATGAGCCCTGGGGCAAGGGCTTGGAAGAAGCAGCATGGCAGGGATGGATGAGGATATTGTGAAGGTTGTGTGGGACGTGTAGAGGGGATTTTTCCAATATCAGGATGCAACAAGAGATAGTCAAAATCCTGGTGGGGAATGTGATGTACTTGCTCCAGTCCCGGAGGCTACCGAGTCACTGGACAGTGGTTATGTTGGAAGGTTGACATGTGCTCCAGAAGTCAAGATGCAAAAAATCTGTTCCTGTACAAAGTGGGAGGATAATTTCAGTCTTTGAAGGTCCCAGCAAGGCCCATGGCTTTTTTTGAGAGTGAATGCTCATCATAATTCAACTGTGGATGGCTAGGCTATATGGAAGGTGCTTCTTGGTGTGTAATCGGTATCATGTGTTGAAATGGATGTATTCCTGGTGTTTGGTGGGTTTTATATGGACAAAGATACTGATGGAGCCACCTTTGAGGTGGCTTGTTGGGCTTAGGTGGAACAAGTGAAGTGTATGGAGGAAATGTGGATATTCTGGAGGAATGTGGATAGGGAGTCCTCACCCTCAGTCCAAATCACAAAGATGTCATCTGCGGATTTGAACCAGTTTGGAGTTTTGGGATTCTGACTTGGTGGAAATGATACCTCCAGATGACACACAAATAGGTTGGTATAGAATAGTGCCATGTGGGTGCCAGTGACTATATGATGGATTTGTTTGTACATGAGACCTTCAAAAGAGAAGTAACTCTGGGTGATGATGTTTTTGGTCATGGTGACCAGGAAGGAGGTTGTGGGTTTGAAATCAGTCGGGTGTTGGAAAAATTACTGTTCAATGTTAGCAATGCCATGGACATTAGGGATGTTGATGCAGAGGGAGGGGACATCAAAAGTGATGACCATGGTGCCTGATGGTAAAGTTACAGAAGCCCACTCATAACTTCCAAACTCTAACTTTCAGATATACTGATCTGCCACACATTATAAAAATCTATCCTCCACCCTACAGAAGACAGAACCTAAACAAGCCCACAATGCAGCTATGAAACTCTCCTCAAAAAGCCTCGGTGTTGAAGAAGTATCAGTCTTTTTCTGAAGGCCTCATCTTTTGCCCCACTCCAAAATTCAATCATGCTGGGCTTGTTTAAGATTTACTCTATGTGTCCTTACAATGGAAACACTTCTTCATCACCAACTTTACCAATCAGACTCAAACCTAAAACCAATACTGAACACTACTGTTACTCAGTTTACTACTCCATCTAATTGTGATGCCCCCCTATCCCCCTGCCTCCCTTTACAGAATTTCCAATCCTTAAACCTCACCTCACCACTGTGTCTCAAATCTCTCAATATGGAGATTAACCTCACACCTGCAGAAAGAATTGCAACCCACCACCTAAAAGCAGATCCTGACCTGATAATCCTGCCTGCTGACAATGGTTCCGCTGCAGTTGTAATGAACCTGACAGATGGCCTCTTCCAGATGATACACATGTCCACCTACAATCCCTGCCACAGTGACCCCATTCCAGAAGTGCAGCATGACCTTTGTTTCCTCCTCAAATCTGTTTGTCCATCCTTGATCACTTCCCCTGAATCTATCTCTATCCTCACTCCCATCACCCGCTGAACTCCTCCCTTTTACATGCTTCTTAAAATATAAAAAACCCAGCTACACAGTATGCCCCACTGTGGCTGGGTACTATAATATTCACGGACCAGCACCCTATTGCCCAGAACCTACCATCCCATATAAAAGGCACTAGCCATTTCCTCTACCAACTGTCCACATTTTCTACTCCTTTACCACCTAATGCCCTTCTTGTCACTGTTGATGCCACCTCCCTCTACACCAGCATCTCCAGTATGTGTGGCCTTGCTGCCACTGAAAGCTTTATTGACTTCAAGCCAATCACCTCCTTCCTGGTCACTATGACCAACTATATCCTCACTAATATTACATAGGAAACACTTTCATGACATGACTATGAAGTCTTTCGCGATGGAGTCCTTGCATAAAAAATTCTTGGTATCCTTGCCGCGTCAAATTTGGCTACCATTCTGCAGTGCAACAACCAGCAAGATAGGTAAAGTTCTGAGCTGGCAGGAAATCAGACTAGTCTTCCGGCCACCCAGGAAGATTAAGGAAATTCTGCGACCCATGAAAGATAATCTTGGCCTGATAGTACCAGGAATTTACAGCATTCCTTGCAAGTATGGCAAAAATTATGTGGACCAGTCTATAAGAACTGTTGCCGATCTCCGTGTGGAACATCAGAGTCACCTGAAATACAGGTATCTAGAAAAATCAGTGGTGGCTGAGCACAGTTTGTTAAATAAACATAAGATTTTATTTGATGAAATAAGAACAGTTGCCCACGCTTCAAACTATTGGGACTCTGTCATCAAGGAAGCAGTTGAAGTTAGACTATGTGAAAATAATTTCAACAGAGACTCAGGATATGCACTCAACAATGCATGGAAGTATGCAGTTGATAAAGAAAGAGCACAGAGGGAGACTTCTTACATTCCTCACAGTTCTCTGCCTGTTGCAATGGATGGAGCTGCAGGCAACCCTGGATAAAGTGCGCAAACAAAATCTATGGACATAAAGGCCGCCACCTCCATACGCACCGTTTTCACTGTGATGTCACCCAGCCAATGAGAAGCTGTCCACTGCTTATAAAAGCTGAAGCCTCACCGGTCTATGACAGTCAGTTCTACCCCTGATGAAGATGATGGAGGTAGTCATCGAAAGCTCGGGATTTTATCCAAATGTGACGCGGCAAGTAAACCGAGAACTTTTTATGCACTTTCATGATGTTATGCAAAATTATATTTTTGGTCACTAACCAGTTTTTGGCTCCTTAGACCATTGTCAAATGACTACTGAATGTTGCCAAAACAGTTAAAATAATATATGACTTACACTGGTATCACTTATGAAGAAGATACAGAAGAAACAAAAATGATGACATGTAGGGCATTGACAGAGGAAAGCATTTCATGTTTACATCATGCAGAAACAGATAAATTTAATTAAAAATGGAAAACAAAGTTTTTATGTGGATATCATTATATTTAACAACATATGAGAAATAAAGCTGAGTTTACAATATTTGTAATCTAGCAACAAGATCATGTCTGCAATTTAACTCTGGCATAAAGTATAATTTAAATTTATATTTGCACAACTAAAACTTAATTTAACAGAAAGAGGAGAAAGGAAATTGAGTTTGGTTGTTTAATAGAAATCTGTCATTCTTTGTCATACATTTATTGATCTCAAGTATTTCCAGTGGCGTCCCTTTTTTAACAGTATGTAAAACTTAAAAATCTAAGGGGAATGTTCAAAAATTAATCTCAAATTGACTATTAAGGAAATAAAAACTAGTTAAAATCTTCTAATATACAATCTTTAATTATAAGTTTACATTACTTCTCCACATACTCCCCACCCAAATACAAACATTTGTCATACCATGACACTAGGACTTTTATCCATTCCACAAATAATGGTGACAGCAGGTATTTCAGCCAGTAGTGATGTTGAGCTAGGTCGTGAGTTACAAGTACCCAGCCAGGCCTTCATCTTGGAGCTGAGATGAAAGTGACTTGGGAGGATGATGAGAAATCTCCCAGTCAAAAAGTTTGAGTTCCTTCAGAGTATGGAGTCGTACATCATTGTGGAGGAGACTGATTCCTTTGGTAAACATCCCACATCATTTGTTTTAGATTGACATTCAGAGTTTTGTGTTAGTATGAAAATAAACCAGCAATGTTACACTATCATCACACATTACTCTCATGAAATCTGTTGTCAAAATTCATTTGTGACCCAAAGAACTATAACTATCATTTTGCAATACCTGCTTGACATTTTTGGACTTGTTGGGTGAATAAGGGTACATCCAGTGTTTGGGTTGCTCCTAAGTTTGAGTTCATGTACTGCATCAATGTTTCATCCCAGTCATGATCCTATTCAGAAATTCTTCCCCCTATTCATGGAAGCACTGAAAGAGTGTTAAGGCTGAATCTGTTCTTTCAGTCTTTGTGGACATCTATTAGACATTGTGGCACACACACACACACACACACACACACACACACACACACACACACACACACACATACTACCAACACAGTGACACTATTAGAAAGCAGTTGCCTGGGGTGATGGATGGTGGGGGTAGGGAACAACACAGGAGGGAAGGAAAGGGTAGCAGAAGTGGGAAAGACAGATAATGCAGTGACTGTGCAACGAAATGAAAGGGGTTCTGAGAGGATAGGGCATCCAAGAGGTGGAGAGAGGAAGGTGGACAGGGGAGGGAAACAGGCAGATGAAAAATGGGGGGGGGGAGGGGAGGGAGAGAGGGAGAGAGAGAGAGAGAGAGAGAGAGAGAAAGAGAGAGAGAGAGAGAGAGATAACAGGGAGCATGTGAGAATTCAGGATATGCTGGAAAGACAACTCCCACCTGCATACTTCAGAGAAACTTATGCTGGGAGTATCCAAATGGCTCACAGAGTAAACCAGCATGTTTGGTAACTTGATGCTCCAGTTTGTGATTTACGACAGTTTGGAGGTGGCCGTATATGTATGTAGACAGTTGGTTACATTTTTATGCCAACATGCTGCACTGTAGTTGTAGCATAGCAGATATATAGTGTACCCCTGCCATTCCTTGTATTGAAAATTCCTGTGACCAGACTTCAGTAGGAGGTGGTGCGTGGGTGGATGGAACAAGTCTTGCACCTGAGTCAGCCACAAGGGTATGACCTATGGGATTCAGGATTGCAGTAGGGATAGAAAAGGACATTCTGTAGTTTTAGTGGACAGCAAAGCACCACTGTGGGTGATGTGAGCAGTGTTGTGGGTAGGATACCCCTCATCTCAGGACTCACTGAGAGGTAGTCGAAGCCTGGATGGAGGATGTGTTTGAGCTTTTCAAGGTCAGAGTGATACTGGATGATCAGAGAAGTGCTCGTTGCTACTGTCAAAGGTGGAGATGGCATGGGAGATCTGTTAATGGATGAGCTGGACAGGATAATGTCTGTCAACAAAGGCTCCGATAAGATTATTGCTATATTTTGACAACTTTTGCTTTACACTACAGATGCAGCTCCCATGAGTGATGAGACTGTAAGGAAAAGATTTTTTGACATATAACAGGTGACAGCCATCAAAGTGGATGTACGACTGTCGGTGGTTGATGCAATTGATATGAACAAATATATTTATGCAGGCATCTGAGAGGTGGAGATCAAAACTGCAAAAATGACTTGTTGAGATGAGACAAACCAGGTCAGTTGGGTTTGGCAGTATGTGTTAAGCATATGGAGGAAAGAGCAAAGATTGTCCCTACCATTAAGTCCAGATCATGAAAATATCATAAATTAAACTGAACCATGCAAGGGTTTAAGGTGTTGACTGGATAGGAAGGATACCTCCAGATGACCCATAAACAAGTTGGCATAGGATGGTGCCATGCAAGCACACACAACAATATCATAGATTTGGCTTTCAAAAGTGAAATAAATGGGGGTCAGTGTGTTGTTGGCTAGGAGGATTGAGAAAGAGGTGGTGAGTTTGGTATCATGACACTGGGAAAGGTAGTGTTCCATGGATAGAAGACCATGGGCGTGGGGGATGTTGGCGCATAAGGATGTCACATACACAGCGACCAATATAGGGTTTGGTGGTAACAGGATAGGAACTATGGGAAGGCAGTGAAGGAAATGAGCAGTGTCTTGAATGTAGGGTGGGAGCTTATAGACAGCAATTTGGAGGTGTTGGACAAACAAAGGGAGAGTTTTATTCTGTGGGAGCATGGTACCCAGACACAATGGGATGACCAGCGGGGAGACCTGTGGGGTTGGTGTTTGCAGAGTAGGTAAAAGGTACGTGTGCAGGAGGTTGTTAGTGTGAGGACTGAGATCGATTAAGATGTCAGGTTTTGCGATGGACCTAAGGCCTTGAGGAACTGCTGGTTGTCTTGTTGGTCTTCTGGAATGGGATCATGGTTATAAGGCTTCGTATGCAGAGGTTTCAAGAAGTTGACAGAGACCCTCGTCACATAACCACTATGATTAATGACATCTGTGATGGACCATTTGTCTGTGAGAGGATTATAAGGTGTGGATTAGTTTTCAGGTTAAAAGTAGCTGTGTGTTCCGTAGGAGTGATGTTGAATTCACTGGGGAGGGATCTGTGAAATGGCAAGACCAGGTTGAATTAAACCTCCACTAATTTGTCTCTCTCTCTCTCTCTCTCTCTCTCTCTCTCTCTCACACACACACACACACACACACACACACACACACACACACACACCCTCTTCCCCTTCCACTCCCTTTTCCACCTCTTTCCCTTTCTCTTCCCCCTCCATGTCTCCTCCTTCATTTCCACCTTCCTCTTTTATCCTCCTCTTCCCCCCCCCCTCCCCCCCCTCTATATTATATGCTCTACTCTTAAAACTCCTTTTGTCACATGGTCTGGTCACAGTCATCTGTCTTTATTGTCTTTGAAACCTTAGGCACACATCAGAAAGTTTGGAAATTATGAACGAACACCTGGCACACACAGTTTTCAATCCACTGCACAAGTTCAACAGTCACACTTGAATGCCTATGTCAATCATTTTTGGCATGCATAGCTGCTATGTGACCAGTCTCAACTTTTCTGCACCACTCGCTCACACCATCATCACTGATAACCCTATCCTGTACACACTACACAGTCGTTGGCAAACCTCAGCAGCATTGACTACTTCTGCCTGTAGGAATAACAGAATGTACCTTACCATTGGTTGCTGCTTAAACACTGATGAATGCAACTGAGAGAGGACTGACTCACTGAGGCCTTCAGAGTGTCATTTTCCAATTTCCAGTCATGCAAGCACCATGAGGATACAAGTACTTTTTTTATTTTTGATGATCAATGAGATGTTGGTCTGTGACCAGCCCTTATAAATCTAATGAGTGGTTTCAAGTTAACAGAAGTTCTCAAGTATTTCTATATTATCTGTGTTTACGACCTTCAGTTGTCACCCGACAATGATCTAAGAAACCAAAAGACGATTTGTGACCAAATAAATGTAATTTCTGCAAAACCTTAGGAAAGTCTTTGTTGTGTAATATTCTTATAATGTTGTGACTTTTACTACTGTGGTGCATGTGGGCTTTGTGTCTGTCTTAGCTTCAGCAATGCATGTTCTATGCTGTTCCTAGTAGCTTACTCACATTCCTATTATATTATTCATTATTAAATCTATTCCTGCATTACCCCATTTGGTTTTGTATTTATAACCCTGTTTCCACCTGACCAGAAGATCTGTTTATCCTGTCATGGAACTTCACTAATCCTACTATATCTAACTTTAAACTATCCATTTCTCTTTTTAAATTTTCTAACCTACCTGCCTGATAAGGGATCTAGCATTCCACACTCTGACCCATAGAGTGCCAGTTTTGTTTCTCCTGAGCAACCCCACCCAGAGATCTGAATGGGGGACTACTTTACCCCCTGGAATATTTTTCTGCACAGGAAGCCATCATCATTTAACCATATGGTAGAGCTCCATGCTTTCAAGAAAAATTATGCCTGTAGTTACCCTTTGATTTCAGCCGATTGCAGTAGTAATGCAGCAAGGCTGTTTTGCTGGCTGCTAGGTATTGGGAGAAAGGAATTAAAGAGAAAGCCACTCTGTAGAATTTTGTGCAGAGAATAATTTAATCATGACTAGCAGCTGGTTTACACAAGATGGTTGTACATGTGGAAGAGACCTAGAGACAGCAGAAGGTTTCAGATTGATTATTTAATGGTAAGACAGATCTTGGAACCATATTTTAAATTGTAAGATATTTCCAGGTGCAGATGTGGACTCTGACCACAATTTATTGATTACAAACAATAGATTAAAACTGAAGAAATTCCAAAACTGCAGGAAATTAATGAGATGGGACCTGAATAAGCTGAAAGCACATAGGTTCTCAAGAGTTTCAGAGGTAGCATTAGGGCACAAATGACAGCAAGAGGGGAACAGAATACAGTAGAAGAAGAATGTGCAGCTTTGAGAGATGAATTCGTGAAGACGATGATCAAATAGGTAAAAATGCAAGACCTGGTAGAAATCCTCGGATAATACAAGAGATATTAAATTTAATTGATAAAAGAAGAAAATTTAAATATGCAGTTAATGAAGCAGGTGGAAAGTAATGCAAATATTTAAAAAATGGGATTGACAGAAAGTGCAAAATGGCTAAGCAGAAATGGCTAGAGGACAGATTTAAGTATATAGAGACATATTTCATGAGGGGAAAGATAGATATTGCCTACAGGAAAATTAAAGAGGCCTTTGGAGGAAAGAGAAACAGCTATATGAATATGAAGAGTGCATATGGAAAACTACCACAAAGAAGAGAAAGCAGAAATGTGGAAGGAGCATATAGGGTGTCTATATAAGAAAAAAAAATCTGAGGACAATATTGTAGAAATGGAGGAGGATGTAGATGAGGATGAGATGGGAGATATGATAGTGTGAGAAGAATTTGACAAAGCACTGAAAGACCTAAGTTGAAACAACACCCCTGAGTGGACGACATCCTGTCAGAACTACTGATAGCCTTAGGACAGCCAGCCATGGAAAAACTATTCCAACTAGTGCGCAACATGTATGACACAGGTAAAGTACCATCAGACTTCAAGAAGAATATAATACTTCCAATTTCAAAGAAATCAGGTGCCGACAGGTGTGATTATTATTGAACTATCAGTTTAGTAAGCCATGGTTGCAAAATACTAACACAAATTCTTTACAGAAGAATGGAAAAACTTGTAGAAGCGAACCTCAGGGAAGATCAGTTTGGATTCCAGAGAAATGCAGAAACATTGAGGCTGTACTGACTCTATGACTTCTCTTAATAGATATGTTAAAGAAAGGAAAACCTATGATTGTAGCATTTGTAGACTTAGAGAAAGCTTTTGACAATGATGGCTGGAATACTCTCTTTAAAATTCTGAAAATAGCTGGAGTAAAATACAAGGTTTAAAAGGCTATTTACAGCTTGTACAGAAACCAGATGGCAGATAAAAAGAGTTGATGGGCGAGATATCAAAGCAGTGGTTGAGAAAGGAGTGAGACAACGTCATACCTATCCCCAATGTTATTTGTTCTGTACATTGAGCAAGCAGTAAAGCAAACCAAAGAAAAATTTGTAGTAGGAAGTTCAGAGGGAAGAAATAAGAAACTTCTAGGTTTGCCAGTGACACTGTAAATCTGTCAGAGATAGCAATTGAACATAATAGAGAGTATGTTGAAAGGAGGGTGTAAGATGAACATCAACAAAAGCAAAACAAGGATAATGGAATGTAGTTGAATTAAATCAGGTGATTCTGAGGAAATTGTATTATGAAAAGATACACTTAAAATAATAAATTAGTTTTGCTATTTGGACAGCAGAATAAGTTACAAAGACCAAAGTAGAGAGGAATTGAACAAAAGCAAAACAAGGATAATGGAATGTAGTTGAATTAAATCAGGTGATTCTGAGGAAATTGTATTATGAAAAGATACACTTAAAATAATAAATTAGTTTTGCTATTTGGACAGCAGAATAAGTTACAAAGGCCAAAGTAGAGAGCAATTGAACATAATAGACAGTATGTTGAAAGGAGGGTGTAAGATGAACATCAACAAAAGCAAAACAAGGATAATGGAATGTAGTTGAATTAAATCAGGTGATTCTGAGGAAATTGTATTATGAAAAGATACACTTAAAATAATAAATTAGTTTTGCTATTTGGACAGCAGAATAAGTTACAAAGGCCAAAGTAGAGAGGATATAAAATGTAGATTGGCAATGACAAGAAAATTATTTCTGAAGAGGAATCTGTTAACATCGAATATGGATTTAAGTGTCAGGAAGTCTTTTCTGGAACTATCTGTATGCAGTGTAGATGTGTGTGGAAGTGAAACATGGCTGATAAACAGTTTAGACAAGAAGATAATTGAAGCTTTTGAAATATGGTGCATGAGTAGATCAACTAATGAAGAGGTTCAGAATAGGAGTAGGGAGAAAAGAAATTTATGGTACAACCTGAGTGGAAGAAGGGATTGATTGACAGGACAGATTCTGATTCTGAGACACCAAGGGATCACCAATTTAGTACTGGAGGAAAGTGTGGGGATAAAAATCATAGAGGGGGGACAAGAGATGAATATAGTAAGCAGATTCAGAAGGATGTAGGTTGCAGTAGTTATTTAGAGATGAAGAGGTTTGCACAGGATAGTGTTGAATTAGAGCTGCAACAACAACAACAACAACAACAACAACAACAACAACCATGTTCTGACAAATATGACAAAAAATTCTGTTAATGTTATATCATCACCCATAATTACTTCTCTTCTGAAGGCATCACCTACAACAAATCTGCCGTACGGCCATCTAGCCCTTCTTAACCACACAGACCCCTGAAATGCCCAACGTGGTCAAGAGACTGGAAAAACAGTGCAGGTGACTGCTGTGTGTAAGAAAAGGAAAAGTACAGACCCACAAAATTACAGATCTGCATCCTTAACATGACTTTGCTGCAGAATTCTTGAATATATTCCTAGCTCAAATATAGTAAATTTCCATGACAGAGAAGCTTCTGGCCACAAACTCTCACAGATTGTGCAATCATCATTCCTGCTAAATTCAGCTTATCTTTTTCTTGCTCAATATCCTGAAAACTGTGGATGAAGAGCAACAAGCAGATTCCATATTCCTAGATTTCTGGAAAGCATTGGACATGGTGCCACACTGCAGTCTGTTAATGAAAGTCCAAGCATATCAAATAGTTTCCCAGATATTAAGTGGTCTGAAGACTTCTTCAAGAGTATAGCATAGTTCGTTATCCTTGATGTTGAGTGTTAATCAGAGACAATGGCATTGTCAGGAGTGCCCCAACAAAGATTGATAGTATCTTGTGCTTTCTCTGTATATAAATGATTTGATGGATAGGATGAGTAGCAGCAATCTGTTACTGTTTGCTGATCATGCTGAGACATACAGGAAAGTATCATAACTGAGTGACCGTAGAAGGATACAGGATGACTTAGACAGAATTTCTCGTTTGTGTGATAACTGGCAGCTAAATGTTGAAAAGTGTTAGTTAACGCAAATTAATAGGAGAAACAATCCTGTAATGCCCATATACAGTGTTGTTGATATGCTTTTTGACAAAATCACATCCATATCTATGTCTAGCACTGCAGAGTGAAATAAAATGGTATGAGCATATAAGGGTGGTAGCAGGGAAGGCAAATGATTAACTTAAGTTTATTGGCAGAGTTTTATGAAAATGAAGCTCATCTACAAAGGAGACTGGGTGTAAGAACGCTTATGCAACCCAGTGTTGAGTATTGCTGGAGTGTTGGATTAAAGGAAGACCTTGAAACAATTCAGATGTGTGCTGTGAAACTCGATACCAGTAGGTCCGATATCGCGCAAGTGTTATGGAGATGCTTTGTGGGTTCAAAAGGGAATCCCTGGTAGTAAGATGACATTCCTTTTGTGAAACATTAGTGAGGAAATTTAGAGATCCAGCATTTGCAGCTGACTGCAGAGCTATTCTACCGCTGCCAACAGATGCTTTGCATAACATCTGTGACGACAAGCAAAAAAATTAGGCCTCATATGGAGGCATGTAGACAGTCATTTTTCCCTCACTCTGTTTGTGAGTGGAATGGGAAAGGAAATGGCTAGTAGTGGTGCATGGTGCTCTCTGACGTACACCATACAGTGGCTTATGGAGTATACATGTATGTTAAGGAGCCAAAACATTACGACCATCTGTTTGATAGTGTGTTGGTCCACTTTTCAAACACAGTACAGCAGTGATTCTGCTTGGCATGGATTCTACAGGTCCCTGCTAGGTTTCCAGAAGTATATGGCGCCAGATATCTACTCACAGGTCACTAAATTCCAACAAATTATGGGACAGTGATTTGTGGACATGCACCTGTCACCCGATATGTGCTCTAGTTGGTACAGATCAGGGGTATTTACTGGCTGAGACATCAGTGTGGGTTCACTATCAAGCTCTTCAAATGACTGAAGTGCGATTCTGGCAGTGTGTCATGGATAGTTATCCTGCTGGAAGATGTTACCACCAGAGAATACTTCAATCATGAAGGGATGCAGGTGGTCCGCATTAACGTTCACATAGTTCACTGCTGTCATGGTGTCTTAGAGTATTACCACAGGTCCCATAGAAGCCCAACTCAATGTACCCCATAGCACAATTCAGCTCTCACTGGCCTGAATCTTTGGCTCAGTGTATGTTTCAAGTAGCCATTTGCCTGGAAGACAGTGTGTAAGGACTCAATCATTGACCTAGTGTAACAAGAAATGTGATTCATATGGCAGTGAAAACTCAGTGATGCTGTGCCCACTGCAATAGGGCATTTTACTGTTTTTTTTTTTTTTTTGAAATTGTCTTAAAAATCTTTGTGGTACTAACATGCTTTTTTTGCTCTTGAATTTTAGTATTCTTTTGTAAGAACAGAAATGAAATTCGAATAATTTGAAACCTGCTGAAATGCTCCATTTGTCATGTGGTACCTGTGATGTCTCTGGCTGGCTTTCTGCTTCTACTGTCATTATGCTAATTCACAGTGATGCCTTGTTTTAGAATTTACACTTCAGAAAATGTGTTACAAATGGTGTGTAGTACCATACTGTACCAATACATCTATAAAAGCTCCTGAAAAGTTGTTTTTGAGCATTACAGAGAATGAGAAGATGTGTAAAATGTGGTTGCACTGTACTGGCAAATTGCCACCACAACAATGCACAAGTTCACTAACTTAATTAAAAATATTTTGGACTGTAAAGTTAACATTAACTTACCTCCAAGATATTGTCTCCCAATGTTAGGGACCGATGACCTTGCTGTTTGGTCCCCTTCCCTCAAATCAATCAACCAACCAACCAACCAACCAACTGACTGTTACATTGAAGAAAAGAATCACTCAACAAAATTACACTTCTAAAGAAAATTGTCATTTTACCCAACTTCACCTCAGCCATTCAGTAGCTCAGTTGTTAGAGCAGTACACCATCGATTTTATAAGATGATATCTATAGATCAATCTTTCAAAACAAATCCAAAAGAACATTTTAACTTATTTGTAAAATGACTTGACAGTCCTCTCATATGAAAACCAAATCAAAATTACAAAACTTTCACCACACCAGTCAGAATCAGAATATTATTGTGTTTTCCTTTCACACAACACATTCAAAAAGATTTTCTAGTTAATGTGACCACATGCTTTTACTTTATTAGAAACAATGTTTTTACCTTTGTACTGTCCAGCTAGGATCCTTATTGTTTAAACCTTTCACAGTTTCATCATCTTACATCACGCTGAAGTAAGTCTCTTAAAGTGTTAACATTAGTTTACACTCACAAACCTCACAGCCCTTATGTTTGTCACCTGCATGTTGTACCTCTTTGTCCTACACCTTGTTGTACTGTAGGTGGATGGTGATATCTTCACTAATAGCAATGCTTTCCAGAAAAGGGAATTGTTTGTTGGCAAAGAAAATGCATATATCCTCTGTTGTCCATTTTTCAGACTAAGACCAGAGTGTAGCTACATATAATACATCACACAATTGAAACAACTGCTACTATCAGTTCTTACTAATGCTATCTTTTTTTTTTTAATGTAAAACTTTTAAAACATGTGACCCTTTCAGGATTCAAACTTGTGACCCCTTAATCTGTAGTCGGAAGCACTATCCATTGCGCCACCGAATGCTAGATGCAGGATGCAGGATGTCGGCAGAGTGTCTTCTGCAAAGGAAATCAGCTCCAAGTTTTGCCAAGAACAATTTTATTGGACTTTGGGTCACAGGTCATGAGTAATAGTTGACAATCTAGTTATAATATATGGATCCATTTGCAAAAGTTCTACATTGCCTTAGTTTTGAGCCAGTTTAATGATGTTGCAGGGAGCAGGGAAAAAGAATGTCAGTCATACAAAATATTGCCATTGTAAATGAGTGGAGCATAAAAGTATCAACTTTCATGAAGTTTCCACTATCAGTGTTCACAAAATTCCTTCCTATTGTCATTTAAAAGTTGTAATTGTGTCTTCTGTCACTAAATAGCTAAACTGTTCGCAGAAAAAGTATGTAAAAACCACATAACTTTGATTAACATTCTTATGGCAAATGTATAGCTTCGTCTTACTCCTAGTCTGTGACATCACCAGTGCATCAGCCAATAACAGCATTTTCAATCATATGACCAGATCTTGATATTTAATGATTTTCAAGTTTTATTATCACATGAAAATAACACATATTTTGTGAGAATACTGGCTGTAAATGCTATTTAAATGTTATAATCAATCAGGATAACAACAGTCTGAACCATATTTTTAACAAAGGAAAATAGCATATTTAAGTAACGATGTTGTTGGGTCAACAGCAGAAACACGTAGTGGTCGTGTGATGTAGTGCTCAATGCTCAACAATGGCATTTGAGCGGTGTGCTCCAAAACACTTGAGTCTGTATGAGCATTGTACTCATGTCAGATTTGCCACAGATTGCTGCCTGTCCTGGACTATACAGTGGGGGTTCCTCTGACCTCTACATTTTTTGATGAGGCTGGATCATCCAATACCGTATGGTCCACTCATTATCTTTCAATCACTTTCTATAGGTGCTCACAACAGTAATACACAAGCAACCAACCAGCTTCACTGTTTCAGAAATTCTTGTTTCCAGCCACAGTGCCACAACAATGTGCCCTTTGTTAAAACAACTTATATCAATCGATTTCAGCATTTGTGGTCTATATCTCTACTATGATGACTGCTCATTCCTCTCTCTTCCACTTAGATTCCTTCCTTGCTCCAACATGTGCTCGCAACACCACCAGGAGGCATACTATCTTGCAGTGGACAGTGGTCATAATGTTTTGGCTCATCAGTGTATGTGGATGTAGATTTACTGTTGAAATCTTCATGATCAGGACTAAGGGTGAGAAGCTCTGTCCACATTCCTCTAGAACCTCAGCATCTTCTCCCCCATTCACTTCATCTGGTCCCCCTCAGCCCAACAGTCCATCTTTCTCAATATTGAGATGCAGCTTACATGAGCAGGAGGAAGGAGGGAGGTGTTGCAAGTTACCGAGACAAACATTAATAACCAAAGACCACAGGTGTAATTTTAATGTCATCAAATAACTCATAAAATATGGGGCAAGTATTGCAAGTTACACAAAGCAGATACAGAAGATATTAAAAACTATAGATCACATATGTAATTACAGCCTTCTTTCTACTTCCTCATTCCTTCAGCCCCTCTCCCTGCCCTCCACCATCCCTTGCCTATTTTTCTCCTCAATTCCACCTCCTCCCCTCCCAACTATATCCCACTTCTAACTCATTTGCCCCTTCACTGCCCTCAGTGTCCCCCACCCAGCATCCACCCTCTCCCCTATGTATCCCCAGTCCATCCTAACGTGTTGGATGCTTTGTTTGTTTTGACATGTCCCACCTGTGCTCCCAGTAGGTAGACAGTTGCTTGCTATGTTTGAAAATATTTAAAGATGCATATTGTCTTCCTTTATAATGATGGACTTTACATTGATGTAATGTAATGAGGGGTATTTATGATGATATGTTTCAATCTTTGAGGTCAGTGCCATGTTGCACGAAGTCAAAGTAAAATGGTTCTCAGGTCCAATGCCTCCAGTCTGGTATGCAACATCTTGAAGTGACATCTTTTGAAAATTTGCTTAATGGCAGTAGCAGATGAATGTACATTTCTTTGTATTGCTCACCTGTATGAGTTTTCTTAAGCATATTGTAAGTGCTTGTACTCAGTGTGCACATTCAGACCTGATGTTTCACTGGTTCTGCAGTATTTGTATACAAGCATTTCTAATTTTGTCTTTTGTGTCAATTTTGGCCACTGATAATTACTCAAAACACAACATAAATGAAGTATTTAGCAGTGAAGACATTTCCAAGGAATTACTAAATGCCAAATATAAATGGTAGCATACCTTGAAAATGGATGACTTCATCTGTCAAATGGAAGTAATCTTCAATTCCTTGCATACTACAGCACCTCTATGGTTGTTAGGTTATTGTCTCCCTTTACACGTTGAGCTAGCTGTTCAATGACTTTATATAATCTTTGTATCTCTTGATTGTCTGATTCTGATGTTGGCATGTACACCTAAATTCTTGTTGTTGGTACTGGTTTACTGGTGATTCTGATGAGAATGATAATATCACCAAACTGTTCAGAGTACCTCCTATCTGAACTACCTTCCTATTCATGATGACAATTTACGTCTGTTGATATTGCCCTAAATTTTTTGGATCAACCTGTACTTCAGTGATCTTTCACTACATCTATACTGAGGATTTGCATTTCCCTTCTTAGATTTTTTAGCTCTTCTATCACATTCAGACTTCTGACCTGTAGAATTCCACCCTTTCGTTGATTATTCAATGTTTTACTCATAGTTATCTCCCATTTTGCAGTCCACTCCCAGGGACCTGACTGAGGGATTAATCTGGAATCTTCTGCTAATGGAGAGATCATGACGACACTTTTTTGGTTGCTGGCCATATGCACTGTGGATACAGATTAAGTGTCTTCCCAGTGGTTGCCATTGCCTTCTGCATCATCATGCAGTTGATCATTACTGATTCTTCCACCTTTTAGGGTAAATTTTCCATTCTAAGGCCCACTGGATTCCCAGAACCTCTGTCTGCTCCTCAGCCTTCCCAGACTATCTATGCCAGAAGTCCGTTTGATCTCCTGGTTACAAACAGGTCTGAACTTCCTGACTAAGTTAATGGAATGAATTGTCATAAGACCATTATATCATCACTGAATATGGTTGTAGATAGGAATGTAAAGAAAATTGGGAAGATACTTCTGCTTAGCAAGTGTGACAAGAAACATATTTGAGAGTACTTGAGTAGTCAACATGATGCATTCATCAGCAGGTCTTAAAATTTTGAACATAAATGAGCAAAGTTCAAGAGTTTCATAATAATTCATTTTAGACCACTACATGCTGAGCAAAGTTGTGAGAGAGTGGAAATGTGTAGTTCGACAAATGTGTTAGAAATCTGCTCAAAATCAGAGAGAGCTTCACTGATGATTTAAATGTAGTCAAATGCTCATAAACAAATGTAACATACTGCACATGAATAGACAGCAAGACGCCATGTGATTGCAATCTCTGGAAGCAGTCTCATCCATAAAATATCTTGAAGTATGCATACAGAGTGATTTAGAATAGAAATCCAACATAAAATGAATTACAAGTATGACAGATGTCAGATTGAGATTCATATTCATTTGAAGAGTAGTCCATTCACAAAAAAATATAATTTACAGGCTCCTCATTTGACAAATACTTGAATATTCCTTCTCAGCCTGGGATCTGTACCATATAAGATTGATATAAGAATTAGAGAAGGTCCAAAGAAAAGCCCATTGCAGGTTCATTTAGTAATCATGGAGAAGCTCATCAATCTTCAATGGCAGGTACTACAAGAGAGGTGTTTTGCATCACAGTGAATTTACCGATAAAATTCTGAGGGTGTATGTTCCTGGTAGAGCCAACCAATATATTGCTTCCTTCTCTGTATATCGTGCAAAAAGACCACAAGGTAAAATTTGAGCTCCCACCAAGTGTTACTAACAATTGTTCTTCATATGGGCCATTCTTGACTGGAAGGTGAAAGTGCAAAGTGGAGAGGGGGGGGGGGGGGTGACAGTGGCACACAAAATACCATCCACCACACACTATAAGGTGGCTTGCCAGGGTAGACGTGTAGCTGCAATGTCAGGAAACAGGTCCTGCACGACTGGGCAGCAGCATCTGACCCATTTTGTGGCTTGCCATTGAATATCACTGCATGTTATGGTGCACAGGCACAGTATCCAGTGTTACTCTGCAGTGGCTTTTGGTTTCACTGATGTACAAAGTTGTGCAGTTTTAACTGACTGCCTTTATATTGGTTATTGTTTTGATTTTATTTCACTGTAAGGTGTTTTTAGGTTTATTCATTCATTCCCTGCTTACATTGAATATAAGGCCACACATGTTTGCAGATATACAACAGGTGCAAAACATTTCCTGGGTAGTTTATATAGGTATAGTGTCATGAAATAGTTTTACCTTCAACACATGCTTAGGAATATTAGTATGTAAGGTCATGCAAAAGAAATATAAACATGTGATAGCTTTCATGATTTAAAGTGACTAACAGTAATCTAGCTCTACCTGCAGCATTTTCTTTTTGATTTGTCCCAGTGTAAAATAATAACTGAAAACACCATTTTATACTCCAGTAGTTCAAAGTTCCCATGTATCTTCCACACTTCTTAACCTTTTGATCTCTACTATCTGTTATCATGCTTGTGTAATTATTGTATAACTATATTGTAGGTTGCAGGTTGGGGTATAACAGAAGAAGGAGAACCAAGTGAAGAACTCCTTTCTGCAGAATTTCCTGTAATTGAATATCGGGAATGTCTCAAGAAAATTAAACCAAACTACCAGATCTACTTTGGAAGCGATAAGATTTGTGCTGGATACAGAAATGGTATTACTGAACATTTCTTAAAATTATTTTTATGTAAACATTTATCTTCATATTTTATAATAATAACTACCTGGAATTTGCCATGCATTGCAGTATGGTTAGAAAGATCCACTGTCACGTTCCCAGTGGCCAATATTAAAATATGTGGAGCATAAAAGTTGTGAAACCATAGATGCAGACACCAGCTGCAGATGTGTGTCACACTCAGAAAACCCATGAATGCAGTTATGCAGATGAATTTAGCTTTACTCATAAAGACAGATTTTGCAAAAATACAAATCACACATTACCATACCCCTACCTGGTACCAAATTAAAGCATGCTTCAATGAACTTCAATCCATATCCTGTTCATTTCTGAGTTCTATTCTTTCATGCAAAATAATTAGAAATTTGTGTAAAATGTGTAACAAAGTATTACATTAACAATACCCTTTTCCTTGAAAGAACTCGAATGTTCGTACTTTATACATGATGTTTATTCTGCAACATATTTACAAATACTAAATGCCTGTAAATTGTAACACTGCAGTCACTGAGTGGTATACACAGTGACAGCCTGGGACTCGAACCCAAATTGCAATTGTCTCAACATTTAGACTACCTGAGCAGCACTTCATTGTCACAGTATGACTGATGTTACTGCATTTTCATTAATTTAATCTCTATGAATATTGAAGGCCCTTTGAATGAATTGCATCATTAATGGCAAAAAAGTATCTCTGAGTGGATATGATCTGAGTGAAGAAAATGTAGAACATCTGGAATATGGATGCAAAGTGTTAATGATACAATTTCATTACAGTTCATTTAATTGATTTCAGAGTTCTTGTATATTAATAAAACTAAACTTCATTATTATTATTATCAGCATTATTATTAATTATTAAAGTTGAGTCTTGACATTCCTAGGCATAGGCCGACATAACAGGCAACTCTCAAAAAGTGAAATGTTTGAAATTTTTTAATAAATTGCCAGATTCCACTATCAATACACTTTTCAATAATTTCAAAAGTAGATTGTATAACTGGTTAATAAACAATTCATTACACAGTTTAAGAAAATTCTTGGATATTAGTAGTGCAGGCATTGAGTTTTAGGATTATGGTGACAATTCTGTACAGTTCTGTTCTCTATTCAGACCATCTTGTTCCAGTCCTTTCCTCTTAGTCACCCTGCCATTTGCTAATTTTAGACCAGAAGATTTCATGGTTTTGGACATCTTGCGAAGTATTTCTTGCCAGTTTCAGATCAATTTTAATTTCACCGGCTCATTTGGTTGTGTCTGCATTGGCTTTGCTCCTATTGCCATAAAAATCAATTATTTTTTTATGTGTCTGTCTGGGTTCATTCTTTTAATGTGTTTGTAGAATCTTAATTTACATTTTCTAATGTCACTATGGATATTTGTGTATTATTTGATTTCCTGATTGCTTCTAAGTCAGAACTGTTTGTCTACAAGTTCTGATCCTAGAATTCATCACGCAGTTTTGCATTGCTTTTTCTGAATGTTTCCTTTTTCTCAGTGTTTTCAATTTCTGTTTTTGTTCAGAATTAGTGTTTTTAATCCACAAAGACAGTCTGGTTTAATCACTATATTGTAATGTCTTAGTTTTGTGTGTGTGGAATACGTTTCTTGTTGTAGATATTATGGGCAAGTCAATATGCTGTGTTCAGATTCTTGCACCAAATTTTGTTTGCTTTTGTTTACATTCAATTTTCCTGAGTGGTTTCATTGAAATATTTAAATTTCAAAACTTGTTTACTTTCTCTTTCATTCATATGCATGGACTTTGGTGCTTCTTTGTTGCAGGTAATGTATTCTGACTTTTCAAAAGATATCTGGAGAGGGAGTTTTTCTGCTGTTTCTTTCAAGAGTTCAATCTGACTTTGGACTAACGAAATGTCATGAGTTAATAGTGTTGAATCCTTGCCAAATTCTAGGCAATCTGTAGGTAACTTTCTTCTGCCTAAAGTGATTGATTGGTCAGTTTTGAGGATTGATTTCTGTTTGTGCCTTTCCTGTATCATGTTCTCAAGGACACAGTTGAAAAGTAATAGAGCCAACATTCATTCTTGTCTTATTCCTGTTTTGGTTTCAAAAGGATCTGAGAATTCCTTCATAAATTTAGCTTTGGACTTTGTCTGTGTTTGATTTATGATTGGAAGTATTTACAGATCTAGGCTTTGTTCTTATAATATTATGAAGAGTGGTTCATGATTATCTGAGTCATTGGTTCTTTTGAAATCAACAAATATGCAGCCACAAATTTTTCCTACAAATTCTCTGATATCTAAGGATTAGCCTTAGGTTCAATATTAGATCTGGAAATGAATGTCCTGGCCGGGGTACTGTCCTGATACTATCCTATTTTTGGTTGAAGTTGTTTCTGTGCTCTATCAAGAAGACAATAAGATGGAACTTTGTATGCAGCTGATATTAGTGAGATTCTCCTGTAGTTATTTATACCTGTTCTCTCTCCCTTCTTGTGTAATGTGTGAATTAGTGAATTTTCCAATCTTCTGGTATTTGTTCTGTTTGCCAAATACCTTGCAAGAATTTGATGGTTTCTCTTATGGTGTTTGAGCCAGTGATTTGAGGATATCTGCTATGATTCCATTTTCTCCAGGACTTTGTTATTTTTTAGTCTTTTGATCTGTCCATCTATTTCTTCTTCATCTGGCAGTAATGACTTTGGATTAGTGCCCTCAGGTGGTGTGAATTTTTCTGTTGGTTCTGAAGAGTTAACTAGTTCTTTGAAATGTATGACAAAGTCCTTTAAACTTTGTTGGTTGTTTAGAGTCAATTGTCCATTTTCTTTCTTGAAGTGAACACTTTGTGTTGGTCCCCCCCCCCCTGTTTGTGTTGGTCCCCTCCCCTTCCCATTTCAAACAGACCAACACTTTGTGTTTGATAGCCTATTGATTACTTTTGAAGTTCTTGTAGAGTTTTTGTGTGGTTTTTCTTTCGAAGTCTTTCTCAATTTCATGTAGTTGTTACTTTTCATATTTTCTTTTGATCTTTCTGATTAATTTGGCTATTGCTGTCTTCTCTATAGGGAATGTCTTGCAGTTGTCTTCTAATTTACTGCTGTTCCAGGTGCATGCATCCTGTTGAGACTGAATTGCTTACTTATGTTCCTCATTCCATCAATGATGCTTTTTTCTTTTCTGCAGAGGAATTAGTGTTTGTACTGTGTCAATCAATTTGCTTTTCTGTTGTTGTCAATTTTTGACTGCTTTTTCTCTAGTTCTTCCATGAATGTGTCCTCTTTTTTTTGTGACCCTCTGAAGTTTTAAACAGGTCAGGTAATGATCTGAGCCTATGGTTGCACCCTTTCTGACTTTAACATCAATAGTTTCTCTGTGGCTTGAATAAAAGATTGCTACACAGTCAATATGGAATTCACTGGTGAGTAAGTTTGGTGATTTCCATGTCACAAATTTTGATGGATTCGTTTTGAAGTGCACTGACATGATTTTAAGGTTGAATATCCTGTAAAGTTCAAATAATCTACATCTATTCTGGTTGGTTCATTTATGTGCTGGGAATTTTCTAGTGTATTTTTGTACTTTATTTCTTTGCTTAGCTGTGCAGTGGAATCACCTAGCAGGATTTTGACATGGATTTGTGGATTTTTAGATACTATTTCTTCTATTGTTTCCAATGATTTCCCAATCTTTTCCCAGTTAGTTTCATGATAATGAATACAGGCTGAAGTAATGAATTAAAATTTATATCAATGCCAGTATTCAAACCCAGGAGTCCTGATCACACTAACCATTGCACCATCCTGGCACCAAAGCTAACACATCTTTATGAATTACTCCAATACACACTCGATTCACAATTTCGTACAAATTTTATTTCGTTGCTTCAGCCTGCATTCATTGTCCTAGCTAAATCTGAGACTTAATATGTCTCTGGATATCTTATTAATGGTTAGTTTTATTTTCAGCATTGACTAATATGTTTAATTAATTAGTGTGCATGTTTTATTTGCACTTATTCTGTTGTTTACAGAATTCACAGAGGTGAATATCTCCCTTGACTGCAAAAGCGACCCCTAAAAGTGGTGCATTTTTCAATATTTGTTTGTCTGTTTCACTTTTGAAAAGTCTGCAGTTCCCAAAAACCATTGCATTTTCCTTAGATTTGTTTCTTATATGCCACTATTTGTATGTCTTGTAGTGATGCAACTTTCATGTTCATAGGAGACTATTTATATTTAGTTTGCTATTTTTGGTATGGACTGGGAGTGGGAGTAGCATAATGATGGACCAGGATGATGTGTAGCTTGGGTAGGCAACAGGGTACCACTTCAAGAGAAATGGGAATGGTGATGCGTAGGATGTCCCTGATTTATGGACATAATAGATACTCAAAATCCTGCCAAAGGGTATGGCTCAGATGTTTCAGTCTAGGATAATACTGGATGACAAGGGGGCTACATTTTGTAGCTAATTCTTGGGAGTGGTGTGAGGATTAGGAGTGTGTGAGAATATGGCACAGGAAATCTGTTTACAGACCAGGCTTGGAGGAGTGGTGAGAGGAGTGGGGGGGGGGGGGGAGTACATTGACTCTCTGTGAAGGCCCTAATGAGACATTCAGTTTATTGAACAAGCAAGTTCTCGTCACTTCAGAAGTGTTCTCTGTGGATGAACGGGCTGTATAGGAGCGATGTTTGTGTATATACAGGGTAGTGACAGTGTCAAAATGCAAGTACTGTAAGTGGTGTGGGCTTAACACAGAGAGAGGGTGGGTGGAGCCATTAGCCTCCAAGAATGTGGCATTGTTGACTTAGGAGGACCAGCTGAAGCAGATGAGGAAGAGGGTACTGAGGTTGTGGAGGAATCATGATAGGGTGTCTTGGACCTGAGCCCAGATCATGATGTTATCATCAGTGAGCCTGAACCAGGATTCATGGCTCACCATTCTTTCCCAGGTCCCTTCTTAAGAGTACTACCCTTTCAACAGAAGAAAGGATAGCCACTCACAACCTCAAAACAGGTCATGACCTAATCATCATTCCTGCATACAAAGACTCCACCACAGTTGTGGTGAACTGCAGTGAGTGCCTGACAGAAGGCTTTTGCCAAGCGTCCAAGTCCTCCACCTACAAACTCTGTTGTAGTGATCCCATCCCAGAAGTCCAAGATAACCTCCAATCTCTGCTGAAATCCTTAAGCACATTTATAAACCTCTCCCCTGTCTTCATCTCCTTTCTCACTGAAATGACACCCCACATGCAAACCTTCTGCATGGTTCCCAAAATCCACAAACTCAACAATCCTGGATGTCCCACTGTAGCTGGTTATTGTACTCCTATTGAAAGAATTTCCACTCCTGTTGATCAGCCAATTGCCCAAAGCCTAGCTTCTCGCATCAAATCTAGGAAGTTCTTTCATGGATTTCTACCATCCCCACCCCTTTATCAGCAGATCCCAACTCATTTCTGTTAATGTCACCTCTCTATATACCAACATCTGTCATGTCTATGGCTTTGCCACTGTGGCATGATACCGCTCCCAACATCCTTCCTGATTCTGGACCGTACCATCTTACCCAACTGCCTTTCCTTTGAGGGTAAAGTATACACACAAATCTAAGACACATCCAGGGGCACCAGCGAGGCACCCTCCTATGCCGACCTTTCTAAGAAACTTTCCTAACCTCCCTTAAATCCAATCATCTTGTCTGGTTCAGGCCATGGTCCTACTCAACACCATGTGCCACTTTAATGGACATTGGCCTCCACCTCTTTGATATGTCCACACACTTTTTTGTTCATATTAAACAAACTAAACATCAACAATACCAGCATTTCAACACCTGTCATGTCTTCCACACAAAAAAATTACTCCCGCTCAACCTGGCAACCTATGGATGCTATTCCTGCAGCGACAGGAATTGCATTGCCCGATGTGCTGAAGGTCTCACGAGGGCATTCACAGACAGTCATGACTCTCCAAACTTAGTCCAAAAATATTCTCCATGCCATATCCTCACATACAATTAATCATCTTACTAACGCATTAGCACCAAGTATCACCATGGACTGAAACAACTGAACTACATCTTTTTCCAAAACTTTGTGTGTCTATCATCATACCCATAAATTATGGACATCTTCTCTAAGATCGTTCCCACCAATCCTAAGGTATTATTCTGTAGCCCATCCAAGCTACACATCATACTAGTCAATTCTTAAGCTACTCCCACTGACAACCCCTTGCCATAGGGTTCATACCAATGTTGAAGATCCAGGTGCAAGAACTGCTCAATACACCCACACAGCAGTTCTTACTCCATCCTGTCACAGGCTTATCCTACTGTGTCATAGGCAGGCCCACCTGTGAAAGCAGCAGTATCATATACCAACTCTGTTGCAATCACTGCAAAGCATTTTATGTCAGTATGACAAACAACCCCCTGCCCATTAGAGCACCTAATAGTGGCCAAGTACCAGGTTGACCACCCAATGGGGGAACATGCTTTGAACACACGTTCAAGTTCAATGGCTGCTTCATAACACAAGCCATCCAGATCCTTACCACCAGCACCAGCTTTTATGGACAACATAGGTATGAGCTGTTATTGCAACACGCTCTTCACTTCCATAATCCTCCTGGCCACAGCCTCCACTAACCACTTGTCTCCACACTGTTGCCTTCCTCTTTGCCTGTTCTGCCTTCCTCTTTCTGCATCCCTCCCAATCCAAGTCCAATGTTACCATCATCTTGCACTGCATCTCACTGGCTCTGGTACCTGTACATGCACACCCTCAACCCCTCCTGCACCCCCCTCCCTCCCTCCCTTCTCTCTCTCTCTCTCTCTCTCTCTCTCTCTCTCTCTCTCTCTCTCTCTCTCTCTCTCTTCTCTCTTTCTCTCTTTCTCTCTCTTTCTCTTTCTCTCTCCCTCTCCCCCTTCTCTCTCCTCTCTCCCCTCCTACCCCCTCCTCTCGCTACTCACACCACCCAACATAATCTGCATCCTGTCCCAGAACACCTGCTGAAATGCAATCCAAGCCTTATGTGACCAGGCAGCGCACAGTAGAGTTGCGGGGAAATGGTGGTGGTGGTGGTGGTGGTGGTGGGGGGGGGGGGGGTTATGGGTACGTGTAAGTGTACTCTACCTCAGTAAAGAATTTATTTCAAAAACCAGCAGCTTTCCTTACTCTTTAGTGGGTGCTTGTTAATGACTCAATGCTGTTAGTTGGTGAGTGGCCACCTTTACTTTTAAATTATGTACACCCTGCCAGATCTTTCCTTACAAATTTGTGTTTTAATAGTTTTTCTTTAAGTAGGTCATGCTGCTGGACATTTTTAGAAGAAATTTCCAACTTTCTTGCATCTTTTTCAGCTTCTGTGAATTGTGCTGCTTTCATTTCCTTATGTTGAAAGTAGGTTAATATCCTTTTAGATGTACTTTGTGGACTCATTCATAACTCGTGACCATAAAAGGCAATCTTCCTTTCCTGAATCAGGTCACTTACCTTCTCTGCATACTTATATAGTTCACAGTTGTGATGACTTCCATACTCACTGTTTTCTTTGATGGGTTTCAAGATTTTTCTCAAAAGGTTTTTTTGTTGGCTTTATGCTTCTCTATTAGCCCTTTCTTGTTCATTATAAAAGTTTCTGCCACATGTAGAGCCTCTAGTCAAATAATAGTCCATGTGTCTGCTTTTGGCATTTAAGGACATCAATCTCTTACTGTAAAAGTTAGTTGGAAGGTCATTTCTGTTTTGTTAATGGGTAACACAAGGGCTTCTTTCATTGATAGGTTAGGCTCTAGCCATTCACCCAGCTATTTAAACTTTTCAGCCTGTTTAATTTTTCCTAGTCTGACCTCTAGCTCTCTTGGTGCTGGTTCATAAAGTGCATATTCTCAAAGGAGATATGAGGCTCAGCCTTTGCACCCCTGTTTTCAGTTGCTTAAGGTGTTTTGCTGTTATAGCTACAGAGTCTAGAAAGATTACTAAGCCATTTGAAAAAGCTAGACAGTTGATAACAAGAGTCATATACTCTTAGCCTAGCCTTGCCCAATTTTTGCCCTTGAATTGTTCATTTCTTTTTGCCATTTGTGTATGACCTTTTCGAAAACAAAGTTGCTGAGCAGATATGATAATCCATCTCTTTATCCTACTCTTGTCCTGTTTCCAAAATGGATGAGACATCTCTCCTTGGGACTTCACTTTGGAGGTGGTGTTGGTTAAGGTTTGTTGGTTAATTTGTTTTGTGTTGTTATCTAAGCCAAACTCCAATTTAGAATAGTATGATTTGATCAGTTGAATTGTATGCCTTCCTGATGTCAACAAATTCTTCCTCATCAGTTTTGTGTATGAAAAGGTGGTTTTCAGCGCCATTATCTGCTCATAACATGATTGTCCCTTCCTGAAACCCCTTTGATATTCCCACAATTGTGGACTGATTTGTTGTTCCCCTCTATTCTGTAGAGCTTTTTAGAGTATCTTGTAAGCTATTAGCAGGAGGGAGATGGCAAGTAGTTTTTCATATCTGTTCTCTCCCAATCTTGAGTAGTGGATGAATTACAGCAGAGATTCATCTACTTGGAAGTTTTTTGTTTTCCTGAATCTCTTGAATAACTGTAACAATTTCACTGATTGCCTTCTCTCCTGCATACTCCCAGAGTTCAGCAGTCATCAGGTGGTTTGTTATCTTTTGGGGCTTGGACCATCATCTGGATTTCTTCTTCATGGTTTGAGGCAAATTTTGGTAGATGCTTCAATTGTTTTCATAAGTGAATGCAGTCTCAGGAGCCTTGCAGTTGAGGAGACGTTCAAAATAACTTGCTAGAACCTGTCAATTATGTATGTCACTGTGGGCTAGTTTGCTATGAATCTGAACTGCAGGCTCGGGAAGTTGTACTGGTTCAGATTGTGTATGAAGGATTTATAGAAGATACATGTGTTACTTCCATGGAAATCTTGCTCAATCTGTACAAATTGATTCTTATCAAATGTGCATGTTGTCACCCTGTGGGCAGTTTTTGATGGAGATTTCCTCACATCGAGGAAGCTGACCCTGTTCACTTCATTGTTCTTGCAGTTCCTCTTGTGCCAAGCAACCTATCTTAGTTGTATTGCTGCAGCACATTCATTATCCCACCAAGCATGTTTTCTGGATTTTGTGTGTGAGCTGCTTTCTATGCTGCTCTGACTATAACCTCTTTTAGCTGTTCCCTGTTCTTCCAATTTAGTTTTCATATTGGAAGTGAACTCATAGTTTCTCCTTAATTTGTCACAGTAAAACTTATAGCTCTTAGTAGATGTAACCTTTTTGGTATTTCTTGGAACTATTGTAACTTTCATCTTTAAAATGTAATGATCTGAGTCTTGGTTGGCATGTTCTGTATCTTTTATTTCGTGTGCTGTCTGTGTAGTGGTGCACAGTCAATCTAGAATTCATCAAGTTGGAGTTGTCCAGATCTTCTGTTTCCTGGACTGTTGTCTGAAAACAGCTGATTCTAGAATCAGTTTGAATGCTTTGTGTAACTCCATTAATCTCTCTCAATCACAGTTGATTCTCCTGTGAGCTGGGTATTTTCCAAGAATCCTCAGATATTTTCTTTTCTCAACAAGCTGGGCATCAGAATCCCCAAGTGGACAAATGATGTGTTTGTTGTGAGGATATTTTCCGGTTCCTCCCAGAATGTGTCTGTTCCTTCAGAGTCATCTGTATTTGGTAGACTGATCAGTGCAGATACTTTCATCATTGTGTAAATTCTACTTGCACTATGGTAACAAAGAGACTCAGCTGTTAGGGGAGCTGAAGTCCATAATCGAAACCAAACTTTTTGTGCTGACAATAAATCCTGTGCCTAAGTGCAGAACAGTTTTTACTACACATTTTCCAATTTCTTCTACAAAGATTCTATAACCTCGTGGCTCAAAGCAACATTAGTCCATGAGTCTTGCTTTCCAAATTGCCATTGACCATACCAGAGGCATTGGTGACACTTTTTAGTTGCTGGTTTCAAGAAGGATGGTTGAGTCATAAGCTGCAAAAAAAAATGCCAGTGTCTGTATCCAATCTTTCTCAGAGTCTCTGATACATAAGGGTAGGTTCCCAGAATCCAAAAGCCCACTCACATTATTGAGATGACAGTGGATCGGGCAATAGTTATGGCTGAACTTTGCTTGTGGCAGTCGAAAAACTGTGGGTTAGGACTGGCAATGTTCCACACTGGACAAGGTACTGCCAAGACTGTAAGCACTGGAGAAAGCCTGATGTTTGGCATTAGTCAGTGCTGTCTGGCCATCCCATGAGGACCTCCCATTCTGCCACCTCTCTCTTCACTATGACAGCATAGTAGCATTGCATGACATATTGGCAGATAATTATTGCAGGTTTCAGTGAAGTGACTTTTTGTAATTGGCAAATAGATATTTTAACAATGCCAGTGGTTTTTGAGTGATCAATAAGATCTTGTCCCAGAGTATTCAGAATTTCCATGCCACTTTACTGATTTATGTTAGTGGCTATAATTCAGTTTTTGAGTACTCACATTTGTTGAATTTTTACACTTGTTGCTCACTGATTGTTCTATCACAGATGATGGCAGTGTCAGTAATCCACAAATTCTTTTCCTCTATAACTGGGATGTGTGGTGTATTGCGCTCTAGCATTTGATATGTCTCAAGTTAGAAATCCCCCAGTAATTTGGCACATATATTTCCAACAACTTTTGTGATTCCACCAGTTCCTTATTACCAGCACAGGGTAATTTTGGCATATGTTCCAGTGGATCATTTATGCCACTTTGTTGTGCCTCTGCCTGTGATCAGTTTGAGTGATGTTTTTGTGACAGCTCAACATATGGTCAACTGTTTAGTCAGCTTCTTTGCAAAGTTTGCACTCTGGGTCTTTTGCTGATTTCTTGATTCTGGCTATGATGGCTTCAGTTCTGATGGCTTGTTTCTCCACAGCAAAAATCAGTCTTTAAGTTCCCTTCTTTAGGGTTCCATTCATCAGCCAAGATCAGTTATTTGTCTATTTTGACTTCAAGCTTCTCTGAAAGCTGTCAGTCCAATGCTTTATTGTGTAGGGGTGCCAACTGGTACTAAAGTCCAGCTCTCCAGTATTGATTCTCTGTTTAATTTACTCTGAGAAGATTTCTGTTGCTGACTTCAGTCAGAGATGTTCTTTGCTGTCTTTCACAAAGTCTGTCAATGCATGCTTCTCTTCCTACAGTTTTGTCTCACTTTCAGGAGTCCTCTACCACCTGCTTTTCTGGGCAAGTACAGCCTATCAGTGTAACTGTGAGCAAGGAGTCTGTGTCTCAGTTGTCAGGAGTTGTCTTGCTTTACTGTCTGCATTAACCAGCTCTACTTGCTGGCAGTATGTTTGGTGATGGGTATGGTCCAGGTGTTGAGTGCCTTAATGATATTGTCATCATTTGGTTTGCTTTTCAAAATTTTTCTGACCATTTGGGTGTAAAAGTTGCTGATCACACTTTTTACTTATCCATGCTTGATGTTGCGCAACAGCAAAATGCCTAGCTATTTGCAGGTTTCTGATTGACAACACTTGCTGATTTGTCATTTGGCATTTTGATGCCTTCCTTTTCTGAGATTTTCTCCTTTAGTGTGCCTGTGGCACACTTGTCTAAGCTGAATTCCATTCTGATGTCATTGCCAAAGATTTGGAAAGTATTTGTTAGAGACTGAATTTCAATTTAAATTTTGCATAAAGCTTTAGGTTATCTATGTATAGTAGTTTGGATATTTTCTGAGAATTTCTTGCTGTTTGATAGCACATGTTTGTTTCCTGCAAGATGGTTGACAGTGGAATCAAGGTGATCATGAACAACAATGGGCATGAGTCCCCCTGAATTAATTTATGTATTTACACATCAAGTTCCATGGAACCAAATTGAGAAGCAAATCTCCAGGGTCATGGAACATGTCAGTACATGAAATTACAACATAAAAGTAATAATAGACACAAATAAAATCTTTATAAACCCAAAAATGTCAAGCCATAAGATCAAGTAAGTGCAGTCAATAACATAACACAAGAATCAGCTTAATTTTTCAAGTAACTCCTCAACAGAATAGGAGGAGTGACCCATGAGGAAACTCTTCAGTTTCAATTTGAAAGTGCGTGGATTTTTGCTAAGATTTTTTAATTCTTGAGGTAGCTTATTGAAAATGGATGCAGTAGTATACTGCACAGCTTTCTGCACAAGAGTTAAGGAAGTCTGATCCAACTGCAGGTTAGTTTTCTGCCGAGTATTAACTGAGTGAAAGTTGCTTATTCTTGGGAATCAGCTGAAATTGTTAACAAGAAATGACAGTAAAGAATATATATATATTGAGAGGCCAATGTCAAAATACCCAGACAGTGAACAGGGGTCAACAAGAGGTTCACAAACTTACGCCACTTACTGCCCGAACTGCCTGTTTTTAGCCAAAAACATAATTTTAGAATGGGAAGAGTTTCCCCAAAATATAATACCATATGACATAAGCAAATGAAAAGAAGCAAAGTAGATTAATTTTTCATGTCAACAATCACTTACTCAGATACCGTTTGAATAGTAAAAACAGCGGCGTTAAGTCTTTGAACAATATACTGCACATGGGCTTTCCATGACAGTTTACTATCTATCTGAACATCTAGAAATTAGAACTGTTCAGTTTCACTGTTAATTGCCCATTCTGTGTACCACATACTCTATGCCTTCCTTATAACATTTTAAGCATCTTACAATACTGTTTGTAATGGGCTACTGTAGGTTGATTGTGACTACTTCTAACTTTTTGATATAATTCCCGCTTCATTCTACATGATATACTTATCCTACTAGTCACACACCCAGGCTGCCTTTTACTTCTAGTACCCAATTTAGAACATTCTAATGGAAAGCAACTCTTAAAGAGCATGAGACACCTGTTAAGGAAACCACTATATTTGTGATCTGTATTATCAGCACTATAAAAATCCTGCCACTCTCATTCCTTGACAAGGTTTAAAAAACCCTCTATTGTCATTGGTTTAGCTTTCCTACATAGTTTGTAATTATATGTGACATTTGTTTTAATAGAAAAGCCTTTTAGTGTTAAAATTTGTGAATCATGGTCCGAAAGGCCATTCACCCTTTTACTAACAAAATGACCATCTAGTAATGAAGAATGAATAAAAATATTGTCTATGGCTGTGCTACTGTTCTCTTGCACCCTGGTAGGAAAAAGCACAGTCTGCATCAGATCATATGAATTAAGGACATCTTCCAACATCCTTTTTCTTGCACAATCATTTACAAAATTAATATTGAAGTCACCACATATAACTAATTTCTGGTTCTTCCTATAAAATGAATCAAGAATATTCTCTAGCTTGAGCAGAAATGCTCTGAAGTCAGAGTTAGGGGACCTATAAACAACAACAATTAGAAGTTTACTTTCGCTAAATTCAACTGCCCCTACACAACATTCAAATATCTGTTCAGTGCAGCACCGTGATATGTCTATGTACTCAAGCAGAATACTGTTTTTATGTACATGACCACTCCCCCACTCCACAAGGAACTCATTGAAAAATATCTCTTTTGATGTTGACTTGTCCATAATTTTCTTTACCAAGAAATAGTTCTGTTTTCCAGCACTCCAGTTATCATCATTATTATTATTATTATTATTATTATTATTATTTTATTTCCTTTCTCAGACGTTATGTCTGGTTAAAAATGGAAAATGACGCGGACGTTGATCAAGTGTGATTTCCTTTTAACTGTACGGTACATGTTACATAGCATTTAGGAACTTTCGGGTAATTGAACCTGTATCAATAATTACAGATTTCTGTAGTTCTATATATACGTTTGGATGTAGCTGTATTGCGTTATTGTACTGGTGGATATTGTGTGGTATGACACCTGTAGTTGATAGTGTCTGTGTATGTGCGGATGGATATGCGTGTGTGTGCGAGTATATACCTGTCCTTTTTTTCCCCCTAAGGTAAGTCTTTCCGCTCCCGGGATTGGAATGACTCCTTACCCTCTCCCCTAAAATCCATATCCTTTCGTCTTTCCCTCTCCTTCCCTCTTTCCTGATGAGGCAACAGTTTGTTGCGAAAGCTTGAATTTCGTGTGTATGTTTGTGTTTGTTTGTGTGTCTATCGACCTGCCAGCACTTTCGTTAGGTAAGTCACATCATCTGTGTTTTTAGATATATGATAGTGTAATTAGTATGATGTCAACTTTATCCTGATGCCACATGTCCTTGACTTCCTCAGCCAGTTGGATGTATTTTTCAATTTTTTCTCTTGTTTTCTTCTGTATATTTGTTGTATTGGGTATGGATAATTCGATTAGTTGTGTTAATTTCTTCTTTTTATTTGTGAGTATGATGTCAGATTTGTTATGTGGTGTTGTTTTATCTGTTATAATGGTTCTGTTCCAGTATAATTTGTATTCATCGTTCTCCAGTACATTTTGTGGTGCATACTTGTATGTGGGAACGTGTTGTTTTATAAGTTTATGTTGTAAGGCAAGCTGTTGATGTATTATTTTTGCTACATTGTCATGTCTTCTGTTGTATTCTGTATTTGCTAGTACTGTACATCTGCTTGTGATGTGGTCTACTGTTTCTATTTGTTGTTTGAAAAGTCTGCATTTATCTGTTGTGGTATTGGGATCTTTAATAATATGCTTGCTGTAATATCTGGTGTTTATTGTTTGATCCTGTATTGCAATCATGAATCCTTCTGTCTCACTGTATATATTGCCTTTTCTTAGCCATGTGTTGGATGCGTCTTGTTCGATGTGTGGCTGTGTTAGATGATACGGGTGCTTGCCATGTAACGTTTCTTTTTCCAATTTACTTCCTTTGTATCTGTTGATGTTATGTGATCTAAAGGGTTGTAGAAGTGGTTATGAAATTGCAATGATGTAGCCGATGTATTTATATGAGTGATTGCTCTGTGTATTTTGCTAGTTTCTGCTTGTTCTATAAAGAATTTTCTTAAATTGTCTACCTGTCCATAATGTAGTTGAATCATGGTTAAATGTAGGTTTTTTATGTCAATAAATCCCCTTCCTCCTTCCTTTCTGCTTAATGTGAATCTTTCTGTTGCTGAATGTATGTGATGTATTCTATATTTGTGGCATTGTGATCGTGTAAGTGTATTGAGTGTTTCTAGGTCTGTGTTACTCCATTTCACTACTCCAAATGAGTAGGTCAATATTGGTATAGCATAAGTATTTATAGCTTTTGTCTTGTTTCTTGCTGTCAATTCTGTTTTCAGTATTTTTGTTAGTCTTTGCCTATATTTTTCTTTTAGTTCTTCTTTAATATTTGTATTATCTATTCCTATTTTTTGTCTGTATCCTAGATATTTATAGGCATCTGTTTTTTCCATCGCTTCTATGCAATCGCTGAGGTTATCCAATATTTAATCTTCTTGTTTAGTGTGTTTTCCCTCATCTGTGCTATTTTTCTTACATTTGTCTGTTCCAAAAGCCATATTTATATCATTGCTGAATACTTCTGTTATCTTTGGTTGAGTTGTTGATTTGTTGCTGCCAGTAGTTTTAGATCATCCATGTATAGCAAATGTGTGATTTTGTGTTGGTATGTTCCAGTAATATTATATCCATAATTTGTATTATTTAGCATGTTGGCTAGTGGGTTCAGAGCAAGGCAGAACCAGAAAGGACTTAATGAGTCTCCTTAGTATATTCCACGCTTAATCTGTATTGGCTGTGATGTGATATTATTTGAATTTGTTTGGATATTGAGTGTGGTTTTCCAATTTTTCATTACTATGTTTAGGAACTGTATCAATTTAGGATCTACTTTGTATATTTCCAATATTTGTAGTAACCATGAGTGGGGTACACTATCAAAAGCTATTTGGTAATCAATGTACGCATAGTGTAGCGACCTTTGTTTAGTTTTAGCTTGATATGTCACCTCTGCATCTATTATCAGTTGCTCTTTACATCCTCGTGCTCCTTTGCATCAGCCGTTTTGTTCTTCATTTATAATTTTGTTCTGTGTTGTATGTGTCATTAATTTCTATGTAATGACCGAAGTTAATATTTTGTATATTGTTGGTAGGCATGTTATGGGGTGATATTTTGCTGGGTTTGCTGTGTCTATTTGATCTTTAGGTTTCAGATACGTTATTCCTTGTGTAAGTGTATCAGGGACTGTGTATGGGTCTGCAATGTAACTGTTAAATAATTTAGTTAGATGTGAATGTGTTGGGTGAACTTCTTTAGCCAGAAATTTGCTATTTTATCTTTTCCAGGGGCTTTCCAATTGTGCGTAGAATTAATTGCTCGGGTGACTTCATGTTGCAAAATTATCACTTCAGGCATTTGTGGTATCATCTTGTATGTGTATGTGTATGTGTCTGTTTCTGCTTGTATCCACTGTGCATGTCATTTATGTTGTACTGGGTTTGACCATATGTTGTTCCAGAAGTGTTCCATGTTTGTTATGTTTGGTGGATTGTCTATTTTAATGTGTGTGTTATCTATTGTCTGGTAAAATTTCTTTTTGTTTGTGTTGAATGTTTGGTTTTGTTTCCTTCTATTTTCACTTTTTTTGTACCTTCTAAGTCATTTGGCCAATGTTTGTAATTTCTGCTTCTTTTCATCTAATAGCTCTATTGCTTCTTGTTGTGAGATTTTACCTAACATTTTTCGTTTTTTGTCTGATATTTCATTTCTTATAAATTGTGTTAGTTGTCTGATGTATTTTCTCCGGTTTTCTATTCTGATCCGTAGCCTGTGTTGCTATGCTGGTTTTGTGGGTTTCTTCTGTGTGTTGGTTGGTTCTGATCTCTGCCTAGTGTGTATATTTAGTGTAGTGAGTGCTCCTATATAAACCAGTAGTTGTAACTCTTCCATAGTTGTATTTTCATTTATTTTGTTGTGTATGATTGTGTTGGTAGTTGTTATTGTTGTTTCGGCTTGTGGGTTATTTGGTGGTCTATGCAAGAATGGTCTAATGTCTGTATTTGTGTCTTTGTATTCTGTATATGTCAGCTGAAATTTTTCTTCTATATCTAACATATGTGTCACTTTGTGTTCTATTTGTGCTTGTTCTGGTGGCTGTCTTAAGATTTCGTTTTCCTCTGATTGTTTAATTGATGCGTGTTGTTCTTTGTTTGTTTGCTCTGGGATGTTTGAGTCCATTACTGTATTTTCTTCTTCTTCTGATTGCACATTATTTTGTTCCAGTATTTGTTGTACTTGTTGTTTGATGTTTTCTAATTCTGACTTGGGGTATCCTGTTATTTTTTATTATTACATGGATCTGATAAGCTAGTCATTGTTCCATTAAAAATTTTAATTCTGGGTATCTGGTAATAAATGTTGTGTATACTTGTGATCTGTATCCTGTTGTGTTGGCTCCTAAGTTTGTTGCTTGGTAATAACAGAACATGAGGTGTCGGTTAACTTCATCTGACCATCTCATCCTCTGTCTTTGTTTTCCTTCTAGGGTGGTTGCAGGAAGCATATCCTGCAAAACACCTCTATGTGGATTTAAACCAACTAATCACACTAAAAAGGAGGGTTAGCCCTATTAGTGCTTTGTTCTTTTCATCACCTTTTACGACTGGCAGAACAAACTGGATGCCTATTCTTTTCCCAGGCCTCCGCGGGTTTTATTATTATTATACAAGGCATGTTTTATTGAATTTGTTGACTGTCTAGCGCAGCTATTTCCTTGTGTTGTATAGTTATCTTATTGACAAGTTGAAAAATTTTCCGATGGCATTGTTTACATATTGTTTGTTTGAGATGTTACTTTTTGGATATAAGACTCAATGTCCAGAGTTAAAGCATCATAAGTCATTATTAGCTTCAAACACAAAACATTCTATTAGTAACTGGTGTTGCTTCAATTATTTAAGAATCATTTATTAAAATGAAGCAGTAGAAAAATCTGGCATAGAACAACAAGAGGCATTGAGTGGCAGACAGGCACATTAAACATGACTGCTAGATACTATGAGCTATAACACTTAACCTTCCATCAGATGTAGACAAAAAACACACACATTCACAACTGCATAATACACACAGGGGCACTGTAGGATCTGGGTGATGACTTGACTGCAGCAGCATCTGTGGTGAACAACAATCTTCGTGGGAGCGAGTGGAGGGGGTACAGAAGTGGCATGAGGTGGAGAGGAGGAGGAATGCTGGGTGGGGTAGGGGTGGTGGGAGATGCTAGTGCTGCCTGTGGGAGAGTGCAGAGACATGACAGGGACAGGACAGTGGTCTGTTAGTTGTAGAATTTTGGAGCTGTGTTAAAGGGGAAAAGGAGAGAGGAAAGAAACAGAGGTGGGTAAAGGACTATGTAGGTGTGCTGGTGGGTTACAAGATGTGTGTAGGTCTGGAGTGGGAGCAGGGAAGGGGATAGAGGCAGGTGTAAGACAGGGACTAGTGAAGGTTGAGGACAGGGGAGTTCAGGAATGAAGTATATATATATATATATATATTACAGGGAGAGTTTCCACCCACACAATTCAGAAAGCTGCTGTTGTGAGGAAGAATCCAGATGGCACAGTGTGTGAAGCAGTCACTGCAGTAAAGCACATTGTGTTGCACAGCATGCTCACAACTTGGTGATCCACCTGTCTCTTGACTGCAGTTTGCCAGTGACCACTCATCTGGACAGAGAGCTGTTTGGTTGTCACATCAGAGTAGTATGTGCAGCTAAGATGGTAGAGCACATGACTGCTTTCACAGCTTTGATGCAGTAGGAGGTGCCCATGACAGAACTGGAGTAGTGGGAGGATGTGTGTAGGTCTTATATCTATGTCAACCTAATACAATCAAAGACTAGAGCAACACCACCTCTTGTCATGCACTAAAATGAGAAATAATCTCTCCACCATCCTCCCCATCCCTCCCACAGTGTTGCTCCATCATCTGCCCAAGTATTGCAGTATCCTTGTCAACACTTATTTCATCCCTGTTCCCAACCCCTTCCTCATATCAATTTAGTAGATCTAAATGAAAGACTTGCCCTTTACATCCTCTCATTACTGCCAGCTCCAGTCTTGTCACAGAAATCTCCTACCCTACCCACCTGTCAAAGAAGCTATGTGATCTACCAACTTAACAGAAATTATTGAGCAACATTTTACATTGTCTCGAAGTAACAAGCTGTTTTTCCATGCTAAAGGCCATGCCAAATAGTGACTGAGAGGCTGCTGGACCATTCAGTCACTGAGCATGCTCTGGAGCACTGTGTGCTTGACTTCAGTGACTGCTTCATGGCCCATGCCATCTGGGTTCTTCACACTAACTACAGGTTTTCTAAATCATGTGGTTGGAAACACTCCCTATAAAGTATCCTCCATTCCTGTAACCCCTCTAGCCTTAACCTTCATTAGTCCCAGTGCTACACATGCCTTCTACCTCACCAGCACACTTGCATAATCCTTTCCCCTTCTCTGCTTCTCTCCTCTCCCCTATTTCTCCTAAGAGCAGCCACCCAGTGCTTTGCCTGATGGCTTACCATCATGTCCTCAGCATGTCTCTGCACATTTTCACAGGTAACACTCCCTACCTGCTTTCGCTCCCCATACTTAACAACATTTCTCTTCTGTACCCCTACTACCCACCACAGCAAAGACTGCTGCTCTCCTGAGACACTGTTGCAGTCAGGACTTGGCACCCAGAGATGACAATAGCTGTGGCATGTGTTATGCATGTGTGAATGTGTGTGTGTTTTGTCTACATCTGAGAAAGGACTTAGTCTGATAGCTAATAATATCTTGCAGTCCTTTTTCAATATGCCTTTCTGCCAGTCAGTGCAGCCTCTATTTGGTGAGTAACAATCTATCGTTTTCATAAGTTCTGAGATAGATAGTGTAACAGAACATTTTGTTAAGGAAATTTTGATCTTGATGGTATTGTAGTGTACAAGTTAATGAATCTTTTCTTGTTTACAGGGACAACTGCGTGTAATGGAGACAGTGGTGGAGGGCTATCCTTCATACATGAACTCAATCCATTAGGACCTTCAAGTAAGCTTTATTTTGTGCAGGGCATTGTTAGCACAAGTGGAGGTTCTAGTCAAATTGGTACTTGCAACCTGGAAGACTATGTTGCATTTACAAAAGTATCAGAATTTAGAAGTTTTCTTGACAAGTATAGAGAGTATTAAACTATTAGATACTCAATTTTACTTTTAAAGACTATTGCTCCTTTATAATGTTAAGGGAATTGCAAGAACTACAGCTCTATAATAAAAGAAATCAGTTACTTTGTTTTTTATAACTACAACTCCACAGATAAGTTCTCTAAAAGTAAAATTTTCAGTTTAAGAAGGAATGTCTTATTTATTGTTCTTAATGAGAAGCTAATTGGTTTGATCATTAATCTTGGGTTTGCAACTTGAAGCTTATGAAAGAATTTGAAATGTTACAAACTTTTGTTGGTTCATGTTCTAGAATTGTATGGAAACAAGCATACAAACTGTCAAGGTTGCTCATGCTGTGGGCTGCTGCTCAGTTGCCCAAGTGCTGAGATCAGTTAACATTCCTCATTGTATCCAATGATAGTATTTAATATCAGTGTAATAGTTAATTTTTTGTTATGAACAAAATGTCTTTTGACAAATATTACTTGCTGCCTCCGAAAATAAAAATGGTTGGATGCAAACATAAAAATCTTAAAAGTAGACCACAAGTAAAATACTTGCAAATAATACATTCAGTTACAGTGAACCCCAACTCACCTGTCCTATCTGGTGATGACAGTGTTAATTCTCATAATAATTTTAGCAAACTTGGCTATCGGACTTTGATAATGAATGCAGGTTCTAGTTTGTGTTGTGATAAACAATCAGATAATTGAATTTTGTGATTAATAAAGAACACCACATAATAGTGTGAAGCTGAACACAACCTAAATGTAATGGTAAAAAGAGTTTAAGGCTCATTAATTAGCTTTCAGTAAAATAACTGAAGGCTATTGAATTAATTTTGTATATCACAGGAGGTGATGTAGCCATGCTGCCTCTATAGTCATTGATAATTGTGAAAGAGATGCTGGTCCAGAATTTTGTGCATGAATTGACCTTTTGATTATGTCCCTAAATGTTCAATGGGATTCATGTCATACAATCTGGGTGGCCAAACAAACAGTTGCAGCCCCATGAAATGGTGCATTGTGAACCATAAAAATTCCATCTTTTGTGGGAACATGAAGTCCATGAATGGCTGCAAATGGTCTCCATGTAGCTGAACATAACAATTTCCACTCAATGATCTGTTCAGCTTGAGCAGAGGACCCAGTCCATTCCATGTAAACAAAGCACATACCATTATCGGACCATCGCCAGCATGCACACTGTCTTGCTGACAACTTAAATCCATAGCGTCATGGGGTTTGCACCACTCTCAAACACTACCATCAGTTTTTACCAACTGAAATCAGGACTCACCTGACCAGGTCACAATTTTCCAGTTATTCATGAGCCCAGGAGAGGCCCTGCAGGCAATGTCATGCTATTAGCCAAGGCATTTGTATCAGTCGTTACTGCCCCAGCCCATTAACGCCAAATTTCAACTCTCTGTCTGAATGGATACATTCATCTTAAGTCCCACTTTGATTTCTGCAGTTATTTGATGCAGTGTTGCTTGTCTATTAGCACTGACATTTCTATGCAAACTCCACTACTCTGTCATTAAGTGAAGGCTGTCAGCTACTGTGTTGTCTGTGGTGAGAGATAATGCCTGAAATTTGGCATTTCTGGTACACTTTTTACACTGTGGATCTTGGAATATTGAATTCTCTAATGACTTTCAAAATGGAATGTCCCATGTATCTAGTTACGGCTACATTTCATGTTTAAAGTCTGTTAATACCCATTTTGTGGCCATAATCACATCAGAAAACTTTTCACATGAGTCACCTGAGTACAAATGACAGCTGTGGCAATTCAGTTTTCAATTCAATTCAATTTTATACTTTTTGTACAAGATACTGCAGCCATCTGCACATGTACATATCACCATCTCATGACCTTGTCAGCTCAATGTATTAAAGTGTATTTATTCAGAGCTGTAGAGTTCAATAAAAGTGTAGAATGAAAAAAAAATTACTTTACATCTACATTTGCTGCAGGTGGCCAAGTAGTTAATGAATGTATGAATAAAGGAACATTGCAAAAAATTTATAACCTCCATCCAAAAATGCCTGATAGTTTCAAATCAGAAGAACAGGTCAGCAGATTACACATCACTTAAGCTTGGTCTACACATAATGTTTTGTCATCAGTCTTCATGATCTTACAAGACTGATGACAAGACTGATACAAATCATGCAGCTACACCGTTCAAGCTTCAGCCGAGTTTTTTGCTGAGTTGTTCCAAAATCATCATGGAGAAAACACTTCTAGTGGTGACAATTGCACTGTGTGTTTTTAAACTGAACAAGAAGAGAAGGTCTGCACATCACTCATGATGGTCCCAAGATTGGTTATTGAAAAGAGGGACAATCTCCCATGTGAATCTTCTCTGAGAACTATGGCAGCAAACAGAAGACTGGCACAATTACTTATGTACGGACATAGAAACAGACTGTAAACTGTTATCTTTTGTAACCTCAGAAATGGAAAAAGGAGACAGTGTTATGAGGGCAGCTATCAACCACCACGAAAGACTCAGTTCTAAGGTTTTTAGCGACTGGCAGGAACTACAAGGACATGGAATATATATAACTATAATTTCAAAACAAGCTTTGAGCCACATCATACCAGGAACCTGTGAAGCTATATATGATGTTCTGAAAAAGGAATATTTGAAGGTAAGTAAATGAAAGGTACAAATATTTTGCTTTCGGAAAGCAAAGAGTTTAATGAAAATAAATGAAGATTAGACAGAAATAGAATGACATTAACAGATTACAATTTTAAGCAAAAATTTTAAGTAAACATTAACTGCTTGAAAAATTAAATTAAAAAATAAAATTTTCAGGAAATATTTTATAGTTCGATTAGGGTCTGAATAATTTTAGGTACCACTCCTGAAATGTGCCAGGTAGTTAGAAATTCTTGGTAAGCTTGAGGAATTGTCTATATTTATTAAATTACTGTTTGAACTAGTAATAGGCTGAACAGTGTGACTGGGTTGTGAATTGCTCATTGCGCCACAGGGGAGATTAAACTGATAATTATAAGAAAAAAAAACTGATGCATTAAACTCTGCACTCTGGAAGAACCACCATAGTTAGTTAACAACTGCACAACCTTTTGTTATTCCTTTCAGTTCAACTTAAAAAATATCATCATTAGTAAGCTTTCTCACAAAAACATGTTGGTTCCCTTTAAGATCACATAATTTATATGCTATATACTTCCTATAAATATCAAATTCATCATCAGAATGAACAGCCTCCAATTTCTAACCAGCTAGTCTAAGTTCATCTGTAGTTGGCCCTCTGCTTTTAAATTAATTTCTCTTTTTGTTGACAGAAAATTGGTCACTGCACAGTGCTGTGTCACAGCTTGATACACTTCTTCTTGCAGGTTCCACTCTTCCTTCTCCTGATGTTAGATAAGGGCAAAATTCAACATCTGTTGGTGATTCATCTTCATTTGCCAATTCTTGTTTCTCTTAATTAAAATAAAACAAATCTGTTTATTTTTTATGTTCCACAAAACAGAAGCAAAATAAAACATTTGTTTAACTTTCACTATTGTTTGACTGGTCCAGTCTGCCTTTGTTTTCAGTTTCCAAAGACTGAAAAAGGATGGGCCAACACAGCTGATGATTTCAACATGTAATGGCAGTTTCCTCATTGCTTTGGTGCAATTGATGGGGCACATGTAAAAATCATACTACCAAAGCATAATGGATTGTATGATTTTAATTACACAAACACTCAAAGCATTGTGCTTATGGCAATTGCCAATGCTAATAGTCAATTTATCTACTGTGATGTTGGAACAAAGGGCTGGTGGACAGGTCCTGCTTGGTGGCAATCATAGCATATAGTCTAGGCCACCCAACACAGTGGCTGTTTTAGGTACTCCTTGTGTTCCCATGATCCATTGGTTGCAGTTGTGATCAGGCTCGCCGTATTGATATGTTGTGGTCATGAGGTGTGAAAACCCTGCACAGTTGCGGGTAGACACGTTTTGCCTGCTTGTTGAGTGATGTCATGTGGCAGGCATGGCCCAGAGCATAGCACAGCTGTTGTGGATGTGACATCGTTATGACATGACGCGGGCTGCAGCACGGCTGTACCAAGTGTGATTCACCTGGATGACATATGGTATTGCACGGAACGTAAAGTTCAGGCATTGACAGTGGAAAAATATGGTCTGGCACAGGAAGGTCACTTGCAGGACGGATTTGCCCACAATAACCTGTAAATATTGGTTCTCTGCTGTGGAAGGCATCATATATAGTGGGGATTGTTTGTCAACAATTGTGGTATTCTGGTGGGTGTCCATAATTTGATACATTGCATATGGAATTTTGATACATGCTGGGTCATTAGAATGAAAATGAGTGCACTGATCGGTATAATAGTAGCTCTGGTTAGGTGGGGGGGGGGGGAGGGGTGGAGATGGCAGCAGGCAGCCATTGTTCATCGTGTATGATCACTGTTGATGTAGCATAGTTAATTAAGGGAGTGGCAGGCTTTGTTTCACCACCTTCACTGCTAACATCGTACTTGATTTGCAATTTAGTGTGTTCGTCCGTTTGGCAAGAGGTAATGACACCCTGGTTTGGCAGTTGTTTAACCAATGGGAACACTGTTGACCATTCAAGAACCACAGTTGCACTGGTTATATCATCTAGGAATCTGCGAGAACACAAAATAGATGCACAAATAAATTGTCTGTAGCGATGCCAGGTGATGAAGCACCCTCATGGGGTGCATTCTTTGTGGCATGAAGTTTGTATCCCATAGTGATTGGCAGCATGCCAGCATGAGTATAACTTGGTGTTTCACAGTGTGGTTGAAAAGAAAATACCAGGGTCACCACTGCAGGTAGAGGGTAATTAGGACGATAAATAATCACTCACATTCTGGTCACGTATTATGAATACTTTTATTCTTGCAGCATAAACACAATGCGTGTAGCATAGAGCCTGTACTACGGAGAACTGATCTGGCAGAGTTATAGTTGCTCTTGTTATGGTAGGGCAGCAATATTACTGGGGAGTAGAGCCAGTGGTTCTACGTCCCCATAAGTTACAATGAGGCTCTCCAGTATTTTCAGCAAATGAAAATAATATGTGACATATTTAGTAATGAAATGCAGACAAAATTAATCTCTGTAGCGTTTTTTTTTCCTAATTAGTGCCTGGATGTTTAAAGCAAAAGAAGTAAATTTTTACAATGTGACATGTAAACACCCATTTGAAGTGCACCATTTCACATACATTTTAAATTACATGATATCTTTGTCTAGCCAGGGTACTGATCCCTCATTGTTGAAGTATGTTTTACAGTTGTCCCTTACAATTTCTGTACATTCTAGAAACAGGCCATGTTTGCTAAGTTGTAGATCATGCATAATTTTGGAGTTAACTCTCACTCCTAATACAGAACTATTTCCTTCATCGAGTATCTCAGGTGATAAATAGCTTTGACAACAAAGTCTTCTTTAAAAAAATGTGCAATACACAGCAATCAATCACTACAATTTCATTATTTCTTACTTCCAAGTTAATAGTAGTATGTAAAGTTCAAAAACGAGATTCCACTTCTCCAAATGTGTTTTCAATGACACATTGAGCTCTTGACAAGCGTTTGATTAAAAATTCAGGTGTCTTGGTTTAAGCTGCTTCTAGAATATGGTTTAAGAAAATCAGACTGCAGTCCAAAGGTTTCATCACCAACAAATGCATAAGGAGGTACTCGATTACAATTTGAAACTTTCTCTGCTTTCGGAATCTTGAAGCTATCTTGTGACAATTTTTCATAAAATTCCTCAGTTCCCCACTACAACACCGTCCTCCACAATGCCAATGCACCGGCAGGGTGTGCTGTCAATGTTAAGATGCCCCTAGAAGCATAGTACACATTGAAAGGCTTGTGTCTACTAGCAAATAACTACTGCAAGCATTTTCTGAGGTGTTTACATTAGAACAGAAACTTACTCAGGTTTTCTTCTTGAAGCCATTGGAGCAAGTTAATTTCAGGACCTTGCTGTAAGTACTAGTTACAGAAGTGTTTCCACTACAGTCATGTTGTGAGATAGACAAGTGGAAGTTTACAGTGTCGTGCTTAAAAAGCAGAGCAGTCACCAACTTTGTTGCATTATTATTAATGAATAAAATTTGTTATGAAACACAACAATAGAGAAACAGAAATAAAGAAACATTAGGTTGAAGAAATGGATACAATAGAGTACCTATTCAGGTTATCAAGAAATGCTGTCAATAAACTAAAATTGGTGGTCTTCACTTAAATTAAAATCTTTCAGAGGCTGTTGTATGCAAATTTCAATCATCTCCTGCCTATTGTGCACTCAAATATTCAATACAGTGTACCAAAATGTTTATGGTAACGTTTAAAAAAATGGTTCAAAATTTAAACACATCTGTATTACCATTTGATTTTCCCTTCTGGTGAAACAAATCAATTGGTATATTCATGTCGCACTTCCATGGTTGGCGGTGCCAATTAAATGTGTTTACAGGTTCCAGTGGTACATTTATTTCGGTCTTATCATGGACAGATAGTAGACTGGAGCAGAGCTAGGTTTGAGTGATAAGACTGATGTGCTTCTATATGCACAGACTTGTTGACAGACTTGCATGTACACAAAGCTCCAGCCAATCAGTCTTTCAAACTTCATTCAGTTCATGCAAGACTGTTAAACTTCTGTCCACACATAACATTTTATTTGACAAATCTGGCACGATCATGCAAGACTGACAACAAAACAGTGCTGTGGACCATGCTTTAGATGCAGTGGGTGGCATAAGTCAGGACTAGCTGTTTAGCTGTTACAAAACTGTCACTGATCTGTTAAGTTCTGTGTTTGTCCTCTGGAAGCATCATTCTTTTACTGTTCTGTAGATACAAAGTACAAAGTCATTTAGTAGGTGACATGTAATTTATCATGGCCTCGTTAACCACAAAGATACAAATGCACATCATATAAAGGAATAGTGTAAAACACTGGTACATTAATGATAGAGATCAGTACATTTTACTTTGAAGCTCAACATCATTTTTGGAGGAGAAGTACATAAAAGCTCAGATTTCATTGTTTGTGGATCAGATTGAATCCCAGATCACATCAGATTGAATCCCAGATCACATGGAAAATGATGCTATTTGCAACAAATTTCAAATAGTATCACTTAAAGTCAATCACACCAAAATCTTTTTTAATGGAATTAATGACACACAAATTATCAAATAAATGGTCTAGGAGCTTGATGTTTGTGCTGAAGCAACAGCATAGCAGTCAGTAATGTCTCTACGTATGAGTCAGTACTCAGCACACAGGGTAGGCACTGAGCAGCAGGCAGACCATATGAACAGAAAAAGTGTAGTGCAGCAAACTCTGTAATTTCAAGAATGTCCAAATGGTTCAACAAAATTTTACTTATCTTATGTCATGCTGATCTTCTCCATGTTGAAGTGCATCTCAGTTTTCCCAGGATTCTCATTTGATCTATGCAGATTATGTTTATATGCACTACTTTACTTGGGATAAAAACACCGGCCATAAAATTATGTTGCTTATGGTTGCTTATTCTCTGGCAGATTAACTTCTGCACAGTGTGATAATACATCACACATTGCATAATGTTGTGCAGTACTTAATCATGACTTTACATCCATGTCTGCTCATTAGCACATCCAAACAGATTCTGATTTGTCAAGAAGAAATGCCCCATTATGGTGGAATAACCACCCACACTAATTGGATGATTACGCAGACAATTAAAACAGAACAATATTAATGACAACAACATATCAGATGTTACAGTTTTCCATTAGCTAGTTCCACATTTATGTAATCACTTTTTTCTGTGGTAACGTAATTCTCTGAGGGATGAAGTAGTGAAGGCAGCAGAGGATCAAATAGATAAAAAGACAAGGGCTAGTAGAAATCCTTGGGTAACAGAAGAAATACTGAATTTAATTGATGCAAGGAGAAAATATAAAAACACGGTAAATGAAGCAGGCAAAAAGGAATACAAACGTCTCAAAAATGAGATCGACAGGAAGTGCAAAATGGCTAAGCAGGGATGGCTAGAGGACAAATGTAAGGATGTAGAGGCAAGATAGATACTGCCTACAGGAAAATTAAAGAGACCTTTGGAGAAAAGAGAGCCACTTGTATGAATATCAAGAGCTCAGATGGAAACCCAGTTCTTAGCAAAGAAGGGAAAGCAGAAAGGTGGAAGGAGAATATAGAGGGTCTATATAAGGACGATGTACTTGAGGACAATATTATGGAAATGGAAGAGGGTGTAGATGAAGATGAAATGGGAGATACGATACTGCGTGAAGAGTTTGACAGAGCACTGAAAGACCTGAGTTGAAACAAGGCCCCGGGAGTAGACAACATTCCATTGAACTACTGACGGCCTTGGGAGAGCCAGTCCTGACAAAACTCTACCATCTGGTGACCAAGATGTATGAGACAGGTGAAATACCCTCAGACTTCAAGAAGAATATAATAATTCCAATCCCAAAGAAAGCAGGTGTTGACAGATGTGAAAATTACCGAACTATCAGTTTAATAAGCCACAGCTGCAAAATACTAACGCGAATTATTTACAGACGAATGGAAAAACTGGTAGAAGCCGACCTTGGGGAAGATCAGTTTGGATTCCGTGGAAATGTTGGAACACGTGAGGCAATACTGACCCTACGACTTATCTTAGAAAATAGATTAAGGAAAGGGAAACCTACATTTCTAGCATTTGTAGACTTAGAGAAAGCTTTTGACAATGTTGACTGGAATACTCTCTTTCAAATTCTGAAGGTGGCAGGGGTAAAATACAGGGAGCAAAAGGCTATTTACAATTTGTACAGAAACCAGATGGCAGTTATAAGAGTCGAGGGGCATGAAAGGGAAGCAGTGGTTGGGAAGGGAGTGAGACAGGGTTGTAGCCTCTCCCCGATGTTATTCAATCTGTATATTGAGCAAGCACTAAAGGAAACAAAAGAAAAATTCGGAGTAGGTATTAAAATCCATGGAGAAGAAATAATAACTTTGAGGTTCGCCGATGACATTGTAATTCTGTCAGAGACAGCAAAGGACTTGGAAGAGCAATTGAACAGAATGGACAGTGTCTTGAAAGGAGGATATAAGATGAACATCAACAATGGATAATGGAATGTGGTCGAATTAAGTCGGGTGATGCTGAGGGAATTAGATTAGCAAATGAGACACTTAAAGTAGTAAAGGAGTTTTGCTATTTGGGGAGCAAAATAACTGATGATGGTCGAAGTAGAGTGGATATAAAATGTAGACTGGCTATGGCAAGGAAGGTATTTCTGAAGAAGAGAAATTTGTTAACATTGAGTATAGATTTAAGTGTCAGGAAGTTGTTTCTGAAAGTATTTGTATGGAGTGTAGCCATGTATGGAAGTGAAACATTGACGATAAATAGTTTGGACAAGAAGAGAACAGAAGCTTTTGAAATGTGGTGCTACAGAAGAATGCTGAAGATTAGATGGGTAGCTCACATAACTAATGAGGAGGTTTTGAACAGAATTGGGGAGAAGAGGAGTTTGTGGCACAGCTTGACTAGAAGAAGGGACCGGTTGGTAGGACATGTTCTGAGGCATCAAGGGATCACAAATTTAGCATTGGAGGTCAGCGTGGAGGGTAAAAATAGTAGAGGGCGACCAAGAGATGAATACACTAAACAGATTCAGAAGGATGTAGGTTGCAGTAAGTACTGGGAGATGATGAAGCTTGCACAGGATAGAGTAGCATGGAGAGCTGCATCAAACCAGTCTCAGGACTGAAGACCACAACAACAACAACAACAACAACAATGTAATTCATAGGTTTCGCTTTTACAAGCACAGGTAATCTGAACTCAGAAGTTCTTCCATAAATTCTCTCGTCAGATTTGTATTTTAGGTATGCTTTTCTCTAGAAGAGGTTTTTCAAGTGTTGGGTATTATTTTAATGGCACAAAAATGCCAAAGGAATAATGGTGTTAAAATTTTGGAATTGGGGTTTGTTTTGGAACTCCAAAATACAACACAGTTCACACATTTCTGCTGTGATTTTCAACATAAATAACAGAATGGCACATCAGTCAATGATACATTTTTCGGTCCAAGTTCTTTACAAATGTCATAAGTGTAGTACACTGTCCATAAGAACAAGCCACAAGAATAATCAAGTTTAGCAGCATACAGTTTCATATTTAGGTAATGTTAAGTGCACAGTATTGTGAGCAAAGGCAAGAAGGCCTGAGTACCTGCAGCAGCTACAGACATATATGGCTGTAGTGAAGCCTGGTGCAGGTGGTGCTAAGGCAGAGCACCTACAGACTTGCTGCATGGCAGATTTACAGTAGTCCCTCTTTTTGTCAGATGAGCCCCATACTAGTGGGGAACAGAATAAGCAATAAGTAGACAAGTCATAACTGCAACCAGCATGCAGCATTGGCATCAATGGTTTTTGATAAAGAGGGGCGGGGGTGGGGGGGAAGAGGGGGTAGCAAGTTACCACAGTCCATCCCCCTTTCAGGGGAGAAGAGCAGTATTGTGTGGTGCAGCACGGTACTTAGTGGGTACGCTAGACAAGAGCGATATCTGTGAAAGTTCCAAAGTGGCATGCAGTCTTGATCAGCTCCTTGTTGGCCTGCATGGAGGTATACAGCCAGAAGAAGCCTGCATGGTAGTGGCACCTTAGTTGCAGTAAAGTGTAAGAGGCTGCTGGAGGGCTCTGTATTTTCACATCTGGCTCAAAAGGGTGAAGGCACCCCAGCTCGAGGTGCTGTTCAGAAAGGTCTGGCAGTGTCCCTGTTGTGGTGCCACAGACATCTGGTCACCATTGGTTGGCCTAGAAAAGGTCAGTGATGAGCGTACAGCTGAGGGAAGTGTGCTGGGTTATGGATAAGGAGGAAAGAAAGTCTTTTGAGTGGGAGTGGGAAAAGCAGAGGTGGGGAAGTAGAGGAATGTCACCACAAGGAGCTCCCTGGAACATGACTGGGGATGGATAACTTGTTTTTTTGTAAAAAAATCGTTTTGATGACGGATCATTAGCCTGTCATCTGCACCCATTGTTAACATATGGCATCTCCTCTAATGCCAGATGACCACTAGGATCCATTTGTCCTGGCTCCTGAAAACCTATTTGCATACTCAGGATCCCAGCAAGAAGTGTGAAAAATGGAGTAGACAGCACAACTGAATCAGCAGCAGGAGTGTGCGTGGTTGGTGACCATGAAGGAGCTTCACTGCACTTTTCTCTTGAATTGGTGTAGCACTGTATGAACATGATAAAGGTGTTAAAGTGTCATCTGTATATTAATCATTGACCTATTTCTTCATCTGTGTTTGGGATGGAAATGTGGTGATGTGATGTGTTGAATGTCATTCTGCTGGCAGATAGTGTCAAAAAGCTGTGCCCAGAATTGTGGCCCATTATCTGATACAGTCATGCAGAAAAGATCTTCTTTGGTGAAGATTCTAGTGAGTGCCTTGATAGTGGCCTCCATACTGGTGGAAAGGCTGTAAACAGTCTCAGAAAGGGGCTGTGAAATCGAGATTAATTCTCTCCGTAGGTTGCAAGGCCACTGGCCAGGGTGAGATGCACCAGTGACGTGCCACTTGCTGAGCTTCGCATTTTCGCATTTATGACAATTCCAGCTGAGGTGTTCAATCTGCCTGTCAATGCTGGGCTTATAGACATATCACCTGGCTAGCATCTTTGTGTCAGATACCCCCCAATGGTGTAAGAGACACAGAATATATGGCCAAAGGGGTTCTGGAAGGGCCGTGTGTGGACAGTTTTGCTCTGTTGTTAACAAAATTATTTCATCCACAAGAACAATCATATGATGGAGGTGAAAATGGTGCTGTAAGTCATTTGAGTTCTGACTGAGGATCTGGCCTAGCCATCCCCAAAGGAAGTAGTGGCACACTTACTGTAATGTTGCTTCCTTGCCCATGACACCTGCAATACAGGATCTGGTGATGGGAAAGTGGTAGATGGCTTGCTGGGCCTCATCATCTAAGTAGAAACAAAATACCTCATCTTGATTGAATGCCACATTGGGGCACATGGGGAAGCATGAAAGGGAATCAGCATTTGCATGCTGAATAGTGTTTTGGTAATCAATCTCATTGTTATATCTGCTTAGAAAAAGAGCCCATCACTGAAGTGAATAGGCTGTTCAGCTGGGCTAGAGAGTGGTAGCTAAGGCTTATGATCAGTGGTTAAATGGACTTTGCCTCCATAGAGAAAAAGTGGAACTTTTTTAATGCAAAAATGATTTCAGTACTTCCTCTTAAATCTAGGAGCACTTCTTGTGGGCAGTGCTCAACATTTTTGAAGCATAAGCAATTCGCTGTTGAGATCTCAGCATTACAGTGTGCTATATGGCACCCAATACCTGTTCAGACACATCAAGAGCCTCCACCAACTGCTCTCCCAGCTGGAAAATGGAGAGTCAAGGTATGAAGAGTAAGGGCTGTTCAAGGATCTGGAATGCCTGTTTGCAATCTACCAGGTAGGTTATCTGGGTGCTGCAACATAATTGTTAGAACAGTTTGTGTAGCATGATTCTTCAGCCATGTTATTAAACAGAATATGTTAGCCTTGGATAGTACAAGGAAAAAATTTATTGTAATTGGTAGTTTTTATTAAGGTAGAGATATATATGAAAGAAGAGAACTGACAAGATTATGAAGAACTCAATAGACAGGATTCTGAAGAACACAAAAGCTCAATCCAATCTATATTTGTATTTTTTCCATTTACCCATTGTCACTAAATCGTTACTGTATCCAATATGAATAAAATGTAAGACACTTAAGTGGAGGTGGTAGGGAGGGGAACAAAAAATAAAAAGCCCTTACACAGCTTTTTTTACTTTCTTCTGTTGCAGTGAGCTATCAGACCATATTCTGTAAGACATAGATTAACTGATAATTTCTTATTTGTTGATTGCTGTTGACACTTTGAGTTTCAGCTTTAACCTCAGTGCAGAATATGTCCCTGAATGGTTGATGCTGGTAATCAACATGGCATGGTAATTGCTGTGCTGTGCACAGCCACGCAAATAAGACTGGTGGCTACCGCTGCAGAATAAGCTGCACCTGCACTAGAGGCGTTGCCCGCCAAACTTGAAAGCAGCCGCGAAATACGCACACGCGCGACCCCTTTTTCCGACGCGGATGGTAATACGATGACATCACCATCTGCCAATAGGGTATCGCCAATGGCCACCAATCCTCATGACAGAATCTGTGAAGGAAGACTATAGCGACCGGGTTAAATAGCTGGCAGGAAAGCAAACAGGTGTCTTTAGACCCGCCACGGACTGCCGCCAGAAGGAAACATCGCAGCCGGATTGACCAGGTGCCCGTCTTCAATACGACCCGGAAGCGGCGCCTGTGTAACTCCTCGGCATCCATGGGAGAGCATCAAGAGAGCACTACCAAGGAACATAAAATCAGTTCAGTTATAAAAGTCAATTTTATTAAGGTTGTATATTCGCGTTTTGATACTAAATTTTTCGGCAGGAGAAAAGCCTTTTTAATTTCCCAAGAAGGTTATCTGTTGTAAAATTAAGTGGTGTCCTGGCTACACCTAATAAAGCAAATTTCATTGTCACATGGGTGTTGATCAGTATATATAACAGTAATGACAATCACAATTTTAATTTCAGAAGAGAAACCACTGTGTGTTACAAACAAAACAACTTAAAGTGAAATTACAGTCCATGCTGACCATTAACAGGCACTGGTGGTAGTGAATTTTGCTAGTTCCTTTAAAAGTACAGATACAGAAGGTTTTACTAGTGAAATGTGTAAAGTGAAACCGTACAAGAGAAGAAAATATCAGATAAAGTGTGTGGCATAAAGAAATGGAAACAAAAAGAGAATGTACTGACAAGTCGACAATGTTGTCAGAAACTGTGAAGTAATCATAACAACAAAAAGGTTTGCCTTTGTTTGAGCTGGTTTCCTGTTAGAGTAGTAGTACTCTGTAGATTAGTGGCTGCTTTCCTCCTCTTTAACACTCTGTCTATGATGGATTGGGGGGGGGGGGGGTGGGGACAGTGATGAGATTGCCTTCCCCCTTTGCATGCAGAGCCAGAATTCTCATGCACAGCCTTAACTATATATCTCATCTTGTTTTGTTACTGATAATCGAACTGATGTCCGTTACATTTTTAGCCTTTTTGCTTGTACTGTCCTCAATCTCTTGACCAGGACACATTTTTTACTTTGCAGCTGTCTTAACTGTTGACTGGGTTGGTTGGCGTTGTATGTGGGTTGGGTTTCTCTTAGCATGGCTGAGCCAAAAGAGACCATTTGTCTGCTCTAGCCTACCTTATAATCCAATCCATATATTTTTAATACTCAGTATATGGACTTTCAGCTTTGTTACCAGTATTCTCTTAAGTGCATTGCTTTTATCTCTCCTACACACCTTCCCTATCCTGAGCACATTCCTGGAGAATGCTGTTGCCTCCAAATGAACAACTCCTCACTATTTGCTCTCTTACCCCCAGTCAGCTAACTAGTTGTCAACTGCACTAGTGAAATAATGGAATGCCATACTACGAGAATGCCTTACTAACTTTGTAGCCAGCATGCACATTGCAGAGCATTCACAGGCAACTGTGGTGATCACACACACTATTAAGGACTATATCCCATCTTTTGTAACATCCAGGGACCCATAGTGAATCCCAATGACTTCAACATAATTATTGTCTTTGAATAAAAGTGTCATTTCTGCTCATCTCATTGCATATTTCTTTCACAAGGTGAGTGTGTGTACGCACCATGACCGATATTGTCCACATTTCTGGCATGTTCAGGGATCTGGTCAGTAATGAAAATGACAAAAGTGGTTTAGCAGTTCCTCCTGCTTTATTTATCTTGTCGTTTATTTGTCCTTGGTGTCAACATACTGCGTCACTACACTGGCTGAAAAATGGGGTGAATAATGTAGCCGACATACGCACAGTTGCATTGCACAGTCATTCACTTCCACTGTTTACACAACCCCCCCCCCCCCCCCCCCCAATAATACACAGTTATATGTGTATGGCCCGTGCACTATTGCAGGCAAACCTCCATGTACTGCTACAATAGTTTTCTGTTGAACATCTACAAGCAGTAGAAACATAACCACATAGCTCACAGTCCTTAAAATAAATTGAACAGTCACTGTCATTCCTTTAACACACAGCCTATTGGTGTAACACTTATTTCATTGATGCATTGTTGTCGTTCTAAGCAACACAGGTTCCTCGTCTGAAACTCAGCCATGGACTGACTGTCTTGTGACCGAAAATTGGGCCCTTATATATCCTCGTAATAATAGGTGCTGAAACTACCCATTGTTCTAAGTTTCATTTACAGAAATTTCAATTAAAACTTAACTCATTAAATCAACAGAATACATCAATAAATTGTGTCTTTTTAACAGTTTCTTCCATTACAAGGGTTAAGCCAAATTATTTGTTGAAATAATGAAATTAACATATATAGTTATGCAAACAATACTTTTGACAAAACTGTTAATTACTTTGGAATTAATTAAGGGCTGTCTTTGCTAACATGTTTTTGAATAGATCCAAATAGATCCTTTAAAATTTCTTATAGTTGTTCCTCCAAATGTTTACACTTAGTCCAGAATTTACATTTGTTTACATGTCAACAGTAGGATTTAAGCTATGAAACAACTACTGATTTCACAATATAATGAAAGACACTAACTAGTAATAGTCAAAATAAATCATAAAATCAATTACATACATAAAACTAAGCACAAAATTAGATCTGGTGTTATGTTCTTTAAAACTGAGGGCCAATCTTTCTCTATTATGAAAATGCAGATTATATTCATGAATGCTGATGATAAATTGTTAAAATTAAAAAAAATTAATTTTAAGGAGGCAGATGGCAAAACAAGAGGGGAATTAAAAGTATCCCAGCTTGCTTCATCACATCAGGAGCACCAGGCAGCTAAGTGTTTAGAAAACTACAGCATTTTTCACGTGGGAAAGGTGAGGCATCAGGAATTTCTGTCAGTGCAGTTTTCAACCAGAGGTTGGTGCAGTAGAAAGATGAGAGAAGGTAATCCAAGGGTGATGGGGCCAAGTCCCTATGCACTGAAATGTTTACTTTTTAAAAAATATCTATTTTTACATTACTTACACTGTAAATAATCCGAGATATGGACAAAGTAACCTACTCATATACCATGAAATATGGGAATTCATTGCTAATGGTCTACGTATGCCTACAAGAGAGCACTGACTCATTCAGACCGACAATTTAGAAAATGGTGGATGAGTACACAGTTAAATGTGGGAATGTCTTCATCACTTCATCTTTTAGTTTACTGTAGAAAATACAAACAAAGCCTCTACTTTATGATGAAATTTTTCAAGATGAAAGATTGCCGTTGTAAAGTATTCATGTGATTCCCCAAAATGCACTCCCCTAGTTCAAATCTGTGATGTTTATTTTTATCATCAGGTAAATAATTCAGTCAGAAAGGTTCAAAACTGCTCTTATTTCATCAAGAGAGAACTCCAGCAGCTAGGACCAGAAGGCAGGCCAAAGCTGGCGGTCATGTGTGTGTAATGTGTGTTTGCTTGTGTGTATGAATGGTGTGCGCGTCTCTTTTGCTGATGAAGGCTGTAGCTGAAAGCTTTATGTAAATGTATTTTAATTGTGTGAATCTGTGTCTTAATGAGTAAGTAGCAATCTATCTTTTCCTACATTGTTGTTAAGCCAACCATGTAATCCTAAAATGTGGCATTTGTAACGTGTGCAAGGTACTAAGAAAATTACTGGTTTCTTTGTTTTTATGATGAATATCACCACAGCATGTGTAAATAATTAACTGTAAAATAATAAAAGTATCTAATTTCATATACAAAGATGTCTTATATGCCTTATAATCACTTACTGGAAATTTATTTCCAATCACACATTTTGCTTCGCCTCTTCTTTTGACACCTTTTATAAGTAAATAAATGCTATATACTGAATATTGTTTAGGTTTATTTGCATTTTTCCCACTGTGCCTACCACTGCCTGGAAACTACTGTAATGTAAATGCCAGATACCTTGCCTGACCTGTGCCAAAAATGCAACTTTCTTTAAACGCTTGACTGTCTGTAGTTCCCATTTCTGTCACTTTAATTCCTGGCCAAGCCCTGCATACTCCATAAATTTGGACAATATCAGTGTGATGAGTAGACATGGTCCCATTGCCAGTTACTATCTGTACTACACTGTAGCAGTTCTTTCTATGTAAGGTCCAAGTTTCACCATGGTATCTTACTTGGCAGTGACACTTCCTACAAATGTTGCTCATCTCCTTACGTTTTGCACACCAGTGTACATTCTGTTTCACTGTATTAGAAATTTACATTTTTCTTTTCGATGATTTAAATAATTGTCTACTGGGTTGTGTATCCATATACGTTTACTGAATATAATAGAAGGAAACATTCCACGTGGGAAAAAATATATCTAAAAACAAAGATGATGTGACTTACCAAACGAAAGCGCTGGCATGTCGATAGACACACAAACAAACACAAACATACACACAAAATTCTAGCTTTCGCAACCAAGGGTTGCCTCGTCAGGAAAGAGGGAAGGAGAGGGAAAGACGAAAGGATTTGGGTTTTAAGGGAGAGGGTAAGGAGTCATTCCAATCCCGGGAGCGGAAAGACTTACCTTAGGGGGAAAAAATGACGGGTATACACTCGCGCACACACACACATATCCATATGTGTGTGTGTGTGTGTGTGCGAGTGTATACCCGTCCTTTTTTTCCCCCTAAGGGAAGTCTTTCCGCTCCCGGGATTGGAATGACTCCTTACCCTCTCCCTTAAAACCCAAATCCTTTCGTCTTTCCCTCTCCTTCCCTCTTTCCTGACGAGGCAACCGTTGGTTGCGAAAGCTAGAATTTTGTGTGTATGTTTGTGTTTGTTTGTGTGTCTATCGACGTGCCAGCACTTTCGTTTGGTAAGTCACATCATCTTTGTTTTTACATATACATTTACTGCATGAATTTGTGCAATATGTTGTCATTGTGGAAGCATCTTCAATACTGGAACAAAATACCAGCTTTTCTGTTAGAGTTTTTACATATACATTGTTCCATGAAGGTTTCATTGATGAGCTTTGCCATTTCTGATTCAGAGGGACTACTTATGCCATCCACGCAGAATTGGTAGTGCTGCGCCACACTTGCTGTGATGTAAAGGTGACTGTTGGCAAATTCCAACTGGAGTATCTCAAACAGATAATAATAAGAAAACACAAATAAATATTTGTAATGGAGAAAACATGTAATATTATACGTGAAAAAAAAAGTTATAAGTGCATTGACTTTAACATAACTATAATAAATAACACGATTACTCATTTAAATACAATTATTAGGGTACAGAGAGCTTTGCACATCCGACTGGAATGAGAAAAAGCCTGACTTTAACAATACAAAGATTCTGTACCCTCAAACACGCCACCTCATGTAAATTGGTAAGCAGGTTACTGGTTCTGAGCTGGTGTAAGCTGTTGCCAGCACACAGGTTGGCAAAGATAAAGTGAAGATCGACTAGTAGTAGGTGCTGGATCAAGCATGCCTATCATGAGAGAGGCCAGAGACACACGCACAAGCAACACACCGCAAACACCCTCTTGACAGATGTATTTAGGCCACCGACATTGACCAGAGACCTCACTCACTCACTGACTCACTCTTCTAGTTTGACGTCTGTCATTGTACTCACAGAGTGGGCTTAGTTCATCACAGGCTACAACAGTACAAAGTGACCGGGTTTGTGACTATAGCAGACCAGTACTTAACATCAGTATGCAAGAGGACTACTGTTATTGATGAGTTAGTACCACAACACATGGACTCTATTCAAGTTAAGTTTCCAGTTCACTTAAATAAAGAACCATATTAACCCACATGTGCATTTGTGTTGTAGGCAGAGGATACTGGCCAGCTATAACAACATCCCCTCCCTTGCTTCTTTGCAGAACAAGGCTCTATAGGATCTTAATTAATACTAATTCAGATATTAAATATTATAATTAAGAAATTTGAACATAATTTGTATTTGTATTCATATTTTCAGTAATTGATTATCCTTGTACTTCAAACATTCATATCACTTTGCTTTGCTTCTTAAAAGCTACTAGTTCAAGTTACATTGGACAAATATATAGGTTCTTTTGTGTTATCATTTATAATTACTATCCTTTTTTGTTTTTCTTTTAGTAAAACACCAATACCGCTCTTAATGTAACAAGTAGACTCTGTGGAATAACATGTTCCATGTCTAGTCACACAGACTGACAAAATATGTTCATGGAAACTGGAAATATTGTTTAAGTAGTTGTTACATGTGGAACATCCTACTGTGTGCACTATGGTTTGCCATATTTGCACATTCAGTGTAAAAGGCATCAGCTCAAAACGTCAATAAGCAGTGCTGGTAAGTGAGTGTCTCCACCTGCTGCGGAATGCTGCTAATGCGTTGGTAGTGCCTTGAAAGCCATGGAGAAAAGCTTGGAGGAGGGGGGGGGGGGAGAACAATTGAAGAATAAAGGAGAACTGTCATTCTGATGTGTCAAATCAGTATAGCGATACACACTACGATCTATCTCTGAGCTACATAACAGATGTCCACCCTGACCTGTGAGATCTGTATCACCTACAATTTTAAATGAAGGTGTGTAGTGAAAACTTTGTGAGTGTAATACAGAAGTGTTATTGCAAAAACTGATTACATCATTTTAATAGCCTGAATAGATCGAAGCACTCTTTTAGTGCCCACGCACAGTACTAGGGGAAGACATCACATGTTGTAGTATAGTGACTCTAAATAGGATATCCACTACAGCAAATAAAGAATGGCAACCACAAGATATTTGTAGCCTAAGTTAAAATTTGGCACACACATCAGCTTGCTGACAGATCACGCATGAAGTTCTGGTGGTTTCTGGCGACTAGAGAGGGCAGGGTGGTACTGGTGTGCCAGACTTTCACTCCCACTCTATTATTGAGCTTACGTGGAGTTGTTTCGCTGATCTTCTTTTCAGGATAGCTGGGTGCGATTGTTCTGAGGTAAGCGCTGCGACTACCTGCCTGTGCCAATCAACTGTCCATTACACACCAGTCCTGCACAACATAATTGTGGTGCAGTAGACACAGTTCCACTTTCACACACTCATCTTTAAAATAACGCGTGTTTTAGATGGTGGAAATACAAGTGTCTCTAGAATTTACCCCAAAATTCTCCCCTTAGCTTGAACATGCGATATTTTTATAGGTTTATTATGTACATCAATATCATATTCATATAACATTAATTTATAGTTCAATCACTTTACATGACATTCCTTATAACAATCATCTACTTAATCTATAGCTCTCCTTTTACTATCATTATAAAACTTGAGCCTTTTTCAAAATCTAAAATTTGCGAGGACAAGAATTTTTCTGTTTTCTGTTCCCTTTCCCAATCATAAATTCTAAGTGTGCATGACCCATGCATATTCTTTTGTTTGCTCTTACTTTGCTTACTACTTTTTCTAAATATGTATTTATTGCTTGCTTATTACAATCTGAAGGAACTCTGGGTAAATAAACATGCTCTTTTTGATCCTTTTAACTTCACACAACACTTAACAATGCAAGTGGAAAAGAGAATTCAAACTTACCAGAATCATCTCTACAAAATGTGTGACTTTTGTCATGATACTGCCCTTTTCCTTTTAGGCACAGTACCTATACCTTACATACGGGTTGATATTATGAATGCATTCCCTCCTTCTGTTTTGGTAGGTATGCTCCTTTAAACAAATTCCTAATATACTATGGTAGAGGTCAGTCCCCTTCTTGGTGCCCCTGCCCGCACAGTATAGGTCAGCCCTTCTTGGGTCTGCCTACTTGCCCTTTTCCATTCAATCAATGCTGGGTGCACCCTCTTTCTCCTTCCTGAGTAGGCTTCATAGTCAATTGCCCTAGTATACATCTTTATGTACACTATAATTCAAAACTATCTCCTAGAAAAACTAAAACTCTACTTTACCCCTCCCACTCGCTTCTCAACACTTTCTTTAACCCCTTAGAGTCCTCCCTTACTCTTCCAGTCCTAAGTTTCCAATAGACACCACACTTGGAAATATTATCTAATATATACTCTTACTTATACTCTACTTCTCCCACTATCCTACAATTTGTCAGAATAGTTGTTAGACTACATCTACATCTACATCTACATCTATACTCCGCGAGCCACCTTACGGTGTGTGGCGGAGGGTACTTATTGTACCACTATCTGATCCCCCCTTCCCTGTTCCATTCACGAATTGTGCGTGGGAAGAACGACTGCTTGTAAGTCTCCGTATTTGCTCTAATTTCTCGGATCTTTTCGTTGTGATCATTACGCGAGATATATGTGGGCGGTAGTAATATGTTGCCCATCTCTTCCCGGAATGTGCTCTCTCGTAATTTCGATAATAAACCTCTCCGTATTGCGTAACGCCTTTCTTGAAGTGTCCGCCACTGGAGCTTGTTCAGCATCTCCGTAACGCTCTCGCGCTGACTAAATGTCCCCATGACGAATCGCGCTGCTTTTCGCTGGATCATGTCTATCTCTTCTATTAATCCAACCTGGTAAGGGTCCCATGCTGATGAGCAATACTCAAGAATCGGACGAACAAGCGTTTTGTAAGCTACTTCTTTCGTCGATGAGTCACATTTTCTTAGAATTCTTCTTATGAATCTCAACCTGGCGCCTGACATCAAATCCAAAAATATTTCTGTACACTTAGGTATACCATGTAGCATAATCAACCACAATGTGTACCATCATAACCACCATGAATACTTCTAGTTCTTATGTACATAAATATATTCCATTACATACCTGTATGTGATGTGAAACCATCACCTCACATAACCATGTGTGCATACCCATCATTATGTGCACAATTTTCTCCCCTCTAACACACCGAGCGAGGTGGCGCAGTGGTTAGACACTGGACTCGCATTCGGGAGGACGACGGTTCAATCCCACGTCCGGCCATCCTGATTTAGGTTTTCCGTGATTTCCCTAAATCACTCCAGGCAAATGCCAGGATGGTTCCTCTGAAAGGGCACGGCCGACTTCCTTCCCCATCCTTCCCTAATCCGATGAGACCGATGACCACGCTGTCTGGTCTCCTTCCCCAAAACCAACCAACCCTCTAACACATGATGGTTCTCACATTCTCTCTTCTGTTTGTGTCTTTGTGTTTCATTGTGTGTATGTGTATGGGTAGTCGTGCAGCCTGATTCTTCAGCCTGCTTAGGTAAAATAAGTTGAAGTTTATAGAAAAGCACAGAAATTGAGGACGACTTCAGCGATAGAGGTGTATGCATATGGAAAGAGGGAGAGATAGACCGGTACTCAAATGAGAAGCAAGAAAGGAAAAAATAGAAATGATTGCTAAGATCAAAGAAGTGAGAGAAGATAGCCCCAAAGACAGGAAACCCTTCCCACCCCCCTTCCCCAGGATCCGGGGAAGTGAGATACTTGAGTGAGAAGCTGGAGGAGGTATGATGTTAAATGTCTCCTGCAGAATGGACGGACATTCTCATCTTCATCTTTGAAGTCCCCAAAGAAAGATCTTAGCACCTCCTATGGAACGGCAAATGGTGACGAATCAGTCACACTTGTCTGCGGGGTTGTCTGAAAGGTGGGATGTGTGTGTCTAGTGTTAGTCATGTTTGTGCCTACACTACCCACCCCTTTCAGAACATCTCATGGAGAGCTCGGAGGTTTCTTTTTTGACCTTGTGATCATTAAAAAATCACCTCTCTGAATAATAACCACACTACTTTAACTTCAAATAGTTATTGTCTTTAGCTTATTCGGCATAGAGTTCTAAGCTGCGTCAGTGAGGTATAGAATCAGCACCAGTGAATAGCACGGGCACTGGTAGCGTCGAACGTTTGTCGTGGCATTGGCGGGTGCGAAGTCAGCAACTCAAATGGCAACCAGCAATGGTGGTGGGTTACTGCGCCGGCATCGGCTGGTTACTGCGTCGGCATCGGCTGGTTACTGCGTCGGCATCGGCTGGTTACTGCGTCGGCATCGGCTGGTTACTGCGTCGGCATCGGCTGGTTACTGCGTCGGCATTGGCTGGTTACTGCGTCGGCATCAGCTGGTTACTGCGTCGGCATCGGCTGGTTACTGCGTCGGCATCGGCTGATTACTGCGTCGGCTGGTTACTGCGTCGGCGTCGGCTGGTTACTGCGTTGGCATCGGCTGGTTACTGCATCAGTGGCAGCTGGTTACTGTGTGTGTGTGTGTGTGTGTGTGTGTGTGTGTGTGTGTGTGTGTGTGTGTGTGTGTGAGGAGTGCTTCCTTCCCACACCCAAATCTTCTTAATCAAATCCTGCAAACCAATTTCTCCATCTTCTTATTAAGGGTTGCTATAGCACTCTCAACTTCTTCTTGTCTCAATTTTTTCCAAAAAGATTCCTCCTTTTCAAGTCCTGACCACTTTGGTTGAAGATGTCTTTTCCCTCCATGCATCCACTAGTATACTTTTATTACCATGTAATGTTTGACTGATACCACTTGTTTGAGATGGAGACAGTCTTGATTTGATTTTGATTTGATTTTATCAGGGAAGCAAAAACAACATTGGTCAACCCTGTTGCTACCCGCATTGAAACAGAGTTTATTGTTCGGTATTGTTCCCTGTGTGTCTAGTAGAGCCAACAAATGCCCTTGAAGAGTGCAAAGAAATCCTTTACCAGTGCTTTGCTAGACACAATTTTTTCAGGTCTGGTTGATCCGAATATTCTGTGTTTTTTAATCTCCAGTAACATGCATTCGAAGATCAAATGTGATGTGGTTTTCTCGCCCATACCACACATCCTGCAATTGGGGTAGTCTTCTATTATTACCATTGTATGTAGGTGCTTTTTGAAATTCCTGTGGCCTGTCAATAGTCCAGTCATGAGTTTCATTTCTCTCCTGTTCAAGCCCAGGATTGAGTGACTTCTCTTAGAACATGGCTTCGACATCAGTACCTTGTTTTTGCTTTAGGACCTTAGCCCAATATTCTACATGCTATCTCCTTGTCCAGTCTCTTACTTTTATTTTGATCATCGTCTTGGTGATTGTCAGAACAGGTTCCGATCAATAAATGGTGTCATCGCCCTATTCTGGCCAATGTACTGGCTTGCTCATTACCATTAATCACTGAGCGACCAGGGACCCACAATAAGTTTACTCTATTGTTTTCCCCTTGTTGCGGAGGCTGCCAGTCCTTTCAGGGCTTCTTGGCTGTCTGAATAAATGAAAATGCTATGACCTCTATAGCACCTCCACAAATTCTCCTCCACACACGCCCTGATAGCAGATATCTCTGCTTGAACCACAGTGGCAATCTTCCCTAGAGAGGCTGCACTCTTCAGCCTTGGTGCACTCTATATAGCCTGGCCCCAACAATTTGTTCTGTTTACGAACAGTCAGTGAACCACGCTATGTCCCAAGTATGGTGTTGGAATTTGTTCTCACATGGCTCTCTACTTTCAATTACTACATTGAAAGGCTTGTTGAAGCAGCTGGGAGTTATTTTATAGTCGGCCGGAATTTCCCCAGTCATACCTATGTCTACCTCACTCAGTATTTTTGTGTGAGTTCCAGTTTTTTCCAGTCTTTGACTAGTGTGCTCCAGCTGCTGCCTCCATCTTTACCCACAGGTGTAATCGGGTCATGTCCAATGTGGTTCCCATCCCAGCAGTGGGTGTACTGCTAATTCTGCCTGTAATGACTTAGCAGGCCAATCTCTGCACCTCAACAAGCTCCTTAGCAGTTAATTGCTGTTCTACCTTTTTCCTCTGCACTGTAGCCCCACAAGTGATCATAGCTCTTACTACCATGGTGTATATCCAGTACATACTCTTTGGGCTTGAGCCCCAGTTTTTACCACAATCTCTCCTGGTACTCACTGGAGTACCATTCGCCTTGCAACAAGTGCTGCTTATGTGAGGGGTCCACGATAGTTTCTCATCCGGGGTTACCCCTAGATATTTCATGGTCCCTTTCACTGGTAGATTTTCTTCAAGAAGATTGAGATTCCAACATGTGTGTTGGATCTGCTTCCTTGTAAATGGTAGTACAACAGTCTTCTTAGGACTGACTCCTAGATCCTATTTCCTGCACAAATTCTGCACAATCTTCAATGCTCCTTGTGCCACAGCTCTGACTGTACTTCAAAATTTGCCAAGTATTACAACAACAAGATCGTCCGCAAATCCATGGCAAAAGCACCGTCTAGAGTTTATTTCTACAATGAGTTCATTCACCACTAGGTTCCACAGTAGAGGGGACAAGAGCCCTCCTTGTAGACAGCCTCTGGTGGTGTTGATTACCATTTTTTCTTGCATAATGGTGGCTTCTACATTTCCACCACTAAGCGTGGTTCTAATCCACCTGCAAATGGTGGTCTCCAAGCCATGCACCTCTGCTGCCTTAACCATGGATTCGAAGGTCATGTTATGAAAAGCCCCTGTAATGTCCAAGAAGATGCAGAGGTCTATTTCCTGAATGTGTAGTGCTTTCTCCAACTTTCCAGCAAGTTGGTGGAGTGCAGTTTCACACGATTTTCATGGTTGGTATGGATGTTGGTTTATGTGTAGACGGTCCCTAGTTAACCTCCTCTCCCTAACATGCATGTTGACCAGTTTTTTCAATGTTTTAAGAAGAAAGGACAGGCTGATTGGTCATATCCTCATACCATTGGCCATGGTATGATCAATTCTCCCTGGTTTTGGAATGAAGCCAGATGTTAGGAATGATTCCTGCTGCTAATCATTAATTGATATATTAATGTGTGTTAAAATGTCTGCTTGTGTCTGTGTATGTGCAGATGGATATGTGTGTGTGTGCGAGTGTATACCCTGTCCTTTTTTCCCCATAAGGTAAGTCTTTCCGCTCCCGGGATTGGAATGACTCCTTACCCTCTCCCTTAAAACCCACATCCTTTCATCTTTCCCTCTCCTTCCCTCTTTCCTGATGACGCAACCGTTGGTTGCGAAAGCTTGAATTTTGTGTGTATGTTTGTGTTTGTTTGTGTGTCTATCGACCTGCCAGCACTTTCGTTTGGTAAGTCACACCATCTTTGTTTTCAGATTTATTATGTGCAAAGGTATATTATATGTAAAACTGGTAATATAAACAAAAAAATCCAAATATCTCTTGCACATTGTGCAACTGTAGATGAAATGGATCAATAAATCAATCAATAAATCAAACTAAATAACCTACATAGGAATCTTATTAAGTTAACCTCGTGCTTGCTGCAGGAGCGCTGGAACAATTCCCACTGCCCTTTGGATTTTACTATGGTCAATACATTCTCTGGCAGATTCCCAGTTCTTCTTTCAAATACCTGAAAACCGATATCTCACAGGGATCTCAGCCTGGTCTATGTTGTCTGTCAGAATACATTGAGGAAAATAAGTCTTGAGTAGGAATTCCAGCTTTTCATGTGCTGTCCTTGAATAATCCCCACCCTCTTTCCTTAAAGTTCCTCCTGGATTAGTTGGTATCCTAGTGAGGATTTTGTGAAGTCTGGCTTGAACAGCCATACCCTCTACCTCCTCACAGAATACCTTCCAGGGCGCCTGCTTTGCTTACTTAACTGCAAGACTGTATTTGACAAGGACCTCCCAATATTCTGCCAGTTGTCTTTTCCTTCTTGCAAGGTTAAACAGTCTTCATACCTGTTTCCTCTGTGATTCCAGGTTATTGTTCCCTCCAAGATAGATCCCTGTTCGTGCACTTCTTTGTGATTGAGCAGTTGTCATGATATGAGGTCATGATGGCAGAGGTCACTGCGTCTGCTACCTCCTTAAACCCTACTGGATTCTTTATAAAAGTACTAACTTCCCAAAAGGCTTGAGTTGAGGTCCCTCCTATATGCCTCCCAGTTCATTTTCCTGGGATTCCTATAGGCCATTGTCTGTCTAATGCCCATGTTAACTTTGAACTTACTATACATGTGGTCCGGTGAGGATAGCTCTAAAACCACGTCCCTTTGACATAACTACCCTTTAAAGTGTAACCAAACGTTATGTCAATTATCTCTTCCCTTAAATTCTGAAATGTGTGTTCCTTGCCCCTATTGAGGATCTCTAAGCTATTAGCTAGAAGAAATTCTAGAAGGTTCTTACCTCTACTATTGGTGTCAGTGCTGCTCCACACTAAGTTGTGGGGATTAACATCACATCCAACCAATAGCTGGTCACCCTGTTGTGCACAGGCATCTGTCAGTCGCTTCACCTCAAGAAAAGGAGCAGCAGTGTCCTCATACCGAGGCCATTACAAACTTCCTTGTGATACCTTCCTCATGCTGCCACATCCTGATGGTCGCTAAGTCCCAAGAACAAAAGTCCGCTGTCAGCATGAAGGGGACTCAGTTTTTTACATCAATGCACATTCTAGAGTTTCTTATATTTCTAGCACAAACCAGCCTTCATCTCATGCCACCGAGGCCCAATACACCCCCTTTATACAAATAGGGTTCCTGAATCAGGGCCACATCCACTTCTCGTCTTCCCAAAAGACAACTCAGGGAAGCAGTGGCTCCTTTACTGTGTTGCAGATTTATCTGCAGCACATTCAGTCTCCATATTGCCACCAATGTCACTTCTGATGTCTTTGATTACCCTGACAGCAACCTGTAAGAACCCCAAGAATAGTCTCAGGTCCTGTTTCCGCACTGCCTTCAGGGACTTCTCTCCGACTTCCATCACAAGTGTTTGGCCGTTTGCTGCAACCTTCCAGTTGAATATTGTGCAATCCTCTGTCGAGACTTTCGGGTTTTGAGACCCAATTTTCTCAATCAGTCTCTGGAGAGGTATCCTTAAGGAGTTTTGGCACCCAGACTAACATCTTCGCGGTCTTGAAGAGATCAGCCACTGTCTTTACCCGGAGCTTCACATCCTCCCGTGGTGAAATTAGGGGTACCTTTTTCCTTAAGCCAGTCCACTGTACCCACTCCCTCACACTCAGAGACAAAGATAAGAGCACCGTGATCCAGATAGACTCTCCTGAATTTCGATCCTTGACCAGCAAACCGCTCCACACTCCAAGTCTCTCTCGCAACCATGCGTCTAGTGCCTTCACGTCCAGCACTCTCGTGTCCTGTGCCGTACTGTCCAGAACTCCCCCGTGTCCTCTCCGGAAACGGTGCTCCTCCCCAACCTCCACATTTATCTCTTAGTAATGACCACTGTGACTGGCTACAGCGCTCCCTCCATGTCTCCAAGCCCCGTGCATTCACAAACATATTGAAACACATACAAAATACTGGCTATACATTTAAATAACTTGAAATTAAATAAACTTGAAATTAAATAAATATTCCTACGGCTGGACCATAAACACGCTCTAACACACATTATTAAATACATAAACAAATTAAATAAACATATATCAAAGGAATAGCAACAAAAGGTAGGCCAGTAGCCTAATGTCTCTGTGTTTTCTAAAACACAGTAAATATTTAACCAATTTCTTCATGAATCGGATATAAACAGACATGGATGAATAAATATATTTATAAGCATGCTGTTACCATTTTTTCATGTAACTGTGGAGTACTTATGGCCTGACGCAATTGATAGTAATCAGCCACTTTGACCTCCAATAATTCATGTACTATTAAATTAAATGCCTGTAAATCATACCAATTTACACTAATAGCTTTCTAAAGACACATATAACGACGAAATCGGATGAACTGTTTAGATTTTGGAAATTCGTTGCTGGGTGTTACTTGTATTGGCTAATTTATCGAGAGATACCAAACTTTAAACTACTAAATATATTGAAAATCTGATTACACCATCAGAATCGTCATGCAAATAATAGCAATGTACATGCTTCTTTTTGAGGTATCATGATTCATTTGGCCACTATTAATTTCTATATGAACTGTGAAATGTCTGCCATTAAGGATTCACAAAGTCCACCATCTTTGGCACTCCCAGCGACACAGCATCACAATAGAATTCCCAGCCATGTGGCTGGACAATGCACTGGGACTCCCACTCTCGTTCGGCTAACATTCGGCACCAGCCGCTGTGGATGAGCAGTTCTAGGTGCTTCAGTCCAGAACTGCGCTGCTCCTACGGCCGCAGGTTCGAATCCTGCCATGGGCATGGATGTTTGTGATGTCCTTAGGTTAGTTAGATTTGAGTTGTTCTAAGTCTAGGGGACTGATGACCTCAGATGTTGTCCCATAGTGCTTAGAGCAATTTGAACCATTTTTAACGTTCAGTACCATGTGTTTGCTGCCAGGCCCTGGCTGGCCGAGTGGCCTGTGCGGCCACGCCAACTCCAGCTTAGAATATTTTCAGGGCTCCACAATTCGCCCGTTACCTCACACACCCATCAGCCTAGACCTTACTAACCATAGGTGGTTCCCACAGCCGGTATAGTTCTCAGCTTCACGCGAACACATAAGACTCCCCACCTGCACGGCCAGTGCTACTTCAAGGTGGTGAACTCTGGAGAGGTGGAGAGAGTGTTGGTGGAAGCAACACCTTCTGGGGATAGCCAGCACCAAAACAATGATCACGTACATGGTTGTAATATAGTGCTATTGGGCTCTTTGAAATGGAACTTCAGACTTTGTTACCTCGCTTCTGAGAACGATGAGATGAAATGTAATGGTCATAGCTTTGGGCAGCTGTTTGGAAACGCTCCACAATGCAGAACACTCTTCCATTTTGCATTTGTTGCAATGTTTTTCATATTTTTCTAAATAAGAAACACCGCCTCTCTCTGTTACTTTAACTATCCTGTGTGTTGTGGAACCAGCATAGTTTACACCCTCCATTCTCCAGCTTCCTGTGAGAGCATATGGATTAATGATTTAATGTCGGTTTAGCACCTGACACAGACCCCGAAGTGATATGGAAAAAGAAAATGTATGATGGTGTGCAAAGTTGTAATCATACTCTGTGCGGAGGTGTTACAGCGGAAAAGCAATGTATCAAACTACTTATGAAAGAACAACATAGGAACCCTTTCTTGCAATCGATAGTATGTGGGATATAATCCTCCTATAGTAGGAATGAACTGGTCTGTGCAAGTGACTTCGATCACAGGCCACCTGCCGGCCGAGGTGGCCGAGCGGTTCTAGGCGCTACAGTCTGGAACCGCGCGACCGCTACGGTCGCAGGTTCAAATCCTGCCTTGGGCATGGATGTGTGTGATGTCCTTAGGTTAGTTAGATTTAAGTAGTTCTAAGTTCTAGGGGACTGATGACCTCAGATGTTAAGTCCCATAGTGCTCAGAGCCATTTGAACCATTTGAACAGGCCATCTGCTTGTATAATTAATAGGATCGCCACATAAGCTCAATGTCAACACATAGATTGTATTTGTTTTCGTTCTATCTGAAGAAAGATATGTGGTAATAACTTATAGAATTCTCTACCTGGTGACGTTAGTGGAGTTTTTAAAATGGTTCAAATGGCTCTGAGCACTATGGGACTTAACATCTGTGGTCATCAGTCCCCTAGAACTTAAAACTACTTAAACCTAACCAACCTAAGGACATCACACACATCCATGCCCGAGGCAGGATTCGAACCTGCGACCGTAGCAGTCGCGCGGTTCCGGACTTCGCGCCTAGAACTGCTAGACTACCGCGGCCGGCAGGAGTTTTTAAAGTTTATAGTTTTTCTTTGCTGGGTGGTACAAAATAACAATGATAGAGGAAATGTTTGTGTGACAGAGATGAATTCACTCTGAAGAACACAGACCTTTCAGACTGCAGAACCTGTATGTAGTCTGGAAATTCGCTGAAATGCGGTAGCAAAATTCTCGTCCTTTTTCCAGTTCTCATATGATGTTGGGTATTCCTAATCTTCCTGATAAGAAACACCATCATAATGTCTTTTCTACTACCTTGTGTTGCAGGAGAAAGCTCCATTTGGCGCTGGCCTTACCAGCTGTGCATGGTTTGTGGACTTACCACAACATGCTCCCATTTCCACTGAGTCGTCAAAACAAGGTCCTGACGCGGTAACTCGGCTCACTGTGTTTCTCCATGGCATGCATAAGGCGGTAGATACAGCACTCTGCGCCTTCCGCTCAGTTTCGACTTAAACTGGATCATATGGAAAGGGCTGCAGGGAGTGTGGGGCAGAGACTGAGGAACAGGTACAAGCTACAGAGGGATTGCCTAAATCATCGTTGAAGTTTATCTTTTTTAGGAGATAGGTTCGAAAAAGGTAACTCATTTCGAGATAGTACCATGCATATGATTCATCAGTGGCTGTAATCATCAAAAGACATCTCCATAGGATTCAACACATGTGGTTGAATGGATAGACTTCATTTCAAATCGCAGAAAGCATTTCTACCAGAAAGCTTAACACTTTTTTTTTCAGTCATCTGTCTTCTGACTGATTTGATGTGACCTGCCACGAGCTCTTCTCCTTTACCAGCCTCTTCATCTCAAAGTAGTACTTGCAACCTACGTCCTCAATTACTTGCTTGATGTATTCCAATCTCTTAACACTATATATCTGAAAAGCCAGTATATTGGCCATAGGATTTTGCACATTTCTTACAGCTTCAAACTATCGTTGCATTTTTGAAGTGATTACTCACATAGCACACCATCTAATGTATGTGATCAATCTCAATCAACCATCACCCTCTCTCGCCTGCAACCCCATTGATATTTTACAGAACCTCTATTACGTTTTCTGCATGGTATTTAGATATAATGCATTACAATTAGGCCTACTGTTTGTTAGGGTGGGAAATATCTAGCAGCGAAGCGAGAGAATCTAAAAATATTGGACTGATGACCATAGATGTTAAGTCCCATGGTGCTCAGAGCCATCTAAAAATATTGGCCTAATACCACGCCTGGAGACTGTTGAAGGATATAGCAGGCAAGTGAGCCTAAATTTGAAATTTTCAGATACGTCCAACGTAATGGACTTCCTACCAAAAGACGTATCTGTGCCTGTATCCGCTGACAGGAGATGTCGGAAAAAAATCAGGTAGGGTTTGGAAACTGGGTAGTTGCAGGTTCCACTCCTGCCAAACAGTCCAATCCTAGGAACCAATTCTACGATGTAACGAAAAATCTGTCTCATGCGAAGGATATCGATTTAATTAATTAGTCAATGAATCTGGTAGAATAAAGAAATATTTCGAAGACATCCACAGCTGAGGGTTTACGAGGTAAACCCTACTTGGGTTGCCGTTTGTTCTGACCGCAGTCGACGTCACATGCAGGCCTGGCAATGGCAAATGGCAGGACGTGACCACTTGAGAGGGGGAGAGAGAGAGAGAGAGAGAGAGAGAGAGAGAGAGAGAGAGAGTGTTTATATGTTTCTACGAGAATTTCTCAAGTATAAATACCAAAGTGTTGCCAGCACCTGACACTTTGTATGGGGATTAGCGCTACTTCCAGAAGTGCGGCCAGCACGTGCAGGAATACATGAAGTGGCTGGCTGGCAAAGTGGTCAGGGCATGGGCGTGCAATGCTCTGCTGTTGGTGTGAAAGATTTTTAACAGTGTAATGATGGGTGGTGTTATACTGACAGTATTCCTTGTGCGATCAGAAGAAAATGTGCCGCAATTGTTTAAATATTCCATACTGCATTGTCTCCCACAGAATGTTTAAATAAACAATATTCCATTCACTACAGTAAATTTCTCGATAAATATTTTAAATTAATAGGTAAACTATATTCAAACACCATAACACAATATAAGTGTAGACCAGATGGGCCATGAATTTAAAGAAATAGTATCGGCGGTAATTGAGAGATTTATACAACACAAAAGTAACAAACGACGGAGCTGATCCTCCTTGGTGCACAAAACGGGTCAGACCGGTTTTTTTTTTTTTTTCGGTCATCAGTCTACTGACTGGTTTGATGCGGCCCGCCACGAATTCCTTTCCTATGCTAACCTCTTCATCTCAGAGTAGCACTTGCAACCTACGTCCTCAATTATTTGCTTGACGTATTCCAATCTGTCTTCCTCTACAGTTTTTGCCCTCTACAGCTCCCTCTAGTACCATGGAAGTCATTCCCTCATGTCTTAGCAGATGTCCTATCATCCTGTCCCTTCTCGTTATCAGTGTTTTCCACATATTCCTTTCCTCTCCGATTCTGCGCAGAACCTCCTCATTCCTTACCTTATCAGTCCACCTAATTTTCGACATCCGTCTATAGCACCACATCTCAAATGCTTCGATTCTCTTCTGTTCCGGTTTTCCCACAGTCCATGTTTCACTACCATACAATGCTGTACTCCAGACGTACATCCTCAGAAAAGTTCTTCCTCAAATTAAGGCAGGTATTTGATATTAGTAGACTTCTCTTGCCCAGAAATGCCTTTTTTGCCATAGCGAGTCTGCTTTTGATGTCCTCCTTGCTCCGTCCGTCATTGGTTATTTTACTGCCTAGGTAGCAGAATTCCTTAACTTCATTGACTTCGTGACCATCAATCCTGATGTTAAGTTTCTCGCTGTTCTCATTTCTACTACTTCTCATTACCTTCGTCTTTCCACTGTTGTAGATACAACGAAAAACACATGTCAAACTTAGACGCAGAATCTCCAAGATGGGCAATCTTTTGCAGAAGCTCGAAATTTAGCGTGGACTTCAATGCGAGATGCTTATAACTGTTTCCACAACGAAACTTTGTCATGAAACCTGGCAGAAAATCCAAAGAGGTTCTGGTCGTATGTATAGTATGCTAGTGGCAAGACACAATCAATGCTTTCTCTGCGCGACAGCAATGCAGATACTATCGAAGACAGTGCTGCGAAATCAGAGTTACAAAATACAGTCTTCCGAAATACCTTCACAAAAGAAGACGAAGTAAATATTCTAGAATTCGAATCAAGAACAGCTGGCAACATACGCGTAGAGGCAAATATCCTCTGAGTAGTGAAGCAATTTCAATCATTTAATAAAAGCAAGTGTACTGGTCCAGACTGTATAACAGTTAGGTTCCTTTCAGAATATGCTGATGCAATAGCTCCATACTTAATCATATACAACCATTCGGTCGACGAAAGATCCGTACCCAAAGACTGGAAAGTTGCACAGCTCACATCAATTTTCAAGGAAGGCAGTACGAGTAATCCATTGAATTACAGGCCCATATCATTAACGACGATATAGAGCAAGATTTTAAAACATATGTTGTGTTCGAACATTATGAGTTACCTCGAAGAAAACGGTCTATTAACAAACAGTCAACACTGATTTAGAAAACATGGTTCTTGTGAAACACAACTAGCTCTTTACTCGTATGAAATGTTGAGTGTTATTGGCAAGGGATTTCAAATTGATTCCGTATTTCTGTTTTTCTGGAAGGCTTTTGACACTGTACACAACAGTGTCTCGTCGTGAAATTGCTTGCTTACGGAATATCGTCTGTTATGTGACTGGATTCGTGATTTCTTGTCAGAGGTCACAGTTCAAAGCAACTGATGGAAAGCCGTCGAGTAAAACAGAAGTGATTGCTGGCGTTTCCCAAGTTAGTGTTAGATGTCCTTTGCTATTCTTTATTTATATAAACGATTTGGGAGACAATATGAGCACCCATCTTAGGTTGTTTTCAGATGATGCTGTCATCTATCGACTAGTTAAGAATCAGAAGATCAAAACAAACTGCAAAGCGATTTAGAAAAGATGTGTGTGGTGTGAAAATTGGCAATTGACCCTAAATAACGTAAAGTATGAGGTCATCCACATGAGTGCTAAAAGGAACGCGTTAAACTTCCATCACACGATAAATGAGTCAAATCTAAAGGCTGTAAATTCAACTGAATACCTAGGTATTACAATTATGAAAAACTTAAATTGGAAGGTACACACAGAAAATTTTGTGGAGAAGGCTAACCAAAGACTGTTTTATTGGCAGGACACTTAGAAAACGTAATACATCTACTAAGGAGACTGCCTACACTATACTTGTCCATCTTTTTTTAAAGTAGTACTGTGCGGTATAGGATCCTTACCAGATAGGATTGATGGAGAACATCGAAAAAGTCCAAAGAGGAGCAGCACAGTTTGTCTGATCGTGAAACAGGGGAGAGAGTGTCACTGAAATGATGCAGGATTTATTGTGGACATCATTAAAACAGAAGCGGTTCTCGTTCTGGAGGAATCTTCTCACGAAATTCCCATCATCAACTTTCTCCTCCTAATGCAAAAACATTTTGTTGATGCCGACCTATATAGAGAGGAACGATCACCATGATAAAATAAATCAGAACTTGTACAGAAAGATTTAGGTGTTCATTCTTTCCATGCTACATGAGATTGGAATAACAGAGAATTGTGAAGGTGGTTCGATGAACCCTCTGCCAGGTACTTACGTGTGATTTGCAGAGTATCCATGTAGATGTAGATGAAGACCACCATATATTCAATAAACTGTTTAAATAAACGATTATCCACTCATTGCCTTGTCTATCAGAAATTGTTTAGACAATATTCCATACACTGGAATTTGATTTCCCGCCCAATAGCCAACCAAATGAGTGGGGGTGGGTGGAAGGGGAGGGTTAATTGATTGATTAATTAATTAATTAAATTAATTAATTATCAAGCAAATTATTGTGTGGGAGGGTCACTCGAATAACTGAGACGCGAAAGTGTGCTTTTATCGGCGAAGGGGAGTTCGAGTGGTAGGGGAGGTGAAGGGGAGGCGACGTTCTCGGAAGGATGGATTATCTGCAGCGGGTCACAAACCACTTAGCGGAACAATAGGTGAAGGGGAGGATGAGGGAGTCATAAATCAGTCAGCTGTCACAATTTAATTAATGTGATGCCAATTTGATATAAAGTGGTGTATAGCTATAGGCTAAGTACCCGTCAGTCAAAAGAGAACATTGTATTATCAGGAACACTATGTTTGCACCTGAGTGTACTCTTGCCTGTCATGTACCTGCATTACAACAATCTGCCAGAACGAAGTTTGTCTCCCTACTTGTAACTAGGCAGGAACCCAAGAGGACAACTTAAATTGCTGTGGTTGAAACGAATAACAACAAAAGTCATATTCTTCCTTCTCACTGATATTCGGCTCTTTATTTCCGAATGTGTGGCGATTTATGAGTATGTGGTTAGGCTGGAAGGTAAGAGTAGAGCTTTATTGTTGCGGCTAAAACTGGCAGCAATAAAATTTGTATTTTTGCTTCTCATACATATTTGTCTCTATTTCCCTATGTGTAGCGACTTTTGAGGGTGTGGTTAAGCAAGAACCTAAGAGGACAGTTTAAACTGCTGAGAATGAATCGAGGAGAAATAATATTCATATTCTTCCTTGTAACAAGGTCGATAGGCGATCATACAGTCGTTACCATTGCGTGTGACGTCAAAACTACGTCACTTTTGCAGGAATTGTTGTGAAACGAGTATTAACCTCACATTATTAACTGATGACATTTTCTTCGGATTATATCTTGTAAAAGGAAAAGTTGTAATTTATCAAATTATGTCTGATGTGGCAGAGGAACCTATTCATTGTATTAAAGGATACTAACGCTGTGAACTGTAGAAATATATGATTATCTACATTAACACATCGATAATTAGGGAGTTCCATTTCACATACCTGGAACTTCCTCGACGTAATATACAGGGAAGCGTGAAGGCGCGATGGGTTCGTGGAATCCTGCAAAGCAGTTCTTGAGGTTCACAGAAATTTTTTAAAAGATGAAACTGCATTTAGTGTACGACTTAACGCAGAATAGCCTATCGTCCTCCACGTTGAGCTTCGTCATAGCCCTATTAGACGAACTGCTTCATTCATAAATCTGACGCAGCATTTCATGGATGGGAAAAACCGCCTAGTTAAAACAGATGCAGTATTTTAGTTATAAATAGCTGACTCTTTCGGTGTTTATTTGGTCTCAGTCCTAACTTGTGTATTTTATTTTTTACTAATAACCGAGTAAAAAAAGTCAGCCGCAGCACTAAAATTTTCGTTTTTAAATAAACCGCGTTAGAGAAATTTTTATTCATAAAATTTGCATTGGTTTGAAATATTGCGTTACTATAGGAAATGCGAAAAGCGATCAGTGATATTTTAATGACAATGGGAATAGAAACGAGCAACAAACACATGGCATAAGAATTGGTACAGCACTGCTACAACAAGAATGTCCCTTTTCCTTCTGTCTTTGTTTCACCTTCAGTTGTGCACATTTTAAGGAGCTCTTGCCTTAAGGGCCAAAGACATACGGATTTGATACACAACGTGCATGGTTCACGGCGTGCACAGTTGACCCTTACCACTCTAACGACAAACTTAGTCAATGCCACCATGTGGAACGCACTTCAGCAGACCTTTCTTTCCACAAAAGGCTGTTTTGGGTTTCGAGTTGGTTGTTTATTGTCCAGGTTCAAAATGGTTCAAATGGCTCTAAGCACTATGGGACTTAACATCTATGGTCATCAGTCCCCTAGAACTTAGAACTACTTAAACCTAACTAACCTAAGGACAGCACACAACACCCAGCCATCACGAGCCAGAGAAAATCCCAGACCCCGCCGGGAATCGAACCCGGGAACCCGGGCGTGGGAAGCGAGAACGCTACCGCACGACCACGAGATGCGGGCGTTTATTGTCCAGGAATCTTCTTTAGGTGCAGCGCCAACTTGAACTCTCTTGAATCTATTTTAAGTGCTAACTGAAAAGTAAATTACCAGGAGAGGTTTGCTACAAAGGAATGGATCTGGTTGTTTACTGTGCAGCAATCGGCTTTCGTTCAGTGTGCAAGACCTGGTCTATACGGTACATTCTCGTTTCCGTCGCTCGACATCCGTTGTATTCAGAATGGCACTATCCGATTCTGAAAACTTTTTTTACGAAGGGATGTAGGAAGGAAGCACAATGCTCCATTAGTAGTAGAAGATTAAAGATTTATCTGTCATTCTTAATAAATAATAAAAAAGAGGAGGAAATTATGGTAGTATACAATAAAAATAGAAATATAATATGCCTTTATCTTGAAATCGGACAAAGTAACACGAAAAACAGAGTTCTTCACCCTCAGTTTGCACCGCCTAGCACTGACTATTCGGAATGCCCAAACAGTAGTACGATCCCCGATTACAACATGATTTTTGAGCAAAGTTTCAAAAAATCTTAACCAATAGGAGAATACTGGCGATTTTCGTAGTATTCAATCACTTATCACATTTCGAGAAAAGTAGCGAATGGTGGACGGATTAAGTTTCATTTTATTTACCTATTTGATTTAATATTTTGGGTCTATGTAGCTTGAAACTGAGAGAGTCTAAATTTTTCACTCTTTGTTCAATTTCTACGTTTGTTACAGGAATAATAGGAACAAAAAACCGAGAATGGGCTTTTTCGGGAAATGGTTACTTTGAGCGGCTGTTTAACAGTCAGATTAAACTAACATTGGGAAAGACGTCCGATGTCGTTAACTATCATCCCTAATTTCACGGCAGAGATAGTCAATCGCCGTTAAATAATTTCAGCAAAGAATGAAGGCTTTCACGGCAGGTCTTGTCATCACTTAACACTTCCGGGCTAAGATGCCGTCGTCCATACATAAGACTCTCCCCCAGACGTTTCGCCTTCGACCGCGGTAGGCATCCTCCGAGGACAACTGCTTTTTTTTTCATCTTTCATTCCTTCCCCGGATGGGGGAAGGTGGGCACATGGAGAGCCTAGTTCTCTTTGGTGCCTTAGCTTAGCTTATTTTGTTCTGTTGGGACACCATTTATTTGTTGATATGGGGAAATTTCTTTGTAGTTTCCTGTTGATTCTTTTGTTTTCTGGTGAGAGGATGTGACGACTCTGGCATTTGCCCGAGTGCTAAGGGAAACCTCTCGAAAGCCTTAGTAAGGGTCCTTGTGTTTGATGTTGTTATCTTCTGCCTTTGTTCTTCTACTTTTTTTTGTGTGATTAATCTTCTATGAGGTGGCTGATATTTTTGGCTCAGAAGCGGGTGGTTCGGGCAATAAGTGGTGTAAGTTTTCGAACTTCTTGTCGACACCTGTTCATGAGTCTGGGTATTTTGACATAGGCCTCTCAGTATATATATATATATATATATATATATATATATATATATATATATATATATATATATATATATATATATTCCTTACTGTCATTTCTTGTTAACAATATTATCTTATTACCAAGAATAAGCAGCTTTCACTCAGTTGCTACTCGACAGAAATCAAACCTGCATTTGGATCGGACTTCCTTAACTCTTGTGCAGAAGGTGTGCAATATACTGCTGCATCCATTTTCAATAAGCTATCACTAGAATTAAAAAATCTTATCAGTAATCCACACGCTTTCAAATCGAACCTGAAGAGTTTCCTCGCGGTTCTCTCCCATTCTGCCGAGGAGTTCCTTGAAAAATTAAGCTGATTCTTGTTGTATTGCTGATTGCTTTTACTTAATCTTATGGCTTGAATTTTTTCGGGTTCAGGTTCATCTTATGTGATACTGCGTGAAGAGTTTGACAAGGCTCTGAAAGAACTAAGTCGAAACAAGGCCCAGGAGTAGACAACATTCCATTAGAACTACTGACAGCCTTGAGAGAGCCAGTCCAGACAAAACTCTATCATCTGGTGAGCAAAATGTACGAGACAGGCGAAATACCCTCGGACTTCAAGAAGAATATAATAGTTCCAATCCCAAAGAAAGCAGGTGTTGACAGATATGAAAATTACTGATCAGCATTCATGGCTGCAAAATACTAACGCGAATTCTTTACAAACGAATGGAAAAAATGGTAGAAGCCGACTTCAGGGAAGATCAGTCTGGATGCCAAAGAAATGTTGGAACACGCGAGGCAATACTGACCCTGCGACTTATCTTAGAAAATAGATTAAGGAAAGGCAAATCTACGTTTCTAGCATTTGTAGACTTAAAGAAAGCTTTTGACAATGTTGACTGGAATACTCTTTCAAATTCTGGAGGTGCATTTCGGCCTTCTCTAGTAACACGGTGTTGGCTCTCCTGCCAACTACAACAATAACTTATTCAATTCACAACTAAAAGTGTCATTGTGATTTCTCAGAATTTTTGCAAAATAAATAATAACTTTCGTTAGTTTCATGTTTTTCTTATACTAACTAGCACTACTCCAGTACCCAAGTATCCCACTAGTTACGTAAGAAATTTTGTGAATTTTTGTGTCATTTCCTTACAGCGGACGACTCCAGAAGATATTTATTGCTGAAAGTTCTTCAGGCATTTCTCTTTAGGAGAAAGTTAGGAGCGTCTGTCTGACTTCTGTAGTATTGTGGGGGCTGGAAATTGCATCTTGCAGGAGCCACAGGGTAAAGGGTACATCGCAGATTAATCCGTTGAGCAGAATAACAGAATAATAGATCAACCCCACACGCGCTCAAACTGTAGCACCACATTTCGAAAGCTTCTGTTCTCTTCTTGTCCAAACTATTTAACGTCCATGTTTCACTTCCACACATGGCTACACCCCATACAAATACTTTCAGAAACGACTTCCTGATACTTAAATCTATACTCTTCTTCAGAAACACTGTCCTTGCTACAGCCAGTTTACATTTTATACGCTCTCCACTTCGACCATCATCAGTTATTTTGCTCCCCAAATAGCAAAACTCATCTACTACTTTAAGTGTCTCACTTCCTAATCTAATTCCCTCAGCATCACTCCACTTAATTCGACTACATTCCATTATCCTCGTTTTGCTTATGGTGATGTTCAACTTATATCCTCCTTTCAAGACACTGTCCATTCCGTTCAACTGCTCTTCCAAGTCCTTTGCTGTCTCTGACAGAATTACAATGTCATCGGCGATCCTTAAAGTTTTTATTTCTTCTCCATGGATTTTAATACCTACTCCAAATTTTTCTTTTGTTTCCTTTACTGCTTGCTCAATATACAGATTGAATAACATCGGGGATGGGCTACAACCCTGTCTCACTCCCTTCCCAACGACTACTTCCCTTTCATGCCCCTCGGCTCTTATAACTGCCATCTGGTTTCTCTACAAATTGTAAATAGCCTTTCGCTCCCTGTATTTTACCCCTGCCACCTCCAGAATTTGAAAGAGTATTCCAGTCAACATTGTCAAAAGCTTTCTTTAAGTCTACAAATGCTAGAAACGTGTGACCGTTGTGTCTGGAATGTATGTGTGCACGCTCACTTGTCAATTGCGTATCGTGTACATGAATTCATATAACATTGACTTTATCTTATCGAGTTTGGGTTCGAATGAAGCATCTTGATGTGCAGAATATGATTGTGAAGGCAGAAAATCTAAGCAATGAAGGTCAGGAGACCGCGATGTCTTACATACCTCCCTCCTTCTGACAAAATTTTTGTCTGGGGTTTGTCAATGCCGAGGAAATCATTGACAAAGTCGGGAAAAAATTGTTCTTTTAGATTTTCCAATAAACTTTTCTCAGCCATTCTTAACAATTTTTTCTAATGATTTCTTTATAGCTATTGTTTCTATTTTTTTAAATTTTACAATTTATGTTTCGTTGTTAGGCAAATATAGGCTTTATAAAGGTTGTTATTATTTGTCGTTGCCAGTACATGTCTGTGTTTTTCTTTTTCATTTCCAAAAACTTGTTTTTACAATATTAATTTTTCTAAACTCGTAAGTGCACATTTTATCATGTTTTTGTGTGGTTATATTTTTTCGTTAGTTAAGCTTGCGTAAATGTTTGCAAAAGCTGTGTTGTGTTACATTATCTTTTTCTTTATGTGTCATTGTTTTTTGGTTTTTTTTTTTTTTTGTAAGAATGAAGAAGCGTTTCCTCTTAATTCTATCCCCAGTATTAATATTATTACCCCAAAAAAGTGTTTTTGAATGTTACTTAGAGAAGAAAAATCCTGCACAAATCCTTTTCTAATTTTATATATAAAAGAAATGAATAGACTTTCCATGAGTTTTTGAGATTATATAACTATACTAACTAAGTTTCTTTACAAAAGGTTTAAGTTATCTATAAATTGTGGATTTTACATACATAATAAAAATAATTACTTTCTAAAAAAAGGAAAAAGAAAATATTTTTACAAAAATATCATTTTCTTAACTAGACATTCGTATTTTATCAATTTTTTGTTTCGTTTTGTGCTGCGTCAGTTTCTGTGCTCGACGATCCCCACTGAAATACTGGAAGGCGTCGACTCATTTGTATGCGTGTCACAAATCATAAGAGAAGCACTAGCATGCGATGCCGGGTCTTACTTGTTGACATTGTCATCATGGAGTGGTACTTTTAACCGATGATGATGACTGTGGTTTACTGCATAAACAGTGATATCTTGGTACTCCTTTGCTGTCACACCTGGGACGGTATGGCAGTTTGATATCTGTAGTTGACTACCGACGATCGTCACCCAGTATTGTGCTGTGACGTTTTGGTACTTCACACCTGGTTCGGTATGGCGATTTGATGACGTGGTAGGGAGAATACTGTTCATTTTGCTGAATCAGTTTCTAGATAATGTTGGTTGGTACTCTTAATATTCTGTTTGCCGTTCGCTTGTATTTGTTTGACGATTCAAGGTTTATTTTTGGAGAAGTGGTTGTAGTAGTTGCCATGCCTCAAAGTTCATGGAAAGACATTGGTAGCAATTTGCTTTGTAGGATAGGAGAGAAAGGTATCTTGCTGTCTTCTGCCCTTCTTCATCTTGCATCTTCTCTTCTTCTCTTCTTTCTTGCATTTTCCTGTTCTTCTTGGGCTAGGAATATGTGAATTTTAGTGTAGGAGTGATATAGGATTTGTAGGATCTGACTGCCTTTCCAACTGTTACTTGCTGAGTTTGTAGATCTTAGTCATTTTTTGTACCTTCATTGTCGTCTCGTCATATTGTGATTCTCCCCACGCTCTTCTGTTGTGTAGCAGTGTTGTGACATATGAAATGTCCGTGCTGCGCGTTATCCTCCCGAAGTCCAACCTGGTTGCAACCTGTATTTCCAGTGTGGCGTTGGTCTTCATGTTGTTGTTATTGCCCTAAGTGCTTTCTCAACATGTCTGTATCCTCTCCGTCGCTATCTCGAAGCATCCGGTGTTAAGGGAGCTGGTGATTGGTGTTGGTGGCGATGTCCCTCTGACATGTAGAAATATTTACAATTTTTGTTTTACATATATTTGTTATTTACAAAAAAAACTGATTTTATATAATGCAAAATTTTCTGATAGTGGCAAAAATTATTGTATATATATGATTTATTTTATTTATTCTAATTATGTCCTACCACTTCTTCATTCTTTTAACTGTTGTGTACCATTTATTGTTTGTGTGCATGTTGTAGTGTACTTGATACTACAAGATATTGTTAGTGTGTATTGTCTCTTTTTCTTTTAATTAATGTGTTATTTTGTTGATCTATTAACTTAACTTTTATTTAGTGGTTAGTATAAGATAGGGTGGACGTTAGTTTGTCTAACCTCTTCCGCATTTTTTAATTAAATTTTTACGTTTTGCAGTGTTTGGTGGCCTAATTTCTACTCCTCTTTCTAAGTACCCTTGACCGTTGGCATTTTGATTCCTAAATCCATATCCGCCACTGTGTGAGTGTCCATTACCATTACCATTTCGGTACCAATTATTCTGGTTATCGTTTCTATGCCAATTGTCTCCATTGTGCCACTGTCCTTGTCTGTGAAATTGCCTGAAATTATTGGTGTTAGGATTACGATTATTATTGGAATATCCGTTCCTAGTCCTCCTTTTGTTGTTCCCTTTCCTTTCTTTTTTCTTTCACCTCGTCTTCTTTAAACATAAATTCAAGTTGCCTTCAAACCTCTTTGAATTCTTCGGTATTTTCGTTTTTTCCTGCTGTTCCCTGTTGATACTTTATCGGTAATTTCATTCTACACAGACGTATTAGCTCTCCGTTACTGTATGGTTTGTCTAGGCATCGATTCTTTTTGTCCATTATATCAAAGAATTTTACCACGCTTTTCTCTCCTGAGTTTTCATATGGTGTCATCTGAAGTAACTCGCATTTAATTTTGTTTTGCGCCTCCTTGGACCAATATCTTTCGAGAAATGCTGTTCTGAACTGTAGGTAAGACGTACAGGTAGCCGCGATCTTTTGCATCACCTTTGCTACTGCCCGTGACATGTGTGCACAAATGAAATCAAGTTTGTGAGCTACGCTCCAGTGGTTTGGTAAGCCTACTTGAAACTGGTCGATGAATGTGCGTGCATGCAAGCTACCGCCTTCTTCCTTGAAATGTTGAAATTTTCTAACTGTAAGGAAGTAGTCTGTATCATATCTACTCATAAATCCGGTTTGTGGCTGATTCATGGACTCAAATAATCTGCCACTGCTTGTGTCGTCGTGTTTATTCTCTGGTAATCTACTGCATGTCTGCCTATTCTCAATTTCCTGACTCATATCCGCGTCATATCGTATCATTGGTAAACAAAAGTGTTGTTCGTGTGTTTCTACTCTCGTCGTTCGTGGTATAGTACCTGTGCTGCTATTACGTTGTGTCATTGGATTTACTGGTTCAGTTACCTGTCTTACGATTGGTATCGGCTGAATGTATGTGTTCCGTTTTTATGGGTACTATGCCTGGTCCTGTGGCATGTCATGTATTTCTTTAATCGGGGTTTTCTGTTTCGATTTCTGCGCGAGTGTTACGTCTAGCCTTGGTTCGACTTGAACTTTCTTAGACGGCGCGTGTTCGTGTATGGAATAATGCTTGACGCGTCAGTTGTTTCGCTACAGGTGTAATCGGTCTCGATCTTTTCTTCGACGGTTTGTATCAACTCTGTTCGAAGCTTTTCAAACTGATCTCTGTTTTTAAGTTCTATTTTATTAATCCGCTGATCATAGTTTTTCAGTGCAACCTTTGCGACCTTGCTTTGAATTGCTTGTTCTTCCGTAATTTGTATTGTTGTTCGAGTGGCTTTTTTCGTAAAACGTTCCACCTTTTTGTCAACTTTTACGATGTCCAATTGGACCTTGTCCACGTCAGTGCGTAATTGCTGCTGACCTTGTGTTAGTACCTGAATTCTTTCTCTAGATTCTTTCACGTCTTTGTTTATTTGAGTGATCCGACTATCAATTCTGGCGATCCCTTCTTCCATCTGGATTTTGACCTGTTGGATCTGTGTCTTAATCTCTTGTCTCAAGTTCTGATTATCCTGTTGGATCTGTGTCTTAATAGCCTGATTATCCTGTTTCAATTCCTGATACTGTTTTGTCATCTGTGTAATAATATTATTAATACCCTGATTCTGTTTCGTCACACTAGCGTTCATTTTTTGTAACATCTCCATGATCGTGTCCTGTCCTGTAACACTACCTTCTGCTGAACTATGTATTCTCGATCTATTGTTGTCTACTCGGTCAGTTACGTCGTTTACTGGGCTATGCTGTGGCGTTTCTAAGTTTGATAACTGCAATAACCCGTGCTGTCTGTGTTGAGGACTAGTTGCGTTTGTCATTGAACCATTACGTGGCGCAAACACCTCCGCATTCTGCCATCTCTGTTGTGTATGTTTTGTGTTTGTAGGTACAGTTGCGTCTGTTACGGAACCTTTTCGTGGCGCTCGTAGCTCCGCAAAATTCTGTGTCTGCTGTTGGGTCATATTTGGAATGTGTACGATAGGTTCGACGTATTCTAAATGTTTCCCCTCTTCCTCACAGTCTACTTCTCTTTGAACGTTAGCTAACTGCCGGTTCATTGACTGTATTGACGCGTATTCTGTCCCTGAATATGCGGCAAACAAACGCGTTTCCTGTGCTCGTTTCGCTTCTAATCTTTGCCATTTCCTACGTGAGCTATCTATTTCTGGCTCAGAATGTGCCCTACTTGGAATTTCATATTCTGGAAATTCGATGTTCTCATCCCTTCGATTCCCATCTGTCTGATCTGTCTCAATTTTCTCCCAGTCTAACTGAGCCTGCTGATTCTGCAGCTCCCCGACTGTCCTATTCCCTGATTCACCGTCTGTCCTATTTTCAGGTTCACCTTCTCTCCTACTGTCAATAAGCTCGTTTACTTGCTGTCTATCTAGTTGATTCTCCTCCATCTTGTCTACTTGCTGTCTCTCACGCAACCTTTTGGCTTGTGCTCTCGTTAACATGGAAATTCTTTCAACACACCACAATCCTATCTACAAAACGTTACGACCACTTAGCAGTTGGTTGAACCAACAACAACGACAACGTCGTGACTTCTCGGCTAATGTTCTGTCTGCTCTGCTACAGTCTCCAATCTCCACCTGTGCGCTTGCAAAAGAAAAATGTTATTTCTTAATTCTAATTTATGTGCTGCTGCGTCACACTGCGTCTGTGCGTCACTCTGCGTCTGTGCCCATCACCTGAAAATTCTATGCCCTAACAGTTACACAAGATTAGTAACAAAAAATGCAAAATTTTTCAACACAATAACACACGCCCTTTTCCCTACAATTCTGCTTCCTTCACTACCTCTATCTATTCTGATCGCAATCTTTACAAATGGCTATTTAATACATGAAAGAAAGTTCTTCAAAGTGCTACTGCTGCGACCTGCCATACCTAACTATCCTGACACTTTCCTATCATGGTAGCTTACCTATTTTAACTATCCTGGCAGTTTACCTATTTTATGTATCCTGGCTGTTTACCTATTTTACCTATCCTGGCAGTTTACTTATTTTACCTATCCTGGCAGTTTACCTATTTTACCTATCCTGGCTGGGTCGCCATTTTCTGAGTGCATGTGGGGTTGATCTATTATTCTGTTATTCTGTGCAACGGATTAATCTGAGATGTACCCTTTACCCTGTGGCTCCTGCAAGATGCAATTTCCACCCCCACACTACTACAGAAGTCTGACGGATGCTCCTAATGTTCTCCTAAAGAGAAATGCCTGAAGAACTTTCAGCAATAAATATCTTCTGGAGTCGTCTGCTGTAAGGAAATGACACAAAAATTCACAAAATTTCTTACATAACTAGTGGGATACTTGGGTACTGGAGTAGTGCTAGGTAGTGTAAGAAAAACATGAATCTAACGAAAGTTATTATTTATTTTGCAAAAATTCTGAGAAATCACAATGACACTTTTAGTTATGAATTGAACAAGTTATATCCTGGTGCTTTTCGGAATGTGCAGTTACCTTTCAAGGATAGGATTCCTAATGAAATTTCTATACAAAGTTTAAGATGCTTGTTGCCTTGGCAGAATGGCTCAGAGGCGCGCCTACTCAACTTGAATAATTATCCTTTAGAATGTTGTTAGGTATGATCGAGGCTGTCACGTGTGAAATGCAGTGAAGTGTACTGTTGTGGAGGAAATATGGAGCTCACAATAGCTGTAGTGCACAATACCATAAGCTGCGATGACTGCTGTCTGCGCCACTCGTTCCTGACAAATCAGATAACTCTCGTTCTATCTGGATTGACCTTCACCAATCAAACTCTCCCTATGCCTTGATGAAGTCAAGGATTCCTATTCACCCCTAGTCTAACTATTGGCGTGGTACACCGGTCAGATAACCAGTCCACCGCGATGCCATTCAAAATTCGCTCACAGGCGTTTAACTATGTCTGTTCACACTGCACAATAAGTGTGTCGGCCGACACAGTGAACAACGCTTAATCACAAGGACTCAATATAGAGTATCACTTCGATTCGCTCTCGACAGAGGTGCTCTCCCAGTGAAGTACTGAGGAGAGACTTGTTCCTCGCTCTTTCAAGTACACATACGAGCGCGCACGCTCTCGTTACGTGTTCTCGCTCCAAGGGCGACAACGGAACGGTGCCTCTCCACGCCAGACATGAAGGGGTATATCTTTCGGTCTCTTCCATTATTCCTTCAGCTCAAGGCATCAGAAATATCGTCCGCCAATCAGCATTGCTTTTCTAAAACAGGAGAATGACGTTTCGTTTAAGGCGACCAATCCGGAAATTTGTAGCTTTGGCATTTGGCATTTGCTATCTCCCTGTGAAAATCTATGAAACTGCGTGCTATGTGTAAAGAATGTGTAGACTGACCGCTCCCACACAATGTAGCGGAATTTGCTTTTAAGCCGAACACGGGGTTGTTGCCCCTTTCACTCAGGCCCACACTGTCCACTACGGGCGGTCAGCGGCCGACATGGGCTGGGTCGTCCTCTGAAGGGCCTGGAGTCCCGCTGTGCGACCTCTCTCCCGAACTAAAAGCCTCTGTGACCGTCGTGTCTGGAATTTATGTGTGCACGCCAGCCTCGGGTATTTCAACCACGGTTCGCTCACTTGTCAATTGCATATCGTTTACATGAATTCATAAAACATTGACTTTATCTTATCGAGTTTGGGTTCGAATGAAGCATCTTGATGTGTGGAATATGATTGTGAAGGCGGAAAATGTAAGCAATGAAGGAGACCGTGACGTCTTACAACAGAAGAATGCTGAAGATGAGATTGGTAGATCACATAACTAATGAGGAGGTATTGAATAGAACTGGGGAGTAGTTTGTGGCACAACTTGACTAGAAGAAGGGATCGATTGGTAGGACATGTTCTGAGGCATCAAGGGATCACAAATTTAGAATTGGAGAGCAGCGTGGAGGGTCAAAATCCTAGAGGGAGACCAAGAGATGAATACACTAAGCAGATCAGAAGGATGTAGGCTACAGTACGTGCTGGGAGATGAAGCAGCTTGCACAGGATGCAGTAGCATGGAGAGCTGCATCAAACCAATCTCAGGACTGAAGACCACAACAACAACATTATTTTTGTATTGTAATTTCATGTACTGACACGTTCCATGACCTTGGAGATTTTCTCCTCAATTTGGTCCTATGAAACTTGATGTGTAAATAAAGGATAAGTAAAATTTTGAAAGACTATTGGTGGTTCCAGATATAGCACGCAACATCAAAACAACAGTGGAACGCCGATTCAGAACTGTTCCTATAACATTGTTTAACATAGCTCAAAGTGGTACTTCTACATGTAACTAATGTTACAGTAAACGCACTTCACATTCAATAAGCTTGTTACAGGTCATGGATCAAGATTATGGTGAGTTAATCATGACAAGTTTACACCTCAACTGTTCTATTTAGTCACCCATATATCACTGTCCAAGAGCTGAACTCCGTTCATGAGTAACTACACTACTGGCCAGTAAAATTGCTACACCAAGAAGAAATGCAGATGGTAAAAGGGTATTCATTGGACAAATATATTATACTAGAACTGACATGTGATTACATTTTCACGCAGTTTGGGTGCATAGATCCTGAGAAATCAGTACCCAGAACGACCACCTCTGGCCGTAATAACGGCCTTGATACGCCTGGGCATTGAATCAAACAGAGCTTGGATGGAGTGTACAGGTACAGCTGCCCATGCAGCTTCAACACGATACCACAGTTCATCAAGAGTAGTGGCAAATGGTTCAAATGGCTCTGAGCACTATGGGACTTAACAGCTATGGTCATCAGTCCCCTAGAACTTAGAACTACGTAAACCTAACTAACCTAAGGACATCACACAACACCCAGCCATCACGAGGCAGAGAAAATCCCTGACCCCGCCGGGAATCGAACCCGGGAACCCGCGCGTGGGAAGCGAGAACGCTACCGCACGACCACGAGATGCGGGCGTCAAGAGTAGTGACTGGCGTATTGTGACGAGCCATTTGCTCGTCCACCATTGAAAAGACGTTTTCAGTTGGTGAGAGAGCTGGAGAATGTGCTGGCCAGGGCAGCAGTCGAACATTTTCTGTATCCAGAAAGGCCCGTACAGGACCTGCAACATGCGGTCGTGCATTATCCTGCTGATATGTAGGGTTTCGCAGGGATCGAATGAAGGGTAGAGCCACGGGTCGTAACACATCTGAAATGTAACGTCCGCTGTTCAAAGTGCCGTCAGTGCGAACAAGAGTTGACCGAGACGTGTAACCAATGGCACCCCACACCATCACGCCGGATGATACGCCAGTATGGCGATGACGAATACACGCTTCCATTGTGCGTTCACGACGATGTCGCCATACACGGATGCGACCATCATGATGCTGTAAACAGAACCTGGATTCATCCGAAAAAATGACGTTTTGCCATTCGTGCAGCCAGGTTCGACGTTGAGTACACCATCGCAGACATTCCTGTCTGTGATGCAGCGTCAAGGGGTACCGTAGCCATGGTCTCCGAGCTGATAGGTCATGCTGCTGCAAACTTCATCGAACTGTTCGTGCAGATGGGTGTTGTGTTGCAAACGTCTCCATCTGTTGACTCAGGGATCGAGATGTGGCTGCACGATCCGTTACAGCCGTGTGGATAAGATCCCTGTCATCTCGACTATTAGTGGTACGAGGCCATGGGGATCCAGCACGGCGTTCCGGATTGCGCTCCTGAACCCACCGATTCCATATCCTGCTAAGTCATCGGATCTCGACCAACGCGAGCAGCAATGTCGCGATACGATAAACCGCAATCGCGATAGGCTACAATCCGACCTTTATCAAAGTCGCAAACGTGATGGTACGCATTTCTCCTCCTTACACGAGGCATCACAACATCGTTTCACCAGGCAACGCCGGTCAACTGCTGTTTGTGTATGAGAAATCGGTTGGAAACGTTCCTCATGTGAGCACGTTGTATGTGTCGCCACAGGCGCCAACCTTGTTTGAATGCTCTGAAAAGCTAATCATTTGCATATCACAGCATCTTCTTCTTGTCGGTTAAATTTGACGTCTGTAGCACATCGTCTTCATAGTGTAGCAATTTTAATGTCCAGTAGAGTAATTATGCCACGAAACCTCTGTAGCAATTAATGTGCAGCTTAATTACTTGCACTACAAGAAAACGAAACGTTATAATATTCATTGCTTCTCTGACGACCACCAGTTATGGAGAAATTGCTTTCACATAGAGTGAAGACTCATAAAGTTCATAGTTACAAATTGTCTTGTGTTGTCAAATTAACTGTAGAAACAAATGTCTATAAATGTTCCGCCTCTTTCTATAACAAGTCTGTGAAACATTTTCAGCTAACCAGAATTAGATGTGCTAGAGCCTATAGTTACAGCGTAAACGTTTTGTATGATTTGACAACTGCAAATAGGTACATGCTGACGTGTGAACATTTGAGTAGGCCAGTGCCCTGGACTGCCGCCAGCACTCCCACAATTCTGCCAACACTTGCGGCTGGCTGGCCACGCGCAATACGTGGCTCCAGATAACACCCCGCGGCCGCTGGTCCTTTTGGCATGCTCTGACGTCATCGCTGTTAATTTACGCCACTGTCAGCTGCTCCCACTCACTCCTGAATACCGCCTGGGGCGGAGGTGTTTCGCACGCCCCCAGTGTCGATGAATGGTCGGGGCTGCTCGGAGGTAGCGGGTGTCGATGAATGGTCGGGGCTGGTCTGAACAGGTAGCGCGCCTATGAGTCGGCGCCCTTCAGCTGCCGCCGTAAGCCGCCTTGTCGTCCCTTATCCCGCATGAGTCTTTCACACCACATACATAGACATCAGGACACAAGCTTAACCTAACTTCCTTATGCTAACTCTTGAGTTTTAGTACATACTGAATATTAAAAGTCGTAGCCACTTATCACGGAAGTTTGCAGTGATAACAAAAACATCAACTCAGAAAAGAATCCTAAGCTAGTTTACACGAATGAAAATTGAATGACCTCCTGTTAAATGACTTTACAAAACGGGAGGAAACGTTATACAAAACTTAATACTATTAACATAGAAATATTGTAACTCAAGATTGCCTTAGCTACCACATTAAATGAATTTACTCATGATTGAGGTGCCAAGAAGGAATATACACTGCCGGCCGGAATGGCCGTGCGGTTCTAGGCGCTACAGTCTGGAGCCGAGCGAGCGCTACGGTCGCAGGTTCGAATCCTGCCTCGGGCATGGATGTGTGTGATGCCCTTAGGTTAGTTAGGTTTAATTAGTTCTAAGTTCTAGGGGACTGATGACCTCAGAAGTTAAGTCGCATAGTGCTCAGAGCCATTTGAACCATTTTTGAATATACACTATGTGATCAAAAGTATCCGGACACCCCCAAAACATACGTTTTTCATATTAGCCGCATTGTGCTGTCACCTACTGCCAGGTACTCCACATCAGCGACCTCAGTAGTCATTAGACGCCATGACAGAGCAGAATGGGGCGTTCCGCGGAAATCACAGACTTCGAACGTGATCAGGTGACTGGGTATCACTTGTGTCATACGTCTGTACGCGAGAATTCCACACTCCTAAATGTCTCTAGGTCCACTGTTTCTGATGTGATAGTGAAGTGGAAACGTGAAGGGACACGTACAGCACAAAAGCGTACAGACTGACCTCATCTGTTGACTGACAGTGACCGCCGACAGTTGAAGATGGTCGTAATGTGTAATAGGCAGACATCTATCTAGATCATCACACAGGAATTCCAAACTGCATCAGGATACACTGCAAGTACTATGACAGTTAGGCGGGAGGTGAGAAAACTTGGATTTCATGGTCGAAGGGCTGCTCATAAACCACACATCATGCCAGTAAATAGCAAATGACGCCTCGCAAGTTGTTAGGAGGGTAAACATTGAACGATTAAACAGTGGAAAAACGTTGTGTGGAGTGACGAATTTCGTTACACGATGTGGCGATCCGATGGCAGGGTGTGGTTACGGCGAATGCGCGGTGAACATCATCTGCCAGCGTGCGTAGCGCCAATAGTAAATTTCGGATGCGGTGGTGTTGTCGTGGTCGTGTGTTTGATCGAGGGGGCTTTCACCCCTTGTTGTTTTGCGTGCCACTATCACAGCACAGGCCTACATTGCTGTTTTAAGCACCTTCTTGCTTCCCACCATAGAAGAGCAATTCAGAGATGGCGACTGCATCTTTCAACACGCTCGAGCACCTGTTGATAATGCACGGCCTGTGGCGGAGTGGTTACACGACAATAACATCCCTGTGATGGACTGGCCTGCACAGAGTCCTGACCTGAATCCTATAGAATACCTTCGGGATGTTTTGGAACGCCGACTTCGTGCCAGGCCTCACCGACCGACATCGATGCCTCTCAGTGCAGCACTCCACGGAGAATGGGCTGCCATTTCCCAAGAAACCTTCCAGCACCTGACTGAACGTATGCCTGCGAGAGAGTAAGCTGTCATCAAGGCTAAGGGTGGGCTAACACCATATTGAATTCAAGCATTACCGATGGAGGGCTCCACGAACTTTCATTTTCAGCCGGGTAAACGGATACTTTTGATGGCGTAGTGTATATAAATACTTTACATAAATAGGTGCCACTAATATGGTACAGACCTCCGTGCTTCCTGCGATAACCTCAAGAGAGGCTCAAACATTACATCAGCAAGAACGTGAGGAGAACCGGTTTTCTGCGTTCTGGGGAATTCTTGTTCAAGAAATTGGTATTTGCCACCACAACAATTCAGATTACCCTCGTCAGTAACCATCTTATGGTTACGTTCTCAGACATGCATGATAATTAAGAAGTCCGTGAATTATCTTCAGTTATTGACATAAAAGTTTATGCAATTGAAATCGTAATTTACAGTTACCCATGTTACGGTGGCTAAACAGAAGTAACACGTGATTCTGTATATAATAACACCATTACAAGAAGATCAAGCATTCCAAGTATCCTTTACTCCTACTACTGATAGGCGTGGAATGTCTTTATGCATCGAATAATGTAAGGAAAACATTTGACTTGAAAGAGACACGTGATTCCTTCGTCTGAGTAACAAAAAAGGAAACAAATTAATGGAACTGCATATTACCTTTCATCACACCAAGACTCCACACAAGGTCTTTCTGCCGGTCATCTCAGCTTCCTTTTCGTTACATCAAAGAACTGACTCGCCCATGTTTAGATCAGCTGATTGTTTGGTTGTCAACATCTCTATTCCTGCTCTATCATACAAGTAAGATTCTTTACATTCCTCCAAGGTTCAACGTCTCTAACGTCTTTCAATTAGTCTAGTTGGTAATAAGTTATCTCTCAAAATGAAAACAACACACAGATTTTTCACACATCACATTCCCATTCATTCTAAACACAGTCAAAATAAATTCTCTTAGACTTTCCATATATAAGTTATCATACTGTAGTACAGGTAATTTAAGAGACAATTGTTGGATACTCCCTGTATTCAATGCAGATATTTCCTTGTTCCCACTGGATCAAAGGACCGTCTATCCTTGAATTCTTTCTCTGGGAAGCATAATTTCTGTTGAATTATTTTCTTTCTCGAGGCTACTCAGATTCGCCCCCCCCCCCCCCCCCCCCATGAACCATGGACCTTGCCGTTGGTGGGGAGGCTTGCGTGCCTCAACGATACAGATAGCCATACGGTAGGTGCAACCACAACGGAGGGGTATCTGTTGAGAGGCCACACAAACGTGTGGTTCCTGAAGAGGGGCAGCAGCCTTTTCAGTAGTTGCAGGGGCAACAGTCTGGATGATTGACTGACCTGGCCTTGTAACAATACCCAAAATGGCCTTGCTCTGCTGGTACTGCGAACGGCTGAAAGCAAGGGGAAACTACAGCCGTAATTTTTCCCGACGGCATGCAGCTTTACTGTATGATTGAATGATGATGGCGTCCTCTTGGGTAAAATATTCCGGAGGTAAAATAATCCCCCATTCGGATCTTCGGGCGGGGACTACTCAAGAGGACGTCGTTATCAGGAGAAAGAAAACTCGCGTTCTACGGATCGGAGCGTGGAATGTCAGATCCCTTAATCGGGTAGGTAGGTTAGAAAATTTAAAAAGGGAAATAGATAGGTTAAAGTTAGATATAGTGGGAATTAGTGAAGTTCGGTGGCAGGAGGAACAAGACTTCTGGTCAGGTGACTACAGGGTTATAAACACAAAGTCAAATAGGGGTAATGCAGGAGTAGGTTTAATAATGAATAGGAAAATAGGAACGCGGGTAAGCTACTGCAAACAGCTTACTGAACGCATTATTGTGGCCAAGATAGATACGAAGCCCATGCCTACTACAGTAGTACAAGTTTATATGCCAACTAGCTCTGCAGATGATGAAGAAATTGATGAAATGTATGACGAGATAAATGAAATTATTCAGGTAGTGAAGGGAGACGAAAATTTAATAGTCATGGGTGACTGGAATTAGAGTGTAGGAAAAGGGAGAGAAGGAAACGTAGTAGGTGAATATGGATTGGGGCTAAGAAATGAAAGAGGAAGCCGCCTGGTAGAATTTTGCACAGAGCACAACTTAATCATAGCTAACACTTGGTTTAAGAATCATGATAGAAGGTTGTATACATGGAAGAACCCTGGAGATACTAAAATGTATCAGATAGATTATATAATGGTAAGACAGAGATTTAGGAACCAGGTTTTAAATTGTAAGACATTTCCAGGGGCAGATGTGGACTCTGACCACAATTTATTGGTTATGACCTGTAGATTAAAACTGAAGAAACTGCAAAAAGGTGGGAATTTAAGGAGATGGGACCTGGATAAACTGAAAGAACCAGAGGTTGTACAGAGTTTCAGGGAGAGCATAAGGGAACAATTGGCAGGAATGGGGGAAAGAAATACAGTAGAAGGAGACTGGGTAGCTTTGAGGAATGAAACAGTGAAGGCAGCAGAGGATCAAACAGATAAAAAGACAAGGGCTAGTAGAAATACTTGGGTAACAGAAGAGATACTGAATTTAACTGATGAAAGGAGAAAATACAAAAATGCAGTAAGTGAAGCAGGCAAAACGGAATACAAACGTCTCAAAAATGAGATCGACAGGAAGTGCAAAATGGCTAAGCAGGGATGGCTAGAGGACAAATGTAAGGATGTAGAGGCTTATCTCACTAGTGGTAAGATAGATACAGCCTACAGTAAAATTAAAGAGACCTTTGGAGAAAAGAGAACCACTTGCATGAATATCATGAGCTCAGATGAAAACCCAGTTCTAAGCAAAGAAGGGAAAGCAGAAAGGTGGAATGAGTATATAGAGGGTCTATACAAGGGATATGTACTTGAGGGCAATGCTATAGAAATGGAAGAGGATGTAGATGAAGATGAAATGGGAGGTATGATACTGCGTGAAGAGTTTGATAGAGCACTAAAGGACCTGAGTTGAAACAAGGCCCCGGGAGTAGACAACATTCCATTAGAACTACTGACAGCCTTGGGAGAGCCAGTCCTGACAAAGCTCTACCATCTGGTGAGCAAGACGTGTGAAACAGGCGAAATTCCCTCAGACTTCAAGGAGAATATAATAATTCCAATCCCAAAGAGAGCAGGTGTTGACAGATGTGAAAATTGCCGAACTATCAGTTTAATAAGTCCTACCTGCAAAATACTAACGCGAATTCTTTACAGACGAATGGAAAAACTGTTAGAAGCCGACCTCGGGGAAATCAGTTTGGATTACGTAGAAATGTTGGAACACGTGAGGCAATACTGACCCTACGACTTATCTTAGAAGAAAGATTAAGGAAAGTCAACTTACGTTTCTAGCATTTGTAGACTTAGATAAAGCTTTTGACAATGTTGATTGGAATACTCTCTTTCAAATCCTGAAGGTGGCAGGGGTAAAATACGTCGAGGGGCATGAAAGGGAAGTAGTGGTGGGGAAGGGAGTGAGGCGGGGTTGTAGCCTCTCCCCGATGCTATTCAATCTGTATATTGACCAAGCAGTAAAGGAAACGAAAGAAAAGTTCGGAGTAGGTATTAAAATCCATGGAGAAGAAATAAAAACTTTGAGGTTCGCCGATGACAAAGTCATTCTGTCAGAGACAGCAAAGGACTTGGAAGAGCAGTTGAACGGAATGGACAGTATCTTGAGAGGAGGGTGTAAGATGAACATCAACAAAAGCAAAACAAGGATAATGGAATGTAGTCGAATTAAGTCGGGTAATGCTTAGGGAATTAGATTAGGAAATGAGATGCTTAAAGTAGTACAGGAGTTTTGCTATTTGGGGAGCAAAATAACTGATGATGGTCGAAGTAGAGTGGATATAAAATGTAGACTGGCAATGGCAAGAAAAGCGTTTCTGAAGAAGAAAAATTTGTTAACATCGAGTATAGATTTAAGTGTCAGGAAGTTGTTTCTGAAAGTATTTGTATGGAGTGTAGCGATGTATGGAAGTGAAACATGGACGATAAATAGGTTAGACAAGAAGAGAATAGAAGCTTTCGAAATGTGGTGCTACAGAAGAATGCTGAAGATTAGATGGGTAGATCACATAACTAATGAGGAGGTATTGAATAGAATTTGGGAGGAGTTTGTGGCACAACTTGACCAGAAGAAGGGATCGGTTGGAAGGACATGTTCTGAGGCATCAAGGGATCACCAATTTAGTACTGGAGGGCAGCGTGGAGGGTAAAAATCGTAGAGGGAGACCAAGAGATGAATACACTAAGCAGATTCAGAATGGTGTAGGCTGCAGTAGGTACTGGGAGATGAAGAAGCTTGCACAGGATAGAGTAGCATGGAGAGCTGCATCAAACAGTCTCAGGACTGAAGACCACAACAACAACAACAATCGTGTGAGTGTAATGTTTTGTTAATAATTTGAGTTCGTTCTGGTTTATAAAGTTATCTTTGGTGAACACATTTCATTGGGTAGAATATTCGATCTAAAATCAAGTCAAAATGTAAAAAGTTAATTACAGACCACTGGTGATGCTTTACCTCAATAAAGCGAAACGCGTCTGGTGAAACATGGTGCATCGCCACCTCCTCCCCAAAACTAGTTGTTAATGAAGTGCACCATTTCTGAAAATCTCCTAAAAATCGTCTGATTACAAGAGTTCAGTTTATACACCACTAGCGGAACATAACCTCAAGGCTGCCTAGAATCGAAACTAATGAAAGTAAAACAGAAATATATATTAGCCAGACGGCAACGCAAATTACACATATTGGAAAGATGTGTACTTGCGTTATTATTATTATTATTATTACTGAAAACTTATGCAGCGTTTAAGAACATATAAGGTACATTCTAGCAGACTGTAACATGCCATAACTTCATCATCATTAGTCTGGGTCTTCCAGTTACAGTTCCCCACGCCCCCTCTTTTCCCTTTCAGAATTGCATACTCGAGTTTACGTTTAAGTTTAAAGACACGTCATCCTACCGAGGATTAGCTGCAGCCCTTACCGAAACCGTCTAATAGGGTGCTGTGAATATAAAACTGGAATGTAAGATTCATAAACTACTGCAAATTCTGTGTGAACATACAAGCTCCATGAATGGGCGCTTGACGATATCTCGCATAAATCGAAGTGTTAGAGTAAGACAACTAGAATCTATACGTGTAAAGTAGGGAGGTTTACTCACAGCCCAAGGAGGAAAGAGTTTTATGGATAATAATTGTCCAGCGACTTCCACTGCTGACGACCCGGTATTATTCAATATTAACTAATTTTTGTTTCATTGTGAAATAGTTATTTTCACTTATTTTACTGATCGAAGTATGTCTTGCCAGACCTATTAATTTAATTTGGTAGTTGTATAGAAAATCTTTTTACATTGATTTACGTAAGTCCTGTTAATTACCACAGCTGACATGGCGACATGTGTGGTATCGATAGCTGCGATGCCACTGCTTAGGTTGGCACTACGACAGACACCGACGACAGCACCCTCTAGCCGGCGCTGGAGAGCTCTATGAGCATCGCTACAGATTCTACCCATTTGATCAGGTGCAGACAGCCAGGACACTTTGCTTCAACTTCATACCACCTTGCAAGTTATGTAATATGTTTGCGTATGTTATCCGCTAGTAAAGGTGTCTTAAACCGTGTTTGCAGTACCGAGAGATTAGTACTTTTTCCTGTTCCTGTTCCTTACCCACGCGCAGCCTCCCGAACATTCAGTCCTGTTATTTATGAACTACACCATTTCATCACATAACCTTATAAGCCTCTTGACGAAAAAGGATACGATGTAGTTGGATACAATGTTCGCTTTTTTCTCATAAATGCGAAACGTACTCAAGTAGAGAGATTTTGTAGACTTCAACATAAGAATGCTTGTAGCCCAATATCTTGGAAGTTTACCTGTAACCTTAGACCATAATATATTACAGGGAATTCGAAGGAACACAAGATTGTCCTGAATTTCCTAAAAACTAATTGTTTAGGGTAAAATACCGTTTAGCGGGCTATAGCCCAGTGGGAAAGTGGTGTTTAAGGTGTTCTTGTGATCGCTTTGCTTCTGCATATAAAAACATTTTTACAAACTGAACAGAAAGGCAGTTCAACATTTTCAGTATCTGGTATCTCGTTCCTGGAACTTTTTTGAGAAACCATGAAATCAGAATCAGAGATAATCGTTATCACAATGTACTACAAATTGTTGGCATTTCTTTTTCTTCACTGCTAATTCGAAATATTTCTCGTTGACCTGTAACGTTCTGGCTACGAGTAGTAGTTATAGCCACATGGTCCACAGTAATGTCACATCTGAAGCCAACCAACCTGCTTTCTCCACGGCGATGGCTGCAGCGGTCGGCCTAGGACGCAGTCGTTTACTCACACCTTGTACCAGCTGCTCGCATTCTAAGGAACGTATTGATATGGGCAAGTACTCAACACAGCTTGAAAGCAGCACCTTGTAAGTGGTACAAATTTGCGTCAATAAATATAGAGCACTTAGTAGCTCGTAATAGATCGTGATAACGCATCGTGATAACAAGCAACAAAATTGCTGTTGTTCTACATTACTGAGGTGAAGAGCAGTGGAATTCACACATGTGTCTGAAGCAGTTCGCGACATTGTCATCTCGTTGTGCGATAACTTCTACGAAGAAAAGGTGAAGCAGTGCGAAGATATGTGTGCAGCAGCAGCTCTGCGTTGGACTCGTTACAAACGTATAAATTCAGGTCACTCTCTGTGAAAATGTCTATGATCATTCAAAAAGATGAATTTTCTTCCGCTATGCTCGTGGTAATGTCTGCAGGAAATTCGTAACTGACTTTGATAAGCTTTTTGCACAAAGTTACCTGCTGATAGTGTATCACTCATACGAAAGAAATCTGTGATTTAAGTCGCTGTATGACGTTGAGCTTAATGGCAGAGTTTCCGTGGCTGCAGCACATTGGAATCGTAAACATTAGGTGTCGGCTTGCTCTTGTCAAATTCGCCATCTCTTCATCGGACACTAAAGGCAGCTCACAGTTAATATAGCCTTCCTTTCCTGCTTCTCGCCATACGTAGCTTTCGGTTGTAGTTAGTGCAGCTCATTCCACTCTCACCACTTTGTATTACTAATGTTTTTGAGTCTGCCTCTTGATACTTTCACACGATTTTTCTTTCTTAGATCAATACTCCTCTATATTCTAGTGGAATCAGGTAGCAGACAGCACTCCTAATCTCACTGTCATCTTCCTTCATCATGATCTTCTTGGTGTCCTTCATACTGATAACTAACAGCCGTCTTCAGTTAACGCTCACGGTCGTCTTTATATATTTGATGCTTCAAACAAAAATTTCAATTACAGATAAGCGTTCACAACAGTTTTTCCGGCAAGCCCTATCATAGACACATCAGGCTGTAATTTGTGTCGCTACTACATCTAATCTTTGGTAGCGACCCGGAAAACAGACTCGTGAGTTTAAAGAAAAATGATTAGTTATTACTACAAAAAGAGGTAAGTCATCTAGGAGTGCACAGATTATGAACTGTTAGTGTGACTGAGGTCGACTTATAGGGTATCGTCCGTGCAATCCACGTTTCTGCAGTTTGTATAATCTGAAACATCTTTGAACCTTACTGAAATACAAGACACTAACCTTTGAACACAAAGCGAGCATTTGTCGGAGAATTGAATGTGACCTGCAGTAAGTGCTGACCGTGCTGCTGCCTTTACCATCTGTCTACTGTACGTAACGTGTGCAAGCCTCTTCATCTCCGAATATCTACTGCAACCCACATCCTTCTGAATCTGCTTGTTGTGTTTATCTCTTGTTCTCCTTTTACCATTTTTACCATCCACATTTCCCTCTAGTTGTAAACTTGTGATCTCTTGATGATGTCTCAGAATGTGTCGTATCAAACGGCCTCTTCTTTTATTCAAGTTAAGTCACAAATTTCTTTTCTTCCCTGTTATGTTCAGTACCTCCTCACTGGTTATATGATCTATCCTTCTAATCACAGCATTACCTGTAGCGCCACATTTCAAAAGCCTCCACTCTCTTCTTGTCTGAACCGTTTATTGTCCACGTCCCAGTTCCATACAAGACTGCACTCCAGAGAAATGCATTCAGAAAAGACTTTCTAAAACTTAAATATATATTCGATGTTAATAAATTTCTTCTCTTCGGAAACGATTTTCTTGCGATAGCCAGTCTGCACTTTATATACTGTTTACTTCAGGCATCATCGGTTATTTTACAGCGGAAATAGCAAAACTCATCTTCTAGTTTTAGCATATCGCCTGATTTAATTCGCCTATGTTGCGCTTCAGTTGATATGATTTGTGATGTTCATCTTATATCCTCCTTTCAAGAGACTGTCCATTCCGCTCGACTTCAAAAATGGTTCAAATGGCTCTGAGCACTATGGGACTTAACATCTGAGGTCATCAGTCCCCTAGAACTTAGAACCACTTAAACCTAACTAACCTAAGGACATCACACACATCCATGCCCGAGGCAGGATTCGAACCTGCGACCGTAGCGGTCGCGCGGTTCCAGACTGAAGCGCCTTTAACCGCGTGGCCACACTGGCCGGCCCGCTCGACTTCCATTCCAAGTTCTTTGCTGTGTCTGACAGAATTACGTTGTCACCGGCAAGCCTCAAAGTTTTATTTCTTCTCCCTGAATTTTGATTACCTACCTAAAAATGCTGAAACATCAGCAGATATGGAATAATAACCGTGGCGTTCGGGAATTTTGGGATATGCGTGAGAGTTGGTAGAATTATACAGGGTATGGAATTGCAGTATGCCCTGTTGCAAACAGAGAGCTTACATAAGCACACTATTACAATAAAAAAAGAAGGTTCTCAAAAATAATCACATAGACACCAGATTTGTTAATAACTTTCTAGATTAGAAAACCACACCTTTTACAGATATGCACTGATGTCATTAACCAACATCTAAAAGCATTCTAAGCAGAAAAGAAGTCGATCAATTTGGAGGATACACACATTATTGACGTGAGAGAATCTAACAGATTGTCGCTGGATGTAGCATGTTCGTGGATGGTCATAGACTACTCAAACCCATCCAGAAAGAACTAAGTTCTGTTTTCAGTCAGAATGCCAAGTAAAAATAAAAGTTTGCCTTTTGTAACTGTGACATTCAAAACCTAAATTCGTTTTGCATGAATGCAGCCAGTTATATCTGGCTTGCATTTGTTAGACGGATAGCATGTAGCCATCTCAGTAACAGACTTGCAACAACGTGAAGTGAAACAGCAATGGACGACTGCTAGACTGAGCAGAACCAAGACAAGCTACAAGAGTATCTGGGACCACTCCAGGCCGAGTTCAGAATGCATTCTTATGGCGGCAAGCGCCTGATTGGCTGCCAAAAACTAAGAGCTCCCTGTAAGACTTATTTTTTCCTTTTCAATATTATTTAGCCATTACTGCGAGACGTGTCAGTCACTCGTCTGACATGACCAAAGATCTGCTCAAGACTGTGCGCAACTGATGCCAGCATGTCTAAGTGGGTGCCTCTCTGGGTGACACATGATGGCGTCATGTTTATGTATCAATCAAACGAGTCGGGTAGTAAACCGGACACGTTTCATTATGCCCTCGTTTTAAGTTCACGGCTGTAAACGAGGGCATGATAGCCAGCGAATAGCAAGTAACTGTTCTGTGTTTTGTGCTCCTACTAATTTCGTTTCAGACTTTTGTGCGAAGGTATTCACAGAAAGTTCGTTGAGATTAAGCACCACTGTAGCTTAATTACCTTCTTCTTTATGTCTGTAAGATTAAAGTCAGTGACCCTCCGTGTTACTGGCATGCTGAGGGCGACTTAGTGAGCCAGACCTAGTGAGGATGCTACACAATCCATGCGGTCTGACGAAAGATTGCACGATGGTTTCGACCTCTGCAGTAAACTCACACTGTGCACATTCCCACAACTCTCTTGACTACATTTTATCCCTTGAAAATGAAATACCGATTTAAAATATTTCCTACTCACTCACTTATCACTTTCATGAAATTCTAGCAGAGAGAATCTGGTAGCAAGATGGATTCCTCTCATTTATGCGCACATGAAAGTTTTGCACGTGGCATTTCAATTTGGATCATTAGATACTGTTTGAAAAAATTGAGCAAGTCTTATAGACGTGGCCTCACGCGAGTGCAAAAGCCGAGTAGCGTTATAGGAAGTTGTGAGAGGCTTGTCCACCACTTGGACAGGCCAACTAGAAAAGAAACAAGAGTGGGGCATTCACCGAGTACTGCAGTTGCCTCTGTTCGGGGTCCAGCGTTCACTGCTATATATGCCTCGAGTGTTTTCGAAGGAGGTCATCCCGAAGCAATTATGCCGATATACCATTGTTATTTTGCTTTTTCTCTTGTGTTTTGAGTCATCAACCTTCCGACTGGTTTGATGCAGTTCCCCATGAATTTCTTTCTTGTACCAATCTCTTCATTTTAGAGCAGTATCTGGCCGAGCGTAGTGGCGGCGCTGTTTGAGACGCCACGTCACGGATTGCGCGGCCCCTTCCGCCGGAGGTTTGAGTCCTCCCTCGGGCGTGGCTGTGTTTGTTGTTCTTAAGTTAGTTTAAGTAGTGTGTAAGTCTAGGGACCAATGACGTCATCAGTTAGGTCCCTTGGGAATTCACTCACATTTGAGCATTTAGAGTAGTATTTGCGCCGGCCGCTGGTGGCCGAGCGGTTCTGGCGCTACAGTCTGGAACCGCGCGACCGCTACGGTCGCAGGTTCGAATCCTGCCTCGGGCATGGATGTTTGTGTTGTCCTTAGGTTAGTTAGGTTTAAGTAGTTCTAAGTTCTAGGGGACTTATGACCTCAGCAGTTGAGTCCCATAGTGCTCAGAACCATTTAATACCAGTAGTATTTGCACCTTATCATTTGTTTATGTAATACAATCTCTGTCTTTCCACACGGTTTTTACCCGCTACTGCTCCCTCTAGTAGGGGAGACTGGATACAGCTGAAACGATTTGGCTTTTATCGTTCATATTATTGTTGTTTATAAACCAATCGACAATAATGATATGTCAAATGCAAGAGCGCGGTTCTACCTACAAAACGGCTATAGCATTTTTCTTTCTGGAAAGCATATTTTACATTATACAAATTAAAAAAAGAAAATATCCGATTTGTTTCAAACGTCCCCATACCAGGGGCGGTTGAAACAGTGATTGGGGTCAGTTGAAACACATACAAATAACACAAAATATAGACTAATATTGCAACCTGGTTTATTTAAAAGTAGGCTAATTCTAGTGATATGCATAATTATGGCACTATATGATAAAATTAATCAGTCTTCAAGGTTTTAATACCTATAAAGACATTTCCAAATAACATTTAACAAGTAATGAACATTACGAAAAAACTAAAAGGAAACATTTCTTCAAACAAATAAACTTACATAATAAAATTTTTGCTTGCGGTCAATCTGAATATTCAGAGTCACAATTATGGCAAACATAGCTAAGTCCACCTTCTGTGCATTCTTCGTGAGCCCACTGTTTACAAGTAATACACTGAATCCACTTTTCTCTAGGTCTGCTCTCTGAATATGGCGATAAGCAAACAATACAGCAGCAGTCTTCCTCTTCTGATGAAATTTCCTGCTGGGTATTATTTTTTTTTTCATTTTGAAAAAAAAATTTTTTTTTCCTTTTCTTCCATCCAATCTTTTCTTCACTTGCTTAGCTTTTCTCCATTTCAATCTTGCTTCATGTTCTATTCTTATCTCCTTTTCCTCTGGGGTGTCAGTGTAAATTGTTGACTTTCTAGTTTTTCGCCCTTTCGGCCTATTACATTTCCTCTGGGATGCTTTCGGAAAGGCCGTATTGCTACCGGTGTAAATACAATAGCATCATTAGAAATTGCTTGTGTGCTTGTGTGTCTCGGTGAAGTTTCCTGATTGATAGGCCTAATGCTGCTGCACAGTGTAGGTGTTTTAGGTCTATTCGAATTTTCTTGACTTTCATCAACGTTTTCTTGCTGGTTTGATGGAACTGGTGAGCTATTAATAGCCTGTTGTTGAACTGTTGTCTCTGCTACTAGGCCTAGTTACTCAGTTAAAAAGAGAAGGCGACAGGCCTAATGGTGGTGTTTCATATTCAGGTGGATTTTCATTAATTACAGGAACAACTGCATACTCGGTTGTATTTCCAGGATTGGGCCTATCTGTTACAAATGCAGGAGCAAAATCGAGCTCACTAAACAGCTGCCGGTTATATGGGTAAATTCCCGTTTTGCGAAAGCCGACTTGAATGTTGGAAGATGTCAGAGCGAGGGGCATAGCAGACGCTACAATCCCCGGAATGTCGTAGATTGACATTGTTTTTCCCGGATGGTTTCGCATCCACGCATCACAGGTCGACTTTACAGCCTTCTTGAAAGGGCCATATGCAGATCGATCGAGTGGCTGGAGTTTGTGAGAACAATGGGGAGGGAAAGACAGTAAGAAAATGCCATTGTTCTTGCAAAAATCCAGTGCCTCAATATGAATGTGTGAGGAGTGGTTATCAAGTATGAGTAACACTTTATGAGACGGAGATACATTCGCGTGCTTCTTCAAGTGTTCCAGGAAATTCATATATGATTCAGCCTGCATCCAACCAGAGGGATTTGCAGTTCCAGCAGACCCTACTGGCCCACCCCTAACAAAATGGTCTTGGTAACGCACTCGTGGAAAAACGAAGAATGGAGGAATAACATTGCCAATGGCGTTTGCTGCAAAGGTCACTAAACTACCCCTTTCAGCTGAAGTTACTGAACCTACTTGACGAGCACCGCGTTAGGCTACAACTCTGTCTGGTTTTGAGCAGTGGTTATGCCTGTTTCATCGGTGTTATATATGTATTGGGGTTCAAAGTTATGACGGTCCGTGACAATGGCCAAATTGTCATAGAAAGCATCTACGTTAGTTTTATTAAAGCTAGTCGCTCTTGATAGGCTTGTAGCTTGCGCAGCGCGTACGGACAGTTCAGGGTTTCTTCTCATAAACATCCGAAACCATTCCTCACAGCCATTTCGTTGTCGTCCCAAGTTGGAGGTCGTGATAAATTATACTTAACTGTAAGTTCGTAAGCCAATTTTCTCACCTCTTTTTTAGACAGACCAAAATATATATCAGCACATCGCATCAAATATTTTGATAGTTCTTGTTCTTCTTTAAAAACTTTGTTGGGGGCTCTGTGTCCCATACCTTCATCGTCCTGCCCAGTCGCGTCTCGCTTTCGTCTGGAGTAGAGAACAGAGGTTTATTCCATGCTTGTCCGCTGCTTTACGTAGTGAGATTCCTGCTTTCACCTCTTCATATGCATCCTTATACTTCGACAAATCAACCTGCCCTCCGGAAGTCTTCCTCACCCTAACCCTCGGCATCTACAAAACAAAACGAAATAATATGTTTACTGTTTCAACTGTACCCACAAAAATTGTTTCAACCGTCCCCAGCCCCACCTTTGAAACAGCAGAATTTATAGGAAAGGCAGTAATAATAACGCATTAAAACTAGTCATTATTCCGAATTCTACAAGCTTCATTAAATGTACAAACACACCCTCAGTACTTTGACTTAAATAAAATACACAATATTAGCATAAAAGCCAGAAGAAAAATACTTACTTTTCTGTGCAGAAAAACAATACGGTCTCCTGAACGCGACGACAATGCACGGGGAGCAGCGCAACACTGAGATTCGTGTTCGGAATTGTCGTCCGCTCTTTTGTTCCATTAGGCCCCCCACTCCATGAATAACAGTACCATAGATATTAGCTTTGTTTCAACCGTCCTGTTTTTCAACTGTACCCAGTCTCCCCTACCGTATAAGTTATTCCCTGACGACACGTGTCCTAAAGTTCTATCCCTTCGTCTTCGCAGTATTTTCTGTTTGTTCTTGTGGCACAGGAAATTGTGAGAGTGGACGGTGCCTACGGGTTGCATGGCGTAAATCCTTAACAAGTATTAAATACATTTATTGATTACATTCAATGACTCCAAACTCATACATAAGATAACGTAAGTGAGGTAGTCAGTCAGTGGTCAGATTACCAAAATTCAAAACTTAGTATCTAACACAACAGAAGTCATACAAAAAAATGATTAAAGCACTCACAGCATCATTTCAAGGATAAGAATTGATACTGATAGAATATTATTGAATGAGACTGACAAGAGAATTATGTAAATAGGAGGTGAAACGTAGTCAAACAAATGTAGAAAACTACAGTATTGGTGATCCAACTACAAGCTGTTGCAGAAATAAACAGTCGAAGCTGTGAGGAGTCCCCATTGGCAGGGAGATCAGGGTAATCTGAAAAACGGAATGAGTTGATGAGAAATGTTGCATTTCATAAGAATCTGTATTTCTCACGTGAGGTAGAGGTCTTAAGATTATAAGTCATGCCTACCGGAGAGTCGGGTGAAGTAAGGCAGGACGCTGAGTGGAGCCGAGTAGTTGGTGAGCCAGACGGGGCCCTCTATGACTGGGTGTTTTGGGTCCGCCTCATCCCTCCAGCTGCCCCTGGGCAGGTAGATGTCGCGGCTGATGGCGCCCTCCTCCAGCACCGGCGCCACCAACAGGTCCTCTCCCAGCAGGAACTCTGCACGGAAAACACGGAACACGTCACAAACGTTGGCAAAGTCACGTCTCTTTAGCATCAAAAGCGCGGTGTAGAAATGTCTGACATAGTGAAGGTACAAAATAACGTATGTCTCCCTTAGCATTTACCAGTCCAGTGTCTCAAACTACGCAGTCCAGTATCCTCAAATCCAGTTTTTGATGTTCTCTTACTGGAGTCCTAATTGTATCTTTAATTTGAGGTTGGTTATAGCGCCTCCTGTGCTCTCCCTACTTCATCACCTTCACGTAAGTCACAAGCCGTGGAGGAAGTAGATATCCAGCTTTTCATGTGCTGACAGAAAAAAGTTTTGAGTGAATAGAACAAAATTCAGTTAGAATCTGTATACATTATACAAATATTACCCTAAGTACCACTTAAATTGTTAGTGAAATGAAACAGTTGGTGCGATGATACATTAAATCTGCAGTAAGGAAAATAGCGAGTATCAGCTCTTTACTAAAGTTTATGAATAAGGCGCGTCAACAAATCGAACTAACTGCAACGACATTTTGTCGTATACATGCTACCAGGAAGGGCTGAAGTATAATTTGAGTCATATTTCGGCTGAGATGATTATTGTTTTATTGATTAGTGATGATGCCTTTTGCACTCATTAAAAACTACCCGTACGTGCTTGCTACAACAGTGCTCAGTTGATTATAACGTATCTCCTACTACTGGAGGCATTTCCGGTAGTCTCACTGGTGCTCATTATCACATAACACGCGTCGCTTCGTCTCCGTCGAGCCGCTGGTCCTCCTGACGTTGGGTTAGACACGCACGCCTCTGACTCACAAAAGGGGCAGAAGAATAAGGCCTCGGGTACATCTAAACCGTCAATCTTGACGTAACATTTGTGTGGCGTTGGAAATAGATTCTGGAAGATGATGACCAGGGACACATGTAATCCACGTAAATTCACTGAAGGATAAGAAACATGGCCTAAAATGAGCTTAACACTCTTCTAAAATGTCCTGTATAAAGTGCTGTACTGGTCAATACTAACTGAGGCAATGGCTAGAAACAGGAGACTCATTACTAAGTGCTGAGTTTGTGCGTTTATTTGATCAGCTTCGTAATCTATAGTCTGTGATGTTGACATATCAGTCTATAAAATAATGTGTTATATTTGTTTCATTCCGACATTTTTAACAAAATATCTCACTGAATTTTCCGTGGTAACTCATTCTAAGTCTTACGCTGCTCTCACTATGAGGGTAACCCAAAAGTAAGGTCTCCTATTTTTTTATAAGTACATAGACCTGTTTATTTCTACAATGGTTTACATCAGTTTACAGCTTGAACATTTAGCTATGTTTCGACATAATCACCATTTCTGTCGATGCATTTTGTAGACACTGTGGCAGTTTTTGTATGCCCATGTCATACCAGCTCGCCGCCATGATGTTCAGAAAGTTATGAACCACTTCTTTCACCTCGTCGTCGGAGCTGAATCGCTTTCTGGCCAAATGTTCTTTTAACCTAGGGAACAGGTTGTAATGGTTCTTTATTTACGTGACCATTACGGCACTCCAACCCCAGCTCTCGATACCAGTAATATCGTACTACTTCTCTGCGAAGTAACAGACATATTTTTGTGACAATATTCACATTTGGTTTTATTAATGTATGGGTACTCCGATGTATCGATATATTACAGTGATATGGTTCTTGTGTGTATTCATTTCTGTGAGACTGTCATAATCTTTGACTTACTTGTAACCTTTTTGGTGCGAATGCGCACAGAGCAGTCTTTGTTGTTTCACTTTGCAGAAGATAAGTTGTTATTTCGCTTTGTAAAAGAACAGTCAAGTATTGTGTTTGGTTAAAGTGGAAATTAAATATATGAAGACTGATACAAAACTGTTTTCTTGATGATGTGACAATTAAGAAGAAGTATATGTGAATTTACAAGAAGTTTAATAAAAATGAGGATTGTGAACACCAAGTCAAAAATTATTTCTACCATACCATTGTTCTAATCTGGGATTGTTTGATCATTAAGAATTTCCTGAAAAACGCATTTGTTAGGTCTTCAATTATTGCTAAAATACAGATCTGGACCTTCTAGCAGTCAAAGTGGAATCACCCTAGAATCAACAAGATGAGCCATAACAACTTCGACGAAATCTACATGGGAATCCATTCAAGATAAGTGCCAAACTTCATGATTTTTTTACAGTGACTGCATTATTTCCATTCTGACGATAGCATCCACAGTCAATAACTTTGTTGTTGCCCGATAAAGCGAACATATGCTGCGTGAGCAACATTATTAATCTGATTGGGTTAGATAGAGCAACAATCTGATTTCTAACCTACTTTGCAAGTGGTGGTATTGTTAGATGGTGATAGTCACTGAGCGCCAAGTCAGGACTATAGAGCGGGTGGGAGATTATGTTCCACTGAAAAAGTTGCAGGTGAGCAACGGTTTGCCGAGCGATGTGTGGGCGAGCGTTTTCATGGAGAATGTGTACGCCCTTGCTCAACATTCCTCTTCTCCGGTTCTGAATTGCCCGTTTGAGTTTCTTTAGAGTCTCACAGTACCTGCCGGCGTTAATTGTGGTCCCAGTAGGCATAAAGTCGACCAACAATACCCCTTTCCGATCTCAAAATTAGGTTGTCATGACTTTACCGGCAGTCTGGGTTTGTTTGAATTTCTCCGGCTTAGGCGAAGAAGGAGGCCGCCACTGGCGTGACTGTTGCTTGGTCTCAGATGTAAAGTGGTATGCCTAGGTTTCGTCACCCGTGACGACCCAGTACAGAAAGTTGTCCTGTTCGGCTGCAAGGCGGTGAAGAAATGCGCGGGAGGCATGAAATCGTTGCTGCATGTGGTCCTCAGTCAGCATGCGTGGCATCCATCTTGCGCACACCTTCCGGTAGTTCAATGTTTCCGTTAAAATTCTGTGAGCGGCGCGTCGGGAAATCTCAGGGACCAACGTGAAGAGATCATCCAGGGTGATCCACCGATCTTCACGTATGCTTTGCTCAACCTTCAACACTGTCTCCTCAGAAATTGACGGTATCCCGGTCCTTTGTTCGTCGTGAATTTCGGTCCGACCAGCTGCAAACTCTCTACACCAGTTACGAACATTTTTGACATCCATGCACGACTCACCACTTCCATCAATTGGCGATGGATTCAATCGGCGCAGTGCCCTTTGCGTTCAAAAACCAAATAACTGCGCGCAATCCGCTCTTGGCGGTAACATCCAACGGGAGCTCCATTCTCAACGGCTGCCAAGCCAAGACTGAGCGCCTCAGTGCTGCGTGCGCATGTTTACACACAGCGCGTGAAGCACTCTTCAAATGGTTCAAATGGCTCTGAGCACTATGGGGCTTAACATCTGAGGTCATCAGTCCCCTAGAACTTAGAACTACTTAAACCTAACTAACCTGAAGACATCACACACATCCATGCCCGAGGCAGGATTTGAGCCTGCGACCGTAGTGATCGCGCGGTTCCAGACTAAAACGCCTAGAACCGCTCGGCCACAGCGGCCATCAGATTATGATACTAAGGAATCATCGCCACATGCAACATAATTAAAAACAATTATAAGTATCAGTCACAAGTGGGCGAAGACCCCAGTACTACTTGATCTATGGCATAAATTGCATCTGTGATGGAGGAATTACTGTTTGTCCATCGAAATCATCCGGGTTTTCAACAGTAGATACTAGTGTCTGAGAATTATTAACGACCAAAGAATGGAGATAAAAAGCGTAGAAAAATTGGTTTGTGACTGACGTTACGATAGCCCGTGCACAAATAATTAACACTGGTGCCACACAGCAACCAGAGATGACGACACCATAAGTTATCGACAGCGAAAGTTACTGAACAATGGGTGAGGTAGAATTGTCGCTCTGTTTTTTGACATGTGAGAGGGCAGGATTCCACGCAGAATTTAAGAACAAATTTGCATCTCTATTTGCAAGGTTACTTCCTGATTTAATTTCAGCTGCATCCTTAATAAAACTAGCCCAGTAACTGCATGCCAGAATTTCCATCTTGTTATATCCCACTGGCTGACCGGTGCCAAGACAGTAGCAACAGCCGATTTGCTCGACCGTAAAAGCCTGTGCGACATTTATGCTCAGTACATCTGTCCCCCGCGGTCCTGATAGATGGACCAATATACTACATGCCACATCTGCAGGAAATGGCACAGACACGTGCCTTGCGCAAGATCACCATTAACGAAACCTAAAAAGATCCTACTCCTAGATGGAGGTAGGAAAACACATTTCACATGACATTTCCCCAAAACAAGACCAATCTCACTGGAAATGCTCCGGGCATAAGACAGACATCGCTGCCAAATCGGTGTATTATAATCACTCACCTGGTGCACGGTTGGTCAATAGAGCAACACACGTTTGATCTGCCCTTTACTGTATCCATTCCAACGAAAGGTGATCTCAAGATGACTCAAATGGTGAACTCTCAGGATTTCATATGATGTGGGCTCTGCGAACCAGTGTAACAAGGGTCCCTTATGCTGAGCCTGTAGATACAAGTCACTGTGAGTAGGCGTCTTGTAAACAGCTTGTCCCAACGTACTGTCAACCTTCCTTCTGACCATGACATCAAGAAAGAGAAGGGAGCCATGGAATTTCAGGTGTACTAAAAAAAAAAAAACATTCATGTTTCAAAGCCGCTAATTCCAAGGCATGTCCCTCGAAGTATGTCAAAGGAAATTTTCAATAAAAGGTGACAACAGGCTAACGCGCCTCCATGTGCGTGCTCATTGTGCTGGTCGTTGATTTGTTCAAATGGCTCTGAGCACTATGGGACTTAACTTCTAAGGTCATCAGTCCCCTAGAACTTAGAACTACTTAAACCTGACTAACCTAAGGACATCACACACATCCATGCCCGAGGCAGGATTCGAACCTGCGACCGTAGCGGTCGCGCGGTTCCAGACTGTAGCGCCTAGAACCGCTCGGCCACCCCGGACGGCGCTGGTCGTTGAATAAAGTGTAAGTGAAAGTCAACACACGTCGAAATAGCTTCAGTAATTCAACATTAAACCTACCTCTATGAACCGTGACGAACGACAGAGGAACACGAGTGAAGAGAGAGTCCACATCAAAACTTAATAGAATACTTGAGTCTTTCATACGCATTGCTTCTAATTAAAGCAAGAAATCTGCCTTATCCTTAACGTAATGCTCACATCGACTAACTAGTGGGCTCAACAGATTAGCAAGGTGTTTTGATTCAAAAATGGTTCAAATGGCTCTGAGCACTGTGGGACTTTACATCTGAGGTCATCAGTCCCCTAGAACTTAGAACTACTTAAACCTAACTAACCAAGGACATCACACACATCCATGCTCGAGGCAGGATTCGAACCTGCGACCGTAGCCGTCATGCGGTTCCAAACTAAAGCGCCTAGAACCGCTTGGCCACACCGGCCGGCGGTGTTTTGGTAACCGATGTGTCGGAGCACCAATATTACTCAGAATCAGATGAAGAGGAACTCATTCTTTGTGGATCTTCGGAAGGCCATATAACCAAGGAGCAGTAAGTGTTACGACTGTTGATGCGCTCCAGCGACAAGCAATTTTTCTTTATTTCAGTCTTTCTCTCAACTCTTTTCTTGAGCTCAGCACCGATATGCTGAATCAGATAGTAAATACTGGATCTTTTGAACGTACTCAATGACTGACGGCGTCGGTTATCTTTAGTTTGTGTGGTGAAGCTACTGTTTACAGTGCGTGTGTGTGTGTGTGTGTGTGTGTGTGTGTGTGTGTTAATTTATGTTATCTTTCCGGAATATCTCTGCAAATCTAAGTTTGAAATTTCCTTGCACAGCGTCTTCCTGATGAAACTTTGCTTTGAAAATGACAGGTTGGTCTCCTGTCAAAATTTCGGCGGTTGTCGACGACGTCATCCAGCTACATTCCCGAAAGTTATCTGAAAATGAGATACGTCAGGAGCAGCTCAAGTCTGACACTGTATTTGTCTGCAAGGGCACAAAAATACGCTTAAGCAGCATGTTCAGAAGTTAAAGTAATGACGGAAAATACAATTAAGCAAACAATGTAACAGTAATTGAAATATTGTGTAAATTGAGGGAGTAGGGGGAAGAAAGGAAAGGAAAGGGAAAGAACTATTAACGTCAGCTTCATCGGGAATCAGCTGTGACGAGTGAAAATGTGTGCCAGACCAGTATTCGAATATGGGATCGCCTGCTTCCTAGGCAGTTGCGTAAACACTGTGTCATGCAGACACAGTGTTCGTCACTATTTTGCGGACTCTCTCTGCACTCCTCCAGGCCGACTCACATTCCCACTCAGCGCCACCTATAAGCAGTACCCATGCATGTCCTCCATGCTCACTACTTTGAGATTCTCACAGGAAGTCGAACGTAGTTGTGCATCGGCATTGAATGTGGTGGATTCATTGCACATTGAGACAAATCGGTTATATAAAGGCATGGTGTCTGCCCATTCAGACGTGTCCAAAAGGAAACACACCATGGATTCATATAAATAATTAAAATGTATCCTTTTGAAATACTTCCACACAGATATTGAGCCGTGTGTCGGCTCTCAACATATATCGCGCTGTTAAGATTGTTCTGAGTCCTTTCTTTCCATCGTTAATTGATTATTTCATATTTATCGCTATGCTGCGTGCGATTCTGTTGAGATTCCCCTCTGGCGGCGTGTCTGGTCTTATCGATCTTCGAGTCGTTGCTTCCTGTTAGCCTTGTGTAGGGAATAAGATCTTTGGGGGTGATGGCCGGTTGGTTGCGTAGCGGTGACGAGTCGGTCGGTCGGTTTTTAAAATCGGTAATTAGAGAATGTCGTACGATGAGACCGCGGCGTGGCGTGGCGATGGAGAGTTGACTGTTGTTCCGGGAAGCCGGGTGGTCTATCCTGGCGGTGCGAGACGAGTGGGACGAGTTGACGGGACAAGGCTGTAAGCTCTTGCTGTGAACACCCGGGGGCCACGGCTGTGGTTCCGAGTCACTACTAGGCGGGAGCGGCAACGGATGTGTGGTGTCATTGCCAGACACCACACTTGCTAGGTGGTAGCTTAAATCGGCCGCGGTCCATTAGTACATGTCGGACCCGCGTGTCGCCACTGTGTGATCGCAGACCGAGCGCCACCACACGGCAGGTCTCGAGAGACGTACGAGAACTCGCCCCAGTTGTACGACGACGTTGCTAGCGACTATACGGACGAAGCCATTTCTCTCATTTGCCGAGAGACAGTTAGAACAGCCTTCAGCTAAGTTAATGGCTACGACTTAGCAAGGCGCCATTAGCCTTAAATAGCTTGTATATAAAGAGTCACTTGTATCGCCACAATGTCCAGATGTCTCATCAAGAACGATGTATACAAGGATGTATTAAAAGTTAAGTATATTCCAAAGATACGTATTTTCTTTATCACATTCATTAAGTCTCCTGTTTCAGACCTCACTCCATCCTTCGTGAGTTAGCGCGTGCATCTTGGCCGCCTCTTTCAATTAGTGTGCGTAGTGTTGGCAAGTCTGCCGACACTACAGGATGTCTTTAAATTTTCCGTCTGGAGGCGGGAATGATGAACTAGTAACTCGCCTAACCTGAGGAGTGGTATTTCGCCGCCGTGGGTGCAGAGAAGACGAGGGCTCCGGTGACAGAGCTCGTGGCTGCGTGAATGTGTCCAGTTGGGTACGCTGGCGACGTGTACAAGGTCGGGTGTGAGAAACCTTTGCATCTGAGTTCACCTGCTGTTTCTCTGATAAACTGCAAGTTAAGTTGGTTAAAAGTTTAGATGTTAGTTGAAGGATTATAGTTTGTACAACCAGCGTCTTTTCTGCCTTGTGGCCTCCTGCGTTCGGGTTTCCTGTCCCTGTCGCCCGTGTATTTATAGACAGTGATCTTTTCCGCTTCTTATTAGTACTGCCCGGTAGGAAGTGTATTTTTGGGCAGGGATTATTGTTTTAGATTAAATTTTTTCTGCCTTGTGGCCTCCTGCTTTCGGATTTGCTGTCCCTGTCGCCGGTGTAATTATAGACAGTGATCTTTTGACTTCTTATTAGTGCTACCTGGGAGGAAGTATACTTTTTGGCAGGGATTATGGTTCCTGATTTGATTCCTCCTCCTCCCCTGGCCTCGCGTGAGGTCGATGTGATTGCTGAATGTGAGGCGTTGTGGGTCTGTTAGTCCGCTTCTAGCCTGAGCATCCTTCGGGACACAATTGTGGCCGCCCTTACACACAGTCGGTTAATTATATCTATCCCAGGACATTTTGGTGGCAGGACAGGGTATTAAAGTTGTTAGTTATTGTAAAATGTTAAATGGTTGTATTTTACTCTGATTGTTTTTGGCCACTGTTTGGAAAGGTTAAGTTTGCCTTTCATCGGTGGATTTTTTTTAAAATTACGTGGCTTTAAAATTGTTAGTTATTGTAAAAGGTGAATGACTGTATCTTTACTTTGATTATTTTAATCTACTTGGCATCCTTTGAAAATGATAGTTCTGCCTCCCTGTTAGCGAGCCCTTGTAATTTAGTATCTTGTTGTGCCAAAATTTAAAAGAAGTGGCTCCCTACATGTTTGGTAGCGAAATTGTATGCAAATTGGTGTTTTGTTTCATTACTTGGAAAATTTTGATTTGTTATCAAATGTTTTATCAAAGCCGGTTTTAAGTAAAATGGCTTGGGCATTGACTGAAAAGTAATTTGTTTTGAAAAGGCACTCGTACCTGCTAGCTTTTTGGATCTGTTCCTGATCAAGTGGTAAAGAAATGACTTTCAATGGTTGAAGTAATCAATAAAGAAATTGTAAATTGCAACTCGACAGTAACCAACTAATTTTGGCCCCGTTTCCCAACTGGGGGTTTCCTTGATTAATCATAACACCCGTCTCAGATATATATATCAGAAACCACTGCAGATTCAATAGAAGTTTGTTTCTCTCATTTCCCTCAAACATCTCCTCTCCCTTCTCCCTCGTATCCCTACCCTGGTCAGATCCTCCCAGTTTGTTCTTCGTGATCAGTGTGCTACGTCAGTGTTGTGTTCTACAGCGACGTCAAGTGCTATGGTTTTAATCGTGTGCCTGACTTATACAGTGCTGCTGTCCGTGATCGTTTTGTGCTATGCCACCAATCGCAACTTTCATGCTCCGGCCGTACTTCGCCTTGTGTTCTTTTAATCCTTACAGTGTGTGTTTTTTTGTGTAATTTACTTTTTTGGATTTTTATCTCCAATTTTACATTCACCCCCTTCTTGTATGCTCTCTTCCATTATCTTACCCCCCCTTTTTTATCTATATACCACCATATTTTTCTCTTTTATGTCGTTTTAAATGTCTTCTGTTATATACTTGATGTCTTATGGCTGAAGAGCAGCGCCTACGCTGCTGCCATCCAGCCCCAGATGGGGAATTGAACTACAATAAAAAAAAAGCACTCCCGTCTTCAGGCCACGAGTGGCTTACCGGGACCATCCGACCGCCGTGTCATCCTCAGTAGAGGATGCGGATAGGAGGGGCGTGGGGTCAGCACACCGCTCACCCAGTCGTTATGATGGTATTCTTGTCCGAAGCCGCTACTGTTCGGTCGAGTAGCTCCTCAATTGGCATCACGAGGCTGAGTGCACCCCGAAAAATGGCAACAGCGCATGGCGGCCTGGATGGTCGCCCTTCCAAGTGCCGACCACGCCCAACAGCGCTTAACTTCGGTGATCTCACGGGAACCGGTGTAGCCACTGCGGCAAGGCCGTTGCCGAACTACAATAAAGGAAACAAAAATTCCCTCAAAATTGTGGATCATATTGTCGCACCTTAAAATTTACTCATTTCCTTTCAGACTCAAGAGGTATGGTAGTGTCTAGTCGACGCAGGAAGGATGGTAGATAGGAAAGTGTAGCAGTGGGCCACCACACAGTTTAAAGACAGACTCTCTCGCCATACCTGAGTTTATGCCGAGGGCCGTTTCGTCGGTGGGGGCGACCCACCAGACTGGGGGGTTTGACTGGACTGCCGTCCCTCACTGCCTTCTTCATGCCGGCTCAGCCCCAACGTCTGCAACAGAGCGAACACTCCCAGCACTGACTGTCCAGTTCACCCAAACTTCACAGAGGAGGAATAAGTACAGTTCTCAGGGAAACTCTAGTAAGAAACAGGAAGTTCAGGCGATTCACCTTTCTGTACGATCTAATTCTTCAGTTGAATGGAACATGAATACAAACTATGCATAATAAAGCTATTTGGTACAATGCTATGTCCTCTTGAAGAAATTGTCGAACTGTGATAGATCCTATTTTCTACAGTTACTTTTCCCTCACATATCACTTTCACTTTTGTTGAGACAGTATAGTTGGTCTGAAAAGCATTCAATTCTCTTCTATTAGACCCTTAAAATGCTCTCTATAAATGTGATATGATGCATTCTCTTGCTGAAGTGCTGCTACTTTCTCTGGGAAGGCAACTGTGAGATGAACATAATCTCTATTTGTGTATTTTTCTCTCACATCACGTCCGTGACCGTCATAACTGCTATTAAGTAAAAGGCATGACTTACTCGAGAATGGTGGTGGCTTCAAGTATGCAGTAGAATAGCTTCGGACCTGTCATGCATTTCAGCCCTTGTGGTTCGCACCATCCTTCAGCGTGATCACAGAAAGGTGGAACACTGACAAATCCTTGAATAAAACGGTAGAGGGTCCGTCTACAACACCTGCTCAGCAACACCCTCAGTGTCATGCACAAACCTTCGTTGAGCACTTTAAAAATCTACCTGTCAGAGACTTCGACACCTATTCAACTGAGAGATGCCTAACAGTCTCTCTATTCTTTATCAAGAACAACACCAGAAATTTTTACAAAACTTTCAAAGAAAACCTAACAGGGCATCAACCACCTAATCTGTGCTTTCGCCGGTCCGATGGATCACTGGAAACCAACCCTAAAAAGAACTGTCAAATTTTAGCTAAATATTTTCACTCACTTCTCAACTGCGAGCCTCCGACAGGACAACTAGATTTCGAAAAACCCACATCCAATCCCGATTCAAATCCACCATCACTTAAAGAGGTAAAGAAAATAATCAATTCTTTGAAGAACAACAAGTCTCCAGGGGAAGACGGAATCATAGCAGAAGTAAGGAAATTAAATGACAATAATCTCACACAAGCAACCCACAGAACAATATCAAATATTTGGGAAACTGAACAAATACCTACTGAGTGGAAATGTGCATTAATTCACCCTCTCCACAAAAAAGGTGCAAAAACCGATCCAAATAATTACAGGGGGATTTCACTGCTCCCTGTAATATACTACAGGAACAAGCGGACCAGTTAATAGGAGAGTATCAGGCAGGGTTTCGCAAAGGTCGATCTTGCATCGAACAGATATGGAACTTAAAAATAATTTTGCAAATGAGAAAACGTAGAAATGCCGTGGTAACTTTTGTCGATTTTAAAAAGCCTTACGATTCAATAGATAGACAAACCTTATTTCACACCTTATAGGAGTGCAGAATTGACAGGAAAACAAGGTCAGTTATTCAACAGGCATTAACAGATACAAACTCCAAAGTTCAATTCATGTGAGAAACATCAGAAGCATTTCATATCCATACTGGTGTTCGCCAGGGAGATGAAATGTTCTCCCTTCTGTTTAACATGGTTCTGGGAAAAACTGTGAGGACATGGGAAAAGGAAATAAAAGGAATTCAGCTTGGAATTAAAAAAGAACAGAGAACTAGGGTGAAGTGTCTGGCTTTGGTTCAAATGGCTCTGAGCACTATGGGACTTAACATCTGAGGTCATCAGTCCCCTAGAACTTAAAACTACTTAAACCTAACTAACCTAAGGCCGTCACACACATTCATGCCCGGGGCAGGATTCGAACCTGCGACCGTAGCGGTCGCGCGGTTCCAGACTGAAGCGCCTAGAACCGCTTGGCCACATCGGCCGGCTGTCTGGCTTTCGCAGACGATCTTTCCATTCTAACGAACAATAGAGAGGAAGCCAAACTAGCATTGGAAAAACTACACGAAATCCCACAGAAAACTGGGCTACAAATCTCCTACGAGAAAACACAGTATATGGAAAACAAACCTGTAGATAATCTCCCCATTACTACTCAATACGGGAAAGTGGCACAAGTTGCCCACTTCAGATATCTGGGAGAGATAATCCAACCATCAGGACTGAACTCAATAGCCAATAAAGACAGAATTTCCAGACTACAAAAAGCGTATAAGCTCACTTGGAATCACTATAATAAGAAATATATTTCTGTCAATGCGAAACTAAGGCATTACAACACAGTAGTCCTACCAGAAGCACTTTATGCTGCAGAAACTACAGTGATTCATGGTCATACTAAGATCAGAGAGATTGAAAAGCAGGAAAGAAAAATTCTGTGGAAAATATATGGACCAGTGTTACGGAAAGGAATTTGGATGAAGAGGCCAACTAGAGAGATTTACAAAGACATATAAACAATAACAGACACCATTAGAAAGAGAAGGATGAAATTTTACGGACTTATCAGCAGGATGAACAAAAGCAGGCTCACAAGACAAATCTTTGAGATAGTAAAAAAAAGCAAAAACAAGACAAAATGGATCACTGAAGCAGAAGACATTAAAGAATTGGTGATCACACAAGACAACATAAACAATAGAGAACATAGAGAACAGTTTAGAAATATCTTGCAGAAACACACACTTAAACAAGAACATACGGAGAACAGAACGGGGAAAAAATGGCCGGAAGAACGCAAGAGAGAAGACAGAGAACGTATGAAGAGAATTTGGGAAGAACGAAGAAAGAAGAAGAAATCATGACTACTCAAGTTCAATCGCTCTCTCAAAAGGGAACAATCGAAAATAATAATAATATATGTAGGTGGTGCGTAGCTCAACAGGCATAACAGTGTAACAAAATGTGTGTTAAAAGTGTGGGAGGACCTAAAGTTCCAACAAGGGGTTTGGTTGACCACCATCAGGCGTAAGAGAAAGGTGCCCTGGCATATGACAGTTTACTAAGTACGTTGCAAAAGAAAGTATCTGGGGTGGCAGCAGAAACCGCTCGTAATTGCAAGTGTGACTAATGAGATCCCGTATTTGTGTGTAAGTTTTGGCTATAATTCATTCAGGTGTACTGCACCGATGGTATGCACAATAGAGTGACCACTTCAGCCGTAGCTTCGTCGAAACTTCCTCTTCGCATTCGAACAGGCTGTGTGCAACCGAACGCAATACAGTGGTAGCACGCAAGATTCTGTTCTTCGCCATATAGTCCCAGCAAGGGGTGATAAAGGGTTGTCGACAGAACCTGACCTCCCAGAAATACGAGCATGTTCCGTCAGCCCGCAGATCAGTGACGTCGACCAAAGACTGCGGTGCCACACCAAAGTCGGCGACACTCGCCGATATCAAAGACATTAGCGATGTCTCGCTGCTAATTGAAACGACGAATGGGAGAGGCTGAAGAAGACGCATCCTCTTTCTGCACAGAGGCGCCCTCGCAAGGAGGTCAATATAAAGCAAAACCTTTGGTGTGCTCTTCCCAGTGAATATCATCGACTAGGTCCAGTATTACTCATGTCACAGGTGGACATGTACTGTTGTAAATGTTGAACAGAGTACTTCAAGAGAAGTTTTAATAAATATTTTTGAAACAGTGATCAAAAATTTTTAAAATTTTTCTTTTTAAAATTCAGTCTTGATCACACCACTTATGTTACAAGAACATAGGTGACCGGTTTCGATCATATCACATGACCATCATCAGACCTGTAATTTAATTTAGAAAGTAGTAGAAACCTTACTAGATTGACAATAAAATATGTCAAAATGGTTACAAGGATAAAATACAATAAGATGTGTTATACCCATGGCATCCTTCGAAGATGGTAGGTGGAGCACTCCTCTCAGCTGCTGTGATGTCAACTGGCGCCAAAAGTGACGAGCATATGATTAATTACGAAGATGCTCCGCCTACCTCTTCTCCCTCCACCTCACGTCAAACAATAAGTCTAAAATGGGTTCACATAATCGTCAAAACGTAAAAAAAAGTACAATAATAACATAAAAATACACTCCTGGAAATTGAAATAAGAACACCGTGAATTCATTGTCCCAGGAAGGGGAAACTTTATTGACACATTCCTGGGGTTAGATACATCACAGGATCACACTGACAGAACCACAGGCACATAGACACAGGCAACAGAGCATGCACAATGTCGGCACTAGTACAGTGTATATCCACCTTTCGCAGCAATGCAGGCTGCTATTCTCCCATGGAGACGATCGTAGAGATGCTGGATGTAGTCCTGTGGAACGGCTTGCCATGCCATTTCCACCTGGCGCCTCAGTTGGACCAGCGTTCGTGCTGGACGTGCAGACCGCGTGAGACGACGCTTCATCCAGTCCCAAACATGCTCAATGGGGGACAGATCCGGAGATCTTGCTGGCCAGGGTAGTTGACTTACACCTTCTAGAGCACGTTGGATGGCACGGGATACATGCGGACGTGCATTGTCCTGTTGGAACAGCAAGTTCCCTTGCCGGTCTAGGAATGGTAGAACGATGGGTTCGATGACGGTTTGGATGTACCGTGCACTATTCAGTGTCCCCTCGACGATCACCAGTGGTGTACGGCCAGTGTAGGACATCACTCCCCACACCATGATGCCGGGTGTTGGCCCTGTGTGCCTCGGTCGTATGCAGTCCTGATTGTGGCGCTCACCTGCACGGCGCCAAACACGCATACGACCATCATTGGCACCAAGGCAGAAGCGACTCTCATCGCTGAAGACGACACGTCTCCATTCGTCCCTCCATTCACGCCTGTCGCGACACCACTGGAGGCGGGCTGCACGATGTTGGGGCGTGAGCGGAAGACGGCCTAACGGTGTGCGGGACCGTAGCCCAGCTTCATGGAGACGGTTGCGAATGGTCCTCGCCGATACCCCAGGAGCAACAGTGTCCCTAATTTGCTGGGAAGTGGCGGTGCGGTCCCCTACGGCACTGCGTAGGATCCTACGGTCTTGGCGTGCATCCGTGCGTCGCTGCGGTCCGGTCCCAGGTCGACGGGCACGTGCACCTTCCGCCGGCCACTGGCGACAACATCGATGTACTGTGGAGACCTCACGCCCCACGTGTTGAGCAATTCGGCGGTACGTCCACCCGGCCTCCCGCATGCCCACTATACGCCCTCGCTCAAAGTCCGTCAACTGCACATACGGTTCACGTCCACGCTGTCGCGGCATGCTACCAGTGTTAAAGACTGCGATGGAGCTCCGTATGCCACGGCAAACTGGCTGACACTGACGGCGGCGGTGCACAAATGCTGCGCAGCTAGCGCCATTCGACGGCCAACACCGCGGTTCCTGGTGTGTCCGCTGTGCCGTGCGTGTGATCATTGCTTGTACAGCCCTCTCGCAGTGTCCGGAGCAAGTATGGTGGGTCTGACACACCGGTGTCAATGTGTTCTTTTTTCCATTTCCAGGAGTGTAGTTAAGTATAAAATATCTCTTTACATCCATGGAACTACTTAAATATTGTATAAAATATCAATTAAAGCTTTAAAATAACTGTACAGACGATGTATACTCAGTGTGCCCTCTATGGGCTAAGCTGGTACTACCACAATGGTTTCAAAGTCAACGATGTTGTGAAGGTCTTTGGCATTGCGGCATCATATCGATTTGTGAGTTGTGACTCGACTGCAAGAATACATTTATGCCAGATTCAGTCTGTCTGTCTTATATTAACTTTTTTTGGCACTGGAGATATATGTTATGATGGAATGATCAGCTGCAGAATAGTATGATATTACATAGATTTTTAAAATGTCATAAAACTGATTTATTAAAAATGGAGTCATATTTCGTAATATTTCTAGTTGGAAGTTTAAAATTGTGATATCAATATTTACATACTGTTCTAAGGTACATTTCTGCCATGGATACAACTGGGCCCTATGATTTTCTGAACAAAATCCTTATAACCATTTTGTCATATTTTATTGTCAATCTAGTAAGGTTTCTATTACTTTCAAAATTACAGATCTGATGATGGTCATGTGATATGACCGAAACCAGTCACCTATATTCTTGAAGCATACGTGGTGTGATCAAGACTGAATTTTAAAAAGAAAAATTTCGAGAGAAGAGTTTGTGATTGTATAACTCAAGCGATGCTTTAATAGACAATTTCAGCTGTATATATTCAAGTAATCCTGTGCCAAAGGATTGCATCAAGTTAAGTAACTCTATTAGGGAAGATAAACTTCTTTTCCAAGTTCGCTAATAATAACCTTTATTGTCGATAAAATGTCCTGTGGTGCCTCTCTTGCTCCAAGTCGGCCCGTTTGACGTCCTACCCCCCTTATGGGTGATCGGATATTTATCATCAGATAGCATACAGTCAGCCTCTCTTTTTCTACTTTGCCTGTGCAGGATTTGAGCCCACTGTGCGAACATAAAGCAATTATTTTTAGTAAAATTCACACACTGCAGTTAAATTTCCTGGAGAATAAATCTACCTCCAGCTCTGACCAAGTTTCTTCCGTCATAATGTATGTCGAAAGTAATGTAGAACGATTTTCGTGAATTCTGACAGAGAGAGGGAGAGGGAGAGGGAGAGAGAGAGAGAGAGAGAGAGAGAGAGAGACAGAGAGAAAGTCCACAGAGAGTTACGTACCTTGCCGTCGAAGTCCCAGGGCACGTAGGAGAACTGAATGGCCGGCATGAAGACGGTGGCCTGCAGCCAGCGAATGAAGAGCTCCTTGGTGGGCGCCTCGCTGCCGTAGCCGTTGCCGCCCACCATGTCTGGCAGGACGAAGGGTCAGCCCACCATGTTCATCTGCAGCAGCGTCGTCACCAGCGAAGCCAGGCCGTTGTCGAAGCCCCACCTGCTGTCCTTGTCGAGCATGCGGATGTAGATCGGAAACTGTTGGCTTTATTCTACATCTACATCTACATTTACACTCCGCAAGCCACCCAACGGTGTGTGGCGGAGGGCACTTTACGTACCACGGTCATTACCTCCCTTTTCTGTTCCAGTTGCGTATGGTTCACGGAAGAACGACTGTCTGAAAGCCTCCGTACGCGCTCGAATCTCTCTAATTTTACATTCGTGATCTCCTCGGGAGGTATAAGTAGGGGGAAGCAATATATTCGATACCTCATCCAGAAACGCACCCTCTCGAAACCTGGCGAGCAAGGTACACACGCTTCACGCATAGTCCTCCTTACGCTAACTTTGACATCGTTTAGCTTCTGTTTGTCTGAGAGGTTTTGGCTGCGTTTACACTTGGAGTGAAGCTCTCTTTGCTTTCGCAGTAGTTTCCTAACTTTGTTGTTGAGCCACGGTGGGTTTTTCCCGTCCCTCACAGTTTTACTCGGCACATACCTGTCTAAAACGCATTTTGACGATTGCCTTGAACTTTTTCCATAAACACTCAACATTGTCAGTGTCGGAACAGAAATTTTCGTTTTGATCCGTTAGGTAGTCTGAAATCTGCCTTCTATTACTCTTGCTAAACAGATAAACCTTCCTCCCTTTTTTTATATTCCTATTAACTTCCATATTCAGGGATGCTGCAACGGCCTTATGATCACTGATTCCCTGTTCTGCACATACAGAGTCCAAAAGTTCGGGTCTGTTTGTTATCAGTAGGTCCAAGATGTTATCTCCACGAGTCGCTTCTCTGTTTAATTGCTCGAGGTAATTTTCGGATAGTGCACTCAGTATAATGTCACTCGATGCTCTGTCCCTACCACCCGTCCTAAACATTTGAGTGTCCCAGTCTATATCTGGTAAATTGAAATCTTCACCTAAGACTATAACATGCTGAGAAAATTTATGTGAAATGTATTCCAAATTTTCTCTCAGTTGTTCTGCCACTAACGCTGCTGAGTCGGGAGATCGGTAAAAGGAGCCAATTATTAACCTAGCTCGGTTGTTGGCCGACGCGAGACTACCATCGGCCCGAACTGGGCGGCGGTCTGCAAGTAGTCCAGTGTGTACTGCACCGGGTTCATCTCCTCCGTTCTCAGAACGGGAGGCTGTGGAAGCCAGCTGGTCTCCCCGGCGTCGAATTTGAACGAGTCGATTCCCGTCTCAATCTTGATTTTCTGAATATTTTAAGAATAGAGAAATGTTTAGATATTATTATGAAAGACCTCAAACTAATGATACATTTTGTAGTGTGATGACCGCTGTCTAATAGGTGACCACGAAAATTTCGCCACACGCTTGAGGGGAAATCTCAGTCCAATTGCACTACGGTTACTCCTAGCCTAGGCAACAATGCGCTCGTGTACAAGAAACGCGTCCTATGTCTCGGAATTTTCACCAAAACCTTGACTTGACACTTTCTATCACACCTGTCAACACTGACACTGCGTTTTATACTTACTTCCTGTAAGGCTTTAGAGGGTTTTACCCCACAAAACAAGCACCTCACAAGGTTGTAGTTACCAAGTGGCTACGCTATTCTCTCACCCAAAGTACACGTGGGTTTAAGACATTATGACTCTAACGCATTACATTTCTTTATCATCGCTCTTATAGAAGACGTAAACGAACGTATACTGATAACACAAACGGTTACGTGAGGAAAAAAGGAATAAATACGTTGTTAATAATGGATGTTTGTGACAGACTGGCACTCAAAGTCAGGTTCGCTGCTTTTCCTGAGCATTCGCCTTAATCACCGGGCTATCTTAGATTTAAACCTGATGGAGGTGAATCGAGCTGATAGGGATAAAGTGAAACACGTAAAGGCCGTGGAGACTAATGTACCCAATACCTCTTAATGAATTAGACAGGTTTGAAACTTGAAGACCCAGAGGAAGATTCTTTCTGTATGTCGGTCATTATCCGATTATTATCCGAACGACAGCCTCAGATGTCTTTCATAAGCGACAGAAAGGTACGTGCAGTTGCCATATGCAATAGAATATTAGGAAGATGGCCAGCAGCGATATTTCCCATACAAAATTACATACACAAAAATTGTTCGTGAAAAGTAATCTTTTCGGATTACTAAATGTCGAAATAGTGTAATTTACTGCGAGATGAGTCACGTAACAATGGAACAGAAATATTGTTATTTATCATAGTTCTACCTGAATATTGCTCCTACTGGACGATAATACGTAAATCAACGCATCTATTCCGTTTTTTTTTTTAATTTTAATCAAAGAAAGTGCTTGAAGTACTGACTTAATTTCATTTTCTGTCTTTATATCGCCCCTGCTGCAGACACAGGAAACTCGTATAAAAATCTGAAAAAGTGTTTCTTGAGTACCTCGTTATTAGAATGATATTTTCACTCTGCAGCGGAGTATGCACTGATATGAAACTTCCTGGAAAATTAAAACTGTGTGCCGCACCGAGACTCGAACTCGGGACCTTTGCCTTTCGCGGGCAAGTGCTGTACCAACTGAGCTACCCAAGAACGACTCACGCCTTGCCCTCACAGCTTTACTTCCGCCAGTACCTCGTCTCCTACCTTCCAAACTTTACAGAAGTTCTCCTGCGAACCTTGCAGAACTAGCACTCCTGAAAGAAAGGATATTGCGTAGACATGGCTTAGCCACAGCCTGGGGGATGGTAGAGCACTTGCGTGAGAAAGGCTAAGGTCCCGAGTTCGAGTCTCGGTCCGGCACACAGTTTTAATCTACCTCGTAATTGGTTCTTACACTGTATTATTAATGAACTAATATACATAATTATCTGAATATAGTCGCTGTGGATTGCTCTGTGAGTACCAGGAAGTCGAATTCGCTTTCTGACCAGCAATCAGTATATTCTTAGAACTGATTAAGTGCTAGTAGATTCAATGTGCTGCCCTGTAGGACACTTCATTTCCAAGAAAGTGGAACTGCAGTCACTACCTACGCTTCGCCACTTTCTGCCTACACCTTTTTCTGCTGTACTGTTATGACGAGTCTCTTTGACTCGCACGATCGTAGTTTGTATGTAAATATAGATATCAGAAGATTGTGTTTTGAGGAAGTTATAAATGGAAACGAGGTACTGAGGTTGAAACAGAGCAAGCTAGAATCGTACCAGATGTAAGTATTGCACCACTACTAATAATTTTACTTTTTCTATTTTTCCATCCTTTAACGATGTGCACTTAAACCTGTTATAATGTTTCAGGCTGCAACTCACTTAGATTTGTTACTCAGACTTTTCTTTTCATTACCCAATCAGTCTATTTGGACACATTCGAACTACTCCTTAGAAAGAATGGCATTCCGATCTTGTATATCAATATCTGTGAAACTAATTAACTTAAGAAATATCTGTAATCAAAGTTCTAGTACACGCAAATGTACTTTCATCATTTCTACAATTATACCTGTTAGATTATTACATAATTTGGCACTGTACTTTTGTTATCTTATTTTTTCCTAAAGACATGACACATTACAATAATAAGTTAAGCCATTAATTAAGAATTTGCACCAATATGCGCCAGTGATTATAGTTATAAAAACTCCGCCCGTGCTCGTAAATGTGTTGTTCCCATAATCGTTGTGCAAAGTGTTCCATCATATTTGTATTTTCTAAAACTGATACACATATTACAAGGTAAGTTACTATCGTAACATATAGGCCTTTAAAATTACTAAACTCTAACCAAGTCGCTTTACAAACCAAACTTTTTCGAAACTAACAGTATGTTCGGTATGTTCATAACGGTGTTCTTGTACGGTTCGTAAGGCCAACCGCCACACCAAAATAGCCAATCGATGACTGGTAAGAAATCGCGTCATGTTGTAAAGACTGCCACCAGCATTTATACGTGTGCCAGCTGTGTATCGAATGTATGACATCATGTGATTTCGTATATCTTACCTTTGTGACTTTCTTTGTTCAGAGTTCACGCATAAACATTTGCGAGAAATTGAGAAAAACTGTTTAAACTGTATATTAGCATTATATGGGCACTGTTATATTGCATGATGGAATTGTGATTATCAGACAAGAGACTGAATTTCTAATATTATTAAATTTATTTTTACGAAATACCCGGAAATTACCCATGCATGGGTAAGGCTGCATATTATCCGCGGAATACATTGGCTCATACGTATCTAAAGACACAAGAACAAGTGCACAATCTGAGAGACTCTTCGTTGCGCGTGCTGGACTAAAGGCAAACTCTTCTAGTGAAAAAAATGGTTCAAATGGCTCTGAGCACTATGCGACTTAACTTCTGAGGTCATCAGTCGCCTAGAACTTAGAACTAATTAAACCTAACTAACCTAAGGACATCACACACATCCATGCCCGAGGCAGGATTCGAACATAGCAATCGTGCGCTGCAGTTGCAGTCATTTAATTCAACTGAAAGAGGCGAAGGTACAGTCAATTGCATGTAGCATTTGCCAAGATACCGAAACAAAAGCACATGCACAAAAGGAACTCTAGATCGGTAAAACGGGAAACTGAATTAATTGCTCATAAACCACAAATCTACGTGAATCATCTGGAATGTTCATAATGAATTAGCTTTACGAGCGGTTGAGAGAGATCAAGATCCTTCGTCTTAGCATTTCATGTGACTGTAGTTTGGTTTTGCTCACGGTATTCCCGTATCGATCACTGTCTTTCATACGCGTAATTAATGTGAAGGCAATTACAATAATTAATAAAGCAAAGGCTGTAAAAGAAATGATAAACATTGTTATAACTCATACATGAAATATTCAAACATCAGACTCCATATCAGGACAGAGCGTCTGCAGGACACAGCTGACCTGCCCACCACTACAGTAGGAGTGACGTGGGCCAGAAGATGTTCTGCACTGTTGCTTTGAAGAAGATGGAGGGGGAAGCAGACGAACAGAAAGTCACATTGCTGCCTGTTGCCAACCTAACGTTACCCCCACACAAAACACGTTTGCCCTGTCCACGTGGGTCAACCTTTCTACTTTCCTGTGTACACCACCTCAAGTTGGCAAAACTGTCATACACGCTACAGATTCCTGTCACTTATCACCTGCGAAAATTTCAGATTCAAATCAACAACAAAATCATGCATTCTGGTTTCCTTCGCACGAGGAGGCAAACGTAGCAAGATGACGTAAGGGAAATGCCAAATATAGTTGTAGCACACGCCTAGAAAAGCTCCCCCCCCCCCCCCATCCAATAGGACTGCTACCATCACATACAGGCAGCAGTTGATGGTGATTTCATATATTACTCTAATCAAGAATTTTTAGTACACTACTGTCGATTAAAATTGCTACACCACGAAGATGACGTGCTACAGACGCGAAATTTAACCGACAGGAAGAAGATGCTGTTATATGCAAATGGTTAGCTTTTCAGAGCATTCACACAAGATTGGCGCCGGTGGCGACACCTACAACGTGCTGACATGAGGAAAATTTCCAACCGATTTCTCATACACAAACAGCAGTTGACCGGCGTTGCCTGGTGAAACGTTGTTGTGATGCCTCGTGTAAGGAGGAGAAATGCGTACCATCACGTTTCCGACTTTGATAAAGGTCGGATTGTAGCCAATCGCGATTGCGGTTTATCGTATCGGGACATTGCTGCTCGCGTTGGTCGATATCCAATGACTGCTAGCAGAATATGGAATCGATGGGTTCAGGAGGGTAATACGGAACGCCGTGCTGGATCCCAAAGGCCTCGTATCACTAGCAGTCTTATCCGCATGGCTGTAACGGATCGTGCAGCTACGTCTCGATCCCTTAGTCAACAGATGGGGACGTTGGCAAGACAACAACCATCTGCACGAACAGTTCGACGACGTTTGCAGCAGCATGTACTATCAGCTCGGAGACCATGGCTGCGGTTACCCTTGACGCTGCATCACAGACAGGCGTGCCTGCGATGGTGTACTCAATGGCGAACCTGGGTGCACGAAATGCGAAACGTCATTTTTTCGGATGGATCCAGGTTCTGTTTAAAGCGTCGTGATGGTCGCATCCGTGTTTGGCGATATCGCGTTGAACGCACATTGGAAGCGGGTATTCGTCATCGCCATACTGGCGTATCACCCGGCGTGATGATATGGGTTGCCATTGGTTACACGTCTCGGTCACCTCTTGTTCGCATTGACGGCACTTTGAACAGTGGACGTTACATTTAAGATGTGTTACGATTTCGATCCCTGCGAAACCCTACATTTCAGCCGGATAATTCACGACCGCATGTTGCAGGTCCAGTACGGGCCTTTCTGGATACAGAAAATGTTCGACTGCTGCCCTGACCAGCACATTCTCCAGATCTCTCACTAATTGAAAACGTCTGGTCAATGGTGACCGAGCAACTGGCTCGTCACAATACGCCAGTCACTACTCTTGATGAGTTGTGGTGTCGTGTTGAAGCTGCATGTGCAGATGTACCTGTACACGCCATCCAAGCTCTGTTTGACTCAATGCCCAGGCGTATCGAGGCCGCTATTACGGCCAGAGGTGGTTGTTCTTGGTACAGATTTCTCAGGATCTATGCACCCAAATTGCGTGAAAATGTAATCGCATGTCAGTTCTAGTATAATATATTTGTCCAATGAATACCCGTTTATCATCTGCATTCCTTCTTGGTGTAGCAATTTAAATGGCCAGTAGTGTACATGAAGTGGATCTGATCGAGCCATTTCACCATGAATTCCTCGAACGGATGTTAACAGATCCACCCTCCGGTATTTCCATGTCTGTGGGAAACGTTTTTAAATTTCGTCCTTATTGAGCGCCGGCTGGAGTGGCCGAGCGGCTCTAGGCGCTTCAGTCTGGAACGGCAGGACTGCTACGGTCGCAGGTTCGAATCCTGTCTCGGGCATGGTTGTGTGTGATGTCCTTAGGTTAGTTAGATATAAATAGTTCTAAGTTCTAGGGGACTGAAGACCTCAGATGTTAAGTCCCATAGTGCTCCGAGCCATTTGAACCATTTGATCCATATTGAGCTTATCATCAGTGTTTTTAGTAGAGAAAAATACGCTCATACAGGTGACGAATGTTAAGAGTGCTGGATGTCTGTGGAGTTTGTTTAATGCTGCTGGAACATCTGAGGCGATGATCACAACACAACAACCCCGCAGGATGTGCATGTTCAGCTAATCGTCATGTGTAGGACTTACAGAAATCATTGGCATGACGGACATATGATCTTCATACAGACAGATCACACAGGCAGCTTGCAGTAGTATAGTGACTACAGAGCGTGCCAAGAGCGTATGCACGGGCTCTACCAGGGCGAATGCGGCACGAGAATACCGTAGAAGTAATAGCCTGTCTGCGAAGAACAGACAGACCACAGCTGAAATCGGTGCGGAACTTACGGATGGAATGTCGGTCGAACCGCTGGGAACTGGTTACTGGAAGCTGGGTTGATATTGTGGTATAGATAGTTACGATTCCACAACGTAGGTACAAGTTTGTAGGTTGGCACTACGACACCGACACCGACGACGGCTCCCTCTAGCCGGCGCTCCAGATTCAGCCCCATTTGTTCGCGAGTTGGCGACCAAACAACATTGTTTCATCTTCATAGTGGGTGACCCACAACAGATTTTGCCTGTGTTAGCTTTGATACATCCGACTTCGCACCTTCGTGCTCATATTTCCCAAAAGTTACATATATGTCATTGACTAATATTCTCTATTAAATGAACTTTTACGTTAAAAGCAGTACCGAGATTTTTACCTCACCTACTCCTACTCGCTTCTTACATTCGGCCTACGCTTCAGTTTACAGGAGGAGACCCACCCGCCGCCTTCCAGACGGGATACAAAAGATATGTATTGCAATGCGTCGTTTATCATTCGTCATTGACACTTTACCATAGACGAAAGAGACTTGCGTAGTCTAGACACAGAGACGGTCAACTGAGAAATGCAGAACCATTCAGCTGTGTTTGGCGACGACTCCGCTTCTACTTGTCCACATGAGGTCCATAGACCGGCTCATGAAAAGTCTCGGGAAGCAGCGATTCTCGAGTACCCATACCTCTACAACTCCTGTATACATAATACGCAGAGTTGGTGGCTATGGCAATAGGACTCATTTGTCGCAAGAATGGTAAACCCCGTTGTCGTACTGATATGTGCCAGAGCTGAGACTGGTCTCAGATGCTTGGCCGCTTCCTACACTATATTCCTGGTTCTCTTTTCTGTTAACAATGGGACATAAATTTCACCAGTTTATTTCCATGTCAGCTATCTAATATAAAAATCTGCCTTTTCCACCCGTGGATCAAAAAATTTAAAAATTTGTGGTAGGATCTTACGGGACCAAACTGCTGAGGTCATCGGTCCCTAAGCTTACGCACTACTTAATCTAACTTACGCTAAGGATAACACACACATACAAGCCCGAGGGAGGACTCGAACCTCCGACGGGGGGCAGTCGCAGGGACCGTGACAAGGCGCCTCAAACCGCGTGGCTACCCAGCGTAGTTCCTCCGTGGAGCAAACTCTATGGCCCTTTGTGTATTGTAAACTCACTGGTTGTCATATTGAGAATTTCCTAATTTGTTCTCTGTGGTTCTGGAAGTTAATTTCAGTTGAAAGTCGGGTACTACCATTGTACCTGGGGTGAGGGAGAAATCTGAAACAAAGATCGTCTATACTGGAAGTACGCTCAGTTTGTTTTGATTTAGAGATTTATCTGGAGTCTGGAAACAGTTTTTTTCTCTGGTAAAGAACAGTAGCGGAGGGAAACGTATCTGCACCAATAAAGCTGAAGTTTCAGCAATAGGCGAGCGCTCTACGAATCGACTGCGACTGCAGTCGTTGGCGATAAGAATTTTGTTACATTTCCATTTTTGAACGTCAGTACGGCAAACGGCAAATTATTATAGCAACATTGTTAGTTACAAAATCGCCTTGTCGTAATTGTAGTCTATGAAACCTGAAAAATAAATGTTTGTCCTACATAGACATCTGTTTAAGGAAATGTAAGAGAAGTGAGCTATTTTTTTACGTGTAAAACACTTATGTGATAGTGCACTACAGTTTCAGGGAACCGCGGTGCCATTTTTCGATGCAACAGTTAAGCAACAAAAGCAGAACGCTATGACCAGAGATATACAGCATCTCAGCCTTACGTAATCTGACGGTGTGCGGCGTGAAAGATATAAAATGACAACAGGTTTTCGGCAGAAAAAGAAATGAGTAACAACGGTCTTTGAAATGAATTTTTTATGTACTTATGAACCTATCTCTACTGTATGTATAAAAAGGATCGAGCCTGCCGAAAGCATTGGGTATATCGAGAAGACAATGGGCTCTAGACTGGGAACTTGTCAAAAGATCAAAATATCGGGATAGGTAAAGGACACTAGTGGACACAACACAGACTCACAAAGACGATGACAGACAGCAGAACGCTATGACCAGAGATATACAGCATCTCAGCCTTACGTAATCTGACGGTGTGCGGCGTGAAAGATATAAAATGACAACAGGTTTTCGGCAGAAAAAGAAATGAGTAACAACGGTCTTTGAAATGAATTTTTTATGTACTTATGAACCTATCTCTACTGTATGTATAAAAAGGATCGAGCCTGCCGAAAGCATTGGGTATATCGAGAAGACAATGGGCTCTAGACTGGGAACTTGTCAAAAGATCAAAATATCGGGATAGGTAAAGGACACTTGTGGACACAACACAGACTCACAAAGACGATGACAGACACTCTTTAAGTATATTATAACAAGGCTCTCAGACACAACCAATCCAGCGTAAGTGACATGAAAAGTGCGGTATGGACTTCACTTGCCACAGGGTGTTAAAAGATTAACATTCCATTAATCATCTGTGCCACGTTAACTGACGCAAATATGTACAGGCTCACAGTGGGAACGACCCCTACATTCGCAAGAACAAGTTTCCAAATTGTATCCCTGATGTTGTCAAATGTATTTACAGGTCTCTGGCTGATCTTGAACTTCTGTGGTCATGGCAAAACTCAGGATCCAAATAAGTCTCTAAATTGACTGGTATGGAAACGGTGCCGTAAAACAACATTTTCATTTGCTACAGTTGTCAGAATTACAACTTATGTGCAATTCTTGTATTTAATGACGGGAACCCCACCCCCATGAACCATGGACCTTGCCGTTGGTGGGGAGGCTTGCGTGCCTCAGCGATACAGATAGCCGTACCGTAGGTTATAAAATAAATAAATAAAATAAAATAAAATATTAATTATTAATTATGTATGATAGTGATTGGCTGTAATTAATATTTGCTTATCTGGAACGTGGACGTTTAATTATTTGGAATCAGACGCTTGACAATAGCTTTTTCGTAAATGCAATGTTATACGTAGTTGACCGTGAAATAAGACTCGAATAATCGGACTTCGTATTTAAATCGTTTCCAAAGACTGGTGCGGTAGATGAGGACTCAAAATCTAAATCTCAATATTAGAATAATTTGCCAGCCATGTCAATACGTCGTACAGAGGTGACTGTCTACTAAACATAAAAAAGTTCACACAGTTAGTTAAATCAGATATATTCAAGGAATTAGCCTACAGTTAAATAATTCTACTTACTTTCATGAATATAAATTCTATACAGAATCGAGTGCCTAGTAAGATTGCAACTCGCAGTGTTCTTATATAACATCAAATATGGCAGTGTACCAGTTAATAAAATATACGTGCTTCCCGCACCAGCTATTCTACTCGACCTACTTCTTCTTAATGAAACATAAGAGTGTCATAATTGTATTTTGTTTTATCAGCGGCATAGCGCTGCAGTTCTGTGCCATAGGCTTTATTTATTTGTCAGAGATTAATTATTTAATTAAGATTTCGCGATTCCGAGGAAACTCACGCACGGCATGCAAATGTGCCTTTATACACTCCTGGAAATTGAAATAAGAACACCGTGAATTCATTGTCCCAGGAAGGGGAAACTTTATTGACACATTCCTGGGGTCAGATACATCACATGATCACACTGACAGAACCACAGGCACATAGACACAGGCAACAGAGCATGCACAATGTCGGCACTAGTACAGTGTATATCCACCTTTCGCAGCAATGCAGGCTGCTATTCTCCCATGGAGACGATCGTAGAGATGCTGGATGTAGTCCTGTGGAACGGCTTGCCATGCCATTTCCACCTGGCGCCTCAGTTGGACCAGCGTTCGTGCTGGACGTGCAGACCGCGTGAGACGACGCTTCATCCAGTCCCAAACATGCTCAATGGGGGACAGATCCGGAGATCTTGCTGGCCAGGGTAGTTGACTTACACCTTCTAGAGCACGTTGGGTGGCACGGGATACATGCGGACGTGCATTGTCCTGTTGGAACAGCAAGTTCCCTTGCCGGTCTAGGAATGGTAGAACGATGGGTTCGATGACGGTTTGGATGTACCGTGCACTATTCAGTGTCCCCTCGACGATCACCAGTGGTGTACGGCCAGTGTAGGAGATCGCTCCCCACACCATGATGTCGGGTGTTGGCCCTGTGTGCCTCGGTCGTATGCAGTCCTGATTGTGGCGCTCACCTGCACGGCGCCAAACACGCATACGACTATCATTGGCACCTAGGCAGAAGCGACTCTCATCGCTGAAGACGACACGTCTCCATTCGTCCCTCCATTCACGCCTGTCGCGACACCACTGGAGGCGGGCTGCACGATGTTGGGGCGTGAGCGGAAGACGGCCTAACGGTGTGCGGGACCGTAGCCCAGCTTCATGGAGACGGTTGCGAATGGTCCTCGCCGATACCCCAGGAGCAACAGTGTCCCTAATTTGCTGGGAAGTGGCGGTGCGGTCCCCTACGGCACTGCGTAGGATCCTACGGTCTTGGCGTGCATCCGTGCGTCGCTGCGGTCCGGTCCCAGGTCGACGGGCACGTGCACCTTCCGCCGGCCACTGGCGACAACATCGATGTACTGTGGAGACCTCACGCCCCACGTGTTGAGCAATTCGGCGGTACGTCCACCCGGCCTCCCGCATGCCCACTATACGCCCTCGCTCAAAGTCCGTCAACTGCACATACGGTTCACGTCCACGCTGTCGCGGCATGCTACCAGTGTTAAAGACTGCGATGGAGCTCCGTATGCCACGGCAAACTGGCTGACACTGACGGCGGCGGTGCACAAATGCTGCGCAGCTAGCGCCATTCGACGGCCAACACCGCGGTTCCTGGTGTGTCCGCTGTGCCGTGCGTGTGATCATTGCTTGTACAGCCCTCTCGCAGTGTCCGGAGCAAGTATGGTGGGTCTGACACACCGGTGTCAATGTGTTCTTTTTTCCATTTCCAGGAGTGTATTTCCCCCTGAATTGCGAGGCGAAAGGACACACCTGCATGCGAGCAATTCACCTAAAGGCACATGAAAATCTAAGTTATCTACAACTATATACATGACATACATTATACAATATATTATATACGAAATTTGAATGACGCGCGTCCGCCGTAAAAGTTCTTATGTATAGAGTGCGCGCATGCGCAGAAGCGTCTATGTGACTCCGGCACTGCCGTTATATCGTAAATTTAGATCACGCGGCACAGTATTGCAGTTCATATTGTTCGTGTGTGCGCGCGTTTCTTAGTCGTTGCATAAAGAAAATATTCCACCAAGATTACATGTGAAGAGTACATTCTATGACAGGTAACTTAATTTTAAAATTACGATATTTGTTATAATCAGTACAACTTTAGATTGTTGAATATTCTTAGTTACATAGTATTGCATTGAAATGCTTAAAAAGAAGTCTTTTGGTTTCAGGTGCGTTGTCCTATATACATCGTGTCGTTACTACAGTTTATATTCATCTGCTGCACAGTAATGTTTCACAGGTTAGTGTCGTCGTGGTAAAGTTTTTTGATCACAGTAATATCGCTGTATAACAACGTAATTGATACATAAGCACGTCCATTTCCTATTTCCATTATAGTCGTTGTGATGCAGTTCGTTGTGACAACAAGCATTGTTTATTACATGTCGGACGTGACCCATCGAGTAATTGGTCCAATGCAGTTCGTTTTCAATATTCCGTGGAAGCTTGGTTGCAGAACCTCGGACGGCACATAGCTGGCGTTGATCCTTGGACAGTCCAGGTACGTGTGTCCGTCACATTTCGAGAACATTCCATTCCCTGAAGTTCCAACCAAAATTCTTCCACTCGTCGTGTTGTTTTCTGGACAGGCACGTTGTGACCATTTAATCCAATTAACATCTTGAAGTTAGATACTGTAGTAATGTCACTAGACGATGCATCAATTATGCACTTCACATTTTCAGTTTTTATTGCTAAATATAGCTCACCTAAATGTTTGTAGTTACTTATCAAAGAAAAAGTTCATCACGTTTACAAAGGTACGATGCATGATGAATGTCATTAACAGTTTCTTTCACATAGGTTTCTGCGTAGTTGCAGAGTTAGTAATGTCCGTGAACAGTGGTTCACTAGGCAATTTTTTTAAGTTTTTCACATTTTGATACTCGTTATCGTTCAAATTTTCACATAGTAACAGTTACATTATGTATCATTTTTTTTAAAAACATATTTTCTTAGCATAAACATAATACAGTTACACATAAACATCTTCACATAATCATTACATAGCTATAAATTATTACATTATGTCACATTTGATTACATGAATTGCAGATATTTACATTCTCTTTAACGGTTTTGCTGGGTTTTTATCGATGTTTTTTGTGATGTCATCTGAAATTAAGATAGATTAGACACAACATTCATTACATCAGTAGGCAAGACCAGGCGTTTTCACTACTCAATAAATATTCAAAATAATAAGAGACGGAAAACTGTTAGATTCCTCGCGTTTTGTGCGTGTGTGTATAGTGTCTGTGTGGTCTTGGCTACTGGTAGATGCTTTTCTTGCTGAGAGATGTGCGTCTAATCTATTTCTCGAAGTAAAGGATCACTTCACAGATGACGTCTGTCGGTTCGTCAGGTGTCATACCAAGTCAGTGGTACCTACAGTCACATGTATTCCGTGAAAAATATATCATTCACTGCTACATAATCATAAATTTTACCTTAATATTCAGTCTTCTTGGTAGTGCCGCGGCGTTGAAAGAAAAGTTCTTCTGTCTTCAACTGCGTCACTGGAACAGCTGAAATGAACATTTCTATACTACTTATTATCTATGTTGTAGCAAACAGAGTTTTGCGAGTTGCTTAGCAATGTTTTCATGGATATGACTTTGACATTTTTTAGCATGAAATACTCTAAGATCTCGGTGTGCGTATAGCCCAATAACTTTGTTAATTATAGGATGTTGTAACAGATACGCACCAGGATGCGGTATGTTAACAATAATATAAGGTCCTTCATATAGCAGACGCCACTTAGCATGCGTCGTTTGAGTGCTACAGCTTTATGATGAGTACGAAGTAGTACAAGCATTCCTGCCTTGAATTTTTGTTTTCTTTTTATTGTGTTTGTGTGATGTTTGTTTCGTATCTGTGCGTGATATGTCAGTGTAGTCAATACTTATTTTATTTTCTGTTCAGGTGTGATTTCCTTGTCTGATAACTTAGGTAATGGTTCTATCCATTGATCGTTCTGTTTGCAATTGAACATGATCTCGTTAGGTGTGTAATATTTAAGTTATTGTGTACGTCTTCGAAAAGACTTAAGTAGGACACCCAATTAGTATGTTTTGATGAAATATAGGTCCTCATAAATCGGTTTAGTTCTCGGAAAAGTCTCTCAGTCGCGTTACATTGTGGACTAAACCTTGAAATAAATATACTTTTGTTGTTATTGTCCTTCAAGAATATCTTCATTTGTAGCCAGAGTAGTATGCTGCATTATCTGACAGAATTGTTTTAGGTTTTCCCACGTGCGTCAGGTAATCACTTGAGAATCTTCGTATTATAGCATTTGCAGTGGCGGATTTTAAAGCATAAAGTTTTACATGTTTAGAGAATATATCGTAAAAAGCTAAGATATATTTGACGCCTCCATGGCTTGCTGGATGCGGTCCACTTACGTCAGTACACAGAATTTCCAGGGGTTTACTCGGTAAAATAGAATGTAAATCTGTTTTTGTGGATAAATTCTGAGGTTTTGATTTTTGACATACGTCACATGTTTTCAGTTCCCTGTAAATTTTTATTCTCATATTGCTAAAATAACAGTATGTGCTGAGCTTTACCAAACACTTTTTCGTCCCGTAATGACCCGAAACTAAGTGTGTGTTCAGACTCTTTGGGAATGTATACACACCAGTTAGTAGCACTTGGATGTCGGCGATAAAATAATACATCATTGTGTAACTTGTAATACTTAGTCAAATGATGATTGTGTTTTTCTACCAGTAATGTTATTATCTTATACCAGTGAGGATCAGATTTTTGTAATTTAGCCATATTTCTGCACATATTAATATAATATTGGCGATACTGCTTGTCTTTCATTAAGAGAATCCTGTAGTCATTTATAATAGTCGCTGTTGGTTTCATTCATACCTTGTGGAAGTCTAGACAAAGCGTCAGCAATGGTGTTGTCCTTACCTTTTATGTACTTAATTTCAAAAGAGTAGTTCTGAAGAGTAACTGCCCATCGTGATAGTCTAGGATGTACAAGTTTACAAGTTAACAAAATGTCAGGGCCTGGTGATCGGTATAAATTACTGTATGTTTGCCAAATAAATAATAATTGAATTTCTTGAATGCCCAGATTATAGAAAGTGTTTCTAACTCAGTAGTGGAGTATGCACGCTCACATTCACTTAGAATACGACTTGCAAAACCAATAATTCTTATCTGTTCCTTTTCTTTATTCTTTACAACTTGAAATAGACAACAACCCAAGCCAGAACATGAAGCGTCACAAGTCATACAAAAATCTAAATTGAAATCTGGATGGCTCAATATGTTTGCATTCACTAATGTATGTTTAATTGTATTAAAGTCATTCTGGCACTGTTCCGACCAGATCCAAACTTGATTCTTTCTGAGTAGATTTAACAGATGTTTACTGTTCAAAAGTGGTTGTGATAAAAAAACGTCTGAAAAATGAACATAACCCAAGGAATGATTTTAACTGCTTTTTTGTTCGAGGGCTAGGAAAGTTTCTGATAGCATCTAATTTACTGGGATCAGGACGTATGCCCTGTGAATTAATGATATGTCCTAAATAATTTATCTCACTGCAACCAAATTTTGATTTTCTAAGATTGGCTGTGACTCCAGCTTGTGCAAATTTTTCTAAAATTCTTTGAAGTGTGTCAATGTGTTCATTCCAAGACTGTGTAGCTATCAGTATATCATCTACATAGTGTGTGACTGTCTCAACTAAATCATCGCCAAGCACGGTATCCAGGGCTGTAATGAATACTCCAGAACTGACATTCAATCCTAAGGGTAGAACACAAAACTGATAGGTTCGCCCCCCGAATATAAATGCAGTATATTTCCGAGAATCAGGGGTGATACCTACTTGCCAAAATGAATTAGCGAGATCTATTGTGGAAAAATATTTTGCACCTAGAAATTTCTGTAATTGCTCTTCTAAATTTTCGGGTTTTGTGTGAACCGGTAAAATTATTTCATTAATTGCTCGTGCGTCTAACACTAGCCTAATGCTACCATTTGGATTTTTGACAACAAGTAGAGGACTACAGTAGGGTGAGGTGGATGGTTCAATGACTTTCCAGTCTAACATTTGTTTTAGTTCTTGCCACACAGCAGGTCGTTGAGATAACAGCACGTTATATGTCTTGTGGTAGAAGATCTTGTGAGGCTTAACTTCAATCTTGTACACATACGTGTTGATAACACCTAATCGTTTGGTAAAAACTTGTAAATATTTGGATAACACTTCCTGTAGTTTCATACTTTCATGTACACTGAGAGCTGTAGCTTCATTTATCTTATGATCAAGCAATGTTTTCGAGTCCATTAGCTCTGTGTCAGATGAGTGTGTGTGCGTGTCTTGAATGTCTTTGTCAAGTACTAACTGAACCTTGTACCCTGTACAGTGTTTGTCATGCTTTAGAGTTCTCCTGTCCAAATCAATAATAATTACACTGCCTTTATCATTTAAAATACATTTACCTTTGGAGAAGTCTATAATGCAGTCCTTCTCGCTCTAATCCTAATATGCAATGTGTCACAAGGTTTTGTACAACCAGGAATGGCCACTGTACGGTTCCATTACCTATTTTAATGTTTACAAAAACTTGCTTCTTAACCCTACATGACTTATTACATAGAGCAGTAGTTATTTTACAGTTTTGGGCGGGAAACTCAGGCACAGGTTCCAATTCACACATCTTTTTATAGAAATTAAAAGACAAAACGCTCACAGCTGCACCTGTATCTAAGATAATAGTAGTTGGAATCCCACCTACTACACCAGTAGTAGACGCTAAAACAATTTCATTTGTGTTTGAACGACATTGTGTACTGTCTTGCAAAAGTTCATCTGATATATTCTCATTGTGGTCGTATCTTATAAATAAAACAGGTAGTTTTCGTTTACAATTATTAGGCATATCAATATTTTGTTGTTCGATGGTGGTGTCAAATAACTGATTAACATTGAAGTCGCCCCCCCCCCACCCCCCACCCCCCAAGAATTCTTCAGCCAAGACCCGGGGCATAGAAGTGACTGTTTCTAGTTTGTTGGATTAGCATTTGTATTAGGTACTGACACAGATTGAGATTGTGTATCAGGTGTCACTTCTATTATATTCACATTCGGATATTGCCTGTTGTGATCTCCAAACTTTTGCGGTTGTTGTTGCAGTTGCGCATTATGACTTACCTGTCGGTCGTAAGGTATGCTCCAATTTTGTCCTGGTGGCTGCTGTGGTATAGCAGTGTTTGAATGAAAGTAGTGATCGCTACGAGTCCAGCCTTGATGCTGTCTTGGCTCGTAGTTGTTATTGTTTCTGTTTGTGTTTTTGTTGTTATATTTGTATCCGTTGTTACCGTTGTTGTTATTACCGCGGTGCCTTTTGTATGGATTGCCGCATGAAGTGTTATTACTGTTGTAACTGTTGTTTGTATTGGAATACGCGTGTTGATTTTGATTTCCGTATTGAGACGGCATGTGAGTTTGCTGTTTTTGCTGTACCGCGTATCGAACTGTCGGCGCGCCAGAATTGAGTTGGCAAGCCTGCATGTTTTGCATACCACTAATATAAACATTGTGGTTGCTGTTTTGCCGCGCGAAGCGCTCATCTTCTAGTAACATGTCAACCGAATCTAAAGCTGTTAAAAAATAATCTGGATCACGTGTTGCGACTGATTCGTCCAAAAAATGTCCCATGTTTAAGTATTTTTCAAAATATCTGCGTAAGTTACCATTTTTACTGTTAAAAGTTTCAGGTTCTAAAATTTGTCTTCTGAGTCGCTCCTGGACGGATTGCGACCAGAATTTGTTCAGAAAGGCACGCTAAAACTCACTGTACGTGGTACATATGTCAGCTTGACTGTATGCCCAGACAGCTGCATCGCCTTGGATGTAACCGACAATATATGAAATCTTTTTCCGGTCACTCCAAGTGCGTGGAAATGCGTTACTAAAAGATTTAAGAAAAATCACCTGATGAATGCTTCGTTTTTCTGGGATAATAGTCTGAAATTGCCTGTGTTTTATAAGCTTTCTTCTTCCTTTGCTTTATGATATGGATTTGTTCCACTGTAATTACTGTAATGTTCATATGGCGAGTAATTACGATAATATTGCTGTGGTTTACCATGATAATAGCTTGTTTTTGTGTTTGCACGACGTGGTATGTGTTATTGTCGTGGTGTGTTTTGTTCTTGTGTGTTTGTTGTGTGCGGTATGTGTGCGTCATACTCGTATGTGTATTGGATTCTGAACTTTACATTGTGACTGCTATTTTCGTTGCATTCAGACTGTGGTTGATCGTTGATTTGTCTCATTGGTGCAGTGACAGACTGTACTGCGTCACTAATCAGCTGTTTGTTATTAGTGATGTATTCCGCTACGGAGTAGTGCACAATTGTTGGTAAATTTTCACGTATGCATCTATCAAAATGTTTGTCTTTGTTCTCTACCCAATCATGAAATTCTTTATTAATATTTTGAAAATGAGCTGTGGCATCAGATTGTAATCTGTCAGTCAGGTGTTGTTCAACATCGTCAAATTTATTCTGCACGTCATTAATTCGTTTTTCAAGGTTGTCATGTACTGAAGGATATGTTTCAATTTGTTCAGTAAGAGCTTTACACGTGACATTAAGGTTTTTTTACTTGCGTCTGTAAAAGTGCTACGTCATTTGTAGTCTTTTCTTGTATCGTATTAAGCTTGGAAAATTTCGTACTGAGTTCAGTCATCTGTTTGGTCAGTGTGGCGTCTATAAGTTCCACACGTTTACATAAAGTGTCATTACATGTCTTCATTGCTATGAGATCAGATTTAATTTTGTCATTTAGTGTCTTTAACTGTTCTTTTTCTGTCTTTAAGGTTGCCATATTTTCTCCGTTTTGTTTCATTAGCATTTGTAACATGTTGGCAATGTTTACTGTTTGCAATGTCTCTGCCCCCGTCGCGTCATTAGACGTGACGTCATGTATTAACATGGGCTCTGACTGAGACTTTTGACAATAGGCCGTCCACCACAAATATTTCAAGATTTGATGAATCGTCACTACCGGTTGCTGACGTAAAGTCATTTTCTGACATTTGTCTCTCGTCCGAGTCGGATTGCGTCTGAATAGTATGTCTTTGCTGTTCCATCTTTGCGTATTGTTTTCTAGTTGTGACCATGCCACACGTAGGATATGCTTCAAGAAAATAAAGTTTGACACTGGTTTTAAAATAAAATGCAGTTGAACATGAATCGCTCGTAGCAACAATGGCTGTTTGTTAATTTAAAAATGTAAACTGAATACCAGATTATTGTTAATGGCTGCTGGCCATGTTACAACGTATCATACAGAAGTCGGCCATATTGTACACTCGTGTATTGGTATTGTTGCAGAAGTTATTGTTTAAGGAAAAGTACTAAGAATGAAATTTATCACTGAAAACTGCTACGCGCGAAAGAAACACTACAGAATCTACTGAAGAGCTAATACACTGAATTATGCGTCTGGTCAAGCCTGCCAAAGCAAAGATGCTGCGTCTTACCTTATTTTGCTGGAAGCTTCATTGCGTCTTCCCGCAAAATTTTAGAATTGGAAAATATCTTCAGATTTTTGTTATTTCTCATGTATTCAAGTCCAAGTCCAGAAAGTTAATTTTTAACATGAAACAAAGAGAACAATGTAACAAATGACAAAATAACAAGTCCGACACGCAGTCGCCAATATAAAATAAATAAATAAATTAAATTAAATTAAATATTAATTATTAATTATGTATGATAGTGATTGGTTGTAATTAATATTTGCTTGTGGTTCATGGTGTGGGTTCCTGTAATCATGTCCTAGTTCATGAACCAAGGGCAACGTATGAGTGGCCAAGTAAGTGATCCCGACAGTCGGGATACCAGTTACTTTGGAATAAGGCTGGGCATCTCGGACATATTCTGAGGCGTGGTCACCTTTGTGCTCATACGGCAAAGACTACCAAATCCACCGGTTAGTCCCTCAACCGTTAGGGGTAAAACCCAATGGGAGTCGGGGCAAGTAAGGCTAGCAACCTGCTTCCATGGTACTTTAAATATGATGCTGGCAACAATCAGAGCAAAATGCCTCGGACCTTTGGAGGTGACGGAGACCCACCTCTAACTGACAAACCAGGGACTCCTAAATTACGACTTGGCAAACAGATGGTAATGCGATGGGGAGCTATTAATATCAATGGGAGCTACTCTGGGATTATATTAGATTAATACTAGTTCCATGGATCATGAATACGATATTTCGTAATGATGTGGAACGAGTCAAATTTTCCAATACATGACATAATTAAGTTAATTTAACAACATACGTAAGTTAATATAACAACTTTTTTTGTGTTTTTTTATTTTTTTATTTTTTATAATTTTTTTCTTAATTTATATCTAAAAATTCCTCTACGGAGCAGAAGGAGTTGTCATTCAGAAATTATTTTAATTTCTTCTTAAATACTTGTTGGTTATCTGCCAGACTTTTGATACTATTTGGTAAGTGACCAAAGACTTTAGTGGCAGTATAATTCACCCCTTTCTATGCCAAAGTTAGATTTAATCTTGAATAGTGAAGATCATCCTTTCTCCTAGTATTGTAGTTATGCAGACCGCTATTACTTTTGAATTGGGTTTGGTTGTTAATAACAAATTTCATAAGAGAGTATATATACTGAGAAGCTACTGTGAGTATCCCTAGATCCTTAAATAAATGTCTGCAGGATGATCTTGGGTGGACTCCAGCTATTATTCTGATTACACGCCTTTGTGCAATAAATACTTTATTCCTCAGTGATGAATTACCCCAAAATATGATAGTATATGAAAGCAATAAGTGAAAATAGGCGTAGTAAGTTAATTTACTAAGATGTTTATCACCAAATTTGCAATGACCCTTATTGCATAAGTAGCTGAACTCAAATGTTTCAGCAGATCATCAATGTGTTTCTTCTAATTTAATCTCTCATCAATGGACACACCTAAAAATTTGGAGTATTCTGCCTTAGCTATATGCTTCTGATTAAGGTCTATATTTATTAATGGCGCCATACCATTCACTGTACGGAACTGTATGTACTGTGTCTTATCAAAAATCAGTGAGAGTCCGTTTACAAGGAACCAATTAGTAATTTTCTGAAAGACAGTATTGACAATTTCATCAGTTAATTCTTATTTGTCAGGTGTGATTACTATACTTGTATCATCAGCAAAGAGAACTAACTTTGCCTCTTCATGAAAATAGAATGGCAAGTCATTAATATATAATAAGAACAACAAAGGACCCAAGACTGACCCTTGTGGAACCCCATTCTTGATAGTTCCCCAGTTTGAGGAATGTGCTGATCTTTGCATATTATGAGAACTGCTTATTCCAACTTTCTGCACTCGTCCAGTTAGGTACGAATTGAACCTTTTGTGCACTGTCCCACTCATGCCACAATATTTGAGCTTGTCTAGCAGAATTTCATGATTTACACAATCAAAAGCCTTTGAGAGACCACAAAAAATCCCAATGGGTGGTGTTTGGTTATTCAGATCATTCAAAATTTGATTTGTGAAGGCATATATGGCATTTTCTGTTGAAAAACCTTTCTGGAAACCAAACTGACATTTTGTTAGTACTTCATTTTTACAGATATGTGAGGCTACTCTTGAATACATTACTTTCTTAAAAATTTTGGATAAAGCTGTTAGAAGGGAGATTGGACGGTAATTGTTGACATCAGATCTATCCCCCTTTTTATGCAAAGGTATAACAATACCATATTTCAGTCTATCAGGGAAAATGCCCTGTTCCAGAGAGCTATTACACAGGTGGCTGAGAATCTTACTTATCTGTTGAGAACAAGCTTTTAGTATTTTGCTGGAAATGCCATAAATTCCATGTGAGTTTTTGCTATTATGCAAGTTTATTATTTTCCTAATTTCAGAGGGAGAAGTGGGTGAGATTTCAATTGTATCAAATTGCATAGGTACACTCCTGGAAATTGAAATAAGAACACCGTGAATTCATTGTCCCAGGAAGGGGAAACTTTATTGACACATTCCTGGGGTCAGATACATCACATGATCACACTGACAGAACCACAGGCACATAGACACAGGCAACAGAGCATGCACAATGTCGGCACTAGTACAGTGTATATCCACCTTTCGCAGCAATGCAGGCTGCTATTCTCCCATGGAGACGATCGTAGAGATGATGGATGTAGTCCTGCGGAACGGCTTGCCATGCCATTTCCACCTGGCGCCTCAGTTGGACCAGCGTTCGTGCTGGACGTGCAGACCGCGTGAGACGACGCTTCATCCAGTCCCAAACATGCTCAATGGGGGACAGATCCGGAGATCTTGCTGGCCAGGGTAGTTGACTTACACCTTCTAGAGCACGTTGGGTGGCACGGGATACATGCGGACGTGCATTGTCCTGTTGGAACAGCAAGTTCCCTTGCCGATCTAGGAATGGTAGAACGATGGGTTCGATGACGGTTTGGATGTACCGTGCACTATTCAGTGTCCCCTCGACGATCACCAGTGGTGTACGGCCAGTGTAGGAGATCGCTCCCCACACCATGATGCCGGGTGTTGGCCCTGTGTGCCTCGGTCGTATGCAGTCCTGATTGTGGCGCTCACCTGCACGGCGCCAAACACGCATACGACCATCATTGGCACCAAGGCAGAAGCGACTCTCATCGCTGAATACGACACGTCTCCATTCGTCCCTCCATTCACGCCTGTCGCGACACCACTGGAGGCGGGCTGCACGATGTTGGGGCGTGAGCGGAAGACGGCCTAACGGTGTGCGGGACCGTAGCCCAGCTTCATGGAGACGGTTGCGAATGGTCCTCGCCGATACCCCAGGAGCAACAGTGTCCCTAATTTGCTGGGAAGTGGCGGTGCGGTCCCCTACGGCACTGCGTAGGATCCTACGGTCTTGGCGTGCATCCGTGCGTCGCTGCGGTCCGGTCCCAGGTCGACGGGCACGTGCACCTTCCGCCGACCACTGGCGACAACATCGATGTACTGTGGAGACCTCACGCCCCACGTGTTGAGCAATTCGGCGGTACGTCCACCTGGCCTCCCGCATGCCCACTATACGCCCTCGCTCAAAGTCCGTCAACTGCACATACGGTTCACGTCCACGCTGTCGCGGCATGCTACCAGTGTTAAAGACTGCGATGGAGCTCCGTATACCACGGCAAACTGGCTGACACTGACGGCGGCGGTGCACAAATGCTGCGCAGCTAGCGCCATTCGACGGCCAACACCGCGGTTCCTGGTGTGTCCGCTGTGCCGTGCGTGTGATCATTGCTTGTACAGCCCTCTCGCAGTGTCCGGAGCAAGTATGGTGGGTCTGACACACCGGTGTCAATATGTTCTTTTTTCCATTTCCAGGAGTGTATATCAAATTGCATAGGTAGAGCTGGCAGAGGCTGCAAGTAAGATGGGGCTGGACGTTTTAGCTGTTAGTGACATTCGGGTAAGGGGTGAGAAAGAAGAGGAAATGGGACAATACAAGGTCTACCAGTCAGGAGTCAAAGCAGGAATAGCACAATGGGGTGTAGGGCTTTACATCAGGAAAGAAATGGAACCCAGTGTAGTTGCAATAAGGTATGTAAACGAACGACTGATGTGGATAGGTTTGATAGTGTCTAGGAAGAAAATTAGGATTGTGTCATTATATTCGCATTGTGAAGCGACAGATCAAGATAAGATGGATAGTTTTTATGTGGCACTCAGTGATATAGTTGTTAGAGTAAAGGACAAGGACAGTGTTGTGCTCATGGGTGATTTTAATGCCAGGATTGGAAATCGAGCAGAAGGGTATGAAAAGGTTATGAGTAAATTTCGAGAGGATATGGAGGCCAACAGGAACGGGAAACAACTCTTGGATTTCTGTGCCAGTATGGTCTTAGTAATCACAAACTCCTTTTTTAAACATAAGACCATTCACCGGTATACTTGGGAAGGCAGGGGAACCAGATCTGTCATTGACTATATAACAGCAGATCAGGAATTCAGGAAGGCTGTGAGGGACACACGTGTATTCAGGGGATTCTTTGATGACACTGATCATTATTTAATCTGCAGTGAAATTGGGATTGTGAGGCCGAAGGTGCAGGAGGTCAGGTCCATATGAAGGAGGATAAGAGTGGAGAAACTTCAGGATAAGGAAATCAGGCCCAAGTACGTAACAGCGATCTCAGAAAGGTACCAGTTAGTTGAATGCAGTCAATTATAGTCATTGGAAAAGGAATGGACTAGGTACAGGGACACAGTACTAGAAGTGGCTAAAGAATGTCTTGGAACAGTAGTGTGTAAAAGTAGGATGAAGCAAACAGCTTGGTGGAATGACACAGTCAAGGTAGCCTGTAAAAGGAAAAAGAAGGCGTATCATAAATGGCTACACACTAGAACTCAGGTAGACAGAGAAAGTTATGTTGAAGAAAGAAACAAAGCCAAACAGATAATTACAGCATCCAAGAAGAAATCTTGGGAAGACTTTGGAAACAGGTTGGAGACTATGGGTCAAGCTGCTGGAAAACCATTCTGGATTGTAATTAGCAGTCTTCGAAAGGGAGGTAAGAAGGAAATGACAAGTATTTTGGACAGGTCAGGAAAACTGCTGGTGAATCCTGTGGATGCCTTGGGCAGATGGAGGGAATATTTTGAAGAGTTGCTCAATATAGGTGAAAATACGATCAGTAATGTTTCAGATTTCGAGGTAGAATGGGATAGGAATGATGATAGAAAATGGTCAATAGATTGCAGTGCAATAAAGCAGCTGGGGTGGATGAAATTAAGTCGGAACTCATCAAATACAGTGGAATGTCAGGTCTTAAATGGCTACACAGGATAATTGAAATGGCGTGGGAGTCGGGACACGTTCCATCAGACTGGACTAAAGCAGTAATCACACCAATCTTTAAACATGGAAACAGAAAAGATTGTAACAACTACAGAGGTATCTCTTTAATCAGCGTTGTGGGTAAAATCTTCTCAGGTATTGTTGAAAGGAAAGTGCGAGTATTAGTTGAGGACAAATTGGATGAAAATTATTGTGGGTTTAGGCCTCTTAGAGGTTGTCGGGACCAGATCTTTAGCTGACGGCAAATAATGGAGAAGTGTTACGAGTGGAACAGGGAACTGTATCTATTCTTTATAGATCTGGAAAAGGCATATGACCGGGTTCCTAGGAGGAAGTTATTGTTAATTCTACGAGATTATGGAATAGGAGGCAAACTTTTGCAAACAATTAAAGGTCTTTACATAGATAGTCAGGCAGTAGTTAGAGTTGACGGTAAACTGAGTTCATGGTTCAGAGTAGTTTCAGGGGTAAGACAAGGCTGCAACCTGTCTCCACTGTTGTTCATTATATTTATGGATCATATGTTGAAAACAAGAGACTGGCTGGCTGAGATTAAGATATGTGAACACAAAATAAGCAGTCTCGCATATGCGGATGACTTAGTTGTGATGGCACATTCGGTTGAAAGTTTGCAAAGTAATATTTCAGAGCTAGATCAGAAATGTAAGGCCTATGGTATGAAGATTAGCATCTCCAAAACTAAAGTAATGTCAGTGGGAAAGAGATATAAACAGATTGAGTGCCAAATAGGAGGAACAAAGTTAGAACAGGTGGACGGTTTCAAGTACTTAGGATGCATATACTCACAGGATGGCAACATAGTGAAAGAACTGGAAGCGAGGTGTAGCAAAGCTAATGCAGTGAGCGCTCAGCTACGATCTACTCTCTTCTGCAAGAAGGAAGTCAGTACCAAGACTAAGTTATCTGTGCACCGTTCAATCTGCAGTTCTGTGCCATAGGCTTTATTTATTTGTCAGAGATTAATTATTTAATTAAGATTTCGCGTTTCCGAGGAAACTCACGCACGGCATGCAAATGTGCCTTTATAAGGTGCAACCACAACGGAGGGGTATCTGCTGAGAGGCCAGACAAACGTGTGGCTCCTGAAGAGGGGCAGCAGCCTTTTCAGTAGTTGCAGGGGCCCATTGTCTTCTCGATATACCCAGGGGCCTTGTAACACTAACCAAAACGGCCTTGCTGTGCTGGTACTGCGAACGGCTGAAAGCAAGGGGAAACTGCAGCCGTAATTTTTCCCGAGGGCATGCAGCTTTACTGTATGGTTAAATGATGATGGCGTCCTCTTGGATAAAATATTCCAGAGGTAAAATAGTCCCGTATTCGGATCTCCGGGCGAGAACTACTCAGGAGACCGTCGTTATCCGGAGAAAGAAAACTGGCATTCTACGGATCGGAGCATGGAATGTCAGATCCCTTAATCGGGCAGGTAGGTTAGAAAATTTAAAAAGGGAAATGGATAGGTTAAAGTTAGATATAGTGGGAATTAGTGAAGTTCGGTGGCAGGAGGAACAAGAGTTCTGGTCATTTGAATACTGGGTGATACATACAAAATCAAATAGGGGTAATGCAGGACTAGGTTTAATAATGAATAAAAAATAGGAATGAGGGTAAGCTACTACAAACAGCATAGTGAACGCTTTATTGTGGCCAAGATAGATACGAAACCCACGAATGCACAGTAGTAGAAGTTTATATGCCGACTAGTTCCACAGATGACGAAGAGATTGATGAAATGTATGATGAGATAAAAGAAACTATTCAGATAGTGAAGGGAGAGGAAAATTTAATGCCGGCCGCGGTGGCCGTGCGGTTCTGGCGCTGCAGTCCGGAACCGCGGGACTGCTACGGTCGTAGGTTCGAATCCTGCCTCGGGCATGGGTGTGTGTGATGTCCTTAGGTTAGTTAGGTTTAAGTAGTTCTAAGTTCTAGGGGACTTATGACCTAAGATGTTGAGTCCCATAGTGCTCAGAGCCATTTGAACATTTTTTTTTTTTTGAAAATTTAATAGTCATCGGTAACTGGAATTCAATAGTAGGAAAAGGAAGAGAAGGAAACATAGTAGGTGAATATGGAATGGGGGTAAGAAATGAAAGAGGAAACTGCCCGGTAGAATTTTGCACAGAGGATAATTTAATCATAGGCAACACTTGGTTCAAGAATCGTAAAGGAAGGTTGAATACATGGAAGAAGCCTGGAGATACTAGAAGGTATCAGATAGATTATACAATGGTAAGACAGATTTGGGAACCAGGTTTTAAATTGTAAGACATTTCCAGGGGCAGATGTGGACTCTGACCACAATCTATTGGTTATGAACTGCAGATTAAAACTGAAGGAACTGCAAAAAGGTGGGAATTTAAGGAGATGGGACCTGGATAAACTAAACCAGAGGTTGTACAGTTTCAGGAGAGCATACGGGAACAATTGACAGGAATGGGGGAAAGAAATACAATAGAAGAAGAATGGCTAGCTTTGAGGGATGAAATAGTGAAGGCAGCAGAGGATCAAGTAGGTAAAAGACGAGGGCTAGTAGAAATCCTTGGGTAACAGAAGAAATGTTGAATTTAATTTATGAAAGGAGAAAATATAAAAATGCAGCAAATGAAGCAGGCAAAAAGGAACACAAACATCTCAAAAATGAGATCGACAGGAAGTGCAGAATGGCTAAGCAGGGATGGCTAGAGGACAAATGTAAGGATGTAGAGGCTTATCTCACTAGGGGTAAGATAGATACTGCCTACAGGAAAATTAAAGAGACCTTTGGCGAAAAGAGAGCCACTTGTATGAATATCAAGAGCTCAGATGGAAACCCAGTTCTAAGCAAAGAAGGGAAAGCAGAAAGGTGGAAGGAGTATATAGAGGGTCTATACAAGGGCGATGTTCTTGAGGACAATATTATGGAAATGGAAGAGGAGGTAGATGAAGATGAAATGGGGATATGATACTGCGTGAAGAGTTTGATAGAGCACTGAAAGACCTAAGTCGAAACAAGGCCCCGAGAGTAGACAACATTCCATTAGAACTACTGATAGCCTTGGGAGAGCCAGCCCTGACAATACTCTACCATCTGGCGAGCAAGGTGTATGAGAGAAGAGAAATACCCTCAGACTTCAAGAAGAATATAATAATTGCAATCACAAAGCAAGCAGGTGTTGATAGATGTGAAAATTACCGAACGGTCAGTTTAATAAGCCATGGCTACAAAATACTAACGCGAATTCTTTACAGACGAATGGAAAAACTGGTAGAAGCCGACCTCGGGGAAGAGCAATTTGGATTCCGTAGAAATGTTGGAACACGTGAGGCAATACTGACTCTAAAACATATCTTAGAAAATAGATTAAGGCAATCCAAACCTACGTTTCTAGCATTTGTAGACTTAGAGAAAACTTTTGACAATGTTGACTGGAATACTCTCTTTCAAATTCTAAAGGTGGTAGGGGTAAAATACAGGGAGCGAAAGGCTATTTACAATTTGTACTGAAACCAGATGGCAGTCGAGGGGCATGAAGGGGAATCAGTGCTTAGGAAGGGAGTTAGACAGGGTTGTAGCCTATCCCCGATGTTATTCAACCTGTATATTGAGCAAGCAGTAAAGAAACAAAAGAAAAATCCGGAGTAGGAATTAAAATCCATGGAAAAGAAATAAAAACTTTGAGGTTCACCGATGACATTGTAATTCTGTCAGAGACTGCAAAGGACCTGCAAGAGTAGATGAACGAAATGGACAGTGCCTTGATAGGAGGATATAAGATGAACATCAACAAAAACAAAACGAGGATAAAGGAATGTAGCCGAATTAAATCGGGTAATGCTCAGGGAATTAGATTAGGAAATGAGACGCTTGAAGTAGTAAATGAGTTTTGCTATTTGGCGAGCAAAATAACTGATGATGGCCGAAGTAGGGAGGATATAAACTGTAGACTGGCAATAGCAAGGAAAGCGTTTCTGAAGAAGAGAAATTTGTTAACATCGAGTATAGATTTAAGTGTCAGGATGTCGTTTCTGAAAATATTTGTATGGAGTGTAGCCATGTATGGAAGTGAAACGTGGATGATAAATAGTTTAGACAAGAATAGAATAGAATCTTTCGAAATGTGGTGCTACAGAACAATACTGAAGATTAGATGCGTAGATCACATAACTAATGAGGAGGTATTGAATGGAATTGTAGTGACGAGAAATTTGTGGCGCAACTTGACTAGAAGAAGGGATCTGTTGGTAGAGCATATTCTGAGGCATCAAGGGATCACCAATTTAGTATTGGAGGGCAGCGTGGAAGGTAAAAATCGTAGAGGAAGACCAAGAGATGAATACACTAAACAGATTCAGAAGGATGTAGGTTGCAGTAGGTACTGGGGGATGAAGAAGCTTGCACAGGATAGAGTAGCATGGAGAGCTGCATCAAACCAGTCTCAGGACTGAAGACCACAATAACAATGACGAGAACCTAGGGAGGATCTAAGCATTGGATAGACTGGGTTGTAACGTAAGTATTTCGCTCAAGATTTACAGTGCTTCTCTGCAGCTCAAAAGTCAGCTGACGACCTGGTAAATGACAGAATGCATAAAAAAAGAAACAAGAATAGAGACCTTGAAGAGGCCATCTGTAGAGGTGACATAAGGAAAGACGTTAGGTTGAATATTAAGTTGCGTTTCCTGAATGTTATATTTTGTAAAGTTTATGTGCCTTTTTTCAGAATCTATGAAGGCTATAATTATGTAATTTTGTGCGCTTATTATTACAAACCCAACAAATGTTGTCTCAAGAGTAAATTTTGAAATTATGAGTGTAAGATGTGACATGTGGAAAAGTGCTTGGAATTCTGCCTGAATTTTATATTATGGTTACAGAATTATAATTAAAAAATTATCAAAATTATCATATTAGATATATAAAAAAACGGATAAGAGAAGCTTACTACATGCAAAGATATCAAACAGAAAAAAATTTGCAGAAATCTCTTAAACAGTTTCTGGGACAATGGTGCACACATTATTTTTTCAAAATAATATGTTTAAATTTCATAAAAAACAATAAAATTATATAAAACAAGGAACTTAACAGTAAATGTATTAATTTTGTGTAAAGCATGGTACACAGTGTCATTGCCATATCTTCAAAACTGTGTATGTGTTGCATCTTTTAAATATTGTTTCTTTTTCATGAATGTCCACCTTTAGTTCACAAATTTATGTAACTTGTCTCTTACTCGTTGGCGATATTTGCAGAAATGAGAGGTTATTAATATTAATTACTATGACACATTTTCTCTATCGAAAGTTTTGCGTCGATTGTACTACATTTAAAAGAGTAATGATGGCTAGATAATGTCGCTGCGATAGTGCGTTGCACGCAGCCAGGGTCATGGGTCTCGTCAAAGATGCTAGCTTGGCTTCTTCCCGCTGGTTAAATATATAATTTATTATCGCAAAGCATCAAGAATAAGTTATTTTGTAAATAGTTCCATTACTTAGATTTCGTATCATTTTTTATTCTCTATTCAAACATAAATATGGGCCATCTTCTTGCACTTATACTGTAGCGTAATTCTGTTTCGCGTTATATTTTAGCGTTATTTAATCCCATATTATATCCGAATATGGGAAACATCTTTCTCTCTTTTAAATACCGTAATGCTAACACTACAGGAGGTATCCGGCGATTTGTAGTTGTAGTCAGCTTACAGAATCACTGCTCATCGCGACTCTAATGTGCCTCCCAGTATCGATGGGAAGCGTCGGTTTGTTTCATGTTCAGAACAAAATGAGTTTTAAATGTCTATCCGATAGCGGAAGTCCCAAATCTTGATTCTTGATGTTGTGGGTCGAAAGATGTAGAAGGTGCCACGCTTCTGTTATTTTTAATACGTGGTCCAAAATCTGCACTCTGTAACACTTCGTTGATTGGTCGTGGAATGTACAAGACTAAACATATACAAATGTGATGAAATCGGCCAGCTCTCTCACGTATGGAAGAAACGTGTTCCCAAAAAGTCTCACTAGTACGAGTACATTCCTGAGGCAGCTTAATCAGCAGTAAATGTATTCTATCGGTTCTATGTCTAAAGACTTTGTGGGCCCTGACAGTGTCGATTCTCCTTCGTATCTGTTCTGCTACGTTTCGATATGAGCAAGTTGGTTTTGCAAAATAAGTGAATTAAAAGGATGTTGAGTGCTTATTTTTAAAACGAGGATGTGTTTCTTCGATTCTATCTTCAATGAAAGTTACAAAAGTTTATCCTATGTAGGTGCCATCACTCAGGTCAAAACTGTCGAATGATATTCTTCTACTTTATATTGTGACAAAAGTTTAAACTGTAGGACAGCTAGTGCTGCTGGATCTGCAATCCTCACCTGAACAAAACCTTCTTCTTTAGTATATATATATATATATATATATATATATATATATATATATATATATATATAAGCAAGTCCTAAAAGTCTTTGCCATCGGCCGAAGAAACATTTACTTGGTTTCAGGTGGCCCGACGTAATGACTTGCTATCTTGTACAGTTGATGCAGTAGAAACCATAAGATCAGTGACCAGCGGAAGGCGTCAGCCGACAGTAATCGTACTCACTGGCTGACCCATGTGTGTGTCCACCTCTGTGACTGACATCAATTTGCAATGAAATGCGATACTCTAATGATGGTGAGGATCGATATTAACTGTATAATCTAGTCACTGTAAGACTGTACGCAGTGAATTTACTAAATTCTACCACGTTTAAAAAACCCATCCAAATTAGTGAAACTGTACTCTGTAACAATGTAGGGGGTCAAAAAACCTGCCTCTGTGTCATGGTTAATGCAGAGAGACACTTTACTATCAAGAAGCGTCCTCCAAGAAACGTAAATTATGTAAACAACTTAAGCGTTTCGAGAAACATCCATATAGCCATAATAACGTCCAGAAATAACTGGAAGAGGAAGCGAATTAATGCACCAGTTGTGGAAGCTGCAAACGACAGTTTTCAGAAAGTAAAGGAATGTTTCCCTCAGCCTCAAGAAGTCACTTATACATAAACAACGCTTCGTTAACATTGCACTAATGATATATGACCAACTTATAAAGGTGGTTGCTACAGCTCGAGGTGTAAAGTACACAAATGTACACATATTCGGCTGCTAAGTGAAGCATTCATTTTAGGAATACTTCGCTAAGCTGTGGCAATAATAACTCCTGGTTGTATCTTTTAATCCAGGATTTAAATCCCAGGAGTGAAACACCAGCTCTCAAGTTTGGAAAGTAGGAGAACTGCACAATAGCTAAACTGTTCGGAGTGACCTAATGCCAGGAGGTGTTTTATAGCGGCGCACTCCACGTTGAAGAGCAAAATATTCATTCTGGATAACTAAGTTTAGAGGAAAACCTCGGGAATAGTTCCCTACACCTGTTTTCAGCCATCATGGGATGTTTACACCATTCAGTACATGACGTGTGCCGGGAAGAAACGAACATTTACGAAGAAGCGCTCGTCCGTCCCACGTAGAAAATAAGAACTACTCTGTTTTCAATGGGTTCACAGTTTCTTCCATTTGAAATTATGAGGAAAGGAAACGCTGTACGTGATTGTAAATTAAGGTATTGTTTTCTTTTCCGCACTGAGAATTTGCTGTTACAACTCAGTCGCTAAATGCAGTCAATTTTGCTGATCATGCAAACAAAGACTATGCACATGACCACGGCTGCAGTCTACATAAAAATCTTCGCAGACATTTTCATTCATATTTCATGGGCGTTTTTAGACTGTAGCAACATTACAAATAGGTATGTAGTGGAGAGGTGTAATGGCCTTAACGTATGTAACAAAACAACCTAATTCATCGCGCATCATCAAGTAAGTTCTAAATCTCTGTCCTGTTACAAAATAACATCTTTATGCTCTGAACATTAGTATGGCGATATGCACACACAGCTCAAATAATTATAATTTGCTAATCATTGACAATAACGCATACGTATGTGTCACTATGTTCCTTCTAGAAAGTAGAATCGTGTGGCATTGTTGGCTGGGAGTTCTGCAAGACAGGTTTAGCCAGCTAACTGGACATGTTCTTCTGACCTTCGCGTACAATGGCACCTTCCTTTCACTAAGTGTGAGAATTAGGAGTTTAAGTGTATCTGAAGAGTGTAGTGACTTTAAAATGTGTATGCAGTGTGTTATCATGCTTCTGTTGGATGACAATTAGAGAAGGGACAGGGTGAAACCTGTGCCCCATATCAAATAAGCACAACTGGGGCGGCCGGGCTCAACCTACTAAGTCCCAAATTATCTATTTTTGAAATCTGATTTTTTTGTTCCTTACTTCTAATACCTATACCAAATGAATCACTATAAATACGAAAATGGCGTAAGGGTATTTGTGCGTACTGACATAAAGGCTGCCCTCTAAATAGGGCACTGGGATCTATACGTATCGGTCTAGCATATTAAACTGGATTCACGTTTGGTCCTTTCTTATGATACGGCACAAAATATTTCATATACTGTGTCACAGGGCATTTAACGCAATACGGTTTTAGTTTCCGTTTGTATTCAGCTGTTAAATGTCTCCTTTCTGTGTTTCTTTGGCCAGTAGCCGCGCGGGGTAGCCGTGCGGTCTAGGGCGCCTTGCCACGGTTCGCACGGATCCCCCCCCTCGGAGGTTCGAGTCCTCCCTTGGGCTTGGGCGTGTGTGTTGTCCTTAGCGTAAGTTAGTTTAAGTTAGATTAAGTACTGTGTAAGCTTAGGGACCGATGACCTCAGCAGTTTGGTCCCATAGAACTTACTACAAATTTCCATTTTGATCAGTTATATGACCAATGCCATCAAACTTAACGCCAAGTATCACTCTCAACAGACTAGATGGAGACTCTAATGGACGTACAAATTTTTTTCTTCCAGTATCTACATTCAGATATGCAACTGTAACAGCATGTCTGAAACCAAATAACGCCAGTGCATTTTTTCCAAGCACTGGTCTGTGGAGAAGCCAGTCATTAATGAGGGTCATTTCCAACATAAGTAGGACCCAATAGCAATTTTCCGATATTTTCCCACTAATCATAGTGATCAACTCCTATCTTGTACGCACTATATGACTTCAAAATAGCAGGTTGGTGCACTTGTGTCTCCTTATTTGCTTGTCTATTGTATCTGGTAGTTGCTACTAAAGATTCAACGCTGTAAACATTTGTACCAGATGTAAAACACTTAGTGTCGTTCCATCTAACAAATAAGACCTCACTATTGCTGTAGAACTGAGAGTCATATTCATCTTGAGCTGTCCTTTACAGTAACTTGCATCTCTAAAGTGGACAATCGCCACCTCGATTCTCTCTGTCTCAATTGCACAGTAACCCGTCTGAGATAAATCAGAAGATACAGGAATTGTAACCATATTTGCGAATATGATGAAAATCCAGCTACACAGTTTATTGGTGACAGTGAAAATTTGTGCCAGACCGGGACTTGAACGCCCATTCCCGCTTTACGCGAGTGGTCGTCTTGAACCCTTCTGCTTCCTTATCACGCACCCCAGACAGATCACAAATTTCATACATCAGTCTTTTGCCTGCATCCTATACCCGCACAGATACTGTTAACTCTTAGACGGATAGGCGAATGATCAAATTCGTAGCCTTGTTTTTAGGCAAAAAATACTATATTGCGGTGTCTGTGCTGGTTCAATGTACTCTGCAATGCCCTTCAGACATGCATACAGTACATAAATCTTTCTGGCCCGAGTAACACACACGAAAATAATATATTGAATGTGTAAGACGTGTATATTTCTATTGTCTATTGTCAAACCACAATTTATGAAAGATGTTTATATTTTATTAATAGGATTAAGTAGGAAGAATTAATATGTGTCATGTTGGAAATAATTGTGGTGGCAGGGAACGTCTGCACTAAAGTATTGTTGGCAGGAGACACCGCACATTGATATAATTTTAGCCCGCATCTCGTGGTCGTGCGGTAGCGTTCTCGCTTCCCACGCCCGGGTTCCCGGGTTCGATTCCCGGCGGGGTCAGGGATTTTCTCTGCCTCGTGATGGCTGGGTGTTGTGTGCTGTCCTTAGGTTAGTTAGGTTTAAGTAGTTCTAAGTTCTAGGGGACTTATGACCACAGCAGTTGAGTCCCATAGTGCTCAGAGCCATTTTTGATATAATTATAAAAAGCGCGGGAGAGACCGCGAATGGATACATTTTAAGAAAAGAGCGGGAAAGACCGCGCATTGATACATTTTGTAACGGTAGCAGGGATTGTCTGCACCAGAAAGCATTGCTGGCGGGAGAGACCGCACTTTAGCGTTCGTAGGAAGTCAGTAGTAAGCGAGAAGTGAAGCGAGTCGGTAGCAGGTCAGAAGCGAGAGGTTGAGAGGCGCGGTGTGCCTGCCAGCCACCAGCTATGATTTACAAGAGATTATAAACGGATGTAAAGAGACATCAGCAAACTATTATCATAAGAAGTACTAATATTTTTGAATTATTTTTTTGAGAAACTCAACACTACTGAAGGTATGTTTGTGCAATGCTAGTTGTAAGATTATTGTAAAAAGTAAGTCCCATTTCAACGTTTGTAAAATCATTTCATTCAGAATAAAATTAATTTTTGCCAGCAATATTGCATTACTGATTATAATCCATCCCAAAAACCATCAACATAAAATTTAGTAAAGTTCCTCTTATGATAATAGTTAGCTGATGTCTCTTTACATCCGTTTATAATCTCTTGTATCAATGTGCGGTCTCTCCTGCCAACAATACTTTAGTGCAGACGTTCCCTGCTACCACAATTATTTCCAACTTGACAAATATTAATTCATCCTACTTAATCCTATTAATAAAATATAAACATCTTTCATAAATTGTGGTTTGACGATAGACAATAGAAATATACACGTCTTACAAATGTTTCAACAAATTGCTTGGTATACTAACAGACACTAACATGTATCACTGAATAACTGAAATGATGACGCCAAGCATCAGTGTCCTTTTTAGAGCACACGTTAATTTGCTGCAATGCACTGTAATGAACGTGGCTGGTATGGAGCTAACACTGCAAGGAGTTCAGAAGTCAGACTGCTGGTTACGAATACTCACAAAAAAGGTCATTGCCACGTTTTTTAAATATGCATATATTATCAATAATGTAAATACCTATAATATCGAAAAGTGTGGCTCAGTATTCAACAAGCAATTAAGGACATAATCTTCTGTTTTCATCTTCAGTAAGCATGAATTTGTTTTAAAAAACACCAATAAATTACACAGAGCAGTAAGAGTAAGAAAATCGCATTTAATTATAGATTCATAAATAAACATATGTAGTGTCGTCTAAATAGGACACTGGGATATAATGGGTTAAGATCACCATAAACAGTGTCACGTGACGTCACTCCATTTGATACTGTGGAGAGCTCTGAAATAGAATGTAGTACATTGTCGCAACGTCCGATGACCATGAAAGCTGCACCGCCATACCTCCTCCCGTCTGACGTAAGAGTCAAAAGGACAGCAGCCAACAGCAGGTGGCGTACCCATGCGGTTACCCGTGCAAGTACGAGTACTGCTCGACGTCACTTATCTTCGGTGATGTGATGAGAGTCGGTGTTGCCATTGTCCCATTTTAATGATGCATATTGTCAACTTTTGTTGTATGCCCCATCCTTCCTTGAGCACTTTTCGTTCACGCTAGTAGTGTTACATAACAGCCACTAAAAGAAATTGAACCTTTTCGACATTCCCCTAGGATGTCTTGTAAGAACAAAAGTTGTAAGGTGTGTGGCGGAGCGCACAATTCCCGCCAAAGTCATATTCCCCCCCCCCCCCCCCCCCCCTGTTCCACTCACGGATCGCGCGAAGGGAAAAACGACTGTCTGAACGTCTCAGTACGAGCTCTTATTTCCCTTATCTTTGAATGATGATCATTACGCGATTTGAAAGTTGGTGGTAATAATATATGCTCTGCATTCTCGGTGAAGATTAGATTTCGGAATTTAGTGAGCAGCCCCTTCTGTTTAACGCGCCGTCTATCTGCAAGTGTGTCCCACTTCAAACTTTCTATGAGATTTGTAACGCCCTCGCGATGGCTAAATGTACCAGTCACGAATCTTGCCGCTCTTCTTTGGACCTTCTCAATCTCTTGAATCAGACCCAACTGGTAAGGGTCCCATACAGACGAACAATACTTTAAGACTGGACGAACTAACGTATTGTAAGCTATTTCCTTTGTTGAAGGACTGAATCGCTTCAGGATTCTACCAATAAACCGCAATCTAGAGTTCGCCTTACCCGTTACTTGTGTAATCTATTCATTCCATTTGAGATCATTTCGAATAGTCCCACGCAGATACTTGACTGATGTTACCGCTTCCAAAGACTGATCATTTATTTTGTACTCATACATTAATGATTTTCGCCTTGTTATACGCAGTAGGTTACACTTAGTAATACTGACAGATAACTGCCGGTCATTGCACCAAGCATTTATTTTCTGCAAATCCTCATTGATTTGTTCACAACTTTCGTGTGATACTACTTTCCTGAAGACTACAGCATCATTGGCAAACAGTCTAAGGCCGCCGTCAGTACCATCAACCAGATCGTTTATGTAAATCGTAAGGATTGGAGGAAGCATACCGTATAAGTAAACAGCGTACGAGTATTGTAAGGATTGTAATGAACTAGGAAGGCATTTTAATTTATATGTACAGAGGCTGTGCACATTTCTGCAGCACTAGGTGGCGGAGACCCTGGTGAAGTAGGGCAGAGTGTCCAGTGGCGCCGGGTAGCTGTAGAGCCAGGTGGGGCCCTGTATGACGGGGTGCTCCGGGTCCGCCTCGTCCCTCCAGCTGCCCCTGGGCAGGTAGATGTCGCGCTCCACGTCGTCGTGGTACAGCACCGGCGCCACCAGCACGTCCTCTCCCAGAAGGAACTCTGCACACGCAAAGCACACACTGTGTCACTACTGGTCTGCTATCACACAGCTGATCCTGCAAAGTAAAGTCACAAAGATTTAACCACCTCTTCAAAAAAATGAACCTACGCAATTTACATTGTGTCTACTTGCTGGAACATAGCTGCAGTTCTGGCACCGCAGTACGCTACTATGGAGTCAAAACAAGATGGCACAGTCTAATCCCACTTCATCAGTGTCCTGCGCCATTATCTTTTCTTCCTTTTTCTCACATCTAGTAGCATGCTATGATACTGAGACGTTGGGTGTACTAGGACTGCAAATATAAGACTGAAAAAAAGGAAAAAAAATTGACCTAACTTTACTTTTCAGGGCAATGATAAAACTTTATTATAAGACCTTCTACTTATTAGGAAAAAGCCATACATTTAAGTTCTTTCTTGTCTATTGTGAAACACACAGACAGCAAACATAAAAGCTCCACACTTTTGCCTCGTAGCCCCACTACAAGAGATTTACATGAATCCATAAAGCGTGAGCGACACTAAAATGGGAAAGCCTTTTCTCAGTAATCGATCGTTCAATGTTTTAATATCGCTTTCAGTTCTATATCGTGTGCTAATGTTTTTCATTTCGACATATTTCGTACGTATAAGAAACGTCCTCATAAAATGTTCTATGCATTGCATTCTGTCCCTGTTTTCCTCAAAAATGCTGTTTCCTCTGCCCTCCTAAATATCTCCAATTGCCTTGCTACATCACTAACCTGTCCTTTCTTCGGTTAAATGTTTTCCACGGACATCCGCTCTTGGCATTTCTCTCCAGAACTCTGCATTTGGTATAACCTCAGTCAAGATGCACTTTAATCTCAATAACCAATTTCATTTTCTCCGGTTTTATAGTGATTCACATTACGCTGGATACAATGTGGTGATGCAGAATTATAGTATGAAAAGCATATTATTCCTTTTCATGAAATTATTTCGCAGCCATTCGCTTCTTTCATCGTACCCAAATAATTATTTTACGATCATTATACTTATTTCAATGAGGTCTGATGAATCTGTTGTTCGTAATGTCCTTTCTATTGCGATTTTCCTTTTTGGCCATTAACTACCTACTGTCATGTAGACTTATTTAAGTGTCATTTTTGTTATTACTAATACATAATTTTCTATAAACACTGCAGTATTTGTTGTACGCAGACCCCGGCAGCAGCGGTACTCAGTAGCATCACCCACTCCCCTCTGCCCCCCCCCCCCCCCCCCTCACGCCAGTATCCAGCTCCGTCCCATCGGCCACTTGTGTGCCAGCTTCCACGCCCTATCGCTACACTTCTGTGGCTATTTAGCAGTCGCAAATTTAATTTCTGGCTATTAGATATTATTTCATGGATGAAAACTGACATGCGGCTAAACAAAGGAAGGCTTAGAACTTTGACCATGAATCGAGTTACTAAAGATAATTTTATAAAAGTGGAAAACCAAATGTTGTTCTCTATGATAATGGTTTCCAACTAATTTTATAATTTTGGATATGTGAGTTGCAAGACCATGAAGTAGAACTGAAATACTTTGTGACATACCATCATCCAAGCAACTCTTATGAAAGCTACATGAGAGAGCCTGGAATGCATTTTTAGAACATACTGCCCTTAGCAGCATAGTACATGGAGATGATTGCTACAAACTATAAGGGAAATTTAACTGTTTCAATCATTACAGTACTGGGTGCACACCAATGTAAATTATGAGAGAAGGAAGAGACTAGTGTATCATTCAAGAAATTATAGTATTCCCATCTAGGAATGAAATGGGAACCGATTAGTGATAGAGGTTGTCTAAACTACATATGACGAAATGGGTAGTGGTCAAGATAATGAAACAACATGTCCAGTTACACTATAAGGCAATGACACAGCGCCCTTGTAAAGGCATAAGAGGAGAAAGGTCAACATGGTCGCTGAAAATGACCGTACGATCAAGAACATTCACCAGTAGTCAAAGTTATCAGCTGGCATTTCGAAACTGTTTCATATTTATTACGCTACAGTTGATGTAGCTGATATACCACAAACTGACGATTATTTTTTTTCGTTGTTCCTCAGTTTAAATAGAAGTTCAGTGCTGGGAACATGGATCAGAAATTGTATAACACTAGAGTGGACTTGTAACACCATAGCTCTAATGCTGTACTGATTTATTTTGCTTTTGTTTCATTTAACGTTACATTGCTGTGCTTCTGTAAATGTGTGTGATTGAATCGATAACATAAAATTGTATACTGCTTTCTTTATACAAACTTTGATGTCATGGTTTGGTTCTATGCTGTGTAGCATATCTGTTATTTAAATTCTTTGTCCCATTTGGGGGGAACAAAACTTACTGCATATAATTGTAATTTTGTGTGAATAATTTTTTGTAGAAATACTAATATGTGCAAATGTTCTGTTTTGTTTAAAATGATTGTTTGCTGTTATGTAAACTGCTGATCCTCACTTAGGGTTCTTAGTTAGTTTGTATGTAAAAGGTGTAGTGGTTCCCCTCGGGAACGGAACTGTTTAGCGCGCGCAAATTGTAGTTGGCCTAGGTAGGAAAGGTGGAACTGATAGTCAGTCGGGGACGAGCAACGAGTCGGGGACGAGCAACGAGTCTGTGCACTGCCATGTAAAAGATGCATATTGTGCTGGTTCCGGGAGAGGCTTTTCCTGCTTCTTTCCAAGGCCTCGGATGGATGGATAAATAGCTGGAACTATTCTGGAATTTGTATCTATCATCGCCACCAAGAAATGACAGTCCAGCAATTCTGCCTGCAATTCCACCTACCGACAAGCAGTTACCACCACATTGCGCAATCATTGCATCGGAATGCTATAATGATGTACAGTGAAGGATCAGCTTAATGGATGTGTTAGTGTGCTCAAATATAAGGTAAATTTTATCTGAATTTATGTACCTACCTTGACTTTTCTCCTCATCATAACACCTCTCAGGGTCCTCTCCGTTTGAACTAGATTACCGAGTGTCCTTACTGAAAGTACATTAAAACCCAGTTTTCTAGTTAATGCCCCCTTCGAACATAGTAAAGAGAAAGTTAAAGTTAATGTGGCAAGAGAGTGAGTTAAAGTTAATGATGCTTGCTGAAATAATTTTCCTAGTAAAACTGCTTATTAATGTGTTGTTGCCAACTTCAAATTAAAATTTCTCAAGACTGAGGCTTATAGAGTTTTGCTTAGTAAATGATCACATTACTGCCTGTTGTTAATCGCAGAAAGTGAGTCAGTACCTTACATAAATGTTAATTTTATGTCTCACGGTAGTAAAAGTGGAAAACTGCATAGTAGGAAATTATATGTTCATGATTACTAAGTGTTTGTCTCTCTTGTGTATTATAAGGGCATATTAACAGTATAACAGGATCCACAGTTTGTCTAGTGTGATAATGCGAGATAACAAATAACGGAAAGATCTTTATTTATGAAAATCATAATCTATTTATTAGAAAAACAGTGATAAGTAACCTGTCAGTGAATTTCTACTAACTCTCATTTTAAATAGTAAAGTATTTAACTGAGAGAGACTTAACCTAAACCTATGTCCAATTTATGATCCTAGAGGGAATGTTAATGGTAGTGTTATAAAGACCACTCAGTTTGTGTAAACCCTGAAAGTGATAGTGTTTTTCTGTACCTGTTATAATTTTGCAAATAGTTTGTGCTGCTCCAACTGATAGATTCAATCTTACCGTAAACATATGACTGTGTCAGAGTTCATTGCACTCGCGTGTGGCCAAGTATAGGTTGTGTTTATCCATTAAAGTTACTAATAACTATTTTCTTGAAAGAGAATGTTAATCATTCTCTTGCCTAGTTAGGCTGGCGACCGTTTTCGTTATCCGTTAAACAGTGCAGATAGGCAATATTTTGTTTGTCACTGTTCAAATATTTACGTAATTCTGACTTTCATTTCCGATAAGCCACCTCCGTTAGGAATAACACGGTCAACATAACAAAATTCCTCTCAGAGGGTAACACGGCTCTGTTGCTTTATACCATAATTGCTATAACAAAATAGTTTTATGTCAAAACCTGTTTCCAGTTTCGAGGTTATGGTATAGCAGTAGCAGGTGGAGTGTTATACGTGGCTTTTTCGTAACAGGACTATTTGTTCTGTTGGGGCATAATAAGTAATAAACCAAATTTGGTATTTGATTACGTGAGCTACGTAAATGCTGTTGTAGTGTTATACACTAACGAAAGTTCTTCAGAGAACCTGCAACCTACGTGGAATTGGGTGTGGTGCACCCAAGGCCCTGAGCTGCCTTTAGCAATTCTTATTCTTATATTTCTGGTCCATAAACTTTCTTAATTTATTCTATAAATCTCTAAAAGTGTTCACTGCAACTGTAAGTCTAACAGCGAGGATTGAGTCAAATGCATAAAATATAACTATGTACTGCTTGGTGATACTGTACAACTGAGGACTTTAATTTGGAAATTATTTACTACAATATGTCCAAAGTTAATGAACGTATTGTTTTCTCATTCATGACATTAACAAGTAATCTGAGCTCTAAAAATATTGATTCAAACTATTGAAGAACTCTTTTAGGGGAATTTGGATTTCACGCAACATTAGCTGCGATGCATGCTCTCTCGACTGTTTTGGTGCTTTGGTCATGGATTTTAGGTAAAGAACCTCCTCGCCAGCAATTTCTTGATCGAGTGGGCATTCCATTTTTCTTCATTAACGGACTCCCAATGTTATTCTGTGTTTCATTCTTGCTGCTCCCGCATCAGGAGGAGTGGCAGCAGCTTGTACGCATGTCAGATGGCTCCAACGCAACATCTGCCCTCTTACCACGGGCGGTGTCTCCATCTAGCACTCCACTACTCGTGTTGTGCATGTGAACAGTGCACGTTACTCTTTCTGTGCCCCTCTGCTGACATCACACGGCACGATCTCAGTATCCTTCTGCCTGTACCAATTCCTGCCATTGGTTCCATATTGCATACGAATAATGTAAATCTCTATGTCTGTAAACTAATGCGAAGTACATGGTTTCCTTCCTATTCCATTCACATGCAGTCCGCAGAGAAAATGATTCCTCATATGCCACTGGCGTGCGTTAGTCTAATCTTGTCTTGGCAGTTCTTCCGTGAACAACAACATGGGGCCACGGTCGTATTTTTCTAGATTCGTCACTTGGTGCTGATTCTTGGCTGTACGTAAACAGGCTTTCACAGACCCGTTGAAACCTGTTTTCACGCGTCTGACACTTCAGGTCACCTACACGAGTCTCTCACATCGGTCGACCAGTTACGTGACCTTTCGTGCTGCAGTTCTTTGTACACTACTGGCCATTAAAATTGCTACACCGAGAAAAAAATGCAGATGATAAATGGGTATTCACTGGACAAATATATTATACTATAACTGACATGTGATTACATTTTCACGCAATTTGGGTGCATAGATCCTGAGAAATCAGCACTCAGAACAACCACCTCTGGCCGTAATAACGGCCTTGATACGCCTAGGCATTGAGTCACACACAACTTGGATGGCGTGTACTGGTACAGCTGCCCATGCGGCTTCAACACGATACCACAGTTCATCAAGAGTAGTGACTGGCGTGTTGTGACAAACCAGTTGCTCGGCCACCATCGAGCAGACGTTTTCAATTGGTGAGAGATCTGGAGAATGTGCTGGCCAGGTCAGCAGTCGAACGTTTCCTTCATCCAGAAAGGCCCGTACAGGACCTGCAACATGCGGTCGTCCATTATCCTGCTGAAGTGTAGGGTTTCGCAGGGATCGAATGAACGGTAGAGGCACGGGTCGTAACACATCTGAAATGTAACGTGCACTGTTCAAAGCGCCGTCAATGCGAACAAGAGGTGACCGAGACGTGTAACCAATGGCACCCCATACCATCACGCCGGGTGATACGCGAGTATGGCGATGACGAATACACGCTTCCAATGTGCGTTCACCGCGATGTCACCAAACACGGACGCGACCATCATGATGCTGTAAACAGAAACTGGATTCATCCCAAAAAATGACGTTTTGCCATTCGTACACCCAAGTGCGTCGTTGAGTACACCATCGCAGGCGCTCCTGCCTGTGATGCAGCGTCAAGCGTAACCGCAGCCGTGGTCTCCGAGCTGATAGTCCATGCTGCTGCAAACGTCGTCGAACTGTTCGTGCAGATGGTTGTTCTCTTGCAAACGTCCCCATCTGTTGACTCAGGGATCGAGACGTGGCTGCACGATCCGTTACAGCCACGAGGATAAGATGCCTGTCATCTGGACTGCAAGTGATACAAGGCCGTTGGGATACAGCACGGTATTCCGTATTACACTCCTGAACCCACCGATTTCATATTCTGCTAACAGTCAGTGGATCACGACCAACGCGAGCAGCAATGTCGCGATACGATAAACCGCAATCGCGATAGGCTACAATCCGACCTTTATCAAAGTCGGAAACGTGATGGTACGCATTTCTCATCCTTACACGAGGCATCACAACAACGCTTCACCAGGCAACGTCTGTCAACTGCTGTTTGTGTATGAGAAATCGGTTGGAAACTTTCCTCATGTCAGCACGTTGTAGGTGTCGCCACCGGCGCCAACCTTGTGCGAATGCTCTGAAAAGCTAACCATTTGCATAGCACAGCATCTTCTTCCTGTCGGTTAAACTTCGCGTCTGTAGCACGTCATCTTCGTGGTGTAGCAATTTTAACGGCTAGTAGTGTATAAATTCAGCATCCTCTGCTAGTGCTGTTTGTTATAGGTCCATGTACCTGAGCAGTATTCTAAAAAGGATCGATTATTGTGGTTACGGGGAAACTATGTTACGTAGCCACTAGCCTTAGTTCCCTCATTTATGCAACAGTTGTTGTTTGTGGCGCCGTACGGTTGCATGGGATGAAACACAGTGTTTATGGAGGGTAGGGAGGGCTATTGTAAGTGCAAACATCGAAGGTTATTACGATTTTTGGTAGATATCACACTACGTGCATCTGGAATGTCTTTCCTGAATACTTAGAGAATTTGCCTTGTGCCACGCTGGGCATGATGAGATGTAGGAAAGATATATGCGGCTGTAACTCAAAGAGACGCGCAGTTGCACTGAATGTAGTTAAAAACACTGGAATCCAACTGGAGTATGATTTCCCAATGTGGTATCACTTCCACATTGGTGTCGCTGTATATTTCAGCAACTGCAAAACTATCTCATAGATTTTCTGAATTCTGCACACCTACGAAAACTTACACCTCAAACTGGTAGTGTATAATACAATGACACTTACCAGTTATAGAGAACGAAAATAAAAAAAAAAAAAAATAAAGGTTCTGGCTTTGTTACATTCCAGAGGAATTGTCACATTCCAGATATGACATTTGATTCTCTGTCCCGATGTCCTTGTTAATGGTATGCACTATTTTCCTTTAGTGGAGGGAACGTTGTATCCTTGAATTATGGAAACATGGTTCTGTCTTTTCTTATGTTTTAACTGTTGGGGTATCGTTCTGCGGTAAGAACAGGAAATAAGTCTAAAATCGCCGTGAATGTATGTTGGGATCTCGGTAACTGGGAAATGAGTGTGTGGCCAGTTGGTGACAGAAGAAGCTGCGCATCGTACCTGAGTCGGTGGCGAGGGCCGCCTCGTCTGTGGGGTCGAGCCACCAGATGGGGGGGTTGACGGGGCTGCCGTCCCGCACCGCCTTCCTCATCAGCTCGACGATGCGCGGCGCGTACTGGGCGTGGAGCGCCGCCATGCTGCGGCTGATCGTCACCGTCTGCAACACGGGCCGCTCTCAGCTGCAGGCTTGCGGGGGCGCTCCCAGTTCTCAAAAAGTAAATGTTCTGTGCTTCGTATACAAAACCACACTCTGATTAAACCTGGTAATTTCAGTGCTGTGAAAAGAGACAAGCTCAAGAAACAAACGAGGTGTAAGATTTATCTCTCAACGTATGACTGCGTGACACGCGATATCAGATAGGCAGCACACTTGTAAATTCTTTCTATTTACGGCAAAGACTTCCAACTTTGTACAACAAAATTGTCTATACAGTGTGTTACAGGTTTAAGTGCGATTATATATATATATATATATATATATATATATATATATATATATATATATATATATATATATATATATATATATTACTTCTGCGTCTAGCAATCTTCCACAAACACGTCACATAATTTACTATCTGATGTTTTCCACATGGTCGTAACTACGCCACTAAGTGGAGTGTGCCTGGCAATATAGACTGCTCGTTTTGCGTCCACGCGTCCAAACTTCAACACCTGACCTACTACCGACGGGAAAATAAGCATTAATCACTTGATCTTGGCACTTGTACTAGGAGATACTAAACACCCTAAAAACATACTATTCCTAATAGCTACAATTATTTGTTTACAAATTAAGTGAATACTGCTGTAATATTGTTCAGTACGCCGTCCTTAGTCACCAATAAAAATGTGTGCACTTGTAGCTGTTACATCCTGTATACAGGGTGTTACAAAAAGGAAATTGGCAGGAAAAAGACTCAGTTCGTGTGTGAGAGGAAGAATTTCTCAACATGAAAATCGAATCAATGTCAGTCTCTATTTAAACAGTTTTTGGGAGGCAGGCTCCCCCACTTACGTAGAACTATCTGCCCCCAGCTTGCATGATGTAAATACTGTAAGCACCAACAAATGGAAGGAAGTGCAGTATGTTAGCCACAGTTTGCAGTGACTGTTGTCCAGGAACTGGGGACGCATTTCTGCATGCAACAGAGGTCTACATCTACAACTACATTTATACTCCGCAAGCCACCCAACGGTGTGTGGCGGAGGGCACTTTACGTGCCACTGTCATTACCTCCCTTTCCTGTTCCAGTCGCGTATGGTTCGCGGGAAGAACGACTGTCTGAAAGCCTCCGTGCGCGCTCTAATCTCTCTAATTTTACATTCGTGATCTCCTCGGGAGGTATAAGTAGGGGGAAGCAATATATTCGATACCTCATCCAGAAACGCACCCTCTCGAAACCTGGCGAGCAAGCTACACCGCGATGCAGAGCGCCTCTCTTGCAGAGTCTGCTACTTCAGTTTATTAAACATCTCCGTAACGCTATCACGGTTACCAAATAACCCTGTGACGAAACGCGCCGCTCATCTTTGGATCTTCTCTATCTCCTCCGTCAACCCGATCTGGTACGATCCCACACTGATGAGCAATACTCAAGTATAGGTCGAACGAGTGTTTTGTAAGCCACCTCCTTTGTTGATGGACTACATTTTCTAAGCACTCTCCCAATGAATCTCAACCTGGTAGCCGCCTTACTAACAATTAATTTTATATGATCATTCCACTTCAAATCGTTCCGCACGCATACTCCCAGATATTTTACAGTAGTAACTGCCACCAGTGTTTGTTCCGCTATCATATAATCATACAACAAAGGATCCTTATTTCTATGTATTCGCAATACATTACATTTGTCTATGTTAAGGGACAGTTGCCACTCCCTGCACCAAGTGCCTATCCGCTGCAGATCTTCCTGCATTTCGCTACAATTTTCTAATGCTGCAACTTCTCTGTATACTACAGCACCATCCGCGAAAAGCCGCATGGAACTTACGACACTATCTACTAGGTCATTTATATATATTTTGAAAAGCAATGGTCCCATAACACTCCCCTGTAGCACGCCAGGGGTTACCTTAACGTCTGTAGACATCTCTCCATTGATAACAACATGCTGTGTTCTGTTTGCTAAAAACTCTTCAATCCAGCCACACAGCTGGTCTGATATTCCGTAGGCTCTTACTTTGTTTATCAGGCGACAGTGCGGAACTGTATCGAACGCCTTCCGGAAGAAAAATAGCATCTACCTGGGAGCCTGTATCTAATATTTTCTGGGTCTCATGAACAAATAAAGCGAGTTGGGTCTCACACGATCGCTGTTTCCGGAATCCATGTTGATTCCTACATAGTAGATTCTGGGTTTCCAAAAACGACATGATACTCGAGCAAAAAACATGTTCTAAAATTCTACAACAGATCGACGTCAGAGATATAGGTCTATAGTTTTGCGCATCTGCTCGACGACCCTTCTTGAAGACTGGGACTACCTGTGCTCTTTTCCAATCATTTGGAACCCTCCGTTCCTCTTGAGACTTGCGGTACACGGCTGTTACAAGGGGGGCAAGTTCTTTCGCGTACTCTGTGTAGAATCGAATTCGTATCCCGTCAGGTCCAGTGGACTTTCCTCTGTTGAGTGATTCCAGTTGCTTTTCTATTCCTTGGACACTTATTTCGATGTCACCCATTTTTTCGTTTGTGCGAGGATTTAGAGAAGGAACTGCAGTGCGGTCTTCCTCTGTGAAACAGCTTTGGAAAAAGGTGTTTAGTATTTCAGCTTTACGCGTGTCATCCTCTGTTTCATGCCATCATCATCCCGGAGTGTCTGGACATGCTGTTTCGAGCCACTTACTGATTTAACGTAAGACCAGAACTTCCTAGGATTTTCTGTCAAGTCGGTACATAGAATTTTACTCTCGAATTCACTGAACGCTTCACGCATAGCCCTCCTTACGCTAACTTTGACATCGTTTAGCTTCTGTTTGTCTGAGAGGTTTTGGCTGCGTTTAAACTTGGAGTGAAGCTCTCTTTGCTTTCGCAGTAGTTTCCTAACTTTGTTGTTGTACCACGATGGGTTTTTCCCGTCCCTCACAGTTTTACACGGCACGTACCTCTCTAAAACGCATTTTACGATTGCCTTGAACTTTTTCCATAAACACTCAACATTGTCAGTGTCGGAACAGAAATTTTCGCTTTGATCTGTTAGGTAGTCTGCCTTCTATTACTCTTGCTAAACAGATAAATCTTCATCCCTTTTTTTATATTCCTATTAACTTCCATATTCAGGGATCCTGCAACGGCCTTATGATCACTGATTCCGTGTTCTGCACTTACAGAGTCGAAAAGTTCGGGTCTGTTTGTTATCAGTAGGTCCAAGATGTTATCTCCACGAGTCGGTTCTCTGTTTAATTGCTCGATGTAATTTTCGGATAGTGCACTCAGTATAATGTCACTCGATGCTCTGTCCCTACCACCCGTCCTAAACATCTGACTGTCCCAGTCTATATATGGTAAATTGAAATCTCCACCTAAGACTATAACATGCTGAGAAAATTTATGTGAAATGTATTCCAAATTTTCTCTCAGTTGTTCTGCCACTAATGCTGCTGAGTCGGGAGGTCGGTAAAAGGAGCCAACTATTAACCTAGCTCGGTTGTTGAGTGTAACCTCCACCCATAATAAATCACAGGAACTATTCACTTCTACCTCACTACAGGGTAAACTACTACTAACAGCGACAAACACGCCACCACCGGTTGCATGCAATCTATCCTTTCTAAACACCGTCTGTGCCTTTGTAAAAATTTCGGCAGAATTTTCTCTGGCTTCAGCCAGCATTCTGTACCTATAACGATTTCAGCTTCGGTGCTTTCTATCAGCGCTTGAAGTTCCGGTACTTTACCAATGCAGCTTCGACAGTTTACAGTTACAATACCGATTGCTGTTTGGCCCCCGCATGTCCTGACTTTGTCCCGCACCCTTTGAGGCTGCTGCCCTTTCTGTACTTGCCCGAGGCCATCTAACCATAGTCCAGTCCACGCCACACAACCCCTGCTACCCGTGTAGCCGCTTGCTGCGTGTAGTGGACTCCTGACCTATCCAGCGGAACCCGAAACCCCACCACCCTATGGCGCAAGTCGAGGAATCTGCAGCCCACACGGTCGCAGAACCGTCTCAGCCTCTGATTCAGACCCTCCACTCGTCTCTGTACCAAAGGTCCGCAGTCAGTCCTGTCGACGATTCTGCAGGTGGTGAGCTCTGCTTTCATCCCGCTAGCGAGACTGGCAGTCTTCACCAAATCAGATAGCCGCCGGAATCCAGAGAGGATTTCCTCCGACCCATAGCGACACACATCATTGGTGCCGACATGAGAAACCACCTGCAGATGGGTGCACCCTGTACCCTTCATGGCATCCGGAAGCACCCTTTCCACATCTGGAATGACTCCCCCCGGTATGCACACGGAGTGCACATTGGTTTTCTTCCCCTCTCTTGCTGCCATATCCCTAAGGGGCCCCATTACGCGCCTGACGTTGGAGCTCCCTACTACCAGTAAGCCCACCCTCTGCGACCGCCCGGATTTTGCAGACTGAGGAGCAACCCCTGGAACAGGACAAGCAGCCATGTCCGGCCGAAGATCAGTATCAGCCTGAGACAGAGCCTGAAACCGGTTCGTCAGACAAACTGGAGAGGCCTTTCGTTCAGCTCTCCGGAATGTCTTTGCCCCCTGCCACACCTCGAGATGACCTCCCATTCTACCACAGGTGAGGCATGAGCCTCAATGTGGGCAGTATCCCGGGCAGCCACAGTCGTAGTCCGATCGTGGGATGCGTGAGACGAGCTGGCCGTCCCCGACAAACCCCCATCCGGACCCCCACAGTGATGCCCATTGGCAACAGCCTCAAGCTGTGTGACCGAAGCCAACACTGCCTGAAGCTGGGAGCGAAGGGATGCCAACCTAGCCTGCATCCGAACACAGCAGTTGCAGTCCCTATCCATGCTAAAAATTGTTATGCAAAGAACGTGTGAACTAATCTACAGAGAGCACAAATAATTCGACACAAAATTTAAACTGTTATTAAAATACAAGATTGCCTAGTAAATGCAGTAATGCTGCTACTTGCGCACTACTGACACACTGCTCGGCGGCGGAAGGAGACTACGCGATTTTACACTATTCAGGTTCTAAAACGCGATGCTACAACTCTCAAATACTATAATACGCCAGAAATTTATGAATTAAACAATGCAAGTACCAAAAACACGAAAATAAATTAAGAATTAAACTATGTAACAAATAAGCGAGCTAAGAGTATACGACTTGCTGCTGCAGCTGCTTATCCAACGGCGGCAGGGAGCACACTGGCTGTGACCAACCGGCACTGGCCGTTCAAAACAAAAACAGAAGACAGACGACTACGTGAATTTACACTCTTCAGGTACCAAAGCACGATGCTACAATCTCAAAATAATACGCCCGAAATTTATGAATTAAACAATGCAAATACCAAGAAACACGCAAATAAATTACGAATTAAACTATATAACAAATAAGCGAGCTAAGAGTATACGACTTGCTGCTGCAGCTGCTTATCCAACGGCGGCAGGGAGCACACCTGTTTGTTCACTTCTCACTCTTCACCTGGGTATGAAGATTCCCAGTACAAGAAGTAAGTTGTTCTTAATTATCCTGATTAATTTCATGCACATAAGCCTGCTTTTTCATAACTAGACTTCGCACTGGTGAATTTGATTTTCGACTCTATCTATATCTCTGTTAGTAACTCTGCTTTGGCACCACTGTCTTCGATAGTATCTCCATTGCTGTCGTGCAGAGATGGCATTGATTGTTTCTTGCCGCTGACATACTTCACATACGACCAGAATCTCTTTGGATTTTCTGCCAGATTTCGAGACAGTTTCGTTGTGGAAACTGTTATAGGCATCTCGCATTGAAGTCCGCGCTAAATTTCGAGCTTCTGTAAAAGATCGCCAATCTTGGGGATTTTGCGTCTGTTTAAATTTGGCATGTTTGTTTCGTTGTTTCTGCAACAGTGTTCTAACGTGTTTTGTGTACCAAGGAGGATCAGCTTCGTCGTTTGTTAATTCATTTGGTATTAATCTCTCAATTGCTGCCGATACTATTTCTTCGAATTTGAGCCACATCTGGTCTACACTTATATTATTAATTTGGAATGAGTAGAGATTGTCTCTCAGGAAGGTGTCAAGTGAATTTTTATCTGCTTTTTTGAATAGGTATATTTTTCGCTTATTTTTCGTGGATTTGGGGATTACAATATTCAATTTCGCTACGACAACCCTGTGTTCACTAATCCCTGAATCGGTTTTGATGCTCGTTATTAACTCAGGATTATTTGTTGATAAGAGGTCAAGTGTGTTTTCACAACCGTTTACCATCCGCGTGGGTTCATGAACTAACTGCTCGAAATAACTTTCAGAGAATGCGTTTAGCACAATTTCGGATGATATTTTATGCGTACCTCCGGAATTAAACATGTATTTTCGCCAACATATCAAGGGTAAATTAAAGTCACCACCAACTATTATTGTATGAGTCGGGTACGTGTTTGAAATCAAACTCAAGTTTTCTTTGAACCTTTCAGCAACTGTATCATCTGAATTGAGAGGTCGGTAAAAGGATCCAGTTATTTTATTCCGGTTGCCAACAATGACCCCTGCCCATACTAACTCACAGGAAGTATCTTCTACTTCAATTTCGTGACAATTTAAACTACTTCTGACAGTAACAAACACGCCATCGCCTTTCAGTGACTGTAACGATTTGAGCATCAGTGCTTTCTATTAGCGCTTGTAGCTCTGGTACTTTGCCAACACAATTACGACAATTTACAACTGTTATACCAATGGTTCTTGTATCTACGTTCTTCCTGTGTTCAGCCTGCACCTTTTGTGACTAAAGCCCTTCTTGTGTTTTCCTGAGACCCTCTAACCTAAAAAACCGCCCAGTCCACGCCCCACAGTCCCTGCTACCCATTTTGCCGTCGCCTGCGTATAGTGGACACCTGATCTATTCAGCGGAACCCGAAACCCAACCACCCTTTGGCGCAAGTCGAGGAATCTGCAGCCTACACGGTCGCAGAACCGTCTGCGCCTCTGATTCAGACCCTCCACACGGCTCTGCACCAGAGGTCCGCAATCGGTCCTATCGACTATGCTGCTATTGGTCAGCTCTGCTTTCATCTTGCAAGCAAGACTGGCAGCCTTTATCACTTCTGTTAGCCGCTCAAAACCAGGGAGAATCTCCTCTGATCCAAAGTGACACACATCATTGGTACCGACGTATCCACCTGCAGTTCGCTGTACCCTGTGTATCGTCAAGTAGGCTGATTGGCTGACAGCTACCAATCGTTGACGACATGGACATCCACGAATAGCCTCTTTCGCCCGCCGCGGTGGTCTAGCGGTTCTAGGCGCTCAGTCCGGAACCGCGCGACTGCTACGGTCGCAGGTTCGAATCCTGCCTCTGGCATGGATGTGTGTGATGTCCTTAGGTTAGTTTGGTTTAAGTAGTTCTAAGTTCTAGGGGACTGATGACCACAGATGTTACGTCCCATAGTGCTCAGAGCCATTTGAACCATTTGAGCCTCTTTCCTTCATCTTCCCTTACGCCATGACTAGCCAATCATATTAGAGGGTCAATTAAAAGTTTTACAACAGTGACGTTAGACATCGATAGTCTGTAATAAATAGAAGCACCTATCCCCATGCAAAACCAGTCGTGCTCTGAGGAAGGCCATTGAAATTCGGCCGAAACGTCGGTTTTAGTTTATTATCGTTGTTAGTGTTTTAGTAATGACGCGGCATAATACCCAGAAGAATTTTAATGACTATGACACCGGACGCAGAAGCCTACGTTCTTATATAAGTTTATTCTTTGTTTGAAATATTGTTACGTCTTCCAATTCTGTAGGGCTGTCTGAAGTTGTTCAACCATCCACTGCTTCCCTTGAAATCACTGCAGTCTATGTCGCACGCAGTTTGATGTACATCAAGTAGTAGGTCATTATCATTCACATCCTGTAAGTTGTATGGAGCATCCCTGAAACGCACAAACACCAGTTTTTGTTACAAGTGCGCCTTGTTCTACCTTGAATATCCGCAGTTTTCTTATGCACTACACAGTCATACTGCTGCGGACTTACTCGAAATCTGTTAATAATTTTTTTTTTTTGCTATACTGTGGATGATCTTCGATGTACGTAATTATGTTTAGTACCTGCTCCTTGGACAAGGATTGGCCTTTACCACGTTTCACTGGAGACGGGATTTGTGCCTCCCTGTCTCACAAGTATGATGAACTACACGGTTCGGAACCTGTTTCAATATCACTTTCGCTTGTTAAGCACCTATCGTCATCATCATACTCCTGCACATTGTCCGCACATTCGCGCGTATACGCCACCACACACTCCACTGGCTCATATTGCAGAAATGCTAATATTTCGTCTGCCTTTTCTTTCTCGCTCTGTGAAATTCCTTTGGTTCCTTGTTAACGAATTGGCAATTCGGCGGCTATTGTTGCTAAATGCAGTGCTTGCTTTGTTTATCGTTGCCTTTGTTCGCTTTATACCACACATTTAGCACAGCAGCACTGCTGAGAGTCACTCGTCGACTAAGCGGTTCGACTACACCCCTTAGCCCTACGCTGTGCTCACCACTGGATGCCGCCAGTCCCGCCACCTGTTGCCATTAGCAGTCAATATTGTAGTTTCATGGCAGACAATACGTGGGCATCGAATGCCATAATCATCATTTGCCTTTTGCGACCACGCACTAAAGGGGTTCCTTGCGACTGTGAGAATACTTTCGTAGAAAAATGCACGAGGAGGATACGTAAGATCAGATAATGTGTCAGTACTGTAATAACGAATGATGCCTGAAATAGTGTTTGTACCCGTTGAATTCACAGATGCAGCTACACTACACAAGGCACGTTCGAGTGTGCGATCGTGAGTATTTGTCATACTACGATCACTTACCACATTTGCTATTTTATTAACGAATTTTTTTAGAGAAAAAAGGCTGCCGATAAGTTTTCCTTTCAACTATTATTCTATATTTATGCTCACTTCACGAGACATACGTGGCAAGATGAAATACGTTGACTGATTCTTCATAGAAGCTACGATATCTGAATTTTAAGAGTAAACCTGTACCAAATGCAAGGCGTCTCCGATGTAATAGGAGTTTTGTGTGTGCCTCTGACTGCCGTTTTCGCATTTACAAAAAGAATTTCTAACGTTAGGAGCGGGGTGGTAATGAGGATTCTGCAGCATTTCCCATGGGGTAGGCACCCGAAAGAAGCTTCGCTGTTTGCTACGTGCAGAAGCAATGACGTCACAAGCACCCTCCTTATCAGTGACATCAATAATCTTACCACTGATATCACCTTAATCATCAGTGGCGCTATCAAGCCACGCTTCCGTCTCTTCCCCTTCCCCAGTGTACATTCAGTCAAAAACCAAAATAGCAGAATAGCGCAATTGTGCTAGTGTGATATTAGAGTCCCCTCCCCTAAATCCAGTGAATCACAGTTCAGTACGAGTCATCCAGTCGAAATTCAATACGGCAGAAATAACTCACTTGTGTCTTATACCCCACTATTTCATAACCAATCATAGTGAAGTATTAAACTGAAGCAACCAGTTGGAATGCAGTTTAATGAAATAATTACAATGGCTTACTTGTGATTTGTATCTCTTCACACACACCTCGCTGTCTCCAGCCAATCACATTGAAATATGAATATCAGATACAGTTTTAACAAATTAATGGAATAAATTACAATATATCCAAGTTGGTGGAGCTAGCCAAGTTTCAATAAATAAAGCACTCCGTCTTCAGACCACGAGTGGCCTATCGGGACCATCCGACCGCCGTGTCATCCTCAGTGGAGGATGCAGATAGGAGGGGCGTGGGGTCAGCACACCGCTCTCCCGGTCGTAAGATGGTATTCTTGACTGAAGCCGCTACTATTTGGTGGAGTAGCTCCTTAATCGGCATCACAAAGCTGAGTGAACCCCGAAAAATGGCAACAGCGCATGGCGGCCTGGATGGTTTCCCATCCAAGTGCTGACCACGCCCGACAGCGCTTAACTTCGGTGATCTCACGGGAACTGGTGTATCCACTGCGGCAAGGCCGTTGCCAAGCTTCAATATATAAGTAAAATAAATTAAACAAATTTAAAAATGCAACTTGGTGCAACTAGCCCAGTTGTGATTCGTACCCTGTGCTCCTTCCCTCTTCTTCAGCCGGCCATAGTGTAACATTAAAATGAAGTGTAAAACTTTCCAGTACTGTTTCCAAGATTGGAAAATTCAGAAGGAGCGTTGTAGAGCCAGAGGAGGGAGAATATTGAGGGTAACAGTAACGAAATATGTGTGGTTTTGAAAGGAAATGTTTTACAGTAATTGTCTAGTGATTTCGTAGCCACACCTAGTAGCCCACACGCCACATTACCGCCGTGCAGCATGTATTGGCGTGCAAGAGCGTTCGGTTTTTCATGCAGAGTATGTGCGATGCTGGCCACGGCAGCAGTTGTGGACCTATCTGTGTCGAAAATTTGCTAGTTTGTCAACAACCGCTTAGTCTGCGAGGTGGGGATTCCATAGCAAGGCACTGAGGTCCGGAGACTATGCTAAAAATATGTAGGAGTCAACGCCATACTAGGTGTGTGACTATCGTAATAAGACTGGCAACATTGCGAGCGATCCGGCAACTTACGTAGATCAGCGTATTCATCCCTTCCAGATGCTCAGTCCGAGTTTCAGCTCCGTACAGCCATCACCTGATTTTTGAGGGCGCCATCACTTCAGCCGTGGTTTTGTTGTGTGTTACGAAAATGAAACAGCGGAATTTAGAGCAACGTTATGGAATCCGCAGTTGTGGCCTTTGAAAAGTGATTCACAATGACACTGACTATCAAGAGCACAAGTTTTTCCACGGAAAAAATAATTTTTGGAAGGTCGAAAACACGTTGAAGATGAACCTTACTCAGGAAGACATTCAAAACGACAAAAACAAGGAACGTGCCCTCCTCTTGTGGGATCAGACCAACGTTTAACAATAAGGATGATGGGTGAAACACTTTCACCGTATAACAAATTTTGACCGAAGTTTTGCACATGTGAAAGGTTTGTGCCACAATGGTGTCGACAAACCTCGCAACTGAGCGGAAGATCAATCGAAGAATCGTCTGAATTGATGTTCTTGTGAGGATCACCAATCACCATGAATCGTTCAGTCGTGTAATGGAAAGTGATGAAGCTTGGATTTTTCAGTAGGATCCTGAGACAAACCGGCAAAGTGAGGTGTGGCACACTGAGTCATCTCCTCGGTCAAAAAATGGTCGAATGAGCGAGTCATTAATCAAAACAATGAGATGGCACTCCAACCAGTCGTAACACCTCAGGTTCCAGAAGCAGAGCAAGATGGTCTGTCCATCCAGCAAGATCGGGAGACTGGTGGAAATGTTAAAGACGACATGAGGTTACGGAAACCACGCATTTACAATATACCTTGTCATTGTGGCATGTCCTACATTGGCCAGACGACAAAAACAGTGGCTATCAGGTGCAAGGAACATCAAAGGCACACACGATTAAGACAGGTGACAAAATCAGCCATTGCTGAACATTGTCTAGAACTAGATTAAGCCATGAATTATGATGAAACCAAGATTCTAGCACAGCCACCCGGATTTTAGAACAATGTTGTAAGGGAATCGATAGAGATAAAAGTAACTGACTATCTCATGAACCGCGACGTGGGGTACCAGCTAAGCACAGCCTCAGTCCCTGCTCTAGAGCAGTTAAAGGAGCAAGGGGACAGCTGCAGAACTCCATGAACAGAAGAACCGGAAGCGTGGATATAGAAAACGATCGCCAGACAGAGTGCCAGGTTCACCGGACCGAAGACGGAACGTCCAGGAGCGGGTCCGACGGGCTCGGACCGCAGAGGGAACATTCAGAGCCGCAGAGGACCGAAAACTGAACGGCAGCGCACCAGAAGATCGTAGTGAGCGGGAAAGGACCGCAGGGAGAACGCCTGGCAACCCAGACAGAACCCCAAACACACCAGGAGCGGGTCTGGTGGGAGCGGACCGCAGAGGGAACGCCCAGAACCGCAGCGGACGGAAAAGGGAACAGCATTGCTCCAGTTGAGTTTAATTGATGAAAGGAGAAAACATAAAAATGCAGTAAATGAAGCAGGCAAAAAGGAATACAAACGTCTCAAAAATGAGATTGACAGGAAGTGCAAAATGGCTAAGCAGGGATGGCTAGAGGACAAATGTAAGGATGTAAAGGCTTATCTCACTAGGGGTAAGATAGATACTGCCTACAGGAAAATTAAAGAGACCTTTGGAGATAAGAGAACCACTTCTATGAACATCAAGAGCTCAGATGGAAACCCAGTTCTAAGCAAAGAAGGGAAAGCAGAAAGGTGGAAGGAGTATATAGAGGGTCTATACAAGGGCGATGTACTTGAGGACAATATTATGGAAATGGAAGAGGATGTAGATGAAGATCAAATGGGAGATACTATACTGCGTGAAGAGTTTGACAGAGCACTGAAAGACCTGAGTCGAAACAAGGCCCCCGGAGTAGACAACATTCCATTGGAACTACTGACGGCCTTGGGAGAGCCAGTCCTGACAAAACTCTACCATCTGGTGAGCAAGATGTATGAAACAGGCGAAATACCCTCAGACTTCAAGAAGAATATAATAATTCCAATCCCAAAGAAAGCAGGTGTTGACAGATGTGAGAATTACCGAACAATCAGTTTAATAAGCCACAGCTGCAAAATACTAACACGAATTCTCTACAGACGAATGGAAAAACTGGTAGAAGCCGACCTCGGGGAAGATCAGTTTGGATTCCGTAGAAATACTGGAACACGTGAGGCAATACTGACTTTACGACTTATCTTAGAAGAAAGATTAAGGAAAGGCAAACCTACGTTTCTAGCATTTGTAGACTTAGAGAAAGCTTTTGACAATGTTGACTGGAATACTCTCTTTCAAATTCTAAAGGTGGCAGGGGTAAAATACAGGGAGCGAAAGGCTATTTACAATTTGTACAGAAACCAGATGGCAGTTATAAGAGTCGAGGGACACGAAAGGGAAGCAGTGGTTGGGAAGGGAGTAAGACAGGGTTGTAGCCTCTCCCCGATGTTATTCAATCTGTATATTGAGCAAGCAGTGAAGGAAACAAAAGAAAAATTCGGAGTAGGTATTAAAATCCATGGAGAAGAAATAAAAACTTTGAGGTTCGCCGATGACATTGTAATTCTGTCAGAGACAGCAAAGGACTTGGAAGAGCAGTTGAACGGAATGGATGGTGTCTTGAAGGGAGGATATAAGATGAACATCAACAAAAGCAAAACGAGGATAATGGAATGTAGTCGAAGTAAGTCGGGTGATGTTGAGGGTATTAGATTAGGAAATGAGACACTTAAAGTAGTAAAGGAGTTTTGCTATTTGGGGAGCAAAATAACCGATGATGGTCGAAGTAGAGAGGATATAAAATGTAGACTGGCAATGGCAAGGAAATCGTTTCTGAAGAAGAGAAATTTGTTAACATCGAGTATAGATTTAAGTGTCAGGAAGTCTTTTCTGAAAGTATTTGTATGGAGTGTAGCCATGTATGGAAGTGAAACATGGACGATAAATAGTTTGGACAAGAAGAGAATAGAAGCTTTCGAAATGTGGTGCTACAGAAGAATGCTGAAGATTAGATGGGTAGATCACATAACTAATGAGGAGGTACTGAATCGGATTGGGGAGAAGAGGAGTTTGTGGCACAACTTGACCAGAAGAAGGGATCGGTTGGTAGGACATGTTCTGAGGCATCAAGGGATCACCAATTTAGTATTGGAGGGCAGCGTGGAGGGTAAAAATCGTAGGGGGAGACCAAGAGATGCATACACTAAGCAGATTCAGAAGGATGTAGGTTGCAGTAGGTACTGGGAGATGAAGAAGCTTGCACAGGATAGAGTAGCATGGAGAGCTGCATCAAACCAGTCTCAGGACTGAAGACCACAACAACAACAACATTGCTCCAGCAAGTCGCAGCGAGCGAGCGCGGACCGGGGAGAGAACGCCTGCAATCGCCGGTGGAGGAGGAAGGTCGCAGACATAAATACTGGACCAGGTCCACTCGAGGAGCAGTCTCCAGTCGCACCTGATGGAGGTTATGAGCTACGTTACTGAAATATCCTGCAAGAACGACGCTGATATCCGGCAGAACAACCGACAACCCAAGATGTTAATGCTGATTTGCTTTTTTGGCAGTTGGGCTATCGCACACAAAGAATTTGTGCGTCCAGGACAAACTGTCAATGAGGTATTTTACAAACACTCCTTGAAAGACTCCAGAAAAGGGTGAGTCGAGTAAGACTGGACTTTGCAGAGAAGTGGATGCTGCATCATGACAACATCTCATGACCACTTCCATCACGGAATTTTTTAGCACAAAAGGCATTCTTGTTGTTCCAAAGACACCTATTCACCTCAACTGAACCCATGTAACTTTTCCTTTAGCCAAAATTGAAAAACGTTTTAAAAGGATTTTGGGACTCAGATTCACCAATCCCGAAGACAGCGCGACCACAGAGCCAGCAGAGGATGTCATCAAAACGCCACGGGACGACCCCATGGAGACGGATTGTCATCCTACCGATGGGGCTGGACCCGCCCACGCCATAGCAGCCGACGCCTTCTGCATCTTGCTATGGTCCTCAGGCCCACCTCAGGGGGTGGACATGTACCTGGGGGCGTTTCTGCCAGAGTGGAGGCCAGATGGCAGGGTAAGACTGGAAGCTTGACGTCTCCTGCAGCCACAGCTTCCAGTCCCTCAGAGCATCAACACTCCTGCCTCCCCCGCCGTTGTCGAGCTCCCTATACGACGACGGTCCGTCGCTTTGGGGGGGGGGGGGGGGGGAGGAATGTTACGGCGTAAAGTCAAGTGCCGGCACGCCAGTCGGAAACGAGAGAGCAGAGAGGGCTCTCAAGAAGACGTCAGTCAATCGCACGCTGACCGACTCCTCTCCAGGACGACAACGCAACGGCAGCGGCCTCTACGCGAAGAGGACATAAGCGCCGCTCAGACTGGTCGCGGCCCACTTCTACAGATTAGGTACTTCAAGACCAGCGACTTAGGAATTCTCTAGACTGAAGAACATTGTTTATTTGTGTGTCGCCCCTTGCTTGCGACACATCTGTTTAACACACAGTGAAGTATTGTCATGTATTTCTCGTAATAAAACTCGTTAATGCGATTTGCCTTAACCATCCGAGAAGCAGGTTCCCTAGACACTCCATCTCTGACAACCAGGCAGAATTCAGACCCTACCATTTGAAGTCTTTCCGCGCTGCTACCAAGGCTGACTTCGCCGCTGTAGCTACCGAAGAGAACTACTTCGAAGGCGACATTATTGTTGTTTGAAAGAAAGTAGAAACTTTGGTAGATAAAAAATCAGCCTCATTACGCTCCTCACACATTTAGTATTTTATTGTATGAGAAAGGTGATGTAACCTTCTGTAATCATAATCGATTGTACACTGTCATCAACGTCACCTGTGGTATAATTTTCGCTGTGGTCACAGAAAGCTTTCTTGCCGCTACAGTGTTTACATATATTAACGTTTGCCGCAAAGTGCGCCAGCTTACCTCTTGGTCGAAGTCCCAGGGAACGTAGGAGAATTGTACGGTGGGCATGAAGACGTTGGCCTGCAGCCAGCGTATGAACAAGTCCTTGGTGGGAACGGCTCCTTTGTAGCCGTTCCCGCCCACCATGTCTGGCAGCACGAAGTTGTGCCCGACCATGTTCATCTGCAGCAGCGTCGTCACCAGCGACTTGAGCCCGTTGTCGATGGTCCACGCGCTGTCCTTGTCGATCATGCGGAAGTAGACGGGCACGTGCTGGCTGCGGACGCTGGCCCTCACTTCGATCATGGGCCCGAACTGGGCGGCGGTGTTCACGTAGTCCTCCGTGAACTTGACAGGGTTCAGCTCCACGGGGTCCATGTCGGGCAGCTGCGGCAGGAAACTCGTCTCGCCGGCGTCGAACTTGAACGAGTCGATCCCGGTCTCATTGCGGAGTGCCTGAAATGATTTTCGCACCACAACTGACGCTTGTTTTCGTAAATTCGCAAATAACCTCAAATCAATGCGGGGAAAAATGGAATATATCGATATTGTGTGAATGAAACCGTCTAGATCAGTGGTCGACAAACTGTGGCCCGAAAGAAGTGTCCGTACGGCCCGCGGTTCCCAGACATAATTCATAATGGCACGCTTCTAGTAACTAACACCGCAAATCCAAAAACGTCAACTAACGTTAAGAGCGTCTTAAGAGTGTATTTTTCTTGTTGAGTTACAAACAAAAATATTTACAGAGACAGTAATATTTCAAGATGCGCTTAGCATTAATTGGTGTTGGTAAATTCGGCAGGGAACTAAGGCAAGACAAGCGTTTACGTCAAGACCAGAGTGGTATGTAGCGTGACAGCTCCGCGGTGAATAGACGTAACAGGGGAAATTTTTTATTGTTTCTCTTTCAATGGTGATAACTCACGAGTGTGCCCAACTAACACCTAGAAGCTACTCCGGTATAAATGTCAGACGGAGGTAACGAGGATTCGTGATTGCGCCTTATAGAGACTGCTCAAAATGGTTCAAATGGCTCTGAGCACTATGGGACTTAACATCTGCGGTCATCAGTCCGCTAGAACTTAGAACTACTTAAACCTAACTAACCTAAGGAGACCACCCACATTCATGCCCGAGGTACGATTCGAACCTGCGATCGTAGCGGCAGCGCGGTTCCAGACTGAAGCGCCTAGAATCCCTCGGCCACACGGGCCGGCGTAGAGACTACAATCTCGAAATGTACTACATGCCCGTAGAACTCAGATGAAAACAAATTAACTTTTTTGTTATAAAATCCAGTGAGCGAAAGAAAAATGACATTCAAAACATTTAGAAAACGTTTGTAATCGTGTATCATACTACAATTACTATTATTTAATAACGTAATATACTAACTAATGTTGGGTCCCAAGTTATAGTAAGATTGATAGAGAAACGTGTGGTAAAGTGGCCAGGACGAGGAAACCGACTGTTGCATACACTACTGACCATTAAAATTGCTACACCAAGAAGAAATGCAGATGATAAACGGGTATTCATTGGACAAATACATTATACTAGAACTGACACGTGATAACATTTTCACGCAATCTGGGTGCATAGATCCTGAGAAATCAGTATCCAGAACAACCACCTCTGGCCGTAATAACGGCCTCGATACGCCTGGGCATTGAGTCAGACAGAGCTTGGATGGGGTGTACAGGTACAGCTGCCCATGCAGCTTCAACACGATACCACAATTCATCAAGAGTAGTGACTGTCGTATTGTGACGAGCCAGTTGCTCGGCCACCATTGACCAGACGTTTTCAGTTGGCGAGAGATCTGGAGAATGTGCTGGCGAGGGCAGAAGTCGAACATTTTCTGTATTCAGAAAGGCCCGTACAGCACCTACAACATGCGGTCGTTCATTCTCCTGCGGAAATGTAGGGTTTCGCAGGGATCGAATGAAGGGTAGAGCCACGGGTCGTAACACATCTGAAATGTAACGTCCACTGTTCAAAGTGCCGTCAGTGCGAACAAGAGGTGACCGTGACGAGCAACCAGTGGCACCCCATACCATCACGCCGGGTGATACGCGAGTATGGCGATGACGAATACACGCTTCCTATGTGCATTCACCGCGATGTCGCCCAACACGGATGCGACCATCATGATGCTGTAAACAGAACCTGGATTCATCCGAAAAAATGGCGTTTTGCCATTCGTGCACACACGTTTGTCGTTGAATACACAATTGCAGGCGCTCCTGTCTGAGATGCAGCGTCAAGAGTAACCGCAGCCGTGGTCTCCGAGCTGATAGTCCATGCTGCTGCAAACGTCGTCGAACTGTCGGTGCAGATGGTTGTTGTCTTGCAAACGTCCCCATCTGTTGTCTCAGGGATCGATACGTGGCTGTACGATCCGTTACAGCCATGCGGATAAGATGCCTGTCATCTCGACTGCTAGTAACACGAGGCCGTTGGGATCGAGCACGCCGTTCCGTATTACCCTCCTGAACCCACCGATTCCATATTCTGCTACAACCCGACCTTTATCAAAGTTGTGATGGTACGCATTTCTCCTCCTTATACGAGGCATCACAACAACGTTTCACCAGGCAACGCCGGTCAACTGCTGTTTGTGTATAAGAAATCGGTTGGGAACTTTCCTCATGTCAGCACGTTGTAGGTATCGCCACCGGCGCCAGCCTTGTGTGAATGCTCTGAAAAGCTAATCATTTGCATATCACAGCATCTTCTTCCTGTCAGTTAAATGTCACGTCTGTAGCACGTCATCTTCGTGGTGTAGCAATTTTAAGGGCCATTAGTGTATTAATTGATGTTGGTAAATTCGGCAGGGAACTATGGCAAGTTAAGCGTTTTCGTCTAGGCCAGAGAGGTATGTAGCGTGACAGCTGCGCGATTAATAGACGTTACAGGAGAAATTTGTTATTGTTTCTTTTCCAGTAGTGATAACTCATGAGTGTGCCCAACAAACACCTAGCAGCTGCTGCGGTATAAATGTCAGACGGATGTAACGCCTTACAGAGACTGCCATCTCGAAATGTACTACCTTCTCGTAGACATTTGTGATCATGTATCATACTACAATTACTGTTATTTAATAATGTAATATACTAACATGTTGGATCCCAAGATATAGTAAGATTGATAGAGAAACGTGTGGTAAAGTGGCCAGGTCCGCAGCTCGTGGTCGTGCGGTTGCGTTCTCGTTTCCCACGCCCGGGTTCCCGGGTTCGATTCCCGGCGGGGTCAGGGATTTTCTCTGCCTCGTGATGACTGGGTGTTGTGTGATGTCCATAGGTTAGGTTTAAGTAGTTCTAAGTTCTAGGGGACTGATGACCATAAATGTTAAGTCCCATAGTGCTCAGAGCCATTTGAACCATTTTGAAAGTGGCCAGGACAGGGAAAGGGACTGTTGCATATTTTGTGCTTGAACATTGCTGCTGTCTGTCGAGAAGTTGTCAGACGTAGTAACATCGCCATTAGGCCTACTGTCACGGAGTTTGACAGGCGAAGCTAGTTCCGTTAAATTTTAAGTAAAAACGTCTTTTTTGGTCGCCTCATGTAAGATACGTCATATATATAATATTGTTGTTCCATTTATATGGAGAGCGATAATTTTTTTTACAGGATCATTGTTCAAACAGCGTCTTTTGGCCTCCAAATGTAGTTCCTTGTTATTTATTTCAGTCTGACAGTGTCGTCTGGGGATCATTGATGTCGACATGACTACCAATAAGAGTTAATTACTTCCAAAAAACACATATAATACAACAGACAAAACCGACTTCTAATTCCTTCATACACAAAGTTATCGTTCCCCTTTGACAGAATTTTGAATTAACGGTAAGTAAGTTATACTGTTTAAAGCCGTCACTGTTCTGTTATATTTAGCCCAACACAAAAGCTCGATTGAAAAAGGTATACTGAAGGCTCTCAGTACTCTTCAAAATATTGGGGTGTGAAAATGCCGACATAATGTGTCCGTAAACCAGAAAAACAAACATGGGACCCTATTCCCATAGCATTGGCCACAGTTCCATCTTATGCACGGAAGACTGGTCACTACGTAAGCCTTCAGAAGTACGTATGTACTACCAAAATTTTCTTTTCTTTTAAGTTAACACTATTTTAAGTAGATTAAGGAAGGGCAAACCTACGTTTCTAGCATTTGTAGACTTAGAGAAAGCTTTTGACAATCTTGACTGGAATACTCTCTTTCAAATTCTGAAGGTGGCAGGGGTTAAATACAGGGAGTGAAAGGCTATTTACAATTTGTATAGACCAGATGGCAGTTATAAGAGGCGAGGGGCATGAAACGGAAGCAGTGGTTGGGACGGGAGTGAGACATGGTTGTAGCCTATCCCAGATGTTATTCAATCTGTATATTGAGCAAGCAGTGAAGGGAACAAAAGAAAAATTCGGAGTAGGAATTAAAATCCATGAAGAAAAAATAAAAACTTTGAGGTTCGCTGATGACATTGTAATTCTATCAGAGACAGCAAAAGACTTAGAAGAGCAGTTGAACGGAATAGATAGTGTCTTGAAAGGAGGATATAAGATGAACATCAACAAAAGCAAAACGAGAGTAATGGAATGTAGTCGAATTAAATCAGGTGATGCTGAGGAAATTAGATTAGGAAGTGAGACGCTTAAAGTAGTAAATGAGTTTTGCTATTTGGGGAGCAAAATAACTGATTATGGTCGAAGTAGAGAGGATATAAAATGTAGACTGGCAATGGCAATGAAAGCGATTCTGAAGAAGAGAAATTTATTAACATCGAGCATACATTTAAGTGTCAGGAAATCGTTTCTGAAAGTATTTGTATGGAGTGTGGCCATGTATGGAAGTGAAACGTGGACGATAAATACACTCCTGGAAATGGAAAAAAGAACACATTGACACCGGTGTGTCAGACCCACCATACTTGCTCCGGACACTGCGAGAGGGCTGTACAAGCAATGATCACACGCACGGCACAGCGGACACACCAGGAACCGCGGTGTCGGCCGTCGAATGGCGCTAGCTGCGCAGCATTTGTGCACCGCCGCCGTCAGTGTCAGCCAGTTTGCCGTGGCATACGGAGCTCCATCGCAGTCTTTAACACTGGTAGCATGCCGCGACAGCGTGGACGTGAACCGTATGTGCAGTTGACGGACTTTGAGCGAGGGCGTATAGTGGGCATGCGGGAGGCCGGGTGGACGTACCGCCGAATTGCTCAACACGTGGGGCGTGAGGTCTCCACAGTACATCGATGTTGTCGCCAGTGGTCGGCGGAAGGTGCACGTGCCCGTCGACCTGGGACCGGACCGCAGCGACGCACGGATGCACGCCAAGACCGTAGGATCCTACGCAGTGCCGTAGGGGACCGCACCGCCACTTCCCAGCAAATTAGGGACGCTGTTGCTCCTGGGGTATCGGCGAGGACCATTCGCAACCGTCTCCATGAAGCTGGGCTACGGTCCCGCACACCGTTAGGCCTTCTTCCGCTCACGCCCCAACATCGTGCAGCCCGCCTCCAGTGGTGTCGCGACAGGCGTGAATGGAGGGACGAATGGAGACGTGTCGTCTTCAGCGATGAGAGTCGCTTCTGCCTTGGTGCCAATGATGGTCGTATGCGTGTTTGGCGCCGTGCAGGTGAGCGCCACAATCAGGACTGCATACGACCGAGGCACACAGGGCCAACACCCGGCATCATGGTGTGGGGAGCGATCTCCTACACTGGCCGTACACCACTGGTGATCGTCGAGGGGACACTGAATAGTGCACGGTACATCCAAACCGTCATCGAACCCATCGTTCTACCATTCCTAGACCGGCAAGGGAACTTGCTGTTCCAACAGGACAATGCACGTCCGCATGTATCCCGTGCCACCCAACGTGCTCTAGAAGGTGTAAGTCAACTACCCTGGCCAGCAAGATCTCCGGATCTGTCCCCCATTGAGCATGTTTGGGACTGGATGAAGCGTCGTCTCACGCGGTCTGCACGTCCAGCACGAACGCTGGTCCAACTGAGGCGCCAGGTGGAAATGGCATGGCAAGCCGTTCCACAGGACTACATCCAGCATCTCTACGATCGTCTCCATGGGAGAATAGCAGCCTGCATTGCTGCGAAAGGTGGATATACACTGTACTAGTGCCGACATTGTGCATGCTCTGTTGCCTGTGTCTATGTGCCTGTGGTTCTGTCAGTGTGATCATGTGATGTATCTGACCCCAGGAATGTGTCAATAAAGTTTCCCCTTCCTGGGACAATGAATTCACGGTGTTCTTATTTCAATTTCCAGGAGTGTAGTTAGGATAAGAAGAGAATAGAAGCTTTCGAAATGTGGTGCTACAGAAGAATGCTGAAGATTAGATGGGTGGAGCACATAACTAATGAGAAGGTATTGAATAGAATTAGGGAGAAGAGAAATTTGTGGCACACCTGGACTAGAAGAAGGGATCGGTTGGTAGGACATGTTCTGAGACATCAAGGGATCACCAATTTAGTATTGGAGGGCAGCGTGGAGGGTAAAAATCGTAGAGGGAGACCAAGAGATGAACACACTAAGCAGATTCAGAAGGATGTAGGTTGCAGTAGGTACTGGGAGATGAAGAAGCTTGCACAGGATAGAGTAGCATGGAGAGCTGCATCAAACCAGTCTCTGGACTGAAGACCACAACAACAACAACATATTTGGTGTGAAACCTTATGTAGATTCAAAATGTGCACCCGTAAGCTTCTGTCGATAACCACGGCTTGATGAAAGTTGAATTTTTCTCGTCATTGCCACTTTTACGCAATCCCGTCCCCCCCCCCCCACCCTCCCTCTCCCCCAGTATGTGACCCACAACGTTAGAACTGGGTATGAGATAAAAATTTTTGACAAACTGCTTTTGATCGCTAAATACACCTCCTTAATTTACATCGTCGTTTCCGCTAATACTATTATCAGATCTGTAATTAAGATTAAAGGAGCATAAGAATGAGAGCTGTTTGTTCCACATTATCAGGCTACAAAAGACGAAAAATTAAGAAGTTGGAAAAGGTTTTGAATGTTCCCTCAGCAAAACTTAGAACTCGTAGAACAACTTTTGAGATTCATTAAGATATACATATATACTAAGCGATCTACACAGCTTTATTCACAAAAAATCTACAATGATCGCAGACCTGGTTAGGAAATTTATTTCCAATTTTTCATAAAACTAGTAGATAGGTATTACAGAAAAATTGTGCAATATTATAACATGGAAACTGCACTAAAATTAGCTTGAAAAATCGATTATATACCTTATAGAGGCATTCTTTTGAGTAAGACTCCAGTTGTTGCAGGAACAGAGAATAGAACTGAATTAGCACAATTGTTCGCACTATTGACATGCCGAACAGTGATAAAAGGTCGATGTATTGAACGAAATTAAAATTCATCACTGGGGAAGCTATTATTCGTTAACATCAACACTGCTTACCGCTATCCGCACTTGCTATTCATTCGCAAATGGGTGTGACAATAATTTACTTTCAGGACGTCCAGTTCCCCTAATTTCAGCGTTGTGATCTCCATGCGTGATGAACGCTGACGGAAGCAGTGTGTTTGTGGACGCGTTTGCAATGTGGGCTCTCGCAAATACGTGAGAAACCTGTTTCGCGGTACACAATTCCTTTTTTGTACCTTCTTACACCTGTCCAATACTATCAAGTCTTTCTGTCTCACATTTAAGAACTGATGTATCTCAACTGGAACTGGACGTTTTCGTCAGGTTACAGTATGAGCACCAGGCACAAAGCGGCATGTTAACGTGTTAACTAGCAAATTATCTATTTACGAGGTGTGGCTAGACAAAAACCGGACTAGTACTGGTGAAACAATAAAACGAATGCAATAAGGCTGAAAGTCGCGTGGCCTGTCACGTGACTCTCGCTCCGCCTACTGCTCGTTTCATCTACCTCCTGCACTCAGTCTGCCCGTGGCGTCTGTTTTAAGTAGTTGACGTTTTGTCTGTGCGTCGGAAAATGTTGAGTGTACAGAGAGAACAGCGTGTTAACATCAAATTTTGTTTCAAACTAGGAAAATCTGCAAGTGAAACGTTTGTAATGTTACAACAAGTGTACGGCGATGATTGTTTATCGCGAACACAAGTGTTTGAGTGGTTTAAACGATTTAAAGATGGCCGCGAAGACACCAGTGATGACACTCGCACTGGCAGACCATTGTCAGCAAAAACTGATGCAAACATTGAAAAAATCGGTAAACTTGTTCGACACTTTCCTTGTCAACTCCTGTTAACTCAGACACTGCTCTGATAGTTAAACGGCGATCTTGTCGAACAAGTTTATCGATTTTTTCAATGTTTGCATCAGTTTTTGCTGACAATGGTCTGCCAGTGCGAGTGTCATCACTGGTGTCTTCGCGGCCATCTTTAAATCGTTTAAACCACTCAAACACTTGTGTTCGCGATAAACAATCATCGCCGTACACTTGTTGTAACATTACAAATGTTTCACTTGCAGATTTTCCTAGTTTGAAACAAAATTTGATGTTAACACGCTGTTCTTTCTGTACACTCAACATTTTCCGACGCACAGACAAAACGTCAACTACTTAAAACAGACGCCACGGGCAGACTGAGTGCAGGAGGCAGATGAAACTCGAGCAGTAGGCGGAGCGAGAGTCACGTGACAGGCCACGCGAATTTCAGCCTTATTGCATTCGTTTTATTGTTTCACCAGTACTAGTCCGGTTTTTTTCTAGCCACACCTCGTAATTTCATGTTGCAGCACAAAGTGCCACAGATATCGCTGCGGTTGTAAGCTAGACGGCTCTGCTCCTTGAAATTGAAATAATGCTTACTGCTGGGGTGACATCGCTGCGCTTTCTTACGAAAGAAACCTCACACAGAGCAATTAACAGTATTTAGTGATACTTTTACGCTGACAAAATAAGCCCGTGACTAGTGGTACAGCCCGTCAATAAATATTTCTCTCACGACGATTAATCCAACATAAATGTACGAAACCGACCAAGAAAAGTCAAAAACTGATCAGATGAACTTCTTAAGCGATCTGTTTCGTGTTGAATTACTCTTCCTTACGGCTCTTTCAGTCAATCTGAACGTACAACCTGCCTTACCACGGCTAAGTTTCCATGGTTGTTCTTGTAAGGAATATAAAACTACAGCACAACTTGAAGCACAAGACAGAGCCCAGAACTATTATCATGCAACAACCACATCCTTCCGCCACTGGTCACTGTACTGCGTGATCAGCTGCAGCAACCGCTCCTGTGTCGACAGACCTGGGGCCGGACCAGTCTGAGTCAAGTCTCAACAGCCGGACAGCTGCAGATAACAACAGTCGGTCGTTGCCACTGTTCTAGATAGTTCGGCGTGACATACAAAGACTATTACTACCAGGAATTCAGCGAACAGCAGCAATATTTATAGTCAACGAAACCAGCCCGTCATCTTGCAGTAGCTGTTGCCATCATGTCCACCCAGTCTGTGACAGGCAGAGCCACTTTAGTGATACGCTCGTTTACCAACACCAGCATCCCGACCTCTGCGCGCTCCGTGCCGTCTACTCGGGGCTGCGAAGGGTCCACCCATCCTCGCCCCTGCCAAGGTATCGACGAGAGACTTGCGTGTCCAGCACCACTGGGCGTGGCGCAGTCCGATGTATTGAGCGCAGTGCTGTTATCTACACTGTCCTTGAGATCACCGCACAGGGAGTCACTGAAAAACCAGTTCACTTTGCCCACCTCGGCGCTGATAGCATCAGAGATCAACAATTGTAAACAACTGCAGAAAGAAATTCCTGTATCTTTGAACTACCTTCTCCTGCTGCGCCTGCATTCGTCTTCGGCGGGGAATAGCCCCCCCCCCCCCCCCCATTCGTTCAGCCATTCATCCTGCTGTATTCTATTTTAAATTGATCAGAAAAGTAAGTCTTGGATAATAAAACGTAATTATTCACAAGCATCTTGCCATAAGCCAACATGTTAATTCAAAAGTAATCAAGGAACACATACAGTGCACAGTAGATCTGTGACGACGAACGTTACTACTCTGAAGTGAAGTGCGTTCCTTGATTACTGTTGAAACAACATATAGGCTTATGGCATAATGCCTGTAAATAGTTATAATTTGTCATGGGTCTGACTATAATGTCACATTATACCTCAGGATAGTCCGTTTCAGACCGAAACTGGTTGTCTCATAAGGTGACGATAAAGCTGACTGCAAACCATGATTTTCCAAAACATCTTTTATTTACGTTTAAGAGTCAGCTACCAGTCATTGCAAAAAGTCGACAATCATTTTGCCACCCTCTCTGCATCCCGTAACAAGTCTGTAGCGATGCCACTCCCTTGTTCACAGCTGCGCAGTCTGTGGCCCCACCGCACTGCACTGAGGCACACTGGAAACACTGGCGGTGCCTCTTTTTGTTTATTGTGTAATATCGGCGGCGGGTGTGCCGGCCAGCCTGGATGTGGTTTTAAGGCGGTTTTCCACATCCTACTAGGTGAATACCGGGCTGGTCCCCACGTCCCGCCTCAGTTACACGACTCGCAGACATTTGAAACACATTCACACTATTTCACGATTTCCACTAGACGCAGACAGCTGGGCTACACTACTTCGGTCCCGGGGGGTATGGGGTGGCGGCAGGAAGGGCATCCGGCCACCCCTTAAAATTAACCATGCCAATTCCGTACATAACCCTGCCGACCCTGCGCACAATGCGGGATAAAGGCAGTAGCGAAAGAAAGAAAAAAGTGTGGAGTAATATCGAAGGATTTGGGGATATCAAGAACCCCAGATTAAATCTCAGGTCTTTTCGACGACTGGAATTAAAATGTGTCACCAGAACTCTTTAAGTTTTTTGATTTGGAGCGATGTTTAAAAATGTCACTATCCGTCAAGTACTTTCTTAAGTTTTGTGTGTTTGACGGCATAGTGCCTGCTTGTAAACTTAGATATATTTAGGTTTCTTTCTAGGTGAAATTTAAACTGAGTGACTCTGGAGGTATCTCACACAAAACCTTGTTCAACTTCGTACTTCCATATAATAGCGGTCAGTTTCATCCTACAAAATGACCAGGTTCTACGAATTAAGGTTCGTATCATCAATGAATACTCAGTAAGTATTCAGTAAGTAAGGTAATACATATTTCTGTAAGCAGATTGGTTTTAGTCAGGATTTCAGGACACCATATTACTCCACACTGTTTTGGCTACAAAATCCCATTTTTCAACATAATCTCTGTTCAGCACGACGGCCTTACGCCACCCTTCTGGGAGTGCTTGTATGCCCACATGGTACCCCTCTACTGTTCGACTCGGAGCCAGCGCCTTGCTGCATCAGTAACCTCACCGTCATGCACGTACTCTTCCCGCGTTGTGCATCATCCTTTGGGCCAGGAACCGCGCGACCGCTACGGTCGCAGGTTCGAATCCTGCCTCGGGCATGGATGTGTGTGATGTCCTTAGGTTAGTTAGGTTTAAGTAGTTCTAAGTTCTAGGGGACTGATGACCTCAGCAGTTAAGTCCCATAGTGCTCAGAGCCATTTGAACCAAGGAAATGGAAGTCGTAAGGCGCGAGATCCTGCCTGTAGGGTGAACGAAGAAGAACAGTCCAATTAAATTTAGTGAGCTCCTCTCAGGTGCCTAGACTTGCGTGAAACATTGCTTTGCCATGAAGAAGGAGAAGTTCGTTTGTATGTTTGCAGAGACGAACACAATGAAGCTGTTTTTTTTCGATTTCCTGAGGGTACCACAATACACTTCAGAGTTCATCGTTGCACCATATGATGGAAATCAAACAGAATAACCAAGTCAGAGTCCCAGAAGACCGTCGCTATGATTTTACCTGCTGTGGGTGGCTTTGAACTTTTTCCGCGGGGGTCTAATGCCATTTCAAGGATTGCTGTTTTTTTCCGATACGAACTGACAAACCCATGTATCATCGCCTGTGAGGATGTTAGAAAAAACGTTCTCTCGATCACCCTCGTAACGCGCAAATAATTCTGCAGAGTTGGTCCTTCGTTGCTCTTTATGGCATTCTGTTATGCGGCGAGGTATACAGTGTGCACGCACCGAAGTACCCCAGCTAGTGGACGAGTGTGTCAGCACTACCAACAGACATCCAATTGAGCAGCGAGGAATTCGATTGTGACCCATTGATCACCTCGAATCAGAGTATCCGTACGTTCCAACGTAGCAGGCGTTACAGCTGTGTGTGGCCGGCCGGCACGTGGGAGATTGGAAAGGTTTGCGTGATCTTGTTGCGATGATGACAGATGCCTCGCCCAACGACTCACCGTGCTTTTGTTCACTGCCTGGCCTCCACCTATCGGAACTTCGTGAAACTATAAGGGCTGAAGCGGGAATATTCCACTATGTCCGACAGCAAATTCCGCATTTTTTTCAACCGAAATTGGCAGAGAAGAAAAAAGTGTTGCATTACTTATTGAATGCCCCCCGTAAGTTAGGAATTGCATTTAATACTTCCATTTCCAGATGAAACGTTTGAGAATAAAGGAGGCGTGCTGCGACACACTATGGTACCAGACAGAAAATAGTGCAGTGGGATCGGGGTCTTAACAGAAACGGCATGCGGTTGCAATAGTGCTGCCAGACGCCAGACTGCACAGCGTCACGCCGCAATGTACGTGGCGGCTTTACTGCCCCCAACACTCAGTCGCCGATTAACGCCATCTTTGTTCTACCATGTTTTTCAGGCGCGAGGGAGGGCGGCGGTATTTAGTCAAACAGATTTAAAGCAGACCGTAAGCTCTTCTCCTCGGAGTAGTCTCTCCCCTAAAACTGACGTCATACAAGGATCCTCCTACTACCACTAAGCTAGTCCCTCATTCCTTAACATATACAGGGTGGTCAGAAAATGTCTGAAACGCTTGTCGTGATGTTGTAGGGCAGATTGTACTGTGACATAAATGTTAAGAAAAAAATTCGATACGTTGCGCCGTTTCCGAGTTATTTAGCATTGAAGTTAGCCAATAAGGTCTTTGGCTACATTCAGTGCTTAATAACTCGGAAACGGCGCAACGTATCGCATTTTTTTCTTAACAGTTATGTCTCAGTTCAATCTGCCCTACAACATCACGACAAGCGTTTCAGCCATTTTCTGACCACCCTGTATATTCTACATCTAGATCTACATCAACAGCCGCATTCCGCAAAACCGCTGTGAAATCCATGGCAGCAGGTTGTTTCTATTGTACTAGCTATGGGGGCTTCTTCTCGCTCCAATCACGTTCGGAGCGCGGGAAGAATGGCGCCTGTATTGGCGCTGTAATTGATCTAATGTTGATCTCTCTATCCCTGTGGGAGCGACACGTAAGGGTTTTAGTACATTCCTGGACTCATCAGTATTCTCGAAACTTTCTAAGTAGGTTTTTACAATACAGTTTGTATCTATCTCCAGCCGTCCGTCATCTAAAGCTACATCTGAATCTAAACTCTGCAAACAAGAGTGAAGTGCACTGCGGAGGGTACACCCCATTGTACTAATTATTAGGGCTTTTTGATTTTCGATGCGCGTATGGAGCGTGGGCAGAACGATTGCCTAAATGGTTCTGTGCATGCTGCAATTAGTCCATTCTTGTGTTCACAGTCCCTATGGGAGAGATAAGTAGGACCTTGTAACGTTCTTCTACATTCGTCGGTTTAAGGTGATATCAGAAAATTTATGAGTTAATTTTCACGGGAAGTTTGCGCCCATATTCAAGCGTCGGCCATTTCATTTCTTTCAGTATCTTCGTGACTCTCTTTCATGGGTCAAACAAACCTGTGGCCATTCGAGCCGTCTTTATCTGTAACCATTCAATGTCCTGTGTTAGTCCTATTTGGTACAGGTCCCATACACATAGCAATATTCTAGGATGGGTCGCACGGGTGATTTGTACACAATCTCCTTTGTAAACTGACTACATTTCCCTAGTATTATGCCAATGAAACGCAGTCTGCCACCTACTTTACTTATGACTGAGACTATGGGGTGATTCCATTTCACAGTCCCACAAACTGTTATACTCAGGTACACGTACGAGTTGACCTATTCTAACTGTGGCTCATTTGTATTATAGTCATAAAATACTACCTTTTCTTCGTTTTGTGAAGTCTGCAGTTTTACATTTCTGAAACACTGGAGCAAATTGTTAGTCTTTCCATCTTTTTGAAATTTTATCGAGAGCTGACTGAATATTTCTGCAGCTCATGGAGTAGCCTTCAATTTTGTTTATTTCGCATATTCATTTACTTCTCAATTCTGTGGAGAATATGCTCACTAACATTATTATGAGTCTACTTCTTTTTTTTTAGCTTCCTTCTTTAACGTCACATCTGAAGCATTTCAGTTCTCTTCATGTTTTACCATAGTCCACTACGATGATTCTTCGGCTACATGCAAATGCCTCTGACATCGTCACATCGATGTTAGTTCATAGTGAATGGGGTAATGGAGAATTCAACTTGAGAAGAATCATATTTTGGTTCGAGAACTGCATTTTAATGTTTTTGAACCAGGGTTCCGCCAACTCCCACAAGGAGCACAATAGACTGCACGCCGAAAAGTTCCACTAAAATTTCTCACTGGACAATTCTAGATCACCTATCTGTTCCTGACAAGCAGACGCTACTTCCTTTTGTGATCTTTTTCTCTAGTATTTTATCCAAATATTAATAGAATCATCAGAATCAAGTTTTACCACGACAACAGAGCACTGCAGCTCACAACGAACTACTAAATGTAGACGGAGTGCAAAGGAGGCCACTATAACACTGCTTGCCTATATCCCATTGTTGACGATCAGCGACATTCTTTTTCTGTTGTTTCAAAAGGTAGATATTACTTGACTCATTATTGCTTACCTACCATGGATACGCATCTAGTAATTTCCCAGTCATATATGCGAATTCAAACTTATAGAAGTGCTAAATTGATGATGAAATGTTCTTGGGCTTATATACGGGTGGCTTCGCCAGGATATGGTGACACGTCGCGGAATTTCTATGTTGCCACCTGGCTGCAAGTCCGAGAAGATTTCATCAGCAGTATACGACGGGAAAGTTTACACTCACATGCTGAAACTTTAAATGGAAATCAATGGACATATCTAAAATAATACAACAAATAAGTGAGGCCTGCATATTAATGGACTAAACAAGAATGAGATAGCCACTATTCACCACACTAAAGCCTCACCCTAAAAGCTTAGTTTACAGCTCCAACAGTTCTGCTCCCATCGACAGCTAGAAGAGAGCACATGTCCCTACTTACACCGATTTCTGCACTTTCGTCGCACTATCACACTCAGTCGAAACGTGGAATATAATGAGACGCGAAACAGCCGGGTAGTTGGTTTCAGCGACCACAGCTCACTGAACCCCTCTGCCAGTCATTCTTCCTTTCACAGCCGGATGGCCCTCTGGTGTCCAACAAAATAAGCCTTGTAGAAATTGGCAAATACGTTCCTGTGGACACCACTCATGGTATGTCTCCTGTTTGACTAGATGTCAAAAAATACGCCCGTCAAGTGAAGCCTGATCAGGTATACCTGTTGTTTGGTCACTTCAGGCAGGACTGCGGCATCAAAAGTGGAGTCATGCCCACTAAACCCACATTCAATGCGAAGACGAGTTGTCCAGATTGTAAGACCCATACAAGGTGGTGATTAACCTTTTTTATCAAGGGTTTTCGTATGCGGCTGGAAAGGCCAACACCATGTTAACAAATTAGAAATGTATGGTCATACCGCGGTTTAAAGAGGGATATTTAAATGTTGTCCTTTCAAGAGGCTGGAGACAAACGAAATTTAAGAAAGGGTGAAAAGGCTTTCTTCCCTCCTCCCGGTGGAATGCGACAACTTACTGTAGTGTATCCTATCGCTAGCAGGTGGTGTGTCATGTGCCGCAGACAAAGCAGAATCCAGTTCTCTCATCGAGAATTTGAACGCCCCCACCGACTTCAGCAGACACACTGCGGCATCTTAAAGTTAAATCCATATTGACCGGGGAGGGGGGGGGGGGGGCAAAAAGATGAGACTGGTTTCGCACTAAAGCAACGATTGGGCGTCTCCTACCTGCCAGACGGACCTTCTCAATCGTCTCCTCTGGGCCTATTGTGTTCTGGGATTTCTGACACGATCTCTTCTTGCGTACCATAATTACCCGTTGACGTGAAGCCTCACAACCCGAAATAACTTACAATCGTGAAAATAACTCTTCGTCATGCACAAAATAGTACACTATGCATGTATGTGGGTGTTGTAGATGTAGAACTGAGCAAGAATACTGGCGGACTGTGACACGACGCAGTGTTAAATGTGTCTTTACCGTCTCAATTTAAGAACGACAATTCATAGGACCATTCACGGTAAATTTGGGATCCAAACCCGCTTGTGCATAGGGGCTATACCATACTTTTGACCGAGCGAGGTGGCGCAGTGGTTAGCACACTGGACTCGCATTCGGGAGGACGACGGTTCAATCCCGTCTCCGGCCATCCTGATTTAGGTTTTCCGTGATTTCCCTAAATCGTTTCAGGCAAATGCCGGGATGGTTCCTTTGAAAGGGCACGGCCGATTTCCTTCCCAATCCTTCCCTAACCCGAGCTTGCGCTCCGTCTCTAATGACCTCGTTGTCGACGGGACGTTAAACACTAACCACCACCACCATACTTTTGAGTCTTGTTGTTATTACGTCTGTCAGACGACGCTCACTGTACGACAGCTCTGCCATTATACGGACCATGATTTCCGCAACAGCGTATTGAAACTGGAGTTTGAAGGTGAAATTTCGGATTCTACAATCGTGGTGTGAAGCGGATGCGATGGGCACAGGACGGTTTGTTGTAAAATAGTATAAGATGTCACTGAAGACACCACCACTGGTTCAGCTATATAAGGATCAGGACATCGTCTTCGCGGCAATAATTTACCACCTGACGGTGACCTAGGATTATCCTGACGAATACTCGTGGAAAATTTACCATTTGACGTCTGTATAAGTTCGATAATACAGTGCACCATCTTATTGATTCCGAACGGAGCTAAAATAGTTTTTAAAACCGTCTCTGCAATATTGCAGACTTCTAGTACGCTATCGGGAGCAATATCAGTGAGTAACTGGCGGCATTTGATAGGCCATAGATCAGGCTACTGCCCAAAGGATGTGGTTTCTCGCGGACTCCTCGCTGCGTCACGCCGCTGCCGACATAGCGGCGATAGGAGGTCCTACAAAGAAGTTTATTGCTCATGAGTCCAGAAACTAGGAACCTGAAACGATGCTACTTACCCAGAGTCGATTCGCCCACCACGCTGCTGCTTCAGGATTAGTGAAGTCGATGATATGGCCTACTCCGTTCCACCAATTAGTGCTGGAGCTACCGTTGGTGTCATTTAGGAAGAAGGCGTTCGCTATTCCCTCCGAGAGGTAGGGCTCGCATCCGCGATTCACAAACGGATGTATCCAGAGGGTTACACGGAATCCTAAAGCGTGCAGGTCATTTGTGAGTGTTTTTATGTCAGGGAACTTGGTCGTATTAAATTCGAAGCTTCCGTAGCAGGTTTCCCAGTTGTCGTCTATTTCAATCTGGCTGTTGTTGAATCCATAGGCGAGGACCTCGGCGGCCATCTGCCTGACCTTCATCTCGTCGACGTCGTCCTTGTAGCGCGCCCACGTGGACCAGATGGGGTGTGTGGTCATACGCTCGTCTGGGATCCCCGTCGGCGTGCCCAGGTAGTTCTGCACGGCGAACTCGTGGGCCTGCCTCGCATCGTCGAACATGCACAGGTCCCACTCCAAGACGATGAGCGGTCTTCCTGACGGGTACGGATCCTGGTTCTTCGCAATGAAGCACAAAGCGTCGACCGAATCGTTGGTATTCTGGTCGATAAAAAGAGGAACGTGGGCTGGAATATGGACGAATCTCCCGTCAGAGAACAACCAGTAACGCACAGCAACTCCGACGTGGTCTGATTGTTTGGTCACGTACGAATACTGGCTGTAAACGTTGTTCTCTATGGGCCAGTACTGCCGGTACTGCTCGAGGCCTCCAAAGATGTGACTACCCGAGTGGTTCTGGCAACTGGTGAGGACTGCCGTCGAAGAGTTGACCCACTGCCTGAAGGTTGCACACTGGCTGACTCTCTCGTTCCTGCGGACGGTTATTTTAGTCCTGCTGAAGTGGAAGCAGTCTTCGTCAGAGTCACTCTTAGAACACGCCGCAGGAAGGCCTTCGTCGCTGGGTGTCAGAATGTAGCCCAGCTCAACCTCACGGCCATCTGCAACATGTAGTTAGTCAGTTTATTTACAAGTAAAGAATGAAGAGCGCATATAACATGCAGAAGTAAAAGTCATGCCAAAAATTTGAAAACATTTAATGATTTTACCCTGTGAATGAAATTATAGAGAAAGGCGTATAACATGCTGAAGAGAAGTACAGAAAATAGTTGGAAAATTTTCTAGGTTGTGTTGTCTGTCAAGTGATACATGCTCTAATAGCATTCGTAGATATCCAGTTCAAGCTAGAGGACGGAAGCCAAAGTATCTAGAGAAGAGGCGGGGCTGAGAAGGTAACAAACACATTATCTGAGATAACAATTTTGAGAGCTGTCGGTTGCAATTACGAACTTCCTCCATCATAACTGAACTATCATTACATAAAAATAAATTATTTGATCAAACGACAGTTTTCTTTACCATCTGTACATAGTAACACATCTATTTTTCAGGTCGAAATCATACATTTTCACTCAGCTCTGAAATCGAAATCTCTCCTGCTTCGATGCAAAACAATGAATAATGTCTCCTACTGATACTAATGAGTAGTGAGACATATGCTTTGTTTCTTGTGACTTAAAAGCTTTAACACATCATGGATATTTAGTCTTACTGAATTTGATTTACATTACGGATTCTTACGTTTACTTCATACTGCTTTTTTATTTTTATTACAAAATGAGTGCTATAGCTATCGTTACACAAGAATCGTTTTAGATTACAAATTCGTTTCCTACTTCAGGTTGTTGCAAAGGAAATGCTACTTTCAGTTCACCATAACACAAATACAGTTTTAGGGCCCTGTGGACGATTTGTTGGCACATTCATAGTCGGAGCCCTTTCCTTAGTACACTTGTCTCATGCTACGTCCCTCGAGGTACCCTTTCTGAGTAGGATCTATGAAACATGACTGAAGTTAGACTTCTTTTATAGGTTTCTCAGTCTTCCGAAGTATTGTCAAAGTCAAGTTTTATGCATGTCTTTTTCTCTATATTGTTCCACTACATTTCATTTTATGGTGAAACTCATTTCAGTCTTATGCCAGTTATGCCACTTGCTTATTATACTAGTGAAAGCGTACCTTTCCTAATGTACAGCTTTATTTACGTATTGTTTTGATGTTGCTAAACTATTAATAGAGATGGTACCTACTGTCTCAATTAAGTAATTTCCCAACCAAAGACCATTCTTCTCAAAGAAATATTTTTCGAAAAAAAGAAAAACAATAGAGTTGCGTTATTTTCTGCAAGAACACATTAAAGAACTTTTTTATAGTCGTTATGCGACAATCACTGTCGTAAAATGCAGTTAATGAAGAAAATAATTATGAAACGCCATACTGCAACTTTTCTACTAATACCTTTTCTTCACCAATGACCGTACACGTATAAGCCAGTACATTCTTTTTTATGGTGACAATGGACGTGCTTAGTCGAATATTTCTTATTATATCTTTACGAGTATGTGTATACTCTTTAATGTAACTTCTTAAGGTGTATCAGTGTTTTTAGGCTCATATGAGAGAACTACACTTGTTTTAGTAGTGTAAGAGATTTAGTTCCTGAGATTTTCATCCATATCTTCATCTATGTGGATACTCTGCAAATCACACATAAGTGCCTGGCAGGGGGACATCGAACCTTCACATTACTCTCTGTTATTCCAATCTCGAACTGTGCGTGGAAAAAAAACTAACACCTATATCTTTTAGTGCGAGCTCTGATTTTCCTTATTTTATTATGATGATCGTTTCTCCCTACTCGGAGGAGGAAGTTGGTGATTGATAATTCGTGAGAAGATTCTGTCGCTACAAAAAACACCTTAGTTTTAATGATATCCACCTCAAATTCTGTATAATTTTAATGACACCCTTTCCCCTATTTCGCGATAATACATAACTTTCTGCTCTTCCTTGACCTTTCTCGATGTACTCCATTAATCCTATATGTTAACGATCCCAGATCGAGCAGCAGTGCTCCGAAAGAGGACGGACAAGTGTTGTGTAGGCTGATTCTTTAGTAGATATGTTGCATTTTGTTAGTGTCCTGCCAATAAAAGACAGTCTTTGGTTCGCCTTCCCCGCAACAATTTCTATGTGTTGTTTCCAATTTAAGTTGTTCGTAAGTGTAATTCCAAGGCATTTAGGTAAATTTACGGGCTTTAAATTTGACTGATTTATCGTGTAAGCGAAGTTTAACGGATTCCTTTTAGCACTCATGCGGATGACCTCACATTTCCCATTATTTAGTGTCAATTGCCAATTTTTGCACCATACAGATATCTTTTCTGATTAATTTTGCAATTTGTTTTGGTCTTCTGATTACTCTGCTAGACGATAAAAGACAGCATCATCTGCAAACAATTTAAGACGGTTGCTCAGATTGTCCCCTAATCCCGTCAAATAACTGAGAGGATATTCCACAAACACGCAGTTTCACTGCAAGTCTCTTATGTAGTATAGTGCCAAAAGCCTTCTGTAAAACTAGAAATACGGAATCCATTTTATATCCCTTGTCAATAGCACTCAACACTTAGCGTGTGTAAACAGCTAGTTGTGTTTCACAAGAACGATGATTACTAAATCCGTGTTGACTATGTGTCAATAGACTGTTCTCTTGAAGCTAATACATAATGTTCGAACACAATACATGCTCCAGAATTTTGCTGCATACCGACGTTAATGATATGGGCCTGTAATGTAGTGGATTACTCCTATCACTTTTTTGGATATTGGGGTGATTTGTATAACTTTCCAGTCTTTGGGTACGGATCTTTCATCGAGCAAGCGGTTGTATATGATTGTGAAGTATGAAGCTACTGCATCAGCACACTCTGAAAGGAACGTAATTGGTATACAGTGTTGACCGGAAGACTTGTTTTTATTAAGTGATTTGAAGCAACTTAAATCACTTGCTTCACTTCTCAGAGAACATCTAAGTTTCTCATGTAGGCAGCTTCTATTTATTCTTTAATTTTCTAGTTATTTTACATGTATGGCAAGTTAAATTGTTCACAAATGGCCCTATAGTTTTGTTCTTTTCCTCGCAGAAACATTATGACCAGCTAACTAATAACTTGTTGGTCTAAATTCGGGAGAACGACGGTTCAATCCCACGCCCGGCCATCCTGATTTAGGTTTTCCGTGAATTCCCTAAATCTCTCCAGGCAAATGCCGGGATGGTTCCTTTGAAAGGGCACGGCCGACTTCCTTCCCCGTCTTTCCCTAATCCGATGAAACTGATGACCTCGCTGTCTGGTCTCCTACCCCGAACAACCCAACGCCCCCCCCCCCCCTTTTCCCCTCTTCTCCCCGACTACTGTCTACCTGTGAAAGCCGCTCTGCATGAAATGGATTCAAAAAGTCCTAAAGGTTTCGAGTGATATGTAGCCGCGGATGTCAAAAATCACACAGTTCCCGCAAATTACTGACCGATGGTGTGTAGGCTCGAACCTAGCGTCCGACAGCATCACAGATGTGTTCGATCGGGATCAGATCATGCGAATTGGTGGTCAAGACGTTAACGTGAGTTAACTATCACGGTCATCAAGCCATTACAGCGCGATTCTGATCTAGTGGCATGGACAGTCGTCCTGTAGGAAGATGCCATCCTCGTCGACGAAAAGTCAAGCTTCAAGTGACGCAGCAGTCCGCAATAACGTCCAAGTAACCCGCAGCTGACATTGCGCTTCGATTACCACCACGGGTGCCATGGAGGCCCAGCTCACTGTCCACACTGACCTTTATTCATGGCACGAGCATCTGTACGCCTGGATTACGGCATATGCAGATTCAACCATCGAGCTGGCATAACAAGAAACGTGACTCAGTTGAACAGGTCACTCGTTTCCACTGACCCACGGTCCAGTCTGGACGATCCTGTACCTTGCAACAATAACTATGTCATCGGATCACCATGGCAGCGCATCGTCTGCTGTGGGACCCCATGTTCAACAATGTGTGCTGAAAGGCGTACTCCGTAGCACCTGTGCCTGCACTACCGTTGCCGCTGTCGTTAGGTTTGCAACACGTAGCCGCCCAATCCGATTTACAGAAGTAGTTGTTACAGCAAGTGATGTAACAAGGCCCACTAAGACGTCTGAAGAAGATATTTTTACAAATGTCGAAACCTAGGTCCTAAGTCAAGAGCGAATAAATCTTTATTTGCAACTGCTTGGCTGACTTTTCTTCTTGTATACGGGGTGGTCCATTGATCGTGACCGGCTCAAATATCTCACGAAATAAGCGTCAAACGAAAAAAACTACAAAGAACGAAACTTGTCTAGCTTGAAGGGGGAAACCAGATGGCGGTATGGTTGGCCCGCTAGATGGCGCTGCCATAGATCAAACGGATATCAACTGCGTTTTTTAAAAATAGGAACCCCCATTTTATATTACATATTCGTGTAGTACGTAAAGAAATATGAATGTTTTAGTTGGACCACTTTTTTCGCTTTGTGATAGATGGCGCTGTAATAGTCACAAACCCTTAAGTACGTGGTATCACGTAACATTCCGCCAGTGCGGACGGTATTTGCTTCGTGATACATTACCCGTGTTAAAATGGACCGTTTACCAATTGCGTAAAAGGTCGATATCGTGCTGATGTATGGCTATTGTGATCAAAATGCCTAACGGGCTTGAGCTATGTATGCTGCTCGGTATCCTGTACGACATCATCCAAGTGTACGGACCGTTCGCCAGATAGTTACGTTATTTAAGGAAACAGGAAGTGTTGACCCACATGTGAAACGTCAACCACGACCTGCAACAAATGATGATGCCCAAGTAGGTCCTTTAGCTGCTGTCGGGGTAATCCGCACATCAGTAGCAGACAAATTGCGCGAGAATCGGGAATCTCAAAAACGTCGGTGCTGAGAATGCTACATCAACATCGATTGCACCCGTACCATATTTCTATGCACCAGGAGTTGCATGGCGACGACTTTGAACGTCGTGTACAGACCTGCCACGGGGCACAAGAGAAATTACGGGACGATGACAGATTTTTTGTACGCGTTCTATTTAGCGACGAAGCGTAACCGGCATAATATGAACTATTGGGCAACGGAAAATCCAAGATGGCTGCAAGTGGAACATCAGCCACCTTGGTGGGTTAATGTATGGTGCGACATTATGGGAGGAAGGATAACTGGCCCCAATTTTATCGATGACAATCTAAATGGTGCAATGTATCCTGATTTCCGATGTTACTACGTTTCACTGCATGAAAAACCTGACATGATAAGCAAATCCAGTAGTAAGTCACATAGCTCCGAATAAATCCTGACATTAAATTAACCAAAGTACACTGCTGGCCACCGTAAATGCAACACCAAGAAAGACAAGAGGTAGCACAACAAAATTTATTTTGTAGATAACATGTTGACCAAGTATCAAATGATTACGTTTACAGACGTCTGTGACATGTGGTTCCTGCCAGAATCAGTAGCCAGAGTACCCGCCATTGTTGGAGATCACCGCTGCCACACGTCTCGGCATTGAGTCAAAGAGACGTTGGATGTGCTCCTGGGGTACAGCAGCCCAAGCAGCTTCCACACGTTGCCAAAGATCATCTGCTGTGGCAGCTGGGGATGTAATCTGGGTCACTCGTTGAGCAACCATGGACCACATGTTTTCTATCGGCGAAAGATCCGGAGAGCGAGCCGGCCAGGGAAGCAATTCAATCTGGTTGTTGACGAAGAACCTTTGGACAATGCGTGCCACGTGTGGTCGCGCATTATCCTGTTGAAATATGGCTGTGGCCGATCCCTGAAGGTAAGGAAGGACAACTGGCTCCAGCACCTCGGATATGTAGCGCCGGCTATTTAAAGTACCGGCAATGTGTACTAGAGGCGTGCGAGAGTAATATCCAATACCGCCCCATACCATGATACCCGGTGCAAGACCAGTGTGGCGGTGCATAATGCAGCTGTCCAGCATCCTCTCTCCACGGTGTCTCCACACTCGAATCCGACCATCGTGGTGCTGCAGACAGAAGCGTGCCTCGTCAGTAAAGACAACGTCATTCCATTCTGCCGTCCACATCCGTCTGTCATCACACCATTGGCGACGGAGACGTCTGTGGTTCTGCGTCAGTGGTAGACGAAGCAATGGACGTCTTGCGGACAGACCACTCTGCTGTAAACGGCGTCGAATGGTACGCGCAGACACTGGATGATGCGTTACAGACGCAATGTGCTGTGCTATGGTTCGGGATGTCACTGAGCCATCCGTCACTGCCATGCGCACAATTTGCCTATCATCACGTGCAGTGGTGCACCGAGGTGAATGCGATCGACCACGTCGGTCCGTCGTACCCTCCTGCACCCAACGGTCACATATCCGTATTACAGTTGTTTGGTTTCATCCAACACGACTAGCGATTTCTCTGTATGATAATCCACAATCTCGGTAAGCCACTATCCTTCCTCTGTCGAACTCGGATACTTGATCAAAATATGTTCGCTGTTGTCTACGAGGCATAACTGATCGTCTTGTGAAACAACCACAAGGTAAACACACGTGCCGAACGTACACTCGTCGAAATCGCCAAGCCTTAAATGGCGCTATGAGGTGGCGCCACAGGCGCGCGTGATGTGCGTCTGCGCTGAAATTCTAATCAGTTGCATATCTCATCGCTGCAAACTCATGGTGTAAATTTCACTTGATTCGGATGCTTCCTTCAGGGTGTTGCATTTACGGTGGCCAGCAGTGTAATACGGGTAACGAGTGAGCAAATGGAATACCACAGACTAACACAAGAATGCCTAAATGCATGTCATACCTTCCCACCGTGAGACAGACGCAGTTCCGAGGGGAGAAACGAGAACAGAAGCCGAGAGCAGAACCGTGTTAAGTTAGAAGGCCCTACGATAAGGGACGGACACCCACGTCGCCAGCTAACCGTTAGGACCACTCCCAGCCCATGTTACATGCCAGAGCCCTCCAGAAGAACAGTATAGATCTTACGAAAACACAAAAAGGGCCACCCCCAGCCACAAGTTTTAGCGTGAGACTTTTCGCGTCTCTGTTACGTCAGGACCACCTGGGGGGTCATGTTAAAAGCTAGAGCCCTCCAGAAGAACAGTATAGATCTTACGATAACACAAAAAGGACCACACCAGCTGCAAGTTTTAGCGTGAGACTTTTTCGCGTCTCTCTTACGTTACAAACTTTAAAAACATTGCCCCACCACGGAAAGTATAACGTTTCTCATTGGATAGACAGAATTTTTGTTGGCGGAGCTTAAGGTTAACATTGAGACCCTGATCGGTCAGATGAAAACACAGCCAGATAGTTTTTTTAAACCAACTTCGGTAAATTGTAGTAAGGAGAAGTTAGGGGGGGTTGCTTCCGAGACGGCGAGGTGAGCCGAGCTGTGCTGTCCGCCGCCCCCTGACGAACACCGACAAGGTAATGAACGCACGCGATGCCGCATAACAGCGCATAAAGCTTCACTCAGAACTGCAGAAGTCTCATCTGTCACACCCCCTTTTTGCGTAATACTAGTGTCGATCGTCAATTAAAGCTCATGGTGTTCACATTTGCCACTTGAAGTAAAAATCTGAAACCCGATGATTTTTCTGTTATAAAGTTATTGAGAAGCCACATCAGCCACTGTAATTTACGACAAGTTAGATAAGTAATTAAAGATAATTGAGGGTCACTGTAGACCATTTTGATAGTTTTCTCTTTAGTGAAACTTAATTTAAACCTAGATTATAGATGTGATATGGCATAGGTCATCCTCCGATCCATTGTAGAACTTGGAAACCCATTCAGGGAATATTCGTTCACATTTTTGTTGAACGCAGTTGGTTTTTACCACCCTGTATTAAAACATTCCATTTTATCAATAGTGTAATTTATAAACGATGTTTTGTGAGTAGAATAAAATTTCCAATGGTAAACTTAACTGCTTTTTCGACGTTATTTTACCAGCTAACTAAAAATAGGAAAGCCTTGAACCCCTTCCACTAAATTTAGTTAGTATTAAGATTCTTTTACAGGGAGTGCAGTGGGGCTGACGCTGAAATCATTAAGTATTTGGTTATATCATCGCTAGTCTCACTGAACTCTTCTGAATTCTACATGTCATGTGTGGTCTGGCGTCTCCTTACCAGCAACAGGTCCCAGGTTCAAACAATTCCCTAAAAACATGCTCAGAGCGTCGTTGCGCGAAAGTGATAGGGAGACACGATATAGAACAAACAGACTCCACGCAGAATGTTAGAGTACTTCCAACATGATGTATGTCCGGCATATAGCTCGCGTGCGGTTGAAGTGGTACTGAATAGGATATTTCATGATACGTGGATTGGTCGTCGAAGCACCATACCATGGCCCGCACGTTCACCGGATCTGACGTCCCCGGATTTCTTTCTGTGGGGAAAGTTGAAGGATAGTTGCTACCGTGATCCACCGACAACGCCTGACAACATGCGTCAGCGCATTGTCAAGGCATGTGCGAACATTACGGAGGGCGAACTACTCGCTGGGCCAACCATAGCGCCATCTGGTTTCCCCCTTCAAGCTAGACAAGTTTTGTTCTTTGTAGCTTTTTTCATTTGTCGCTTATTTCGTGAGATATTTGGCCAGGTCACGATCAATGGACCACCCTGCATGTGCAGATTAAAGCGAGAAATGAAAATTTGTACCAAAGTAGAGATCCGAAACCTGGTCTCCTGCTTAGTAGGTAGATAATAAGCACTACACCACACTGGCACAGTGGCTTTGTACAACTGCACGAATTACCGTAGTACGCCTTCCTTCTCAATCAGCCGGCCGTTGTCACCGAGCGGTTCTAGGCGCTTCAGTCTGGAACCGCGCTGCTGCTTAAGGTCGCAGCTTCGAATCCTGCCTCGAGCATGGATGTGTGTGATGGCCTTAGGTTAGTTAGGTTTAAGTAGTTCTAAGTCTAGGGGACTTATGACCTCAGATGTTAAGTCCCATTGTGCTCAGAGCCATTTGAACCATTTGAACCTTCTCAATCCAAACTCCGATTGACGCCTCAGCCCACACACAACAGAAAAGTATAAGACTTGAAAAAGGCTCTGCAACCACGAAGTATGGTTGGATTATAGAACTTGTACTGGGTTTAGGCAGGATCCTCCGTTTCTTTCGATGCTGCGGTGCTATGCCAATTCGGTTGGAGATCCTCTGCAATATTGTACGAGTTAAGGGGGGAGGGGTACCAAGTGGGCTGAGGCGTGAATGGGAGTTTGGATTGAAGCGGAGGAGCGCTAGCGCCGTCCGTGCATTACTGAAAGCCACTGCGCCAGGGTGGCGCAGTGGTTAGCGCATCTGCCTAGTGAGCAGGAGACCCGGGTTTGAATCCCGAACTTCGTACAAATGTTCATTCGTTGCTTTAGTCTGCATGTATACATTGACAGAAAAAAAATCGCAACACCAAGAAGAAGTTGTGCGAAATAAACGAAATTTTGTATGATTTTTCCTACATCTGAAAGATGATGTCTACTGAAATTCAGCGCTCGCAGCATAAGAGTGGCACTAGTAGCACCAGTATGAGGATGCAAATGAGGTTTACTTTAAATACACTACTGGCCATTAAAATTGCTACACCAAGAAGATGACGTGCTACAGACGCGAAATTTAACCGAGAGGAAGAAGATGCTGTGATAAGCAAATGATTAGCTTTTCAGAGCATACTCACAAGGTTGGCGCCGGTGGCGACACCTGCAACGTGCTGACATGAGGAAAGTTTCCAACCGATTTGTCATACACAAACAGCAGTTGACCTGCGTTGCCTGGTGAAACGTTGTTGTGATGCCTCGTGTGAGGAGGAGAAATGCGTACCATCACGTTTCCGACTTTGATAAAGGTCGGATTGTAGCCTATCGCGATTGCGGTTTATCGTATCGCGACATTGCTGCTCGCGTTGGTCGAGATCCAATGACTGTTAGCAGAATATGGAATCGGTGGGTTCAGGAGGGTAATACGGAACACCGCACTGGATCCCAACGGCCTCATATCACTAGCAGTCGAGATGACAGGCATCTTATCCGCATAACTGTAAAGGATCGTGCAGCCACGTCACGATCCCTGAGTCAACAGATGGGGACGTTTGCAAGACAACAACCATCTGCACGAACAGTTCGACTACGTTTGCAGCAGCATGGACTATTAGCTCGGAGACCATGGCTGCGGTTAACCTTGACGCTGCATCACAGACAGGAGATCCTACGATGGTGTACTCAACGACGAACCCGGGTGCACGAATGGCAAAACGTCATTTTTTTCGGATGCATCCAGGTTCTGTTTACAGCATAATGATGGTCGCATCTGTGTTTGGCAGCGGTAATATATACATGCTACCATTTCGGCTTGGAATGCAAGCTTCCCATTAACAGCAACAAAGTATCGAGCGGAGAGCGATGGTTATAATGGAAGGGAGGCAGAAAATAGTCGTAACAAAGAGGGCTGATGGTAGGGAGGAAAGTAAGTGTTAGAACCTCAGATGAACCCCACACGCCGGCTGCAGACGGCGAGATGGAAGGTGAGAAGACTTTCTGGCCCCTGAAAAACTAGTGGTTAGCCACTATAAACTAACGCATAGGAAAAAGAAGCTTATAAAAGTAACAACAATTCCGATTCGCTGAAGTCCGCCTCACCAAGAATCAGCTCTGCCCCATAAACTGAACTGAAAAGGTAAATTCTCATAACTTCAGGAAACACTGTTGTTGCTGACGTCGGCTAAAACTGTTGCGTCTGTCTCGTCCGGGAAACGCCACTCCGTACACTTGCCGTAGCAGCATACCGCTGTGCTCCAGTACAGTCCTCGAGAGACTGTAAGTTCACTCCATGTGGCGTAATACGAGGGTGGTTTGAAAAGTTGTCGAAATCACCACGAGAGGTCGCCGGTAGCGCAACGAATTCTTTACGTTATATTCATTCGACTGTTTCCTGTAAACACGTGCCACGTCAGTGCTTTTGGAATAGAGCTGTGGCGGTGACGTAGTTATGTTGCTGTTCCCGCGTAGTGATTTGCGAAGATGGAAAAAATCGAGATTCGAGCAGTGATTAAGTACTCCGTAAAGAAAAGTATGAAAGCAAAGGACATTCACGCCGATTTCCAGAATACACTAGGGGAATCTGCTACTTCATATTCAACTGTTGCAAAGTGTACAAATGAATTTAAATCTGGTCGGGAGAGCTTAGATGATGATTCGCGCAGTGATTGTCGAAGATGTGTCACTACTCCAGAAATCATTGCAAAAGTGCACAAAATGGTCATGGAGGATCGCCGATTGAAAGTGCGTCAAATTGCTCACGCTTGCCAGATGTCATCTGGAAGGGTATATCACATTTTAACTGAAGAATTAGGAATGAAAAAACGATCTGCAAGATGGGTGCCGCGACTCTTGACGCGCGCCCGCACACCTGTGGCGTCGCCATGAGAAAATTACACGAACTAAGGTATGAATTGTTGCCACATCCGCCTTATTAACCTGATATGGCTCCGTCAGACCTCCATCTCTTCCAAAAACTGAAAATTTTTCTCTGTGGACCAAGATTCACTTCAAATGAAGAACTGATAGCCGGAGTTGGCAACTATTTTGTAAGCCTGGAGGAAACTCATTTCTGAGATGGCATCAAGGCACTGGAATATCGTTGGACCAAAAGCATTAACCTACAAGGAGACCACATTGAAAAATAAAAGAAATTTCAGTGATATAAGTATTTTTTTTTCTATTACGTTCCGAGAACTTTTCAAACCATCCTAGTACTTCACAGCTTGCAGCCATCTCATGCTTCGGGATCTGAACAGAAAACATGGTGTGACCGAGCCAGCACCAATTAGCCTGCAGGGAATACGCAATGAGTCCATGGAGTGGCGTCATCCTCATTCACCACAAAAGTAGAAATTCAAGACAATCCCGTCTGCCAGAAAAGTCATGGTCACAGTCTTCTGGGATTGTGATTGCATCATTCTCATGGATCTGATGCCAAGAGGGACAACCATAAATTCAGGGGCATATGTGAAGATTCTGAATAAACTCAAAAACTGTTTACAACGTGTTCGATTGGACAAGAATCTTGCTCCAACACGATAATGCACACCCACACACAAGTCTGAGTACCTGGGCTGGACATCATTGCCTCATCCAGCCTACAGTCCAGTCCTGGCACGCTCGGACTTCCGTCTCTTTGGGCTGCTTAAAGATTCTCTACAGGGAGCACACATTGAAGGTGACGTGAGTATCAGTCGTGGAGTGAAAGCATGGCTGCGCCTACAGGACAAGAGCTGTTACCAGCAGGGAATACATGCTCTTCTACAACGTTGGAAAACGACCATAGAACGTAGTGGAGAAGAAGTAGAAAAATAGGGCATGGACAAGAAATGTTGATGTACATTTTCACCAAATTCTGACTCTTAATAATAAATACGTTCTGAGAAAAAAAATGTGAGGCATTACTTATTTAACAACCCTTGTATATTATTGAATGCACTTAATGAAAAAAAAATTATAATCAGTTTAAAATCATTCTCCCCATACACTGGCAACAAAGTTGCACAGGTCACACCAATATTCAAGAAAGGTAGTAGAAGTAATCCACTAAATTACAGTTGACGTCGATATGCAGCAGGATTTTGGAACATGTATTCGAACATTATGAATTACCTCGAGGAGAAAGGTCTATTGACACAGTCAGCATGGGTTTAGAGAACATTGTTCCTATGAAACACAACTAGCTCTTTATTCACATGGAGTGTTGAGTGCTGGTGACAAGACATTTCAGATCGATTCCGTATTTCTGGATTTCCGGAAGGCTTTTGACGCTGTACCACACAAGAGGACCGTAGTGAGATTGCGTGCTTATGGAATATCGGCTCGGTTTTGTGACTGGATTTGTGATTTCCTGTGAGAGAAGTCACAGTTCGTAGTAATTGACGGAAAGACATCGAGTAAAACAGAAGTGATTTCTGGCGTTCCCCAAGGTAGTGTTATGGCCCTTTGCTGTTCCTTATCTGTATAAACGATTTGGGAGACAATTTGAGCAGCCGATGATGCTGTCGTTTATCGACTAATAAAGTCATCAGAAGATCAAACCAAACTTGCAAAAAGATTTAGAAAAAATATCGGAATGGTGCGAAAAGTGGCAGTTAACCCTAAATAACGAAAAGTGTGAGGTCATCCACATGACTGCTAAAAGGAGCTCGTTAAACTTCGGTTACACGATATATCTGTCTAGTCTAAAAGTCGTCAATTCAACTAAATACCTAGGTATTACAGTTACGAACAATATAAATTGGAAGGAACACGTAGAAAATGTTGTGGGGAAGGCTAACCAAAGACTGCGTTTTATTGGCAGGACACTTAGAAAATCTAACAGACCTACTAAGGAGACTGCCTACGCTACGCTTGTCCGTCCTCTCTTGAAATACTGCTGAGCGGTGTGTGATCCTTACCAGATAGGACTGACGGAGTACATCGAAAAAGTTCAAAGAAACGCAGCACGTTTTATACATCGCGAAATATGGGAGAAAGCTTCGCAGAAATGATACAGGATTTGGGCTGGAAATCATTAGAAGAAAGGCGTTTTTCGTAGCGACGGAGTCTTCTCACGAAATTCCAATCACCAACTTTCTCCTCCGAATGTGAAAATATATTTTTGACTCCGACCTACATAGGGAGGAACAATCATCACGATAAAATAAGGGAAATAAGAGCTTTTACGGAAAGATATAGGTGTTCATTCTTTCCGCGCGCTATACGAGATTGGAATATTAGAGAATTGTGAAGGTGGTTCCATGAACCCTCTGCCAGGCACTTAAATGTGATTTGCATAGTATCCATGTAGATGTAGAATCCCCTTATACGAAGGCCTTAAGTCTCTACTGTTTGTCGGCCACCACCAGAACCCGGCCAGAGTCACCGAGGGTGAACATCAATATGTGGACTGAAACTCCTCCACATTTGTGAACCAGATTACTGTTGTTTGAAAAGTATTTCCCTAGAAACCCAGATTGGCTCGTACCTCCCCTCTTTGTGAGAACACGTGAGTGTGGGAGAAGGGGAGGAGAAATATTACATTCGAATGTTGCTTCAGAGACGAATTTACGGCTGCTGGTGGCAATGGGTTACGTCACAAATAAAGGCATAGCCGAGACCACTGTCCACCCGACGTCAACACCCCACAGTGGCTTCACAAGTGACGATGTTCCATTATCAACATAGTACGGTTAATGGGAAATCCGCGTGTATTTTTATCTAACAAATGTCCTGCATCGAATTTAATCATTTGCAGAACTCTTGAAGTGAACTAGGAGGATCCGCTGCATTTGGACTCTAACTGAATTACAATATTTTGCGGACTATAAGACTCACATTTTTCCTCGATTAATTGCCTCCAATGTTCAGATGCGTCTTATACTCGAAACTAATACAGAAATATTCAGTGTTTGAATTAAAATTCCCGCGAGTCTTAAAAATGGTCATGTATTCGATGCCGCGGGAAACCTACCTCTATCTGGCAACACTGGATTCCACTGGCAGCAACACTTCACCGATACGACGAACATTAAGTTGCAGGGATTCACAAGCTTGCTAACAATGTCTCCCTTCCGTTCCGTTGTCACAAACCCAGAACACTGTGTAGCATGTGATGTGTCATTGTAGTCTATGGTGCCAGTGAACTTGAACTGAAAGTGATTTGTGTTATCAGTAACAAAACAATATGTTTTGTCTGTAGCTAGTTTCTTAATGGAAAAAAAGAATAAAAGGTATGAAACTTCATGGAAGATTAAAACTGTGTGCCAGACCGAGAGTCGAACTCGGGAACTTTGCCTTTCGTGGGCAAGTGCTCTATCAACTGAGCTACCCAAGCACGACTCACGCCCCGTCCTCACAGCTTTACTTCTGCCAGTACCTCGTCTCCTACCTTCCAAACTTAACAGGAGACGAGGTACCGGCAGAAGTAAAGCTGTGAGGGCGGGGCGTGAGTCGTGCTTGGGTAGCACAGCTGTAGCGCACTTGCCCGCGAAAGGCAAAGGTCCCGAGTTCGAGTCTCGGTCTGGCACACAGTTTTAATCTGCCAGGAAGTTTCATATCAGCGCACACTCAGCTGCAGAGTGAAAATCTCATTCTGGAAGAATAAAAGGTATTCATAAGATGCGGTCTATAAATTGAAGTAATAGTAAGTCCAGAAGAACAGGGAAACAGAGCGGCTGAGCGGCATTTCGGCCCTCCACCAACAGAAAAACCATTCGCGATTGGCATGCTAGTAAAGAAGAATTGAAAAAGATGAGGAAGACTCAATGTGCAAATAGGGGACTGAATGCAAAATAGCCAAAACCAGAAGATGACGATTTTATGGGATTTTATAAGTCAGTTAGGTTTTATAAACTAAGAATTATTTTTAGCCTGGCTTTGTAATCTAATAATAAAAATGATAAAAATATTTTTTTAACAAAATTGCTTAAAAATAAGGTGCATCTTATAGTCTATAGTGTCCATAGTGTCCGTAATATGCGGTACATGATTCGCTTCTGTGAGCATACTTTCCGAACTTTGTAGTTGTCAACAGGGAAGAGTCGGCACACTTGTGGCAGTGACTTGCGGGCGGGTGAGGGTGTGGGGTGGGACGCTCACCTCTGCTGGTGGAGATGGAGACCCGCCCACTGTGCTGGTCGTAGCGCGTCTTCAGCTCCGCCGCGGCGCTCGTGGTGAACACCAGCAGCAGCAGCAGCAGCAGCAGCAGCGCCTCGTGTGCAGCTACGACAGAAACAGGCAGAACACCGGTCATCCTCGGTTCATTTTGCAGCTGCGTAGCGTGCTTAAAGTCGCTAGTTCCAGCTGGTGGCGACAAAAGTGTCGTTTAATATTGGCAACATTCAAATAACACGTTAAGGCCGCGCAAATAGCCAACAACAATCATTCAAAGGGTCGCGTTCTATTGCGCGTTCTGATATTCTGAAAAAGAAATTAATTTCCCAACAAGTAGGGATCCTAAAGATACATAAATAAAGGTTTTAAGTGCTAATGAACACATACATTTAACCAAAATGCAACGTAACTAAACGTAAATAAATCGATATTTTAAGTACAATTACGTTGAATGATAATGTATTTTTTCTGTACATTTTTACGTATGTCTTTCAAATATCGTAACTGTCTTAAATCATTGTACTGTTCTCTCCAGGGCAACCAGTACAAACTGATCGATAAAATCCTCAGTGGGTGTCTTAACCTGGATGCTACGTATCTATTCAATCTTGTGGACTGACTTCCTAAGCGAATCCAGGCGATTGTTAAGTCCAGGAGCGGAATTACACGGTATATTAACTGATGCTTATAATGATTTGTATAGGGGTAACTAACTGTGTGCCTGATGAGCTTAGTAGTCTCGCAAAGAAATTGGAGCAATACGATCAGTTGTCGACGTAGAGGGAAATGTACCCGGAAGCTGATAAGCAGGGAAATTTACCTAGAAGATGATAAGTTTCAATTAGTAAGAAAATTAAATTCATTGCGGGCAAATTATAAGAAATAGTTGAAAGTAAATACGAGTGAATGGTAAAGCGGAGCTGGTGCTAACGAGCTACAGGTACTTCGATCCCTTGAATATTTTGGAAGGGCAAGAAATACTTGAGCACAATATAAATAAAAATGTACCTATTTCTTGCTTTTAAAAACTGGATCCTAATAAATAAATATTACAAAGATGTAATCACAGTTATAGATGTAGCCATTTCCAAAAGCACATTTGATAAGAGGGCACCCACCCTCAAAAAATTCCGATAATTATCATTAGCCTCGCTTTCCTCGACTCACTCAGTAAAAGTCATTCATCCATCTACGCCTCCTCTTTTCCTCACGTGAGCGCAAAGCCTGTCCAAAAGCGAAATAGCAGCTGGCGTCCGTATCCGTAAGTACTGCGTGTCCTAGATTTGTCACAAACATTGCGCGCTAACGATTCGTTGTCTAATGCCAACCGTCAGTACGTCGCACCATGTTGTTGGCCAGTATTATTGACAGTCTAGGGGCAGCTTTGTCTTAATGCGCTTAACGTCACTGGTCCCAACCGATGCTACCAAAAGTCGCCGTAAAAGACTGTCCTTGTTTTGACGGGGCGTCCATGCCCTACGCGAAGTTTCCCTGGTACTTACTAGTCGCTTTCCTGTAATACCACTTGACGCAGCAACATATGCAACATTCTTCAATGTGTCAGGCAGTTGTTCATACAGTGAAATGAAAACAGTTGCTAATTAAATGTTCTTTTATTGATAATAATCTAAAAAACTGTAACGTTATTGAAAATTGCACACTACAGCGTACTTACCAGCGTCGACATCACAAAGCAAAGGTGAGCTCCGTCTCAAATCGTCGGGCGACTCATGCAGATTTTCACAGCACTCGTAGGAAGGTAATTTGTGTAAGCATAATGATCGTTGTTACAAGTAGTTGACCTAGTGTATGTGGTGTAACGCAGTGATTACCTTGTACGTCCTACTGTGTGCTTTCACACTTCTTCTTGTTACAACATCACCTACAAGTTTTAAATGCCTTCAGCATTCAACGTAATTACGTCACCGTTCACGACGTTGTTAAATTGGCATCGCTTGTTCCAAATGCCTGCGATGCGATATCTCTCAGACCATTCATTTCCCACCATAACCCATGTCTTTTTATCTGTTCGCCTGCCACGTAAAACTTAGATAACATTAAATAAGTTCGAATGCACACGGAGTGGTATCAACAATTTGTCCCCCTGGGAGCCATAAACGACTGCAACAGAACGGGGTAAATTATTATAGTATATCACTTCGTCCCATCCGTCACACTTCGTAGTGTGACAAGTGGATCGTTGAAGTATACATATAGAGATCGTGAAATAACTCCCTTCAAAGAGGTATTTACTTCCAGAAATAATCATAAACTAAAGATTTGTATTTAACAATTTCTTAACGACGATTCTGTACCTCACGTCTGTACTACATACATTTAGAATGTCAGTCTTTATATTTGAATATGGTATTTATGTTCCACACAAATACCAATTGCGTAATGTAAACCTTCCCGGGACAAGTAATTTTTGGCAATAAGACCACTTTTTTGACAAACACTTGCAGTACACTCGAATAAAAACTGCGTGGAGTTTCATGCACGACAAAGCTTAAAAATAAATCACCATAGTTTTGTTATCATTACATGCGCCTTACATTCAGCAGTTACCAGAAGGTTCTTGTGCGGCTCGTTGTGAGACAGAAGAAGAGGACGCATGATTACTCTGCAATTCGCAGTTATTAGGTGCCTCGCAGAAGGTTCATCTAAGCACCTTCAAGCTATTTCTTTACTTCTCCACTTTCGAACAGCGCGCGGAAAAAAACGAACACTTAACTCTTTCTGAGTAACCTCTGATTTCTTTTATTTTATTATGATAGATGTTTTTCTCTGTGTAGGTGGGCTAGAAAAAATATTTTCACACTCTGAGGAGAAAGCAGGTGATTGAAATTTCGTGGAAGATCCTGCAGCAACGAAAACCGCCTTTGTTTTAAGGATTACCAATCATGTCTGAAGCGGATCCCACGCCGCTCATCCTGCAAAAGAAGGTGAACAAGCGTAATGTAACCTCTTGCTTTTTCTGAGTGTTTTTCCTATAAAGTGCAGTGTTTGGTTAGCTTCCTCCACTGCATTATATATATAATCGATCCAGTTTAACTTATTCGTAACTGCAATCCATAAGTATCTAGTTGAACTGACAGTCTTTATATTTGTGTGATTTATAGCCTAACAAAATTTAGCGAAATCCTTTTTTTACTCATTTGGATGACTTCACACTTTTCGTTATTTGAAGTGGATTGCCACTTTTCGCACCACACTGATGTACTGTCTATATCATTTTGCAATTGGTTTCGATCATCTTATGACTTTACAAGACGATAAAAGACAGCATCTGCAAACAACTGCAGTTTGGAGAAACAGTGGAAAAATAAATGTACAACGGGACAGGGCTCAGAATGCCACACGATACGAACACTAGGCTAGCACGTTACCACTGTGTTAACTCAATAGGTTTTCGCCGAAGGACTGCGTCGAAGACAGCCAGGCTGTTAAGTGAATCGCCGGCCGGAGTGACCGAGCGGTTCTAGGCGCTACAGTCTGGAACCGCACGACAGCTACGGTCGCAGGTTCGAATCCTGCCTCGGGCATGGATGTGTGTGATGTCCTTAGGTTAGTTAGGTTTAAGTGGGTCTAAGTTCTAGGGGACTGATGACCTCAGAAGTTAAGTCCCATAGTGCTCAGAGCCATTTGAACCATTTGTTAAGTGACTCGCACCATAGGCGCTAAAGGCAAACCGCATTCGCGTCAAGTGAAGAGTAACTGTGAGTGAAAACGGATCTTCTGCGATTGGGATTCATCATCATCGTCATCATCGTTCTCCAACTCAGTTTCGCGGGTGCGGTGTACAAGCACTCCTCACCTCCCTCTGTCTTCATACGTCTTCTATTCCAGGGCAACTTTGCATTTGTGTCCTTTCTCCTCCACATCTGATCTTACAGTCTCTAACCAGCGTTTTCTTCGTCTTCCTCGTGATCTTCTTCCGATGAGGTTCAGGTTGAAATAGCTTTTGCCAGGTCTTTCACTGTTCATTCTCATTATGTGCTCATATCACTGAAGCCTGCGATTCTTAATGACACTGGTAACAGGAACCTCAATACCAGTTACTTTTCTATTCACCTGATTCCTGATTTTGTCCTTTCTAGTTGTTTGGCTCGTAGGCCTAATGAATCTCAATTCTGTTGCTTGAGTTCTGCTGAGGTCTTTGTTTAGCAGAGTACATGTTTCTAAACCATGTGTTAGTATTCGTACGAAATAGGTGTGTTACATGGTCGCTTTTCCTTTTCGTGGCATTTTATCGTCCCAGAGAAAATATGCATGGATGCATAAACTGATATCCATATTCTGAGGTCAAATAATGCTTTCTCCTTATTTATAGACTAGTAAATGAGGACTATTATTTTGACAATTTGTGAACTGGTGGTCCTTGTGACTATAACACTGAAAATATAACTGTGGTGTCACCGCTAGACACCACACTTGCTAGGTGGTAACTTAAATCGGCCGCGGTCCTGTAGTACATGTCGGACCCGCGTGTCGCCACTGTGTAATCGCAAACCTAGCGCCACCACATGGCAGGTCACAAGACACGGACTAGACCTCGCCCCAGTTGTACGGACGACATTGCTTGCGACTAGACCTACGAAGTCTTCCTCTCATTTGCCGAGAGACAGATAGAATAGCCTTCAGCTTAGTCCATAGCTACTACCTAGCAAGGCGCCATTTGTATCAGTGCTTATAGCTTACTAATAGTAAAGAGAGATGTATTCCAACAAGAGAATAAAGATAAGTATATTATTCCAGCTACGTACTTTTCGTCTTATTCATTAATAAGTCTCCTGTTCCAGACTTCAAGCCCGTCTGCGTTAGTTTAGCGTGCACCTAGCTACCTCATTGTGTCTATGCTGTATGAAATAGACACAACAATAACACCACCATCTGCATTCTTAAGAATGAAGACATATTCTGGCCTATAAAATTCAGAGTATTTTAAGGTTGATTACTAAAATTGTGCGCTAAAAGTCTGATATCCTCACATCTTCCGCCGGAAACTTGAGTGAGGATATGAGAACGTCTCTGGCATGGCGTACCGACATATCGTAATGCGTAGTCATATGCAGGGGACGAAACAAATTGTAGTCCATCCTGAATCCACATGGAAACAAAACTTTGAAAATTAACGAGCAGACTAATTGCCACCTGGCTATGGTATCTCATGTACCGTTACGAATGTTACTTGCTCATGCACATAATTAATAACGATTTTTAAATGAATTTGTTCACAATAAACAAAACGTAATTATCCTCTGTTTGTGATGTGTAGTTTTGCAATTTCAGGTGGCGTGCACATGGCTGTACTCCGTTCAAGGCGACATCGTCAGACAATAGTAAGCACTCCTACGTTCAAATTACTGCTCAGTTCAACAATCAAGACTGAGTCGAATTGTGGAGAAATTCGTGTAATTTTCAAATGTATGACTGCTTATACGAATTACATTTACTGCTCAGTTGTTTCATAGGAGCCGGCCGGAGTGGCCGTGCGGTTCTAGGCGCTGCAGTCTGGAACCGAGCGACTGCTACGGTCGCAGGTTCGAATCCTGCCTCGGGCATGGATGTGTGTGATGTCCTTAGGTTAGTTAGGTTTAATTAGTTCTAAGTTCTAGGCGACTGATGACCTCAGAAGTTAAGTCGGATAGTGCTCAGAGCCATTTGAACCAATTTTTTTGTTTCATAGGAAACGTACAATTTCCCTTTATAGGTATGAATGAGAAGGGCCCAAAGAAATCAGTTTATTACGTCTATTATCTGAGGTCCTGAAGCGAGGGAGAGACAGTTGAAGTCAGAAACAGATCAGCGCGAAAGAACGATTCGTGTGTTACAAGGAACAATCACGATATGGGTGTTTTTTGTGTATGTAGGTAGAGTCTCCTACAGTCTGATGTAGACGGGCAGATGGCACTGTGAGGTAGTAGATGATAATTCCACTGTGTTCTATTCATTTCTCTTGTTGCTTTCCATGAATGAATTACAGTCAGGTATATTTTGAAATTGTTAGCTTCTACCGTACTGACTAGCACATCATTGTGGATAATGTCCCATTGTTCACACCGGCAATTATATCCGAGCATCTTTGAACACGAAGAACAGATTCTATACATGGTCTGTTAGTGGAATCGCAGTTCATTTTATGTATGTAAAAATTGGATTGTCTACTCTAGTTATCACAAAGTAAACCATTAACACTCTACCATTGCTTCTTTCTATTTTGTTTAGGATAGCTGTTGTAGGAAAGAAATGTGATGGTGCAATGTCATATTAATCATATTCGACTAGACTTTTAACCGTGTAAAATACTGTTCACTGGATGTTGTCGAGATCTATATCGACGAACATAATTAGGGTCTATTAAAGCCTGCCTCTGAATATGAAGGTGTAAGGTTTTTATTTGGCTCAGATGTTATATACAGTAAAACATGCATCCATTACTATGCAGTATACTGGCTTAACCTGTGTTTCAGTCTTGCAAATTGCTAGTGGGCAGTATGGAGAGGTAACTGATGTAACGCCAGAACCGCAAGTATTCTTTGAAACTGCTGCATAGCTATCAAATACTGTTAAATTACGCCATCAGATGAAATTACTTATTTGTAATAGAAAATCGTTTTTTTATTCGTCAAAGCAATTATCTGTGGTTATCTACCTGTGGCTATCTATCTATGATTATCTGTTACGAAGGTGAAGCTAGATTGGATGACTATGCTCGTATTCTGTATCCTATTTGAGTTGGCTGTTACGTTATAAGTGCACTTGACAGCAGTGACAATGACGAAACTCATCACTGTTGCTGTATGAAGCAAAAATAATAATTACAGCCAAAAGCCTTTGATTTTCTTTGAATTTTTCAAGATTCTGGTGCTTTACTGTAAGGAACCAAGTGAAATTGTAATTTCAAAACTAATGATTTTGTGCAATAGCTCTATTCCACTTCTTTAATGAGGCACCAATTTCAAACAAATAACAAAGAATCGTTATGTATTAAGGCAACATGTGTCAAATACTGATTTTTGAAAAGTGTTTAACAGCCTTATATCATCACTTGTTCAAAATAATCTGAAATTATAATCGTGACTGTGGAATGTGTCTTTTACAGAGGTTTGAAGGACATAAGATCGATCAGTCATCGGTGACTGGAATTCGTCAGTAGGAAAAGGGACAGAAGGAAACATAGTAGGTGAATATGGATTGGGGCTAAGAAATGAAAGAGGAAGCGGCCTGTAGAATTTTGCGCAGAGCATAACTTAATCATAGCTAATACTTGGTTTAAGAATCATGAAAGAAGGTTGTATACATGGAAGAACCCTGGAGATACTAAAAGGTATCAGATAGATTATATAATGGTAAGACAGAGATTTAGGAACCAGTTTTTAATTGTAAGACATTTCCAGGGGCAGATGTGGACTCTGACCACAATCTATTGGTTATGAACTGTAGATTAAAACTGAAGAAACTGCAAAAAGGTGGGAATTTAAGGAGATGGGACCTGGATAAACTGAAAGAACCAGAGATTGTACAGAGTTTCAGGGAGAGCATAAGGGAACAATTGACAGGAATGGGGGAAAGAAATACAGTAGAAGAAGAATGGGTAGCTTTGAGGGATGAAATAGTGAAGGCAGCAGAGGATCAAATACGTAAAAAGACGAGGGCTAGTAGAAACCCTTGGGTAACAGAAGAAATATTGAATTTAATTGATGAAAGGAAAAATATAAAAATGCAGCAAATGAAGCAGGCAAAAAGGAATAGAAACGTCTCAAAAATGATATCGACAGGAAGTGCAAAATGGCTAAGCAGGGATGGCTAGAGGACAAATGAAAGGATGTAGAGGCTTATCTCACTAGGGGTAAGATAGATACTGCCTACAAGAAAATTAGAGAGACCTTTGGAGAAAGGAGAACCACTTGCATGAATATCAAGAGCTTTGATGGAAACCCAGTTCTAAGCAAAGAAGGGAAAGCAGAAAGGTGGAAGGTGTATATAGAGGGCCTATACAAGGGCGATGTACTTGAGGACAATATTATGGAAATGAAAGAGGATGTAGATGAAGATGAAATGGGAGATATGATATTGCGTGAAGAGTTTGACACAGCACTGAAAGACCTGAGTCGAAACAAGGCCCCGGGAGTAGACAACATTCCATTAGAACTACTGACAACCTTGGGAGAGCCGGTCCTGACAAAACTCTACCATCTGGTGAGCAAGATGTATGAGACAGGCGAAATACCCTCAGACTTCAAGAAGAATATAATAATCCCAATCCCAAAGAAAGTAGGTGTTGACAGATGTGAAAATTACCGAACTATCAGTTTAATAAGTCACAGCTGCAAAATACTAACGCGAATTCTTTACAGACGAATGGAAAAACTGATAGAAGCCGACCTCGGGGAAGATCAGTTTGGATTCCGTAGAAACGTTGGAACACGTGAGGCAATACTGACCTTACGACTTATCTTGGAACAAAGATTAAGAAAAGGCAAACCTACGTTTCTAGCATTTGTAGACTTAGAGAAAGCTTTTGACAATGTTGACTGGAATACTCTCTTTCAAATTCTGAAGGTGGCAGGGGTAAAATACAGAGACCGAAAGGATATTTACAATTTGTACATAAAGCAGATGGCTGTTATAAGAGTCGAGGGGTATGAAAGGGAAGCAGTGGTTGGGAAGGGAGTGAGACAGGGTTGTAGCCTATTCCCGATGTTATTCAATCTGTATATTGAGCAAGCAATAAAGGAAACAAAAGAAAAGTTCGGAGTAGGTATTAAAATCCATGGAGAAGAAATAAAAACTTTGAAGTTCGCCGATGACATTGTAATTCTGTCAGAGATAGCAAAGGACTAGGAAGAGCAGTTGAACGGAATGGACAGTGTCTTGAAAGGAGGGTATAAGATGAATATCAACAAAAGCAAAACGAGGATAATGGAATGTAGTCGAATTAAGTCGGTTGATGCTGAGGGAATTAGATTAGGAAATGACACACTTAAAGTAGTAAAGGAGTTTTGCTATTTGGGGAGCAAAATAACTGATGATGGTCGAAGTAGAGAGGATATAAAATGTAGACTGGCAATGGCAAGGAAAGCGTTTCTTAAGAAGAGAAATTTGTTAACATCGAGTGTTGATTTAAGTGTCAGGAAGTCGTTTGTGAAAGTATTTGTATGGAGTGTAGCCATGTATGGAAGTGAAACGTGGACGATAAATAGCTTAGACAAGAAGAGAATAAAAGCTTTCGAAATGTGGTGCTACAGAAGAATGCTGAAGATTAGATGGGTTGATCACATAACTAATGAGGAGGTATTGAATTGGGGAGAAGAGCTTGTGGCACAACTTGACTATTAGAAGGGATCGGTTGGTAGGACATGTTCTGAGACATCGAGGGATCACCAATTTAGTATTGGAGGGCAGCGTGGAGGCTTGAAATCGTAGAGGGAGACCAAGAGATGAATACACTAAGCAGATTCAGAAGGATGTAGGTTGCAGTACGTACTGGGAGATGAAGAAGCTTGCACAGGATAGAGTAGCATGGAGAGTTGCATCAAACCAGTCTCAGGACTGAAGACCACAACAACAACAACAACAACAAGATCAAATAAGGCAGAAGGGATGGATAACATTCCATCGGAATTTCTAAAATCATTGGGGAAGTGGCAACAAAACATCTGTTTTCGTTAGTGTGTAGAATGTATGTATGCGATATACCATCTGACTTCGAAAAGCCGAGCGGTCTAAGGCGCTGCAGTCATGGACTGTGCGGCTGATCCCGGCGGAGGTTCGAGTCCTCCCTCGGGCATGGGTGTGTGTGTTTGTCCTTAGGATAATTTAGGTTAAGTAGTGTGTAAGCTTAGGGACTGATGACCTTATCAGTTAAGTCCCAAAAGATTTCGCACACACACTTCGGAAAAATATCATCCACACTTTTCCTAAGACTACAAGAGTTGAAGAGTGCTTAACAGCTCATGTATCAAAGTTGCTGACAACAATAATACACAGAAGAATGGAAAACTGAGGATGTATTAAATGTCGATCAGTTCGGCTTTAGGAAAGGTAAACGCACCAGAGAGGCGATTCTGACCTTGTGGATGATAATGGAAGCAAGACTAAAGAAAAATGAAGCCACCTTCATGGGATTTGTGGACCTGGAAAAAGCGTTCGACAATGTAAAATGGCACAAGATGTTCGAAATTCTGTAAAAAGTAGGGGTAAGCTATAGGGAGAGACGCGTGACATACAATATGTACAAGATCCGAGAGGGAACAATATAAGTGGGCGACTAAGAACAAAGTACTCGGATTAAACAGGGTGTAAGACAGGGACGTAGCCATTCGCCCCTACTGTTCACTCTGTACATCGAAGAAGCAATGATGGAAATGAAAGAATGATTCCGGAGTGGAAGTAAAATTCAAGATGAAAGTATATCAATGATACGATTCGCTGGATTGCTATCCTCAGTGAAAGGGAAGAAGAGTTACATGATATGCTGAATGCAATGGTCTAATGAGTACAGAATATGGATTGACAGTAAATCGAAGAACGAGGAAGGTAATGAGAAGTAACAGAAATGAGAACAACGAGAAACTCAATATCAGGATTGATGGTCACGAAGTAGATTCAGTTGAGCAATTCTGCTACGAGGCAGCAAAATAAGCGGTGTCGGACGTAGCAAGGAGGACATCAAAAGCAAACTAGCACTGACAAAAATGGCATTGCTGGCCAAGAGAAGTCTACTAGCATCAAACATAGGCCTTAGTTTGAGGAAGTAATGTCTGAGAATATACGTTTGGACCACAGATTGCACGGTAGTGAAACATGGATTGTGGGAAAACCGGAACAGCAGAGAATCAAAACATTTGAAATGTGGTGCTACAGACGAATGTTGAAAATTAGGTGGACTGATAAGGAATGAGGTAGTTCTGCGCAGAATCGGAGAGGAAAGGGATATGTGAAAAACACTGTCAAGGAGAAGGGACAGGAAGATAGGACATCTGTTAAGACGGAATGACTTCCACGCTGCTAGTGGGAGCTGCAGAGGGTAAAAACTGTAGAAGAATACAGAGATTGGAATATATCCAGCTAATAATTGAGGACGTAGATTGCAAGTGCTACTCTGAGATGAAGAGATTGGCACAGGAGAGGAATTTGTGGCGGGCCTCATCAAGCAAAGACTGATGAGTCAAAAAAAGAAGTAAACATTCTTCAAATGGCAGAACGATGAATAGATCTACTGTGACCTGCTGGGAAACTCTCATCACGCAGTAAGTATTGCTCGTAAGAGGGTGCAGAACAATTCAGCGACACTGTAGTTTATTCCGAGTACAATGATTATCATAACGCGTTTTGCAGACTACTGCATCCCCCGTCACATACTATTTCACCGATTGGGTCAGCAAGCAGCCAAAGCTTGACTCATTCGTGAGAGTTTGGCTGTTCTCGATATCGATTAGTAGATTACAGTTATTCAGATAGTCATCTTTCATACAATAAAACTGCTGAAGTCACGCAAATATGTCACAATTATTACGTTATAGAGCTTCTTAATGCCACGTGCCTGGCTGTAGTGTTTCATAACCGAGTTATGTTCCCTTACAGTCGACGATCTTGCCACTAGAGCTGGCAACACGTTCCAGCCTCGTTTTACGCGCAGCCAGCATAATTTAAGACGTCAGCACAGCTGCTGGAGGGTTCCAGACCCTAAGGCACACAACCTCTTCTTTAAACGAGATAACAACCGTCAGCATCATGTCCCGCTGGAACGTGACTGAAAAGGGGAAGCCAAGACGTTTGGAACGCGGATTTACTGCAAACTTCGTACAGTCGTGGTACTCCATGAGGACAACAAAATGTGTAAGCAGTAGCGCGTACTTCTCAAGCGCTACTGAGAAAATCGTAAGATAATTTCGGTCGTCAAATATGTATCTGCGTGGCCATTTTAACCATGAAGCGGTTGCAGCCGAGTGGTGCCGGCACGGTAGCTCAGCGTGTTCGGTTAGAGCGTTAGCTTACCTTTATAATTAAAATACTGAGGGAACGGATCATCGAACGCCCGCCCTCAACAAATTCAACGAACAATATAGAACAACTTTATTTTAAGTGTTTGGCGTTCAAGCCGCTGGATCGAGTTCCGTTCGTCAGTTTCTTTTATTATTTATATTACAATTGATATAATGGGGAAAATACGTGTAATCGGATGAAATTTTATTAAATTTACAATATTATTTGGCAGTCTACTAATTTTTATTATCAAAAATAATGTAATACTCATAACTATCGACTAGTAAACGACCAAACGCATAAAGTGATACTGAAAATGTATGCTTGTCCGTGATTTGAGAAATCCCTTATACCTGGAAGGAGCCCGAAACGACTTGTTACCTCCAAGTTTTGACCGGCACAGACGGCTTTCGAAAGATGTACAACTAATCGTCGCTTTCGACATTACGAGTACAAATTGCAGGATGGTATTTTTCGTAACAACATGGAAAACATGAAGTTAAACGGCACCAGCTGCATTGAATAAATGCTATGTTTCCGCATACGCAAGGACTTGCGACGTTTTCTGTGGAAAAACAAACCTCGTTAACATTTTCAAAAACCTCTCTTTCAGACGATAGTTTGGAAGCAAACCATGCATAACGCAGTATTTCCTTAAAAATCGGTGCTGGTAATAGGTTATGCCGTATCGAGTGTATTCTAATAGCGTCTTCCGAGAAGCAATTTCTCGTTCTCTTTCGATTAAATACGAACAGATTTGATGACACGGACAAGCGTACATTTTCGGTGTCACTTTATGCGTTTGGTCGTTTACTAGGCGATAGTTATGAATATTATATTATTTGTGATAATAAAAATTAGTAGACTGTCAAATAAGACTGTAAATTTAATGAAAGTTCATCCGATTACACGTATTTTTTCCATTATATCAATTGTAATATAAATAGTAAAGAAAATGACTGTGTTGGAAATAAAAAAAAACTGACGAACGGAACTCTGTCCAGCGATCCAGCGGCTTGAACGACCACCATTTTCTTTTTTTTTTAATATTTTGTTGTGTATTGTTCGCTGAATTTGTTCAGGGCGGACGTCTGATGACACCCGTTCAATTTGTTCGTTCATCCGTTCGCTCAGTTTTTTTTATTATAAAGGCAGGCTGAGGCACTGACCGAACACGCTGAGCCACCGTGCCGGCACCAATCGGCTGCGGCTGCTTCATGGTTAAAATGGCCACGCACACATATATATATTTGACGACCGAAATTATCTTGCGATTTTCTCAGTAACACTTGAGAAGTTGGGTTGGGTTGTTGTGGGGGAGGAGACCAGACAGCGAGGTCATCGGTCTCATCGGATTAGGGAAGGACGGGGAAGGAAGTCGGCCGTGCCCTTTCAAAGGAACCATCCCGGCATTTGCCTGGATCGATTTAGGGAAATCACGGAAAACCTAAATTAGGATGGCCAGACGCGGGATTGAACCGTCGTCCTCCCGAATGCGAGTCCAGTGTGCTAACCACTGCTTGAGAAGTACGCGCTACTGCTTACACATTTTGCTGCCCTCATGGAGTACTACGAGTGTACGAAGTTTGCAGTAAATCCGCGTTCCAAATGTCGTGGCCTCCCCTTGTGAGGTTATGTACTGAAGAGACGCGAAGCAAGATATTTGTTAACCTGTCGTACCATGTAACGGAAAAGAGTTTCAAACATAATTTCTACATCTCACAGTTACATAAAGTTAACTTTAATTATATATCTTATATCATGGTATAAAGTAGAAGTCATATCTTTCACTTTTATTTAAAACAATCAATTGCTCACCTTTAAGCATTGTGGAGGACGCTGTGCAATACTTCAGAGCTCCTACGGTTTCCTTGTGACTGATAGGTCTCTGCAGGCTGCCCTGTATAAAGCCTTACATAACAAGCTCTTATCGTCTCATCAGCTGCGCCAGTTAAGTGAGAAAGTACTTCCCCTCGTGGACGATATGATTGCCAGCAAGTAATCAAGCGATAATCTATATAAAGCCACAAATCGATCCCACTTCACTACTATCCCATTGATTGTGTGATGGCTGGCTTGTCAGATATCAACGCAATGGTGATTAGCAATAGGAAAATTTAAAAAAGATTCTTTTTGAGATAATTGTATACCGATGTTCTCTTTGTGCTGGACCTGTTACTATTTCGTGTAGTGGTTTAGTGTGGGGTTGGCATGGCGTGATAAACTTCCCACGTGAACAACATAATGCCCGCGTGTGGTCCGAGGGTCGGACTGCCTCGGCACTAATCAGTACGTCTCGGCTTCGCTCGGTCATTCTCGGTATATTGCGACATTTCATTTAGCAGTACGAAGCGACACTTTCTCTAAGCATTTGGTGCGGCTCATTTTGATCGAAATGACTTTCTTCAGTTCAGCAGAATCGTGGTGTAAGCGCTTTTTATCTTTCGCTATATGTTAGTAGTATAAAGGTGGCTCACAGGTACCGTAGCTGTTTGCACAAAAGAGGCAGTCTAGCTACTATCGTCGCAAATAAAATCTTTGAACATTAATGGGAATGACAGAGGAAATGTATGACAACTGCCAGTATCTATTACGTAGTCGCATAATCGACGAGTACCACAATTATGCCAAGAAACGGCATTACACCACCATGCAGAGAGAAAAGAGCTTAAACTTATAACAATCGACGAACTATTTGTTCGGCAATCATTGCTCTGAATATAAAAAAGTACTTTGTGTTAAATATGCAGGTACAGAAGACGTGATGGAATTTGGTGATGCGAATAGTACATTTTCTCATGAAATTGAATGAAGAGGCTAGAGCCATTATACATTACTGCATGTTGGTTAAGACAGACATGGCTGGAGCGAGTTTGCGATTTAAGCCCGACAATTGTTGAATTTATGAAGCAAAAATAAAGCAGGAACGAAGTTTAGAGAATATGGAATGGAATGCATTTTAATTAGAGTTGATTCCAGACTGCCATCGGCAAGACGTAGTAAGGCGAAAGTGGGTGCACTTAAAGAATGTTTATGGAAGCGATTGCTTCTGAGAAGAAACACTATCCTATTGGCTAAGTTCACTGGCGTTAAAGAAACGCGAATTTTGAGCAGTCCACTCTGGAGTTGAAAGAATTACAAGAATAGTTCTTTAAACATGTGAGGACGTACATCAGGTTCTGAGCTGTTCCTGAGACTGTTTGCCATTGCAGTTGAAACTGCCCCTGTGCACCTGCGGATGGAAATCTTCGATCTGTAGTGTAATTCCCGTTAAACAGACAAATTAAAGCTGTCGAAGAGTTCTGCTGTGTTTTGATCGGAATGAGTCTTCATGTCTTCATAATAAGACTACAAAGGTGATATCAATGCTTCGATCAACATGTGTGTATGAAAGGCTTTTTTTTCGATTATGTCAATATTACGTGGCAACATGAGTGGTGGAAATCTGTGAAACTGTCTGAGTTTGTCCGAATACTGACAATTTCAGCCAGATGTAAATATTATCATGCCTTCAGTGCGCCAAAAATAATAGAACAATACTAAGAATTTGTATTGTTTATGTTGTTGAGAAATATGAAATTTAAAACAAAGCTGCATGTCGCGTTCGGTGCTTTCGCAAATTCCCCCGCTTCCCGCTCAGACAGTGTGGTGTGGACTAATGGATTTACTTTCTCTCTTCGTACGTTCTGTAGTAATACTGAGGACGACACCCCCATTCTGAGAAACGTCTGGTACTCTGACAGTAAAGAGCAGAGTGTGACAGTGTCCTGTGTGCTTCCCAGTTCATCTACACGAGCTACTAAATTTTATCCAGCCTTGTTACATTTTTTACCGAACTGATCTGCAATGTGCTTGTGGTAGTGAAAAGAACATGCCAGTATTGTTTAACGTCTTAAGTTTAATTTACATCATATAATGTGTTATAAGTCTTTGAGCCATAAGTAAATATTTGGAAAGCTAGTGTGTCGTTGCATGCCGTACAGTATCACATCCTTATTAACAGAGCTACAGGTAAAACTTTTGTGTAGAAGATCAGCATGTGCAGTACACAGACCATTAATGAGAAACACGTACCAACAAATACACTTATAAAAGTGCAATAGTCACAATACAGGCTACGTCCTCCAGCATCTCGTGAGACCCACATTTATGAATAGGGCACAGTAATCTATACCTACACAAAGACCACTCGGAAACAAACCTGCTGTCGTCTATACAATACTTAAATTCTCACCCTCGTCACCAAGTGTTAAGCAGGGACCCAAATCAGCTAGCAATGCTTTCCCGTGCTATAGTTCACGGGGCGCGGTAATTGTTAACTTTATGGAGTTAGTCGTTTCCGCAACTGGTGATCCTACTTAGTTGTTTGATTTGCAGGGTACGCTTCGCATTTGTGATTGGTATTTGTTCTTCTGACCTCACCTTTCATTAGTACTTTCTGATATGGCCTTTTCTTTACCATTGGCAATATTCATTACGCATTCCTAAAATTGGTACTAAGATCGAAATTAAACACAATGTTCTCAATGTTCGTTATCATTCGTATCTTGTTGAAGATTTTCGCACATTAATGCTCGTTAAGAGAAATAAATAGCATCTATTATAAACTAGCATTTTCATTTAATACAGGGCTTAACAACGGGCCGGTTTTGGGCGCGAGTACTCGCGCCTGCTCAGGCACGTGCTCGCGAGCAGGTGCAAGGACGCCGAGTAGGGAGGGAGGGGAGGGAGGGTAAATGCGCGCGCACGTTTGAACAGGGCCGCAGCGTGTCTGTTGAATTCGCGCCGACTGTGTAACGTTTAAAGTACTACGATCAGCTAAAACAGTCACTTCGCAGGTTACGAATCATGTCGTGTAACCCCAACCATGCTTTCGCAGTTCAACGCCCATTGGGAGGAATTGTATCTCTTTACAGTAAAAGATGGTGTTGCAAAATGTTTAGTACGTCACAAAACGCTGAATTCTTTTAGGAAATTTAATTATCAGCGATATTATATGTCGTACCATGCGAAAGACTACGGAAGTGGAAAATGTGATGGACCAGATCGTGCACAAGAACTTATTAAACTTAAAAGGAAGCTATCCGAAGAAGATCTGGACGACGAAGAAAAATCAACTGAGGCAGCTCTCAGAGTGAGTTACAAAATTGCTTTGCTTTTAGCAAAATCCCTGCGCCCCTTCACTGATGGCGATTTAATAAAAGAATGTTTGGTAGTTGCAGCGGAACATTTGCGTCCATCTCAAGTTGAACAGTTTCGGATTGTGCCATTATCTAACATGACCATTATGCGTCGCATACAGGACATGGCAGACGACGTCCAGAGCCAGCTTGCAAATATCTGTAAAGATTTTATGGCGTATTCTCTAGCTCTGGACGAAAGTGTTGATATCACTGGAACAGCGCAGCTTGCCATATTTATTAGAGGTGTTAATAGAGATCTTCAGGTGAGGAAGGAGCTCCTCGATGTAGTAGCCATGAAGAACACTACAACCGGAGGTGATATTTTAAGTAGTGTTGGAGAATGTGTTGAAAATATAGGATTGTCGTGGAATTCTTTAGTTTCAGTGTCTACAGACGGTGCACCAGCGATGACAGGGTACAAATCAGGTTTCATTGCGCTGTTGAAGGAGAAAATGAAAAAACTGACCGTGCCGAATGAAGTAAGGGGCGTTCACTGTGTGATCCACCAGGAAAACGTATGTGCAAAGAGTATTACTCTAAAAAATGTGATGAGTGTTATTGTTCGTACAACCAATTATATAAGGAAGCATGGGCTACAACACAGGCAATTTAAAAGCTTTCTTGAGGATGTAGAAAGCCAGTATGGTAGCCTGCCTTATTACAGCGAGGTCCGCTGGCTTAGTCATGGCGAATTATTAAATCGATTTTTTCCCTATTACATGAGATAAATATGTTCATGGGAATAAATAACGTGTGTGTTCCTGAATTGAAAGAGCCCTCATGGAAATGTGATCTCGCGTTCTTTGCAGATTTAACTAGCCATCTGAATGCTTTGAACATTTCACTGCAAGGTAAAGATCTGCTAATTACTCATTTCATAGATCGAATACGAGCTTTTAAAATGAAATTGACACTTTGGGTGGGTCAGCTGGAAACAGGAAATCTAGCTCATTTTCCTAAATTATCATCCATGCAAGATGTTCACAAAGACTGTGAACGCTATTCACATAGTTTAGTTGCCCTTAAGGAAGAATTTGATCAACGCTTTCAAGATCTGACAGCACTAGACAGTGATTTGATCTGTTCTCCTCTCCATATTCAGCGAATATTGAAGAGATTCGTCCTGAGCTGCAACTAGAACTTATTGACCTGCAGTGTGACAGAGAATACAGAGACAAATTTCAGAACAAGGAAAACATTTTGGAATTCTGCAGACACTACCCTCAGGATAGATTTCCTCGTTTGCACAAACTGGCGGCTACAATAATATCAATTTTCGGTTCCACGTATGTTTGTGAACAACTGTTCTCTGGAATGAAATGTAACAGGACGCGCCTGAGAAACGCATTGTCTGATCGAAATTTAAAGTGCACGCTGCGCCTACAGTGCACAAGAACAATTACTCCGAACATAGACGCAATTGTAAAGGGCAGAAAGTACAAGATAACCGAGAACCCCACACTTCAGTGACACCTTTTATTGTGTAACAGTTCACAAATTAATACGAATGTAGAGGCATACACTAAGCTAATAAAATTATGTGGCACGTGTACATTCTCCGTTATTTGTTTCATTTGTCGCAGTAATAATTCGCGACTGATATCCCTGCAGGTGGCCGCGGATTTACATTGACTGACGGCAGCTGGTGTGTGCCCCACGTGACTCTCCCCACTCTCCGCTCTGGTCCGGTAGTGGGGGTAGCGTGCTCGCGCTGCTCCGTGCTCGCGCCTGGCTGCTCACAGCTTGCTCTGCGAGCACGTATGTTGTGAAGCCCTGATTTAATAGCTAGATGCCTCCTCTACCGAAAATGTGCTGTTGTGTGGCGGTTTACCTGTGAATTTCATGCGACTTTAAATGTAGAACTACACTTCTTACAATCAGACTCAAAAAGACATTGACCGTTGCGTGACTGTTTCATTACCCTTTAAAAGTAAATTCGCTTCAGTGAATACGGAGCTTCACTCCGTTTTCCGATCACGCGGACTTTAATTTTGCATCTCAGGGGTGTGCACACTACAACCACAACCACTCCATCTCACATTATACCCTAAAACCAACTAAGAATAGGTCTCTCTAAGACAGTTGTTGTAGTGTACATAAGAAGGGTGTCAGGAGTAATGATGTCGGACACCAGTTAAGCTACAAATTCTGAAATGACGATCAGTCGATTTGAGACCGAGCGTGGGCTCTCAATCGATCGTTCACGAACCACCGAGCCAACATCGGGCCACAGCTGTAAAATACTACATCTGCTGTCGTTTAATTGCTGATGACAAACGAGTCTCTTAAAAGATATCAGTACCTAAGTCTCTTATTCGATCAGTGGTCCTCATATGGACCAGCTGGTACAGTGCTGTTCGCGGAATGCAAAAAAATCCTAACATATTTCATCTCACCAGGAAGATCCAACTGCGTCGCAATATTGTACTAGTTTTACTAGCTAAAAGATGCGAAATCCACAGCTCTGTGTTAGATAGATAAAGTAACAGCACATCTTGTTGACTATGCAGGAATATAAAGAATATTTTTGATCTAACGGAGGAACCAGCAGCCACTCGGTTGATTCATGCTTTTGATTGAAAATATTCGGTAGCCTGTATCGTGTCAAAGTGTCTTATCTCTTACCAGTGTCGTCAGCGATCGTCAGTACCACTCCACTTTTTTTGCCGACAGTCTTCCAACACACAGTTTGTACAATTTCATTTTTAAGTTTGTTTACGCTCCCGATGAGTAATCAGTACGGTCGCTGGCGACACTAATGGCTTATCTACCATAGCTGAAAGTCTATTGTGCACTGCCTGTGAAGAAAGATGGTAAAATTTTGGAGCTAATGATGATAGGAGTTGTTTACTGTAGAAAAAGAAAATCGTGTAACGTGCAGACCACGACAGGGATCGAAGGACTTAAAGAAAACGCACTTCCGGATAGAGAATATACTACTGGAACATACTCATTTTCAGTTTGCAACGTTAACCAGAACTCATCCGTCGAAACACTTTATGAACTTCCTGAACTACCTATGTATGACAACTGTTTCCATTCTGCTCGTAGCACTCTGCGGCAGTTCAAGTAGTATACTGATCCTCGATGTCATTTTACTGTGTGTGTTGTTGCAATTGCCTTCTCGCTTTTTCTCAGAGCCAACTGACAAAAATAACTTCTGTTACGAGGGCTAGTCAAAAATCTTCTTCCTAGACCAGAAATCGCACTCATCTCAAAGACAAGCGGTATTGTTACGTTGGTACATGGTGCGGAGTAACACAAGAACGGTTTATCCTCGACTTGAGGCAATGTTTTGTCCATACAACTGTTTAAAGTATTAAAGTAAGGCGTTCCTCGTTAAAGAAGATAAAAGTCGTTCGTTCGACCTAACGCCACAGTACATCCATCCCATATTGGGGAGCTTCTGTAATAATCATTTCGAAATGCTACCAAATGAGTAGTTAAGATAAACGTTCCTTATGTTCCTTAATGGCGATCCAAATGTAAGACAGCCGATATCGATATTTGTGGCGATGTAGCGAACCGTATTTTTACTCATCGTTAAGCGGCCCTAACCAGTCAGTAATACCACACAATAATATTTTGCAGTTTACTGAATTTCTCCCTCGCCTCCACTGTAATATTGTCAGTAATGTTCTGCAGTGGTACTGCGGTTCAGAATGTTGTAGGATAAAGACGCTGTTGTTGTAGTAATTGTTCAGTTTGTATGGAAGCAGGATAAAGCATTAAAATTGGTTCAAGGAGAATCAAAAATAACTAACTAAAAGTTGTTCAGAGAACTGAGGTTGAAAGAAACGCTAAAAGATTATCATTATTGTATCTACTACTGGTCAGTGATCTTAGGTATTTGACTCTCTTTGGTAAAGATTTTCCAAAAGTGTTAATTTTATTATGGTATGGTTATTATGTAAATTGTTGTATTCTTGATGGTTGGAGAACATTTTGATAAATAAAAAGGTTTCCTATGTCCCAATAGAAAGATCCCTTTTCGAGGTTTCTATACGATAGAGAAAGAAGTAAACTGCCAGTTATATGTATGCACTGTGAATGTACACTACTGGCCATTAAGATTGCTACACCATGAAGATGACGTGCTACAGACGCAAAATTTAACCGACAGGAAGAAGACCCTGTGATATGCCAATGATTAGCTTTTCAGAGCATTCACACAAGCTTGGCGCCAGTGGCGACATCTACAACGTGCTGACATGAAGAAAGTTTCCAACCGATTTGTCATACACAAACAGCAGTTGACCGGCGTTGCCTGGTGAAACGTTATTGTGATGCCTCGTGTAAGGAGGAGAAAAGCTTACCATCACGTTTTCGACTTTGATAAAGGTCGGATTGTAGCATATCGCGATTGCGGTTTATCGTATCGCGACATTGCTGCTCGCGTTGGTCGAGATCCAATGATTGTTATCAGAATATGGAATCGGTGGGTTCAGGAGGGTCATACGGAACGCCGTGCTCGATCCCAAAGGCCTCGTATCACTAGCAGTCGACATGACAGGCGTCTTATCCGCATGGCTGTAACGGATCGTGCAGCCACGTCTCGATCCCTGATTCAACAGATGGGGACGCTTGCAAAACAACAACCATCTGCACGAACAGTTCGACGACGTTTGCGGCAGCATGGACTATCAGCTCGGAGACCATGGCTGCGGTTACCCTTGGCGCTGCTTCACAGACAGGAGCACCTGCGATGGTGTACTGAACAACGAACCTGGGTGCACGAATGGCAAAACGTCATTTTTTTTCGGATGAATCCAGACTCTGATTACAGCATCATGATGGTCGCATCCATGTTTGGCGACATCGCGGTGACATTGGGTGCCGAACTGTAGTACAACACGCTGTAGCACCGAGCGGGGTGGCGCAGTGGTTAGACACTGGACTCGCATTCGGGAGGACGACGGTTCAATCCCGCGTCCGGCCATCCTGATTTAGGTTTTCCGTGATTTCCCTAAATCACTCCAGGCAAATGCCGGGATGGTTCCTCTGAAAGGGCACGGCCGACTTCCTTCCCCATCCTTCCCTAATCTGATGAGACCGATGACCACGCTGTCTGGTCTCCTTCCCCAAAACCAACCAACCAACCAACCAACACGCTGTAGATTGGTCCCTGCTGTGCGAAGCTATGGAGAGGAAGCGGCGGTGGCCGTCACAGTCGCCAAGTGCAATTTGATTGATGCGGCAGGACCTGACATAACCGGCTACGAGACGGTAACGTATCCTTCACTGTCCAGATGAGCTGGTTACAAGGTTCAGAAGCTTCAAACGGTCCTTCGTTGTTTTGTCTCCTTGATGTGGGTTTCGTAATTGTCACACTATTCGGCGTCCAGAAATTTTCCTTCAACAGCCAGTACAAAACAATCGGTTTGTTAGTAGCTGCGACAGTGTGTTAGCGCACGTTAATATACACTACTGGCCATTAAAATTGCTACACCAAGCAGAAATGCAGATGATAAACGGGTATTCATTGGACAAATATATTATACTAGAACTGACATGTGATTACATTTCACGCAATTTGGATTCATAGATCCCGAGAAATCAGTACGCAGAACAACCACCTCTGGCCGTAATAACGGCCTTGATATGCCTGGGCATTGGGTCAAACAGAGCTTAGATGGCGTGTTCAGCTACAGCTGCCCATGCAGCTTCAACACGATACCACAATTCATCAAGAGTAGTGACTGGCGTATTGTGACGAGCCAGTTGCTCGGCCACCATTGAACAGACGTTTTCACTTGGTGAGAGATCTGGAGAACGAGCTGGCCAGGCCAGCAGTCGAACATTTTCTGTATCCAGAAAGGCCCGTACAGGACCTGCAACATGCGGTCGCGCATTATCCTGCTGAGATAGAGGGTTTCGCAGGGATCGAATGAAGTGTAGAGCCACGGGTCGTAACACATCTGAAATGTTCACTGTTCAAAGTGCCGTCAATACGAACAAGAGGTGACCGAGACGTGTAACCAATGGCACCCCATACCATCACGCCGGGTGATACGCCAGTATGCCGATGACGAATACACGCTTCCAATGTGCGTTCACCGCGATGTCGCCAAACACGGATGCGACCGTCATGATGCCGTAAACAGAACCTGGATTCATCCGAAAAATTACATTTTGCCATTTGTGCACCCAGGTTCGTCGTTGAGTGCACCATCGCAGGCGCTCCTGTCAGTGATGCAGCGTCAAGGGTAACCGCAGCCATGGTCTCCGAGCTGATAGTCCATGCTGCTGCAAACGTCGTCGAACTGTTCGTGCAGATCGTTGTTGTCTTGCAAACGTCCCAATCTGTTGACTCAGCGATGGAGACGTGGCTGCACGATCCGTTACAGCCATGCGGATAAGATGCCTGTCATCTCGACTGCTAGTGATACGAGGCCGTTGGGATTCAGCACGGCGCTCCGTATTACCCTCCTGAACGCACCGATTCCATATTCTGCTAACAGTCATTGGATCTCGACTAACTCGAGCAGCAATGTCGCGATACGATAAACCGCAATCGCGATAGGAACGTGATGGTAGGCATTTCTCCTTCTTACACGAGGCATAAGAACGTTTCACCAGGCAACGCCGGTCAACTGCTGTTTGTGTATGAGAAATCGGTTGGGAACTTTCATGTCAGCACGTTGTAGGTGTCGCCACCGGCGCCAACATTGTGAGATTGCTCTGAAAAGCTAATCATTGGCATATCACAGAATCTTCTTCCTGTCGGTTACATTTCGCGACTGTAGCACGTCATCTTCGTGGTGTAGCAATTTTAATGGCCAGCAGTGTATATTTGAACACTGGTTACGAGTTAAAGGATAAATGCCACAGTGTTTTAATGGCTGACCATCTTATTTGAATATTCAGTATGAGGGTGTATTTGTTTTGAGAGTAACTTCCACAATGTGTTAGTGCGCATGAATGTATCTGAACGTTTCTTGCAAGTTAAGGAACGGAGGTCATAGTGTGATACTGGCTGAAAACTTAATTTGAATAGCCAGTATACAATTATGTCTGTTCTGAGAGTAAATTCCAGAGTGTGTTAGAGTACGTCAATGCATTTCAACTTAGGTTTCAAGTTAAAGTATAAATGTTACATTGTGTTAGTGGTGGAAAAGTTCATTTGAATGGCTAGCACTAACCGTTTCCATTTGGTGGCGGTTGTCACCAGGTGTTAGCGACCGTAAATACGTTTGAATCTGTGTCTCTAGTTAGAGAATACGTGCTACTATCTGTTAGTAGAGGTTAACTCATTTGACAAGGACTTATAAAACGGTTAGTGCTTTGGTAGTAACTGCCCCAGGCTGTTGTCATACACCGTTAATGCTTAGACGGTTTGCACGGGGTGTGTATACCGTTTCATTCTTTGAAGGCAACTGTTCCACTGCACTACGTCCTGTAAGATCGTCGAAACTTTGGTACATTCCTTTCAAGAAACAGTAACTGCTGTCGTGGGCAGTGCCCATAAATTGCATTCTGAGGAAAATGTTAATATTTTAGTGTTCTAATATTTTAAAGTTTTTAATATTCAGTATACGTTTTTTTAGCAGGGTGTAGTTGCTGCATTGGGGTAATGCTCGTAGTTCTTAGCTCGTGCAAAAAAAGTTTGTTTTCTACTACCCGTAAGTTCATTTATTATTCGGTATAAGTTAATTTTAACAAAAGTAATTGCTATAGTTGAATAGTCATCATAAATTTCACTTTTTGGAAAGTTTTTAAAATAACTGTTGCTCAGTGGCAAATTGTTGGCAACTTCGTTTGTTAATAAACTGTTATTCTAAAAGTTCAGCTTCTCTTAGCTTACCAGCTCTAAGGTACTACAGACCTTTCACCATGTGTGCAGTCAGCCCCTGGTAGCTGAGTGATACGCCGGCACGGGAACTCACCGCGTTCCGTCAGAGGGTTAGCTGCCCTGTGTAATAAAAGAACTGAGTTAATGTATCAACGGCGAACTGAAACAGGTGTCTTGCGATGTCCGCCACGAGTAGATGCAATGAACAGAAAACGAACAAAATGAGACAAAAAAAGGGAAAGTGCGAGAGAATGTCAATCCTAAAGGCCCGGGTTCGATTCCCGGCTGGGTCGGAGTTTTTTCTCAGCACAGGACTGGGTGTTACGTTGTCCTAATGATCATCATTTCATCCCCATCGACGCGCAAGTTGCCGAAGTGGCGTCAAATCGATACTTGCACAAGGCGGTCTACCCGACGGGAGGCCCTAGTCACACGACATTTACATTTTATTTACCATGTGTGCAAAGGTTGAATAATCTGATATTAACGTATACACGGAGACGGCGATAAATATCTATGTATACTTTCATTCGTTATGTTTGCATTAATTACATTTTTTAGAAACGTCTTCCTTGAGGGCGTTCACTACATTTTCTGAGCAGTATGATTCATTCCTAACAGTTTTCTTTTTGTACTCTTATATTCTAACATACCACAATGTGGACAGTGATTTATACATTTTGATGCATTATAAATAATAATACCGCTCTTTCGTCGTGTTCTGAACTCATTTTCCATGCAACGACAGCAAAGTTAACCTAACCTTACTTTACGTCATTCGCCTGTGTAGCAAACTGTCAAGGATATTGTCAATACTGCCCACAGACGGTACAATATTTCCGGGCAGTGCAGTATATTTTCCAAGTTTTTGATGTTGAAAATATTATTGCGCAACCTCTCAACCCGACTAGTCGACTGTCAGTATTACTGCGCATCCGGGAAATATTGCCAATATTATTAGCCGTCCAAGGGACGCTTAAGTATACGTAGACTACCTATGCAGAACGCGCCTTATACATTACGTAAATGAAACTACACATATCAAAAAAAGTTTTGCATCACCCCGGTTCCCAGAACTCCTGAAGATAGACGTTGACTGTGGATACTGTATCACAGACACAGTCCCTTTGACTGTTCGGAGATGTCATTAAAACCGCCCAAAGATGTAAACAACCATGCATGAGCGGCGTCTATTAGACGGAGGGGGTCCGACAGCCGATCAGTTCCAGTCATTTCACCAAGAAGGAGGTACACGAGTTCTCTGTAGTTCAACCACGCCTAGACGGTCAATACCGTGGTTCGATAGCGTCCGCATTGTTACTTTGTGCCAGGAAGGGCTCTCAACAAGAGAATTGTCCTGGCGTCTCGGAGTGAAACAAAGCGATGTTGTTCAGACGTGGAGGAGATACAAGGGCTACTACTGCAGTGGGTAACCGCTGCCTACGGATTATGGCTCGGAGGAACACTGACATCAGCGCCACCGTGTTGAACAAAACTTTTCGTGCAGCCTACGGACGTCGTGTTACGACTCAAACTGTGCGCAATAGGCTGCATGATTCACAACTTCACTCCCGACGTCCATGGCGAGGTCCATCTTCGCAACCTCAACACCATGCAGCGCGGTACAGATGTACCCAACAACATGCCGTGTGGACCGCTCAGGATTGGCATCACGTTCTCTTCACCGATGAATGTCGTATTTGCCCTCAATCAGACAATCGGTGGAGACGTGTTCGGAGGCAACCCGGTCAGGTTGAACGCGTTAGACACACTGTCCAGCGAGTGCAACAAGGTGGAGGTTCCCTGCTGTTTTGGGGTGGCATTATGTGGGGCCGACGCACGCCGCTGGTGGTAATGGAAGGCACCGTAACGGCTCTAAGACACGCCATCCTCCAATCGATAGTGCCACAATATCGGCAGCGTATTGGCGAGACATTCGTCTCCATGGACGACAATTCGCGCCCCCACCGTGCACATATTGTGGATCACTTCCTTCAGGATAACGACATCGCTCGGCTAGAGTGGCCAGCATGCTCTCCAGACATGAACCCTATCGAACATGCATGGGATGGATTGAAGTGGGTTGTTTATGGACGACGTGACCAACCAACCACTCTGAGGGATCTACGCCGAATTGCCGTTGATGAGCGGGACAATCTGGACCAACAGTACCTTGATGACCTTGTGGATACTATGCGACGACGAATCAACGCAAGAGGACGTGATGCTGGGTATTAGAGGTACCAGTGTTTACACCAATCTGGACCACCACCTCTGAAGGTCTCGCTCTATGGTAGTACAACATGCAATGTGTTGTTTTCATGAGCAATGAAAAAGGCGGAAATGATGTTTATGTTGATCCAATTTTCTGTACAGTTTCCGGAACTCTCGGAACCGAGATGATGCAAAACTTTTTTTGATGTATGTATATGATCCCAGACGCCTCTTCAAGCCTGTCATCTATGATGTATATGTACAGATTCAAGCGGGAAGTGAAAATTTGTAGCGAGGCTAGGATTCAAACACAGGTCTCTTGCTCAGATGAGCTAATCACTACCCAACCCTGGAATAGCTGCTTTGCGTAACTCCGCGGACTACCCTAGCACGCCTCGATCCGAAGACCCTTTCGCGCCTCAGGCGACTTGCGCACCTTGGTCAGATGGAGTGGACTGAGGCGTGAATGGGCCTTTGGATCGAGGAGGGAGGCTTGCTAGGGTAATCCGAGCAGTTGTTCAAAGCCGCTCTTCCAGGGTGGCGTAGTGATTTGCACCATGGCCTAGTGAGCAGCAGATCCAGGTTCCAATCCCGAGGTCGGTACATTTTCATTTGCTGCTTCACTCTCCGTATATGCATTATGAATTGGGGGCGCTGTTATGAAGATTAAAACAATGTCCAATCTCAGCAACGCATGGTGGTTTCTCCAACCTGTCTGGCAGTAGAAACTTTGAGGCCACGTGGTGTAGTTCGTAATGAGGCATGGGGAAAACATATCGAGGGGAGGCGGTTGCAGGTTGCCTGTGCCGACTCAGGCCTGCCAGAAGCTTCCACAAAGACAGAGCGCAGTTCTGTAGCGCTCTTCTGGCCATTTCAACGAACCATGGTTTCTAGTTAAAGGTGTGTTATTGACCTGAGATGACCATTACGATTCACTTCTTAATTTTTTTATGTTTCAAGACTGCAAATGAACGTTCTCTGTGGTGACCAAGTATTCGGTGGGAAATTTCCCCTTCTGACATCCCCTCTTGCCGTAAAGTGGCAATGTGCAGATGCCCTGAGCTTGGAATGACGCTCAGAGGCACGTTGTCAGACTGAATAGTACTCACAAGGCGCGTTGTCTGCTTCATGCTGAAATAACATTCTGAGTAGTGAAATCGAAGTTTATTTATATCTCTTTTACAAAGGTGGCTGTATGATGCAGTTTCCTATGGTCAGAGAAATGTGGAGAATCATGTTTCCAACAAATGTTGTAATTCTTGAGACTTACAAAACAAATGCCTAAATCATTTGTGAAACAAATATTTACACTAGAGGCATGAAAAAGCAATTTCTGACCAGTTCTATAACACATTTGAATTTCATGTACAATATCTACATCTACATTTACACTCCGCAAGCCACCCAACGGTGTGTGGCGGAGGGCACTTTACGTGCCACTGTTATTAGCTCCCTTTTCTGTTCCAGTCGCCAATGGTTCGCGGGAAGAACGACTGCCGGAAAGCCTCCGTGCACGCTCGAATCTCTCTAATTTTACATTCGTTATCTCCTCGGGAGGTATAAGTAGGGGGAAGCAATATATTCGATACCTCATCCAGAAACGCACCCTCTCGAAACCTGGACAGCAAGCTACACCGCGATGCAGAGCGCCTCTGTTGCAGAGTCTGCCATTCTAGTTTGCTTAACATCTCCGTAATGCTATCACGCTTACCAAATAACCCTGTGACGAATCGCGCCGCTCTTCGTTGGATCTTCTCTATCTCCTCTGTCAACCCGACCTGGTAGGGATCCCACACTGATGAGCAATAATCAGGTGTAGGTCGAACGAGTGTTTTGTAAGTCACCTCCTTTGTTGATGGACTACATTTTATCTCTCCCAATGAATCTCAACCTGGCACCCGCCTTACCAACAATTAATTTTATATGGTCATTCCAATTCAAATCGTTCCGTACGCACACTCCGAGATATTTTACAGAAGTAACTGCTACCAGTGTTTGTTGCGCTATCATATAAACATACAATAAAGGATCCTTCTTTCTATGTATTCGCAATACATTACATTTGTCTGTGTTAAGGGTCAGGTGCCACTTCCTGAACCAAGTGCCTATCCGCTGCAGATCTTCCTGCATTTTGGTGCAATTTTCTAATGCTGCAACTTCTCTGTATGCTACAGCATCATCCGCGAAAAGCCTCATGGAACTTTCGAGTTATTAGTATATACATAAAGATGACAGAAGTCATGGCATACCTCTTAATATCGTGTCGGATACCATTTGCCCGGCGTAGTGCAGAAGTCGCCGTAGCATGGACCCAACAATTCGTTGGAAGTCTCCTGCTGACTCTATAGTCATCCATAATTTCAAAGGGATTGGCAGTGCAGGATTTTGTGTACAAACTTACCTCTGCATTATGTTCCATAAATGTTTGATGGGATTCATGTCAGGCTAGCTGGTTGGCCAAACCATACACTCGAACTGTCAGAATGTTCTTAAAACCAGTCGTAAATAATTGTGGCGCAATGATACGGTGGATTTTCACCCATAACAAATCCATTGTATTTTCCAAAAATGAGGTCCATGAATGGTTCCAAATGGTCTCCGAGTAGCCGAACATAACCAGTCCATTCTAAGTAAACACAGCACAGCACACAACATTATGGAGCCACCACTAGCTTGCACAGTACATCGTTGACAACTTCGGTCCATGGCTCGGCGAGGTCTGCGCCACACCCTTATCCTACCATCGGCTCTTACCAAATGAGAGCGGGACTCATCTGACCAGGTGAGAGTTTCACAGCAGTCTACGGTCCAACCGCTATCGCCACGATCCCAGGAGATGCGCTGCAGGCGACGTCGTGGTGCTAGCAAGGGCCCTCCCGCCGGTCGTCTGCTGCCGTGCCTCATTAACGCCAGGTTTCGCCGCACTGTTCCAAGGGATACGTTCGTCGTACGTCCCACATGGATTTCTGGGGTTATTTCATGCAATTTTGCTGCTGCGGCCATAATAACGTCGGATACTTTTTCACATGAATCATCTGGATACAAATGACAACGCCGCCAATGCACTACCCTTTTATACCTTGTGTAAGCGATACTACCACCACCTATATAAGTGCATGTCGTTATCCCATGACTTGTGACCTCAGTGTATACAGGGTGATTCACGAAGATATGCAAATACTTTAATATGTTATTCTACAAGTAAAACTAAAGAAAAAAGTTCATATAGACACACACTACTGGCCATTAAAAATTTCTACACCAAGAAGAAATGCAGATGATAAACGGGTATTCATTGGACAAATATACAGGGTGATTCAAAAAGAATACCACAACTTTAAAAATGTGTATTTAATGAAAGAAACATAATATAACCTTCTCTTACACATCATTACAAAGAGTATTTAAAAAGGTTTTTTTCACTCAAAAACAAGTTCAGAGATGTTCAATATGGCCCCCTCCAGACTCTCGAGCAATATCAACCCGATACTCCAACTCGTTCCACACTCTCTGTAGCATATCAGGCGTAACAGTTTGGATAGCTGCTGTTATTTCTCGTTTCAAATCATCAATGGTGGCTGGGAGAGGTGGCCGAAACACCATATCCTTAACATACCCCCATAAGAAAAAATCGCAGGGGGTAAGATCAGGGCTTCTTGGAGGCCAGTGGTGAAGTGCTCTGTCACGGGCTGCCTGGCGGCCGATCCATCGCCTCGGGTAGTAGACGTTCAGGTAGTTACGGACAGATAAGTGCCAATGTGGTGGCGCTCCATCCTGCTGAAATATGAATTGTTGTGCTTCTTGTTCGAGCTGAGGGAACAGCCAATTCTCTAACATCTCCAGATACTGTAGTCCAGTTACAGTAGCACCTTCGAAGAAAAAGGGACCAAAAACTTTATTGGCTGAAATGGCATAGAAAACGTTCACCTTAGGCGAGTCACGTTCATACTGAGTTGTTTCCCGCGGATTATCAGTGCCCCATATACAGACATTGTGACGGTTGACTTTCCCGTTAGTGTGGAAAGTTGCTTCATCACTAAACACAATCTTTGAAACGAAAGATTCATCTGTTTCCATTTGAGCAAGGATAAAATCACAGAAATCGATTCTTTTAATCTTATCAGCTGCAGACAGTGCTTGAACCAATTTCAGACGATAAGGTTTCATAACTAACCTTCTTCGTAGGACTCTCCATACAGTTGATTGTGGAATTTGCAGCTCTCTGCTAGCTCTGCGAGTCGATTTTCCTGGGCTGCGAACAAATGCTTGCTGGATGCGTGCTACATTTCCATCACTCGTTCTCGGCCGTCCAGAACTTTTCCCTTTGCACAAACACCCATTCTCTGTAAACTGTTTATACCAACGTTTAATACACCACCTATCAGGAGGTTTAACACCATACTTCGTTCGAAATGCACGCTGAACAACTGTCGTCGATTCACTTCTGCCGTACTCAATAACACAAAAACCTTTCTGTTGAGCGGTCGCCATCTTAGCATCAACTGACGCTGACGCCTAGTCAACAGCGCCTCAAGCGAACAAATGTAGAATTAAATGAAACTTTATAGCTCCCTTAATTCGCCGAGAGATAGTGCTTAGCTCTGCCTTTTGTCGTTGCAGAGTTTTAAATTCCTAAAGTTGTGGTATTCTTTTTGAATCACCCTGTATTATACTTGAACTGACATGTGATTACATTTTCACGCAATGTTGGTGGGCAGTTCCTGAGAAATCAGTACCCAGAACAACCACCTCTGGCCGTAATAACGGCCTCGATATGCCTGGGCATTGCGTCAAACAGAACTTGGACGGCGTGTACAGGTACAGCTGCCCATGCAGCTTCAACACGATACCACAGTTCATTAAGAGTAGTGTCTGGCGTATTGTGACGAGCCAGTTGCTCCGGCACCATTGAACAGACGTTTTCAATTGCTGAGAGATCTGGAGAACGAGCTGGCCAGGCCAGCAGTCGAACATTTTCTGTATCCAGAAAGGCCCGTACAGGACCTGCAACATGCGGTCGCGCATTATCCTGCTGAGATAGAGGGTTTCGCAGGGATCGAATGAAGGGTAGAGCCACGGGTCGTAACACATCTGAAATGTCCACTGTTCAAAGTGCCGTCAATGCGAACAAGAGGTGACCGACACGTGTAACCAATGGCACCACATACCATCACGCCGGGTGATACGCCAGTATGCCGATGACGAATACACGCTTCCAATGTGCGTTCACCGCGATGTCGCCAAACACGGATGCGACCGTCATGATGCTGTAAACAGAACCTGGATTCATCCGAAAAATGACGTTTTGCCATTCGTGCACCCAGGTTCGTCGTTCAGTACACCATCGCAGCCGCTCCTGTCAGTGATGCAGCGTCAAGGGTAACCGCAGCCATGGTCTGCGAGCTGATAGTCCATGCTGCTGCAAACGTCGTCGAACTGTTCGTGCAGATCGTTGTTGTCTTGCAAACGTCCCAACCTGTTGACTCAGGGATCGAGACGTGGCTGCACGATCCGTTACAGCCATGCGGATAAGATGCCTGTCATCTCGACTGCTAGTGATACGAGGCCGTTGGGATCGAGCACGGCGTCCCGTATTACCCTCCTGAACCCACCGATTCCAAATTCTGTTACAACCCGACCTTTATCAAAGTTGTGATGGTACGCATTTCTCCTCATTATACGAGGCATCACAACACTGTTTCATCAGGCAACGCCGGTCAACTACTGTTTGTGTATGAGAAATCGGTTGGAAACATTCCTCATGTCAGCACGTTGTAGGTGTCGCAACCGGCGCCAACCTTGTTTGAGTGCTCTGAAAAGCTAATCAATTGCATATCACAGCATCTTCTTCCTGTCGGTTAAATGTTTTGTCTGTAGCACGTCATCTTTCCTGGTGTATCAATTTTAATGGCCAGTAATGAAGGTCCGCACATGTGTAGTTACTGAGTTACGGCTAATAAAAGAAGTTGCCTGAAATTTAGGAACTTCTCTAACACGAAGCCATCGCAATACTGTACGAGGTTAAAGTAAAGCACGATTTCCATCTACTTTGTTGTTTTTGGTCTGGTGAATCTAATAAAACACGTCCCAGATGTGCATCTGCAGTAGTTTTCTAAAACATACGGAGAAGCAAAGACGTAATTTCGTAATTTTTTTAACTTATTAATTATGTTGCCCAATTTGTTTCTTAAATTCCAGACAATCGCACAAAGTTTTCAACAAAAGTTGTAGGGAATTTAATTTTGGAAAAATATTGTTAATTTTTCACAACCTCAGAAAACGACATTTCCTCACCAACCTAATCAACAGATGAGAAACAATAATCAAAACAATCCGTCACATGCTTTTTCGAACACCGCCAGTTACAATAACCAAGGAAACCCTACCATTTTCTACACACAGGTGAATCAAGCAACAAACGCGATGCCAAATGACCCGCAATGAAATGACTCACAGTACGTATGGAATACGAACGCAGATTTCCAGCCAAATATGACACAGAATACTAGTCAGTTAAAAATAACTGAAAGTTCATTTCCACCCAAGATGGAAAACCAGTAGCAGCTTCTTTATGCCTCCACGGAGAAGCTGCGGAACATTTGGAGGGCAAGTTCATTACAGGAAATATCAATGTAATTAGATACGAAGAAGACAGCGACTGAGGGGTCGACCTATTAGACGAAAAGAACACATACGACAACGACGACCTGTGGAAGAACCAAGTCCAGGAGTCAACTCGCATTCACATCTCTGATATACCTGTCATTGCAATTATCTACACAGGTGCAAACATCAATGCTTTGTTTATGTGTCTAGACAAAAAGGTGTGCTCTGTAACAAAAATTCCTTCACTCCATATACAAGTATGTACTGTATCCGGAGCAGTGGGCTCCCTGGTACAGAAGGTTAGCCTGCAAGTACAAGCACCGATACAATCTGAATCCGACTGTGTACAGCGCACATTTTTAGTAGTTAAGAACTTGTCTGTTCCATGCTTGTTAGGAAGGGACTTTCTAAGAAAAAATCGTGCCATTATCGATCTAGCTGAAGGTAAATGTACGCTAGGACTCAACGATAGGACATTAGTCATAGATCTAAGGAGAAAAAAAGTCAGGATAACCAACCTTGAGCGCTGACTCTCTGACAGGCATCATTATTATCGTGCGATTTACGAGTCTAGCGACATCAAAAATAGCCCTGATTTGTTACCAACTGCAGACCAGCTACGCAAGAAAACTTTGGAAACAAACGGACTCGACGACTGACAGAAACACGAACTGCATGATATACTATCAAAATTTGTGAACATTTATTCCCGAAAACCAAGTATCATAGCTAACTATGAATTCGACATGAAGGTGAAACTCCATGATACTTTTTGTAAAACAACCTATTCTGATCCGCAGGCCCGTAAGGAAGCAGTCGAACAAGAAGTTCGTAAAATGTTTAAATGGAAAATATTACAACCATCCGACTCTCCGTACAGCAGTCCTTTGTTGTCTATTTTTAAACACGATGGAAACATCAGACTTGTCTTGGACGTGAGGAATATCAATAAAATCATCATACCACTAGGCACCAGACCTGAAGCCCTGGAGGAACAATTACAAAGATTCCATGGTCTGAAATTTCTGTCCTCCATTGACCTCCTCAGTAGCTATTGGCAAGTGAAACTGTCATCATCAGCCAGGAAGTACACAGCATTCATGTTTGCTGGTCGCTCTTATCATTTTCGAGTGGTACCTTTTGGTCTTAACATTAGTTCTGGTGTTTCCATTGCAGCGATTCATCATGTCAAAACGTCTACGTTGATGATTTACTAATAGCAACGACTTCCTGGAAAGAACATTTAACTCTTCTACAGCAGATCTTTCAAAGATTCTCTGATTTCGGAGTTACCACCAATTTGAAAAATCCAAATTCGCCAAGAGAGAAGTAAAGTTTTTAGGACTTCTAATTTCTTCGGAAGGTATCTCTCCTGATCCCAGCAAGTTAAGAGCTATAAAAATTTTCCTGTACCTTGCATTAAAAGGTAATTAAAAGGTTTCATCGGATTCACCTCATTCTTTCGTCGCTTCATTCCAGATCAATCAATGAACCATCCAGCGTTGTTGAATTTACTCAAGAAAAACGTCCACTGGATGTGGACTTCTGAATGTGAAAATGCCTTTCAGAAAATCAGAGAAGCTCTTCTAACGAGTAACATTTTAAGTCATCCGAACATAAATTTAGATTTCTGTATTTCTTGCGATACATCATTTCAAGGATTAGGTGCACGTTTATTCCAAACAGAAGAAACTGGTGGCCAGGATGAAATCAAAATAATCAGTTTTGCCAGTCGAGTCCTAACCGAGCGTGAGAGATCATATTCGGTAACTGAATTAGAAGGATTAGCTGTTCTGTGGGCTTTTCGCCGTTTTAATTACTATATTTATGGACGTAAAATCAAGGTATACACAGATCATCAAGCACTAAGCTTTTTACTCTCTTCCAGACTTTATCATCCTACGCTTACTCGATGTTTAGCTGTAGGAAAGATCAGAACGGACCACGCTAATTAAGAAATGCAAAGGGAACTAGAAGCATAACGCTTATCAACTGGACTGACGGAAGCACAACCGCAATTAATGTACCTATTCCAGGCATTCATTCTGTGTCAAGTAGTCTCATTACAAGCTTTTTCTGGTAAAACATCTGAGAATGTTAGCTGTTCTGGATGGTGTTAAGGAAGCAGCTCGGTTGGGATACGTAATATGTTTTTCTGTGGCTAAACTATGATTCACAGGTGACGCTAAAACGTATATCACATACCGTGAAATCTTTGGTGAGGCACAAACGTTTGAGCAACTGGCTGAAGGACTGACGAAATGCTATCGTAAGCAAAGTAGTGGTAGATTTTTAAGAGAAAATCTCATGTAGTTGATGCAGAAAAATAATGAGTCAGTAGAGGCATTCACTGACAGGATTCATAACCTGAACACGCGGGGTTATGAAACAATGCAAATTGCTGAGGCAGATAGAGTACCTTTGCGGGAAGCAGAGAACAGGACCATCAATGTATTTGTGACAGGTATTTCCGTCGATACTTCGTGAAGGGTAAGAAAGGAATACCCGAGTTACACTCCTGGAAATGGAAAAAACAACACATTGGCACCCACCATACTTGCTCCGGACACTGCCAGAGGGCTGTACAAGCAATGATCACACGCACGGCACAGCGGACACACCAGGAACCGCGGTGTTGGCCGTCGAATGGCGCTAGCTGCGCAGCATTTGTGCACCGCCGCCGTCAGTGTCAGCCAGTTTGCCGTGGCATACGGAGCTCCATCGCAGTCTTTAACACTGGTAGCATGCCGCGACAGCGTGGACGTGAACCGTATGTGCAGTTGACGGACTTTGAGCGAGGGCGTATAGTGGGCATGCGGGAGGCCGGGTGGACGTACCGCCGAATTGCTCAACACGTGGGGCGTGAGGTCTCCACAGTACATCGATGTTGTCGCCAGTGGTCGGCGGAAGGTGCACGTGCCCGTCGACCTGGGACCGGACCGCAGCGACGCACGGATGCACGCCAAGACCGTAGGATCCTACGCAGTGCCGTAGGGGACCGCACCGCCACTTCCCAGCAAATTAGGGACACTGTTGCTCCTGGGGTATCGTCGAGGACCATTCGCAACCGTCTCCATGAAGCTGGGCTACGGTCCCGCACACCGTTAGGCCGTCTTCCGCTCACGCCCCAACATCGTGCAGCCCGCCTCCAGTGGTGTCGCGACAGGCGTGAATGGAGGGACGAATGGAGACGTGTCGTCTTCAGCGATGAGAGTCGCTTCTGCCTTGGTGCCAATGATGGTCGTATGCGTGTTTGGCGCCGTGCAGGTGAGCGCCACAATCAGGACTGCATACGACCGAGGCACACTGGGCCAACACCCGGCATCATGGTGTGGGGAGCGATCTCCTACACTGGCCGTACACCACTGGTGATCGTCGAGGGGACACTGAATAGTGCACGGTACATCCAAACCGTCATCGAACCCATCGTTCTACCATTCCTAGACCGGCAAGGGAACTTGCTGTTCCAACAGGACAATGCACGTCCGAATGTATCCCGTGCCACCCAACGTGCTCTAGAAGGTGTAAGTCAACTACCCTGGCCAGCAAGATCTCCGGATCTGTCCCCCATTGAGCATGTTTGGGACTGGATGAAGCGTCGTCTCACGCGGTTTGCACGTCCAGCACGAACGCTGGTCCAACTGAGGCGCCAGGTGGAAATGGCATGGCAAGCCGTTCCACAGGACTACATCCAGCATCTCTACGATCGTCTCCATGGGATAATAGCAGCCTGCATTGCTGCGAAAGGTGGATATACACTGTACTAGTGCCGACATTGTGCATGCTCTGTTGCCTGTGTCTATGTGCCTGTGGTTCTGTCAGTGTGATCATGTGATGTATCTGACCCCAGGAATGTGTCAATAAAGTTTCCCCTTCCTGGGACAATGAATTCACGGTGTTCTTATTTCAATTTCCAGGAGTGTATTTGTCTTTGATGACCCGAGAACAGAAGATCATGTTCCTGTTGCAAAAGTACCTAAGCTGACAGAAATCTGCTTCTCTCACGAAATACACTTCACCTCCTTTTATACTTGTGTACCAGCCTCGTGTGGCCTCCAGTTGTTAATTTCGCCATACATAGCGGTGCCTAGGTATGACTGATCAGACAATATACACTACAGGCCATTAAAATTGCTACACCACAAAGATGACGTGCTACAGACGCGAAATTTAACCGACAAGAAGAAGATGCTGTGATATGCAAAAGATTAGCTTTTCAGAGCATTCACAATAGGTTAGCGGCGGTGGTGACACCTAAAACGTGCTGACATGAGGAAAGTTTCCAACCGATTTCTCACACACAAGCAGCAGTTGACCAGCGTTGCCCGGTGAAACGTTGTTGTGATGCCTCGTGTAAGGAGTAGAAATGCGTACCATCACGTTTCCGACTTTGATAAAGGTCGGATTGTAGCCTATCACGATTGCGGTTTATCGTATCGCGACATTGCAGCTCGCGTTGGCTGAGATCCAATGACTGTTAGCAGAATATGGAATCGGTGGGTTCAGGAGGGTAATACGGAACGCCGTGCTCGACCCCAACGGCCTCGTATCACTAGCAGTCGAGATGACAGGCATCTTATCCGCATGGCTGTATGATGGTCGCATCCTTGTTTGGTGACACCGTGGTGAAGGCTTATCACCCGGCGTGATGGTATGGGGTGCCATTTGTTAAACGTCTCGGACACCTCTTGTTCGCATTGACGGCACTTTGACGGTGGACGTTAGATTTCCGGTGTGTTACGACCCGTGGCTCTACCCTTAGTTCGATCCCTGCGAAACCCTACATTTCAGCAGGATAATGCACGACCGCATGGTGCAGGTACGGGTCTTTCTGGATACAGAAAATGTTCGACTGCTGCCCTGGCCAGCACATTCTCCAGACCTCTCTCCAACTGAAAACGTCTGGTCAATAGTAGCCGAGCAACTGGCTCGTCACATCACGCCAGTCACTACTCTTGATGAACTGTGGTATCGTGTTGAAGCTGCCTGGGCAGCTGTACCTGTACACGCCATCCAAGCTCTGACTCAATGCCGAGGCTTATCAAGATCGTTATTACGGCCACAGGTGGTTGTTTTGGGCACTGATTTCTCAGGATCTATGTACACAAATTGCGTGGAAATGTAATCACATGTCAGTTCTAGTATATTATATTTGTCCAATGAATACCCGTTTATCATCTGCATTTCTTCTTGGTGTAGCAATTTTAATGGCCAGCAGTGTATATGTGCTTAGTCATTTTTAACTACAGTGTTTTATTTTCTTAAAGCAGGTCAGTATACTTGCTGCTCAACCTACCTGTTGACATTAAAACTTAACAGCGTACTAGATATATCTGGTAAATTCTCCATCTGTGGCATTTCTTGCATTTCGCCTTACCATTACATGGCACTCTAGTGAGCATGAAATCTAGCGTGGATTGCTTGATGTTACCTTAGTTTTATAAATTCAATTTTAACAAAACTTATCGGATCGAAAGTAAACGTAAATACTGCTATTAATATTGTGCGCTACCCACTTGTCGGATTATATTTTGCATTTCGGCGAACAGTTAGTTGGCTACACCATATTAAGATTTCCGCTGCCTACGTACAGATTCTTAGTTTACGTTGCTTACTGTCTATAGCTAGTCGTGTGATGCGATTCTACTGCAATAACATTCCTCCAACTGTTTTAATTTCAGGATGGTAGTGGCTTACTTCAGAGCAGCTGTTTGCACAAGTAACGATCAATTACACAGTCTTTTATTGCATTTCATGGACTAAGTCAAATTCTCGAGGCCTCTTTTAATGCAGAAGAATTATGTCTTCCAACATATTTTCTTCTCTTCTAATCATTTTTTTAATTTCATTTTGTCACACTGGGCGTGGCCTGTTACTGTACTTAGCTATTACCTTCTGAAGGTGCCTGCACGGAAAGAGTACTTTATTCTCGTCTGATTGGTTGAATGGGTGTTCTCATAGTCTAACGGATCACTCGACCCACTGTGAGCGGTACATTAACCGGTCTTGGTTGCCATGGCTTTCCTAAGAGCATGTAGATACATAAATGTCCATGCAGACGGAGCCTCGCAAGCCTGCGTAAACCTTGAGCTTCAGGGTTGGCGGCTAACAATTGTTGCAAATTTTTTTTGTTTCATGGAAAGGTTTCTAATTTTCTCAACTCATGATGGCTGAGCCTATACCCCGGACTTTGCGTCGTAGAAGTTTCTACCGTTGCGCCAAACGGTGGTTGCTGAAACAAATCCAGAGTTACATAGGACTGACGAAGCTGACCACCCTCAACTCCGTAACCTCGGGTTCGCCATTTCAAAACCATCATTATTGACTGAAATTCCTGATGTGTTTACAATTTGCACGAACAAAGAGCCATGTGTCAACAGTCGAATTCAAAGACGCGTGGGCATTAATTCCGGTGGAAGCGCTAAACACATGTTTAGAGCTATTCACGAAGCAACGATTTTGCATGTAAATATCCGAATGGGATACTTACACCGAAGTAGCCGAATGGTAGTTAGCTCCCGTGGTTTAGGGGCATGGAGTATCGACGCCGCATGTGGTGAGTTCTGGAAATGTTTCTTTGTATTTATTTCTTCCTCTCCCATGCAGTACGAGCACAAAAATAAAAGAATACGAACATAAAGTATGTACGGCACAGTGCTTAAGTGAAGACACGAAAAATTGGTAGTGTATTTGTTAAATAACCAAAATTTCCTCGGTCCCTGATTTGAACACAGCCATCACTTAAGTTTTGAATAAAAGTGATCAGCAATGGTGGCTGAAGTCATCCTCATTCTGACAGCGGCCTTATCAAAGATGGCGGAAGAGAGGACAGAGATGTGGGCACTCTCTTTCCCTTCGCTTGCGAAACTGCCACTAAAAGGCAGAAGAATTAGCGATGACCAACGGCATGAGGAAGCACAAGGCAATGGAAAACACTGCATTAAAGACCCAGAAGATGTATCCACTGGACATGTGGCCTGGAATTTGGAAAGATGTCCTAATGATCAGTCCATTGGCATTAGATTCCGGAATAGTCTACCATTAGGATCTCGGGGAGGGGACTGCCAAGGAGGAGTTGAACATGAGAAAAAGATTGCATAAACAACGAGAGGGTAACGTTCTTCGAGTTGAACGTGGAATGTCACAAGTCTGAACTTTATCAAGAAGCCAGAAAAGAGAAGCAAAGGCACAATCTAGATATAGTGGGCGTCAGTAAAGAGAAAGGGAAAGATGACAAGGATTTCTTTTCAGACAACTGGTAAGGTAATATCAACAGCAGCAGAAAATGGCATAATAGCATTAGGATTCGTTATGATTGAGCAGATGGAACAGAGAGTGTGTTACTTTGGACAGTTCCATAACAAGGTTGTTCTCATGACAATAGACAGCTGACCAGTATTGACAGCCATTGCTGTGGTATACATGCCGACGTCGGAAGCAGAAGATAAAGAGATAGAAAAAATATATGAGGGTATTGAACAGGTAATTCAGTACGTACGGGGTGCTGAAAATCTAATAGTCATGGTGTATTCACGGTTTTAGGGATAGGAGTAGAAGAAATGGTTACAGGAGAATATGGGCAGGTGAGAAAGAATAAGAGACAAGACAAACTGAGTTCTGCAACAAAATTCATATGGAAGTAACGAATACAGTCTTCAAGAATCACAAGAGGTTTACTGGAAAAAGGCCGGGATAGAGGGGAAAATTTCAGGTAGATTACATCATGGTCAGAAACAGATTCAGAAATCAGACATTGGATTTCAAAGCGTACCCAGGGGCAGATGCAGACACAGTTCAAAAATCAGATTTTGGATTGTAAGGCGTATACAGGGGCAGATACAGACTCAAATCACTACTTAGTAACGATGAAGAGTATCCTGAAGTTCAAGAGACTAGACAGAACTATGAATGCGCAAAGAAATGGGGTACGGAAGCACTAAGGAATGAAGAAATAGGTTGGAAGTTCTTTGAGCCTATACGCATTGCGATAATGAAATGCTCATTAGGCAGTTCATCTGAAGAGAAATGAACATGTCCTAGAAGGGCATTCACAGAAGTTGGAGAGAAAAATGTAGGTAGAAGAAAGGCAGCAGCGAAATAACCATGCATAACAGAAGAGATACTTCAGATGATTGGTGAAAGAAGGAAATACAAAAATGTTTCGGGGAATTCAGGAATACAGAAATACAAGTCACTTTGGAATCAAATATATAGGAACTGCAGGGAAGCTAAGAGGAAATGGCTACATGAAAATGTGACGAAATCGAAAAAGAAGCGATTGTCGGAAGGACGCATTGAGCATACAGAAAAGTCAAAACAACCTTCGGTGAAATTAGAAGCAAGGGCGGTAACATTATAAGTGCAATGCGAGATCGACTGCAGAGGAGAAATCGAATAGGTCGAAAGCGTACATTGAGATACTCTGATTGCCTGGTTGGCTGTCCGGCTGATCGGTCGACCACCTTAAGCACTGCACAGTGAGCTATGAGACAGACAGTCTAGCAGAAGGTTTCGTCCAGCGAAAAATGGCCATAACGATGTAAGCTATGTCCGCAGCGACATATAAAGAAAAATTCAGTCCGTACCAGTTCTCGGAAATAGTAGAACATATGTAAACACCGAAGCTAGAGATGCAGAAGGGCACCGGCAGCAAACCCTCAGGCAGTGTATCGATCCCTATACAGTGGTACATACTAAGAAAGTACGGGAACCGAGGCAACCCATTCAGAGATCCGGTAATCCCCCCTGAGTTCAGTTATTGAAAATATTTCACATGACATCAATAACAGTGTGAGACTGCAGCCACTGCACGACCAGGGCCTATATGTAGAAAGACCTGGAGAATGCACTCAAGGCTAAGGTATGTGCAATGGCGTGATCATCGATTACACCAAAAAACATGGCGATCGAAAATGCCTCCACAATAGCCAGTCCAATATGGCCTCCGTATAACCTTTGATCACTTAATTACAAACTGTACAGCCCAACCAAAGTGATTATCAATTAAACCGATGCGTCAGCCAGAGCCTCTGATAAAAGCACGAAATGTGAAGGCACGCACTTTGCCTTCTTATATCCATGTTACAACAGACATGTGGAGGCAACAAACACATAAATGAGAGCACCCATGAAAGTACTGGACGACCCCATGCCTGTCGCACAAATACAAGACTATTCCCAGGAGCTAGAGCTGGGGATACTGTTGAAGGACGTCTTCTTCTGAATCCTGGCTGGAGCCCTTGTATCTTTTCCGAGACACAAGAGGTATTAAAAGTTATTAACCAGGTACCCCACCAAATCATAGAACAGGGAGTCAAGGCAACAGACTGGCAACAGACTCCACATAACACTGCAGGACCGAGTGAGACCAATGCCACACCTTAGCATGACAAACGTATCCCAGGCATCCTACACTTAACACAGTACACCTCACAATACTCATGCACAACCCAGAATGAGCGAAGAAATAGATCCCACCCGACAAACATGAAAGAGTGTCGCGATAGCAAATAATCCAGAATACCAACAACTGAACTTCCTCTTTGGAGCTGCACAGGGAATGAAGAACAAGCGAACCCTATTGCGTATCATGGATACTCCAAAACGTACACTTAGCCAACGTCGCCGAAATCTGGCTGACAGAACTCAGAAACCTCCGAGATACCTAGCCGCCAACGACAGATTCATTCTGCTAGCTAACCTAAATGCGCGACATCAACAATTAGGAGACACAGCAGCCAACATAAGCTGCCAAATGCTCCTCGACTTCATGGCAATCGAACTAGTAGGTCAACCCACATTATTAAATAACAGAGGGCAGCGAACACGGGAACACGTCCTCAACAGCCCAGTCCATCTGAGACCCTAGCGTTGGAAGTTCCATCCGGAACGATCATTTACTAACACTCTCTAAACCAAACAAGTTAACACCGCCACATCCACAATCCACGAGGCGCACCATACTGAATTACTTGAAAGGTGAGTGGGCAAAATACCAAGACAATTAGAGCTGACCATCTCGGCAAATGTGACTCATGATCTCTAAACTAAACAAATAAACGTGCCATACAGGAAGATATATCTCAAATAACGACCGTCAACTGGAAACCGTCAATCCCCTGTGAGGCCCTCGACATAATTCACTAAAAGGAATGACTACACATTGAGAGATGCGACGACACGTAACACTGACCTCAGACGCACATGGAACAAATTCAATAAACTTATCAAACGCAGCATATCATCATTCAGACAAAGACAATGGGACGAAACTTGCGCGATACTCAACTAGAAACGAGATAAAATTCTGAAAAAGGTTTAAGACATTAACAGGAAAAAAATAATTCAGTGACAAATACCCTCATGTCAAATAATGAATCAAAGACTATCATCACCACGAAACACAAGAACAACAACAACAAGCAGACAACTTGGAATATGTACTGGAAGACGTATTCTCGTTCCCACACAATAACATTTTTGACGAAGACTTCAGGCAAACAGCCATTAAGCAGCTGACACAAACCCTCGAAACACTAGCAATACAGATAGAAAAGACCTTTACCTCACAAAAACCATAACCGACAACGAAAGCATTGACACCATACTTACAGGACGAAACACTGTCCCAATACAAAACGACACAACACTCATTCACCTGCAAAACGCATTATTCCATACAGTCATATCTATCTTATTATTTTTCAGTTGCTGCATCAACAATGAAATCATCCTGACCGCTTGGAAGACTTGATAAACCTGAAAAACCAAGGACAGGTCCATACTCGTACAAACCCATCCCTCTCTACTCGACATGATAGGAAAGGCGATAGAACGAATAACAGCTGACAGACTGAAGACCTACTCAGACTCCAATGGCCTACTCCCCATGACTCTTGACGGTGTCCGTCAGCACCATTCTACCACCGACTTGCCGTTCAAATTAACAGGTGGAGACATAGATGGCTTCATCAACGGACAATGTGCCCTCACGTTGTTCTTAGAGACAGATTTTGCATTTGAAAAATTATAGCAAGATGTTCTGCTATTTATGTTACACAAACGGGGATTACACTCAAAAATGATTAGATTCATCAACTCCTCGTTAACAGGATGAATCTGAAAAGTTGATCTCTCCATAGAGGCATTACAAACATTTACCCCACAAGCAGAGGTTCCATGAGGTCTACATCTGCATCTCCATCTACACAGATACTCCTCAAGCCACCGTACGGTGCGTGGCGGAGAGTAACCTGTACCACTAATACTCATTTCGTTTCCTGTTCTACTCGCAAATAGAGTGTGGGAAAATCGACTGTCTAAATGCCTTCGTAAGCCCTAATTTACTGTATCTAATCTTCGTGGTCTTTACATGCAATGTATGTTGGAGGCAGTGGAATCGTTTGGCAGTCAGGTTCAAACGTCGGTTCTCTAATTTTTCTCAATAGCGTTTCTCGATAAGAACGTTACCTTCCCTCCAAGGATTCCCATTTGAGTTTCCAAAGCATCTCCATAGCACTTACATGTAGTTCGAACCTACAGGTAAGAAATCTAGCAGCCGCCTCCTAATTGCTTTGATGTCTTCCTTCAATTCGATGTCGTAAGGATTCAAAACACTCGAGTAGTACTCAAGAAGCGTCCTATATACTGTCTTCTTTACAGGCGAAGCATTCTGTCTTAAAATTCTCCCAATAAACCGAAGTGGACCACTCGCCTTACAGATCTCAGATGCTCGTTTCATTTCATCTCGCTTAGTAACGTAACACCCAGGTATATAAACGACTTGAGGTTGTCAAGCAGGACACTTGTAATACTGTATCCGAACATTACAGGCCTGAACTTCCTACTCATCCACATTAACTTACATGTTTCTATATTTGGAGCTAGCGGCCATTCATCACACCAACTAGAAATTTGGTCTGTATCGTACCTTCCTGCGGTCACTCAACTTCGACATCTTACCGTACATCACGGCATCATCAGCAAACGACCGCAGATTGCTTCCCACCCTGTCGGCCAGATCATTTATGTATGTAAAGAACAAAAGCGGTCCTGCACACTTCCCTGTGGCACTCCTGACGGTACCCTTGTCTCCGATGAACACTCGCCGTTGAAGACAACATATTGGGTTCTATTACTGAAGAAGTCTTCGAGCCATTGACATATCTGTGAAGTTATTCCATATGTTCGTACTTTAGTTAACAGCCTGCAATGGGGCACCGTGTCAAATGCTTTCCGGAAATCTAGAAATATGGAATCTGACTGTGGCCCTTCATCCATTGTTCTTAGTCTATCATGTGAGAAAAGGGCAATCTGAGTTTCGCACGAGCGATGCTTTCTAAAAGTACGCTGATTCGTGGACATAAGCTTCTCAGCCTGAAGAAAGTTTATTATATTCGAACTGAGAGTATGTTCAGGGATTCTGCAGCAGACCTATGTTAGGGATATTGGTCAGTAATTTTACGGATTCGTTCTTTTACCCTTCTCAAATACTACAGTCACCTGCGCAATTTTCAATCACTTGGGACTTTGTGCTCGCGAGAGATCACGATAAATGCAGGCTAGGTAAGGGGCCAGTGATGTAGAGAACCCATTGTAAGACCGAACTGGGACTACATCCAGACCTAGTGATTTACTTGCTTTCAAATCTTTCAGTTGTTTCTCAACGCCCGTACGGGAATTAGTCCTATCGTCAAATGACGGTATTTTTGTGGGATTCTCCTCCGTGAATGATTTCTTCAATTTGAAATTCAGAATGCTGGATTTCATTATGCTATCTTCAACTGCCACACCAGACTGGTCAACAAGGAACAAACATCCAACAGTTAACTTTATTTCACCTACACCTGTTATATGCGACCAGATAACTTCACTGTCACACACAACTTCGACCTCGACAGAGACAATATTTTTGTCAACTCCACTGAGCACTCCCCCTCCTGTGGTCTCTAATCCATCTTTCCTATATACATTTAATGACTAGCTAAACACCTCAGAACTTTACAATTCCGGTTTCTGACAGCTTTGGTTCCCAAGAATAGTTTGAGCGCGAGAACTTTCCTGGAGGGCAGCAAGTTCGGGGACTTTATTACGAATACCTATGCAGTTTACTGCTAAAATTATGACAGTTGAAGTGTCTTCTGAAAGCCGTTTGACTTCGCTTGGTGCATACCTGCAAGTCAATATACTTCTATTTATCAATTATTATATTGAAAGATGACATTGTTAAAGAAGTAAAGATCCACGCAGTAGACACCAAGTGAAAAAGCTACTCCTTATGTTTCTGATGTAGACTGCCATAAAAAAGCGAAGGAATTGTTAATCAGAACTCCTAAACATGACGAGACAACAAAATGATGAAAGAAACATCATACAAAAAATACTTATCTAACAAAAGCCTTACTAAAATGGGATCTATGGTGGACAAAGTGATCTGCTGCAGATCGACACACGACACTAACCAGAACACTACTCGCTCTATCTCACTTCATACACGTTAATCCAGGTTATGGCATCAAACTATGCCACTACCAAGCACCTATATTCTACCGTACAAACAAAAAAAAAAAAAAAAAAAAAAAAAAAAAAAAATAAAGGAAAATATGGTTTGAAAGAACAGGGTGCTGAGAAATAGATATTAAAGCCCTACGTCACAGCAGCGAATACTTTACCATCCTACTGGTCAAGGCGGCACACTACGATGCGTTTGGCGACTGAAGTCATGGACGGCGGCAATCTGTTATTAAATGCGCGTTCCCGAAAAATGCATGTACGCGCTCGCGTTCGGTTCATTCAAAACACAGGTACTTCCCTAAGAGCCTCTGAAACCCTGATGGGTTGCAGTGTGCAGGTGGACCCGTTTGCTGGTCTGCCAAACCAATTTGACTCCGTGCCATGACTGTGCGTGTCGGAATACGTAAAATGTTTGGACGGCCGATTCAAGACAAATAAGTACACGCACACGTCACTCGTTGTGACCGTGATGACACAAGTAGTACCTCTGACGGTTCAGAAGGTGACTGGCACAAGCTCTAAGTTGCACACTAGTAAAGGACACAAGTCTCACTGTTTAGGTAGAGACTTGCAGTTCTTTACTAGCGAAGCGCCAGTACAAGAGTGCCAATCTTCCTTTCTCTGTGTTTCCTCCTCAGTTTGGTTCCAAAAGCACATTTCTCTTTTTGACTTTCCCCCACTTTCACATAAGCCAATCACGAGCTGGAGCCTGGCATTCTAAGCTCGGAGAATAGTCTTTGCACTGCAAACCGATTTGACCGATCAGTGACTTTAAAGTTAATTGGCAGAAAACGGAAAAAATTCAGCTTCGCGGCCTCTTTCCCACATGTTTGCCATGTCTTTTACTAACACAATACAGGGTGGAAGCACAGCCGCCCATAAACAGCTTGTTATCTCCCCTATTGCGTCCATTTCAAAGTTTGCAAAGAAAGGCCATAAACTCGCATTGACACAACATATTTTGAAACAGAGTCTGGACATCTGGGCGCCAGTTTCCCTGTCCCACGGACATTTGCAGAACGTTTACATTTTTTTTGGCGGCTTGCTCGCTAACAAAGCCTACAATGCGCTGTCGGCGACTTTTGAGCGCTTGGCCGTATACCTGGCCGTCTGCCACCTCTCTGGCGCCAAGCTAATGTGTTTTGCACAATGCGACCGCTGCACGAGGCCGTCTGGAAATGTCTCCTCATCGTTCCCCTGAAAAAACGCGCTTGGTCGGCCCACCAACGCCATGCTTTTACTGCAGTCATTTAAGTCGGCACCCTGTTCCTTTGAACGCAGGTAAAGCTTACTGTATTTCTTTCGCTACAGCACGCAGACAAGACAATAAACACATGTATGAAGTCAAATCGCCGTAGATCGTATTCCCTACACCAAATCAGAAGTGAGAGTGCCCTGTAACCTCTCAATATGTTTCTGTAGATCCCATTATGTATTTTACAACAACGACAACCACAGTTCATTATAACATACATGTGAACAACAATTCCAATTTCGAAAATTATATGTATTAATTTAGTTTAAATGAATATCAATTAACTACTGAAAATGATAAATGATCACCACCATTACTTCAAACGAATTAATGGTGCTGTATAAGGATAATAAATAAATTTTAATTCTCAGTTGGTTAAAATGTGCAAAGCAACCATTAGAGTGCGCTGCTCTTCCCCATCAGTGGGAGAATGAAATGTGCTAAAGAGAAAAATATTCGATGGCCAGTTCAACTCCGACGAATCGCCTGCCGCGCCGAGACTACGCTACGGTTCGCGACGCCTGCCGCTGCTGCAACCAAACAGACACTGCTGCCACGCACCTTCACCCGGCTACCAGCCGTTGCAGTGGGACAACCGATCCGGAAGAGACCGCTTCCTCAGCTCATCGCTGCTACCGACGGTCGGTGATCTGGTCCCAGTGTGCACTGACTGTATGCTTGCATCACCACAGAAATTTCGGTTTTATGTCTTGTGTGCTCTTCGCCCCCGAATTGTACTGAATTTAGTTTATGTTCAATTAACAAACCGTGTTACATCGCTCCGCAGAACACTTTAGACATGAGCCTCGATTTGCAGTTGGCGCTCATTCGCCGCCAGCAGGCCGCCTCCAGAATTCGGACGTCACCCCGTGGCAAGCACACAGTCCGGACACTGGCGTTCCCTGCCGACATGCTCGCTAATTCCGTGAGAGTCTCCATTACTCGCCTAACGTCGAAGCATCCAATGACGAGCAAAGCCACCCTCTGTAGTTATCTGAGTCTTCCAGTAAGATCGGCCTCAAAGGTTTCCCAAGGGAAGAGGCGTCCACGGTAGCCATTGAGACATGAGGAACCCAAGCCACTGCAATTTATTTTTGCTCAGCAGTCATAATAGATGACTATCTAGACAGCAGAGCTCTCTGAAATCAGTGCAGTTTCAAGAATGCTTCGTATCAGTTACACAGAGGAGTGTAAGAGCAAATTTAGAGTATTTTCCGGTCCTACTGGTACTTTCTACAATTGTAATACTTATCAGCATCTATGCGTGTATCCAAGGGGGTCATGGGGGTCATGCAACCCCCGTCCACGTGGCCCCGTGGCTTGCGAAGTATTGATGTAGATATAGATGTAACACTATTCTGATACCGTCGTACCTCATTCGGCAGCTTTATTCCGGCCAGTACTCAGGGACTACGTACACGCTTGCACATTTCGGATGAGAGTTTCTCTGAAATCCGTTGGCCTATTGCAGTCTTCCAGACCTTGGATGGGACGAAAATGTGCAGTACATATTTGCCATCTTCCCCGCATTTGACGTCACTGGACATCTATCGAGAGAGGCAAAAGACATCGCATATCGTGGAAAACTAATTATAATGAAAAAGAGTTGGAGTTGAAACCATGTGTGCAGTGATTTGAGTGGACAATTTGACAAATGTTTTACTAGCAGCAGTGTTTTCTTTCAGCAGATTTTCGGTATCTCTTAGCTATATTGTCAGACGAGCAACGTATCAAACGAATAAGAGACAGATAGGGAAAAGGAAGTACATTGTCTATTATCTCAGAAGTATTCTCCATACCCATTAATACAGGTATCCCACTGAGAGACTAGATGACCAGTGCCTTCCTGGGAAAATGTAGCGGTTGGCTGCGGAACCATTTTTGTACCCAGGCGTGCACCTCTTCGTCGGAAAAAAAATCAATGTCTTCGTTCAGGGTTACAAATATATAGACCATGTCGCAGATGCCACCATTTAAATCTCCACAGCTCATCGGTTGAGAGGGTTTTACCGAAGTACGTATCAGTGTGACATGTCTAGTTTCCAAGTTATATTCGAGGATATTTGCTTATTCATGTCGTAAGCAGAATTGAGTAAAATTCACTTCTTCTAACTTATATACGTTTATGACATGTAATAATGGTTTGTATTCTCCTGAAATTTGTCGTACGGATTCAAAACACTCGACTAGTACTCAAGAATAGGTCTTAAAAGCGTCCTATATGCTGTCTTCTTTACAGGTGAAGCATTCTGTCCTAAAATTCTCCCAATAAACCGAAGTCGACCACTCGACTTACAGATCTCAGTCTGTTGAAAATTAAAGAATTTCAGCTATGCAGCTGACGAGTGATTTTATTTTAAATGTAGACACGTGTCCAAAACATTCGAGGATATAGTCGAACATCTGAAAACATTGGAGACTATTCGTGAACATCTGAAAACATTCTTTAAGACTCGAGAATATTCGTAAATCCTCCTTGTGAAAGAGTCTCAAGATGTGCTGCTGGCGAGCACGTTGTGATGTCGACCGCTTCCATCACACGTATCTCCACAACTACAAAAGCTGCCACCACACAACCATGGGCAAACTACAGGTAGCACCAGACGCAAATACCATTGATTGGCGGTGGGTGGTTTTGGAGGTGTTTCCAATTTATACAGGATATCACAGGAGGAATTGTCTATATTCAAGGATATGGCAGGAACGGCCATTCGAAGCAAAAATATCTACTGAATAAGGGATCTCAAGTGCATACCTTAGGAGCCATCAGCACTTTTCTTTAGTAGAAGAGATATATTTCATAGTGGCGAAGATGAGGGCGCGTAGCTCTTCGGGTATGCACTATAGAGCGAATGCGTACTGGCCATTTTTTTTATTGTTCTGATCCACACTTCCACCTCTCAAAATATGGGAAGTAAACAGCTTGTATTATAATATATTCAGTAATATATTCAGTATCGAAGATGAAGAAGTGCTCATAGCTCTTAATGTATGCATTTTACAGCTCATGTTTACTAGACTTATTTGAAAAAGTAAATGTTTTAGTCTACAGTCGCAGTTTACCATCATCTTCAGGCCGTCCCCTGGTACCCAGGCAGCACGCAAGCTTCCCAAGTAGTTGTATCAACTATTAGAATATCTGACACACATTGCTGAGAAGCCAGTGTGACGATTGCGTGCCAGAGGATCGCTTGAAGATTTTACTGAGTACCGAAAGCGGTAGCCAGTTGTCAACATAAATAATTAAGTAAACTGAGGCGAAAGACTAAATCATATACTTTTCTTGACACACCTACTTGTCAAGCCACTGTGACTGTTGCGTGCAAGGGGATAGCCTAAAGATGCTACTGTGTGCGGAAAACGGTAGCCGACAGGCAAAATACATAATTTGCGACTGCAGACTAAAACAAATATTTTTTTCAATATTGCATTGGTTGCTGTTCCACCGACAATATGTCGACATGTAGAATTACTTGCTTCGAACGATCGTTTCTATCACTGAATGCTGAACAATCCTTCTGGCACGCCCAGTATATACCAGCTGCTTTTGTTAGTTCATTCAGTCTACTGTCCTTCGATAAGAGATATTGAAGAAATTAACATTTTAACACTGAGGACGTCCCATTTTTTTCGGAGTAATCAACATTATAGAGTACGTTAATATTTGTATCAATAACAACATTTATGAACTTTGCGTTTCTACACGAGAGGTCTTCTACAACCTGTAAAGTAAATATATTTTTTAAGATTTTTTCGCATTTTTCAGTTTAACACATTTTGGTACAAATAATACAGCACTCATACTATCTATTTAAGGTTTTACGACTGAAACAGAAAACACTTTTCCCAAAAACTCAATACCCAGTAATTGTACGAGATTAAGACATGAAAGAGAGAAATTCTTAAATTATTTGAAGGCAGCGTCTTCCCGGTGGTACTCTATGATAAGCGATTAATCAATTTTAGTCATGTAGTGGGTAAAATAGGAGAAATACTATCAGAACTTTATAATGGTAATTTTCTGTTAATTAGAATCATCGAAACATTCCAGTGGTTTTATTTACTTAGCAGAAATCGTAGTCATCGGAAATCGGTTGCCCCCTGAAGTGTAAATCAATGTTTCTATTTCATTTTTTGTTGAACTCTGCAGATGCCTCCCAATTTTATTCTTTTTCATGTCATTCAGTACTTGTCTGTTACTTTTTTCGGCGTAGTATACTTGTGGTATGTAACTGCGACATCCACTACAAAATAAAGTTGCTTACGTTGCCTTGCCGATACAGGTCTCCGTCATGTTCGCCAGGCTTTGGGTGCTGCTCGAGAGATGGCAGTGCACAGCACTCCTGTGACTAAACTTAAGCTTCCACTAATTGACGGCACATGGCCCTTGTGGGCAACACGTCGCAGCTTCGGTGGGAAAACCAGCTGAGATTGAGTTGTTTAAAATTCGTTAGTTCTGACACAAATTAGTGTCCCTACCTCTGATCGTGTAGACAACATATTTCACTACTGTGCAGTCGATTTGAAGTTTCCATTTCTTTGGTGTTCGTTTGGCCGGTTTTCGAAATGTAAAGTTAAAGATCGCACATGTCCGAAAGAACAGATACCATCTTCAAATAGTTAAGGCTATCCGGCCATTGACCTGCTTTTTCTGTGCTAGATGCACACGCATTGGCCGAACTCTTACGAGACTCTGTGAGGTTGTCTGCCGCGAGAAATGAGTGTAATGGCCAGGGGGACTACGAATGTAGTGTGTGGACATTAAGTTGGGAGCACGCAAGGGAAAAGTCCCTGCAGTCGCGCTATGCTATTTGCCCTCAGTGGCTCATATGGATAGAGCGTCTGCCATGAGCAGGAGTTCCCGGATTCGAGTCCCGGTCGGGGGACGCAGTTTCAACTGTCCCCGTAGAGGTATATCAACGCCTGCCGACAGCTTAGGGTCTTGATTTAATTATCATTTCATAAATTTAACATAGCCGCCCGTTTTGCCGCGCGGTCTTAGGCGCAGCTTCCCGAGCGGGAAGGCGTGTCGGTCCCTGGTACGAATCCGCCCGACGGATTAGCGTCGATGTCCGGTGTGCCGGCCAGCCTGTAGATGGCTTTTAAGGCGGTTTTCCAAGTACTTCGGCTAGTTCCCCTTATTCCACCTCAGTTACACTGTGTCAGTGACTGCTGCGCCGTAATTATTCTACCACGCAAACATTTGGGGTTACAATCCTCTGGTATGAGACGTTTCCGGGGGCCAAACCGTACAATAACCCTGTGTTTGATGTGGGGCGGTGGTGGGGTGGGTGGACTGTTGTGGCCTCTTGTGAGGGCTACGGCAGGACGAAGCCTTTGCGTCGTTCTAGGTCACCAGTTTCATGCACACATACATACTATACATACATACATACAAAGTTAACTCAACTGATAGAAACAACCGGTAACTGATAATTAGCTGTTACTGTAATAGCACCTCATCTGTTACCGTACTTCGTTCATCGTAAGAATAAACCTTCCGTAAACAGTATACTATGTGAAACTTCCTGGCAGATTAAAACTGTGTGCCCGACCGAGATTCGAACTCGGGACCTTTGCCTTTCGCGGGCAAGTGCTCTACCAACTGAGCTACCGAAGCACGACTCACGTGCGGTCCTCACAGCTTTAGTTCTGCCAGTATCTCGTCTCCTACACCCACACTTTACAGAAGCTTTCCAGCGAACCTTGCAGAACTAGCACTCCTGAAAGAAAGGATACTGCAGAGATTTGGCTTAGCCACAGCCTGGGGGATGTTTCCAGAATGAGATTTTCACTGTGCAGCGGAGTGTGCGCTGATATGAAACTTCCTGGCAGATTAAAACTGTGTGCCCGACCGAGACTCGAACTCGGGACCTTTACCTTTCGCGGGCAAGTGCTCTACCAACTTTTTTTTTTTTTTTTTGATCGTTTTGTTTGGTCGTGGCGGACGTCACATGACATCCAGTCAAGTTCGTTTTGTTGATCCTTTCACTCAAAAAAAAAAAAAAAACTGAGTGAAAGGATAAAAAAAACGAACTTGACTGGATGTCATGTGACGTCCGCAACGACCAAACACAATCAGCGCACACTCCGCTGCACAGTGAAAATCTCATTCTGGAAACATCCCCCAGGCTGTGGCTAAGCCAAATCTCTGCAGTATCCTTTCTTTCAGGAGTGCTAGTTCTGCAAGGTTCGCTGGAGAGCTTCTGTAAAGTGTGGGTGTAGGAGACGAGATACTGGCAGAACTAAATCTCTGCGACCGCACTTGAGTCGTGCTTCGGTAGCTCAGTTGGTAGAGCACTTGCCCGTGAAAAGCAAAGGTCCCGAGTTCGAGTCTCGGTCGGGCACACAGTTTTAATCTGCCAGGAAGTTTCATATCTCCGCTGCAGAGTGAAAATCTCATTCTAGTATACTATGTATTCTTCCGCGTTTGCTGGAATCTCACTGGATTTTCTTTCACGTCAAGCGGAAGCGAAGCTGTCTTCAGTATAGTCAAGTGCGATAGTAAGAATATGTTTTATACTGTGAGTTGCGCTCATATCGACTGGGCGATAACACCTGACAACAGCTTTACTGGCGCATATACGCGGACAGCACTGCCGAGCCGGCTGGTCAAATTACCAACAGTGATGTGAACTGCTGCAGTAAAGACGTAAAATTACAAGAGCACAGAAACAATAGAGCTAAAGTCAATTAATTTCTAACCAGAATGAAATGTTGTTATTGTTGTGGTCTTCAGTCCTGAGGCTGGTTTGATGCAGCTCTCCATGCTACTCTATCCTGTGAAAGCTTCTTCATCTCCCAGTACCTACTGCAACCAACATATTTCAGAATCTGCTTAATGTATTCATCTCTTGGTCTCCCTCTGTGACTTTTACCCTCCACTCTGCCCTCCAGTACTAAATTGGTGATCCGTTGATACCTCAGAAAATGTCCTACCAACCGATCCTCTTCTCCCCAATTCTATTCAATACCTCGACATTGGTTATGTGATCTACCCATCTAATCTTCAGCATTCTTCCGTAGCACTACATTTCGAAAGCTTCTAATCTCTTCTTGTCCAAACTATTTACCGTCCACGTTTCAAATCCATACATGGCGACACTCCACACAAATACTTTCAGAAACTTCCTGACATTTAAATCTATACTCGATGTTAACAAATTTCTCTTCTTCAGAAACGCTTTCCTTGCAGTTGCCAGTCTACATTTTATATCCTGTCTACTTCGACCATCATCTGTTATTTTGCTCCCCAAATAGCAAAACTCCTTTACTACTTTAAGTGTCTCATTTCCTAATCTAATTCCCTCAGCATCACCAGACTTAATTCGGCTACATTCCATTATCCTCGTTTTGTTTTTGTTGATTTTCACCTTATATCCTCCTTTCAAGACACTGTCCATTCCGTTCAGCTGCTCTTCCAGGTCCTTTGCTGTCTCTGACAGAATTACAATGTCATCGGCGAACCTTTGTTTCCTTTGCTGCTTGCTCAATATACAGATTGAATAACATCGGGGAGAGGCTACAACCATGACTCACTCCCTTCCCAACCACTGCTTCCCTTTCATGCCCCTCAACTCTTATAACTGAATGAAATAATATAATACAAAACTGCGGCAATACGTTTCTTGGAGCACCAAATGAAAAACGTAACATGCTCTCGTTCTTAGCTAACATGGTACTGTAATTAAAATCAAGAATGAGAAAGGTTGATAAACACTGGGTAATGTTTCTGCGTGAGCTACATGTGATGGAAAGGCATATTGCTGGGATTCCACCATACAGTTAAATACTGAAGCTATGAAGGTACTACTTAACAGTCAGTCATCCGTTAATCTCTGAAGTTCTTCCGTATCCGAATCGGAGGAAACCATTTCAATAATGAAGCTTTCGTCGGCTACGGTGATAACGAGGCAACCAACAACATACTCCAAGAAGTCACATAAGCGCCGCATTTTCCCCTCTTCTTTTATGCCGTACCGTTCCTCATCCCGCCAGCATTCGGCACTGATGCGTAACAAAGCTTCGTGCACTGGTTGCAGCAGCTCTGCCAGCTTAAATAAATGCCAAGCGACGAAAGGGGGGATGGGATGGGGGGTGGGGGGACCAGGAGTTCCGTCATACCCCAGGCGCCACTTGCAGAGGGGCGCCAAATGGACTCCAAGACAAAAAAAGATGTTTCGGAAAATAAATTATTATTAGAGTAAATTTCACTTTACTATTATTTATTATATTACTGTATTTATTTGCGGAAAGGGGACGCCAATAAAATATAGTGTCGTGCTCCGGGCGCCGGGAGGAGGGGGGGGGGGCGGAAAGGGTGAAAGGACGTGAATGAAGTGTCGTGTCCCGGGCACCAGTTATGTTCGCTGTGCCACTAACTTGGATCCAGATCAGTTCTATTGGGTTAGGATTACAGCGGTACGGTAGCAAGTGCTAAAACGTAGCATTTGCACGGTATCCTCGATGCCGTGAAAATTATTGTGTTTCACGTTCCTACGATGCTTATCAGCATGGCTCGTTTGATACCACATTTTTGGTATTAAACAGTGAACGGAAGACAAATAAAAATTAACACTACTTGGCTTTTCATTTTTGTCCCAAAAGTTTAATTTGTAATGTTTTCTTAATACGAGGCGTGTTTTCGAAGTAAGTACCGTTTTGAAATTAAAAAAAGACGTGGTAAGGTATCTCAATAATTTTATTTTTACATGAAAGCCTGCACCTTAATCTACTTTTCTACATAATTTCCGTCAAAATTGACGCACTTGTCATAACGTTGTACCAGTTTTTGAATACCGTCCTCATAGAAGGCTGCCACCTGACTTGTTAACCACTGCATCACCACTGTTTTGACTTCGTCATCATCTTGAAGACGCCTACCACCCAGGTGTTTCTGCAAGTGCAGGAACAGATGGTAGTCACTGGGCGCAAGATCGGGCCTGTACGGAGGACGATCTATAGTTTCCCATCGAAAAGATGTGATGAGATCTTTGGTCTGATTCGCTACATGCGGACGGACATTGTCTTGCAGCAAAACGATGCCCTTGCTCAACTTGCCACGTCTTCTATTCTGAATTGAACGGCGCAGATTGTGCAATGTCTTACAGGAACCTGCTGCATTGATTTTCTCATTACGAGGTAGAAATTCCACAAGCAATACTCCTTTTATGTCCCAAAAAACTGTGCACATGATTTTCCGGGCAGAAATTCTTTGCTTAAACTTCACTTTCCTGGGTGAATCTGAATGCGGCCATCCCATGGACTGTTGTTTTGATTCTGGTGTGACGTAGGCCACCCATGTTTCATCTTGAAGAAACACCTCGGCGGTCAGCGTCTTCAAGACGATGACGAAGTCAAAACAGTGGTGATGCAGTGGTTAACAAGTCAGGCGGCAGACTTCTATGAGGGGGGTATTCAAAAACTTGTACGACGTTATGACGAGTGCCGCAATATTGACTGAAATTATGTAGAAAAGTGGATTAAGGTACAGACTTTCATGTAAAAATAAAATTATTGAGATATCTGAGCACGTCTTTTTTAAATTTCAAAACGTTACTTACTTAAAAAACACGCCCAGTATGTACTACGTTTGTCAACGGTGTTTTATCTAATTCCCATAACTAAGAATTTATATTTGCAATATAATCTGTTGTTTTGCATGTAGTCTAAAGTCTACATCAGGACCAGCGGCAGTCACAACGCTTCTTATTACTGGTTATACGTTGGCAATGCGTCAGTTTCGCGTAGCCAGTGGGATAGTTCTTTAACATAACCAATGACAGCCGAGCAGAGACGCAACGTATTTCTAGCGCCGAAATTGAAACCATTGTGTTGTTCGCTGTTTTTCCAGCGAGTGTCAGAAAGTGGAATGATTGAAGTGATTTAGTTCTCCACGGCGTCGTCCTTCGTTGGTGCACGCCTCATGGGTTAATTCCAGACACGAAAATGTATCAAATGTGTTGGTAAAATGAATCCGCAATTGATCTACGGGAGCATACTAAGTGGCTCAGTGTTTCTTAGTTAAATCTTGGGGGAAGGTAGATGAATCAATGTTTATTCGTAAGAGTCTATATATTAATAAACACTAATCCATCTGCGTTCTCTCGTGATTTAATTGAAAAACATTGCTCCACCTACGTCCTCCCATGATTTTATTAAAAACGCATTGATCCACTTATTCAGTGTGCTCGCGCAGACGGATTGCTCAGTAACACAGAGCAAAGAAATATTTGACTGCTTTTTCGAACATATCATGTGTTGCGACGCAGTCCCTGGTTAGCAGCTACTAGCACAGTTAAACAGCTACGACTTAAATAAGGAGCAGTTAAACTTATGATCCTTCTTCACAGCAATATTTCACTCTTTCTCATGAATGTGTAACTTCGAATCACGACGACTGCCTGCTTCTCTCACATTGGGTGTGAGACACAAACAGCTGACGCACGTTCTTTTGCTACCATCACACCTCAAGGCATCTACATCTACTTCTACATGATTACTCTGCAATTCACATTTAAGTGCTTGGCAGAGGGTTCATCGAACCACAATCATACTATCTCCCTACCATTCCACTCCCGAACAGCGCGCGGGAAAAACGAACACCTAAACCTTTCTGTTCGAGCTCTGATTTCTCTTACTTTATTTTGATGATCATTCCTACCTATGTAGGTTGGGCTCAACAAAATATTTTCGCATTTGGAAGAGAAAGTTGGTGACTGAAATTTCGTAAATAGATCTCGCCGCGACGAAAAACGTCTTTGCTTTAATGACTTCCATCCCAACTCGCGTATCATATCTGCCACACTCTCTCCCCTATTACGTGATAATACAAAACGAGCTGCCCTTTTTTGCACCCTTTCGATGTCCTCCGTCAATCCCACCTGGTAAGGATCCCACACCGCGCAGCAATATTCCAACAGAGGACGAAAGAGTGTAGTGTAAGCTGTCTCTTTGGTGGACTTGTTGCATCTTCTAAGTGTCCTGCCAATGAAACGCAACCTTTGGCTCGCCTTCCCCACAATATTATCTATGTGGTCATTCCAACTGAAGTTGTTCGTAATTTTTACACCCAGGTACTTAGTTGAATTGACAGCCTTGAGAATTGTACTATTTACCGAGTAATCGAATTTCAACGGATTTCATTTGGAACTCATGTGGGTCACCTCACACTTTTCGTTATTTAGCGTCAACTGCCACCTGCCACACCATACAGCAATCTCTTCTAAATCGCTTTGCAACTGATACTGGTCTTCGGATGACCTTACTAGACGGTAAATTACACCATCATCTGCGAACAACCTAAGAGAACTGCTCAGATTGTCACCCAGGTAATTTATATAGATCAGGAACAGCAGAGGTCCCAGGACGCTTCCCTGGGAAACACCTGATATCACTTCAGTTTTACTCGATTATTTGCCGCCTATTACTACGAACTGCGACCTTCCTGACAGGGAATCACGAATCCAGTCGCACAACTGAGACGATACCCCATAGGCCCGCAGCTTGATTAGAAGTCGCTTGTGAGGAACGGTGTCAAAAGCTTTCCGGAAATCTAGAAATACGGAATCAACTTGAGATCCCTTGTCGATGGCGGCCATTACTTCGTGCGAATAAAGAGCTAGCTGCGATGCACAAGAACGATGTTTTCTGAAACCATGCTGATTACGTATCAATAGATCGTTCCCTTCGAGGTGATTCATAATGTTTGAATACAGTATATGCTCCAAAACCCTACTGCAAACCAACGTCAATGATATAGGTCTGTAGTTCGATGGATTACTCCTAATACCCTTCTTAAACACTGGTGCGACCTGCGCAATTTTCCAATCTGTAGGTACAGATGTATCGGTGAGCGAGCGGTTGTATATGATTGCTAAGTAGGGAGCTATTGTATCAGCGTAATCTGGAAGGAACCTAATCGGTATACAGTCTGAAGACTTGCCCGTATCAAGCGATTTGAGTTGCTTCGCAACCCCTAAGGTATCTAAGAAACTCATGCTGGCAGCTGTTCGTGTTTCAAACTCTGGAATATTCCATTCGTCTTCCCTGGTGAAGGAATTTCGGAAAACTGCGTTCAATAACTCCGCTTTAGCGGCACAGTCGTCGGTAACAGTACCATCGGCACTGTGCAGCGAAGGTATTGACTGCGTCTTGCCGCTTGTGTACTTTACATACGACCAGAATTTCTTCGGATTTTCTACCAAATTTCGAGACAATGTTTCGTTGTGGAACCTATTAAAGGCATCTCGCATTGAAGGCCGTGCCAAATTTCGCGCGTCTGTAAATTTTAGCCAATCTTCGGGATTTCGCGTTCTTCTGAACTTCGCATGGTTTTTCTGTTGCCTCTGCAACAGCGTTCGGACCTGTTTTGTGTACCATGGAGGATCAGTTCCATCTCTTACCAATTTATGAGGTATGAATCTCTCAATTGTTGTTGCTACTACATCTTTGAATTTGAGCCACATCTCGTCTACATTTGCATAGTCAGTTCGGAAGGAATGGAGATTGTCTCTTAGGAAGGCTTCTAGTGACACTTTATCAGCTTTTTTAAATAAAATTATTTTGCGTTTGTTTCTGGTGGATTTGGAAGAAACGGTATTGAGCCTAGCTATAACGACCTTGTGATTACTAATCCCTGTATCAGTCATGATGCTCTATATTAGCTCTGGATTGTTTGTGGCTAAGAGGTCAAGTGTGTTTTCGCAACCATTTACAATTCGCGTGGGTTCGTGGACTAACTGCTCAAAATAATTTTCGGAGAAAGCATTTAGGACAATCTCGGAAGTTGTTTTCTGCCTACCACCAGTTTGAACAAGTATTTTTGCCAACATATCGAGGGAAGGTTGAAGTCCCCACCGTATGAGTGGAGTATTTATTTGTTACGAGACTCAAATTTTCTCTGAACTGTTCAGAGCAAGCAAGCGCTGACAGCATTCCTACACGAAATACGTAAGTACACCACTGACCCTGTTCTAGATTTTTACTTTGCATGTTATGTGTAATTATAAACAAGAAGACGTGCATTTTTCATAAAAAGATGAAAATAGTCACGCGTTAATTAGCAAATATTTGACGAACTTTTACAATTAGATGACGTAGATATTCGAACTGAACGAAAAAAACGAAAAAAAAATTAGATCAAACTAAGATTGGAGACAGCGCTGTACAGAATACCCGATAACAATTCTCCGACGCTACATATTAAGCTGCATTCGTCGTTTAGATACACGCTTTACTAAACATCGAAGGGAAACTTCAAAGCCAAGCTCCACGCGCGGCAATTAGAGCACAACTAGCGTTTAGAGATTTAGAAGTTTATGTAGGAGAGAAAAGGGAAGCGAGGTAGGAAGAGATTTCAGATACTGAATGACGTGATGGACGATACAACGTACAGCATCCTTAAGAAGGAAGCAATGGATCACGGAAAATGGAGAGGCAAAGGACCTACTAATACAACAGAAAACTGATGATAATGATGAGCGTTTACAGAGACTGTCGTTTTACACGATCTTTGAAATAAAAACTAAGTAGTTGAAGCATCATTAGATAAACCTTGACGGCTGTTAATACATTAGAATATCTCGAACTTTCATTTACAGTAACAAAAAAGCAATACATAAATAGGATCTACTTCTAAGAGCGTAACAGCACCGGTGTACGTGTGCTATGGTTGTTGACCAATCATCGTGTTCGTGCTTGTTTACCCCAATTTCATTATTATGATGAACTAAGTATACAAGTTATTTTAATGACTATCGATTGTGCGTGGCGCCATCTGTTTACCGAAGTGCGTACTACACTTTCGCGTCATCTGAGATCTGACTAAGGATAAATGAACAGGGTAGAGGGACGGACCATCTGTAAGACATTCTATAGTGCAGGCAAATAACTGTCAGACCACGCGCCAAGTGTTCATAGACCTGTACACCTCGCTTTCCTGCTGTATAGCTACCTAGAGTGATCATTAAAAATTCATGCGACTGTGGAAATAAAGAGCGAGCCTATCAGTTATTTCTCTGTGGCAGTTACTTTTCACTCACAGTCCCTTCTGTATGGAGGTTACAGGCTACACTGCAGGTAATCTGGAAGTTGATAAACGTGTCTCGGATTCCAGTGGGTAATGGAAGACGATTATTTTTACAGAGACGGCAGATTTTGGCGTGAAATAAGTATTTCCGTACGTCTACTGAAATAGCCGCTAGCCGTTAGGGGTTTCCACAAAACTGATTTCAGATTTACTCCCTGATGAGCTTGATAACTGATACTTCCAACATAACGCAGAAAGGGATGGCAATGCAGTACTTTACGTATTAACTTTCTTTCTTGTGTGGTGTGTCGTGGAAGGCGTTTGCTTCTCAGTCTAATGTTGGTACAAACCGATTTTAAACTAACTTCCAGATGAGCTAGAGACTCCAATCTTTCGACATAGCTCACAACCGGATAACAGTATATCATTAACTCGCTTTCGTGTTTCGTATGTAGCGGAGGGCAGTTTGTGTACCACTGCTATTTGCTCCTTTTCCTGTGGCAGTTGCGAATGTTTTGCGATCAGAACTATTGATGGTAAGCCTCCGTATGAGCTCTAATCTAATTTTTATCTTCACGGCACTCTCGCATTATGTATTTAATAGGCAGCAATATATTGGTTGACTCACATGAACAAAAACTGAAATCAACCTGGAATTTACGAAATAGCTCTGTCGCAGTCTGATCAAAATGTTTGAAATCATTTGAAAAATTTCACACACACACACAAGACTAAAAACCAGAAAATAACCACTTAAATAAGAAACGTTTTTAACGTAATACGATTTTAAAATAGACTAAGAATTTAACATAATTTCTCATGGCCCCTACAGATTCCTAAAATTTCCTGAAGATTTCTGCTTGTGAATTTTTAAAAGTTATCGCACTACTTGTATAATTTAAGACGAGAAACGTGGGGTACATGGAATAGATAATAGTAACAGAGCAGCTGTCGTTTTCGAAAAATCACACAAAATTTCACTTCATTGACATTGCAGTGAAATTGTTGGTGAGTTTAGTGAAATACACTATGTGGTCGTAAGTATCCGGACACCTGGCTGAAAATGACTTACAAATTAGTGGTGCCCTCAATCGGTAACGCTGGAATTCAATATGATGTTGACCCACCCTTAGCCTTGATGACAGTTTCCACTCTCGCAGGTACACGTTCAGTAAGGTGCTGGAAGGGTTCTTGGGGAATGGCAGTCCATTCTTAACGGAGTGCTGCACTGGTATCGATGTCGGTCGGCGAGGCCTGGCACGAAGTCGTCGTTGCAGAACATCGCAAAGGTGTTTTATAGGATTCAGGTCAGGTCTCTGTGGAGGTCAGTCCATTACAGCGATGTTATTGTCGTGTAACCACTCCGCCGCAAGCCGTGCTTTATGAACAGGTGCTCGATCGTGTTGAAACATGCAGTCGCCATCTTGGAATTGCTCTTCAACAGTGGGAAGCAAGAAGATTCTTAAAACATCAGCGTAGGACTGTGCTGTGATAATGCCAAGCAAAACCACGAGTGCAAGCCCCTTCCATGAAAAACACAACACCATAATACCACCATCTCCAAATTTTACTGTTGGCACTACACACGCTGGTAGATGACGTTCATTCGGCATTCGTCACGCCCACACCCTCCCATCGGATCGCCATATTGTGTACCGTGATTTGTCTCTCCACACAACGTTTTTCCACTGTTCAATGATCGAATCTTTACGCTTTACGCTTTTGGAGTATGGAAATCTCGCGTACAGACGTATGATACAAGTGACATCCAATCACCTGACCACGGTCCGCCCCCGGTAGCTGAGTGGTCAGCGCGACAGACTGTTAAGCCAAAGGGCCCGGGTTCGATACCCGGCTGGGTCGGAGATTTTCTCCGCTCAGGGACTGGGTGTTGTGTTGTCCTAATCATCATTTCATCCCCATCGACGCGCAAGTCGCCGAAGTGGCGTCAAATCGAAAGACTTGCACCAGGCGAACGGTCTACCCGACGGGAGGCCCTCGTCACACGACATTTCATTTTTTACCTGACCACGTTCGAAGGCCGTGAATTCCGCGGAGCGTCCCATTCTGCTCTCTCACGATGTATAATAACTACTGAGGTCGCTAATATGGAGTACCTGGCAGCAGGTGGCAGCACACTCCACCTAATATGAAAAACGTATGTTTCTACGGATGTCCGGATACTTTTGATCACATAGTGTATTTACGCATCTCTCACCCATTGCATGTGTTCCAAATTTTTATTTTTATTTTTACAAGTATGGTCATGGCTATTAGAAATTCACAAGAACAAAGTTGCAGTACTACCTGTGCGGGGTGGGAAACTGTATGGGGCTAGGAGGAATTATTTTCTACCTTTAAGTGTGTTTTAAAAAGCTGTTATAAGTAATGCCACACGTAAGATATACACAACAGAGTGAAAAATTAAGACTCTGGCGGTAGATAGAAACATTTAGTAGAAATCGAGCAGTTCTTTCAAATCTCTCATAAAACTTTATTATTATTAAAACGAATCTATCACGTTACAGCTATTACTGCGTACCCTACTTTACGGCCCAACACTTATTGCAGTACATGAACAGCACAGGAAATTATGCTTCGAATTTTGCCGACAGTATTCAGCTTACATATTAATTTACACTTGCAAACACACGTCTTTAACATTTTACTTTTAATAGTTAAAAATAAAATAAAAAACAGTCTCGATGGCGTTTCCAGATTTTTCGTTAGCATCCGGTTTCGGCACTTTCGTCAGATCATCTTCAGGCTTTTGCCCTCCGTTTTGGCCGCCGGTGGCGGCAGATGGAGCGAGGTCCGTAGAAGTGAGGATGTCACTGAGGATCAAGAATCTAAGATGTCACCGTGGGTCTCACTCCGTCTGCAGCCGCGAGCACCTACAAAGGCGGGTAATTGCCTGAAGATGGTCTGAGGAAAGGATCGAAACGGGTTGCTAACGAATAAAAATCTGGAAACGCAATCTAGACTTTTTTACTTGATTTTTAGCATTTTATACCGAGCGTTGCCTTGCACCAGTTGCAGAACGCGTTCTAAGATTTTACTTTTAATAGTGCTGTGACAAAATTCCTTATAGTTTCTGTAGAAGCTTCGAGAATTACATTGCCAATTGTGACCGAGGACCTTTATACACGTAAGAAGGACACCGATAACCCTTCAGAGATCAACTGAAATGTAACGGACGGTTAATCGGCTCGATTCATCCGATGCTCTTAGCTGTTCCAGTACCCGCAGTTTTAATTATACTGAGAAACTAAGCTGATGAATTACATATACTGAGTTAGTTAACTGTGCCTCGGTATGGCAAATTCGGCACTTAAAAAAACTGACAGCTACAAACAACTGCTGAAAAAAAAAAAAAAGGTTCAAAAGGCTCTGAGCACTATGGGACTTAACATCTGTGGTCATCAGTCCCCTAGAACTTAGAACTACTTAAACCTAACTAACCTAAGGACATCACAAACATCCATGCCCGAGGCAGGATTCGAAGCTGCGACCGTAGCAGTCGCGCGGTTCCGGACTGCGCGCCTAGAACCGCTAGACCACCGCGGCCGGCAACTGCTAAAAGAAACTGGTACAAAAAACTAACAGTAACTGTGACAACTGATACTCCGAAATAACCGTTTGGTCCACCTCTAGTGCATAATAGAACAACTTCTTTGAATCAAGAGCGGGGAAGCTCAGTGATCAAATTGTGTACTATACGTACCTGTGATTCCAAAGTATTAGTCCCATTCAGCATGTAACGAAAAAGTCAATTTTTGTAACTTTATCTGTGTAGGTATCATCTTAGCTTTCAGTGCATTCGTTATGGATGTAAATTTACGGGGAACACTATTTTACAAACAGCTGTTTCGAAGATTTGGCAGGTTGTTCGTTTCTGGGAAAATGACTTAGTCTCCAGATATAAGTGCCATATTTGTAACTGTCCAGTTCTCAAAAAACAACTTTCTCAACACTTAAAACCATTTTTACGATGGCGGGATGTCACTGAAAAGCTAAAGTATTCACACACTACCCAGCAACAGTTCTAATGTATACCTGCCAAAAATCGAGTAATTTGTGGCGCCCATTTTGAAACATAATGCGGAAATCATGTACTAACCTATTACGCAACATCATTCGACATTTGATTCCTCGTCACGTATACTGTTGATTTTCACCATCTCGGAAATATTTACATTCGTTCTGTCGTTTACATGAAGTGTTTCGTAAATCTCACTACGGAAAGGAACAATTTTGGAAGCAGATCGGCAAACCTGAAGATAGGTAACTATTTGTTTCAAATATAAATTAATTTAGTTGGCCGAGTTGATAATTAATATCAGTAATCTACAGTGGTACTGGTATTCAGACATGCTACAAACAGACTATGATACGTGTAGCTGAAGAGCCGTAACTCTACACAAAGCTTCTGCTTCACGAATTACACAACGATACCATGATTACAGTTAGCTTGTCGAAGGATAGCTGTAGTTGATTGATTCCGAGTATTTGTCGAAGACAAATATTGATAATGAGGAGTTATTTGGGAAAGACAGGGTGCACGGAATAGAGCTTTATGTATTTCTGCCAGTAATTAGGACTCGTAAATCCGTCGACACTGAAGAAGAGTGTGAAAGTTATGCTTTGGTGCTTGCACTATTGCCGGACACATCTGCAGCATAAATTAAAACTTCAGAAATGGGGCCTACGTGCTTATTGTTTTATTGCGAGGTAGAGGGCACCGAGTGCTGTAGTACGTCATTTTGTGCCAGTCTCCTCATCTTATTACCAGTACGCACTTTGATGTATGTTTCCCCCAACGTTTTTTGCCCTTATGGCTCCCTCTCTCATCATGTAAGTTATTCCCTGATGTGTCACCGCCATCTTGCAGTTACTGTCTTCTATATACCGCTTTTGCCGTCGATTTTTTGGAGAATCTTATGTTACTAGTTCCTCTGAATTGCACATCTTTCTACATTTCGTATGAAATGCTTCGATTCTCTTCCTTCCCAATATTTTCACAAACTATGAGAAGCATCCCAAAGTGCTGTGACTCAGAGGGTCGTTCTCAGAAATTTGTTCCCACTTAATGCTTATTTGATGGAAGAATTCTTTTAATGAGGAGAGCCCTTTTAGCCTATGCTGCCCTCTCTCTTAAAACCTACTTGACCGGAATATGTCAATTTCGCTCCCAAAGCAGAATTCCTTCACTTCACGGACTACAACGTCGCCAGTTTTGATGAAACCGCTGTCGCTAATCGTACTTTTACTGGTATTGAAACCCTTTGTCGTTTCCTGGTTTACTTTCAAGACGTCCTCTATTTCACCCACATTTCACTCAGATTACCAATGTCACTACCGAATCTTCTCACTTCTTTGAACCTGAATTTTAATCCCAACTTCGGATATTTTCTTCCATTTAGTACTTCTCTGATGTGCAGATTGAACATTCCAGTACTTCTTTCTTTGTCTTACAGTCTTACTGTTCCCTCTTGGTTACTGTAAATATTGTGTATTCACTGTGTTTACGTAAAGCGCGTATTTATTTGTCTGTCTAGCGTTGATTAAGATGTACTGCGAGTAACCTCGAATATAAATGTATAAGTCACAAGTCCACAACATTGGCGAATGTATGTATTCTTTAAAACTGTCAACCGCAAATCTTCCTTTACATTTCTGAGGTTGTCTCTTCATTATTTTATCACTACTATTATCTAACGTTACGAACTACAAAAGCTTATATGCTGATTTCACAATGGTTGCCACGTACCTTAGTCCTGGCCCTTAATTTACCGTTTCCTCAGACATATAACATTCATATAATCTATGATGTTAAGGAAATGTTATCCAGTCCTCCGAGAGGTCCTCGCCCTTGAGTTTGTTCTGCACAATTCTCCTGTAGTTCCCTGTCTTCCAGAGCTGGAAGTGCATGTTCAGTCCAACTAAACCTCATTATGTTGATTTTGGATATGATGTGTAACAGTCGGTCTAAATCACTGACCTCCATGTTTGTCTGTTTTTCCCATTCTACTGTGGTTTTTCTTGGGTTTCTCCAAATAAGTTTCGCAAAATTTTCTTTTTGAAGATTTTCAGTTTTTAAGTTCTTGATTTTTTTGTATCTCCAGGCCTCATTAGCGCAAATCAGGACAAGTTGACAAGAGTTTTGTGGATGCGTCTCTTTGAATTTCTTGAGATAAGTTTGTTTCTATTTTATCCAGCTACACGGTTTCTGTATTCTACTATTATTAATTCCTTGCCACTGCCGTCTGTAGTTAACATACATTTTTAGAGATAAGTACTGCAATATTTTATCGTGAGACGCTAAAGTGTTCAGTTTTAACAGCATTGGTTGGTTGGTTTTGGGGAAGGAGACCAGACAGCGAGGTCATCGGTCTCATCGGATTAGGGAAGGACGGAGAAGGAAGTCGGCCGTGCCCTTTGAAAGGAACCATCCCAGCATTTGCCTGGAGTGATTTAGGGAAATCACGGAAAACCTAAATCAGGATGGCCGGACGCGGGATTGAACCGTCGTCCTCCCGAATGCGAGTCCAGTGTCTAACCACTGCGCCACCTCGCTCGGTACTGCTTTAACAGCATTAATTTACAGTCATGTTACAAGAAAGCTACAGTATAATATTCCAGCGAGTGCATTAATTTATTGATTCTCTCCTAAAATTACTACTACTGCTAATTCTTTGATTTCCTCCCATCAATAGTTTTTCATCCATTATGCCTTTGAATAAATTACATGAAAAATTTGGCTTAATATATTTACTTCTCTCTCACTTAATAAACAGAAAAAAACCTTAGCAGTAATTTAGAATGTGGAATTATATGTGAGTGACATCAGTCTTACCGATGTAAATCCATGTCATGTGACATGTGTAGCACGTGTCATGTCTCGACCAGTATGTGGCACATATTGTTTCTCTCCCCAGTGTCCATAATTTCAGGTGAGGCAGTTTAAGAAATAGCTCATCACTGTTTCTGCCATAAGCAAATTATGGGTCAAATTGACTCTATGACTCATAACATAATAGTTAGTTGAGTTATGCTTAATTTACGCCAACGGCCTATTTATTGTGTAGTTACGTTTATAACATAAACCAAAGACCTTCAAAAATGGCTGATTCTGTATACGTGTAAATAGTGTATATTAAGGCGCTGATTGGATGGCTTGACATTAGACTGGAAGTGCTAAGACATAAGCTATTACCACAATATTAAAAAAAATAAAAACTGAATGGAATGTTGTACTTACCCACATTGTATCATAGAATTAAACGAAGGAAAAATTCATCAGGAATAATATTTTGTCAGGGTAGCGTCTATGAATAATAATCTATGATCTATGTGCAGTTGCTTCAGTTGAATCACATTAATTAAATCATGTTATTGAATGGGAGTGTTGGCGTCTGTATCCAAGTATTTTGGCCCTCTACAGCGTCTGAGATGTTCAATTTCATTAACACTCAGTTTATGAAATTCATTTAAAATGAAGTAAATCAGTCTTCTATTCACAACCAAGTAAACTTGTCTTTTCGTATCATAGGTTTGGTGGAATCGGTGGGTCGATGCTGCTGCTACAAAACCTGTTGTCTCATTCCGCATGAAACAAGGTTCTGTTTGCAAATAAATGTTAGCAACATTATCTTTGCCTTGACAGTTTACAGCTCAGGCTGAATCTGTTTGGAACGTAAGCCTCTCAATCTACTCTTGTTTTCCCAACAACTATGTATGTTAACTCTCGTATAGGGCTCGCCTCTTTTTTCAATACACCCCTCCACACTTTTCAACCATCAATCCCTTGCTCTTCCTCTTGTGCGTTTCCTTTCTATCTACATGTCATATATCCTCTCGGGAATCTTCTTGATTTTCAATGTCTTAACCTTGCTGTTTGTGTCCTGCTCTGCACTATCTCTCACTATTTTCAATACCATTTAATTCCTTGTCCTCTCTCTCCCTGTTACTTCTGCCCTACTTCTGAGGGACTTCATTTCACATGCCCGTAACAAATTAGATCTCTTTTCTTCACTGTCCATATTTCAGATGCATGATTCAGTGGTGGGATGCAGCAACTTCTATACATTATTTCTTCACTCGTTTGTCGGACGTCGTTGTTCAAGTCTGGGCTCCATACACTCCGCAGGAATGCCTCTGCCTCTCTGTCACATTCACTGACCTCATTTCTTCCATTTTCCTATATCACATTTCCCAAGTACTTGACACTTTTCTTCAACTTAAATTGTTTACCTCGAATCCTTATTCAGGTCTGTTTTTCTTTCTAATTGTAACAAGTGCCTCACATTTATTTGTATTGAATTTCATCCCATGCTGTCTCGAAGTGTATTCCCAAGCATCCAGCTTATCTTGAATTTCCTCCTCCGTCTTTCCCCAGGTCAAGTCACTGACGAACATCACTGCTTTCCTCTTGTCTTCTCCAGTTTTTTCCTTGCACCTTAGTCATTATCTCATCCAAGACCACAATGAAAAGGAGAAGTGACAATGCACTGCCCCGTTTCACACCATTTATTTGCTGAAATCGATCCGCTTTTTAATTTCCGACTTACATAACTCACACCTCCACTGTACATCTCGTCTACTCTGCTTATTGTCCCCCTTTCCACTCGCTTCTTTTCTAGTGCTTCCCATACCTTTCTCTTATAGACGCTATTAAATGCCTTTTCTGTATAGCGAAAGGCAATCACAAGGTCTTCGTCAGTTTTACGGTGGTCCATTTGTAGTTTGCACACAACAAATATAAGGTCAGAACTTGATCTCCTAGGTTTCAAGCTAGGCTGTTCGACTGAAAAGAAGCCAAACGCGAAAACACGGATCTAATTATGACAGTGGTTTGTGTAAGTACATGAGAAATAACGGGCATGAAATAGACAAGGAAATACCATGGAATATGAGAAGTAATTGGTACGAAATAGACGAGGAAATATCATGGAATTTTATGTTGCAATCGAAAGCGTATGTTATGTTACAGTAAAACCAATTTTAAATATTTGAAAACTTTCGGTAGAGAAGCAAAATACTTTTGGTCAGAAGGACGCCGTCAGATTGTGATGTACTTTTTGCATTTGTTGTTTTTATGTTTTCGTTTCCTTCGAGGGCAAAGAGAAAATGTGAAGCGGTAGCCCAGCGTAGAGCCTGCGCCTACCGTCATGTATTTTTGATGTTCAAATGTTAAAATTCATAAGATGGTTTTCCTATTCGTAGGTAAGAGGGAGGACTCGCTGTCTGTTAATGAACGAAGGTAGACGCACGTTATTTTACAGCAAAATCGGCGGTAGCCATTTTGGTTGTGAGAATAAGTAAAAAGTCTGTATTTTTGATGTGCGTAAACGGAAGAATATAGTAGTATTTCACCAGTGAAAAACTGAGTTATTGTTCCAAATAGTATTGTAATATATAATAATCAAAGAAGCCCACCTGTGTACTTCAGAGTTATTAAGAAAATATGATTACAAAAGGAATGATGGACAAGGGAAAGATTTTGTAGGTATATATGGCGATCGGACTTAACATTATTAACTGGTAAGCATAAATCTACAACAAAAGAAAGACTATTTCGTTTATGTGGAACTAATATGAAAAGATTCTTTACCCATTTGCAGGCTTAGCTCAGCTTATTGTGCTTGTCCGACACGCCGAAAAATTAATCTTATTATTTCCATATATCTAAACATTTAATATTTTTTTGTTATATTATAAGATTTAGACAGAGTTCTTAATACCTCTCTGTTGCTGTAATGAGAGCGGCATATTTTTTAGACTCACGTAGCACATATTCCTCAGCCATGTCATAGTATTTGAGGAAGATTTTGTAGGTCTTAGCGTAGATAAGAAAGATTAAAACTTTATGGACGTTTAGCGAAGCAAAAGTTGTGCGAAATAATTCTATATGTTATCATTACTTGACATTGTCAAGAGGAGACCGATCTCTTACTATGAAAAATATAGTCGTCTTGTGACAAAAGTTTTATTTGTCCAGATCGCAGTAGTTAAACATGTAGACGACTAGCTTCAGAAATTTTATTTGTCACCTTCAGATTATCTACACGCATCAAATATTGTGCCTCTCTGTGTGATGCACTGTCATCTAGTCATGAACATGCAGGAAGTCAATATGATGGAGCAGAAGCACCAGTGTCACAATTGACATCAAAAAATAACACCGTAATTTTGGTAACCACTCAGAAGTTTCAGTCAGCTGTCAGCACTGACAGAGCCAGTACTGCCTTACGCACCAGTGTAACATCATACATCAAATAACAAAACCATAATTTAGGTAAACACTCAGAAAAGTTCCAGTCAACTGCCAACACTGAAAGAGCCAGTAATGCCTTACGTGCCAAATGTATTTTATCAGTAACGTTTGTGAATGGTTAGCACAGTGATTGTTTATTACTTGATGTGTAATGCTACACTGATGCGTCTGCTACAGCGAGTTGATCTCCTGAATGTTCATGACTTGATGATGGTCTACTACATCGAGCGACACAGTATTTGATTTATGGAGATTATCTGAAAATGGCAATTAAAATTTGCCGAAACTAATTGTCTATATGTGTAATTACTGCGATCTAGGCAAATAAAACTTCCCAAAGAAGACGATTGTATATTTCAGTTCCAAATCTATTGTATGAAAACTATCCAGAACAGATGCCTCGGAAACCAAACATTATAGAAACTAATTCTTAATAAAGAAGCCTAATCTCTGGCGACGTTCACATTCAAACTGGGACCGTAATCACCTTGAAGTACTAGTAACAAACATTACCAAGCTACATATTATTAGAAAACAATCAATACTAGATGTTTGAGTAACGGAGGGCTACTGAGCCAATCGTAAAGAACCATAGTCAAATCCTACCTCAGTGCCTTCCCCAAAATAGTAGGGGAAGGCGGGGCAAGACGGGGAGGTGGGGTAAGATGGGGAAGGGCTATAAGCTACAGTTAGAGTGCTGCCATCTGTGGATAGCTACGTCAACATCATCAATACACAGGTCCCAATGTGTTGACATTGCTGAGCCTTAGTTTCGCGGCGGTTTCTGTGAGCTTTGCAAGGTACGTACAATTGTGATACTGATTTGCAAAGTTTTACACCTTTCGAGGTCCTGAAACATGTGTTTCGTGAATATTTGTCCAGACTGTATATATAGTACTGAATAGTACGTCTTATTAACAGTTAACTGCTGTGTCAGTAGTCAACGTTCAATAAATAGTGTTCATGTAGGCGTAACATAGACAGCATGGTAGGGGGCAAGACGGGGATGGGGCAAGATGGGGAGCTTCCCTGTCTCGCCCCTACTATTTGTTCAACCATTACGTTCTTATCGCCTCATGTGTTTACCTCGCTGCGGGTTTTGAACACGTAAATTATGCGTTGAATACAATTGCAAATAGAATGGTATTCGTTATTCCAACGTTTCCTAATTAATTACAAAGTATGCCTTAGGCTATATGGTGAATAAAAATACAAAAAACGTGCAGAGTCAGTATTCTTGCTATGCTTTAACTACTGACTATTGGAAATGTGGTATTTACTGTATAATATAGATTACCAGGAATGATCTGACGCAATAGTACGTTCCACGTGTTTTATTTCAGATGGTTCGCAAGTATCGGCGACAAACGTCTAGGCAAGATTGGTCATTGGAGTCAATGGAAGGAGCTGTAAATGCTGTTATGGAAGGTCATATGGGTTCTTTCAGGGCTGCTCGATAGTTCAACGTGCCACAGAAATATGTTTTTCAGCGTCGGGGTGCCCACGGCAATTGTGCAGGGACAGAAAGTGATGATGACGAGGCTGTCCACACTTGTGTACTATGTGAAAGTAAGAGGCATAAATAAGACGTAATACCTGATCCTACAATTCGTAGAACAATGTTTCGAAACCTTATCGTCACATGATTTCGTTATTCCAGTCCTTATTTAAGCTTTAGAGATGAATTCATGCTAGTTCCCCATCTTACCCCGCATATGAGGCAAGATGGGGAATTGGTAGTTTATGTTTCAAATCGAGATATTTCTAACTAAATGTAACAAGTTTGCAGGTTTCTTTGCGTGCTGTTGTAATTCAGTGGTTAAATAAACAAATGATAATCAAACCTACTTGAATTTGTTTATTTTTCTCCCTTTCGTAAGGGTTTGAAGTTAGCTTCCCCATCTTGCCCCGCCTTCTCCTACATATTATTTACTAGTACAGCTATTCAAATGAACTTAAGTCATTGTGAAACATCTAATAATGGAAGACGCCAGAACGCGGAACATGCAAAACAAAAGCCGATATACTGAATTTACAAAGGAAACTAAAAGATCGAGGAACAATCCTTTATAAAGATGAATATATATTGTTTCCACGACACTTGATTAATCACTCCACATGTGATCGTGAATCTGAATGATCACATATATTTCGGTTACAAAAATATCTATGCGAAAAAAACAATATGGAAGCAGGAGGAAAATGATAACGTGGGAAGGAAATGAAAGAATGTTGAGAAGATATAAAACAGCAAAGAGGGAGCATGATTCAGTCTGGAAGAAAGTCCTCTTCGTCATACGAAACTAAAAGAAATATCTTAGAAAATGTACTACCTAACGCGGTCACATGAACCACGGTGGACACGGTCTATGGTAAACCCTATGGCGGTACGAAGGAACAAAACTGTGGCAGTCAACTCTCAGCTGAATAAAGTATCGAATATGACGATAATAATCTGTTTCTAAATCAACACTCATTTCCCACATTAATGCTTCCTCCGCTTACCCTTCTCTGCGTGACTACGAATGACGTGTAGCTGTCTTTATTTGTATTGAAAATGAAGGACATGCGAGAGGCCTCGTCGTATTTGTCTTCCAGGTAGGACACAGGTATTCTGTTACACTCACTAACATATAGGTGTCGTTGTGCCAGTACAGTTTTATTGTTCAAGTCGCGAGTTCGTCGTAACTGGTAATGTAGCTAAGACTCTAGATTCAACTACATGATCTGATAACTTCCCAGTTAGGGATGCCAATAACTTACGAGTTTATTTACAACACACTGAGCGGGTACAGCTGTAAACAGCTAGGAAGACGTTTTTCATATGTTAGATTAAAAAGTTACTCGTTTCACCGCTCATGTTGGAATCAGTCACAATCCTAATACATTATGTGTTGTAGAAACTATGCTACAAAAAGTATACACACTTACTCTGTTCCTGTGTGCTTTGCACACCTTCTTCTCACCCCATTTCTTACGCCATGCCTGATTTACTGTAATCCCAGCCGAACTATGGAGTGAATCTTCGGAAGAATATTATGACTTAAAAGCCGGGAATATCGTACCCTATTACATTTTACAAAGGGGTATTTATTTGTTTTCAAATATTTTATATCTCTGTCTACCTGTACATATCAAAGTGTACAACATACGTTGACGTCTTCCGGAGACGTGCCTCACCGAGATCAATTTCTGAGCATCTTTCAATAGTAGCCCAAATGTGATATTCATAAAAACATAAAAGCACGTCTAAGAAAGTTTTTACAGTTACCTTATTTGGTGCAATACAGTTATGGCACTAGCTCTTTCCGATTCTCGTTGTCTCTTAGCGTATCAGCTGACACTAGGCATGCTAGCGAAAAACACGATTCCATTGGTCCGCCCAAATACTGATAAATTACTGCACGACATTCTGCTATAGTATAGTTCCCTCTCAGTGTCAATCCAGATTCGTGAAGACTGTTTTAGAAAAGACTGCACGATATTTTTACTGTGGAACTGCTTGCAAAGACAACACGGAATACTAAAGGTGAATATAACCAAAACATTACCAAAGGATGTAGCGACTGTACAGTAGTAATCAATATCCTTTCTAGCTGAATTACAGAAAAAACAACTACATCGTAATTTCTTCACAAGTCGCTGTTCGGCGTTCGACGTTGGGTGCTTCTCAGGAATGTTATTAGCCACTCTTATTCCTGTTACATTCGCGAATGGAACGAGAAAAAGGTAGCTGACTAAATACCTTCTTATGAACGCTAACCTTTGTTATCTTATTGTCATGATCGATACTGGAGACTGCTTGTGAAAATAAACAAGCTCTATTAAAATACACATTTATTCCCCTGCCCATATGCTAGTCATGTTGACATGTAGTATACACAAACAAAAACTTCAAAAATCCATGAACGTGATATAATGAAAAAAAGGATGTTCCATGTCCAGTCCAGTATTAATCTTTAGAACATATAAAGTACAAGACTTGATACAAGCAACTGCTGTCGTAAATATTTCCGTAAGAAAGTTAAGTGACCACCTGCACGTAATGCGTCGTGGGCACCCAGATGGGCGACAGTCGCCTGGAAAGAAGTCATTAGTGAGTGCCTTCAGAGGCACAGGTGAAAAAAAAGAGGCCATTATCCTCGCTATTGACATTCCTTTGTAGAAAGCATCGCAAAAAAACGACACGGTCGAACTTGAAAACATATGATTATACTGTGGAGCTCTTAATTTATGATATTTACTAAAATGCCTAATGAAACGATGAGAAACATTTCACGGCTATTGTCTTGCTAATTGAGAGAAATGCCATATGGCTTGCTTTATGTATTTATTTACTCATTTTGTTTAATATCTAGTTTCTAGCTGCACTGCAGCACTGGTTAAAATAAAATTTTATAGATGTACTAATATAAATATTTTCTGTCTACAGATCGAGTAAATAATATTTTTTTCAGAAAAATGAGGGAGCACAAAAAGACATTTACCTTCACAGGAACTGCATTCATAATTTTCTTTTCAAGTACTTGGTAATTTATTTTGTAGAATAAGTTGTGGTGCACCACTTTAATGACATAGATATTAAGATGTGAATAGACATTTCACTTATCTGCATTGTTGTCTTTACTGTAATATTTTTCTGCTTGAGCTTTGTCATGTTTAGATATAAGTTATTGCACTTGCTGCTGCTGTTTGCCAGGCATAGTGTTACTAAATTTCACTTTGTATTATTCTTTTAAGCCAGTTTTACTACTGATTTATTTTTCTTGTTTGCTGCTCATTGCCTTATATTAGTTGTAATTTATGCTGCTTGCTTTGCCTTTTGTTATTTTTATCATTGCTGTTTGTGTTAATTGTTTTGTGCTGCTGCATTGCCTCGTTCCTTAGTTTAGCATCTGAGCTCAGTAGATTTAAGTTAGCTTAAGAGGGGATAGACTATATAAGAAACTAACTATGATGAATCGGAAGAAATGCATTGAGAAGCTATAAGAAAATGGTTTGGCCAAAAAAGTAGTGCACAGTGGAGAAAAACTATTTTTGAAAGAGGATGTGAACAGAATACAGAAAGCATGCTTGGATAGGATTTTTTTGGTGGAAACAAATGTTGAAATAGGACGAGAGATCTATGGAATGAAGTTTTGGGTTGGACTGCAGTACCAAATGTTACACTGAAAACAAACCCTGTCCTTTCCTCCTGTGTTATTCTGCTATGTGTTTGTGCACTCTTGTGTATATGTGTTTTTCCTGTCTTTATGTGTTTATCTGATAAGAGATATGTTGTAGAATTTTTCAAATACTATGTTATTTTCTTTGTAAAGATGTTTAGACATTATTTATTCTGTTTTGTTTTAATGCTCATGTGTGAAGTTGATGTTTCGAAAGTTATTCTGATCTTTTATGTATGTACTCATGTCATAATTCCTGTAACACTGACGTATATGTTATTTCGATTCTTTTGTAAAGCCTGTACTACAAATGTTCTCTGTATTGTTATGTTCTTTAATGATGTATTTTGTACCTTTGTAATTGTATTCGTATGTTATAAAATTGTAATTGACACCAGGTCATCAAATTAAGTAACTTGTAAGTTCCATTTCACTGCACACGTTTCTGTTGGTTATAGTATATGGACAATATGTGAGAAGTAGGGACTGTTAGTGTTTGCACGTGTGTTAATAATTCAGCAAGGGACTGGATAACAGCATTGCTGGTTCTAAGGACAATTAAAAAACTTTGTGAGTGCACAAGTGGTGGTTTATGGACTTGCTATATTGTCCGCAAGACTCTTCGATGGTGATTGTGCACCTGCACATTCGCAACAGATGGCTGCTGGCCGTCTCTACAAGGACTACAGTGGGTCTGCACCTTTGATGACCCACCAATACCATTATTTCTACAAGGACTACAGTGGGTCTGCGTCTTTGCTGACTCACCAGTACCATTATTTCTACAAGGACTGCAGTGGGTCTGCGCCTCTGGTTGCCCACCAATACCGTAATCTCTACCAGGACTACAGTGGGTCTGCTCTGTGATGACCTACCTACCAATACTCTTCAAAATTTCGACTGACTCTGCTGTCGGTTTGCTCTGTTGTGGACCAATACCTGTCTGCATGTCAAGAGTCAGCACTGTCTTTCCGTTGGAAGGACAACACTACTTCTTCAAGATTGCATGGAAATCCACTACTTCCGTGTGCATTTTCTTTTACTGCTCAGACTTTGAGAAAAACACTGCAATGTTACTGTAATGAATGATCAGTACTGTCTTTATGGACTGTGAGAAAATTTTAGCTTTTGACCAAGATTGTATCAAGAAGTGTGTGCATTTGATATCTTTCTTACTGTAATTATGAAAAATTTTTTTCAAATCTGTATTGGCCAGTGCCCAAAACAATTTGTAAAATGTTTTTGTGGGGAGCATGGGGGCTATGTAAGTAGGCTGTTTATGTTTTCTTATTGGCAACGTTACGTAACGCTCTGTATGAAAATCACTGGCTGTGCTGTTTGCAGTATGTGGCTAGTTTGCATTGTTGTCTGCCATTGTAGTGTTGGGCAGCGGCAGCTGGATGTGAACAGCGTGTAGCGTTGCGCAGTTGGAGGTGAGCCGCCAGCAGTGGTGGATGTGGGGAGAGAAATGGCGGAGTTTTGATATTTGTAAGAATGGATGTTATGAACTCCTATATATATTATGACTTTTGATGACTATTAAGGTAAATACACTGTTTGATCTCTATCAAAATCTTTCATTTGCTAACTATGCCTATCAGTAGTTAGTGCCTTCCGTAGTTTGAATCTTTTATTTAGCTGGTAGTAGTGGCGCTCGCTGTATTGCAGTAGTTCGAGTAACGAAGATTTTTGTAAGTGATTTGTGAAACGTATAGGTTAATGTTAGTCAGGGCCATTCTTTTGTAGGGATTTTTGAAAGTCAGATTGCGTTGCGCTAAAAATATTGTGTGTCAGTTTAAGCCCAGTCACGTGTATAATTGTTCAAAAGGGGACGTTTCAGTAATAACAAAGACCCAGGCGCTTTTAGAACATGCAAAAGGGAATAAAAAGATATTTGGAACTAGCGAGACACGAACCAGCACAACGCTGCTTCGTAATTCAGCGTCTCTATTCATTACAATACGTAGAACTTCTGCAATACACGACTATGTTTTGTATCTTACCCTCTCCTGAAGATTTCGTGTGGCAATATGTTACACACAGACTTTTAATTTTAACGAATTGTACCAAGAACTACCCGTTTATGATGGATATTCAGTGTGCCACTGCGCTGAAACTTGATGCTTTCATAATGATGTTGTAACACGAAATTTCTGTAACCACCAATATGACATTGCACATCATTTTATTACAAAACTTGCACAAATAACGACGCATTTTCGAGAGGGCCCCACTGTGCTGTTGCTTGGAAACGGTATGTTCAAATGGCTCTGAGCACTATGGGACTCAACTGCTGAGGTCATTAGTCCCCTAGAACTTAGAACTAGTTAAACCTAACTAACCTAAGGACATCACAAACATCCATGCCCGAGGCAGGATTCGAACCTGCGACCGTAGCGGTCTTGCGGTTCCAGACTGCAGCGCCTTTAACCGCACGGCCACTTCGGCCGGCAAACGGTATGTATTTATTGTACTGAAGTGATTATATAATACCCACAAAGTATGAGCTTCAACTGGAAACGATGGTATCCAGTTCGGTTTCTCTCGACCCTGTACTGAAAGTAGAGATGACTCACATGTGACACAGTTGACATTATTGTGCCTGATATTGCTCTGCACTTTCGGAACGACTGTACAGCGAAACTTTTTCCACGCTATGACGTCAGAAACTCCGTGCGCTCAAAGCCGCGTCCACACTTGCGCCCCATGAACCCCGATCGGTGCGGGAGCCGCACGCGCGTCGCTCGCCTTTCGTTTGTTGGAATTGTGGGTTGCAACGAACCTCCGGCGATCCACAGGAAACTCACGAACATATAAGTATTCAGTTTGCAGCCAAGCTGTAAACATGTCTACGCGACGGGAAAATCTCGGGGGATTATGGTGATGAGTGGTGCGGCAAGTTTGTCGAAAAACAAAACGAAACGTCGACGTTGGTGGCATACTGAACTTTATAAATAAAGAAATAATGTAGAACTTATGATAGATTTGAAGTCACAACAAATAAGTGGTCAATATAAAAATTTCTGTCGAATGTCACCTTCTGACTTCGAAAATCTGTTGCAGAAGATTGGACCACATATTTCGAAAGAGGACACTAATTTCCGCACGCCAATTTTCGCTAAAGACACGTGAGCATTAATATTTGTTGTACAAAATTTGTTTACTTCTTGTTTATAATTCACTATGTATTTGTCGTAAGATCCTGACCAAATAAGCAATGGTGGGCGCGGATAAAAAAAAAATTGACTGATCTACTATTTCTGTTATATATACAGGGTGGTGGTCCATTGATAGTGACCGTGCCAAATATCTCACGAAATAAGCATCAAACGAAAAAACTACAAAGAACCAAACTCGTCTAGCTTGAAGGGGGAAACCAGATGGCGCTATGGTTGTGGTATACAACACTTCTAACAAACACCGAACAACGCGCTCCAGTACGCGGCCGCCAAATACATCGCTGGCCGCACTTCTCTGGGCGGCCCGCTGCTTCCATCGCTGGCCGTCTTTACAAGCACGCTCCCTTACGTGGCCGAGAAATACATCGCTGACCGCACTTCTCCGTGCGGCTCGCGGCTACCATCGCTGGCCGCCTTCGCGCGCGCGCGCGCGTTTGTCAGCACACAGCAATTGGCTACGCCAGGAAACATTGCGATTGGTTTTCCCTGGAAAACAGCGACCCCAGCCGACGGCTCCATTAACTAGCAAGCCTTATATAAACCCGGCCGCCGCCGCAAACGACAGTTCTCATCGGGAAGTGCAGTACGCCGTGTTCCAGCTGCTTGTGGATGACTCGCCGCACCACTCGAGGTTACATGGCTGCTCGACGGAAAATCTTGCGACTTCACCTGGAGAGACTGAACTTCACTGGACTTGGGAATAACTACGGGACGGGCACCCCACGATGCACATTCGGACATTGGTATAACCAAACTTTAATTCTGCATTACTTCTGAGTGTGAGCCTGGCTAGACGCTTGGCTAACATAATTGTTAAAAAGTGATTTATGATTTAATAAACCAGGCTGAAGAGGTTATTGTGTTATTCCTGGTTATAACAGGTTGGCCCGCTAAATGGCGCTGCCATAGGTCAAACGGATATCAACTGCGTTTTTTTAAATAGGAACCCCCATTTTATATATATATATATATGGAGAAATGGAGAAAAGAACACATTGACACCGGTGTGTCAGACCCACCATACTTGCTCCGGACACTGCGAGAGGGCTGTACAAGCAATGATCACACGCACGGCACAGCGGACACACCAGGAACCGCGGTGTTGGCCGTCGAATGGCGCTAGCTGCGCAGCATTTGTGCACCGCCGCCGTCAGTGTCAGCCAGTTTGCCGTGGCATACGGAGCTCCATCCAGTCTTTAACACTGGTAGCATGCCGCGACAGCGTGGACGTGAACCGTATGTGCAGTTGACGGACTTTGAGCGAGGGCGTATAGTGGGCATGCGGGAGGCCGGGTGGACGTACCGCCGAATTGCTCAACACGTGGGGCGTGAGGTCTCCACAGTACATCGATGTTGTCGCCAGTGGTCGGCGGAAGGTGCACGTGCCCGTCGACCTGGGACCGGACCGCAGCGACGCACGGATGCACGCCAAGACCGTAGGATCCTACGCAGTGCCGTAGGGGACCGCACCGCCACTTCCCAGCAAATTAGGGACACTGTTGCTCCTGGGGTATCGGCGAGGACCATTCGCAACCGTCTCCATGAAGCTGGGCTACGGTCCCGCACACCGTTAGGCCGTCTTCCGCTCACGCCCCAACATCGTGCAGCCCGCCTCCAGTGGTGTCGCGACAGGCGTGAATGGAGGGACGAATGGAGACGTGTCGTCTTCAGCGATGAGAGTCGCTTCTGCGTTGGTGCCAATGATGGTCGTATGCGTGTTTGGCGCCTTGCAGATGAGCGCCACAATCAGGACTGCATACGACCGAGGCACACAGGGCCAACACCCGGCATCATGGTGTGGGGAGCGATCTCCTACACTGGCCGTACACCACTGGTGATCGTCGAGGGGACACTGAATAGTGCACGGTACATCCAAACCGTCATCGAACCCATCGTTCTACCATTCCTAGACTGGCAAGGGAACTTGCTGTTCCAACAGGACAATGCATGTCCGCATGTATCCCGTGCCACCCAACGTGCTCTAGAAGGTGTAAGTCAACTACCCTGGCCAGCAAGATCTCCGTATCTGTCCCCCATTGAGCATGTTTGGGACTGGATGAAGCGTCGTCTCACGCGGTCTGCACGTCCAGCACGAACGCTGGTCCAACTGAGGCGCCAGGTGGAAATGGCATGGCAAGCCGTTCCACAGGACTACATCCAGCATCTCTACGATCGTCTCCATGGGAGAATAGCAGCCTGCATTGCTGCGAAAGGTGGATATACACTGTACTAGTGCCGACATTGTGCATGCTCTGTTGCCTGTGTCTATGTGCCTGTGGTTCTGTCAGTGTGATCATGTGATGTATCTGACCCCAGGAATGTGTCAATAAAGTTTCCCCTTCCTGGGACAATGAATTCACGGTTTTCTTATTTCAATTTCCAGGAGTGTATATATATATATATATATATATATATATATATATATATATATATATATATATATATATATATATATATGAAATAAAGGCAAATAAAATCAATATGATTAATTCTTCCAGGTTAGCAGTAACACTTCGATTTCTGACACGGGAGATTCATTTACTTGCGTGCAGTATACTTTCCGGATTTCTAAGCAATCTATTGCACTAATAGTCCACAAGTCTGTGCAGCACTCATTCATGAGTTACAAGGATATATCAAGGTAACATATTAGCACCGCTGTTTAACTCTTTTAATTTCGAAAGTTTTTTAAAAAAATTAATAAGTAGATAATTAAATGTATTTTACACAAAATCATCAGAATCCATTAAACTAAAGTCATGTTACAGTCCCCTAAAACTTAGAACTACTTAAACCTAACTAATCTAAGGACATCACACACATCAATTCCCGAGGCAGGATTCGACCCTGCGACCGTAGCGGTCGCGCGGTTTCAGACTGAAGCGCCTAGAACCGCTCGGCCACACGGACCGGCGACGAGTCCTAAGTCGTGCTTGGGTAGCTCAGTAGATAGAGCACTTGCCCACAAAAGACAGAGGCCCCGAATTTGAGTCTCGGTCTGGCACACAGTTTTCATCTTCCAGGAAGTTTCACGTCAGTGCACACTCCGCTGCAGAGTGAAAATTGCCTGCTGAATACGGACAATTGAGCGGCACTTGTACTTTCGCTTGACGTTCTGGGTTATCTATAACTAAAGTGCAGCTACTCGTAGAGGTCCCATGTGGGCTGTAATTAGCATATAGCTTGATAGATACAATAATGCGTTACGACGTAATCGATTTAGGATGGAAAAAAACTCGTTGGCGCTGGCGCTGTGAATGCAAGGAAGACGAATAAAAATGCTTCCATATGTAATGGATTAGGAACGTGACGTCGGTAGAATAGGTCAAACAAGTGAGAAAGACATAATGCTGATATTATTATTAACTTCCGCTTGCAGAACTTGTGAAATATGAACATCGGAAACGGTGACGAGATGATGTACAAATCCAGAAATGCTGCTGTAGGCCTATATTGGATCTAAATTTTTCGAGCGCAAATCTGTTCCGCATTAATGCAACAGCATATCTGCAATTACAACCGACAGTTGACCTCCATGTGTAGTTGCTCTTTAATTGTAACCACGCGATAAGCCGACATGTTACGGACAGAGCAGCATGTCTGCAAGTTGCTTCATGGTGTGCTGTCAGACATACTTGATGAGAACTCCACACTACTACAGTATTGTAGAACAGGTCGCATTACTGCATTTTTTTTAATAGTTACGTCGTTTTTTCCCCAGATGACAATTTTTATCTGTTTCTACTACTAGAATGGTGTTCTCGTTAAATTTGGTAACGTATCGCTGATATTTAAATGTTTCAGAAGATTGCCACTAACACATGCATGTATATTATACCATAATTCGGAATAACACAGGCAGTGCAGTAATGTATTTTTTTTTTCTAATAGTTTTCGGGTATGCAGCCGGATCCCGTCGACATTGTGCCACGATATTTCGGCCCAGAGACGTTCGGCCATCATCAGGAGGGTACACAACTACTGAAGAGCCCAGGTGCAGTCGCGGTAGTTATGCCGAATCTCGCGCATGCGAAATGTACTGGCATCCTACGGCGCATGCGTCAGTTGTTGACATGCGGGGCATAGCCGTGTTGTACGTGCTGCCCTCGGTGGTGAAAGTAAAAGACCGTGTAGTCATTGAGTATCGAGCGACGCCGTCGATTCCGCTGTGATTGTATAATTTTAATAACAGGATTCCAATTTTTATCCAGCTGAAAGCCGTTGTCTCGATTTATAAGATTATCGGCAAGACGTATTTCCACTGATTCTTTGATTACAGAATCCCAAAATCCGGAAAGCGGAGCTAAAATTTTTGTTCCATTGTGTTCTATTGAATGTCCCAAAGAAATACAGTGCTCTGCTACTGCCGAGTTTGACGGTTGCCGCAGACGGGTGTATCTCTTATGTTCTGAACATCGTTCATGGACAGTTCTTGTCGTCCGGCCAATATATGCAGAACCACATTCATAGGGAATTTTGTAGACGCCTGCTTTCTTCAGTTGTACATCGTCTTTAACGGATCCATCCAGGGTCCTGTTCTTTGCTGGTGGACGGAAGATAACCTTGATTTTATTTTTCTTCAGTAATCTGCCTATTTTCGACGACACATTCCCGGCGTATGGAAAGAACGCACTAGATTTATAGTCGTCATCAGCGTCCTGAGTGCGTTGGTTCTTGTTACGACAGTTTGATCATAGCCTTCCTTATTTGGCGTGAAGTGCAGCCATTCTCTTTAAAAACCTTCTCCAAGTGCTCTAATTTTGCATGGAGGTATTCTTCATCCGATATTACATGCGCTCGATGTATTAAGGCATTGAGAACACCGGCTGCCGGCCACAGTGGCCGAGCGGTTCTAGGCGCTACAGTCCGGAACCGCGCCACCGCTACGGTTGCAGGTTCGAATCCTTCCTGGGGCGTGGATGTGTGTGGTGTCCTTTGGTTAGTTAGGTTTAAGTAGTTCTAAGTTCTAGGGGACTGATGACCTCAGAAGTTTAATCCCACAGAGCTCAGAGCCATTTGAACCATTTTTGAACACCGGCTGTTTGTGCTGGTTGATGGCAGCTTGACGTCTGGAGATACGGATCTGTGTGAGTCGGTTTCCTGTACACAGAATGTCCTAATAAACCATCATTTTTACGGCGTACTAGCACGTCTAGAAATTGTAAAGTTCCATCTTTTTCAATCTCCATCGTGAATTCGATGTTCTCATGTAATGAGTTTAAGTGATGAAGGAATTTCTCCAGTTCCTGTCTGCATGAGGCCATATAACAAAAGTATCATCTACGTAACGCCAGAGGACCGTAGGCCTTAAAACAGCAGACTCAAGTGCTTTCTCCTCAAAATCCTCCATAAAAAGATTATCTACCACAGGGGGTAAAGGGCTCCTCATGGCGACGCCGTCTGTTTGTTCAAAGAATTCGTCATTGAATAAAAAGTACGTTGAGGAGAGTATATGTTCAAACAAGGCCGTCAGTTCTGCACTGTACAAGTTACCAGCAAGATGTAACGATTCCATTAAAGGCACTTTGGTGAAAAGTGAGACCACATCAAAGCTGACTAATAAATCCAAGCTGCTAAGCTTAACTTCCTTCAAGCGACTGACAAAATTCTCGGAATTACGTATATGGTGGCAACATTTACCCACATACGGCTTTAGTGGTGAGGCCAGATATTTTGCTGTAGAATAGGTCACAGCACCAATATTGCTCACTATTAATCGTAGTGGGGCACCATCCTTGTGTATCTTGGGAAGAACATAGATTCTTTTTGGTACTGCATTGTGTGGTCTCAGTCTCTTGATAACTTGTTCAGGTAGAGAACAGTCGTTCAAAAGGGTAGCAGTTTTCCTTGATATTCGGCTAGTTGGGTCTTTTTTTAATTCTGCGGTACGTAGAATCATTTAGCTGACTATATACCTTCTCGTTGTAGGCTTCCCTTGTCAGAAGAAATGTGGCGTTACCCTTATCCGTAGGCAGTACGACTGTGCTAATATCTTCTCAGAGGCTGCAGAGAGCAGCTCTTTCTGCTGGCGAGATGTTACTTCGTCGTGGCGCACATGTCAACAACGTTCGGCAAGATTCACGTCGAATTTCGTCTGCAGAATCCAAGGGAGACGTCTAATGGCTTCCTCAATGGATCTGATGAAATCCGTTAAAGGCAGACGAGCAGGCATAGAAGCGAAGTTTAAACCTTTCGCAAGCACTTACATCGTCGCATCGCCAGAAGATTTCTCCGTGAGGTTCACCACGGATCGTCCAGAGATAGCTTCTTGCGGCTTTCGTGTTACGAGTTGGCTAAACTTTGCAATTTCCCTGTTCGTACTGTTCCTGTGAGCCCCGTCTGCCTTGGCTCAGGATACGCCGTCTATCCAGTCCCAGCTGAAAGAAGAACATTTTGCTGCAATCTTCAGATGTAAATAATAGAAATTCTTGGAAACAGGGTGTAACTCACGACTTGTAAAACGGATTCGTTCTCTTACTAAGGCCAGACTGGCCTTGCGTTTCATATTGTTGGCGGCCACACTATTAATAAAATGAACAACTCTGGCGAAAGTTGGAATCAAGTTATTGTCTCTACATTTCAGTAAAAAAAATTAGTGAACTCAGCAACCTGGCTCTTTTCTCACGTTATTTATCCAGTCCGTGGATATCCTGAACCATCTCTTCCCCGTAGAGGTATTTGATGTGACTTCTCAAATTTTCCCTGCCTATTTCTTCTTCTAATAATTTCCGGGTATGCAGCCGGATCCCGTCGACATTCTGCCACGATATTTAGGCCCAGAGACGTCCGGCCATCATCAGGTGAGTACACAACTACTATTTTTTTAATAGGCACATTACTGAAGAAAAATAAAAACTAGGTTATCTTCCGTCCACCAGCAAACAACCGGGCCCTTGTTGGATCCGTTAAAGACGATGTACAACTGAAGAAAGCAGGCGTCTACAAAATTCCCTGTGAATGTGGCACTGCATATATTGGCCAGACGACAATAACTGTCCATGAACGATGTACAGAACATGAAAGATACACCTGTCTGCGGCAACCGTCGAAGTCGGCAGTAGCACAGCACTGTATTTCTTTGGGACATTCAATGGTTCAAATGACTCTGAGCACTATGGGACTTAACATCTGAGGTCATCAGTCCCCTAGAACTCAGAACTACTTAAACCTAACTAACCTAAGGACATCACACACATCCATGCCCAAGGCAGGATTCGAACCTGCGAGCGTAACGGTCGCGCGGTTCCAGCCTGAGCGCCTAGAACCGCTCGGTCACAGAAGCCGGCCTCAATGGAATACAATGGAACAAAAATTTTAGCTCCGCTTTCCGGATTCTAGGATTCTGTAATCAAAGAATCAGTGGTAATACGTCTTGCCGATAATATTATAAATCGTGACAATGGCTTTCAGTTGGATAAAAATTGGAATCCTGTTATTAAAATTATACAATCACAGTGGAATCGACGGCGTCATTCGATACTCAATGAGTAGATGATCTTTTACTTTCACCACCGAGGGCAGCACGTAGAATTCGGCTATGCCCCGCATGTCAACAACTGATGCATGCGCCGTAGGATGCCAGTACATTTCGCATGCGCGAGATTCGGCATAACTACCGCGACTGCACCTGGGCTCTTCAGTAGTTGTGTACTCACCTGATGATGGCCGGACGTGCTGTGGCAGAATGTCGATGGGATCCGGCTGCATACCCGGAAATTACGTATTAGAAGAAGAAATACGCCTGGAAAATTTAAGAAGTCACAATAATGTATTTTTCCGTCGACACCTGGCAAAGGACTTTCGAGTAAAATATACCACCTGTGCAAGAACGTATATAATGGATGCTCTCGATAAGCAGGAGGTCCAGGTTCGAGTCCAAGTCCGGCAGAGATTCTTTGTCGTCATTCCATTCTAAATGGATGCATGTCCAAAGGAAATTTTCATCGTAATTCAGAATAACAAACTCACTGCAATATCGTACCAATGGAAGTTCGGGTGTCTAGCCGTGAGTCGTGCGCACGTATTCAAATGGTAAAGCGACTGCTTGCGATAATGGGGGAGTCCGGGTTCGAGTCCACATTAGCAATTGGGAATACATTTAATGAATTTTGTAATCCGATGATGCTGTTTCTCCCTGTTGCTACTAAGTTTAATGATTCATCTGTCCACATTTAAAGGAAGCTGCTGTATAATAGATGAAGTTGAAGGGCTGCCATTCTGCATTTACGAACGATAACAATCCAGCTACGATAATTTTAAGTAGACAAAAGCATCTGCGAATAGAGAGTGCTGTTGATCTTATCAGAAATGTGTTCTGCTACATTCAGTTGTCGTATTACGTTTACTTACGGAACACTCGACGTTGCTATTGTTACTTTTGAACTCTGACGGTAGAATGTAACACCTTTAGTTAGTATCATGGCCTAGGAATTGTGTGTCCTAACGACAGCATGCGAATAACAGAAGCAAAAGGGGAGCAGAAAAATAGAGTGAGAAGCGTATGAAACTATCGAGGTCTAACGAATATCAATTGCCTGTCCTAGCAGCGAAGCAACAGCTGATTAGCTTCTGACTTGACACACAGTAATTAATTAATCTGCGATCAGTATGCCGGGCCATTAACTACACGAGTAACATAAAATTAACTTTTAAGTCCGAGAAAATTATAAGAGGATGTTCTAATGTAACACATCAAGCAAGGCTAGTTTCAGTTTAGATTACTTATCAACATAACCACAGTAATGTAAAATAAACCTTCTGCACCTCAAGGACATTTCACATATTTTTGTTCTGCATTGAAGGTATTCCCATTTACACCAATCTTGGTGCGAATCGTTGCGTTGATATGTTTCAAATGGCTCTGAGCACTATGGGACTTGACTTCTGAGGTCATCAGTCCCCTAGAACTTAGAACTACTTAAACCTAACTAACCCAAGGACATCACACACAGCCATGCCCCAGGCAGGATTCGAACCTGCGACCGTAGCGGTCTCGCGGTTCCAGACTGTAGCGCCTAGAAACGCTCGGCCACCCCGGCCGGCACGATGAACACGAACGCGATATGTCAGCTGATGAGTGTAACTCACATGGCAACTCCGTATTCACTGCTCGCACCGTATTTTTTTATACTGATCTGAAGACGATTGTTACCCACTGAAACCTGTTATTGGGGTTATTTGTATCTTCGCAGACAGGAGCAATAATTAGTTATTCTGTAACCGTACGATTGCGAACTCCATTCCTTGTCTCTGTCAAAGAAGAAGAATCCGTTCTACGGGACTTCAGATACTTTTCAGTCACTAACAAGTATGTATTGAGCACGGTGAGGAGACGCATGGTGAGTAGAGGCAAGGTATAGAACTTTTTGCAGTGTAAGTACTAAAAATTATATGTTTTTTAAATATTTACAATATGTTTTTGCAGTGTGTTAAGACTTCGGCCAAAATATGTATTACCATTTCATAACTGCAACACCACATCCGATTCCGCCACATCTTGACTACACCACTGCATACCATTGTATCCGTCTCAACCTACATCTCCATTCTAGCCATGCGACTCTAGAAGAAGATTAAAGCTTCATTTCTTATCCTCGATTTAGCTTTACCTCACTTTCTATTTGTCTTCATGCTGTACAGCAGCGAATCAGTAGGTCCGTCACACTTTACACACATAAAATTAATCGCGAGTAAGACAGGTGCCACGCTGAGGTTCAATGATAGGATCCCAAGAAAAGTAGTCCATCAACAAAGGAAGTAGCTCGTTCTCGACCAGTACTTGACTATTTATCGTCGTTATGGCATCCATATCAGATATGACTGATAGAGAAATAAAAAAGATGTAAAAAAAGTGCAGCGCGTTTCGTTTCTGGTTGATTTAGCAAGCACGAAAGCGTCTTAGAGATGATCAACCAACTCCAGTGAGTGACGCTAAAAGGCAGGTGTTCTGCATCACGGGGTGGTTCATTGGTAAAAGTTTCGAGAGCGTAAATTCCTAGGTCAAAAACTGTATGACTTCCTCCTTCATATATTTCGTGAACAGAAGGTGAAGATAAAACTAGAGTCCACACGGAGGCTTATTTTATTTGTGTAAAAAGTGTAAATTACAAGGAAGGTAACAAAAAACTTAACACTTATAAACACATGTCCGTGGGCCGTAGGCATTAACGCATTTAAACACGTAAATAGACAAACATTTCAGGAATTACATCACTTACATCCATTAAATGTTTCACGCATTGGAGAAAACTAACAAACATTAAATTGAGTTGCTCAGCATTAGATCTTCTTCGGTGTATGACGAGGGACACAGATGGCAGTTGTATAGCTGAGACATTGTCTGCTACTCCACACACTTACAAGTTAACGATCCACAATCGTATCCCCACTTTTCAAGAAATACCTTACACCGCCAAACGCCAACTCGCAGTATGTTGAGGGATTTCCAGATACACCAGTTCTCTGCTCTCTTTTTCCACATGCCTGGCCTTTGGGTTGATATAGACCCTTATGAAAACTTTTCCTAGACTTCGAACGCGATGGTGCTTGCGAGAGGCAAATATAGCGGGTGAATATCAGAAGTCAAAGCACAAAGTCCTTCTGCTTGGGCAGCCCCTTAATACCTGATGTCAGGTGGAGTTACGCCTGCTGGTACGTGTAGCTGCTCCAGATTAGTTGGTCTCAAGCGTCCAGTAATTATGCGACACGTCTATTTTAGAGCAGTGTCCTCTGACAGGAATTATGCCACACAAGTACTGCATATTCGTCCACAAAAAAGCACAGCGCCACTGCAGAAGTCCAGTTAGTGGCTGGTTGTGCACCCCAGATAGATAACCTAACTCTCCGTATGATACTATTCCTTGCTGATACTTTCATTTTGGTGTTACGTCAATGCTTTTTGACGGTTAAGTCACCCCAAGGTATTTTGGGTAAAAGGAATATTCGAGTTGAGAGTCAAAAATGTTCAGATGTGTGTGAATTCCTAAGGGACCAAACTGCAAAGGTCATCTGTCCCTAGACCTACACACTACTTAAACTAACTTAAGCTAAGAACAACACCCACACCCATGCCCGAGGGAGGACTCGAACCTCCGGCGGGAGGTGCCGCGAAGTCCGTGACATGACACTTTAAACAGCGCGGCGACTCCGCGCGCCTGTTGAGGGCCATCCCCCGAACTATTTAGATGTTGGTTGGCCTGTCTGTATTTAGTGTAAAGCGCAAAATTGCGTTTTGGCAGGATTAGGCCTTAAGTTATTACTTTTGCACAACTGTCGTAGTATTTCTAACGCTTCAAACACGTTATTTGCAACATCATGGAAATTCTTTACCTGGGTGCCCAACGCGAGATTCCCCACATACAGAAAGGTTTTTGTGTATAGTGGAAGTGGTTCACACTACTCTGAGGTAGCTGATCTCTCTGCAGTCTGCGTCCTCTGCGACGTCCTTGAAACTCCACGAAGAGTCTCTTGTTGCCAAGAAAGCTAGCAATTAAGACGGTTAATACAGACACATTAGTGATGTCGTAGAATTTTCTCATCAGTAATTTGTGGTTTACAGTGACGTAGGCGATTAACGGAGTCCACACGGGTATTATAAGACCCTGAGACTTACCAGCAATCATTCATCCTACGAACTATTTGTGCAACTGGAACAGGAATGAGAGGGGGGGATGGGGTAGTGACGGCTTATGCAATATAGGTGTAGATGTACAAGGGAAAGCTGGGAATTAATACCTATGAATATTGTATGGAGAAACTCGCACAGATTTTTAAACACAAAAAAGACTGTTGACATTATACAGCTTTATTCTTCATGTTTACATATTATTTCTCAAAATGGTCTCACTAGCGACGAACGCATTTCTCCCAACGACAGCCCAGTTCATTGATATCGTCACTGTAAAATGTTTGACTTCGTTGACCGAGTCACAACCTCACCACTGCTTGCACCACTTCATCATCAAAGTGAAGACCTCGAAGGAATTATTATTCTGGAAATAGATGAAAATCGGAATGGTCCGAGTCGGGCCTGTATGGAGAAATATCGATTTTCAGATGTCGCAACGCTCGTGTGTGGTATGGCATAGTCACGCCGTAAGAGAGGACGCTTCCTGTGCGAACGAACTATTCGAGTTGGACAGTTTGATAGGTGTCGTGTATAATTTTGGCTCTGAATTTTTGGTATCTGAGTCGATTATAAGCGACCAGCGATGTAGAAAACTGTATCGCAGAAGTTAAGCTAACATTTTTGAGCTGCGCAAGGGCGCAGTGACAGCAGACGATGTTTAGCTTTGTTAGAGAGAGCGGTCGAAGTTCAGCTGTGGTAGAGTTACACAAGTGAGGAAACTATGGCAGTATTATGATTCCAATTTAATGTCTCAATTTATCATTTTGTACAATCGACAAGATCATGAAACTCATTAGTGAAGGAACAAATCTAATGGAATGTCAGATAAATACAATAATAATATTTACTTTTTTTTACTATTGCTTCGCTATCGAACTAACTTGCTTATTGTACTGAAAGTTGTGAGATTTGAGAGGTAGGAAAGTGTATTGTTTGGATGTTGAGAACTTCATGAAATTTAATATCTGCCTTGAGCACTTTTTCTCAATATACAAAAAACAGTGTTGTAATTTATGCGCATATTTAATATTTCTCTATTACCATGCCGCTTAGTACGTTTGTCAGCAAATCACGCACTACGATCAATTCGCCAAAATCTGATTTGCAAAATGCGACCAACAGCAACAATACCTGTGCTGATCATTCTGTTGCTGCTAGTACTAACCATATCTCTGACGTAATAATGCAAGACGCTGTGTCTTCGCAACCGGATAGTCAGTGCACGAACATTGTAAACACTCGTGATTCTGACGAACTCAACATTCCAATATTAATATTTGTCGTAATACTGATATTTTATTTTCTGAGAATAGTAATATCACACACATAATTATGGAAGTCACTACCTTTGCTAAAATCCGACACGCATCCTTTACGGAATTTTTCTGACAGATCTGTCATGCAACAGCTTCATTTGACTACAGACAATATGAATTTTTCGCAGCAAGCTCAGTTCGATCGTTTGTTTCAGTTCTTAGGCGAAATTCACAAACAGACTAATGAACGTTTTGAAGAACAATCCAATCGTTTTGCTGAGCAACTCAAAGAAAACAACAGCACACTTACGAAACGTGTTGATGAACAATCCACTCGTTTTGTTGAGCAACTTAAAGAAAGCAACAAGACATTTACGAAACTTCTTGATCAAGTAACCACTCGTTTTGACGACCTTAAAAACAGTAATGAGTCCCTTACAAAGTAATTCCTAGTACTTAATGATAAATGTACTAAAAATCATGAATCTCTTACAGAACGTTTTGATGCACAGGCTACTCATCTGGAAGAGCATAATCACAAATTCGAAGTGCAAATAAGCGAACTAACTACAGCTGATGATAACCTTCATCAACGTGTGCCAAACAGAGAAACAGCTGTTGATGAACAACTTAATACCATTTCTGAAACTATGGCAAGACAAAGCTCTCCTTATTGTTAAAATTGAAAAGTCGGTACCCAGTAAAATTGTAGCTACTATAAGAAAACGCATAGTCATACTGTTAAGTTACAGTCACGCAAATTAACGACCAATACGACAATCTGAAAGCTGAATATGATGAACTCGCCAACACTGTAGCACAATTAATATTAAATCATGACTATTACTCTGAAGGTACTCAAACGGTGCACTTCGGCGACACTGAAGAATTTCAGTCACTTGAAAACTTTCGGCAGGGAGAGATGCAAATTAATCGTCAATTCAAACAGGAACTTAATAAACTAAATGCTCGCTTGTCTGACAATATGAACGATACCATTTCTCAGGACTGCTTACACAACTTTGCCACGCATTGTATCGATCAGAATACAGAACATTCTTCGCAATCTCAGCTTACTAAACTGGTTGGAGAAAGAGGCGCTTCACAACCACATCACAACTCTCACACCTTTTTCAATAGACAGCATTCTTTTGATAATTTAGAACCGATGGTTTCGACTACAGGCATTTTTTATGTGTCAGAAAATTCGAAGTATTTCGTAATGGTCCTAACTGTCAACATCCCTTGAAGTAGATTGATCAATTTACCTTCTCTTTTCCGCCAAACTGGTCTGTATCACATAAATTAGAATTGATTTGTAGCTTTCTGGAAGGGACCGTCCACGAGAATGCGTCCTATTGCATGCCAATGTTTTTCAGTTGAAGAATTTCGAAGCGCTTTCCTCTCAGCATACTGGTCTGAGGCGACAGAGCGTGCTGTAAAAGACAAATTGATAAATTTACCGAACTTCAGCGACTCGAACTTTGAAACGTTAACACAATACTTTGAATACATGGTACAACAAAACCAACATTTACTTGAGCCACTCAGCCCGTCAGGTTTTATCCACCTCTGTATTTCAAAACTTGCAGGAAATTTTAAATGTTCGTTAAGAGCAGGTCAACAAACATGTAGCTCACATGCATTTGGTGACGTTTTACAATTACTTGAGATTGATTAGTCTTTTTCTCAGCAGAATAATAATAATAATTTTTCTACCAACAACCGCAATTTTCACTACAAACACTCGGTGGTACGTTTTTCAATCACTATAAGAGTAACTATTTTGGGAATGAAAGACGTGACAGAAATTTTGACAACAACCAGAATTTTAATTGTAATCAGCAACCGACATTTTCAGCAGAACCAAAGTCTTCCTAATAAATAGCAACAGCAGAAACACAATTTCCAACAGTCTAGTCAGCCGTATGTTAATTCTGGACAACACATAAATCAGCCTTTCTCGCAACAGCTGTCACAGCGTCTGTGATTCTCGCAAAATGATACTAGTAATAATTTTATTCTCGGGAACACTTTGCGTAATTGTAGACAACAACCGTACCAGCAAAGCTTATATGGCAATGCCCAGCATTTTCATTGGCACAATGTGAATAAGCCGGGAAATAGAAATTTTAATGAAAATTAAAACTGTGCCCGACCGAGACTCGAACTCGGGACCTTTGCCTTTCGCGGGCAAGTGCTCTACCAACTGAGCTACCGAAGCACGACTCACGCCCAGTACTCACAGCTTTACTTCTGCCAGTACTTGCCCGCGAAAGGCAAAGGTCCCGAGTTCGAGTCTCGGTCGGGCACACAGTTTTAATCTGCCAGGAAGTTTCATATCAGCGCACACTCCGCTGCAGAGTGAAAATCTCATTCTGGAGAAATTTTAATCCTAAGGTAACCAGAATCATTCAGAACCCCTGCGTACTGTTCAAATCATTGAAGTCGCATCTGCCAACGCACCGCACGGTGCAGACGCTACGCTACAATGACTAGCGGACCAGGCGTCAGATGATGCCGACTACGCACCAACAGAGGGTACGTTGCATTCTGCACTCATTACAGAGCATATGATCTGCTTAGAAGACATCAGGGATTTACTGTTTCGTGAAGCTGGACAGCCTCGGAAACATTTTTATAATCCTGTTATTCCCATTCAAGTTGGCAAACACGTATTAAAAACAGTTCTGGATAATGGTTCTCCCGTTACTGTCACGAGTGACGCAGCATTCAACTGCTGGAATCCTGATGATTCTTGTCCTATGTCACCTCTTAATCAAATCAAAATAAATGGTGCTGTACCTGGTAAAAGCGTTGAAGTTAAATGTCAGACTCATTTACAATTTTCTACTCAAACTCACACATTTTTCGTCAAATTTCTTATCGTTCTATTATTAACAACTAGACATCAATTTCTTAAACAGACATAAAGCAGTGCTGAATTTTAACAACAACTCTTGCGTTACATCACAAAACGACGACAATACAATATCTTTAAATTCTGATCAGAGCCTCTATAGCGAGGAACAAGATATCAATCGACTGCATCTTCTTTCTTCAAATAGAAATACCGGCTGGTACACCACACAATTTTATTCAGCTGACCCATACTGTGAGCACAACGTAGACGGCACTATGACTGACATTTTCGACGCGATTCAAAACAAAGTTGACAATTGTAAAGCCACGTCTGATTTTCATGAACGACAATTACGGAAAATCCTACAAACTCATGCTCACGTTTTTGATAATGTACCTGGCACCAATCGTGGGTTTCTTTATGAATTTCAAGTTAAGCCACACAATATTTTTGTTGGACGACACTACTCCATTCCTTTCGTTTATCGTCAGAACTTTAAAGAAAAAATTACTTCCATGCTTCAACAAGCTATTATTGAGCCCGCAGCCAGTGCTTATAACAGTCCGCTTCATGTTGTGTGAAAGAAAGGTGGTTTACTAAGGCTTGTTCTCGATTCGAGACAAATTAACAACATTATTATTCTGGAAACCGATAGACCTGAAACCAAGGGAGAGATTCCTCAGAAATTTCATATTGTCTCAGTTTTGTCCTCCTTTGATTTAAAATATAGCTTCTGGCAGACTGAACTGCATCCTGATTGCCGCAAATATACCGCCTGTCTCTGTCTTGTCATATGCTATGAGTTCCGTAAACTTCCTTTTGGATTAAACGTTTCGTCTACAGAATTCATCAGAGGTTTAAATTCTATTTTACCAGAGTATTTGAAAAATAAGATTACCGCTTATGTCGATGATATTCTCATATCCGAAAAGAGCTGGGATGAGCACAGTGATACCTTGAATTCTTTAATACAAGTCTTTTCTGACCGTGGTGTTACAGTCAACCCGAGCAAATCTGAATTTGGCAAATCTAACATCAAATTTTTAGATCACAATATGTTGCTGACATTAAACCTGACCCAGATAAGTTACAAGCTATCCGTGACATCATAACACTCACTAACAAACTTCAAGTCACAGGTTTTCTCGGTTTGGTCAATTTTTTCTGTCGTTTTGTGCACTACAAGGCTCTCGATACTCCACATTTGTGCCAACTTGTCAACTTAAAACAAGCTTTATTGAACGCTCCTATACTTCCTCATTCTGATCTTTCACATTACTTTTGTTCGGCCACTGATTATTCTAAAACGGTCATTCGTGTCTATCTGTTTTAAGAGATTGAAGAACACGGCATTTTTGTTAAGAAAAGCATTGCTTTCGCAAGCAGCGTTTTGTCTCACAGCTGAACGTTACTATTCCAGAGGGTGTCCGAAAAGCGTTTCCCTGATTACATAAATTGATAACTCAGGCTAGAAGTAAGATACAAATATGAAACTTGTGTCGAATTGTTTACAACTACCAAAGTTTTTTTTTCTGTTTTAGGTTCGCAGTACGTAAGTAGTGGATCAGGTGCAGTGCCCAAGAAGCTATGTTAACCAATCAGGAGAAGGGACAGTGTGTCCTATGGTACCATGAGACACGATCACCGACCACAGTGCAGAGACACCTCCAGACAACATTTGGAAGGAATCCACCTGATGTCAAGAGCATTAAAGCCTGGTATGAGAAGTTCAAGAACACAGGATCGGTTGCTGACCTTCCGAGGTCTGGTCGACCAAAAACCTCAGCAGACTGGGTGGAAGCTGTAAGGCAGTCTTTCCTGCGATTTCCGAAGAAATCGGTGCGCAGGGCCTCACGAGAATTACAGATGCCAAAAAGCTCTCTCCATGACATTTTACACAAACGTTTATTGTTTCGTGCATACAAAGTGCAAATCGTTCAGACCCTGTTGCCCAATGGCAGTACACGTCCATATGACTTTGCGATCGAAATGCTGTTACGTATTGAGGACGATGATGGTTATCTCAGACGAATTGCCTTTTCCGACGAAGCGACCTTTTTTGTCAGTGGAGTAGCGAATCGCCATAATGTGCGCACTTGGGATTATAACCCCCTGGCGAGGTCATGGAGTGCACCAGAGGCAGTCCAAAGGTGAATGTTTGGTGCGCGCTATTGCACGATCGAATTATCGGGCCATTCTCCTTCGCTGAGGCTACCATTACATCTGCAGTGTATCTGGACATTTGCAACTGTATGCTGTTCCTCAGCTGCTTCAGTATCACCCCGATGTCTTGTTTCAGCAAGACGTTGCACCGCCTCATTGGGGTTTGGACGTACGTGCCTATCTCCATATGACCTTTCCTGGGCGATGGATTGGTCGTGATGGGCCAACGGTTTGGCCTCCACGCTCTGCTGACATAACCCCATTAGACTTCTTTTTATGGGGCTATGTTAAGGACGAGGTCTACCGAAAACGTGTACCAGATCTTGAAACTCTGCGGCAACGGATAACCAGTGATGTTGACTAATGTGTGGACGGAAATTGAATATCGCCTAGATGTGCTATGTGCTACCAAGGGTGCTCATGTGGAAGTTTACTGATGTGTGAAAAAACTTTGATAGCTTGTAAACAATTAGACAGCAGTTTCATATTTGTATCTTACTTCTAGCCTGAGTTATCAATTTATACACTCCTGGAAATTGAAATAAGAACACCGTGAATTCATTGTCCCAGGAAGGGGAAACTTTATTGACACATTCCTGGGGTCAGATACATCACATGATCACACTGACAGAACCACAGGCACATAGACACAGGCAACAGAGCATGCACAATGTCGGCACTAGTACAGTGTATATCCACCTTTCGCAGCACTGCAGGCTGCTATTCTCCCATGGAGACGATCGTAGAGATGCTGGATGTAGTCCTGTGGAACGGCTTGCCATGCCATTTCCACCTGGCGCCTCAGTTGGACCAGCGTTCGTGCTGGACGTGCAGACCGCGTGAGACGACGCTTCATCCAGTCCCAAACATGCTCAATGGGGGACAGATCCGGAGATCTTGCTGGCCAGGGTAGTTGACTTACACCTTCTAGAGCACGTTGGGTGGCACGGAATACATGCGGACGTGCATTGTCCTGTTGGAACAGCAAGTTCCCTTGCCGGTCTAGGAATGGTAGAACGATGGGTTCGATGACGGTTTGGATGTACCGTGCTCTATTCAGTGTCCCCTCGACGATCACCAGTGGTGTACGGCCAGTGTAGGAGATCGCTCCCCACACCATGATGCCGGGTGTTGGCCCTGTGTGCCTCGGTCGTATGCAGTCCTGATTGTGGCGCTCACCTGCACGGCGCCAAACACGCATACGACCATCATTGGCACCAAGGCAGAAGCGACTCTCATCGCTGAAGACGACACGTCTCCATTCGTCCCTCCATTCACGCCTGTCGCGACACCACTGGAGGCGGGCTGCACGATGTTGGGGCGTGAGCGGAAGACGGCCTAACGGTGTGCGGGACCGTAGCCCAGCTTCATGGAGACGGTTGCGAATGGTCCTCGCCGATACCCCAGGAGCAACAGTGTCCCTAATTTGCTGGGAAGTGGCGGTGCGGTCCCCTACGGCACTGCGTAGGATCCTACGGTCTTGGCGTGCATCCGTGCGTCGCTGCGGTCCGGTCCCAGGTCGACGGGCACGTGCACCTTCCGCCGACCACTGGCGACAACATCGATGTACTGTGGAGACCTCACGCCCCACGTGTTGAGCAATTCGGCGGTACGTACACCCGGCCTCCCGCATGCCCACTATACGCCCTCGCTCAAAGTCCGTCAACTGCACATACGGTTCACGTCCACGCTGTCGCGGCATGCTACCAGTTTTAAAGACTGCGGTGGAGCTCCGTATGCCACGGCAAACTGGCTGACACTGACGGCGGCGGTGCACAAATGCTGCGCAGCTAGCGCCATTCGACGGCCAACACCGCGGTTCCTGGTGTGTCCGCTGTGCCGTGCGTGTGATCATTGCTTGTACAGCCCTCTCGCAGTGTCCGGAGCAAGTATGGTGGGTCTGACACACCGGTGTCAATGTGTTCTTTTTTCCATTTCCAGGAGTGTATAATCAGGGAAAGACTTTTTGGACACCCTGTATAACAGAACTTGAATGTTTAGCAGTCGTGTGGGCCTTTGCAAATTCCGTCACTTCTCATTTGGCAGACGTACAAAGATTTATGCTGATCATAGAGCGTTGCAATTTCTTATGTCAGCAAAACTTTCTCATGAGCGTTTAGTTGGTTGGGCTATGTATTTAGAAGAATTTCGCTTTACGGTGATCTATATTCCCGGAGTTGAAAATATTGCCGCTGATGCATTATCTCGTTCACTTGGTAGTACTCTGTCTGGTTCTTCAACAAGATTTCGTCACGTCAATTTCAGTGTGTTACAGATTTAACAGGTAGTTTTCGAAAACTTTATTTCTTCGGCGATGACCGACATTGCTAAAGAGCAAGACAAGGATTCGATCTCGATAGACATCAAACGGCAATGGCGCGACGAAACCAAACCTTCTATCAGATTCTACTATCTCGTTCGGAACAACGTCTTGTTTAAACGGTTAACACCCGACGGTTCTACCTGGCTTACCTACATTCCCGTGCATCTAGTTAACAAACTTACATGGTACACACATCTCGGTTGCGCTAATTATGGAGCTCACAATTGCTTTTTCATTCTTCTCAAACGTCAATTTCTTCAATATGGAGAAACGTGTTCGTCGTGTTCTTATGAAGTGTAAATTATGCCAGAAACCAAAGACAACAACATCTTCCTTTTATGCTCAGTTGTAACCGATCGCTCCTGTGAATTTACGTCAACTAGCAGCTGTTAATTTATACAGTTCTCCTGTTACCCGCAGACAAGGCTTCTCTTATATTTTCGTAGCTCTAGAGCTCATGTCGAAATTTGTTTCATTCACACCTTTACGTAAAGCTACTGGCAAAACTGTGTCCGCCACCTTTGTTAAGAATTTTTTAATCGCAGTTGGTCACCTTGACAAGGTCATTTCAGACAACGGTCCGCAATTTAGGTCAAGTTACTGGACTCGCACTCTCTCGAGCAGAAAAATGAAACCCACTTACATTTCCCGCAATCATGCTTCTTCAAATCCAGCTTAACGCAATATGTAAGAGGTAGATAAACCATGCATACTGTATTGCCACAAGAAACACAGAGCTTGGTACAAACACATTTACATGTTTCAGGATGTTATCAGCTCTATTCCCAACGTTTCTGCCTTACTTTCTCCGTACCTTGTACTGAGAAACAAACTGCCACCTGACTGAATCAGAGAACTTGTACCAATACCTATGTCACTTTGCTTACGACACCATCAAACTGTGGAAATTAAACGAGCGGCAGAAATGAGGATTCAATGCCAGCAGCCTGCCGGAATCAAACGAACATTTCAGGTATGTCAAAAAGTACTCGTCAGATCACACAGTCTCATAAAGGAAAACGCTTGTTCAGCAAATTATTTATTTGACATATCGGACTATACAGAATTCGTCGTATTTGTCATCCGAATGCTTTGGAAGTGCTAAGTTTGAGAACAAACGTAGTATGGGTGTACACCATATTACGAATGTCAAAGAATTTCACGAATAGGATATACACAGCTTTACAGACAACGTACCTACACTGAGAATTTGTTTACTATTGGATTGGTATGACCACAACCTACTTTTTTATTTATTGTTTTATAATGTTCGATTTTCTCTGGTTTTGTAACTTGCCAAAGAGTCCTATGAATAGGACACACGTACACAGCTTTATAGACAACACACTTACACAGCGATCTGGTTTACTACCGAACTGATATCACTACAGCCTGTTTGTCTTTTCTTATCTTTCAACTTTGGACTTACACTTATATTTGGATTTACTTTGCTGTTTCTCAGAAGAATTTTCTACCATTTATTTGATGCTCTCTACAGCGTGTGGCTTGCATACATTTCTTTTGTCTACTTTCAGAAAGAACATTTGATCATGGCTACAATTTCCTTTTTTCAGGATCTATAGTCATTGCAATTGTTTTGTGTACAGTATTTGGATGTTTTATACTTATGGCTATGAGGTGTTTTTTGCGTGGGAGACAGTTGATGTAAACAGAACAGGGAATTTTCTTTCGGGACGTTTCAGATGTGTTGTACGAGGGCCATTCAGAAAGTAACCTCCGGTTGATTTAAAAAAATACACCAAGTTAAATAAAAATATTTTAATATATACATCTTACGAATACATCTTTGCACTATTTTTCTACATAGTCTCCATAGCGATTGAGGCACTTATCGTATCTCTTCACAAGCTTTGAAATTCCTTCTGCATAAAAATCACCCGCTTGTGCCTGGAGCCAGCCTGTGACCGCATCTTTGAGCTCTTCGTCGTCATCAAACCGCTGTGACCCGAGCCATTTCTTCAAATGCATGAAGAGGTGATAATCACTTGGCGCCAGGTCTGGGCTGTAAGGTGGATGGTTGATAACGTCCCACTTGAAGGACTCAAGATGGGCCGTTGTTCTGTGAGCAGAGTGAGGACGGGCGTTATCGTGCAAATAAACGATACCGGAAGTCAGCATACCACGGCGTTTGTTCTGTATAGCCCGTCGTAACTTTTTTATTGTTTCACAGTACACGTCTTGATTAATGGTCGTACCACGTTCCATGAATTCAACCAACAACACCCCTTTGGCATCCCAAAACACCGTTGCCATCAGTTTTCTGGCAGAAAAATCTTGCGAGGCTTTTCTTGGTTTGGTAGGCGAATTTGAATGTGCCCACATCTTTGATTGTTCTTTTGTCTCGGGGTTCACGTACTTAATCCAGGTTTCGTCACCGGTCACGATTCTGTTTAACAATGGTTCTCCTTCGTCCTCATAACGTGACAGAAAGTCTAATGCAGAGGCCATTCCTTGAGCTTTGTGGTGGTCGGTAAGAATTTTGGGCACCCATCGTGCACAGAACTTATGGTAACCCAATCTTGCTGTCACTATCTCGTACAAGAGAGTCTTAGAAATCTGTGGAAAACCAGTAGACAACTCCGACATTGAGAAACGTCGATTTTCACGAACTTTTGCATCAACTGTCTGAACGAGTTCGTCAGTCACCAATGATGGTCTACCACTCCTCTCTTCATCATGAACGTTTTCTCGTCCACTTTTAAATAAACGTACCCATTCACGGACAACTCCTTCACTCATAACTCTTGGTCCGTACACGGCACAAAGCTCACGATGAATAGTTGCTGCAGAATATCCTTTGGCTGTAAAAAACCTTATGACAGCACGCACTTCACATTTGGCGGGGTTTTCTATTGCAGCACACATTTCAAACTGCCACAAAAACTAAACTAGCGCAGGTACGACGTTCACTCGACCACAGCTTGATGCCGACTGACCTGTTGAGTGCGTGAACGCACAGATGGCGTCGCTACTCCCCCCACAACCCGCACTGTGACCAATCGGAGGTTACTTTCTGAACCGCCCTCGTATTATGAAGTTCACTGCATATTTGTGTATTTGATGATGATGATTACTGATGAAATTTAGTGAGGTATAGGCCTATGATTAAGATTTATGTGGCTTACATGAATAATGTTGTGGTATCAGACGCCAAATATGGCGTATTGACACCAAATGTAGTTGGTGGGTGCTGGGAGGTGCCACATTAAAACTCAGCCAGAACTTTCCAAATGATTTATTTGTTTCCTCTATAGTGCTCCGTTCACCTCGGTCCGCATCGCTGGGTCCCACAATGCTGAGGCCACCACCCCTGCAACCAAGTGCAATGCGCTGCTGTGTCGAGCCGGCCTTGTATGCAAGCTGAGTGGGGTGTCATCAGGACACCGCAGTTCTCTTGGTGGTATGCATCCCTGCCGACTCAGCGCCGCTCGGTGTGAGCTGCAGGTGGCCAGCTGCGTCCTTCTTCTCGCCGGCATGGCTGAGATCGCAGTGACGAATAAGCGCCCGCTATCCAGCTTCCACATCTGCGGCTCTCACCTCAGAAGTCTCCGGCGTGTGTCGGGAGCCGAGACAACTGCCCGCGATAGCAAGTCGAAGAGTGGCCCACCCTGGTTGGCTGCGGACCCCGCGTCGGCCTCCGAGGGTTGAACCAACAACCCGCCATGGACTGTGACACTGGTGCCCCATCTGCTGCTGTGTGTAGCCCACGGTGTGACCTGCCTCGCCGTCCAGGAGAGCTGCCACACTTGAATGCCCCACGTTGGCCTCAGAGGGTTGAACCAGTGACCCGCAGTGGACTGGGATGCTGGCGTCCCATCTTCTGCCGTATGTCTCCGGTAGTGTGACACGCCTTGCCATCCAGGAGAGCTGCCACACTTGAATGACTCATTAGAAAATGACACCTATTTATACGCGACTGTGCGCCTCTATTTCGCTATGCGAAATGAACCTTCTCCAGGCTCAACATCAAACGAGCTGCTCTTAACCTTATAAAGACTTCCCTTAACCGCTGTCTATGTTGCTCCATACTACTTGAAAACACTATAATGTCATCCAAAAGGACAAGACACTACCGTGGTTTCAAACCTCTTAAGACACTGTCTAGCAACCTCTGAAAGGTTGTCGGAGCGTTTTTCAAACCGAATGGCATTCTAATGTACGGGTAATGGCCTCCAAGTGTAGAGAAAACAGTTTTTGGACGATCCTTTGGAGCCACCTCTAACTGATGATAACCACTTGTCAAATCGTTCGTACAAAAGTATTGGCACTGTCTTGAGTGATCCAAAGTCTCCAATATGTTTGGAATGGGTTATGCGTCCGTTACTGTCTTATTATTGAGGTATCGGTAGTCACAACAGAACCAGTATTTCTTAGTTCCATTCACAGATCTTTTAGGCACAACGCCAATGCTTGCTCCCCAGTAACTATTACTATGCTCTATAACACCTCCATCATCAGCTGCAAATACCTCGATATTCTGTATGGTTTACGGTAAACAGGTGCTTCATTCCCTGTTGGTATCCTATGTTGAACTAATGGAGTTGCTGGTAATGGCCCTTGTGGAAAAAACAAATTCTTAAATTCCCACAATAATTCTTCCATATGCTCTCTTTCTCCTCCTTTCAAATGCTTAATTTTGTCACGCAATGCAGTTTTATCGGCAGTTAGTGGTTGATCGCTTCGCCTACCTCTCGAACACCAGTCTTTGTCATCTGGCACATCCTTTCCTAAACTTCGCGTCTCCAGCGCCGTTCACGGGAACTACTCGCCCGTCGTTCCCCTCCTGTGCGCATAGAACACTACGTTTCACAAAACAACCCAATGAACCCAAATCTTCTTTATCCTCCAATGGTTCAGTAACACATACTGTACTCACAGGTAGATTCGACTCCACACTTACCGAAGGCGACTTCCCGGTGCCACTAGACATGCACTCATGCGGATTAAGCCTTAATGCTAATGTATGCGGTTCAATTGATTTGTTCATTACATTGAACGTCCCTTGCGACAGCTCTGCATTGACAACAGTTTCCTCTAGCTGAAATAACATTCCACCAAGTTCCACAGTTCGTTGTTCAAGGTCAGTTTTGGCATGATGTTGACACAAGAAATCTACTCCTAGGTTGATGACGTAGCCTTCGCTTACCCATGGAGCCACCTCCATGCATGCATTAAATCGGACTTTCCCTATGTGAAAGCCAACTCTCACCAACCCCAAAGGCGTGACCTTATTATCCCCCACTCCACGCAACCTATAACGTGGTGGGTCTAACTTCCTTCGTCCCATTATATTCTTAGTAGCCACTGACACTTGCACCCCTGTGTCCAGCAAAATCTTAAACGTTTTAGTTCGTATGGATCCTGCCATTGAAAATTCCACCTCTGCATACATATTCGCAGCATTGAAAGTAAATGGGAGCTCCATTAGGTGGGTCTTGGGCCCCTTCTGCCGTTTAACGATTGTCCACCTCTCCTATCTCCTTTTCTGCTTCCACCCCGCTGCCGGGTTCCACCTCTTCCTCTATTCCTTGGTGACTCGGTACATTGCCTCTGCACATGTCCCGTATGTTCACACTTAAAACATTCCACACCCACCATAAACATTATTTGCCTCTGACATGCCCCTGTTGCCACGTCTATTTCCTCACATTGAACTGCCAGCTGAATGGCGGAAAACAAATCTTTCAAAGTCCCTTCACGCACTTTCTTTGACATATGCGCCGGTAACCCTCTCAAAAATACATAAAGTGCCCTTTGCTCGGCCTCCTGCAACAGAACACAATTCGCTTCACCGCTCTGACCCAATTCGTAAGTATACTCAGTAATTTCCCTTACCCTGTCCGCAAATTTCTCCACCGTCTCCCCCTGTCTCTTTGTCATTGTACTTAGCCTCTCCCTAAAGTACCAAGCGCTGTTCTGTTTCTTGTACCTTTGTAAAAGCCCTTCCTTTAACTACTTAAACTGCCCTGCCTTCCTTAAGGCCTCAGAACATCTTACATATGTATTTGCATCACCCGTTAATCTAATCTTGGTTGCATGTAACAACTGCTCATCAGGCCAACCATTCATCACCGCTGAAGTCTCCAAGTCCTCCACAAACGAACGCATATCCTCAGATGTCTTGCCAGAAAAAAGAATAATGAACTTACGGTGGCTGGATCAATCTCCTGCACCCTAGGCAATGACGACTGATCAGAGGCGGTTTCCTGCTCATTTCTAGATGTTAATTTATTTCTCAACTCCATATTGTCTGATGTCAATTGTGCTACCTTTTCCATCAAAATCGCACCGCTTCTGGTTCTGACACAGCTCGCATCCTTGACTCTGCCATTGTGTTGCTTTCGTTCCCAGTTAGTCGGTTTGTTTCTGGATTAAGTACAAGAATAATCTGACTTCCAACAGCTCTGTATCGTCATACTCAGTAGCGTCATAAACCAATACAAAAGTAATCAACTGTCACGAAAAAAATAATAAATCTTACTGCCCCAAATACACGAACACTTACTTTGACAACAAAAAATACTATGCCCAGGCAAAACATCTAAAACGTGGCATTCCAGGAGCCATAATGGAAAAAACAAAAGAAAGAAAACGTCCAACACTTATAAAGAACAATTTTGTCAGCACTCACCACATCTTGTGACTGTACTGCAGGCGGTGGGCTTTAATGTCATACTGGACAGATGACGTCCGCTATTCTGACACCAAATGCTGTGGTATCAGACGCCAAATGTGGCATATTGACACCAAATGTAGTGGGTGGGTGCCGGGAGGTGCCATATTAAAACTCGGCGAGAAATTTCCAAATGATTTATTTGTTTCCACTATAATGCTCCGTTCACCTCGGTCTGCGTTGCTGGGTCCCGCAATGGTGAGGCCACCGCCCGAGTGGAACACGCTGCTGTGTCGAGCTGGCCTTGTTCGCCAGCTGAGTGCCGCATCGTCAGGATGCCACGCTTGACTCGGAGTTATGCGTCCCTGCCGACTCAGCGCCGCTCAGTGTGAGTTGCAGGCGGCAAGCTGCATCCTTCCTCTCGCCAACGTGGCTGAGATCGCAGTGACGAACAAGCGCCCGCTAACCAGAGCCCATATCTGCGGCCCTTGCCTCTGAGTAACGAGTGAATGGGCAAATATCTATTAGGTACATTACATATGCAGATTGTGGACAGTTGGGAATGCAGGTCTCACAGGAAGTGTGCAAGGGATAAGTCCCTGCAGTCGCACCATTCATCTGTGTCCTCAGTGGTTCAGATGGATAGAGCGTCTGCCATGTAAGCAGGATATCCTGGGTTCGAGTCCCGGTCAGGTCAGAAAACAAACTTTTAACAGCCTTCCGTAATTGTGTGGATGTATTTTTATTTACTTGATAGCTCCCAGCCACAGAAATCTGTTTTGTTTTCATTTGATGTGTGGACTGTAAATGAAGAGGAAATAGGACATCAGGAAACAGCAAAATCACTGAATGTAAACACGGGTCACTATCCTCTTCCCCATTAAAACCCAGACTGCTCTGCGCAACTCAGGCGCGCCAGAAAAATTTTTCTGGGCAGCATGACTGCTTCTTACTACAGATCCAGCCTTACTTGAAGTAGCCAGAAGCGGAAGAAGGTACTGCTCATCGGCAACTCAACTGCACATGCGCACGAGTCCGCTGGCAACTACTCAAAACGAACTTAATGTAAAAAGTTGTGACGTCATGCTCATCGGAAGCGGTTTGCTGTTATGAAGTATTCCATAGTCTTCGTCCTACAGCCTTTGACAAATTTTGCTGTTTATCATTTCTTACCAGTCAAAATCACAAAAATTTAACTGAAGACAAAAACAATAAAAAATTCCCGGAATTCTAGAAAATTCACGAGTTTTTTCCGGGTTTCTTCCGGATAAATGAATTCCCGGGTTTATCCCGGATTTACCGGTTGTTCTGGAGCGTATGCACCCTGTATTATTATTATTATTATTTGCGACGAGACCCTGTAGGATCACACAAAGCATTCTGCCTCATTTGAGCGTTCTTTATGATGTTCCACGACCCTCTCATTTTTTCTCCAGGAGTCTCTTTCTATCTTCAGTCCACTCTGTCCCTGGTTTCTGTGGGACTTCATTCTCTGTCTCCACATACCACTTGTATATCTTGTTCCTGTATACATTTCTGTCTTCAATTTCTATTGGATCGATTTTTGCTGCTTCTAGATCCAGTTTGACTTGTGTGATCTATGATATTGTTGATTTGACCCCTCGTATGTATGTTAGAATTCTCTTGGCGAGTCGTTTTGGTGCTAACCTTATGATGTGCCCATATAAATTCAACCTTATTTTTCTAACATCTGTTGCTATGTTTGACATCTTATCTGTAGTTTTCCTGGAGTGTTATCTGTATCCCTCTTCTGTCGGCTTTGGGCCGAGAATTTTCCTCTTCCTTCAGTATGCTTTCCATTGTAACTGCAACCGGAACGGTGGCGGGGTTGCAAAGAACGAAGAGCGGTGGGACCAAACGGGAGTAGCCCGCGAACAAACAAACGAATGGGAAAGGACGGACACGAACAACGACGGACCACCGAGCAAGACCTTATGAACAACAACATGGCAGAAGCAACGGGGTCACGAGTGACAACCTAACGAATCCACATCATCCACTCGTACACGGAAACAAAGTAATATAAACACGCTTTCTGTAGGCGAGATGTCGAGCGAATATCAGACTGCGTAGCTGAGCGAGAGGCAGTCGCTTAAGTACAGGATAGGGCACGTCGGTATTGGCTGCTGGGACCACATGCTCCACCGTGGTGCCCTCACGCTATACACGGGCCAGGAACGCGTGCAGCCATGGCTTACGTCGCGACGGCTGCAGAGATCTCTAGTGGTAATCGAGGTCCGTGCCACCTGGCGCGGATTCGAAACCCGCAGTGCTCGGTACCAGATTTCCCATGTCACGTTTCCTATGGAATGTTAGCGTCTCACTTGCTTACAGTATTTTGGGCTTGATTACTGTGATGTAGTGTCTGACTTTTGTGTGAATGGACATGCATTTTTTATTATATACGTGCTGTGTATTGCCGAACGCTCTCTTCAATTTTTGTAGTCGAGTCTTCTGTGCGACTCTTTCTCCTCCTCTAGGTTTAAGGAAATCACCTAGATACTTGAAGTGTGGGACTGTCTACTTTGCCGTATTTCGTGTCTAATATTGTTATGTTTTAATTTGGGCAGAAAAATTTAGACTTCTCGAAAGAGATTTGCAGTCCAAACCTTTCTGCGCATTCTTTTAGTACCTCTGTTTGGTTGCTGTTGCTTCGTTGTCTGATAGTATGGCCTGGTCGTCTGCGAAAGGTAGGTTTGAGATTTCTATTCTGTCCCGGCATCTTTCTAGTTGTATTGGTTTCCAGTGTCCGTGAGTTTTCAGTTCTTTTTCCCACTCACTCCTTACTTTGTCCAGGACTTGGTTGAATAATAGTGAGGACAAACCGTCGCCTTGATGCACTCCAGTTTTGATCATGAAGGGATCAGAGATTTCATCCATGAATATAACTTTCGATGTTGTGCCAGCTAATGTCTGTCAGATTAATCTTAGGGTTTTTGGGTCGAGTCCCAGTGTAGGCGATGTAGAATAGTGACAACAAAAGGCTTACAAGTTGGTGTAGTTTAATTTAGTTGGCATACGTCGAGTCCTTCTGAGGAGGCCGGTAACATATCCAATAATGTAAGACGGAAATATTCACTTGGAACTTAAGTTATTTCCCTTTATTTTATGTTATTTTTAAACTGATTCTTATGTTTTCAAATTTTCTTTTATATTTCTACGTTATTATTACCATTGGTTAGTGTTACCATGATTTACTACTACACACATAATACAAAACATTTTATGTCACCATGATTAACGACTATCTATGACATATTTACAGCTTTCAGATAACTGGTCTAAAATTCGTAGCAATAAATTGAATTAAACTGAAGTGTACATGTGTATACTTGCCTCGCTGGAATCAAGCCAATTTCTTACTCAAGGTGCGTGATGCGCATCCAACGTCGCTGCATGGCCCTGTGGGCAATATATCTGTTCCGTCACCGTATGTCGTGGGGCCCATTGAGATGCTGCATGGCGCTGTGTATGCCCCCTCTCATCCCCCTGAGCATATCGATCCATATTCACACGACACTCCTTTCGAGGGATACTGAGCAATTGCACGGAAAGACAAATCGCAGTCTCGGTAGGCCACATTCTTGGCGCCCTCGTATTTCGACGCGTCCTGGTGGACTTATTTCCCTATTATCTCCCTATTATCTTTGCACATAAACAACTAGTGAGAATACCTGTGTGTATATACAGGAAACTACTCTGTGTGGTTGCATTGAAATCCTAATCTGTTGCATATCCAAGCATGTACGCACTTCATTCTATTTTTATGATACAAAATGTACATTAAAGGAATTATCTGTGTCAGTCACTTTTAATTTTATTTCACAAGGCTTTTCGACGGCCTACACCCTCATCTTCAGGTGGATCAGTGGATTACACGACTTTTTTGTATGCTGGATGTAGCCAGTAGACTGTTTTGAGTTTCATTTCGTTTCGGGTAAGGTATACTCAGAAAATTATCAAGTGTTAATTAAAATGACACTAGAATCATAAATTATGAACAGCAATGAAACTACTGAAATATGTTTTTGAAGAAACAACACTGAAGTTCATCGTAAATAGACGTTTTCATCTTTAGATGGTGTTCAAACACGAAGCAACAACATAGCCTAGAGATTGTACTAATGAAGAAATACTGTGTCTGGTAAGTCAAAGAGTTTTCGCTCTCTCTTTGTTATTGCTCACGTAGCAACTAATATATTGATAAATGGATGAGACTTTCTTTGGATCATTAATTTTCAACAAAACAAAATATATTATGTACTTATTATTCTGGACCTGGCTTTCTATAAAAGGAACATTGTACCATTACTGTAACTCGCTATAAAGTTCAGCATATCTTTTTTTACTTTACAGTTATTGAAGAGGTTCCTGAAAATTATTTCGTTATCAATACTGATGTTACAGTACGCAATGTTTGTTCAACATCAAAATTTTGCAGTGGATTTTTGTTAATCTTAAAACACCAATAAGTACCACGACTAACACGAGAACATGAGACTATTATCAGAGAAAAAATGTTTTTACTATAATGTTTGCCAGACCAGAACTACGCACAGCAAGAATTTTTTCATGCCATGAAGGTAAATTTTCTTTTTGCACTGTTAATAATATAACATCATCCGCAGCCCGCGTCCACCTGTAAAACACATCATAAAATCTGCTGTTCTGCTCTGCAATCCCGAAATCTGAAAGAAATACTTTTAGTTCACTATTACCTGTCCGCTTTTTTGCAGTATGATTGGTTTCATTTCATGCAGTCTGAATGCGCCGCGGCAGCGGCTCGTTCGTTCATAGCGCAGCTCTGCACCACGAATAATATTTAAATAGCTGAAAATGTCTTAAAAGGATGGCATAAAATACCAGGCAAGCTTATTACAAATCATAATTCAAGTTTTCACTAAGCAACTGTGTGGTGTCACCACCAGACACCACACTTGCTAGGTGGTAGCCTTTAAATCGGCCGCGGTCCGTTAGTATACGTCGGACCCGCGTGTCGCCACTACCAGCGATTGCAGACCGAGCGCCGCCACACGGCAGGTCTAGTCTAGAGAGACTTCCTAGCACTCGCCCCAGTTGTACAGCCGACTTTGCTAGCGATGGTTCACTGTATACATACGCTCTCATTTGCAGAGACGACAGTTTAGCATAGCCTTCAGCGACGTCATTTGCTACGATCTAGCAAGGCGCCATATTCAGTTCCTATAAGTAATAACTTCAAGAATGTATTCTGAACAGACAATATTGTGACTCGTGTACCGTCAAGAGCGACGTTCATCATTAATGGATTCAAGTTAAGTATCAAATTAGCTACGTCCACTTTTGAATTCTAATTCCTTGTCATGTTCCAGACCTCACTTCAGTATAGTCCTTCCCTCCTCACGCCAGCCTGCGTGAGATAAACGCGTGCATTTCGGCCTCCTCTCGTAACACGGTGTTGACACTTCTGCCAACCCAACAAACTCTATTCAAAACATTTAGACATTAAATTCTTACGCACCTTTACAAATCAATGCCTAATGGCGTCCTTCTCACAATCTTGACAAAAGAATGCTACACAAGCATACAATATAGCACCTCTAGCTGTTCCTACTCACGTAACTTCAGAAAGACGACAGAGAAATTAATGCTCGGTCACTACTGCTTATACTCGGTTTAATACATTTACACCTATCTTTGATATTTAATAAGTATCGTCTGTGGCGGTTCCAGTACTCGCCGACACGGATATTATCTAAAAAAAAGTCGGTACATAATTCTATACAATTATAAAACCTGACACATAATGGTTTCTCTTTATTACATAAAGTTCACACAGTCATTGTCCATGCAGAAATAAAATTATAATCATCCAGTTCAATTATTTTTCTCCTTTTCTTTTCACCATATATGTGTTTTGTCAGGAGAAGTTACAGATTATACATTATCAGCTTACAGTGTGAATCAAATGCAACTTTAATAACTACCAGTGGAGACCTCTGATGCTAGCTTAAAGCACGAATAACGCAAACCACTGGAGTGACGGGATGCAATGACACGACAGGGGTTAGTTAGTTAAACAGAGCAAAAACGACTTTGAAACTCCACGAAAGTTCTTAACATTCGCATTATATCATTTCAACCTGCGAGATAACCGTCGTGCAGCCATCCTGTAAAGATCCAGACGTCTTGTGTACGTATTCCTATGTGTCGGAGCGAGAGGAAATCATGTACGCCGAGTGCTTATGTAAGTCAGGGACAGATATTGGAACAGTAATGGGCCGGAACCAGAAACACCTGTACGCCAGGTAATTATATAAGGCAGAAACAAATATGGGAGCAGTAGTGGTCTGGAACTAATCTGGTATCTCATCGCCGCCTCCTGAAACCCTGCAACTGCAGAACCGCTGATTGGGCAGCGGCTCAACAGCGGAAATGGGTGGGGCGATTTGAGGCGGGCCTCTCGTGGGTTACGTACGTGTTCACGTCTTCTCCATGTTTTATGTTGCAGCACGCAAGGTGAAGGCCGCAGCGAATTGAACCACACCTGCGGAATGGGATCCACAATTTGGCATAGAGAAATGTGAGGCACTGGAAACCAATTAGTGGACAACTTCAGGCCGTAGAATAAAGAATTCGGCTGTCTCTATTCGCTGACTGCTTATTCTGTGAACATCGGCTAGGCTGTTTCAAACCCGACCTCTTCCTGCTAGTTTACAACTCTAGATTGATCTGTGGACTGCGGCTTCTTTCAGACTCGCATAAATGAACGTGCTAATTGTTACTAAACGCGAAGATGTTACACTGATTATTCGAGGTCATTAATCTCGTCGAAGGCTTGCTGGTTGTAAGCAATTGATTTTCACGAGATCTACATACTGTGACAAGCAACTACGAAAAGACACACTGACTGGACAAAATTACAGACTTGAAAATTACTTATACTGTATTTCCGAACTAATAAGACAGCGTGCCTCGTTTTGTATTTATTACAGCTTCTACTCCTCTCGGGAGAGATCAATGTACTCTTTAAACAATCATAAATGAATTTTAATACGGGTTCACAGCATGACTATAGGTCTTCTGGCAAAGCCACACACGTAGAAAACTATTGATAGCAGTGGAGAGCCTGAACAGGTATCACGAAACTAACGAAGAGTATTAACTCATGTACAGTGACAATTTCATCGTCATGAAGGTAAAAGACGGTCGATGCAAAGGAGGCATAAGAAGAAAATTCACTTGGCAGGAAAATGTGTTAGTGCTATAGAGGCAAGGAACTGGGGGACAATTCCCGAAAATGTACGTCTCGAACACAGAAATAAATGGACATGTAGCATGGACCATAAAAAAGTGGAATAAGAACCTCGGAAACCGAAATGTAGTTAACACCGCAATGTACACTACTGGCCATTAAAATTGCTACACCACGAAGATGACGTGCTACAGACGCGAAATTTAACCGACAGGAAGAAGATGCTGTGATATGCAAATGATTAGCTTTTCAGAGCATTCACACAAGGTTGGCTCTGGTGGCGACACCTACAACGTGCTGACATGAGGAAAGTTTCCAACCGATTTCTCATACACAAACAGCAGTTGACCGGCGTTGCCTGGTGAAACGTTGTTGTGATGCCTCGTGTAAGGAGGAGAAATGCGTACCATCACGTTTCCGACTTTGATAAAGGTCGGATTGTAGCCTATCGCGATTGCGGTTTATAGTATCGCGACATTGCTGCTCGCGTTGGTCGAGATCCAATCACTGTTAGCAGAATATGGAATCGGTGGGTTGAGGAGGGTAATACGGAACGCCTTGATGGATCCCAACGGCCTCGTATCACTAGCAGTCGAGATGACAGGCATCTTATCCGCATGGCTGTAACGGATCGTGCAGCCACGTCTCGATCCCTGAGTCAACAGATGGGGACGTTTGCAAGACAACAACCATCTGTACGAGCAGTTCGACGACGTTTGCAGCAGCATGGACTATCAGCTCGGAGACCATGGCTGCAGTTACCCTTGAAGCTGCATCACAGACAGGAGCGCCTGCGATGGTGTACTCAACGACGAACTTGGGTGCACGAATGGCAAAACGTCATTTTTTTGGATGAATCCAGGTTCTGTTTACAGCATCATGATGGTCGCATCCGTGTTTGTCGACATCGCGGTGAACGCACATTGGAAGCGTGTATTCGTCATCGCCATACTGGCGTATCATCCGGCGTGATGCTATGGAGTGCCATTGGTTACACGTCTCGGTCGCCTCTTGTTCGCATTGACGGCACTTTGAACAGTGGACGTTAGATTTCAGATGTGTTACGACACGTGGCTCCACCCTTCATTCGATCCCTGCGAAACCCTACATGTCAGCTGGATAATGCACGACCACATGTTGCAGGTCCTGTACGGGCCTTTCAGGATACAGAAAATGTTCGACTGCTGCCCTGGCCAGCACATTCTCCAGATCTCTCACCAACTGAAAACGTCTGGTCAATTATGGCCGAGCAAATGGTTGGTCACAATACGCCAGTCACTACTCTTGATGAACTGTGGTATCGTGTTGAAGCTGCATGGGCAGCTGTACCTGTACACGCCATCCAAGCTCTGTTAGACTCAATTCCCAGGCGTATCAAGCCCGTTATTACGGCCAGAGGTGGTTGTTCTGGGCACTGATTTCTCAGGATCTATGCACCCAAATCGCGTGAAAATGTAATCACATGTCAGTTCTAGTATAATATATTTGTCCAATGAATACTCGTTTATCATCTGCATTTCTTCTTGGTGTAGTAATTTTAATGGCCAGTAGTGTAGTTAGCAAGATTAAGTGACTAAGGTACTAGACAGATTTGCGGAGAATTATGTGGAGCACCTCACTGGAAAAACGACGAGTAAGTGGTGATAACGTCCAAGTAAGAGCAGTTTCGTCAGTCGATCGTTTAGTCGGTGCGAGAGAAAGATGCTCAACAAACTCCAGTGGTAATCTCTACAAGAGAGGCGTTGTGCTTCACGAGGGGTTTACTGCTGAAATTGATGGAGCTTACCTTCCAGGAAGAGCCGTACAACGTATTGCTTCTTCCCACATACATATCGTGAGATGAGCAGAGCGACAGAGCGCTAGACGTTAGAGCTAATACAAAGGTTTACCGACAATCATTGTTCCTAACCGCCATTCGCCAATGGAACAGGGAATCAATGAGTCAGCGGTACCAGAAGTACTGTCCGCCACACACGGTCACTTCTTTCGCGTAGTACTGATGTAGATAAGGCACCGAAGCTATCTTGCTAACTTGCCACAGGAAAGAAAAGAAGAGCAGTAGCTTGGAGAATAGTAGGGACAATGAATGATAATTATAGCCTTTAGAATGGGCAATGGTGATTCAGTGCCACTGACGCTACGTTAGGTTCTTGCTATGGTCGAGGAAGATGCTAGAGTATTTTAATGCGATCTCCCGAGTGTTCACTGAAGGTATGGGGAAGGTCTGTTAGCAACGCCATCTTCATTCATTCATTCTGTCTCACTAATAGACATCTTTAGCAGTGTTGGGTGCACGGAGTCCACATTAAAGTCTACTAGCCCATGGTACCTCCTCAGGAGGAATCCACCAGAAAGAATCATATAGTCGCACAGAAACGTCTCTTATCCGCTTCAACCTTAAAACTCTACGTTCGATAAATTAAGCGCTTCTGAACGCAGTTACATTGTGGATAGCTTCTAACAAAGAAAGATACATTTTTATTTGGAAAAATGTTTCACCGGATAGAAACATCCAGTGAATCGTTGGTGACTTACGTTGAATACCGCTGACACAATTTTAACAAGAGTAATTTTTGGTGCAAATACTCCAAACCTGCTACAGATGTTGAGTTTATCAAAATGTTTTTGAACAATGTTTGCTCAAGAGGCTCCGATGACTCACCTGCTACAACGTGGTGATTCTATGCAGCAATTGGAGCACCTTGTTCATGTATTATTGGCGACCACTCCGATTTCTGTTCGAAAGTTCCGTATTATCAATTAATGAACATAACCTTAAAAATTTATGTATTTTTGCACAGGAAATGTAAGTGTAACACAAGAATAGCGTAAACTGTTAACAAATATTTTGGTGGCCTGAGGAACTAGAGCTGCCCAATCAAAACTGAGGATATGCAAAACGCCCAATTTAGTGCAGGGTAGATATGACACTTCGCTGGCGTGAAATATTTTTCTGGTACTTGTGATGTGAGAGAATTCAATTTTTGGTAAAAAGTCGCTGAAGACTTTGGGCGTGAGTGGAAGAGAAGAGTATTGTATTCTTGCTATTACAAGCCAAATAAAATGTGGTAAGACCACAGCCAGCGCACAATGACTACTGCTTGTGTTCTTGTGTACACAGTATGCAGTGTCATGAGTCGTTGGACCTCAAATGGCTCAAATGGCTCTGAGCACTATGGGACTTAACAGCTGAGGTCATCAGTCTCCTAGAACATAGAACTACTTACACCTAACTAACTTGAGGACATCACATACATCCCTGCCCGAGGCAGAATTCGAACCTGCGACCGTAGCGGTTGCGCGGTTCCAGACTGAAGCGCCTAGAACCGCTCGGTCACCCCGGCCGGCCGTTGGACCTCACAAGAATGGTTTGCATGATGTGCTAATGACATATACTAAATAAAGTTCTAGCTCCCAATGTTCTGGCTGTCTCACAGTAGCAGGTAACACAGTAGCGTGACCCGGAGATCATCATTAAGAGTGTGGTCACACTATTGTTACCAAATCTAACAAAGTTAGCACCCGTCTGTGACGTCAGTTTCGAAAGAAAAACATGTAAAGGACCATGAGTGTAGCTTTGTTTGCGAAATTATAGGTGCTTCCTACCAATGATTTCTTTACCACAGACATTTAATTGTTTAGATGCAGAAGGGATCAGAATGTCAAACGTTACTGATTCCCGGGAGATATCATCGAAATGAAGAAGGACGTGTTACCTTATTTTATTGCACAACCGTTAGATCACTTATTAAATTGTTTTTCCACTGGGCTAAAGCATATTTCGTGACATTCAAGTGTCATAATTTTCTTCGAGAAGTGAAAAATTTCCTGAAGTGGATATGAAATACAAGAATCATATTGCCAAAATGGAGAAGTGTAACTGACCTTATAAAATCTTACGCATTTATTCATCAATTATTATCAGCATCTGTATTCACTGTGTTGATAAAATATGCATGGACTGCATCGAAGCATCTTTTCCTTTATAACTAGTGTGCTTGCAACAGACTCCTTTGCATTGCGTACATGGTGTAGAAAACCTCCAACGTGTTACCTGATTTCATGATATGTCCCATGGGATTACCCGCAAATGTCCGCAGCTCGTGGGCGTGCGGTAGCGTTCTCGCTTCCCACGCCCGGGTTCCCGGGTTCGATTCCCGGCGGGGTCAGGGATTTTCTCTGCCTCGTGATGACTGGGTGTTGTGTGATGTCCTTAGGTTAGTTAGGTTTAAGTAGTTCTAAGTTCTAGGGACTGATGACCATAGATGTTAAGTCCCAGAATGCTCAGAGCCATTTGAACCTTGTCCATTTTTTGATTACCCGCAACGCAGTACACGAAGCAGCTGACAAAGTCAAATGACATTCATCTGGACATATCCTCCGTAAGTCGTATCCAGCTTGTTTTGCACTATGTGTTTGCGTGCCGCTTTGGATGGCTAGTCGCTCTCTGTATGGCCAAGCGGCGGGCTGTCGCGACGTAATCGCCAATGACTCAGTGCAGTGGAGAAATATATAACTTATGAAATAATGTAATTCATTAAATAAAGTACCGATCCTGTACTGAAGTGTAAACACATTTTTTTCTGTCAATGAAATCCAGCTACAGACTAAATCATACAATGCTATAACGAATTTTGAATTGAAAAACTGAAGGCGTATTGCGAACAAAATCGCTCTTCGGAAACGCCTACAATTTTTCAAACAAGCTACCTTCATAGCCATTTCCAAATTTTTCATAATTTATTTAGGCTCCGCTTTAAACGGTTCCGAAGAAGATATTAACCAATTTAATTAAGGTAGCCACCAATTGGATAATTCATGTGGAAATAAAAGCAATTGTGAGGTACATTAGTTACATTACTGAAACTGTTGGACATAATGTATTAATTAAATTGACTGAAAATGCGCACTTTTACGCATGACTTTTTCAAACGGCATCGTGAGAATTTGCATTACAATAACAAGTAGTATTCCTGCCGGGATGCCGGACGCTGTGACCGAGCGGTTCTAGGCGCTTCAGTCTGGAACCGCCCGACTGCTACGGTCGCAGGTTGAATCCTGCCTCGGGCATGGATGTGTGTGACGTCCTTAGGTTAGTTAGGTTTAAGCAGTTCTAAGTTCTAGGGGACTGATCACCTTAGTTGTTAAGTCCCATAGTGCTCAGAGCCATTTGAGCCTGCCGGGATGACGACAAAATGGATACGTCTGCTGCTGAAAAAATACACGAGTCGGCGAAATTCTGGGAGATATCCATAGCGACCCAAAAGAGACGAAGGTATCTGCATCATAGTCTGGCTCAGTAAGAAACAAAATATGGGTGCTTCTACTATCCCAAGCTAAGCCAGAAGGACAAACCGAAGAGCTAAGGAAAGAAAATGAGCGCTTACGTAGAGAATTGGCCGGTGCCAGAGCACCGAACACACAGGACAGGATTCTATGCCTTGAAGCAGAAGTTTTGACCCTCAGGGCGGAGAATCAGAAGTTAAGATCAGAAAGCAGATCCATCCCGCTATCTTTTGCAGCAGTAGCAGCCATCAGCTCAGCTGGAAAGGCGAAAATCAAGGTGCAGCAAACGATAGTCTAAGCAAAAGCAAAGCAGACCTATGTTTTAGTTTTCAAATCAGAAAGCAATCAGGCTGCAAAGACTGTGCTCGATACCACAACAAAACGCATTAATCTCAAATAAGGTCAAAAAAATCCATCAACTACAAATACAGCAATTCTGGAGGCAGAAACGTAAGCAGACAAAAAGAAAATCGTTGAGAAAACAGCACAGTTAAAAGATATCAAATGCGAGGACACTTGGAAAAATGGTTGAAATGGCTCTAAGCAGTATGGGACTTAACATCTGAGGTCATTAGTCTCATAGACTTAGAACTACTTAAACCAACTTACCTAAAGACATCACACACATCCATGCCCGAGGCAGGATTCGAACCTGCGACCGTAGCGGTCGCGCGGTTCCAGACTGTAGCGCCTAGAACCGCCCGGCCACTCCGGCGGGCAAGTACAGCTCAAAGAGCAACACACAGTAACCACAATGGTATAATCATTTACACAGACACATACATGATCAGGCACACCACGACCTCACCTCAGCGATTACTTCTAAGTAGTGCAAATTGGCAGAAAATTAAGACATTTTAGGAGATTTTCAACAGCACGCTATCGAAGGTAGTATAGACCGAGAACGCACGTTTTAACAGACGTACACCAAAGCGCCCAGCCATCAGCCATTCCACGAGCAGAAGCCAAGCGGAAACATAAACTACCACGGTCTACAGAGTTGACCAGACTACGGAAAGACTCACCTGACAAAAGAAGACCTTACAAAAGTGCCGAGACAGCTCATGAACGACCACTCACACTTGATGTATACCGTGACGCGAAACAAAAATACAAAAATTAACTTAACAAAACAAGACACAATTACTAGGACAAATTTGTAAAACAACAACTGCAATACAACATATGAGGAGAGTCCTTTAAGTTACAGGCCGAACGAATTAAGACCCTAATAGTCCTGTCAACATTAAAACGGGCATATGGTACAACGACAGAGCTGGAGATGGTTCAAATGGTTCAAATGGCTCTGAGCACTATGGGACTTAACATCTGAGGTCATCAGTCACCTAGAACTTAGAAGTACTTAAACATAACTAACCTAAGAACATCACACACATCCTTGCCCGAAGCAGGATTCGAACCTGTGACCATAGCGGTCGCGCGCTTCGAGACTGAAAGCGCCTAGAACCACTCGACCACACCGGCCGGCAGGGCTGATGTTCTGCAGAATTTCTGTTGAGCACGCTTCTCCCTGATGGCGAAGAAACACACGAGCGGTACACCATACGAACTTACGTCACCAAAGGAGCAATATTTACGAAAATGGCTGTGTTATCATCCCTTTTGCCTGTGAAGAGGTATCAATAGCGATAAAAAAATAGAAAGGCGCCCGGCCCAGACGGAGCAATTTCGGAAACTCATGACAAGCGGTAAGTATGCGGTTCTAGTTTTAGTCGAAATAGCATGTGCTTTTGATAATCTTCGGGGGCCTGCATTATTTGCAAGTTCGAGAGAGATGCAAGTACTAACAGCCCTGTGTAACACAGACAGGACAGCAACAGGACAGAAGTGTAGGTAACAGGACACCAGAAAGCAGTCAAGAAAATAACGAAATGATTCCGACAATGCTCAATCTGTGAACCAATATTTTTGGACGTGGCTATTAACCCACTCCAAAACAATTTGGATGTGGATGACGGAGTAAACGCTTATGCAAAAGACCTGCCAGCAAACTCACGAGGTCACTTAGAAAACGTCCGCCCCTGATAGCTGAGTGGTCAGCGCGACGCAATGTGATACCTAACAGCCCGGGTTCGATTCCCAGCTGGATCGGGTGTTGTGTTGTCCTCATCATCATCATTTCATCCTCATCGACACGCAAGTCGCCGAAGTGGCGTCAACAAGAAAGACTTGTATCAGAGGAACGGTCAACCCGACGGTAGATCCTAGCCACACGGCATTTCCATTACCTAGAAAACAAAACAACACAACTACTCATAAGTAACTGGTGTTGTCAAAACAAACTCAAAATAGCTGCAAGAGGCACTGAAACGGAACCATATTATTAAACTCGATAATCTTTAACATGAAGAGAAAACTAGTAACACAGTATTAAGGAATACATATGGACGAACGACTTACTGTCAATGTGCACCACCAGCAGCTGTGACCGAACGGTTCTAGGCGCTTCAGTCCGGAACCGTGCGACCGCTACGCTCGCAGGTTCAAATCCTGCCTCGAGCATGGATTTGTGTGATGTCCTTAGGTTAGTTAGGTTTAAATAGTTCTAAGTCTAGGGGACTGATGACTTCAAATGTTAAGTCCCATAGTGTTCAGAGTCAGTTGAACCATTCAATGTGCACGCAAGACTGGCAGTTGACAGAGCGACGAAACTGATGCACAAACTTGCAAGGCCAAATACCACACAATACAGACTACCATTGAAAACGCGATGAACATACCATACAGCTCTCTTGGAAGCTATAGTCTGCTTTGGGTGCACAATCTGTGTCTAGAGACCTATAGAAAAACAGTGACGCGAGGACAGAGGAACGTGTTACTCAGAATGTCGGGTGCTTTTTGCACCACATCAGTAGAAGCTTTGTCTATTGTTCTCGGGACTTTCCCCACTGACATCACTAGCCGCCACAGAGCCGCGGCATACTGGCTACAGAGGGGCAGACACGATAAGATCCGAGAAATAATACGGGAATATAAAGGCACATTTGCATGCCGTGCGGGAGTTTCCTCGCAAACGTGAAATCTTAATTCAATAATTAATCTCTGACAAATAAATAAAGCCTATGGCACAGAACTGCAGCGCTATGCCGCTGATAAAACAAAATACAATTATGACACTCTTATGTTTCATTAACAAGAAGGAGGTCGAGTAGAATAGCTAGTGCGGGAAGCACGTATATTTTATTAACTGGCACACCGCCATATGTGGTGTTAGATAAAAACACTGCGAGTTGCAATCTCACTAGGCACTCGATCCTGTAAAGATTCTATATTTATGAAAGTAAGTTGAATTATTTAACTGCAGGCTTATTCGTTGAATATATGTGATTTAAGTAACTGTGTGAACTTTTTTATGTTTAGTAGACAGTCACCTCTGTACGACGTATTGACATGGCTGGCAAATTATTCTAATATTATTTAGATTTTGAGTCCGCACCTATCGCAGCAGTCTTTGGAAACGATTTAAATACGAAGTCCGATTATTTGAGTCTTATTTCACGGTCAACTACGAATAACATTGCATCTACGAAAAAGCCATTGTCAAGCGCCTGATACCAAATAATTAAACGTCCACGTTCCAGATAAGCAAATATTAATTATGACCAATCACTATCATACATATACAAAAATTAATATTTTATTTTATTTTATTTATTTATTTATTTTATATTGGCGACTGCGTGTCGGACTTGTTATTTTGTCATTTGTTACATTGTTCTCTTTGTTTCATGTAAAAAATCAACTTTCTGGACCTGGACTTGAATATATGAGAAATAACAAAAATCTGAAGATATTTTCCAATTCTAAAATTTTGCCGGAAGACGCAACGAAACTTCCAGCAAAATAAGGTAAGACGCAGCATCTTTGCATTGGCAGGCTTGACCAGACGCATAATTCTGTGTATTAGCTCTTCAGTAGATTCTGTAGTATTTCTTCCGCGCGTAGCAGTTTCCAGTGATAAATTTCATTCTCAGTGCTTTTCCTTAAACAATAACTTCTGCAACAATACCAATACACGAGTGTACAATATGGCAGACTTCTGTACGATACGTTGTAACATGGCCAGCAGCCATTAAGAATAATCCGTTATTCAGTTAACATTTTTAAATTAACAAACAGCCATTGTTGCTACGAGCGATTCATGTTCAACTACATTTTATTTTAAAACCAGTGTCAAACTTTATTTTCTTGAAGCATATCTTACGTGTGGCATGGTCATAACTAGAAAACAATACGTAAAGATGGAACAGCAAAGACATACTATTCAGACGCAATCCGACTCGGACGCGAGACAAATGTTTGAAAAAGACTTTACGACAGCAACCGGTAGTGACGATTCATCAAATATTGACGCAAGTGTTAACGGAAATTTTGACAATAGGCCGTCCACCACAAAAATTTCAAAGTCTCAGTCAGAGCCCATGTTAATACATGACGTCACGTCTAATGACGCGGCGGGGCAGTGACCTTGCAAACAGTAAACGTTGCCAACATGTTACAAATGCTAATGAAACAAAACGCAGAAAATATGGCAACCTTAAAGACACAAAATGACGAAATTAAATCTGATCTCATAGCAATCAAGACATGTAATGACACTTTATGTAAACGTGTGGAACTTATAGACGCCACACTGACCAAACAGATGACTGAACTCAGTACGAAATTTTCCAAGCTTAATACGATACAAGAAAAGACTACAAGTGACGTAGCACTTTCACAGACACAAGTAAAAAACCTTAATGTCACGTGTGAAGCTCTTACTGAACAAATTCAAACATATCCTTCAGTACATGACAACCTTGAAAAACGAATTGCTGACGTGCAGAATAAATTTGACGATGTTGAACAACACCTGACTGACAGATTACAATCTGATGCCACAGCTCATTTTCAAAGTATTAATAAAGAATATAATGATAGGGTAGAGAACAAAGACAAACATTTTGATAGATGCATACGTGAAAATTTACCAACAATTGTGCACGACTCCGTAGCGGAATACATCACTAATAACAGCTGATTAGTGACGCAGTACAGTCTGTCACTGCACCAATGAGACAATTCACCGATCAACCACAGTCTGAATGTAACGAAAATATCAGTCAAAATGTACAGTTCAGAAACCAATATACATACGAGTATGACCCACACATACCGCACACAACACGCAAGAACAAAACACACCACGACAACAACACATACCACGTCGTGCAAACACAAACACAAGCTATTATCATGGTAAACCACAGCAACATTATCGTAATTACTCGCCATCTGAACATTACAGTAATTACAGTGGAACAAATCCATATCATCTACATCTACATCTATACTCCGCGAGCCACCTTACGGTGTGTGGCGGAGGGTACTTATTGTACCACTATCTGATCCCCCCTTCCCTGTTCCATTCACGAATTGTGCGTGGGAAGAACGACTGCTTGTAAGTCTCCGTATTTGCTCTAATTTCTCGGATCTTTTCGTTGTGATCATTACGCGAGATATATGTGGGCGGTAGTAATATGTTGCCCATCTCTTCCCGGAATGTGCTCTCTCGTAATTTCGATAATAAACCTCTCCGTATTGCGTAACGCCTTTCTTGAAGTGTCCGCCACTGGAGCTTGTTCAGCATCTCCGTAACGCTCTCGCGCTGACTAAATGTCCCCATGACGAATCGCGCTGCTTTTCGCTGGATCATGTCTATCTCTTCTATTAATCCAACCTGGTAAGGGTCCCATACTGATGAGCAATACTCAAGAATCGGACGAACAAGCGTTTTGTAAGCTACTTCTTTCGTCGATGAGTCACATTTTCTTAGAATTCTTCCTATGAATCTCAACCTGGCGCCTGCTTTTCCCACTATTTGTTTTATGTGATCATTCCACTTCAGATCGCTCCGGATAGTAACTCCTAAGTATTTTACGGTCGTTACCGCTTCCAATGATTTACCACCTATGGCATAATCGTACTGGAATGGATTTCTGCCCCTATGTATGCGCATTATATTACATTTATCTACGTTTAGGGAAAGCTGCCAGCTGTCGCACCATTCATTAATCCTCTGCAGGTCTTCCTGGAGTACGTACGAGTCTTCTGATGTTGCTACTTTCTTGTAGACAACCGTGTCATCTGCAAATAGCCTCACGGAGCTACCGATGTTGTCAACTAAGTCATTTATGTATATTGTAAACAATAAAGGTCCTATCACGCTTCCTTGCGGTACTCCCGAAATTACCTCTACATCTGCAGATTTTGAACCGTTAAGAATGACATGTTGTGTTCTTTCTTCTAGGAAATCCTGAATCCAATCACAAACCTGGTCCGATATTCCGTAAGCACGTATTTTTTTCACTAAACGTAAGTGCGGAACCGTATCAAATGCCTTCCTGAAGTCCAGGAATACGGCATCAATCTGCTCGCCAGTGTCTACGGCACTGTGAATTTCTTGGGCAAATAGGGCGAGCTGGGTTTCACATGATCTCTGTTTGCGGAATCCATGTTGGTTATGATGAAGGAGATTTGTATTATCTAAGAACGTCATAATACGAGAACACAAAACATGTTCCATTATTCTACAACAGATTGACGTAAGTGAAATAGGCCTATAATTATTCGCATCTGATTTATGACCCTTCTTGAAAATGGGAACGACCTGTGCTTTCTTCCAGTCGCTAGGTACTTTACGTTCTTCCAGAGATCTACGATAAATTGCTGATAGAAAGGGGGCAAGTTCTTTAGCATAATCACTGTAGAATCTTAAGGGTATCTCGTCTGGTCCGGATGCTTTTCCGCTACTAAGTGATAGCAGTGTTTTTCAATTCCGATATCGTTTATTTCAATATTTTCCATTTTGGCGTCCGTGCGACGGCTGAAGTCAGGGACCGTGTTACGATTTTCCGCAGTGAAACAGTTTCGGAACACTGAATTCAGTATTTCTGCCTTTCTTCGGTCGTCCTCTGTTTCGGTGCCATCGTGGTCAACGAGTGACTGAATAGGGGATTTAGATCCGCTTACCGATTTTACATATGACCAAAACTTTTTAGGGTTCTTGTTTAGATTGTTTGCCAATGTTTTATGTTCGAATTCGTTGAATGCTTCTCTCATTGCTCTCTTTACGCTCTTTTTCGCTTCGTTCAGCTTTTCCTTATCAGCTATGATTCGACTACTCTTAAACCTATGGTGAAGCTTTCTTTGTTTCCGTAGTACCTTTCGTACATGATTGTTATACCACGGTGGATCTTTCCCCTCGCTTTGGACCTTAGTCGGTACGAACTTATCTAAGGCGTACTGGACGATGTTTCTGAATTTTTTCCATTTTTGTTCCACATCCTCTTCCTCAGAAATGAACGTTTGATGGTGGTCACTCAGATATTCTGCGATGCAAAGGAAGAAGAAAGCTTAATAAAACACAGGCAATTTCAGACTTTTATCCCAGAAAAACGAACCATTCATCCGGTGATTTTTCTTAAATCTTTTAGTAACGCATTTCCACGCACTTGGAGTGACCGGAAAAAGATTTCATATATTGTCGGTTACATCCAAGGCGATGCAGCTGTCTGGGCATACAGTCAAGCTGACGTATGTACCACGTACAGTGAGTTTGAGCGTGCATTTCTGAACAAATTCTGGTCGCAATCCATCCAGGAGCGACTCAGAAGACAAATTTTGGAACCTGAAACTTTTAACAGTAAAAATGGTAACTTACGCAGATATTTTGAAAAGTACTTGAACATGGGACATTTTTTGGACGAACCAGTCGCAACACGTGATATACTCCGTGCGTTGAAGGCCAAATTGCCTTCCAACATTAAAGAAAAACTCTTACCTATTCCGGATGACGATCCAGATTATTTTTTAACAGCTTTAGATTCGGTTGACATGTTACTAGAAGATCAGCGCTTCGCGCGGCAAAACAGCAGCCACAATGTTTAAAATGGTTCAAATGGCTCTGAGCACTATGGGACTCAACATCTTAGGTCATAAGTCCCCTAGAACTTAGAACTACTTAAACCTAACTAACCTAAGGACATCACACACACCCATGCCCGAGGCAGGATTCGAACCTGCGACCGTAGCAGCCCCGCGGTTCCGGACTGCAGCGCCAGAACCGCTAGACCACCGCGGCCGGCACAATGTTTATACTAGTGGTATGCAAAACATGCAGGCTTGCCAACTCAATTCTGGCGTGCCGACAGTTGGATAGGCGGTACAGCAAAAACAGCAAATTCACATGCCGTCTCAATGCGGAAATCAAAATCAACACGCGTATTCCAATACAAACAACAGTTACAACAGTAATAACACTTCATGCGGCAATCCATACAAAAGGCACCGCGGTAATAACAACAACGGTAACAACAGATACAAATATAACAACAAAAACACAAACAGAAACAGAAACAATAATAACTACGAGCCAAGACAGCATCAAGGCTGGACTCGATCACTACTTTCATTCAAACACTGCTATACCACAGGCAGCCACCAGGACAAAATTGGAGCATACCTTACGACCGACAGGTGGGTCATAATGCGCAACTGCAACAACAACCGCAAAAGTTTGGAGATCACAACAGGCAATATCCGAATGTGAATATAACAGAAGTGACACCGGATACACAACCTCAATCTGTGTCAGTACCTAACACAAATGCTAATCCAACAAACTAGGAACAGTCACTTCTGTGCCCCGGGTCGTGGCTGAAGAATTCTTGTGGGGCGCCTTCAATGTTAATCAGTTATTTGACACCACCATTGAACAACAAAATATTGATATGCCTAATAATTGTAAACAAAAACTACCTGTATTATTTATAAGATACAACCACAATGAGAATATATCAGATGAACTTTTGCAAGACAGTACACAATGTCGTTCAAACACAAATGAAATTGTTTTAGCCTCTACTACTGGTGTAGTAGGTGGGATTCCAACTACTATTATCTTAGATACAGGTGCAGCTGTGGGCGTTTTGTCTTTTAATTTCTATAAAAAGATGTGTGAATTGGAGCCTGTGCCTGAGTTTCCTGCCCAAAACTGTAAAATAACTACTGCTCTGGGTAATAAGTGATGTAGGGTTAAGAAGCAAGTTTTTGTAAACATTAAAATGGGTAATGGAACCGTACAATGGTCATTCCTGGTTGTACAAAACCTTTTGACAAATTGCATATTAGGATTAGATATTATGAGCGAGAAGGACTGCATTATAGACTTCTCCAAAGGTAAATGTATTTTAAATGATAAAGACAGTGTAATTATTATTGATTTGGACAGGAGAACTCTAAAGCATGACAAACACTGTACAGGGTACAAGGTTCAGTTAGTACTTGACAAAGACATTCAAGACACGCAACACACACTCATCTGACACAGAGCTAATGGACTTGAAAACACTGCTTGATCATAAGATAAATGAAGCTACAGCTCTCAGTGTACATGAACGTATAAAACTACAAGAAGTGCTATCCAAATATCTACAAGTTTTTACCAAACGATTAGATGTTATCAACATGTATGTCTACAAGATTGAAGTTAAGCCTCACAAGATCTTCTACCACAAGACATATAACTTACTGTCATCTCGACGACCTGCTGTGTGGCAAGAACTAAAACAAATGTTAGACTGGAAAGTCATTGAACCATCTACCTCACCTTACTGTAGTCCTCTACTTGTTGTCAAAAAACCAAATGGTAGCATTAGGCCAGTGTTAGACGCACGAGCAATTAATGAAATAATTTTACCGGTTCACACACAACCCGAAAATTTGGAAGAGCAATTACAGAAATTTCTAGAAGCAAAATATTTTTCCACAATAGATCTCGCTAACTCATTTTAGTATTGACTACACTGACACATCACGCACAGATACGAAACAAACATCACACAAACATAATAAAAAGAAAACAAAAATTCAAGGCAGGAATGCTTGTACTACTTCGTACTCATCATAAATCTGTAGTACTCAAACGACGCAATGCTAAGTGACGTCTGCTATATGAAGGACCTTATATTATTGTTAATATACCGCAACCTGGTGCGTATCTGTTACAACATCCTAGAACTAACAAAATTATTGGGCTATACGCACACCGAGATCTTAGAGCATTTCATGCTAAATAATGTCAAAGTCATATCCATGAAAACATTGCTAAGCAACTCGCAAAACTCTGTTTGCTACAACATAGATAATAAGTAGTATAGAAATTTTCATTTCAGCTGTACCAGTGACGCAGCTGAAGGCAGAAGAACTTTTCTTTCAACGCCGCGGCACTACCAAGAAGACTGAATATTAAGGTAAAATTTATGATTACGTAGCAGTGAATGATATATTAATTTTTCACGGAACATTTGTGACTGTAGGTACCACTGACTTGGTATGACACCTGACGAACCGACAGACGTCATCTGTGAAGGGACCTTTTACTTCGAGAAACAGATTAGACGCACATCTCTCAGCAAGAAAAGCATCTACCAGTAGCCAAGGCCACACAGACACTATACACACACGCACAAAACGCGAGGAATCTAACAGTTTTCCGTCTCTTATTATTTTGAATTTTTATTGAGTAGTGAAAACGCATGGTCTTGCCTACTGATGTAATGAATGTTGTGTCTAACCTATCTTAATTTCAGATGACATCACAAAAAACATCGATAAAATTCCAGCAAAACCGTTAAAGAGAACGTAAATATCTGCAATTCATGTAATCAAATGTGACATAATGTAATTATTTATAGCTATGTAACGATGATGTAAACATGTTTATGTGTAACTGTATTATGTTTATGCTAAGAAAATATGTGACGTGTATGTGTATGATTACTTACGTCTTTTTAAAAAATGATGTATAATGTAACTGTTACTATGTGAAAATTTGAACGAAACGAGTGCCAAAATGTGAAAAACTTTTCAAAAAAAATTGCATAGTGAACGACTGTTCACGGACATTAATGTTCATTAATAAGTCTGCAACTACGCAGAAACGTATGTGAAAGAAACTGTTAATGATATTCATCATGCATCGTACCTTTGTAAACGCGATGAACGATTTCTTTGATAAGTAACTACGAACATTTAGGTGAGCTGAAAATGTGAAGTGCATAATTGGTGCATCGTCTAGTGACATTACTACAGTACCTAACTTCAAGGTGTTAACTGGATTAAATGGTCACAACGTGCCTGTCCAGAAAACAACACCCCGAGTGGAAGAATGTTGGTTGGAACTTCAGGGAATGGAATGTTCTCGAAATGTGACGGACACACTTACCTGGACTGTCCAAGGATCAAAAATGGTTCAAATGGCTCTGAGCACTATGGGACTTAACATCTGTGGTCATCAGTCCCCTAGAACTTAGAACTACTTACACCTAACTAACCTAAGGACATCACACACATCCATGCCCGAGGCAGGATTCGAACCTGCGACCGTAGCAGTCGCGCGGCTCCGAACTGAGCGCCTAGAACCGCGAGACCACCGCGGCCGGCTGTCCAAGGATCGACGCCAGCTATGTGCCGTCCGAGGTTCTGCAACCAAGCTTCCACGGAATATTGAAAACGAACTGCATATGGACCAATTACTCGACGGGTCACGTCCGATCTGTAATAAACAATGCTTGTTGTCACAACGAACTGCATCCCAACGACTATAATGGAAATAGGAAATGGACGTGCTTATGTATCAATTACGTTGTTATACAGCGATGTTACTGTGATCAAAAAACTTTACCACGACGACACTAACCTGTGAAACATTACTGTGCAGCAGATGAATATAAACTGTAATGACACGATGTGTATAGGTCAACGCACCTGAAACAAAAAGACATTTTTCTTTGAAGCATTTCAATGCAATACTATGTAACTAAAAACATTCAACAATCTAAAGTTGTATTGTATTATAACAAATATTGTAATTTTAAAATTAAGTTACCTGTCATAGAATGTACTCTTCATATGTAATCTTGATGGAATATTTTCTTTATGCAACGACTAAAAAACGCGCGCGCACACGAACAATATGAACTGTAATACTGTGCCGCGATATCTAAATTTACCATATAACGGCAGTGCCGGAGTCACATAGACGCTTCTGCGCATGCGCGCACTCTATACATAAGAACTTTTACGGCGGACGCGGGTCATTCAAATTTCGTATATAATATATTGTATAATGTATGTCATGTAAATAGTTGTAGATAACTTAGATTTTCTTGTGCCTTTAGGTGAATTGCTCGCCTGCAGGTGTGTCCTTTCGCCTCGCAATTCAGGGGGCAATATAAAGGCACATTTGCATGCCGTGCGTGAGTTTCCTCGGAAACGCGAAATCTTAATTAAATAATTAATCTCTGACAAATAAATAAAGCCTATGGCACAGAACTGCATCGCTATGCCATTGATAAAACAAAATACAATTATGACACTCTTATGTTTCATTAACAAGGAGGTCGAGTAGAATAGTTGGTGCGGGAAGCACGTATATTTTATTAACTGGCACACCGCCATATGTGGTGTTAGATAAAAACACTGCGAGTTGCAATCTCACTAGGCACTCGATCCTGTAAAGATTCTATATTTATGAAAGTAAGTTGAATTATTTAACTGTAGGCTTACTCGTTGAATATATCTGATTTAAGTAACTGTGTGAACTTTTTTATGTTTAGTAGACAGTCACCTCTGTACGACGTATTGACATGGCTGGCAAATTATTCTAATATTGAGATTTAGATTTTGAGTCCGCATCTATCGCAGCAGTCTTTGGAAACGATTTATATACGAAGTCCGATTATTTGAGTCTTATTTCACAGTCAACTACGTACGACGTATTGACATGGCTGGCAAATTATTCTAATATTGAGATTTAGATTTTGAGTCCGCATCTATCGCAGCAGTCTTTGGAAACGATTTAAATACGAAGTCCGATTATTTGAGTCTTATTTCACGGTCAACTACGAATAACATTGCATTTACGGAAAAGCCATTGTCAAGCGTCTGATACCAAATAATTAAACGTCCACGTTCCAGCTATGCAAATATTAATTACAACCAATCACTATCATACATATACAAAAATTAATATTTTATTTTATTTTATTTATTTATTTATTTTATAGGAGCAGCATAACAGACAAGCGTCAGTTAAAGAACTGCGCCTTGACACGTGGCAATGGGACTGGGAGACAACCGACAAAGGTCGTCGAGTATCTTCCTCTTCCTCAATGTAAGGGGACGGCTGAGGCTGAAGTTTGCGGATCCACGGCAGATAGGAGCAAATATGAACCGCGTGGGTCTTACAAGGGGAGGCCGCCAATTGTGAGATTCAGATTCAATTCATACTGCGCATAATAAAAGCTCATGGCCAGAGGTGTAATGTGGCAAAGCACCAAGATGCACTTCTCAGCCGTTGTCGAGAAAATCGACAGTTAAAAGAAACCGTTGCGGTGAAATACTCTCTACGATTAATAATTTTCTACAGCGTCGTGGCGCAGCGGTAAGCGCTCGGGTTCGTAAATCCGAGGTCGCTGGTTCGAATCTCGCGACATGCAAGGTTTTTTTTTTTAGTATTAGTTTTTTGTAATTCAAATGTGTGAATATAAATATATACACACACACACACACACACACACACACACACACACACACACACACACACACACACACACACACACACACATATATATATATATATATATATATATATATATAAAAAAAATTCCCGGTAATCAGTTGCAACAATTATGCATATAATAAGTTGTTGAAAGTCGTTTGTCGTGGAAAAACTGGCGACTTCGAACATCATTATGTTTTCCGCAAACAAAGTTGTATTTCACAAATGTTATTAATTGTCTTCATAATGTTAACCACGTATAGCGTAAGTCAAACGTCCGAATTAGAATAGAAACCCCACGAACACATATTTGCTGTGGCAGGTATGAAATATAAACTCCGCTACTCGCGGCCGGCCTTTGTGGCCGTGCGGTTAAAGGCGCTTCAGTCTGGAACCGCGTGACCGCTCCGGTCGCAGGTTCGAATCGTGCCTCGGGCATGGATGTGTGTGATGTCCTTAGGTTAGTTAGGTTTAAGTAGTTCTAAGTTCTAGGGGACTGATGACCACAGATGTTAAGTCCCATGGTGCTCAGAGCCATTTGAACCGCTACTCGCTCGTTACACTTGAAAGACAGATGTTGAATGGGCCGAAACGAGCCGCCGCATAACAGCGTAGTTGCCTGCTAACTTCGAAAGAAGGTAGATGCGGTCCCTAGCGCAACTTATAACATCGTCGAAAATCAGTGCGGTCGAGAGAGCTTTGGTACACCCTGTTAAACAAACGCAGAAATGGAGGCGGTACAATTGGAGAGCGATCCGCCTTCACCAACATGCATAAGCAATTCATTAATATATATATATATATATATATATATATATATATATATATTACAAAAAACTAATAATAAAAAAATGTTGCATGGCGCGAGATTCGATCCGGCGACCTTCGGATTACGAACCTGAGCGCGTACCGCTGCGCCACGCCGCTGTAGAAAATTATTAATCGTAGAGAGTATTTGACCGCAACGGTTTCTTTTAACTGTCGATTTTCTCGACAACGGCTGAGAAGTGCATCTTGGTGCTTTGCCACATTACACCTCTGGCCATGAGCTTTTATTATGCGCAGTATGAATCGAATCTGAATTTCACAATTGGCGGCCTCCCCTTGTTAGTCGGAGCGCTATGCGCACATGTACGGCATATGGATCTAATGAACACATGGCATTACGTTGCAACAATGTCACCAGGACACGGATGTAGATACAGACACAGGAAATGACACAAACATGACAACAACATTAGACACAGACTCCTAATACAAAGGAGTATAGCACTTAAAATAGATTTGGCTAAATGGCTCTGAGCACTATGGGACTCAACTGCTTTGGTCATAAGTCCCCTAGAACTTAGAACTACTTAAACCTAACTAACCTAAGGACAGCACACAACACCCAGCCATCACGAGGCAGAGAAAATCCCTGACCCCGCCGGGAATCGAACCCGGGAACCCGGGCGTGGGAAGCGAAAACGCTACCGCACGACCATAAAATAGATTACTAATTATCAGAGTAAGAAGACATAGTATGTGATTGATTCATGGAACTAAACTGCACTTTGAATATGATAATATAACAACAAAATAATGTAAAGGAAAATGACTAATGTAAGCAACGACGTAATCATTACTTCTAAAGAATACGCCATACGAAGAGGCGAGGCTCGAAGTTTAAGTTCCGAGTCTTCCCTTCCGCCTGTGGCACTGGTCAAGGAAAACAGCATCTTGCACACAAACATACTACATAACAGCACCCATATAGAGTGTAGAACTACGTCTAGATACAGTAACACAATAGTGCGGTATGCCGTATATAAGAACTTGAAAGATGTAATAAGTAGTAATAGTTCTTAGACAATAGAAAAAAAAACGCACACATACAGAGTCACTCATCATATATTTCATTTATTAATGTAAGAAGACATAATTTTGTGTGCTACTTCATGTGGGGCAGGCTCAGTATTTCTGCCGAGGCCCTCTCGCTTGAATAGGAACAACACGAACCATCACTGTAAAAGAAAATTTATAGATCATCCCTTTCCTGTCTTTCCACTATTTGCTTCTACATTAGTAATATTTAGTATTTTAACACTCTGTTTTGTACAATTGACTTAATTTCCCATGCATCTCATTGTTATTAACTTTTTTATTGCTCAAAATAAATTTTACTTGTTATGTGGAACGATGTGCTATTATACGTAAAATGGTAAAATGTATGACCTGATTTTTAAAATTCAGGCAGCAGGTCTTCAATATGCAATAAATGAAATGAAAACTACAATTAAATAGCTTTCCAGCGTGGTACTGTCTTACCGATACGATGTTACTGGCTACCAATGGATACCATGACTCATTAATAGTTGCGAAACTTTTACCGCGATATGACTATGCAATACTTATGTTACTATGCTCATATATAACACAGTGTCCTGTGAGGAGGAATGGGCAGAGGAGCACGTTTACGTTGGCTTCTCTAGGGAGCAGAATGTGTGATATGGCCGCTGGCTGCTCAAACATTGTCCTGCTGGTCATATCCTGACAAACGTGAGGCAAATTCTACTTGGAGCGTGTTCTCTAACTGTTTCGACAGTAAGCATCGCACAAAACCTCTTGGAGTCTGATGAACATACCCATCGCTCACTCTTTTTCGGATCTTCTGTATTTCCTCTAATAATTGTATTAAATAAGTTTCTCAGACTGACGATCAACACTCCATAGGCAGTCGAACGAAGATTATGTAGACTACTGATTAAATGTACAGTTACTAGTCTTGAGATTTCTTCCAATGAAACTGTCCGTCCTATCTACAGCTAGCATTATTTGGGTGTTCCAATTTAAATCACTCTTGAAGAATATCTCGGTGTTTCAAAATTATCCATGACAAAAATAATGGCATTTTAGTCAAAACCTACAATCGTTCACAATATATTGATAACCTTTTTTATTGTATACAGTTGAACTTGATTTATACACATCTCAAAGGGAAGAGAAGAAATTATTCAGAATTACTTAGAAATCAGATATAGGTACAGTAATATATCATATATTTACTGAAAGAAAAAGAAAAACATGCAATGGGAGTACATGTGTAAACTTTACAAACGACGGGGATACAATACAGTATTGAAAGAAACAAATATTATTCCGCCCTACTTTAGAGAAATTAGAGAATATATTGTAATTTAGTACTTTGCACTGCGTAAACAACAGAGATACAGTAAGAAAGAGAAAATGCGTTATTTAGAACTTGACCCCGCTTCAAAGAGATCAAATAATTTGTCTTGTTCCACTTCTCGTCCATTAGGTGTATACACAACATTTTGCAATCTTATCAATGAATTCAGAGTCTTTTGCTATTAATTTTCGCACTGATGTCACGCGTGCACTGAACACTTAATTCAGTTTAGGTGTTTCAAGATTAAAATCGTCATCTCCACGTCCATCACTGTCACTTGAAGCTGTGCCACCTTCCTGATCATCAGCGCATTGTCGGCACACGTCAGCAACAATTTCCTCATCTTGTAGTTGGGCAAGCACGGCGAGATTATCATCGAAATGTACAAAACTGTCATCAGCGGCAGTCTCTTCCAGTAAGGCACCAGAACTACGGAAACAATTGTTGATTGTGGACGATGATTACAGCTGCCAGGTAGTCGAAACAAATTACATTGCTTGTAGTAAACTAATGGATAGATTCTCATTTCCTGTATATGATATGTGCTATGAAATGTTGAACCAGATTTTTCTACGCTTTGAAATTTGCAATACGCCAAAATCCTGCGGCTACAGGTCACTGGTTTAGTGTGGAGCGAAAAATTCCATTCGAATACATTAGAATAGACACGTTTCGTCACAACTGTAGATGTTTTGAGGTTGACAATCCCCTAACATACCCGACAGAACCCTACAAATATAGTGCTGCATCGTGACATTGTTCACAGCTTTCGGTTCGACGGAAATTGTTTTCGCTGTGATTCTATTATGACCTTTAAATTCCTGTAACCATCCTGATGAAGCCTCGAAATCAGCAATGATGTTCATTCTTCTAGCTAAATCTGTTGTCTTCGTTTTCAGCATGTCGCCATTGATCGGTAGAGCTGCAGCCCGTTTTTGTTGGAATCATGTAAAAGGTGCCTTTTCAAGATCGACGTATCTCTCTTCTCGCTGACAGTTGTTTCCTTTGCTGATGACTGTACATGGTGTGGCATATGTAACTCCTATGTCTGAAGCAATTTCAGTTTGCGTTTTGTGTGGATTAGGATCCATCTCTCGTCGGAATTTTATTTTCTGAACTAGTGCGCAACTTTTTCTTTTTCTGTTCTCCATGGCTGATCAAAAGCGACTGAATGATAGAACCATTGTTCAACAATTAACGTCGGCCTACAACTGCTAACTTCTCGATTGTTACCACGAAAGAAATTCTCTTATTGAAAACAACAGTGCCAGGGGTGTCTTTGTTTCCATGCCGCCAGCTCTGGTTAAACTTTTCTTTTACGTATAAACTTTACGTATAAACTTTTCTTTTACGTATAAATAAGAATTACAAAGAATAGAGTTACCTGTAAATCGAGACCAACTGTAGTATTTTTCCTTACATTTCCTTTAACTGGAAATATGGATGGTCAGTTTCATGTCTTTTAGAGGGCAGTTTAAATTGGTATTGGCTTACTTTTTTAACTCTTTACATCCTAGGTATTTATTTATTTAACTTGGCAAGATCAGGTCTATTAGGCTCTCTGAGAAATCTTATCTGGGCACTCAACAATATGGGACATTCATTGCAGTCGTCATGTTATAAATAACGTCTAATACAGAAATAACTATTTAAAAATAGTGTAGAGCAGAAAAAACACAGCTGAAATTCGTTCATCTAGGTACAACAATCATACAGATTACAAATAGGTAGTTGAACTATGAGCCCTAGCAGATAGCAGAAGTGGACAAGTGGAACATGTTAAAATACAATTAATAAAAATTGGTGAAAAGAAAGAGGCGTAACAGAAATGAAAAGAGAATGAAGCGTACCCAGTACTAGATGAGTGTACTTGCTTAACTGTACGACAGAGCAAAAACCTGCTACATCCGTGGTTGATTATATAAACGGTAGAAACAGGTGATCAGCACTAATTTGAGCGCAGAGTGCAGGATAGCTCGTGCCCGAGGCCGACACGCCAAGAGAGAAGAAGTTTGAGACAGTTTTTGCCTCGGGCATGGATACAGCTAGGGCGCTAGGTAAGTGACACCTCGCGTTTAAATTCTGATGAGGACAGGTAAGTTACGTGATCTGTGATGTGAGCTAAAGGAGTGCAAGTGGGCGTAGTAGATGTTACTTGAAATCACAACATCTAGCCAAGTCACGTTACCTTCCATTAGGAAAGTGGGTGCACTCAGCGACTGTTATGTAATTTATAAATGATAGAGCACAGCATTCAGTCGTCCCTTTTTTTTTGCAGGTTTTATTACGCAAATCCAGGTTTTGGCTAGTGCCTAGCCATTATCAATCCACAATTTCTTAAATTCGCTGCATAATAGTTCCCAGTTGATCGGGAGCCCGAACAAGAGGGAACTAACATGCATCGAGTTTAAAAAGTAGTGCATTGATAATGGCTAGTAGACTTGGCCACTGTTTCGATACAGTGTATCGATACGTGGAACTGTTTCAGTGTTTCGGAACGGCTGTGGTTGACTGTTTCGAAACAGTAGTGTTTCATTCCGCCCCTGTCTCGGACCAGATTCGATCTCACTGTGGTTCACTGTTTCGAAACAGTGGTGTTTCATTGCGCCTCTGTCTCGGACCAGATTCGATCTCGAGCCAAACACAGGTACTGTATCGTTGTTTCAAAATAAGGCTGTTTCAGTCCACCTGTGCTTGGAACGGACTGATTGTATCGAAACTGATGTTTCATTCCGCTCTGTGTCGGACGAGATTCGGGCTCGGCACAGATACTGAAACACAACATACCACTTCATGCAACAATTTCAAGAGTGTCGAAATCTTTTTGACAAACAATAGTATGAAGCTTAAGATATCCGAAAATAAAGCTTCGTTTCTAGCTGACTGTCCAATTTCGAAATGGCGTTACATCTACTTTATAAACACTAACCAACAATAAAACAACGCATACTATTCACATTCAAAATAATGAATATGTGAAAATCATTCAGTTAAATTATACTTTTTTTTATAATATACGCTTCTCTGTTCATGTACAGTAATCATACTAAGAAACGCAAGTAAGCCTACAACATTTCGAATAAAAAAAGGCGTAGAGTGACAGTTATTAGACATATACGTAAATTTGATGTAGGTATAATTGCAAGCAATCTGTTTGACATATAACTGATAGCGCAATGGTGAACGGGAAGGGCTGGGAAGCATGATGAATTTATAGGAACGGTTCGGAACACCTTGGAAGACCAAAATTTTTTTGTTATATTTTGTTACTTATTCGAATTATTTGGCGTTATTTGTGAGTCTACAGTCACTGTGCCTATTATCCACAATGATTCCCTTGTGTGCGTGGAAATTAGCAGGATGGGTATATTACCCATACTAACGGAATGTGGGAATCCCAGTAGCATATGCGTTGTTTCTGCAGTTTGCTCCCATCTCCAGTTCCGTTCGTGGTGGCTCTTCTGTCTTCAGCTATGCCTGTCCTCAGCCAATTGAAAAGTATGAAAGTCACAGGACACGAAAGCAGCGCATTTGCTGCAGGAAATACGAAACTGCCAAGACGTCTAAGTGATAGTTTCACACTTTCTGCTATATGATTATCGCTCTCGCACCTCATTTGTGCTTATATGGACATACTTATACAGTAGACATTCAAGATGATAAAATGTGTAGGTTTATTAGATTACAAAATACGAACTGTTTCACTGTTTCGAAACTTCGGATCGAAACATTACATTGTACTGTTTCATTTGTTTCGAAACAGTTACGTGTTTCGGTTTGCCCATCTCTAATGGCTAGGCACTAAAGTGCGCGTCATTTATGTTGCCGGCCGAGTTTAGGCTCGTTCTGCGCATCTGACGTCACAAAACACAGTCAGCCAATGAACAGAGAACGACGTTGCAGATCTCGACTGCAGTGCAGAGCATGGACGAGTGTCTTCAGTTTTAGAAACGTCCAGTCATAAATAAAGTAATAGAACTAAAGCAATGTCTTGATAGCAGACTTTCTTTTATAGAATGTTTGGAAAAAGCATTCTTTATACCAATTGCTTCATATTCTATTAATTAATTAAACGAAACAGGCAATAAGACTCCTAATTCAGGCGATAGCAAGGAAAGGTGTTTGTATCAATCTCACGAACCGCTTTTTCGCAATAAAGAACAGCGGTAATTGTTTATTTCCTATTGTACTCCGACTAAGCATGAGTAATTCATAGTCATACCAACAGTGTTTGTCAGTATTTTGCGTCACTTCTTAAAGTCCTTACGGCGTTCCATAGTCACACGAGCTGCGTTAGTGTAAATGTTAAGGTGTTGGTGTTCTATGCGAAAGGTTAAGAGTTCAAACCTTGTGGAGTGCTGAATATTTTCATTATTTAGAAACAATATCGAAGTGCCTTACTTCACGAATTAAATTCGTATGAGTGCAATTTTTTGAAATTTCTAGTGCTTTGTCTCTTCATTAACCCTTTCGCTGCTGCAGACACGTGCTCCCCGCATTCCGCGCTGTGCGCGATTTTGTCATCACTGCACTGCTCGCCTGTGCAGACACATGGTGTTTCCACTGCTTTGACACACATCATTCGATTTCACAAAAACTATTTGGCCCAAAAATTTGATTTTTACACGTCTTCTTGACTGATAACTTCCCCCATAAATGACTTAATTTTGTTTCGATGTTCAACGCAGTTATTATGCAGCATTAAATGTAGTAAACCATTGCACAAAATTTTGAAGAGCTTGCAGAGGTAAAAGTCCATAGCGTATACTTTCCGTATGGTCGATTTTAGTTGCCACAATGTTGAGAATGAAATGTGGACAAGGTGCCTAAATTTCATATAAAATTTACTGTATAACAATATCTCATTTAATTTAAGTACCACATACATGTCGTATGTAATATTGAGAAATATTCCGTCTTTCGCGACTGTAATAAAAGTTTTATTTACACCGGACGCGTTTGGCTTTATTTTAAAGCACTTCCATCAATGAAAGGTATGGTACTCATGTTCTCTTTCTTGTTTTTGTTCCACAGTCGCAGTTTTACCAATGCTATTGAAATATATTCCTCTTCTGCAACTGTAATAACCGACTTATTTAGACCAGACGCGTATCTCTCTTTTGAAGCATCTTCAGTGGACAGTATTTTGTCTCCTCCATTGCCAAGTCACCTTTCGTAGTTTTGTGCTGCGGTAACACAATATTCAACGTTTGTGTTGGCTGATCAGTGTTTTAGCAAATAAATGTTGTTTGTGTGTGCCACACACAATATTTGACATAGCTAAGAGCACTTCACTGATAGACAGTATGTTCAAGTCCTACTGTTTTTGCAAGTCCACAGTTTTGTTTAATGTATTTTGTCTACTTCCTTTTGACTGATTGAAGTGCTTTAAAATAAAGCCAGAGGTGCCCAGTGTAAATAAAACTTTTGTTACAGTCGCGAAAGACGGAATATTTCTCAATATTACATACGACACCTATGTTGTACTTAAATTAAATGAGATATTGATATGCAGTAAATTTTATATGAAATTTAGATATCTTGTGGCAACTAAAATCGACCATACGGAAAGTATACTCTATGGACTTTTACCTCTGCAAACTCTTCAAAATTTCGTGCAATGGTTTACTATATTTAATGCTGCGTAATAACTGCGTTGAGCATCGGAACAAAATTAAATCATTTATGGGGGGAAGGTATCAGTCAAGAAGATGTGTAAAAATCTAATTTTTGGACCAAATAGTTTTTGTGGAATCGAATGATAAGAGTGTCAAAGCAATCGGAACACCATGTGTCTGCACAGGCGAGCAGTGCAGTGACAAAATCGCTCACAGCGCGGAAGGCAGGGAGCACGTCTTTGTAGCAGCGAAAGGGTTAATGCGGCCGTGGTGGCTTTACTTCATGAACTGCGCGCTCCCCCCTAAACGTGAGCTTGCGAACTATACTATACTATGGCGCTGCTTCTCTTGGCGCGTGCGTCGTGTGCAACTGGCAACGCAGCAATCTCCCGCGTCTGGGCGGGCATGCGCGAGCCGCCAAGATAAAAGAATTGAACTATAGCCAAAATCTGGATTTGTGTAATAAAACCTGCAAAAAAAGGACGACTGATTGCTGCGCTCTATCATTTATAAAACTAGCCAAGTGTAATGATTCTGAACAATTCACAATACTTTAATCCTATAGTGAATGCATATTTACATTTTTATTTTTCTGAGACGGTTGTGTGGTAATTATGGCAATAGTGCACCGCATATGCGATGGTAGTTTCGTGGGTCCGCTCGTCATCCAGAGGGCATGTCTACCAGAGGTCGTCTTTGTTCTTCAGCCATACAAATTCAGCCCACCTCACTGCCTACATCTACATGACTACTCTGCAATTCACATTTAAGTGCTTGGCAGAGGGTTCGTCGAACCACACTCATACTATCTCTCTACCATTCCACTCCCGAACAGCGCGCGCGAAAAACGAACACCTAAACCTTTCTGTTCGAGCTCTGATTTCTCTTATTTTATGTTGATGATCATTCCTACCTATGTAGGTTGGGCCCAACAAAATATTTTCGCATTCGGAAGAGAAAGTTGGTGACTGAAATTTCGTAAATAGATCTCGCCGTGACGAAAAACGTCTTTGCTGTAATGACTTCCATCCCAATTCGCGTATCACATCTGCCACACTCTCTCCCCTACTACGTGATAATACAAAACGAGCTGCCCTTTTTTGCACCCTTTCGATGTCCTCCGTCAATCCCACCTGGTAGGGATCCCACACTGCACAGCAGTATTCTAACAGAGGACGAACGAGTGTAGTGTAAGCTGTCTCTTTAGTGGACTTGTTGCATCTTCTAAGTGTCCTGCCAATGAAACGCAACCTTTGGCTCGCCTTCCCCACAATATTATCTATGTGGTCTTTCCAACTGAAGTTGTTCGTAATTTTAACACCCAGGTGCTTAGTTGAATTGACAACCTTGAGAATTGTACTGTTTATCGAGTAATCGAATTCCAACGGATTTATTTTGGAACTCATGTGGATCACCTCACACTTTTCGTTATTTAGCGCCAACTGCCACCTGCCACACCATACAGCAATCTTTTCTAAATCGCTTTGCAACTGATACTGGTCTTCGGATGACCTTACTAGACGGTAAATTACAGCATCATCTGCGAACAACCTAAGAGAACTGCTCAGATTGTCACCCAGGTAGATCAGGAACAGCAGAGGTCCCAGGACGCTTCCCTGGGGAACACCTGATATCACTTCAGTTTTACTCGATGATTTGCCGTCTATTACTACGAACTGCGACCTTCCTGACAGGAAATCACGAATCCAGTCGCACAACTGAGACGATACCCCATAGGCCCGCAGCTTGATTAGAAGTCGCTTGTGAGGAACGGTGTCAAAAGCTTTCCGGAAATCTAGAAATACAGAATCAACTTGAGATCCCCTGTCGATAGCGGCCATTACTTCGTGCGAATAAAGAGCTAGCTGCATTGCACAAGAACGATGTTTTCTGAAACCATGCTGATTACGTATCAATAGATCGTTCCCTTCGAGGTGATTCATAATGTTTGAATACAGTATATGTTCCAAAACCCTACTGCAAACCGACGTCAATGATATAGGTCTGTAGTTAGATGGATTACTCCTACTACCCTTCTTATGGTGCGACCTGCGCAATTTTCCAATCTGTAGGTACAGATCTATCGGTGAGCGAGTGGTTGTATATGAGTGCTAAGTTGGGAGCTATTGTATCAGCGTAATCTGAAAGGAACCTAATCGGTATACAATCTGGACCTGAAGACTTGCCCGTATCAAGCGATTTGAGTTGCTTCGCAACCCCTAAGGTATCTACTTCTAAGAAACTCATGCTAGCAGCATGACAAAGGAAAGTCAATAAAAGGCCAACTACGGTTGGAAACCGGTCTTGTGACATTTCACGTCTCGCCTCAGCGACCACTGTCTATACCGCATATCCGTACGTCACTCTTCAATCGAACTCCGACTTCAGACGTAATGGTAGTGAAGTGGCGTAGTGCGAACCAGAGGGCGCAATAGAAGATGCGTCACTGTTTAGAGCAGTCCCTGTAACAGGGAGTGAAGTAACGAGCATTGACGAACCATGGCGGTGATTGTAACGTTCAAGAGTGGCGCTCCCTAGCGAAGAATGGCGGTGGCCTTCTAGTGGCACACCACCCTTTTCCAAAAACGTCTCTGATCACTATGGGACTTAACATCTAAGGTCATCAGTCCCCTAGAACTTAGAACTACTTAAACCTAACTAACCTAAGGACATCACACACATCCATGCCCTAGGCAGGATTCGAACCTGCGACTGTAGCAGTCGCGCGGTTCCGGACTGATGCGCCTAGAACCGCTCGGCCACCGCGGCCAGCACACCACCGTTTTCATCCACGTATCAAATGCGATATAATCTTAAGAGATGCTAAAAGTGCTCTATAAGGCTATACTGCAGAATACGCTGAGATGCATTTTGTAACACATAGCGAGTAGTGCCCGTGTTGCAGCTGTTCATGTTTTTTGAGATGACCTGTTATACACAGTGCTGAAGACAACAATGTCCTGTTCCGCTATCCTATACTGAATAACCAGAATAAGCAGAGGTATTCATCTTTGTGGGTACACCGTGACTGCACTGCTTCATAAAACTGGCACAGAGGGCACCTGAAATGGGTTTCTTTCTCTCCCACTACTTCCCTCAGGAACCAATAGAAACACAGCATTCACCCCCTCCTCAACTGAAAATTGGCAGGAGCTAATATGAATGTGAGAACATTATATCCACTCACATAATCACGATGTTGGGGGATGTAAGATGGATGTGCTCTCAGTTGCAGTCAGTCAGCGAAAGAACCATGAAGTGTCAACAACAGCAAAGATCTTCATCTGCCAAGGCGTTTCAGAAGGAGCATAAAAAGTAAATACTTATTACATGTCTGTGTTTCTCTGTCAAGTTTAATTTTTTTCATCAACCCAATTTCTTTGTCTGTGGATTCTTCTTGTTTCCTATTCTCTGTTCAGTGGCCTCCAGCGTGTCCAGACAGGTAGTGACCTCCAGCATGTCTGTAGCAGAAGCAACCATCATTGCCTTGTCGTGACCTGCAGAGCCCTCTGCTGTGTCAGAGGCAGCAACTGTAACAACACTGTGGGATGCTGTAGCGCACGTGATCAGCACGTTAGACCTGGGCAATGAGCTCTATCATCGATACCAATCAGTGAATTGTATAATGAAGACATCCATCCAATCCCCGACTCTCAGAAGGACTGTGCTAGTCGAGCATGGCGCGAGTCAGTGCTGACCTCCAACATACGTACCATCCCAGAACATTTGATGTTACTGCAGGGACACAGTGTTGATGCGGTGGATGAGAAGCGGCCGATTCCTCCCAGTGCTCTACCGCTTTACACTTCAACTGATAATGTAACAGCTAGTGGTTCAAACCGCTTAAATCCTGGTATACGACTAAAAGCATCAGTGGACTGGCATGTTGAGTTAGAGATTGAAAATGCATTGAGAAGTGTTAAGGAGCGGCTTGGGGGGTTTTAATGGAATGAACTGTGTAATGCAGAATCCTGCATGAAGCAACAGACGACCTGTGAGTATTCTCCGTCTGCAGACGTTTACTGTGCTAGCCTGACACTATTTATAACTTCATTGTTTAACAACTCATGTTGGGATTTAGAGTTCGATCCGTTTCTATGCAACACTTCACCATTACAAACATGTTCAGCCTATGCATAGTGCTCTCTATCCCCTGTGCTGAAAAGACTGAACTGTGGGCTGCCATATGTTTAAACTTTGTGTAAAGACACTGTGAACGATCTCCATGTCTGTAGCGTGCATACAGATGATTTAGGACACAGTGTCAATACAATGACAAAAGATGACAATCACAGATTGGGTTCCATGATAGAGCTCTTGCCCAGGTCTAACATGCTGATCACGTGCGCTACAGCATCCCACAGTGTTGCTGCAGCTGCTGCCTCTGACACACCGGAGGTCTCTGCAGGTCACGACAAGGCGATGATGGTTGCTTCTGCTACAGACATGCTGGAGGTCGCTACTTGTCTGGACACGCTGTAGGCTACTGAACAAGAGGAAACAAGAAGAATCCACAGACAAAGACATGGCGTTGAATAAAGAAATGAAACTTGACAGAGAAACACAGACATCTAACGACTATTACTTTTAATGCTTCTTCTGAAACGCCTTGGCAGATGAAGATCTCGGCTGTTGTTGACACTTCATGGTTCTCTCACTACCTGACTGCAACTGAAAGTACATCCATCTCACATCCCCCAACATCGTAATTATGTAACCGGATATAGAGTTCCCACATTCACACTAGCTCCTGCCAATTGTCAGTTGTGGAGGGGGTGAACGCTGTGTTTCTATTGGTTCCTGAGGGAAGTAGTGGGGCGAAAAGAAACCAATTTCAGATGCCCTCTGTGACAGTTTTATGAAGCAGTTCACTCAAGGTGTATACACAAAGATGAATACCTCTGCTTATTCTGGTTATTCAGTCTAGGATAGTAGAATAGGACAATGTTGTCTTCTGCAATATGTATTAACAGGCCATCTCAAAAAACATAAACAGATCCAACACAGGAACTACTCGCTATGTGTTACAAAATGCATCCTCAGCCCACTCTGCAGTATAGCCATTTTTAGTTGAAAAATTTTCACCCAACGTTCATCCATTATCATCTCTTTCCATTCCTCCTGTAGGAGGCTATGGATGCAGCCCAGCTGTCTTCTTACATATGATATACTCATTAAACTCCTCTCTGTCTGACACCAACATCAACTGAATTGAGCACATTATGACAGTACTTTCCCAAAAGGACACTACATATTATGACCCTGCAGTAAGTTGTTTCCAAACTTTTTTCCTTACAATAAGGCTGACATTTCTGACATTTCAACACAGACTGATCAGATTAAGGGTGGGATCCAACTGGAAATTTGCTGCACCCTGGCGGCAGCACATGGAACTAGGACCTCAGTAGCGACCTGACCTCTGTTGCATGCAGAAATGCGTCCCCAGTTCCTGGACAACAGTCACTGCAAACTGTGGCTAACATACTGCACTTCCTTCCATTTGTTGGTGCTTACAGTATTTACATCATGCAAGCTGGGGGCAGATAGGAGTTCTGCGTAAGTGGGGGAGCCTGCCTCCCAAAAACTGTTTAAATAGAGACTGACATTGATTCGATTTTCATGTTGAGAAATTCTTCCTCTCACACACGAACTGAGTCTTTTTCCTGCCAATTTCCTGGTGAAGGAGGGGATGGGAAAATGGGGGAGCATTAGATAGGGTTGGGAGACCTCCACAATGGAGAAGTGCGAATTAATTTATCGATTTAATTAATTAGTCAATTAATCAGTTGTCAAAAGGAAAAGGGTTTGGGGATTTCCCAGAGACTTGGGGGAGGAGTAGGGGCAGGGTGACGGGATGCGGGTTTTCCAGAAGGATGGATAATTCCCAAGGAGTCACAAATCAGTTCATGACAATAGATTGAGGGGAGGGGAACGGGCTTGGAAGTTTGTCAGGGGTCATCAATCAGTAGTGCATATCCGAAAGGAAAAAGATCATAACAATAACAATTTCGCTTCATCGTCAGTTTATTTACACACTAATTGTTTTGCACCCAAAGCCAATCTTCAGGCTGCATCATACACCAATTTGCATACATGTCCCGTACAGTTTAAATGTAACCGAAATCTTATTATCAAATAAAGCGTACGTTATCATGCTTAAAATTATCGAAAGGCAACAGAAAAAAAGGTTCTTATTTTTCTTTTTCTTCCATACGTTTGCCCCCTTCTCCGATAACATTCCGTTGTAGTTTGACGTCATTCTGACCAATGGTATTATTTCCACAACGTTTTCAACGTTTAACTTTAGTTATAATCACCCTGTATATCAAAGAATCAAATATAATTACCCATCCAGCAAACTACACATGATTGCAACCTCTTAACACAAATTCTCACCTAATGGTTCCTCTTCACTATTGGTTTTAATGTGCATACTTAACATTAGACACCTCCATAGGATTTCTAAATAGCTACGAGTTATCTATATACAGCGAGACATTGAAATTTCATGTCATTTTTAAGGTAAAATCACCAGAAAACGTACTGAAATCGATGAAATTTCCATCTAAGGAAGTGTGACGTCCCTTTCCAGGTCTAGTCTTGAGCCTTTAAAACGAAAACTGGACCCACAACAACACTGAATTTTGCCTTGAGAACAGTGAATATCTAATGACCTATCACATTAAGGTGTACCCAGATTTTTTTCAATCATTCAGACAGAGTCCACCTCTTATTGCAACCAATACAGTGTCACGATTCTGTGTTACATGGACTCCACAATATCTTGATAGGTTTTAAGTGACTGAAACGCGCAAAATTTGAACTGGTAGACCACGCATTGTCTTTTTTGAGTGAAATAAATTCAGGTGAAAACATTCCTACTGACAAAGACGGATGCACACAATGTAAGAAAGCAGGACACAGAATGCAAACGTGATAATGGTTTAACACCATCTAACAGTCTATAGGCCCAGATGATAAAACACAACAGATGACGCAGTACTGCATTGGAGTATCACTTTTCTACGTAAATCAGAGAATTTCCACGCCAAAATCCATCTCTCTCTACGCTTGGACGTATAGATCGAAGAATCAAGTGTAATTACCTACACAGCAAACGACACACGACAGCAACCATGTAACAGAATTTCACATCTAAGGCTTCCCAACGCATCGTGTGTCGAACATCAGACGTCTTCATAGCGTCTGTCAATGAAGACAGCTGACATGGATACAGAAAATCATTGAATGTACGTCATATAACATGTGGCAGTAGTGCCACTGAATTATCACGTTAAGGTGTCCCCAGACCTGCTGCAGTTCTAGATCCGCAACAACTAGGAAACTCAGAGTTACACACAACTTTTTAACGAATACTCGTGCTAATGTGTAACGGATTGTTAATGTTTTCAAGAAATCTAATTCCTTCACTCGCTTCTCCTGTATGCTACGACCCCAAGGAACGAATCTACTGCATGATGTTCATAACGCAAATGCTGCAAATAGTACTATTCCTTGATGACATACCCTCCAAATCTTTTGAGTCTTTAGGATGGTGCTTAAGTGGTTTTTCGAACAGTATTTGGTTTAAACCATTGTCTGTTGTACGCTTCCCGCTTTACTGAGTTCGTTGTTAGTAGTACTTGCAAAAACCTACAATCATCGACACATATTTCACGAGCCAACGTGATGGCCAACGTGTGATAAAGAAATGCTGAAATCCACCTACGTCATTGCTTCATGGACTCTATCAACTAGAAGTGGTGCAACCAATTTTTTCAATTTTGCCACAGAAACAAGATATTTTACATTGAAATTTGTTATCAGCTGTTCGCATCCAACCTAAAAGAATCAAGATCATCTTAGTTGCTTTATTTAATATTTTTGTTTCCAGCTTATCAGAAGTAGCTTGAAAGTCTAGTACTTACAAGCGTCTGCACATAGCAGAGTAGCCCCTTGATTACGACTGCGACTGTGCTACGTCTATATTTACATAAACAACTGACATATGCATCAAATCTACACAAGAGATTTCTAAATCATATCTGATGAACCGTAAGAGCACTTGTACAGGAAAATATGCTATAGTAGTTTATAAAGTCGCGTGGGTCTCTGTGCTCAGTTGGTGTAGTAGTAGCAATTGTAGTAGTACTAGATTGTATAGACTCAAACAGTAGGTCTCATTGCGAACTCAGGTTGCTATAGGTTTCCATCTAGCTGTAGGTTTCGCAGACACTCTTCTTATGATTGACAGTATTACTTTTTAAGTAATACCGATTTTATCTGTAGGTTCACGTTGGAGTGGTGGAGCTCTGATATCGATGTAGACGCAACGCTAATCGCCAGCCAGCCTACCATTAAATAGACTGTTATCTAATGTTCGGCCTAGCACTACATTTTTAAGTCTTTCCTCATACAAATTATAATTGTTTTACGTTGTACATTGGACGTCTAACATTTACAGCAGAAACTATCGACCACTCGATCCGTGTCCAGGCTTAGTAGTCGTCAATAGTATATAGAATAATTGGACCAATATGATATGACTCCACTGCGTTGGTGGATCTCGCTGACTGACAACTAGCACTCTTAAGTATGGATCGCTCATGTGGCGGTGAGAGCATTGAGAGAACTGATGTTGATGGAAGCTGCAGTTCGGGAAGCTTTTTGATACAGTTGAAGTATATTTTCTAGGACATTTTGGCACAAGTTGGAGACATTTTGGTACAGTATTTTTTCTGTAACATGCGTGGCCTGATGTATAATCTAGTCTCCACTGATCAATTTCATGCTTCATATAAATTACTCACAATCCTAACTTCAACTAAAATATTTCAAATTTATCAGACTACTCCAGAAGAATAAGTATCTGTTCCGAATTTCTAGCACGTTATTCACATCTGACGTGCCAAGACAGTAAATCGCTGAACAGGGAACAGTATTTCTGTGACATGGCCCTGCCCTACAAGTACTGACCTGCATTGTTGTATGTTAGAATTCCATGCAGTCTTTGATGACATCAGAATCCAAGATGGCTGTCCTGGGAATATGAGTGCAGTACAAAAATAAGGTTCCAAATCCCTTGGCGCTGTGTTCATCCCGCCTCGCTGCTCATCCTCAGCGCCCAAACTTATTAATCATCAAGTGGTCCCCACCAATTGCGCCCTGTACTCCACAGTGAAAGACTGATGGTCGTTACAGATCAGCCACCCCCAGGAAAAAGAAACTGGAATAAAAACAGAGACAGTACGTTATTTAACATAACTATGTTTTACCGATGTATAAAGTAAGAGAGAGATGTAATTTACTGTTGAGGCAGATTTTTAAACACTTATATATTTTCCGATAGATAGTATAGACTTGGAAACACTGTAACTTACACTAAGCACGTATTTTTGAAGCTGCGTATGGACATGTGAGATGATAGGTGACATTGTTACATTATTCATGTTTTGGATAGATAATACAGATCGTTGGGATACTTTTGAATCCTCCACACATTTCAGATGGTTTAGGTACTTTTAGACATGGTACGAGTTTACCCAATTAAGTTGAAATTTAAGTATTATTAACATGATAATAATGTAGTGCTGCGAGTATCTTTATGTATTTTTGTAAAATGATTCAGGCCCTTAGGATTGTTTTGAACATGTTACAAGATTGAAGCATCTCTCTCTCTCTCTCTCTCTCTCTCTCTCTCTCTCTGTGTGTGTGTGTGTGTGTGTGTGTGTGTGTGTGTGTCCGTGCGTGCATGTACGCGTATGCATGTGGTTTTGCTGACGAAGTTTACGTATTTCGACAGACATTTTGTTGCGGAAATATTTTATTATACCTTACACCAAGTGTGGTGGAGAGAGAGAGCTATGAATGTCCACATGTTCTGCTTAACTGCAACTGTAGACATTTAAATGAAAATACCGTAAATTAACCCCTTAATGTATATTTTGACGAATAATTCATGATGCCTAGTTACCGTTGAATATGGTGCACGGCTCGTATGATTTGGATACTCTTTAACGTGACACCAATTTAGGCAATTCAGGTGAAGCTTAAATATTTTGATAAATAATCCAAGTTGATCGGACACTTCTGAATATTGTACAAAGTTCATTTCACTCAGATTGATTTAAACACGATGTAAAATGTTCAGATCGTTCGCTTATATTTGAACATGGTTCAGAATTCAGGTCATTTGGATATTTTCGAACACGGCGCCAAAAATTCAGATCGAATATAGTTTTGAACAAGGCACAAAACCCAGAATGTTCAGATAGCTTTGAACATGGCGGAATTTACGTAATTTTGGTGAGGTTTACCTGTCTTCATAACTAGAAGAACTAATGCTTACAGAAATATCTTTGGAAGCACTCTCCTTATTCCATCACTAATCATAAAAAATGGTCAGTTTGAGATGTACCTACAGATGATGTGAAATGAAAGTAATGCGAGCACCAACACTGACGTAGAATCACAGATCCATATATTTTTATCTTGTGGTCGTTTGTTTCCGTGGTTTACCGGTCCATGGCTCCATATTTTGATTGAGGTTTCTTTTTAACATGATAAATAACAAAGAAGTTCATGCGTTATGTTTGTTTATTTACCGGCAAATTAAAACAACAATACTGGTGAGATGCACTCAGCTATCTCATTGCATCAGTGTTGTCAACTTCAAATTAGGTGGCAACAATACAGTGAGTGCGATCCTGAGTACACACGCATACATTTAGCTGCCAAAGTACAATTCTCGATAGCGTGCCAAGACTGACCACACGACTGTTACTCTTGCCCATTACTATCCAAGAGGCGACGTTACACTGAGGCCATTAGCTTCATTCTGGTGGCATTTGAACATATGAGAGTGCTGTCAAACAAGCCTTGTGTAATAATAATGACGTGTATTCGATTCCAATTACGTAACACGTTATTTTTAACTATAGTTATTGCCAATTATATGGATAATCCAGTGCATCTAAATGACGTTGGCAGCCCTCACAAACCGCTGGATCTGATGGCATGTATATTTGAAATGATAGTCCCGCATAGTCAGCGCGTACACAACTTTCCCACTAGAGCGCGCCCCGCTAAGCACAACAGCGCAGGCGCAGCGCTCGTCCGTCTCCGGGCTACGAGATGGAGCTTCCGCCGATCTGCGTATTAATATGAAACGCAGCCAATGAGATCGCTGCTAACGTAGAACCTTTTCTCCTCGCGGATCATACTCCCGCAGTGATACATGAACACTCGAGGTATTATAACGAGTGTACAGACCTCCGATTTGTCAGTCTGCACCAATCTGTACCAGTCTGCATTAGTCTGTAGTCAAGTTTCAGTCAGCACCTAATAAGATTATTATATTCCTGTACATAGCCATGAAGAGAAATGTATAGACACTTTGTCAAGTATCAGAGATATGTTAGAATAAGATTAACGTACCAAGACCAAAGGAACTTCAGATTGTCAATTGCAAACAGCATCCAGAATCAAGTTACGTAATGTCTATGTTTTTTATTATTTTAATAAATGTGTGTGAAAATTAATCAAGTTCTGTTTAAAGTTGGTCACTGTCAATCTGCAACTCTAAGCGTGCCAATGGCATTTCTATCGTCTGACCTAACGGCAGAAGATAAACACGCCACGATAAGACCACGAAACATATTGCTGACACTCGCCTACTTCGTTAGAGCGACAAGTCAAATAATCTGATGGTGTGTGTACCGAAGGTCTTACAGTGCGCACACCACAAATAATAACTTTCGTTACTTGAGCGAGTGCTGAGGAAAGCTCTTTACTGTATGTGTACCGCACTTGATAGGAATATGTTTAGACTGTGCGCTGTAGGATGTCCGTTGCTAGTATCGTTAATGTTATGACTTGCCGTTAGGTACTGTAGTGGCTGAGAATGTTGGAGGCAATGCGCGATATGAAAGCAGCGTACGAGCTGTGTCACTAGGGAGGTAGCTTTCACTAGGGAGGTGGCCACCACTCTATCCGCGATGTTTCGGGTAGGATCAGGGCAGTCTCTAGAGTGGTTCCAGGCTGTCGTGCATGCAGGCGGTCGTCACACTGAGCAACGTTTGTAGCTCCAACATGAACATCGTACGCTGTTAGCAAATGTCACCCTCTCATTTTGATATTAAATTTGTGTTTCTGTCAGTGGGTTATTCGTTATTTCCCTTCTGCATGTCTTTACAAACGTTTCCATAAAGTTTTATTGTCTCACGATCACTCGTTTTACGAGGGGGTCCTCTCTGCTAGTGCAAGTTTAATAAGCCACCCGATGAACGTAATTTTACAACGATGCATATCGAAGGATTCGGACCAGAGGACTACGAAACTAAAAGTGGATTTTGTCTACTTGAAGTATTATGAGACTTACTGGTATATGTTTAGTGAACTAGTAACTGATTACTAGTGATTTAACAACTGTCTTTTAAGTAAACCTAGTTATCAAATTCGAGGTAATTTGACTTCATACTTCGACTGAGATACATTAGTGGCTTCAACTTTTCTAAAAACGTTTCAAAATTAGCACGCGCAGCTATCTCATGTCGACATTAATTGTAGCATTAGTTTATGCAAGCTGGTGACACTACGTCATCGCAAATAAGAGGTTGCCCTGACTTCCAACAGATGTCAGTTAATCCGGAGGCAATTTCTTGAAGAGAAAGCCAATATGCAAACTTGAAACACACGAGGAAAGCTAAATTTTAAAAAATCGATAGGCTGAAAGGTGGATAAATTCTAGCAGTTTCTAGTAGTGGCCTAAAGTGCCTCTGACATTACGTCAGAATCAACTCATAACACGTACAATTTTAGGTAGCAGTCCACAAAGCAGTTTTCATCTGAGAGAAACAATCAGGACTAGATCGAGTGATTGCGACTAAACTTCGATTTAGGAAAACAGCGGTGATTTGAGTAGATATCATACCATAATGTGATAGTGGCTGTGACCACTAGTATATGATCATTACTTCCAGAAAATTCAGTATCATTCGGATTATCACTGGTTTAGAGAGGACACTACAATGTCATAATAAAATCTACGCTTCTTGGATCTTCTTTCTGAAGAAATCCGCCGCTGTGTACGTCCCACCGTCGGGGAAAGCTGCAACGAGCCTGTAGTTATAGACGAGTCCCACCGGTTTGTACGGGCGCTGCTAACGCAACACGTGTAACAGGTCTCGAGCCAATCTGTCATCCAAGTTAAAGACGACTACAACGAATTTTCGTGGAATTACTAATTCGAGGAATGTAGCTGGGGCACGCTAACATTGGAATTTACGTCACCCCCTCTCATGTAGTAGGAAAAATCCGTGGAGGTTCTGGTTCATTAATCTGGCGCACAAGCTGCGTGACTGTGAATACGTTTCCAAAAATATCTACCAGTGTTATCGACAAGTACGTCTGCATGATTACCCTGAGGAAGATATAGCTGTCACATATCAACTATACACCTGAGGACTGCATCATTTGACTGTGCGATAGTGATACTGACTGTGAGAGGTACAGGAATTTCTTAGCTCCAAGAAACGGACTTTCCTCGCCTTCATGATGGCTAACTGTTTCCTCGTGTATCGGAATGAATTCACTAGTCTCATATCCTTTTCTCTTTTTTTGTAACAGTAGCTAACAACAATTTATACCTTACAGTGTAACAGTTGGTTTGACGAATACTTACTATTAGCAATGAGAGCTATGTACAAAAGCCAATATTTCGTTAAGAAATTGATACTGCTCTCTTCTAAACAAGAACGAGGCAACGTATATTTCTGGAAACATTCCCCTACCTACAGCAACATAACAGTACGTACAATTTCAGGAAACAGTTAAGTGTTCTCACAAAAGGACTGTGGCGCGGATGGTAAGACAATGGACTCAAAACTCTTGAAATTAATTTAAATCTCCATCCGCTGCTCTGATTTAGCCTATCCCCTTCAACTGCTTTTACAGGAATTATAGTCACTCATTTCAACGAAGTCACGGTCGACTGCCTTCCTTATCGTTGCCTATCTGTGTATAATGTTGTTAATATAGTGAACTATTATATGGTAACAGGCTTAATCCAATACATGATATGACTTGAAAAAATACAATACTGGAATTAGAGCTTTGGACGCGGATCCGCACTTCCTCAGTTTAGATGCCATTGCGCTACCATTTGAATGCTTAAATGTTAGCAACTTGTTTCCTGATACTTAAAATCGTGAATATTACTCAGTCAAACGAAATTTGCTTCTAACTCATTGGTTTTTGTAAGCAGTAGTCTCAGCAATTTGTACCTTAGAACAAGCCGCATATTTAATGTCGACGGCACTGCTGAAATGACCACCAGGAGAAAACACACAATGTACTCAAAAGTATTGGCACACTCGCAGATGGACATTAAAATCTGAAGTGTTTACCCTTCGCCATAAAGCGGATTGAACTCTGCTATGGTTACTTTCAATAAGGTATCTAAGTGTCTGTTGAGGAATGGCAACTCATTCTTCCTCAAGAGCCGAAAACAGAAAATGCTTGGGTCTGGAGTGAAATCGAATTTGTATCTCGTCCGAACGGTGTTCCATTCAGTTCCAGTCGGGACTCTGCACAGGAATGTTACTGACCTCAAACTACTGCTTGGCAGATGCTGTCTTGCGACAGGTTGCACTGTCTTGCTCATCGCCTCCGAACTGTTCATCTGCTGTACTCAGTTCAAAATGCTGTAAAATGAACTCATTTCCTTTCTCATTTAGCATTTTCTTAAGCGCAACAATGGGACCAAAACCTAACCTTGGCAATCCCCCACATATTGTGAAACCACATCTTCTCTGCTTCATTGTTGGAACTACACATGATGCCAGGTAACGTTCTCAAGGCATTCAGCAAACTGCGACAGAGTATAGCAAGATTCATCGTTACTAATCTCTCGTTCCAGTGATCCGTTACCCAGTGGTATCGCTGTTTACACCGACTCAGGCGTCGCTTAGCAATGGCTGCTATTAGGGCTTGCTCGAGCAACGAACCCCTTTTCTTTTAACTGACGACTCAACCGTCATCGTGTTAGCTGGACCGCTGGTTGCAGCCTGCAACTCGCGAGTGATTTCTTTCACTGATTTCAGAGCCGCCCACCGAAATGCTCGCCGGACCCTGTCCGTCGCTGTATGGGGTCTTCCTGGTGTTGGGTTAGTTGTAGTTGTTCCTTAGTATTTCCATTTCACAACTGCATCGTCCCTGATAGATTAGTACGCAGGTGACAACCAATACCTAGTCTACGAACTCCACCGACCGACAAATTCTGCTGTTATCGCTTCTCTAGTGACAACAAAGTACTGCGCATCGCTTTTATACTCCAGTGTTCGCTTCGCGTGACATCTGCTGATCAGTTCCCCATTACTTTTGGCCGGATATTATTTTTAATCCGACACTCTAGGTTGCGGCAACTTATGTGATGAAATACACTCCTGGAAATGGAAAAAAGAACACATTGACACCGGTGTCTCAGACCCACCATACTTGTTCCGGACACTGCGAGAGGGCTGTACAAGCAATGATCACACGCACGGCACAGCGGACACACCAGGAACCGCGGTGTTGGCCGTCGAACGGCGCTAGCTGCGCAGCATTTGTGCACCGCCGCCGTCAGTGTCAGCCAGTTTGCCGTGGCATACGGAGCTCCATCGCAGTCTTTAACACTGGTAGCATGCCGCGACAGCGTGGACGTGAACCGTATGTGCAGTTGACGGACTTTGAGCGAGGGCGTATAGTGGGCATGCGGGAGGCCGGGTGGACGTACCGCCGAATTGCTCAACACGTGGGGCGTGAGGTCTCCACAGTACATCGATGTTGTCGCCAGTGGTCGGCGAAAGGTGCACGTGCCCGTCGACCTGGGACCGGACCGCAGCGATGCACGGATGCACGCCAAGACCGTAGGATCCTACACAGTGCCGTAGGGGACCGCACTGCCACTTCCCAGCAAATTAGGGACACTGTTGCTCCTGGGGTATCGGCGAGGACCATTCGCAACCGTCTCCATGAAGCTGGGCTACGGTCCCGCACACCGTTAGGCCGTCTTCCGTTCACGCCCCAACATCGTGCAGCCCGCCTCCAGTGGTGTCGCGACAGGCGTGAATGGAGGGACGAATGGAGACGTGTCGTCTTCAGCGATGAGAGTCGCTTCTGCCTTGGTGCCAATGATGGTCGTATGCGTGTTTGGCGCCGTGCAGGTGAGCGCCACAATCAGGACTGCATACGACCGAGGCACACAGGGCCAACACCCGGCATCATGGTGTGGGGAGCGATCTCCTACACTGGCCGTACACCACTGGTGATCGTCGAGGGGACACTGAATAGTGCACGGTACATCCAAACCGTCATCGAACCCATCGTTCTACCATTCCTAGACCGGCAAGGGAACTTGCTGTTCCAACAGGACAATGCACGTCCGCATGTATCCCGTGCCACCAAACGTGCTCTAGAAGGTGTAAGTCAACTACCCTGGCCAGCAAGATCTCCGGATCTGTCCCCCATTGAGCATGTTTGGGACTGGATGAAGCGTCGTCTCACGCGGTCTGCATGTCCAGCACGAACGCTGGTCCAACTGAGGCGCCAGGTGGAAATGGCATGGCAAGCCATTCCACAGGACTACATCCAGCATCTCTACGATCGTCTCCATGGGAGAATAGCAGCCTGCATTGCTGCGAAAGGTGGATATACACTGTACTAGTGCCGACATTGTGCATGCTCTGTTGCCTGTGGTTCTGTCAGTGTGATCATGTGATGTATCTGACCCCAGGAATGTGTCAATAAAGTTTCCCCTTCCTGGGACAATGAATTCACGGTGTTCTTATTTCAATTTCCAGGAGTGTAATTAACAGCAACTTTAAGGGACAAGAAAAGCTAGTAATTATTGGAATAATTCGCAGTAAATGCGTGCTACTGGTAAAAAAGGATCTTCACCGGATTACAAATCGGTAGATGTATCTACTTGTTGGTGGTGAAAGTAAAAACTTATAACACTACCGTCTGCTACTGCTATACCATAACCTTAAAGTTGAAGGCAGGTCGTGGAATAAAACTATCTTGTTAAAGCAATTACGGTATAAAGCAACAGAGCAGTGTTACCCTCTGAGAGGAATTTTGTTATGTTGGCCGTGTTGTACCTAACGGAGGTGGCTTATCAGAAATGAAAGTCAGAATTACGTAAATATTTGAACAGTAACAAACAAAATTTTGCCTATCTGCACTGTTTAACGTATAAAGAAAACGGTCGCCAGCCTAACTAGGAAAGAGAATGATTAACATTCTCTTTCAAGAAAATAGTTATTAGTAACTTTAATGGATAAACACAACCTATACTTTGTCACACGCGAGTGCAATGAACTCTGACACATACATATGTTTACGGTAAGATTGAAACTAACAGTTAGAGCAGCACAAACTATTTGCAAAATTATAACAGATACCAAAACACACTATTACTTTCAGGGCTTGTTCAAACTGTATGGTCTTTTGTAACATTACTGTTAACATTCACTGCAGGATCATAAATTGGACATAGGTAAAGTCTCCCTCAGTTAAGTACTTTACTATTTAAAATGAAAGTTAATTGGTATCCACTAACAGGTTGCTTCTCACTATCTTTTGAATAAAGATGTTATGGTTTTCATAAATAGTGGTCTTCCCATTACTTGTTACCTAGCATTAGCACAATAGACAAACTGTGGAGCCTGTTATACTATTAATATTCACTTTCAATACACAAGAGAGACAAACACTTAGCAATCATGAACATATAATTTTCTACTATTGCAGTTTTCCACTTTTACTACAGTGAAACACAATATTGACAAATTTGCAAGAAAGTGGCTCACCTTTTAGAATTTACTATAGGCAGCAATGTGATCATTTACTAAACAAAACTTTATAAGCCTCAATTTTACGAACTTTAATTTATAAGAGACACAGCAAATTGTTTTTATTACCACAGTCTTCTACTTTCAAGTAAATGATTAAATAGGTGACTTTGAAACTTCACAAACTACATGTACTGCTTCCCACAATTTCAGTAAATCCACAGTAAACCTGAATATTTCCTTCTCATCAAAGATAAAACAACATTATGTAATTAACCGTCTAACTTTGAGGCTTTCATTTTTTCCACAAAATAGGACACTCGGTAATCATAGTTTAGATGGAGAGGGACCTGAGAGGTGTTGTGATTGGGAAAAAATCAAGGTAGGTACATAAATTCAGTTATAAGTTAACTTATATTTGTGCACACTAAAACATCCAGTAAGCTGATCCTTCACTGTACATCATTATAGTATTCTGTTACAGTGATTGCTCAATGTGGTGGCAACTGCATGTTGGTAGGTGGATTCGCAGGCAGAATTGCTGGACTCTGGCCCTTCTTGGTGCCGATGATGAATACCAGTTCCAGAATCGTTCCAGCTATTTATCCATTCATCTGAGGCATTGGAAAATAGTGGAAAAAGCATCTCTCGGAGCCAGCACAATATGCAACATTTACATGGCAGTGCACAGTTTGGTAGCTCGTCCCCGAATGACTCTTGTTCCACCTTTCCTACCCAGGCCAACCACATTTTGCAATTGCTACACAGTTCCGTTCCCGAGGGGAACCACAACAACTTTTACATACAGAATAACTAAAAACCCTAAGTGAGGATCAGCAATTTACATAACAGCAAACAAACATTTTAAATAAAACTGAACATTTGCACATATTAGTATTTCTACAAAAAAAATTATTCACATAGAAATTACAATTATGTGTAGTAAGTTTAGTTCCCTCCAATTGAGACAAAGAACTTAAATGACAGATATACTACATTGCATAGAATCAAACCATGACATCAAAGTTTTAACAAAGAAAGGAGTGTACAATTTTATGTTATCGATTCAAACACATTTACAGATACTCAATGTTATAACATTAAACCAAAGCAAAGAAGCAAAATAAATCCCTACAGCATTAGAGCTATGGTGTTACAAACTGAAATAAAGACATATATGTATTAACACCTGTAAGGGTCTTTCTGATGGTCTATTTGAACTTCCTTAAAAAGAATAACCAACTCGAAGCTACCCCATAACAACCAGAAGAAACAAATTGTAGCAGCATCAATTTTCATTTGCAGACCACTGTAAAAGTTATCAAACAATTTTCAATTAAAGATTTTGTATTTCATATAGGGTGCCATCTAAATATGTCTGTACGAGGCGTGTTTTTTTAAGTAAGTACCGTTTTGAAATTAAAAAAAAGCTGTGCTAAGATATCTCAGTAATTTTATTTTTACATGAAAGCCTATACCTTGATTTACTTTTCCACATAATTTCCGTCAATATTGAGGCACTTGTCATAACGTTGTACCAGTTTTTGAATACCCTCCTCATAGAAGTCTGCCGCCTGACTTGTTAACCATTGCATCACCACTGTTTTGACTTCATCATCGTCTTGAAGATGCTGACCGCCCAGGTGTTCCTTCAAGTGCAGGATCAGATGGTACTCACTGGGCGTAAGATCAGGGCTGTACAGAGGATGAGCTAGAGTTTCCCAATGAAAAGATGTGATGAGATCTTTGGTGTGATTCGCCACATGCAGAAGGGCATTGTCTTGCAGCAAAACGATGCCCTTGCTCAACTTGCCATGTCTTGTGTTCTGAACTGAACGGTGCAGTTTGTGCGATGTCTTACAGTAAGCTGCTGCATTGATTGTCTCACTACGAGGCAGAAATTCAACAAGTAATACTCCTTTTCTGTCCCAAAAAACTGTGCACATGGTTTTCCAGGCAGAAATTGTTTGTTTAAACTTCACTTTTCTGCGTGAATCTGAATGCCGCCATTCCATGGACTGTTGCCTTGATTCTGGTGTGATGTAGGCCACCCATGTTTCATCACCTGTAACAATTAGGCTTAAGAAATGATCACCGTCGTTGTAGTACTGTCTAAACATTTGGTTTTGTGCACATCCGTCAACATTTTTGGTACCCAACGTGCCCACAATTTTCGGTAATTCGAGTGCTCGGGCACAATTCCATACAAAACACTAGGAGAAACATTAGGAAAGTCATACTGCAAGGAGGAAATCGTAAAGCATCTGTTTTCTCTCACCTTATTGTCCAGTTCCTGCACCAAAGAAACTGAAGGACGCCCACTCCATTGTTCATCATGCACATTTGGACGGCCATCTTTAAATGCTCTCACCCCCTTTTTTACCATTCCATCACTCGTAATGTTTTCTCCATAAACTGCACAGATCTCACGATGAATATCGATCGCTTTTATGCCTTTAGCACTAAGAAATCTTATAACAGCCCGTACTTCACAGTCGGCGGGACTCACGATTATCGGAGGCATCTTAAACACTCAGTACACAATGTATACAAGGAAGGATCAGACTGTAATGGCGTCAGTGCATAGACACAGATGTAGGTACCCAGTGCGCATGCGCAGAACGCCGACCGCAGCGCTGCGGCCGCGGTGTGGCAAAACGGTACTTACTTATAAAACACACCTCGTAACATCTGTGTTATACGATTGGCAGAATTAACAGCTTATTTTCTATAGCTATTACAGGCTATTCACTTCATCTGTTTGAAACACAAGAAGGACAATACCGCTCTATCTTTATATCGCTACTTTTCAATGCCACCCTTCCCCAAAACCCATTAGAAGTAAGAAGAAATATTCATTCACTGAACTGAACTTCTACAGAAAAGAGAAGGGCACTGTAGTACTGGATTAAATATGGAGACTTCCTGCAGTGTCATGTAGTCATATGATCCGTACGTCGAATGGCACCGACCTACTTAAGCCTCTTCAGCTAGAGCAGGTCATGCATCGGCACTGGGATTCACTCTTTCCCTTTTCCATACCCGTCATCGCAGAGACATTTCCAAACTACGAGTACAATCCACCGAACTTTGGCCTAGGTGAAAGATTTATGCCAATCTTTAAGTTACTTGCAGGGTTGTCAGAAACAGTCTAAGAAGCTTGTAAAGGTGTTGCAGTGTAGTTTTTGTTGATCAACAATTGTTAAGATAAAAATTCTGTACGTTGTGCCGTTTACGACTTAAGCAGCATTGAAGTTGGCACATCAGGGCATTGCGCGAGAATTTTTTTTTTTCCATACTCCGCAAGCCACCTGACGGTGTGTGGCGGAGGGTACCCTGAGTACCTCTATCGGTTCTCCCTTCTATTCCAGTCTCGTATTGTTCGTGGAAAGAAGGATTGTCGGTATGCTTCTGTGTGGGCTCTAATCTCTCTGATTTTGTTCTCATGGTCTCTTCGCGAGATATACGTAGGAGAGACTCTTCGGTGAAGGTATGTTCTCGAAACTTTAACAAAAGCCCGTACCGAGCTACTGAGCATCTCTCCTGCAGAGTCTTCCACTGGAGTTTATCTATCATCTCCGTAACGCTTTCGCGATTATTAAATGATCCTGTAACGAAGCGCGCTGCTCTCCGTCGGATCTTCTCTATCTCTTCTATCAATCCTATCTGGTACGGATCCCACACTGTTGAGCAGTATTCAAGCAGTGGACGAACAAGCGTACTGTAACCTACTTCGTTTGTTTTCGGATTGCATTTCCTTAGGATTCTTCCAATGAATCCCAGTCTGGCATCTGCTTTACCGACGATCAACTTTATATGATCATTCCGCTTTAAATCACTCCTAATGCGTACTCCCAGATAATTTATGGAATTAACTGCTTCCAGTTGCTGACCTGCTATTTTGTAGTTAAATGATAAGGGAACTATCTTTCTATGTATTCGCAGCACATTACACTTGTCTACATTGAGATTCAATTGCCATTCCCTGCAACATGCGTCAATTCGCTGCAGATCCTCCTGCATTTCAGTACAATTTTCCATTGTTACAACCTCTCGATACACCACAGCATCATCTGCAAAAAGCCTCATTGAACTTCCGATGTCATCCACCAGGTCATTTTTGTATATTGTGAATAGCAACGATCCTATGACACTCCCCTGCGGCACACCTGAAATCACTCTTACTTCGGAAGACTTCTCTCCATTGAGAGTGACATGCTGCGTTCTGTTATCTAGGAACTCTTCAATCCAATCACACAATTGGTCTGATAGTCCATATGCTCTTACTTTGTTCATTAAACGACTGTAGGGAACTGTATCGAACGCCTTGCGGAAGTCAAGAAACACGGCATCTACCTGTGAACCAGTGTCATGGCTCTCTGAGTGTCGTGGAGGAATAGCGCGAGCTGGGTTTCACACGATCGTCTTTTTCGAAACCCATGCTGATTCCTACAGAGTAGATTTATAGTCTCCAGAAAAGTCATTATACTCGAACATAATACGTGTTCCAAAATTCTACAACCGATCGACGTTAGAGATATAGGTCTATAGTTCTGCACATCTGTTCGACGTCCCTTCTTGAAAACGGAGATGACCTGTGCCCTTTTCCAATCCTTTGGAACGCTACGCTCTTCTAGAGACTTACGGTACACCGCTGCAAGAAGAGGGTCAAGTTCCTTTGCGTACTCTGTGTAAAATCGAACTGGTATCCCGTCAGGTCCAGCGGCCTTTCCTCTTTTGAGCGATTTTGTTTCTCTATCCCTCTGTCGTCTATTTCGATATCTACCATTTTGTCATCTGTGCGACAATCTAGAGAAGGAACTACAGTGCAGTCTTCCTCTGTGAAACAGCTTTGGAAAAAGACATTTAGTATTTCGGCCTTTAGTCTATCATCCTCTGTTTCAGTACCATTTTGGTCACAGAGTATCTGGACGTTTTGTTTTGAGCCACCACCGCTTTGACATAAGAGCAAAATTTCTTAGGATTTTCTGCGAAGTCAGCACATAGAACTTTACTTTCGAATTCATTGAACGCCTCTCGCATAACCCTCCTCACACTACATTTCGCTTCGCGTAATTTTTGTTTGTCTGCGAGGCTTTGGCTATGTTTATGTTTGCTGTGAAGTTCCATTTGCTTCCGCAGCAGTTTCCTAACTCGGTTGTTGTACCACGGTGGCTCTTTTCCATCTCTTACGATCTTGCTTGGCACATACTCATCTAACGCATATTGTACGATGGTTTTGAACTTTGTCCACTGATCCTCAACACTATCTGTACTTGAGACAAAACTTTTGTGTTCAGCCATCAGGTACTCTGTAATCTGCCTTTTGTCACTTTTGCTAAACAGAAAAATCTTCCTACCTTTTTTAATATTTCTATTTACGGCTGAAATCATCGATGCAGTAACCGCTTTATGATCGCTGATTCCCTGTTCTGCGTTAACTGTTTCAAATAGTTCGGGTCAGTTTGTCACCAGAAGGTCTAATATGTTATCGCCACGAGTCGGTTCTCTGTTTAACTGCTCAAGGTAGTTTTCAGATAAAGCACTTAAAAAAATTTCACTGGATTCTTTGTCCCTGCCACCAGTTATGAACGTTTGAGTCTCCCAGTCTATATCCGGCAAATTAAAATCTCCACCCAGAACTATAACATGGTGTGGAAATCTACTCGAAATATTATCCAAATTATCCTTCAGGTGCTCAGCCACAACAGCTGCTGAGCCAGGGGGCCTATAGAGACATCCAATTACCATGTCTGGGCCTGCTTTAACCGTGACCTTCACCCAAATTATTTCACATTTCGGATCTCCGTCAATTTCCTTCGATACTATTGCACTTCTTATCGCTATAAACACGCCTCCCCCTTCACTGTCCAGCCTGTCTCTGCGGTATACATTCCAATCTCAGTTTAGGATTTCATTACTGTTTACGTCTGGTTTCAGCCAACTTTCTGTCCCTAGTACTATATGGGCGTTGTGACCGATTATTAATGAGAGCAGTTCTGGGACCTTTGTATAGACGCTCCTGCAGTTTACTATTAGCACATTAATATTGTTATTCCCTTTTGCATTTTGCCTACTCCTACCTTGCTGCGTCTCAGGAGGCGTCTTGTCGGGCCTAGGGAGGGAATTCTCTAACCTAAAAAACCCACATGTGCACTCCACACGCACTCCGCTACCCTTGTAGCCGCTTCCGGCGTGTAGTGCACGCCTGACCTATTCAGGGGGACCCTACATTTCTCCACCCGATAGCGGAGGTCGAGAAATTTGCACCCCAGATCTCCGCAGAATCGTCTGAGCCTATGGTTTAAGCCTTCCACTCGGCTCCAAACCAGAGGACCGCGATCGGTTCTGGGAACGATACTACAAATAGTTAGTTCTGATTCCACCCCGCGAGCGAGGCTTTCCGCCTTCACCAATTCCGCCAACCGCCTGTACGAACTGAGGATGACCTCTGAACCCAGACGGCAGGAGTCATTGGTGCCGACATGAACAACAATTTGCAGTCGGGTGCACCCAGTGCTCTCTATCGCCGCCGGCAGGGCCCCCTCCACATCTCGGATGAGACCCCCCAGCAAGCAGACAGAGTGAACACTGGCCTTCTTCCCTGACCTTTCCGCTATTTCCCTAAGGGGCTCCATCACCCGCCTAACGTTGGAGCTCCCAATAACTAACAAACCCCTCCCCCCGCGTGCCTGCTCGGACCTTGCTGAAGGAGCGGCCACATGTCCACTCACAGGCAGAGCGGGCGATGCCACACGGCCAGCCTCCACATTGACCCTCCGCGTCGTGCGCCGTGAACGCCGCTGAACCCGCCACTCCCCTTGGGGAGAGGGTGGCCCAACCGCGCCCGGTACCCGCGAAGATGTCTCGACAGCAGGGACAATGGGTGAAGCATGTAACACCTGGGGTGTACCATGCGACGCACCAGGCTCCCCACTGCCGCTACACTCCGAGGCAGCAGCCTGAAGACGGCTGACCGCGGCCATCAACACGTTCAGCTGTTCGCGAACAGTGGCCAGCTCCTCCTGCGTCCGTACACAGCAGTCACACATCCTATCCATCCTAAGAAATCAATTTACTGTAGACAATCAACTTTTAACTAGACTGCTAATTCACTAAAGGCGGCTGACTAAACTGACTAAACTGGTTGCTAGACACTTCTTGTAGAAAACAATGAAAATAGCACTACCTGTCTCTGGACTGTATTGAAAACCAACACTAGCACTACTGGCACTATGGTTGACTAAAGGGACTCTCTGACTGTATTCAAAACAAACACGAAATCTATGGAACACTATTACTAGCACTCGACAATTAAAGCTTCCTAAAAGCAAAAACACACGGAAGAAGCTGCCTGCCAGACGCGGTGTCCCCAAACGTGTTCTTCGTTTGGGTTCCTAAAACTGGGAAAGAGAGTGATACAAAAACTGGACATGGGACGGTAGTAAGGATCAAACTCGAACCAAGGTTGAGCAGTCTCGTGCGCTATCGTCTACACTATGACAGGAACTAAAACTACTTGTATATAGCGGCCCGGTTGAATTTTCGCATGCAATGGCCTGACTCACTAGCTTCAATGGCAGTTAAATCGCAAACAGTGCCACGAATTGAATTCTTTACTTAATTAATATTTCTCAGCCACAACCTGCCCTGCAACACCCTTACAAGTTATTCGGATTCTTACTGACCAACCTGTATAGCCTACTGCGTCATTCCATGTCAACTCTCTCTGCTCGACTATCTCGGATTTCGTTTAATTTTTATGGGAACATTTGCACATTTCCACAATGAACATTGGTAAAGTTTAAAGTTCGTCGAAGCGATACTGGTGGAGATTGCATATGCGATTTTGGGCAGAGCGAGCGACTTCGAGTTATTCTGTCTCGGGTAATATTTTGTTAAAAGAAATGAAATTTGGCCGTTATGTACTACTTCACACATTCTCTTACGAGTAATAATGAAAAGTACTTCGCAACTCATATTCTACCAGGAAAACTGGGGGTAAAACCATCCGAAAATATCGGTACCCGAAAAAATTTCGATTTCTTATATTTCTGGTACTAAAGTTATTACGCGCGTGAAACTTGGCAAGCAGTAACCTAACAACACAAGGTTAGCAGATATAAAGTTCCATTCAAGTACCACTTTCCAATACTGAATAAACCAAGTTGAAGATTTAATAAAAAGGTAAAAAATACAGTGCCTGATTTTGCAACAAAACTGATTTCTATATAACTCTGCAAACTAGGCGCATTAGAAGTAGCACGATTTGAACTGGAAAAGAAAGAGTGTTTGATCATCCACCACAGCTGAACAGTGCTAGGTAATTTGAATCAAATTACGGTGGAGGATCGCGTCACAGGGTTGTTTGGGGAAGGAGACCAGACAGCGAGGTCATCGGTCTCATCGGATTAGGGAAGGAAGTCGGCCGTGCCCTTTGAAAGGAACCATAACGGCATTTGCCTGGAGCGATTTAGGGAAATCACGGAAAACCTAAATCAGGATGGCCGGACGCGGGATTGAACCGTCGTCCTCCCGAATGCTAGTCCAGTGGCGTCACATAAGAAATCTAAGTTTTGGAGTCTTATATCTCGTAGAGTAAACATATGCTGATCATGATACGCATGTTTCGGTAGCAAAACAATTTGAAATACAAAATTTCATGCACCTGCTATTTTCCAATAATCTATAAATTCCTCGAAAAGACGGTGATTTTTGTTAAGAGGTCGAAATAGGATATATCTGTCACTTCTTTTTTAAATGCTGTTTTCTATTAAAGCTTCAGCACCAGACTCATTTGAAACGACGTGTCTTAAGCGCCCCCAAAGCTGTGGGATTAATTGCCAACATGGCCTAACAATGCTGCATAAATTAACGTAAGGTAACCGAAAGATTTACGCTGCGAATAAAGTTTTAACTTTGACTTCTTGTATCTTACTATTGAAAGGCATGACAAAGATGAAACTTTGGATACAACTACTTAGCCACGTAAGTTCTCCAGTATAAAATACTATTCATGTGCTGCTTTTCATATTTCAACAAAATCAGTTCAAATTTGAATTTCGTAAAAATTACAAAAACAGGTCCCATTCGATTTGATTTTAGAAACTTCATCCAGGAAAAGTTATTTATTTGTCTATTGAAAGGGAATATATACGTAGGAGACGTTTATCGCTTTGGAAACATTATTTCGTTGGTTTACAGAATATTTGGAAAAGGAAAACTGTGGTGTAATATCTGTAGACAAGGCAATTGCAATAATTTTATTACGAATTCTTCTATCACCGTAGACGCTGTTTCGATTTCAACCAGGAATAGTTCTTAAAGAATTCAGTGAGGATATGTTGAGGGTTACGTATCGAAACTAACTCTAACATTATTCATTATTTGTAATCGCTGAATAAGGATACTAGAAAGGCTTACTACATCGTTTGTTATACACCTCTCAGTATTGTGATGCTTAAACAAGGACAATATTTCGATCGGGACAGAGTGTGTAACATCGCAACTGCTATTTTCAGGAAAATTTTTATGACTATCCAGTCATATTAATGTCACACACTATTTCGTACATAAGCGTTAATGCTGTTTTCAATGGGACTTTTGAAACTATTGCCAACGCTAGACATAAAGTTTCATTTGATATCAACAGCTTTAGGTGACTGACTCTACCACATAAATAATACTATCAACTACGCTGGAAACTTATCGAAAGTGTTTACTGCTTAACACGAATCTAAATACCAGGTAAGATTAGCTGTGGTTTGGTATTACTGCACTGATTATGGAATGAAATTTTGTGGGTTATTCACAAATTATTATAACGTAATAATCTAGCAAACCTATATTGTAAGTGGTTTATGCTGTTGTTACGCAGTTTTTTTAAATAACCATCAATGGCATGAGTCGCGGTGACGGAGGGAAACTGCAAAGGATCTGCAATCATATGTACGGACAGCAGTCTGAGACGCAGACACCTCCGATACATAATCAGTGTATTACCCGTTGCAACCATATCCCTTCTCGTATAGAAAACAGTGAAAGTAGTTAAACAGTTGAGCGGTTGCTTAATAAGTTATAAGATTGAAATAGAAAGCGTTTGAAACGTCCCGTCAGAAAAATTTATGAATGACAGTGCTGGAAAACCTCTATGTTATTTGATTTCCAAACAGCTGAGCAAAACTGAACGTACTCAGACATTTCTCCCTTTACTTATTCTGATCAACACTAAACTGACACATAATATTTTTAGCGCAACGCAATCTGACTTTCAATAATACCTACAAAAGAATGGCCCTGACTAACAATAACCTATACCTTTCATGAATCACTTACCTCAAAAAAATCTTCATGACTGGAACCACTGAAATACAGCGAGCGCCAATACTGCCAGCTAAGTAAAAGATTCTAACTACTGAAGGCACGAACTACTGATAGACATAGTTAGCAAATGAAACATTTTGATAGAGAGCAAGCAATGTATTTACCCTAATAATGTCCAAAAGTCATCTCATATATATATATATATATATATATATATATATATATATATATATATATACTCTTTCTAATGGATACACGTCCAGATCGCCCGCTCTCAAAATTCTGCCATCTCTCTCCCTTCATCCACCACTGCTGGCGGCTCACCTCCAACTGCGCAACGCTACGCGCTGCCCAACACTACAATAGCAAATATTCCAACAATGCTAAACAACCACAGACTGCACACGGCACAGTCAGTGATTTTCCTACAGAGCGCTACGCGGCGTTACCAACATAAAAACCTAAACAGCGTACTTTCACGTTTATAGGACAGAAGGCATATTCCATGAACAAAGGAGTACTAGTTTCCTATGAAAATTGTCGCCAATTTGAAGCCGTCTGTTTTCTTTGCAAATGTCTGACGGTAATCACACAGGAGAAGCATGGAAGGGAAGGCGGCGCCTTCCTTGTACGTCCGCATGGGCGCATGGCTAGTTGGAAAGAGACGACGGGACTGAAGCATTCCAAAGGCGTTGACAGGACGCAAACAAAACAAGGACGAAGCAACTACAGAGACTCTGCCCGGGAAGGTCGCGTCCGTTCGTGAAACAAATGGAGAAGGTCGTGAAGACCATAAACATGCATTTCTAACAGACGGCAGCGATATACGAGGCTTCCAGCCCTTCCTTATATGGTAGGGCAGCGTTCAGTGGCCTGTAAGATGAGGCTGGCCTGTACGCAGAGCGACAGGAGAAATCAAACACAATAGCACGACAGTTTTCATCAGGTAAACGAGGACACTTCTTGCTCTCAGAGGGAGAGCTATATTTTTTAGGTAAAAATAGCACGACAGAATGATGAGAGTCAGCATTGCCGCCACATTTCCAAAGACATAATTGAACATGGCAGCATGGAAAGTTGCCAGATTTAGTCTTTCACCCCCATGTCACTTAGGTCAATTTTCCTATGTATAAAGAGGCAGTAAACTAGAAAAAAAATTGATGGGAAATTAAAATTACACCACTTGTATAAAAGATTTCTCCCAGATCCCTGTGGATATGGATCGTTTGTCCTAAGTGTAAATTAGTTGCAAATTTAAAAATTCAAGACATGCAGTGGTCGTGGTGGTTGAAATTCCAAGCTGGCAGACCCTGGGATACTGATGCAGCCTGCATGGCTGTCAGATTTCCTGGGTTTTCCTGAGCCATATGGCATCAGAATTCAACATTGCGGATCCCAGGATATTCAGATGTCATGCTTTCTAAGATGAGAACCCATTCCTAAACGTTAAATGCCGGGAAATTGGAAAATCCAATTACCCTAAGATCAGACCATGCACAGCTTGCGTGTTTAAACAATTTCTCCTTCTCCAGTTATTCTAAGATTAAAACGAAGAGCAGTTTAAACATGTGTAGTAGGATAGGATGTAGACCAATGTGCCTATTTAACAACTAAACAACTTCACGTAACCCTTTGACGTCACAGATCATATGCCGGTGAGTCTCACCTCAGTTGTAGTTGAAGCAATGCCTGTGGCTATCGAGCTCGCAGGGTGCAGCCGACTGCAAGCTGTGTCTCGCGTCGGCACCAACCACACCTGGTGCATGGTTTCTGAGGCGATCCTCAGTTCATACAGACTGCTGGCCTCGCGCGAGGGGTGCAAGTAGAGCTCGCTTTTTCCGGCAATGATCCAAGTGAAGGGTCTGAACTAGAGGCTTCACTGTCTCTATCACATTCTTGGCTGCTTGTTTCTAGTGCTGCATTATTGGCGTGGGTCTTGTAGGACTCCCAATAATAGGTCAAGGTTGAAGTACATCAAGAAAACATTTGCTCGGGTGGTAGAGAACCTGTGGAATGCACTTTTTTTTTAAGCTAGGCAATAGCACTCTGATGAACACTCGCCATGCGATACGCAGATAGCGAAATCGTACCGAGGTAAGAGTAAAGAAACGTCGGCTGTCACATATTATCGAAGTATTTGTTGGACTCCAGAAAGGTTCTCGCGCTTAAAGTATTCTTACAAGGGAACCTCCCCATCGCACCCCCCTCAGATTTAGTTATACGTTGGCACAGTGGATAGGCCTTGAAAAACTGAACACAGATCAATTGAGAAAACAGGAAGAAGTTGTGTGGAACCGTGAAAAAAATTAGTAAAATATACAAACTGAGTAGTCCATGCGCAAGATAGGCAACATCAAGGGCGTTTAGAGCTTGGGAGCGCCGTGGTCCCGTGGTTAGCGTGAGTAGCTATAGAATGAGAGGTCTTTGGTTCAAGTCTTCCCTCAACTGAAAATTTTACTTTCTTTATTTTCGCAAAGTTATGATCTGGCCGTTCGTTTATTGACGTCTCTGTTCACTGCAATAAGTTTAGTGTCTGTGTTTTGCGACCGCACCGCAAAACCGTGCGATTAGTAGACGAAAGGACGTGCCTTTCCAATGGGAACCGAAAACATTTGATCGCAAGGTCATAGGTCAACCGATTCCTCCACGGGAAAACACGTCTGATATTTTCTATACGACACTGGTGACGGCATGTGCGTCACATGACAGGAATATGTTGTCGACCCACCTAACTTGTACGCGTGGCGAATGGGTAAAAAGATTCTTCTACCTTGCTCGATTTAGGTTTTCTTGTGGATGTGATAATCATTCCCAAAAAAGTGATGAAAACATGAGTTTTGTCACATAAACTGAAAATAAAAAATTAAAATTTTCACTTGAGGGAAGAATTGAACCAACGACCTCTCGTTCCACAGCTGCTCACGCTAACCACGGGACCACTGCGCTCGTGAGCTGACATTGTCCTTGATGTTGCCTATCTTGCACATGGACTACTCAGTTTGTATATTTTGCTTATTTTTTCATAGTTCCACACAACTTCTTCCTGTTTTCTCGATTGATCTGTGTTCAGTTTTTCAAGGCCTATCCACTGTGCCAACGTATAACTAAATCTGAGGGGAGTGCGATGGGGAGGTTCCCTTGTTAGTACCGAGAACTGGCAGAAACCCAAAGAGGAAAGGTCTCAGATATTTAACAAGTCATGGAACGTGGATTGGACATATTAGACGCCATAGAAAAGGGAGTATTAGTTTTAGTTGACAAAAAATTTGTCTCTGTTGAGGTCGACATTGAGTACGAAAGTAAGATTATCTGGTTGCGTATAACATGTGTAGGTGAAATTGTGTTAAGTCTTAGATGTATTTACCGCCCACTCGATACCTTAATGAAAGTTTTAGACTCATTCAAAGAAAATATATGGTCAATAGCGCATAAACAGCCAGATCGTGCAATACTAATTGAAGACGATCTTGAACTATGGAGTATAGACTGGGACATTTGTGGATTCATTGCAGGGGATACAGACAGAAAGCCTCGTGAAGTACTTTTGAAACTCTGACTTTATCGACAGTGTCAGTGAGGAGACGGGTGTTAGTGGCCAATACTTCACTACAGCGTCTTTGAGTCTGTGATTACTAAAGTTAATTAAGCAATCAAGAACACTAGGAGATTATTTCTGCTAGAAAGAGCAGATAAGCAGTTGGTAGCATCTCACTTAGGCAATGATTTACATAATTTATTTGCACTACGATGGACTTACAGGAATTATGAGCAGAGCTTTTACGGATTGGAAATCGACCTAGTAAGTGGATTAAGGACAAAAAAGACCAACGTGTTTTAACAATGAAATTTGGAAAATGCTGAGGATGCAATGGCTGTTGATCTCTCGGTTCAAAAAAGAACACTCAAATGACGACAGGCAAAGGTTAGTGGAGATTAATGCGTCTGTAAAAAGATCTATGCGCTTAGTATAGAACAACTAACACATTAGCAAAAGCTCTGGCCAAGTACCGTATAAAATTCTGGTCATGCGAATTTGCTAAGTACGCCAAAGGCTCCTATGCAGTCTAGTGTGGCAGTGCAAGATAGCAAAAGGAAAGACGGGAGTTTAAATTTCGCGTGTAAGAAATGGTTCAGGCAGGACAATAGTACAGACATTACGTCGTTTGGCATCGCACAAACCTCCTGGAGCACTTCTGACAAAACCTTCTGTCTGAAGTCCAGCCGCCGTCAAGGGCAACGCATTGGGTTCTATTATCTGGTAAGAGGTACCCCTGTGGAGAGAAACGACGGAAAGAGTTGAAAACAGGTAAGTTGTGAGGTCGCGATGGAATCCCAGTTCGGGTTTGCAAAGAGTTCTCTACTGCAGTGGCTCCTTAGAGGAAGAGGGAGGTGATTAGTGTTCAGCGCCCCGTCGACAACGAGGTCACTGGAGACGGAATACAAGTTCGGATTAAGGAAGGATGGACAAGGAAATCGCCCGTACGCTTAAAAGGAACCACGACGACATTTGCTGAAGCGATTTAAGGAAATCACCAAAAACCTACATGAGGATCGTCGGATGCCGGTTTGAACCGTTGTCCTCCCGAATACAAGTCCAGTGTACAAATCAATGCGCCAACTCGGTCAGTATTGGCACCGTACTACACTTACAGATAAGACGAATCTCTCTCCTAGCGCCAAGTCCTAAGCTACTGGAAGAAAGCGCAAGTGACTCCTGTACATAACAAGAGCGATTAAAATAAATTTCCTTAAAATCGAAATGCTTATGCCCATGAATCAGCATGATTTCAGAAGGCATCGCTGGTGCGAACTTCAGATTGCCGTTTTCCCAAATGCAATACTGCGAACTATCGATAAAGGGCAACAGCCAGAGTCCATATTCCTAGATTTCCGAAAACCATTTTATGCGAGCATGCGGACTAAGTTCTCAGGTATATGAGTGGCTCGATGACTTCTTAAGTAACAGAACCCAATCCATTGCCCTTGACGGCGGCTGGACATCAGACAGAAGGTTTCGTCCGAAGTGCTCCAGGAGCCGTTACAGAATCGCTATTATTTGGTATGGACACATATGAACCGGCGGAGATGGTTGGCAGTTATCGGCAGTTGTTTGCTGATGATGTGGTCTATTGGAAGATTTCATAGTGGGTGACAGTGGCATGTAATATGACTTAGACAAAATTATTTGTTGGTGTGCCGAATGGCAGCTAGCTTGAAATGTATAAAAATATAAGTTAGTGCAGATGAGTAGGCAGATCTAACTCATAATGTTCGAATACAGCATTAGCAGTCACATCGTTTAATTACCTGGCTTAACGTCACAAAGCGACATGGAGTCCAAGAAATGAATTTTAGAAATGTAACACGGATGGCTAGTGGTCGTTTGTTGTGTTTGGAGAATTTAGGGAAGGTGTGGTTTCATTTGTAAAGGAGACCGCATGTACGATGCTAGGGCGCGTGTTTGTGATCTGCACCATGAGCATTAAAGGAAAACTTCGAAGCAATTCAGAGACAGACTGCTAGATTTGTTACTGGTACGTTCGAACGACACACATATTACGGAGATTTTAGTACTAAACATGGCTGTTACTAAGTAACCGTATACTAGTTTCAATATAGGATTATACAGAAAACCGGTAGATAATAACTGTTAGGTCCATCGACCTAGGTTTCGATACCTACTAAGGGTCTCTTTATCAGAATGAACCTTCTGATAAAGGCTATGAAATAATATATAGAAAATCAAGTATGACAAAAAATAAATTAACCAATATGACGGTCGTCGTAACGTACAAAAGTTACTTACGTAAAATTGCATTGCAAAAAAGCAATGGTCAGAAATTAGAGCCGCTGTGTTGAAATTAAAAATAATACAAAACGGTACAGCCTTTACCTGAAAGGCTCAATGGCTCACATTGCTGCCTCGAAAACAATACAGTTGCACCGCCTATCGGACACGAACACTGGCATGCTCTCATTTTAAATATTATAACAGAAATAATTGAAAAACCCACGGTTAATTTAAAGAAAAAAGTGTAAAAGAAGGGAACTTAATGTATTTTGAAAATACACATAGTCAAGCAGATTACATATAACTAAGAGTTATCTGTTAGACTTAGCAGAAATTACTCTCACGTAAGGGACAGAATGGTCTAGAAAAATTATAGAAAGAGCCTCATAATCCCGAAAATATTTGCATGAAGGTATCTTTGGCAGCACATATCGACGAGATTCGAAGAAAATGATGTTTCGGAACCAGAGGTGGGAAAATATAATAAAAACAGAGGAATCAAAATTCCACTAGCCGTGGATTTAAACCATTGAAAAAGTTTTTGTTGCGTAGAGGTAACTATTCATTGCGGATGAGGTCATCGTTCTTAGAAATGTGCTTGAAAATCTGCAGCTCTTCGAGTACTTCAAGCCTATGACCTTTCTTTCCTCCACGTGGAATGGCAATTCCTTCGATTTGTGTCCGGATATTAGCAGATCATCAGCAAAAGTGGAATTGTGTACATTACCGCCTCTTTTTCTCAATAACTGTTCCGTGTATCTAACACTATAAGACGTTCCAGTTTGTCCTATATAATAAACAGGACACGTATCACAAGCAATTTTTATTGTGCACAGGAGCAACTGTGGACTTGAGATTGCGAATGAGATTTCTTTGCAAGTAATTGTTCATGCAAAAGGTAACTTTGAATATATATTTTATTAATTTGAAGACGAATTTCATACGAAATTTGGCCTAAGAAAGGACTCGAGAAAACATTTTTCTGCTCGTTACTGCCAGGCACACCACTGCTGCCTAAAGGGTAACTTTAGCCTCAGTTATAACTTTGAAGATCATGTCAACCAACGAGGTTAACTACAATATCTTTTATTATATTCATCTCTTCATTAAGCTTGTCAGGTGAGAAAGGCACAGAAACTGCACGATGAATAACTGAATGGAAAAAGGCATTTGTATGGAAATGGGGATGCACAAAAATAGTGGGTTCAATTTGATCTGTATTAGTGGCTTTTCAAAAAATTCCGAAAGAAAGTCTGTCGTTGTCAAAAGCAATAGTGAGGCCCAGGTAATTAAGCTGACGGTCGTTATTTTCTAATCCGCAAGATAATCTGATTTTCTCATGAAGACTACTAAAAATTTCAAACGAATGCAGAATTCCTTCCGGGAACCATTGTATATGATCAAAATGTAATCTACGTACCGAGAATGAGACAAAATACCCAGATCAGCAGCTGAAGAATTGTTGAAGAATTTCTCTTCCAGCGAATTAATGAAAATATAGGTTAAGGTGCCTGCCAGTTGAGTTACCCATTGCCTCGCCGTCAGGCTGATGGTATAGCTTGTAATTCAAAGCAAAATAGTTGTATTTTACTACTATTCTTAGCAAACGAATTAGGTCAGTGATTCGCTCATCGGAAATATCTTTTTTAAAAGTACGTAGGTTTTTCCTACGATGCCAATGGTTGTTTGAACAGGTATGTTAGCGTATAGATTCGTAATCTCTAATGAACCCCGTTTAGTATGTTGGTCACACTGCAGATCTTTGATTTTACTGACTAGATTTTGACTATTGACGTCAGAACAATTATTTCGAAAAATAAAGTGTTTTTTATTTTTTCGTGAACTCATGATATGCACTGTTCATCCGTTCACAATTGGATGCATTGGGTGATGACTTTCATGTACCCCAAGTGGGAACGCAGTTTTGGGTCCTGTCGATTCATATTAATAAGCTGTTTTGTATGAAACGGCTTCAGCAAATGCGTAGCGCTGTTAACGGCAAGCCTAAATCCTCATCTAGCTCCGAAATATTATCTCCTCAAAAAATTCGTTTTTAGTAGCAATGATTACAGTATTCCCTTTGTCAGACTTCGTTATAAAGTCATTGTTTTCTTTTAAATTGACATTAATATTTTTAGTCAATTTCTTATCGCAATCGTATTGACAGGAGTTTGTAGCTGCATGTTTTTCAAAAGTACTACACACATCACGAGCTACCATCGTTTGACGAGAAGCGTCTACTTTGACGCTACAAAAGCCAGTTTTAAGATTCACAATCATATTTTACACAACATTTTTATCTGTCAGGTTAGGCATTACATTGTATTTAAGACCTTTTTCCAATATGGCACTTTCTTCTGCTGTAAAATCTACTTCAGTCTTATTCAGAATTCTGTTGAAAAATATATACTCAGAACTTTAAAAACTACTAACAAGCATTTACCACAGGAAAATTTCTCTTAAGATCAGTCTTTTCTGCTGTCATTTTGCAATAGTTATCCAACCCGTCATTAATAAAATCCCAAAATGTTTCAATTTGAAAATTAAAATGTAAGCCAAAAATTTTAGTGAGCTCAAGACACAAAATATAGTCCTCTTTGTTTAATGTCTTTTTCTTGTATAACGCACTGATTCTGTCGGAAATAATTTTTGATCTAGGCACTGAAAAATCTTCGTGAACTATCTGATGTTAAAATACGAGTTAACGTAACTTGGCAAAAATCCGTTTTCTTTCGATGATTATTACAATTAATAGCCATACCCGTGTTTAACAATTTCTTCTTATGTCTTTGTACTTTGGCACAGCCTTAGACACCTAGAGATCTTACAATTTTAAACATGTCTCTTACTCAAAAAAACGATATACTTGTTTCAACACAGAACTAAAGGGCTACCTTTTCCACGAACTATAACATGCAAAAATATTTTATTCACAATCTCAAGTCACAGTTGCTCCTATACAAAATTCAAGAGTGTATAAAATCACTTGTGATACGTGTCCCGTTTATTATATAAGACGAACTGGAACGTCTTGTAGTGTCAGGTACAAGGAACATTTATTGGGAAAAAGAGGCACTAAAGTACAAAATTCCACTTTTGCTGATCAGAAATACTGAAAACTGGAACACATAATACAACAAATATTTCAATAAAGATATCTGGCGGATTAATAAGAAAGAAACATTGTATTACGAAATCAGATAATAGATATAGCCCACGATGCTTACATTGCGACAGCTGAAAGTAGAAATCCGCGCAACCAGGCCTCTTCCAGCTGCACACTAAAATATTTGAAGGTTGCGCTTTCTTTTATTACTGAAGCATTTACGTAAAAAGTCGGCATTTATTTTGGTACAAATATTTATACACACACACGGAAAATAAATTTTTGTAGTATGGAGTGTTACAGTCTCTTCTAAGGCCAACATAATGACGCAACAGTGCGTCATAAATTACACTGTTTAAGATAATGGCGACGTAACCTGGTAAATTCCTTTTAGTGCAGCGCAGCAGTGAGTCTATAAAACGTCCGTGCATATTTCTTGGAGTACAGGAAAAAACCTACCGCAGTCATGAGGTTGTAGTTGGTAATAATTTATGCTAGCTAAATACCTACACAGAACAATTTTGGTCCTAAATTGTCGTAATTTAGATAATACATTCTGCCCAGCAATGACCCAAATGAACTACACTATTAAAGGAGCTGGAGGAGAAACGTGAGGGGGACGGTAGGCGTCTCGTTTGATAAATTATATAAACGTTATATAAGAACACAGGTGTATGGGTTGTTTACATAAGCGTTGCAGCTCTAGTAGCCGGTTTGTTTATGTAAGGAGAACAATGGGCCGTTTGTTGCACAGTACACACAGTGATAATATTGCCATATTCACTGTTTGGTGACTCTCTTGATGAAGAACAGTAAGGTTAATTTACAAGTGCGAAATGCAAGATCAGCAGTGTGAACAAAAATGCTAAAAGCTTGTGGCAGTATGAGATAATTAGTTAAGTATTCTGTGAAGGGTTGATGTCAGCACGGCGTCCTCAGGCATTTAAATATTTAGTTTTCTGTTTTCCTTAATCTTTAAAAATTTGTCATTTAATTTATACTAATTTATTGTGAATTGTTTCAAATTATTCCTTTAGCTTACAAGGGGAGGACGCCAATTGTGAAATTCAGATTCGACTCATACTGCGCATAATAAAAGCTCATGGCCAGAGGTGTAATGTGGCAAAGCACTAAGATGCACTTCTCAGCCGTTGTCGAGAAAATCGACAGTTAAAAGAAACCGTTGCGGTGAAATACTCTCTACGATTAATGATTTTCTACAGCGTCGTGGCGCAGCGGTAAGCGCTGGAGTTCGTAATCCGAAGGTCGCCGGATCGAATCTCGCGTCATGCAATTTTTCTTTTATTATTATTATTATTTTGTAATTGAAATATGCCACAGCAAGTTTGCGTTCGTGGGGTCTCTATTCTAATTCGAACGTTTGACTTACGCTATACGTATTCGTTTCGGAATATCGTTTCTACGTACTCCGTTAACTATACGTGGTTAACATTATGAAGACAATTAATAACATTTGTGAAATACAACTTTGTTTACGGAAAACATAATGATGTTCGAAGTCGCCAGTTTTTCCACGACAAACGACTTTCAACAACTTATTATATGCATAATTGTTGCAACTGATTTTCCGGAATTATATATATATATATATATATATATATATATATATATATATATATATATCATTTGAATTACAAAAAACAAATACTAAATAAAAAGAATAGTTTGAATGGCGCGAGACTCGATCCGGCGACTTTCGGATTACGGACTCCAGCGCTTACCGCTGCACCACGACGCTGTAGAAAATTACTAATCGTAGAGAGTATTTCACCGCAACGGTTTCTTTTAACTGTCGATTTTCTCGACAGCGGCTGAGAAGTGCATCTTGGTGCTTTGTCACATTACACCTCTGGCCATGAGCTTTTATTATGCGCAGTATGAATCGAATCTGAATTTCACAATTGGCGGCCTCCCCTTGTTAATGTAGTTTCCAAGCACAATATTCAGTGAAACATTATTTAGTTTAGAGAATGTTAAAGTTAACTTTGATCTTTAAACGACAGGTGCTCTCCTGAATAAAATAAACCAGGCTACGTCCAAACGAACCTCCGACAGCTTATTACTGTACATGGCAACTTAAAACGTAACTATCCCCCGTTGTGTTAATGTTAATGATCCTACGTCTAAGTTGGACATGTACACATAGCGCAGTTACGTGCGTAAAGTGCCAACGTGAACTGCGGAATAGTTTTGTTTATACTGGTTTTTGTAGTTGTTTTACTGTGCATGTGTTTAAAATGGAGGAAAGAGAATATCTTGCTGTTAATAAAAACACTTAGGACAGACCTGGATCGCAGAAGAATAGTCATATCAGACACCTTTCTTGTTGTAGTGGTCTTCAGTCTGAAGACTGATTTGGTCCAATACTTCTCCTAGGAAGGTTCTGCTTTATCACCGATAACGAAAGTTCAGTTGTACTAATTGTTACAACACATGTCCCATCCAGTTGATCTTAAGCTCTCCAACTTCCGCAGCTTCCAGCAAGCAATTATGTGGCAGTGTAGCATTTTGCTAGAATAAACAGGTTTATTGTTGTGGTGGTCTTCAGTCTGAAGGCTTATTTGGTGCAATACTTCTCCTAGGAAGGTAGTGCCTCAAATTTCTCTTCCCCCCAATTCTGTTCAGTACCTCCTAATTCACTATGTGATCTGCCAACCTAATCGTCAGCATTCTTCTGCAGCGCCAAATTTCAAAACCTTTTATTCTCTTGGTTCAAATGGCTCTGAGCACTATGGGACTCAACTGCTGTGGTTATCAGTCCCCTAGAACTTAGAACTACTTAAACCTAACTAACCTAAGGACATCACACACATCCATGCCCGAGGCAGGATTCGAACCTGCGACCGTAGCAGTCCCACGGTTCCGGACTGCTCGCCTAGAACCGCGAGACCACCGCGGCCGGCTTTTATTCTCTTGCTGTCAATGCTTATCTTCAATGTTTGACTTCCATCCATGTCTACGCTTCATACTAATACTTTCAGGAACTACTGAAAAGGCTGCATCCCCTCTTCAAAAACTACACGTCTGTCCAGCCCCTCAACAGATGTCCCTCTGTTGTGGTTGCAACTGCGGTACGGCTATCTGTATAGCTGAGGAATGCAATCCACCCCATCAGCGGCAAGATCCATGGTTGATAGGTGGAGGAAAGGTTCGAGAGGTTAAGGGCAGAAATGTTTTACAGTTCATTTGCAGCTACACATCAGACGTAAGGTGCTATTGGACAAATTCGACTGATCTTAATAGAAATAAATTTTTTTTCTAAACACGTCCTTACATGGCAACCGAGCGAGGTGGCGCAGTGGTTAGCACACTGGGCTCGCATTCGGGAGGACGATGGTTCAAATCTGCGTCCAGCCATTCTGATTTATGTTTTCAATGATTTACCTAAATCGCTTCAAACAAGTGCCGGGATTTTCCTCTGAAAGGACACTGTCGATTTCCTTTCCGATCCTTCCCTAATACGATGGGAACAATGACCTCGCTGTTTGGTCTCCTCCCCAAAATGAATCAACCAACTTTCGGGGCACAAGGGTTACCTTTCCCCTTAATTAATATGTTAGTATGTAGAAGTCAGTCTTTGGATTTAGGACTGGAACCTTAATTTTTCCGGTCTATACCTCATCCACACTGCCTCCTTCGTTACCCTTGCTTCTAGTTATGGCATTTTCACTCTAGAAATGAATGGTATTGGAGGATTTCTGGATTTCTTTAGTAGAGATTACAAGCATTCATATCTTATTTGTATAGGTTTAGGACTATAATAAACAATTTTTCATCTCATCATCGGCGTTGACAAATATTAATTAGACATATATTCAAGAATGCAGACATGTGATTACAAGCCTATCATGTCATTACCCATAGCACCAAACGTTTTGCTGTACGATTTTCCTACTCAGCTATCAAACTTACAACATCTACAATGATAATTATGTAGGGACCCGAAATACAGATGTTCATCCACCAGCAGTGCTTCATTTAATCAAGGCGTCTGAAACAGTTCGTTTGGATATCTTAATTCATGCATCACTGTACTCAAGTTGTCCTATATCAGCCTGAGAAAAAAGAAGTCAACGTCTCGTGTGTGGAACGAAGAAGCTGTCATGAAAAATTGTGCTGGTTTAACTTCCGCAGAATCCAGCATTTGGACCTTAGATTTTTCCCTGTCGTTCATTATCTATTGATTAAAGAATGCTCACTACCAGAAGTGATGCCAGTTTGTAGTATACGCCGACTTTGAATGCCATCTAGCTTCTGTGACCTGCTGTGAAGGTGACCCTACAGCCTCACACAGCACCTTTACAGAGAAACATGGGCCATATGTGGCAGCGTACCAAATTGTATCATCCTATGTTTCCAGTCCAGACTGCTACAAATCTTATGTCGAGGATAATCCTCCGGTTTGGTTGCTCACTGAACTCGAAAAATTTTCACAGGAGACCGAATCGAAGGAGAATGAAGATCTGTACAATAACGCCATTGACTGTCCTATCTGTGGGCTGCCGTTAGACACAAAAGCGGAAACTCCTCTTAGGGACCACTGTCATCTTACGGGGAAGTTCGTGTTGCAGCTCATAATGCGTGCAATTTGAAGTACCACCTACCAAGGCACATACCCGTTTTCTTTCATAATTTAAGCGGGTATGATGCTCACTTTCTAGTTAAACGCTTGGCTGATTTCGGTTTGGAGAAAGATCAGGTTAGTGTTCCACCTGAGAGCATCGAGAAATATATTTCATTCTCCAAACGAATAACACCAAGAATTACGCACCGCTTCCTTGATACACTATGTTTTATGCAGGTGCACTCAAGAAACTCTTTGAAACTCCACCTCGGGAGGATATGCATATCACTCGATCAGCATTTCCTGACGAGGAAAAGCTTCAACTTGTAAGAGGATTTTCCCATATGAGTATGTGGATAGTATGGCGAAACTCAGAAACCAGGCTACCCTACATAACTGCATTCTCCAGTAACATTGGATGCAGAGTATGAGCATGCCGTGAACGTCTGGCGGGAATCCAACATCGCCACTTTAGGAGATTAAGCACGGCTTTACATGGATACTGACGTGCGCTTTCTTACTGATGTTTTAGAGAAGTTCCGAAGTCTATGCATGGCCACATTTTCTCTGGATCCCACCTTTTATTACACAGCTACTGGGTTGTCTTGGGACGCAGTGCTGAAGAAAATGAAGTGCAGCATTGAATTATTGACCGATGCTGACATGCTTCCTTTCTTTGAGAAAGGGATCTGTGGGGGACTTTGCCAATGTGTCCTTAGGCATGTGAAGGCAAATAACCCACGTGTGGGTGACAGGTTCAACGCATCCCTTGGTTCGCGTTACATAATGTACCTAGACGTAAATAACTTATACGGGCATGCCATGCAGCAATCACTGCCGATTGGTGAGTTTCGATGGGTGCCTGAAATCGAATTCAAGGAATTAGGTGGAAAAATCATGGTGGGGGGAGGGGGTACGGCACCTGATTCTGATGTAGGGTAGGTGGTGGAGGCAGAACTCTCTTACCCTATTAGTGTGCATAATGCGCACGGCGATTTGCCACTGTGTCCAGAGCAACTAGTTCCGCGAGGCGGCTGAACACCAAAACTGATGACAATGCTGGGGGATAGACGGAGATACATTATTCATTATTGTAGTGTTCCAGCAGCGTCTCAGCTGGTTAGAATCACCTGGGCTACCCCCTTCAAGCATTCCCCCTGGTTGTGAGTATATTGATTTGAATACGAGACAGAGAGCTTCCACGACATGTGACTTTGAGAAAGATTTTTAAAAATTAATGAATCATTGATAAAAGAAGGAGAATTTGAGGGAATGACTTGAAATTTTGATTATAACTGAATGGTATGTGCGTTATGGCGTAAGAAATTGCATTGACAAACAGAATTTTAAGCAGGTCACCATATAAGAACATTTTTGCTGTGGAGATGGCGAAGACTGCAGTAGAGCTCATGAAAGCTATTTATGTGAGGATGTGCATACTAGACCTATCCAAACTTCACACTTACCGCTTTCATTATGAGTCTCCAAAAACTCCTTTCGCAGATCCTAAATTATTTTATATGGATACAAATAGCTTCATCTACTGCGTGAAGAACTGTGATCCATATGAAGTAATGACGTACCACAGTAACGAATTCGACAGTTCCTCAAACATGGCATATAATCCTTATGGCATTATTCCACAGAACTACACTAGTGGCCATTAAAATTGCTACATCAAGAAGAAATGCATGTGATTAACGGGTATTCAATGGACAAATATATTATACTCGAACTGACATGTGATTACACTTTCACGGAATTTGGGTGCATAGATCCTGAGAAATCAGTACCCAGAACAACCACCTCTGGCCGTAATAACGGCCTTGATACGCCTGGGCATTGAGTCAAACAGAACTTGGATGGCGTGTACAGGTACAGCTGCCCATGCAGCTTCAACACGATACCACAGTTCATCAAGAGTAGTGACTGGCGTATTGTGACAAGCCAGTTGCTCGGCCACCATTGACCAGACGTTCTCAGTTGGTGAGAGATCTGGAGAAAGTGCTGGCCAGGGCAGCAGTAGAACATTTTCTGTATCCAGAAAGGCCCGTACAGGATCTGCAACATGCGGTCGTGCATTATCCTGCTGAAATGTAGGGTTTCGCAGGGATCGAATGAAGGGTAGAGGCACGGGTTGCAACACATCTGAAATGTAACGTCCACTGTTCAAAGTGCCGTCAATGCGAACAAGAGGTGACCGAGACGTGTAACCAATGGCACCCCATACCATCACGCCGGGTGATATGCCAGTTTGGCGATGACGAATACACGCCTCCAATGTGCGTTCACCGCGATGTCGCCAAACACGGATGCGACCATCATGATGCTGTAAACAGAACCTGAATTCATCCGGAAAAACGACGTTTTGCCCTTCGTGCACCCAGGTTCGTCGTTGAGTACACCATCGCAGGCGTTCCTGTCTGTGTTGCAGTGTCAAGGGTAACCACAGCCATGGTCTCCGAGCTGATAGTCCATGCTGCTGCAAACGTCGTCGAACTGTTCGTGCAGATGGTTGTTGTCTTGCAAACGTCCCCATCTATTGACTCAGGGATCGAGAGGTGGCTGCACAATCCGTTACTGCCATGCGATTAAGATATCTGTCATCTCGACTGCTAGTAATAAGAGGCCGTTGGGATCCAGCATGGCGTTCCGTATTACCCTCCTGAACCCACCGATTCCATATTCAGCTAACAGTCATTGGATCTCGACCAACGCGAGCAGCAATGTCGCGATACTATAAACCGCAATCGCGGTAGGCTACAATCCGACCTTTATCAATGTCGGAAACGTGATGGTATGCATTTCTCCTCCTTACACGAGGCATCACAACAACGTTTCACCAGGCAACGCCGGTAAACTGTTGTTTGTGTATGAGAAATAGGTTGGAATCTTTCCTCATGTCAGCACGTTGTAGGTGTCGCTACCAGCGCCAACCTTGTGTGAATGCTCTGAAAAGCTAATCATTTGCATATCACAGCATCTTCTTCCTGTCGGTTAAATTTCGCGTATGTAGATCTTCATCTTCGTGGTGTAGCAATTTTAATGGCCAGTAGTGTAGAAGGTTATCTGTCTTATGAAGGACGAAGCGAATAGATTACCAGTTGTGCAGTTTGTAGGTCTGTGCTCAAATCTGTATGCGTATCACACTTTGGAAGGAGCTACGCAGAGATGGGCTAAGGGTGTGAGTCGTATAGCATCAAGAGCTCTCCCTATTGAAGACTATTTGCAGTGACTGTATGGCGGTGTTTGCAGTACCACACTGCAGCCGTTGTATGTGGTACGGCAGACCAGTATTCGATAGAGAGGGCTCGAGGTGTACATTGTACTGCAGTATAAAGTCGACCTGTCCCCTCATGATGATAAAAGAATCGTGATGACGGGACTGAAACTCACCCGTACTCACACTTCTCACTTGTAGCGAGAGAAGAGGTGGGGGATTCTGATTAAGTGAGAGGCAGAGAGAATGAGAGAGAGAGAGAAAAAGAGGGAGTGTGTGCAGACTAGTAGTATGACACTTTCATCACAGTGTAAGTAATTTGGTGTGTGTGTGTGTGTAGTATAAATATTTTTGTATACTATGTAAGTGTGCATATACATGCAAATAGAACATGTGTGGAAAAAACGATAAAAAGAAAGAAAAAAAGAAAGAAAGCAAAAACAAAAAAATGTTAAAAAGAATAAACAGAAAAAATACTTAGATATTTATTTCATTGTTCATACGCAACGTATTTGTTGCCTGTAAATATATATATCTATGCTCCATGTGCATCTTGTAAATCGGATAGCTTTCAAATTTGTCACCTGCTGCTAGCCATTCAAGTCAGAATAGTTTTGAAGTGTATTATGAAAACCTTTGCTATTAGGGCTGTTGAAAGTACTTCTAGGCGTGAACAGTCCATGAGAATTATTGTAAAAACTATACTACTGGGGCTGTGGAATGTAGTTGTCGTAAAGAAAGTATCTCTGCCTTAGTTTTTAGCGTAGATTTATAAAAAAAAGAAATTCCTACCAGTGTTAGTGTTGTAGCGTGTAAGATAAAAGTATTTCTACATTGGAACAGTAGAGTCAATTTATACCTCAAGAATATTGTATTGTAAGTCAAAAACTACATTGAAATGAAATGAAGTCCCATGCTTCTTTACAGAGCGTAGGGGAACGATGCGGGAGACCCGCAGCGCCTTACTAGGTAAGGTCCTAATGGAAGTGGTTTGCCGTTGCCTTCCTCCGACCGTAATGGGGATGAATGATGATGATGAAGACGACACAACAACACCCAGTCATCTCGAGGCAGGAAAAATCCCTGACCCCGCCGGGAGTCGAACCCGGGACCCTGTGCTCGGGAAGCGAGAACCCTACCGCGAGACCACGAGGGGCGGACAAAAACTACATTGTACCTCACCTCAATAATTATATTGTGCATCAAAAATTTTTTGTGTTTGTGTGAACTGAATAAACGAAGAAAAAAAAATTGTCACCATATGTTTTTGTTGTGGTTATTCATAAAAAACCTATCCCATGTGGAATTATATATGTATATGTACATAAAGGCTGTGCAGGTCACAAATGACATTAGTTTTGCTGAAGATGAGTGCTATTAAGGAGGTAAAGTTTAAGTTGGCAGATAACAAAATATATAGAATGGTTGCAGGGAATCACTCGTATCGTGCAGCACGGATTGGGTTATGGGAGCAGGAGGCATGTGACCGCGTCCGCTTCCAATGATATATAGCAGACATTCTAAAATTATGTTTCCTGTGCTTGAAGAAAACCACAGAAGTAGCATGCAGTTAAAACTGTACACTGTGTAAGCGGGAACCGGGCTGAAAAAAAGAACACAGAGGTTGTGAGTTAAAATTCATTTATTTCTCATCCAACTGAAAAGTAATTTCACATTTTCATAAGCAGAAACAGCAACACTATTTTCACACATCTTCTTCTTCTTGAGTCGATGGAAAAGAGGACACCTGTAGAATTCCGGGTCTTGAATGGCAGTAAACCGTGAGGCTGAATAATTGAAGAGACGTCACCATATCTTTATAGGGTATGCCAGGATCATCCTAGTGAATCCCATGCTAGAAGTGTGTTAACCACTTTGACTCTTCTGTGTCTTATCACACGTCACACACTTTAAAGACCTCGGTGATGCAATGTTTGCTGAGAATGTCTCTATTATTCCTACATCTTCTATGTATGCTACGAATGGAACATCTTTAAATATGAACTGTCTGCGCTCACCATCGTAGAAAACCTGAGCATCTGCAATTATGTTCACACCTTGAGATGCCATTGTGGAATGCTCTAGGCATGGTGCAACATCTGTTCATCTATACAGCTCATTGCGCAACACTGGTGAGTGGGCAGTAGTTGATCACGCAATCATGTAGAACTAGAGCATATGCAGCAGTGTGTTCTGGGAAATTTGTCGAAGATTCAAATTCAGTTCGCACATCTGCAGGTTCAGACTTAATTATCTCATTCTGTTTCAAGCAGTCGATTACAATGATCGGTAATAGCTCCCTGAACTTCCGTGGACTGATTAGACACTCTCCTTCTTCTTCTTCAGTATACTCACAGCTAGAAGCAAGAAATCTTGCATACATGTCATTTGCCAGACTCATACATTTGCATTCCACTTCAGGTGTAATTTGTCATATGGGTATAATTCTGAATTCAGGAAGTCTTTAGCATTAGTTAACTTGCAGTTGTCGAACACGGTGGACTCATTTGCTATATTCCCTCTTCTATCAGTCTGAAACGCAAGTGTGATGAATCTAGGTGTCTCTAGCTTGGAAGAAGTTTTAATAGCCCATGTATGTGTGCTCGCAGTCGGTAACAGTGGATACTCGAAAACATCCCACAAGCGAAATGTCTGTGATAGAAATGTACCGGAATTCAGGACTTTCAAAAGCTTCAAACGCTCCTCGTCTGATACACTAATGTGTGGAATTTTCTATATTATCTTGGTGATTGTGATCACATTCTCCTCTTGAGCTCCTTGAATGTATGAGTTATTATCCAACTGTTCTGGTTAAATGTGGTTGAAGCATAAGGTTTATATGAGAAGTATTCCTGAGGTATAACTCTCTCATCCTACTTTACTGGACTGCTTATATTGAGTGAGGACGTCATTGCGAGGTTTCAAGCGAACTGATTTAAGAAACTCGTAGTTCACACATGTTATCACTTTGCGGTTCGGTAGCGAAGTGGCGTACTGTGGATTGCGTACACTGGTTTTATAACGTATGCCCATTCTGCCTTAGATGTAATCATACAATGATTTCCTCACCACGAAAATCAAAAGATTGATTATACTGGTTCACAACGAGCAGCTACAAATAGTCTAATGTCAGAGCTGTCACTGGAAGGTATAGTGCATTGGCAGGAGTCTCAAGAATCTTACACTCAGTTGCAACTGAGTGGAAGAATCCTCAAATAGTATGAATCAGACTGTTGTTGAGATAGGAATTCGTTGTAATGTTACACTCGACTCGGATTGTGCTGACGGGCAGTATCTCCACAGTCTGATCTGACTTGTAAAATTTACTAGGATCCTTCTTCAAAACTTGTCCTTTTGTGAAACCCCCAAAAAAGTTCAAATGTGTGTGAATTCATATTGGACCAAACTGCTGCGGTAATCGGTACCTAGACTTACACACTACTTAAACTAACTTACGCTAAGGACAACACGAACAATCATTGCATTAACAGACCTTACTTCAGATGTGAGCATGTAGCTAAATACGTTTGCCAGACTGTTTTAAGACATGGTTTAAATCATCGATGTCGAATGCACACGGTTCAATTTCCACAATGTCTTTTTCATCATTAATATCCAGATGCAGTTTGTTGTCTCGGTGATATTTGAGATGCTGTTGTACGACTCCAGTCCAATCAATGTAATATTCCATTCACCAATACTCAAATCAATTGGTGGGAGGTAATTTGCACGCAATACAGATGATCGTTCTTTTAACGTCAAAGTGTACGACATTGCGTCTGAACCCCAACAGTTGAAGGAATGTTTAAAGCTCCGCCCTGTATAATCTGGTTCTTATTCTTTGTAAATGTAAAGAGAAACATGATGCTTAGATGTCCACAGAGGTGTGTATTAATGTCCTGATAGCAGCAAAAATTGTAGAACAATCGTCTTCTGTGAGCGAAGTATCGTTATAATTCTTCTGGCGGTTGTAGGTCAACAAATGAGTCGAAATAGTAGATGGTATCAGCATTTTTCATAACATATGACTCCCAGTAAATGCCAGCCGCTGTGGCTGAGCGGTTCTAGGCTCCTCAGTCCGGAACCGCGCTGCTGCTACGGTCACAGGTTCGAATCCTGCCTCGGGCATGGAGGTGTGTGTTGTCCTTAGGTTATTAGCTTTAAGTAGTTCTAAGTTCTAGGGGACTGATGACCTAAGATGTAAAGTCCCATAGTGCTCAGAGCCATTTGAACCCAGTAGGTGCTGGGACCTCCAGCAACATCTAAATTCACAATACGACATTCATCGGTTTTCCACATTATCCTCGGTAATGTATCCCACATAAACACACCTCGGAATATTGGAATGTTGAATTTTCTTATAACAAACTTAAGAAGATCAGTATTTGTGAGTGGTCGATCTGTTAGGACCGCTAATGGGCCGTTTTTTAATTTTTCCTTTACGGTTTCAAGTATAGTTCTTTCCGATGGCTGCCGCTCCATCATGCGATTATGTCTTCTTGCCTCTTCTAACTGCACTTGGGAGTTTTGCGCGTTCTTGACCCTTCGAGTAATAGCTGCAGCACAACAAACGAGGGACCCTACTGCCGAAAGCGTGGAGAGGGCTGGGATGAGAAATGGAAGATAACTACCAGGTGAATTAGGTGTTGGTGGAACTCGAGGTGCTTTAACCGATCCTCTTCTTGTTCCTCCCACTACCTTGCTGCTTCAGTGCGTTTTTAGCTGCATACTTCGCTGTCAGGATACAGTTCCCAAACAACTCTGCTTCCCGCCCTTCTCTTCTACTTGCTTAGTGCACAACGTGCAGCATTCATAACTAGCTTGAAATTCATCACGCCTAAACCGAACTTGATTTTTCACAACTGCAAATGCTGCGATGCGCTCACCTATACCAATATCCTTTCTTCTCCGTATCTCCTTAGCCTTATGAGCTAAAATCCCATGTGCAATGTGACGAGACATCTTTATTTGCAGCATATGCAATGTCATTTTCCATACACGCTTCGTCGAGCAGTTTAACCCCCTTATCACCTCACGCCAAGCGTTTCTGAAGCTTTGTTCCAGATCTACAGTAGTTATACCCCGGAATGTGTATTTCCACTGGCAGTTTGTCTAGAATACCACCACCTCCTCTAATGTGTCTCCTCGCACGCATGATATGTTACTGCGCTGATTGAGGACTGTGCGTTCCCATTATATAGCAAATCGTTAGCATCAATTCAACTGTTTTGTGCTGCACGAAAACCGAGCCATTTGACTTGTGCTCTATTTCCCCGACGTCTTATGACTCTCTCCACGAGAAACTCATCGGGTTCTGCGCTTCTCTTCGTCTCCTCTGTGTAGAAGCAGCCTGCAATTTCTTCGCCTTTACTACCCCTCAATATATAAGTTCTAGGATTCGTTCTTTGCACCTTTGAAACTGTAAATACCTCTGTTGACCAGTTCGGTAGGTATGGTTTCTCAAATGCTGCCTTGTGTTTCGAGGTACGTACCAAATCGCTCCACGATGCTTGCCTTCAGGTTAGTGAATATCGAGTAGTGATGTATTCCGTACCGCTGAATCACGGTCTTGAAATACCTATTGTAAAACTCTCCACAGTGATCGCTTTGGAGACTCTCTGGGCATTGATTCGTCCCTGTCTGTAGCAAACGCTCAAACACATCCGCAACATTTCTACCCGTTTTTGTTTTAACAGTTAATTCCCAGGCAAATTTGGATTATATTTGAATCCATTATTCTCATGTGAATACTCCCTCATATCTACAAGATCAGCCTGCCGTAAGTCATCCAAACCTTTCATCATAACATGCCTACGAGGGTATGTTTTGCGTGTTGGTTTGTGCAGTTCTCGAACTACTGTCTCCATACTTATTAGATGATACCTCTCTCTCTCTAAGCTCGGAGATTACTGAAACAGCAGCTGATGCCATGAGTAGCCGTAATCGATCTATTAGCTCGTTGGGGTCGCCATAATATATATACGCGGATTCCATTGTTCACTGCTTTATGCTAAATGTGAATACTATCACCGCTGCTGCTGCTGTTGTTGTTTTCACCATAAAGTATTGGTTTGATAATGGTTTTATATTTCTTGTTGCTCAGGCCTTCCATGATCTTATGTACACCAGTCATGTTCAGTATTTCACGGTACATTTCCCTATCATTAACTGAACAGTTTATAGATTTTATGGTAGGTCTTAGGATAATAAGGTTCATTAAGCCAAGCGTCCTCTCAAACCGCCTACCACCAATCTGTTTTGTGTCATCAGTTACAGTTGTAAGATACATACCTAACATGTACGGTTTCCGCTTCCTAACGACGAACTTCTATCTATCTGAGCAGGGGCATGCCGGATAATAAATTCGTCTATGCCAACACCATCGTTATCGCGTGGTTTTGTTTTTGCTGAGAGCTGCCTGAGACATTCAGTAACCGGTTTAGAGGTCTCTCTTTGTGTTTGCTGTGGATCCATGTGCCCTAATCTTAGCAACCCTAGTTCCTCTCGAACCACTTTCCACGCTTGAATCACTTTCTGTTTCGTTGACATCTCAGTGTATACTGATCAGACGTCTCCGCAGCGTGAGACTTTATAGTTCTTCCTCTTACTATGTGCCTGCTCCCGCTTCTCAACAACAAGGTACTCTACATCTATTTTCCCCTCAATTGTATCGACCATTTCAGTTAAGTTGGTTGCTTTATACCTATTTCATTAACTAGCTCATTTAACGCATTGACCATTCTCAGAAGAGTCTGGTAATACGTCTATAGTTCATTGCGCATACCTCCAACTGTATGCACTATATCCCCAATTTTCGCATCCATGTTCAGGCGAATGTTCTGTCTGTATACACACGTCTCTCAGGTTGAGAGCTGGACGAATTTGTTCATGGTACAGCGTATACTGATGTACTAACCTCTCTTGCCAGTTTATATATATAGAAGCTCTAGAAAGTTTCGCCTGTACCTGCAATCATTCGGTCTTCTTGTCTCATCAATAACGATAAACCCATACTGTGAATGATTCCAGAAATCAGCTTATACCTTTACAAAATCAGTGAACGACATGTCAGTTCCTACAAGTGCCTGGTAAATGGGTTTTAAATTCAGATTGTCTTGTTTGAAGACTATAATGAGTTTTGCATTATCCCTAACCTACTGTATGGGGATTCTGGAATATGTTTGTCTTTGATAATACACATCAGCACCCATTAACGATCGAAACAGAAATATTTTCGAATTTGGTCTTGGTGTCCCACAGCAAGATCGTTAAATATGAAGACGGTATTTGGCTTTGCTTTTTCAGGCAGAGGGATATCACCACTTTCAGGAATGTTGTGCATATAACACCTTTTACACCGTGCAATATATCTTATAATAGCTGATACTTGGGATGAAACCGTGTTTTTGAGAATAAACAAAAATGTTGAAATCGGACTCCATCTAAACGTGTTATCAACGTCATGAGGACATTGTTATTACTACAGTTGGATGGTATTGCATCAATGGCTCGTATATTATCAGGAAGGAGAATTCCATTCTTCTTCCTCTTCAGGTTTTCTTTTGCCTCTTCACAGGATTAGTCACCGACAACAAAGATTTCGTGATGAGGATGTTTCACTGACGCTGCCATGATACTAACTACGCCAGGTATTGACGAGTAGTTGGCATATATAGAATATACACTTGAAGGGACAGTAATAGTATGTGTAGCCACTCTATCTCCATTACTTAACCGACTGAGCTATTTTGGCTACGCGGAGAAATCACACACACACACACACACACACACACACACACACACACACAACACACACACAGGCACACACACACTCACACACACACACACACACACACACACACACACACACACACACATATACACTCCTGGAAATTGAAATAAGAACACCGTGAATTCATTGTCCCAGGAAGGGGAAACTTTATTGACACATTCCTGGGGTCAGATACATCACATGATCACACTGACAGAAGCACAGGCACATAGACACAGGCAACAGAGCATGCACAATGTCGGCACTAGTACAGTGTATATCCACATTTCGCAGCAATGCAGGCTGCTATTCTCCCATGGAGACGATCGTAGAGATGCTGGATGTAGTCCTGTGGAACGGCTTGCCATGCCATTTCCACCTGGCGCCTCAGTTGGACCAGCGTTCGTGCTGGACGTGCAGACCGCGTGAGACGACGCTTCATCCAGTCCCAAACATGCTCAATGGGGGACAGATCCGGAGATCTTGCTGGCCAGGGTAGTTGACTTACACCTTCTAGAGCACGTTTGGTGGCACGGGATACATGCGGACGTGCATTGTCCTGTTGGAACAGCAAGTTCCCTTGCCGGTCTAGGAATGGTAGAACGATGGGTTCGATGACGGTTTGGATGTACCGTGCACTATTCAGTGTCCCCTCGACGATCACCAGTGGTGTACGGCCAGTGTAGGAGATCGCTCCCCACACCATGATGCCGGGTGTTGGCCCTGTGTGCCTCGGTCGTATGCAGTCCTGATTGTGGCGCTCACCTGCACGGCGCCAAACACGCATACGACCATCATTGGCACCAAGGCAGAAGCGACTCTCATCGCTGAAGACGACACGTCTCCATTCGTCCCTCCATTCACGCCTGTCGCGACACCACCGGAGGCGGGCTGCACGATGTTGGGGCGTGAGCGGAAGACGGCCTAACGGTGTGCGGGACCGTAGCCCAGCTTCATGGAGACGGTTGCGAATGGTCCTCGCCGATACCCCAGGAGCAACAGTGTCCCTAATTTGCTGGGAAGTGGCGGTGCGGTCCCCTACGGCACTGCGTAGGATCCTACGGTCTTGGCGTGCATCCGTGCGTCGCTGCGGTCCGGTCCCAGGTCGACGGGCACGTGCACCTTCCGCCGACCACTGGCGACAACATCGATGTACTGTGGAGACCTCACGCCCCACGTGTTGAGCAATTCGGCGGTACGTCCACCCGGCCTCCCGCATGCCCACTATACGCCCTCGCTCAAAGTCCGTCAACTGCACATATGGTTCACGTCCACGCTGTCGCGGCATGCTACCAGTGTTAAAGACTGCGATGGAGCTCCGTATGCCACGGAAAACTGGCTGACACTGACGGCGGCGGTGCACAAATGCTGCGCAGCTAGCGCCATTCGACGGCCAACACCGCGGTTCCTGGTGTGTCCGCTGTGCCGTGCGTGTGATCATTGCTTGTACAGCCCTCTCGCAGTGTCCGGAGCAAGTATGGTGGGTCTGACACACCGGTGTCAATGTGTTCTTTTTTCCATTTCCAGGAGTATATATATATATATATATATATATATATATATATATATATATATATATGAGGGCGGTTCAGAAAGTAACCTCCGATTGGTCACAGTGCGGGTTGTGGGGGGAGTAGCGACGCCATCTGTGCGTTCACGCACTCAACAGGTCAGTCAGCATCAAGTCGTGGTCGAGTGAACGTCGTACCTGCGCTAGTTTAGTTTTTGTGGCAGTTTGAAATGTGTGCTGCAGTAGAAAACCCAGCCAAATGTGAAGTGTGTGCTGTCATAAGGTTTTTTACAGCCAAAGGATATTCTGCAGCAGCTATTCATCGTGAGCTTTGTGCCGTGTACGGACCAAGAGTTATGAGTGAAGGAGTTGTCCGTGAATGGGTACGTTTATTTAAAAGTGGACGAGAAAACGTTCATGATGAAGAGAGGAGTGGTAGACCATCATTGGTGACTGACGAACTCGTTCAGACAGTTGATGCAAAAGTTCGTGAAAATCGACGTTTCTCAATGTCGGAGTTGTCTACTGGTTTTCCACAGATTTCTAAGACTCTCTTGTACGAGATAGTGACAGCAATATTGGGTTACCGTAAGTTCTGTGCACGATGGGTGCCCAAAATTCTTACCGACCACCACAAAACTCAAAGAATGGCCTCTGCATTAGACTTTCTGTCACGTTATGAGGACGAAGGAGAACCATTGTTAAACAGAATCGTGACCGGTGACGAAACCTGGATTAAGTACGTGAACCCTGAGAAAAGAACAATCAAAGATGTCGGCACATCCTATTCTCCTACCAAACCAAGAAAAGCCTCGCAAGATTTTTCTGCCAGAAAACTGATGGCAACGGTGTTTTGGGATGCCAAAGGGGTGTTGTTGGTTGAATTCATGGAACGTGGTACGACCATTAATCAAGACGTGTACTGTGAAACAATAAAAAAGTTACGACGGGCTATACAGAACAAACGCCGTGGTATGCTGACTTCCGGTATCGTTTTTTTGCACGATAACGCCCGTCCTCACTCTGCTCGCAGAACAACGGTCCTTCTTGAGTCCTCCAAGTGGGACGTTATCAACCATCCACCTTACAGCCCAGACCTGGCGCCAAGTGATTATCACCTCTTCATGCATTTGAAGAAATGGCTCGGGTCACAGCGGTTTGATGACGACGAAGAGCTCAAAGATGCGGTCACAGGCTGGCTCCAGGCACAAGCGGGTGATTTTTATGCAGAAGGAATTTCAAAGCTTGTGAAGAGATACGATAAGTGCCTCAATCGCTATGGAGACTATGTAGAAAAATAGTGCAAAGATGTAGTTGTAAGATGTATATATTAAAATATTTTTATTTAACTTGGTGTATTTTTTTAAATCAACCGGAGGTTACTTTCTGAACGGCCCTCGTATATTACCCATGTAGATGTTTGAGATAATCGTCTGCTGGTGCTGCTGCATCACTGTCGGGGTAGCATTGAAAAAAAATGATATTAATAAGTATAATACTTGGACTATAATGAGTGAGGTATGAAATAAAACACAAACACATTTTGAGATTTTATATACATACATTATTTATTTATCATACACAGGATGCAGTATTTCAAAAAAAGTCATCAGACTTTTTCTTTATCTTCTTCCTTGTAACTCTACAGAATTTCGCAAGCATAGCTTCTTGATATGCAATAAATTCCGCATGTATCTCCCTCAAGCCAATGGACAGCTCACAGTACTCGGGTTTTCACAAATGTACCTAATCTGTGTCTCTTATGGTTCAGCGTTCATGCACAAACAAAGGAACTGCTCCAAATCATCAACATGTACACTCTGAACACGTAGTAAGTTTACATCATTGTATGCAGGGGGGTGCGGTTAAAGGCGCTGCAGTCTGGAACCGCAAGACCGCTACGGTCGCAGGTTCGAATCCTGCCTCGGGCATGGATGTTTGTGATGTCCTTAGGTTAGTTAGGTTTAACTAGTTCTAAGTTCTAGGGGACTAATGACCTCAGCAGTTGAGTCCCATAGTGCTCAGAGCCATTTTTGAACCATATGCAGGGGGTGTGCTCTGCAACCAAATATTCACTCTCTCCAATGCAAGGCGTAGCACAATATCCAGATCGTATAAGTTCATTACTGAGGCGTGCTGTAGATAAACACACTTGTCACATGATTTCAGACATAGTGCACAATCATCATACACTGCTGTAATAGATAATGTCATACCAGTAAGGTGAATGTCTGGAGGGGGTAGGTACGAGTTGGATAATACTCTGTAGTCATCTGCTGATTGATGTAGCGCTCTGCATGACATGTTTCGTCCCAATCGAACTGAGAAATTCGATGCATTTTCAATATCTATTCTCACATGCAAGCCCCAGTCATGATGTGCTTCTGTACCAATGTTTACACGTTTCGTTCCACTGGAAGTGGATACACTTGATGCCTTCTTATCCACTGCATCTGCACTCTGTGCCTGCTCTAGCATAGGGATGTTCTGCTGGGATGGGTTGTATGTTGGTGACCAGTCCTCCGACGCCATAAATCAAAGGGTTCCACGTGAGGCAAAGGTCTTGACAAGATGGCAGGTGAGGTTGCTGCAGGTCCGGAAGCAGCAGAGGTCGACATGTTGACGCTCGACCCTGCAGGCTTGGACATGTCGACTGAGTTCTGTCTCAACATGGCAGGATACATTATTGAACCATGCAGACTTGGACATGTCGAGTGCTACTGCTGAACAAAGAGGAGGAAGCGTTACATATGGCGCAAGATGCAAAAACAGCTAATAATGATAAAGCTAACCACAGACAAAGACGTGGTATGGGATATCTGTCACAAACATGGCAGGATACAACCATAAAATTGAACCAGTTTACATCAGAAGGTAGTATCCAAGCTTGGACGCTTGTGAGCGAATAGTTAAAGATTTATGGAATTAATCAGGTTATATTGCACAGAGAAGTACACAAGTTGGGCCTTGTCTTTGAAAGTGTTTCAGGATGTAACAAATAAGGTACGTCATAGCGCAACTAGACTTCCACCGATAAGGGTTTCGAAGAATAAGTGTTCTTCCCACATCAAGGACAACTGAAACATCAAGAAATAGTGAAACAAGTGATCCACAACACCTGAGTAGCAGACCGAGAGGGAGCTGATAAGACATCATAAGTCAAAGGGTTCCATGTGAGGCAAAAAGTCCTCACACAAGCACATCATTTGTCAAACAGCCAAAAGAGGGGTAGCCACAAAATGTTTACAACCTACTACAGACCGCAGTAAGAGTGCCACGTTGCCTACACTAAGGCAGTCGAAGTCGAAGGCCTCATATTCGGGAAGGCGACTGGTGTCCACCATTTAAAGGAATTTATTGAATAGAAAGCGTAGCATGCAGGATTAGTAATTAAAGATAAATAAAAGTAAGATAAGTTAGAATGAAGGCATTAAGTATGTTTGTAATGTAGTAACCAGCTCGAAGCAAGGGAACGGTTAGTAGCAAAATTTTTGAACAAGGTATTGACCTGAACCACCACAAGTTCTGTGAAAACATGGCGGAACGCCACAAAGACATAACCCAAACATTGGCAGAAGATTGCGTTTTATTTGATAATTTCGTAATTTAGAAAAATCAGAAATTACTCTGCCAACAAAGTTATTGGTTCGAAATGCTGATCGTTTGAACGGTGAATTTTAGGTAGGGACACGCAAAGGAACACTGCACGTCGAAGGCAGAAAACCGAGATCTTGGATGTGACAACATCTTCATCAAGAGTCAAGATGTACAGTGATCCAATGTATTTTGTTGCACAACATAAGATGACAATTTTTCATTAAAGGTTGATGAAAAGGCAAGTGGTGTTTCCTGGACAAGTCAGGATGACTTGAATACTGCGGTAGTTCCTCCCTGTCAGAGCGACATAGGAGGACATTGACTGGGAGGTTTAGTGGAATTCTCACATGTATGTGAGCTTTGAGTAACTGGCTGAGAAAGGGTTTGACACAGTGTACACGAGTAGAGTGATACACAAAAACACAGGACGATAGTCAAACGAAATAGCTTATTTCCATGATGTTGCAACCCCGAATGAAACGGTAGCATGTGTGTAGTGAGAAAAGAATGAAGGGACTGTTGTAATTGTTGGATTTAAGGAGCTTCCTACCATTTCATATTATTCAATGTTCAACAGGTAATTAATGACATGTACAAAGCAACAAGTTACTCATAATGGAAAATAACCACGAAAGTAAGAAAAAAGTTGTATTCACCAACATGGTAAACTAACACAATGAAAAAAAGGTATGTAACTAGTTTGCATCATTAATTAATAACTTGGATGTTTAAGTATAATTAGATTAAGTCTTATCAATGTCATAAACATTTCTATGTTGTGTTTGTGTCAGCCTGTCTGGATGATCTAATGCAGCTGCGTCTGTGAGATGGGTAGCAGACTTTCACAAATTTACAATTATGTTATAAAACATTTTAACTAACCTAAGAGGTAGCGTAGTAAGTAAAACTGGTAAACTGTGTAGTACTATATTCAAGGGAAAAATACTGAGTTATTAACCAACTAATTTTACTGGCGTCGTATTACAATTGTTCAATACTAACATAGATAGAAAGAGCACTAATTTACTAATAGCGTGATTGGCCAACCGAACACTAAACGTCCGTGACCCTAAATCCTTTAGAGGTAACTTGTGGATCAATAATAAGCTCCGAAATGTAAGGAGATAAGTAGAGCCCTTTAGACAATATTTTGTTGTGGCGTAACAAGCTAGCTACGCCACACTGAGAAGTAGCCGAAAGGGCACGCGTCAACTCACGCCGTCTTGCGTTAAGTCTGAAACAGGATACTTTATGAATGCTACAAAGAAAAGAACGGAGCTTCTCGTATACTTAATTTTAATTAATTATGGTACATTTCTCTTGATAATACAAGTGAGACTCTCTCCAGATATGGTTAATGGCGCCTTGCTAGGTCGTAGCCATGGACTTAGCTGAAGGCTATTCTAACTGTCTCTCGGCAAATGAGAGAAAGGCTTCGTCAGTGTAGTCGCTAGCAATGTCGTCCGTACAACTGGGGCGAGTGCTAGTACGTCTCTCGAGACCTGCCTTGTGGTGGCGCTCGGTCTGCGATCCTGACAGTGGCGACACGCGGGTCCGACATGTACTAATGGACCGCGGTCGATTTAAGCTACCACCTAGCAAGTGTGGTGTCTGGCGGTGACACCACATATTTTAACTCATGTAATTCGATAGTCCTTCAGAAAATATTTTAAATTAATCTATGTTTAGGTTCTTCAGACAATAATTTAATTAATTCATGTTTAATTGAATAACTAGTTAGGGAAATTAATTTGAAAATCCTTCAGATGTTATTTTGAACGAGTAGCTAACTGGATAAACTCGTGTTTATTCAGTACATATTGTAATTACTCATAACCATTAACGTTAAGATATTTTTGTACAGCCTATTCAGAAAATTGTCCGACTATACGGCGTTCTAGCGAGTACAGGAGACCAGACGAAATATCGGCAGAGGTCACTGGACTGGAACAAGATGGCAGTGGGCACAGTGGCGTGTTGTTCTAGGAGCCGACGACTGATGGGGCTTGGCTTGAACGAGAGAGAAGGTGAAGTGGCGGACGGACAACTTGCTTGGTTCGAGAGGCCCAATGGGATGGTAAGCAACCGGCCCAGGCGACGGCCTGTGCCAACGGAACACTTGCAAAGCAGGTATACAACGGCGAACATCTTAAGGACCAGACGGAAAGTTTCGCCACACGAAGGACCGGCAAGGGACGAGACAGGCGCTATTCTGAGCTCCAAGAGATGAGCACTCTTTATGTTAGTCACTGTCCTCCGAAACAAAATCATGTAGATCTATCCACTTTTCAAGTCGTGGCAGAACTCTTCTGCAGTATCTCTTGTCACCACACATCGTCACAACATGCATAAAAACATTTGTACCTGTGCGGTAACCGTCTCCAACTGCCAGATAAGAGTGAGACCACAGGACAATCAGTCTTTTAGCTTGTGGAACAAGATCAGAAGACAAACGGAGTGTTCAAGTAAGAAGGTTTTAGAAGATATAAAAATAACTGAAGAAATTCAAGATAGAGACTCAAGCAATAAGCTAAGGAAAGCACAAGCAAGAAGAAGACGTCTAGCTGCAGAAGGTGCATGTCCCTTCTTTTGAATTAAAAATAGCTATTTGACGATCAGAAAGAGTTAAAAAATGAAAAAGTTAATCGTATGAGGACTGATGTATGTATACAAATTCCCATTATGCTTCATTCTCTTACACAGTCTCCAACTTCAGAAACACTACTCTCACATCTCCTACTGCCACAGTAGCTCGCGCATTATTTACTTGTCTTCTGCACCAACCCACTGATGAGGGCGACAGTTATGAGAACACCAGCTTCACCTGTGGTTGAGCAACTGTCATACGTGGACTGTCGGAATGGAGCATGTACTCAAACACTAGTGCAGTAGCTCCTCTTGGAGTCGATAGAGTGCACAGACAAAGGCGTCAGAGATATCATTGTAGTGCTGTAACGTGACACTCAGTTTCTTTCCAGTACCACCCCAAACAAAAGACAGTGTCACCCGTCTGAAGCTTGATATTCAGATGTCACGAAAAAGTGTCAGTTTGGTGCCTGTACAGTGAAAGAGTAGGGCCCAAAGGCACGTGATTACAAACATCTGCTCAAAAATTTGTTTTCAATATATTTTCTATGTAGAATGTCTGAATATGAATATGGATTAATGATTTGTTTTGTTAAGGTAACAACGGACATGATACCTGTTCAACCTAATCATTTTGTAGTTGTCTTAACGGAAAAGTAAATGCTGACTGTCTACAATTCACTCTACTTGTTTACCTAGAGTGGATGATCAGGCTTGCTTGAAGAATTTGCTTATCTCTTTTATTTAAATATTTCAATTATAAATGCAAATTATATTAACTTTTGCTTGTGAACTCCGAGAGTCATCACGCTCGTTTTCGATTAGCATAATACTTCTTAAATTTCTCAATAATAAACGCATATTATTGCTAATTTTAGGTTTGTGTCTTAACATTCACAGAAGTTGGTCATGTCCGCTCTTCTGCATTGAAATCATAGTAATAATTCAAACAAAAATGAAAATATGAAACAAGTTTTCACATTCTTACTTTAAAGTTGCATGGCCACAGTCATCGAGTATGTTCTCTTGTGTGTGATTGTGGTAGGCGTTCAAGTTGAGTGCATCAGTGCACTCAACAGTAGGGTAAGTCTGCTAAACAGTTGAGGTACTTGTTAACGATGAGACCGATCTGTTTTAGCTTGGTTTTGTCCCTGGCCATTTTGGTGTTATATTTGTAACTGCCGAGATACAGAACCGAGGATTCTCCTGAAAGACGTACTGGCAAGTGAATAAATAAATGACCAGACGCTAATTTGTTAGACTACACAGTCTCAAAGAAAACAGGTATGAAAAGGGATTGGCACAACTTATGATATGTCGAGGCTCTTGTAGTTACGTTCAGTGAAGTCATTTTTCTGTTGGAACATGCAGCATCACAGATTTTGTATGATCATAGTCGAAAATTAATCAGTAACGCATAGGTTATGTAAGGCAGCAAGGTTTTGCCAATATAGAAAAATAAATTTAGATACTTTTTATTTAATTTATTTAGTATGGGATCGAATTTTATGTGGAGTTATCAAGTCGTTAACCATTTATAGGTTGATACTGGGGAGCCACGAACTAACATTTCTGAAGAGGTACAAGCTTTGACTGTAATTTCCGCACAGGCTCTGACAACAAGACAGACGTGTGCATTCGCAGTCTCTGAAGGTGTCAGGGAAAAAGGACTGCAGGCAGGACGGATTATGGCTGTCGCTCTGCTGCTCGTCGAGAAACAGGTAGAAAGGGGATTATCGCAGTGGCTCTGTTATTGTTAAGGAGGCAGTGGTGAGTTTACGGTCGTAAAGATAGCATCATACAAACACAGAGGATTGCACGATAGGTGCATAAAACACATGCGAGCTGACGGTAGCAGAAGTTCTTACGCCAGACGTCGAAGCATATTCATGCGGAATTACACAGAAACGTATCTGATTTGCTGAATTTTAGGCAAAGGAGGGGTCACAATTTATTCTAGAAATTTCTACCGAAGTGAACATGAGCTCAAGGCGGTTGGCTAATAGCTTCATGGCTCTTAATAGGCGCGTTGATTGGCTTCAACGAAAATTGACGATAACAGGGCAGGCTTTGCTCGAAACTGAGCACTGCACGGTGAGGCGACTGGCTTGTTCGTGGGTGTCGACAGGACACACTTCGCTGGATAGCGTTTTGAAACAATGCTGGCCAGGCGCCAGAGAACCATCCCGCCATTAGGTTTTGATCAGTAAGTTCATGAGCCCATACGAATAGTAAAAGATTTTGAAAACACACTTGATCTCTTAGTAAAAAATAGTTCTGAGCTCATAACGGGCACCAAAATCGATACAGGGATTAGTGAACACAGATTTGTCGAAGCGATGAAGGACAAGCGTAGAGCAGGCAGTCTCTTTAGTAGATCTGTTACATTTTCTATGTGTTCTGCCAATAAAACACAGTCTTTGGTTTGTCTTCCCCGCAACATTTTTTACGTTTTCCTCCCAATTTAGGTTGTTCGTAACAGTAATTCCTAGGTATTTGGTTAAATTTACGGCCTTTAGATTGGACTGGTTTATCGTGTAACTGAAGTGTAACGCGTTCCTTCTAAGGAGTTAATCGTTGGTTGCAGAGCACAGGCCCTGCATACAATGATGTTGTAAACTTGGTACGTGTTCATAGTGTACATGTTGATGGTTTGGAGCAGTTCCTTTGTTTGCACATGAACGCTGAACCAAAAGAGACACAGATTAGGTACATTTGTGAAAACCCGAGTACTGTGAGCTGTCCATTGGCTTGAGGTAGATACACGCGGAATTTATAGCATATGAAGGAGTTCTGTTTGGGAAATTCTGTAGAGGTGCAAAGAAGAAGATAAAGAAAGAGTCTGATGACTTTTTTTGAAATACTACATCCTATGTATAATATTTAAATAAATAATGTATGTGTATAAATATCAAAATGTGTTTGTGTTTTATTTCATACCTCTCTCATTAAAGTCCAAGTATCATGCTTTTTAATATCTTTTTTTTCAATGCTACACCGACAGTGATGCAGCAGCAGCAGCAGCAGACGATTACCTCAAGCATCTCTGCGAAGCCAAAATAGCTCAGTCGGTTAAGTAATGGAGCTATAGTGGCTACAAATACTATTACTGTCCCTTCAAGTGTATATTCTATATATGCCAACTACTCGTCAATACCTGGCGTAGTTAGTATCATGGCAGCGTCAGTGAAACATCCTCATCACGAAATCTTTGTTGTCGGTGACTAATCCTGTGAAGAGGCAAAAGAAAACCTGAAGAGGAAGAAGAATGGAATTCTCCTTCCCGATAATATACGAGCCATTGATGCAATTCCATCCAACTGTAGTAATAACAATGTCCTCATGACGTTGATAACACGTGTAGATGGAGTCCGATTTCAACATGTTTGTGTATTCTGAGAAACAATGTTTCAGCCCAAGCATAAACTGTAATAGGAGATATTGCGCGGTGTAAAAGGTGTTATATGCACAACGTTCATGAAAGTGGTGATATCCCTCCACCTGAAAAAGCAAAGCCAGACACCGTGTTTATATTTGATGATGTTGCTGTGGGAAACCAAGACCAAATTCGAAAATATTTCTGTTTCGGTCGTCAGTGGGTGCTGATGTGTTTTATCTAAGATAAACATATTCCAGAATCCCCATACGGTAGGTTAGGGATAATGCAAAACTCATTATAGTCTTCAAACAAGACAATCTGAATTTAAAACCCATTTACCAGGCACTTGTGGGAACTGACATGCCGTTCATTGATTTTGTAAAAATATGAGCTGATTGCTGGAATCATTCACAGTATGGGTTTATCGTTATTGATAAGACAACCAGACTGAATGATTGTAGGTACAGGCGAAACTTTCTAGAGTTTCTGTATACATAGCCCGGTAAAAGAGGTTAGTACATCAGTATACGCTGTTCCATTAACAAATTCGCCCTCATGTCCAGGCCTAGGATTCGTGCTACAGGCACGAGAATAATAATACACAGACCGAACATTCGCCTGTACATGTACGGGAAAATTCGGGCTATGGTGCATAAAGCTGGAGGTATGCGCAATGAACTATAGACGTATTACCAGACTCTTCTGAGAATGGTCAATGCGTTAAATGAGCTAGTTAATGAAATAGGTATAAAGCAACCGACTTAACTGAAATGGTCGATACAATTGAGGGGAAAATAGATGTAGAGTACCTTGTTGTTGAGAAGCGGGAGCAGGCACATAGTAAGAGGAAGAACTATAAAGTCTCACGCTGCGGAGACGTCTGATCAGTATACACTGAGATGTCAACGAAACAGAAGGTGATTAAAGCGTGGACAGTGGTTCGAGAGGAACTAGGGTTGCTAAGATTAGGGCACATGGATCCACAGCAAACACAAAGAGAGACCTCTAAACCGGTTACTGAATGTCTCAGGCAGCTCTCAGCAAAAACAAAACCACGCGATAACGATGGTGTTGGCATAGACGAATTCATTATCCGGCATGCCCCTGCTCAGATAGATAGAACTTCGTCGTTAGGAAGCGGAAACCGTACATGTTAGGTATGTATCTTATAACTGTAACTGATGACACAAAACAGATTGGTGGTACGCGGTTTGAGAGGACGCTTGGCTTAATGAACCTTATTATCCTAAGACCTACCATAAAATCTATAAACTGTTCAGTTAATGATAGGGAAATGTACCGTGAAATACTGAACATGACTGGTGTACATAAGATCGTGGAAGGCCTGAGCAACAAGAAATATAAAACCATTATAAAACCAATACTTTATGATGAAAACAACAACAACAGCAGCAGCAGCGGTGATAGTATTCACATTTAGCATAAAGCAGTGAACAATGGAATCCGCGTATATATATTATGGCGACCCCAACGAGCTAATAGATCGATTACGGCTACTCATGGCATCAGCTGCTGTTTCAGTAATCTCCGAGCTTAGAGAGAGAGGTATCATCTAATAAGTATGGAGACAGTAGTTCGAGAACTGCACAAACCAACACGCAAAACATACCCTCGTAGGCATGTTATGATGAAAGGTTTGGTTGACTTACGGCAGGCTGATCTTGTAGATATGAGGGAATATTCACATGAGAATAATGGATTCAAATATAATCCAAATTTGCCTGGGAATTAACTGTTAAAACAAAAACGGGTAGAAATGTTGCGGATGTGTTTGAGCGTTTGCTACAGACAGGGACGAATCAATGCCCAGAGAGTCTCCAAAGCGATCACTGTGGAGAGTTTTACAATAGGTATTTCAAGACCGTGATTCAGCGGTACGGAATACATCACTGCTCGATATTCACTCACCTGAAGGCAAGCATCGTGGAGCGCCTGAACAGAACAATATGAGGTCGTATGTGGATGCGTTTTAATCTTCGCGGCTCATACAAATGGAGAGATATCCTCCCAGAAACAACTGCTCAGTAAAATGGAACCAAACATAGCACAATAAAAATGAGACCATTCGTCGCTCGAGACAAAGGACTCGTGGATTCGGTGTACTATCGCATTAAAATGCTAGATCCTCGCAGACAGAAATTTAATGTAGGCGATTTGGTACGTACCTCGAAACACAAGGCAGCATTTGAGAAACCATACCTACCGAACTGGTCAACAGAGGTATTTACAGTTTCAAAGGTGCAAAGAACGAATCCTAGAACTTATATATTGAGGGGTAGTAAAGGCGAAGAAATTGCAGGCTGCTTCTGCACAGAGGAGACGTAGAGAAGCGCAGAACCCGATGAGTTTCTCGTGGAGAGAGTCATAAGACGTCGGGGAAATAGAGCACAAGTCAAATGGCTCGGTTTTCGTGCAGCACAAAACAGTTGAATTGATGCTAACGATTTGCTATATAATGGGAACGCACAGTCCTCAATCAGCGCAGTAACATATCATGCGTGCGAGGAGACACATTAGAGGAGGTGGTGGTATTCTAGACAAACTGCCAGTGGAAATACACTTTCTGGAGTATAACTACTGTAGATCTGGAACATAGCGTCAGAAACACTTGGCATGAGGTGATAAGGGGGTTAATCTGCTCGCCGAAGCGTATATGGAAAATGACATTGCATAAGCTGCAAGTAAAGATGTCGCAAGTCATCACATTGCAGATGGGATTTTAGCTGATAAAGCTAAGGAGATTGGATATTGCTATAGCTCAGGAGTGTTGAATTTCAAGATAGTTATGAATGCTGCGCATTGTGCACTAAGCAAGAAGAAGAAGAAGGGCGGGAAGCAGAGCTGTTTGAAGAACTATATCCTGACAGCGAAGTATGCAGCTAAAAACGCACTGAAGCAGAAACGTGCGGGAAGAAGAAGAGGAGAATCGGTTAAAGCACCTCGAGTTCTAACAACACCTAATACACCTGGTGGTTTTCTTCCATTTCTCATCCCAGCCCTCTCCACGCTTTCGGCACTAGAGTCCATCATTGGTGGTGCTGCAGCTATTACTCGAAGAGTGAAGAACGCGCAAAACTCCCAAGTGCAGTTAGAAGAGGCAAGAAGACAACTGCGCGATGGAAGCCGCAGCTTAAGTTTGTTATAAGAAAAGTCAACATTCCAATATTCCGAGGTGTATTTATGTGGGATATAATACCGAAGATAATGTGGAAAACCGATGAATGTCGTATTGTAAACTTAGATGTTGCGGAGGCCCCAGCATCTACTGGGTTCAAATGGTTCAAATGGTTCAAATGGCTCTAAGCACTATGGGACTTAACATCTGAGGTCATCAGTCCCCTAGACTCAGAACTACTTAAACCTAACTAACCTAAGGATATCACACACATGCATGCCCGAGGCAGGATTCGAGCCTACGACTGTAGCAGCAGCCTTGTTCCAGGCTGAAGCGCCTAGAACCACTCGGCTACAGCGGCCGGCACCTACTGGGTGGCATATGTTATGAAACATGCTGATACCGACTACTATTTCGACTCATTTAGTGACCTGCAACCACCAGAAGTATAACAACGATACTTCAAAATGTTCAAATGTGTGTGAAATCTTATGGGACTTAACTGCTAAGATCATCAGTCCCTAAGCTTACACACTACCTAATCTAAATTATCCTAAGGACAAACACACAAACCCATCCCCGAGGGAGGACTCGAACCTCCACCGGGATCAGCTGAACAGTCCATGACTGCAAACGATACTTCATTCACAGAAGACGTTTGTTCTACAATATTTGGTGCTACCAGAACTTTAATACACACATCTGCGGACATCTATGCATTATGTTTATTTTGACGTTTATAAAGAATAAGAAACAGACTATATAAGGAGGAACTTTAAACATTCCTTCATCCATTGAGGTTCAGATGCAATGTCGTACACTTTGACGTTAAAAGAACAATCATCTGTATTACGTGCAAATTTCTTCCCGCCAATTGATTTCAGTATTGTTGAATTGAGTATTGCATTGATTGGACATGAGTCGTACAACAGCATCTCAAATATCACCGAGACTAACAACAAACTGCATCTGGATATTAACGGTGAAAAAAAAAACCATTGTGGGAATTGAACCAGGTGCATACGATATCGATGATTTAAACAATGTCTTAAAGCAGTCTGGAAAAGGTATTCAGCTACGTGCAAACATCAATACTCTCAAATCTGAAATAAGGACTGTAAATGCAACGACTTACTTTAACCAGAGTGGCGCCTACTCGGTTTCACAGCCGCGTGGAGTGGCCACGCGTTGAGAGGCGCCATGTCACGAATTGGGCGGCCCCTCCCGTAGGCGGTTCGAGTCCTCCCTCGGGCATGGGTGTGTGTGTGCTATCTTTAGCGTAAATTAGTTTAAGTAGTGTGTAAGTCTAGGGACCGATGACCTCAGCAGTTTGGTCCAATATGAATTCACACACATTCGAACATTTTTTTGGGTTTCACAAAAGGACAAGTTTTGAAGAAGGATTCTAGTAAATTTTACAAGTCAGATCAGACTGTGGACGAGCTGCCCGTCAGCACAATCCTGGTCGAGTGTAACATTACAACGCATTCCTATCTCAACAACAATCTGATTCATATTATTAAAGGATTCTTCCACGCAGTTGCAACGGAGTGTAAGATTCTTGAGACTCTTGCCAATGGAATATACCTTCTAGTGACAGCTCTGACATTAGACTATTTGGAGCTGTTCATTGTGGACCAGAATAATCAATCTTTTGACTTTCGTGGTGAGGAAATCATTGTACGTTTACATCTAAGGCAGGATGGGCGTACGGTATAAAACCAGTGTACACAATCCACAGCACGTCACTTCACTACCGAAACACAAATTGATAACACGTGCGAACTATGAGTTTCTTAAATCAGTTGGCTTGAAACCTTGCAATGACGTCCTCACTCAATATGAGCAGTCCAGTAAAGTACGATGAGAGAGTTATACATCAGGAATACTTCTCGCATAAACCTTATCCTTCTACCACATTTAACCAGAACAGACGGATAATAATTCATACATTCAAGGAGCTCAAGAGGAGAAAGTGATGACAATCAGCAAGATAATATGGAAAATGCCTCATATTAGTGTACCAGACGAGGAGCGTTTGAAGCTTTTGAAAGTCCTGAATTCCGGTACATTTCTATCACAGACATTTCGGTTGTGGGGGTTTTTCGAGTACCCAGTGTTACCGACTGCGAGCACACAAACATTGGCTATTAAAGCCGAAGCTAGAGACACTAGATTCTTCACACTTGCGTTTCAGACTGATAGAAGAGGGAATATAGCAAATGATTCCACCGTGTTCGAAAACAGCAAGTTAACTAATGCCAAAGACTTCCCGAATTCAGAATTCTACCCATATGACAGTTTACACCTGCAGTGGAATGCAAATGTATGAGTCTAGCATATGACATGTGTGCAAGGTTTCATGTTTCTTACTATGAAAGTGCTGAAGAAGAAGAAGGAGAGTGTCTACTCAGTCCACAGAAGTTCAAGAAGATATTACCGATCATTGTAATCGACTGCTTGAAACAGAATGAGTTAATTAAGTCTGAACCTACAGATGTGCGAACTGAATCTGAATCTTCGACAAATTTCTCAGAACACACTGCTGCATATGCTCTAGTTCTACATGATAGTGTGATCAACTACTGCCCACTCACCGGTGTTGTGCAATGAGCTGTATAGTTGAACAGATGCTGCACCATACCTAGAGAATTCCACAATGGCATCTCAAGCTGTGAACGTAATTGCAGACGCTCAGGGTTTCTATGATGGTGAGCGTAGACAGTTCATATTTAAAGATGTTCCATTCGTAGCATACATAGAAGATGTTGGAATAATAGAGACATTCTCAGCAAACATTGCATCACCGAGGTCTTTCAAGTGTGTGACGTGTGATAAGACACAGAAGAGTCAAAGTGGTTAACACACTTCTAGCATGGGATTCACTGGGATTATCCTGGCATACCCTATAAAGGTATGGTGACCTCACTTCAATTATTCAGCCTCACGGTTTACTACTATACAAGACCTCTTTCCATCGACTCAAGAAGAAGAAGAAGAAGAAGAAGAAGAAGATGTGTGAAAATAGTGTTGCTGCTTATGAAAATGTAAAATTACTTTTAAGTTGGATGAGAAATAAATGAATTTTTACCTCATAACCTCTGTGTTCTTTTTTTCAACCTGATTCCCGCTTACACAGTGTACATTTTTAAACACATGCTTCTCTGTGGTTTTCTTCAAGCACAGGAAACATAATTTAGAATGTCTGCTATATATAATTGGAAGCGGAAGCGGTCACATGCCTTCTGCTCCCATAACCGAATTCGTGCTGCAAGATACGGGTGATTCCCTGCAACCATTCTATATACTTTGTTATCTTCCAACTTAAACTTCACCTCCTTAATAGCGCTCATCTCCACCAAAACTAATCTAATTTGTGACCTGCACTGCCTTTATGTACATATACATGCATAATGCAACACGAGATAGGTTTTTTGTAAATAACAACAAAGACGTATGGTGACGAATTCTTTTTCTTCAAGGAATACAATATAGTTTTTGAAGCACAATATAATTCTTGAAGAACAACGTAGTTTTTGATTTACAATATAGTATTCTTGAGGTATAAATTGACTCTGCTGTTGTAATGCAGAAATACTTTTAACTTAGATGCTACAACACTAACACTGGTAGGAATCTGTTTTTTATAAATCTACGCAAAAAACTAAAGCGGAGATACTTTCTTTACTACAACTAAATTCCACAGCCCCAGTAGCATAGCTTACATTAATTCTCATGGACTGTGCACACCTAGAATTAATTTCAAAATCCCCAATAGCAAAAGGTTTTCAATAACAATTCTGATGGACTGTGAGCTATATAGGTATATATACATACACTTCAAAACTGTTCTGACTTGGATGGCTAGCGGCAGGTGAAAAACACAAGAGCTATTCGATTTACAAGACGCACATGGAATATATATATATATATATATATATATATATATATAAGCTACTAATACGTTGCGTATGAACAAATAAATAATTATATAAGTAATTTTTCTGTATATGCTTTTTAATATTTTTTTGTTTCTGCTTTTTTTATTTTTTATTTCTCTTTCACACATGGTGTGCATATATGAAGCGCTTATTTCAATAGTGGTACAAGTCCACACAATACACACAATGCAGACACACACACACACACACACACACACGCACGCACACACACGCACACACACAAAATTAATTACACTATGATAAAAGGGTCATACTACTAGTCTGCAGACACTCTCTCTTTCTCTCTCTCTCTCTCTCTCTCACTTAATCAGGGTCCCCCACCCCTTCTCTCGCTACAAATGAGTAGTTTCAGTATGGGTGAGTTTCAATCCCGTCATCAAAAATGACCCATTCATCGTCATGAGGCGACAGGCCGATTTTAGGCTGCAGTACAGTGTACACCTCTTGCCCTCTCGATCGAATACTGGTCTGCCGTACCATTTGGCAGCTGCGGTGCAGCCCGTGAACACTGCCGTACAGGCACTGCAATTAATCTTCCGTAGGGAGAGTTCTCGATGCCTTACGACTCAACCCCTTAGCTCGCCTCTGGGTGGCTCTATCCAAAGTGCGATACGCATACATACTTGAACGTAGAACTACAAACTCCACAATCAGCAATCTATTTGCTTCGTCCTTCATAAGACCGATAATCTTCTAGTTCTGTGCAATAATACCATAAGGTTTATCGGCCATGTATGGGGAATTGTCGAATTCATTACTGTAGAACTTCATTACTTCATATGGATTGCAGTTCTTCACCCAATAAATGAAGCTATCTGTATCCATGGAAAGTAATTTAGGATCTGCGTAAGGAGTTTTCACAAACTCCTAATGAAAACAGTACATGTCAAGTTTGGATAGGTCTAGTATGCACATCCCTACATAAATAGGTTTCATAAACTCTACAGCAGTCCATAGCAAAAAAGTTCTTATGGTGACCTGCTTAAAATTCGATTTGACAATGCTTTTTCTTACGCCATAACGCCCATCTCATTCGGTTCTAATCAAAATTTCATGTCGTTCCTTCAAATTCTCCACTGTTTTGCCGAAAATTGAATTATTTATTGATTTTTAAAAATCTTTCTCAAAGTCACATGTCGTGGAAGCTCTCTGTCTCGTATTCAAATCAATATACTCACAACCAGGGGGAATACTTGAAGGGGGTAGCCCAGGTGATTCTAACCAGCTCCATACCCAAGCTGAGACGCTGCTGGAACACTACAATAATGATTAATGTATCGCCGTCTATCCCCCAGCATTGTCATCAGTTTTGGTGTTCAGCCGCCTCGCGGAACTAGTTGCTCTGGACACAGTGGCAAATCGCCGTGCGCATCATGCACACTAATAGGGTAAGAGAGTTCTGCCTCCACCACCTACCCTACATCAGAATCAGGTGCCTACCCCCTCCCCCCACCATGATTTTTCCACCTAATTCCTTGAATTCGATTTCAGGCACCCTTCGAAACTCACCAATCGGCAGTGATTGCTGCATGGCATGCCCGTATAAGTTATTTACGTCTAGGTACATTATGTAACGCGAACCAAGGGATGCGTTGAACCTGTCACCCACACGTGGGTTATTTGCCTTCACATGCCTAAGGACACATTGGCAAAGTCCCCCACAGATCCCTTTCTCAAAGAAAGGAAGCATGTCAGCATCGGTCAATAATTCAATGCTGCACTTCATTTTCTTCAGCACTGCGTCCCAAGACAACCCAGTAGCTGTGTAATAAAAGGTGGGATCCAGAGAATATGTGGCCATGCATAGACTTCGGCACTTCTCTAAAACATCAGTAAGGAAGCGCACGTCAGTGTCCATGTAAAGCCGTGCTTAATTTCCTAAAGTGGCGATGTTGGATTCCCGCCAGACATTCACGGCATGCTCATACTCTGCATCCATTATGGCAGTGCCCGTAATGTTGCTGGAGAATGCAGTTATGTCGGGTAGCCTGGTTTCTTTGAGTTTCGCCACACTATCCACATACTTATATGGGAAAAATCCCCTTACAAGTTGAAGCTTTTCTTCGTCGGTAAATGCAGCTCAAGTGATATGCATATCCTCCCGAGGCAGAGTTCAACGAGTTTCTTGAGTGGCGCCTGCATAAAACGTAGTGTATTAAGGAAGTGGAGCGTAATTATTGGCGTTATTCGTTTGGAGAATGAAATGTATTTCTCGATGCTCTCAGGTTGCACACTGATCATCTTTCTCCAAGCTGAAATGAGCCAAGTGCTCAATTAGAAAGTGAGCATCATACCCGGTTAAATTATGAAAGAAAACGGGTGTGTGCCTTTTTAGCTGGTACATCAAATTGTACGCATTGTGAGCTGCACTACGGAACTTCCCCGTAAGATGACAGCGGTCCCTAAGAGGAGTTTCCGCTTTTCTGTCTAACGGCAGCCCACAGATACGACAGTCAATCGCTTTGTTATACATATCTTCATTCACCTTCGATTTGGTCAACCCCTGTGAAAATTTTTCAAGCTCAGTGAGCAGCCAGACTGCAGGATTATTCCCAACATAAGATTAGTAGCGGTCAAGATGATTAACAGAAAATAAATTATATAATCAGAAAAGCTTGGATGAAATAAGAGAAATTTAAATCACTACAATAAAAGAACAAAATGCAATGAAAATTATACTCATATGGCAATCCTGACTCTGAACCCACCACAGGAGGCTGGACTTTGAGAGTCTGCCACAGTCCAACCCTCTCCTGTCTCTCCTCACACTCCAAGATAAAATCCTGGAGCTGTACTATAACAAGGAGACGGAATTAATGAGGCAAATTTAACATACGCAAATTTACACTCAAGATGCAAATTATTTACTCACTTAGTAATCCTGTCTCCAGAATTCTACGCCTCTTGCCACTTCACTCTGAATCGTTGCTGCTGCTACCTCTCTTCATCTTGGGGAGAAAAAACACGTACATGGAGAGATGATGGTACGCACATCAAGGCGGACAGCAGCCACCTGATTACAATGGAGGTTAGTTGTTCGTTTATATATGGACCAAGGCGACCAATGAGAGAGCTTCATTTGAATGCACAGCCAATGAGAAGCTTTTATGGAATGTCACTATTTCTGGAAGGACTTGATGCTACAATCATCTCTTTCTCTCCAAATAACAAGAATCATTTTATGATTAACAGTGTTTTTGCAAGTGTGCACATACATCATGAAGGCTTTTAGTGGTGGGAAGTTTACCATTTCTGAGACGTATGTTGAAAGCAGGACATTACGATACCCAGGAAGGGTAACACGTGATGCCTCGCTATGACCATCAGGAAGAATGCAAGGCTATTTTCATGAACAGGACAAGAATATCCATGCATACAAGCTGAGACATCACGAAAGGTGACACTATACGAACTCTGAGAAGGGAGTGATAAGTAATAGACAGCCTGTCCTGTTAGGATCATGAGGAGAATGCAGTCAGTGTTATTCTGGGCTATTTTCGTGAACAGGTCTTTTTAGGACCAGAATTTCCATGCAGACAAGCTGAGACATCATGGAAGCTCCTAGAATAGCGATCGTTAACTATTTCTGTGGCACTTTACTCTTTCTGAGAGGTAGACTTGGCTCATATTTACATTGACAAGTGATGTCAGTATAAGACTGAGAACCTTTTAGCTGCACCTGCATGGGTGAGTCGCTACGCAAACATCTCTCACTTGACACTGGACTGGCAGGTACGCGTGGTCGATTGGTAAACACATAGGCGGCCAGAGGTGTATCGTAAAGGGGGACGGCTGTTCCCTTAGGATTGCTAGAGAGAATGCACCCTGTAATAATATGGAAGCATTGCAACAGATTTCTATACCGTGTCCAGAGAGAGACTTGGCTGTTATTTAACTAGACATGTGATGTCAGTATAACACTGAGAACCTGTTAGCTGTGTCTGTGAGTGTGAGCCGCTATGCAAACAGCTATGCCTCAGTCATTGTGGTTAAGTGAACACGTGCACGTCCAGAAGGAGACTTGGCTCTTATTTACATAGACATGTGACATCAGTATAACAATCGAAGAATTCTAACTGTGTGCCCAAAAACAGATGCGACTTTCGCCTGCTGTCTGCAGATGGCAGTGGCCTGAGAGCAATGGCTCACGCCCCTGCGTTTGTCTCTCCGGTAGTCGCTCGCATCTGGAGTCGGTGGCATTGGCCTGTGCGCGAGTTGGAACCTATCTAGGGAGCAATTTTCAGATACATTATGATCGAATTTCTTAACAATAGTTCGAAAGTGTTTTTTACGTGCGCTGAGTGTTTGTGCACTGCATTATTTTCGGCTGTTTAAGCTTTGTGAGCGTGTTGGCAGAGCATTATATATGCATTATTTTTTGACAGTTTCCAGAGTAGTGGACGTATCTGTTGCAATATTGTCTGAATGCATTATTTCGACAGTTTATAGTAAGTAAGTGTGTTTGCATAGAGTTTTACAAGCGTTATTTTGACAATTTACGAGTTGTTTACATGTCTGTACATCAGTGTACTGCATTATTTCGATTATTTACGAATATCTTGCAGGTCTGTAGGCTGAGTATTGTGACCCCAAGCATGTCAGAGCGAGTGTTTTGTATCACTGTAATAAAAAAACTACGTGACATCCATCCTTGAATAAATTGTTCCGAAATAAATAAGGTACACGCTTTCCTCTCCAGCAGCCCAGCACTGGCTGAGTCCTTTTCCCACCAATTCAAGGAAGAGGTGGCGGTCGTATGACTTAGGTTAGTGAAGGTAACCCATTTTCTTAGGTTAGTGCCCTTTTTTTCCTGCCCAAATTTGAACTTACCACCATTTTCTTTGGGAGGGGGGAGGGGAAGGAGTTGGAAGGGGAGGGGAGTGCATTGGGTTAGTGGGGCTAGTCCAACTGACCTATTTTCCTGCCAAAATTTGAACTGCCCGCCATGACATCATTGCGACATTGCACATCTATAGCCGCCATCTTGGGTCCACCATATTGAATAAATTTGGCAACAATGCAGAGTGATGTGACGCCGGCCTTTTCCCACTACTGATGCATCCAACTTGCACAATAAAGTCTTTGTACAATACTCTGTTTATAGACAGCCTTGTCGCTTTACTTGTTTGTCACATATTTCGAAGTTAACTCGATGACTACCATAATATATCTAAATCCACGTGACATGTATGGCAGGGGGCCCATCAGATGGGATGGGGCTGTTTCCCTTAATTTCGTTGGCACAATTAGATACAACAGCTCCTGCGTTCACATTGTGGTTGTTTCAGTTATATGCCAGTATCTGTAGATTGACAGTCCGCAGCTCGTGGTCGTGCGGTAGCGTTCTCGCTTCCCACGCCCGGGTTCCCGGGTTCGATTCCCGGCGGAGTCAGGGATTTTCTCTGCCTCGTCATGACTGGGTGTTGTGTGATGTCCTTAGGTTAGTTAGGTTTAAGTAGTTCTAAGTTCTAGGGGACTGATGACCATAGATGTTAAGTCCCGTAGTGCTCAGAGCCATTTTGTAGATTGACAGAACCTTTTGTACCCGCCTCTCCATATTCTTGAAGTGGTACAGACATTTCAGTTTCAGGAAATACTTCTTGGCACAAAAATTTTCACAGCTGATGTGTACCAAATTACTTTATTTATTAGGTCATGAAGTACACAAAATACCTACAGGGTACTGTCCATATTACATCTGAAAAGTAGCACACCTTCTTTCAAAAGACAATGCACACCAGTTTGTGCTTTGATCTTGTCTTTCCCTTTAGTTTTAATCCTAAGGAGATGTGGGTCTTTATCTGGTTCTTCATTTCATTTTTCATTGAGGCCCTTACAGAATTTTCAAACGCCATCTTTTTAAAATAACAAACTGAGAATAGCTCATCCTCAACCACTGTTGCCCCACAGATCGTGGCTTCTTCTGGCGAACATGACAACGTGTCGATGATGATATTGGTGGGACCTACGATGTAGACTGTGGTAAAGTTATCCCCTTGGAGTATAGAAATGCAACATCCCAGTCCCCCATACATGAGTGTCACTGTAATCAGAAACTCCAATGCCCTATGATGTGTATATATGAATGTGTAGTTTTTCGTGCATACAGAAAATACCGAGATTTCTAAACACTCCAGACGACTGCCAGTGCTTCAGGTTCAGTAACTGCAAAATTTCGTTCTCTCTTTGTCCCAAATGGAATTGTGTTGTGAGTCAGTTTACTATTTTCTTCATAATTTTGGAGCATTAAAACACTAACACCTGTCTTTGAGCTGTCTCTGACGATAGATAAATATTGAGAAAAGTTTGGATGTGACATAATTGGGGACGTGAATAGTGCTGCCTTCAAACTGCAGAACTTTCTATCTATGATCTCATCCCACACAAATGGTGCTTTTTATTCTGTCATTGCAGAGGGTCTTGGTGTGGCTAGTTCCTCTATGTAAATGAATCTTTTGAAAAAATTTACAATACCTAGAAAGACATGAAGTTGTTTACTTGTTTGTGGTATTGCGAATTCAGCTATGGTCTTTAATTTTCCCGGGTCAGGCGCTATCCCTCCCGCCAAAATGATGTGTCATGGGATTTGTTTACTTTAATTGCTAGTCTATGTTCACGCATTTTGTTAAGTAGGGCATCTAGCACCTCATTCGAGTGTCCCCATTTTGCTCCTCCTATTAGAATTTCTTTGACGTAACAACACATTCTGTCCCTTAGTTTCTCAGGTTCTCGTCTCCAAGTCATGAGTAATCGCTTCAGATGATACTCTGAGGCCGAAGGCCGAATGGTAGTCTTTTTCATGAAACACACCTACCAGAGCCCATGGAGGCCTTGTACTTTCGACATTCAGTTCGATCTGCCAGAAGCTGAATCTGCAATCTAGACATGTAAATAAGGACTGCCTATGAAACTTCTGTGAGAGTTGCTCCATTTCCTCTGGTCTGTCTCTTTCACAATAAGTATGTTAGTCTGTCTCAAAACGAGGAATAGGCGCATACGGTGTCGTGTATGTCAACAAATACAGTGGACAATTATAAGTGGACAGTGCTAGTTCAATCACGCCATACTCATCATTTTATGTATTCCCATAAAGATCTTTTTTCTGTATGTGAGCAGTATTGAGAAAGGTGGATGTGGCACAGTTTGTTTGGCCCTTTGTTGAACCTTTATTGGAAGCCTTTGATTGACCCTGGTTTCGGAAACAATACTTCACCTTTAGACTGCAGTTCTGCTTTAGTAACGTTACATCCAATTCTGTGAATCTGGTAAGCTCTGAGAATTTTACGTCAAATTAATGATCTCTGCAACTGTCGGCTTTTCACTTGCACTACCATCCCTTTTTTCATTGTACCTTTGGTGTAGTTCAGTTGTGTCACCAACCCAGCTTTCTACCTGTACCTTTAGACAGTTACAGAGAATCTTCCACTGGGAGTTGGATAATCGAATTTAATGCTGGTTTCTCCTTTTTCGCGCAGTGTGACATTCCCTCTAATCATGTCCTTACGTGCCTTATGCCCACCTAGGAAATCCATCCAGATTAGAGTTTCAGTCGCTACATTAGGCACCACGAATAAATTTTCTACAAGCCTGTACACTTGGCATAGAAATTCCAACGTGATTTGTCTGTTGATTTTTGTACCTTTTCCTTGTATCGCCCCATGTATTTTCGTTTCCTGAACTTTTAACATTGAGGTATTTACGTATTTGACACACGTATTGTACAATTGCTCCGAGATGGCTGAAAAGTGACTGTCGCTATCCAGAATAGCTTCTGCCACGATCTCACCTACTGAAATTTGGGCTATTGGATAAAAGTCTTAATTTGTCTTGTGTCCATTTCTTCAATTAGCAGTTCTCCTATGTCACTGTAATCTAATAATTTTACGCGATAGCTTCCTATTCCAGGTGAGGATTTCCTTGCAGTCTTTCCCACTCCGGTTGCTAGTCAATTTTGCACAACTTCTTCCTCACTGGTATGACCTGAGATCAGTGGACAGACTTCAACAATCGGAGCTCCCGGCTGTGTCTCGTTTCATACATACATCCCGCCAAAAGTATGGTACGTTACTCCTGTGGTCACCATTCCAGTCTCTCCCATTAGTATTTTGATTTCGGAATTGTTGACCGTCATTCTGTGGCTTGCTGCTGTTACCATTCAGTTATTCGCCTTCTTGAAATTCCCGTCATTATTATTGACAATAATATTACTATTACGGAGCTGCTCAAAGTTTCCGACGCGTCAACGTCTCGTATTTCTCGCTTCTTCTTTGTTCATCTACTCGCAAGATGCCTCAGATTTCTCCGTGTCATCTCCGAACCTGCCTGTTAGTACTGCTGATAAACAGCAGTAATTTCATAAAACACATGCGAATTGTTTCATATTCGCTACGCGATACGTTGAGTTATTGGTTTTTCTGTCACCCGGTCGAAGAATTTCGTCGAAGTCCATATCTCTGTCCATCATTAATTCATGTTTCTTCCGATGTTGAATCACCCGCGACGAGTAGCGACTCAGGAACGCGTTCTTAAATTCCTCATATGTCCTAAAAGATCTTTTCATCTTACGCAATGTTTCTGCAACAACCTTCTGCAGCAATCTTCTTGCGTTCTGCCCAATACAGTGTCAAATCTGGCACTTGTTCGATAAAAGTACGAAGATTTAACGCGTTCCCATACTCTTTATAATATTCCCTGATTGAGAGATACCGTTCGTGGTCAAATGCCACTTCCGATTCTCTTCAGTCTTGCTCCATCATATCATTTCTTTCCAAGTCTGGCTGCTTTCACTTACTGAGTGACCCACCCACATTTATGATGCGGTTTGCATCCCCTCAACCGAATACAGTCATTGTGCTCCTGCGATTCCTGATTAGAACTGTTTTCGCGTACCTGTTCCGTTTTTTGCCGACGGAGAGGAATCGGCAATGCGCTGTCTGTACCTGGTTCAGGCCAGTCCCGCATTGCTGACTGTCGAACAGTGCTGCATCATGCACAGCTCTTGCATGATGTAAACCATTTTGTACATCTTCGCTCTGTCACGAAGTTAAACGCTCGTCGTGTCTGCACTCGTGACACCGCGCTCGCAGGTGTCCGTCCCCTGCGAACTCGACACTGATTCGTCTGAGGATACCTTCTCACGATAAGTTGTATGCTCTAAGGCTTTTTGTAAGTCTTTGAATTTCATGTCGTTCAGCCATTAAATGGACTGAATGTAGCACTTTTTCCTGTTCTAACTTCTTTAATTTACTGTGAATTTTGCCTAGAATAGTTTTTCCAGCTTTTGCGATACTTCGTGTTTCCGGCTGTGTTTGCTGTGAAATATGTTTTGCACCTCTTGCGATTATTGCGGCCTCTTTCGCCCGTTTCTTCTCATATGAAACGACTTGTTTTAATTCGGCACTACCTCATCTAGATGCACACGACGGTTGTCCTCTAAAATGTCTTCTCTGTACTTTCGGGCTGTCTGTCTTCTGGATAGTTTCGAACTAATAACACACCTTCTACGTGCCAACCAGCCTGCTCTTCATTATCTAACTGATCTACCGTTACCTGATCATTGCTGGGATCATCAAGATAATGTAAATCATTGTCTGGATTCTACTGTCCAGCTTGAATGATGCCATCCACGTCATCCAAGATATTTTGTATAATTTCCACACAATTTCTTAACCTACTCTATTCTCTCATTTTATGTGCTAGATGTTAGTATGAACCCCACAATCTGTTCTAAATGAAAAATAAATACACAAATCATATGAAAATTTCTACACACTAATTGAATTTGATGTATATTGCATCATGCCTATCCGTTCCGGATATTGTACACTATCCCAATATTTTGTATAGAATTCTGTCCTAATCACACATAATCACAGATACGACAAAAAACAACAAAACACAAAGAACGAGAAAACAACAATAGCTTGTGGGGCAAGAACCCACTAAAGAAATTCTAAAAGAGACAATGTGATTGGTACACAACGGGACACATATATGCAACTTATTCTACTACACGAGTTCAAAATTACTAATTGCAAATTTCAGCAAACTAGTTAAAGTTTCATATAATTTAAATTTAAACATTTCTTAGCCAGTTGCCGCAAATACTCGTATTAACCAAATCTACAACAAAATATTTCTCATAAGGTCCTATTTATGCAAGATCCTGGCACAGTAGCCATATACGATTCCATCTGCAACTACATGTGTAAGCGGGATGGCTATCATTGTCGTGTTTGCAATGGTGTGGTCCGACCCAAAAAAGTGATTTAAATCAACTCTGCTACTGACAGTCTGCAACTGGGAATAAGATGTGCTTACGTCCCCCAAGTTCTGATAATACTCCACTATAACTTAATTAGGATCAGTACTTAGCGTCTAATCCTAGAAAAATATAAGAACTAGGTCTTGATAAGATAATTATTATAAAGTTGCCGCTTAAAAACATACGGGAACTGAACAAGTACAGAAATACACTACTGGCCATTAAAATAGCGAACCACAAAGATGACGTGCTACAGACGCGAAATTTAACCGACAGGAAGAAGATGCTGTGATATGCAAATGATCAGCTTTTCATAGCATTCACACAAGGCTGGCGCCGGTCGCGACACCTACAGCGTGCTAACATCAGGAAAGTTTCAAACCGATTTCTCATACACAAACAGCAGTTGACCGACGTTGCTGGTGAAACGTTGTCGTGATGCCTCGTGTAAGGAGGAGAAATGCGTACCATCACGTTTCCAACTTTGATAAAGGTCGGATTGTAGCCTATCGCGATTGCGGTTTATCGCATCACGACATTGCTGCTCGCGTTGGTCGTGATCCAATGACTGTTAGCAGAATATGGAATCGTTGGGTTCAGGAGGGTAATAAGGAACGCCGTGCTGGATCCCAACGGCCTCGTATCACTAGCAGTAGAGATGACAGGCATCTTATCCGCATGACTAACGTATCGACCCCTGGGTCAACATTTGGGGACGTTTGCAAGACAACAACCATCTGCACGAACAGTTCGACGAAATTTGCAGCAGCAGGGACTATCAGCTCGGAGACCATGGCTGCGGTTACGCTTGACGCTGCATCACAGACAGGAGCGCCTGCGAAGGTGTACTCAACGACGAACATGTGTGCACGAATGGCAAAACGTCATTTTTTCGGATGAATCCAGGTTCTGTTTATAGCATCATGATGGTTGCATCCGTGTTTGGCGACATCGCGGTGAACGCACATTAAAGCGTACATTCGTCATCGCCATACTGGTGTATCACCTGGCGTGATGGTTTGGGGTGCCATTGGTTACACATCTCGGTCACCTCTTGTTCGCATTGACGGCACTTTGAACAGTGGACGTTATATTTCAGATGTGTTGCAACCCGTGCCTCTACCCTTCAGTCTATCCCTGCGAAACCCTACATTTCAGCAGGATAGTGCACGACCGCATGTTGCAAGTCCTGTACGGGCCTTTTTGGATACAGAAAATGTTCGACTGCTGCCCTGGCCAGCACATTCTCCAGATCTCTCACCAATTGAAAACGTCTCGTCAATGGTGGCCGAGCAACTGGCTCGTCACAATACGCCAGTCACTACTCTTGACGAACTGTGGTATCGTGTTGAAGCTTGAAACGCGTACGTTTCATATGTATTCAGTACCAGCGATGGCGAGGCATGACAGAATCTCTGACCAGAGAGTCATTTATCGTTGCTAGTCTGCGCTTGACCGCGCGAGAGTTCAGTAGTGTGTGTGGAGTGGGCACAGAGAGTAGTTCAGTTGCGAGTTGCACTCTGTCGGCAGTAGTTGTAGTGAGTGGACGGTTGTACTGAGCGGGCGTCGGCATGCGTCGGCGGCGTGCTCTCCTTCCATCTCTGGTCACGATTCAGGACGAGGTATATTGTAATAGAAGGTAATGAAGCAGCATTGCGCTCAGCTAATGACATATGTTAATTGTAATTGATTTGTTCAAGAATTGCCCCAATAATAATTTTCTTATAAAGTAACTGTTTTTAAACAAAAAGATTCATTTCAAGTCAAGTAATACTTCCTATGCATTCCCTCCAAGAATTAAAATTAAACATGGGCCAGCATTGCACGAAGCTGTGCCGATAAATAAGAGCAGATATAGATGCAGTTTACTGAGGTAAGAATTTTGGTTTTTGTCTTCAGGTTTAATTATTGCACAGGGCCGAAGGTCAGCGCAGCTGCCCTTATAAAATTTATCAGGTTCATCTTAACGTTAATTTAGTGGAGACTTAACATTTTGCACATTTTTATTATCATTGAGTTTTATTACTGTGGGAAGCTAACATTTGGCTGTATTTGCATTTTCATTCAATTCTTTTCATTTAAAAATTTTGCGGGGAGGTTACACTTGGCGACATCCGGACCAGGATCGTATTTCTTTGAGAATCTTCTGATAAGTAGTCAGATATCTGCTCTTATTTACTTAATATAATTAGCATTTTTGCGCAACGCTTTTACTAACTTTGTCACTTTGTTCCACAGATCATCGACAATTTGTTGCTCTTTGTTGTAATAGTGTTTGTTGGATTTTGCATTGTCTATGTTTCATTTGTGAATAATTGTGATTAGTGTAAAAATGCCGCAAAAAACTGGTAATAGTACATCGCGAGGTATAGTGAGTGAAATAACCGAGTCAAACAACTTGACCGATAGTAATTAATATAATGATGACAATCCTCCATTTACGGACAATCAGTGTGTACCGACCACTAATGTTGATTTTGATCCAAGTGATGAACAGAAAAATTCAATTGTGTCCTCTGTTAATTTGACGACAAATGAAGACGCGGGGCGTTCTGTTGCAATGAGCGCTGCCCAGCTCAGCACAATCGGTTTGCAAAATTTAAATAATGAACAGACAAATTTGTCTAATGAAAACGAACAGTGTAATCAGAATGCGTCGGATTTATTTAATTCCGATTTAGTGACCAACAGTGCACATCCGATTAGGAAACATTTCAAGAATCACAGAATGACCAAATGGTCACACAAAACGTGACAATTGCAGGTACACCACTAAACAGCACAGAGAATAGAAATGCTAATTTTGACTTGGAACAAATTATGGCAAGATTGCTACAACAACAAAGTGAGAATCTCAAACAACAATTTAGTGAAAATATCAAACAACAGAATGAAACTAATGAAAATGTCAAAGAAATTAGTGAACAGATCAAACAGCTTAATAAAAAACAAGACAACCTTAACGAAAATAACAAACAAATTAATGAAAAATTAGATAACAATTCCAGACAGCTTAGTGAACAGATTAGAGCCGTTGCCGAGCAGTGTCATGATACTAAGGAACAATTACGCGAGGAAATTGAGGCTTGTGCTAGGAAAAGTAGCGAAGAAATTAGATCTGTTGCTCAAGAATTAAGAGATATGCAAACAACTTAGAGACGAAATTAGTGCAGTCGGTAAACAATGCTCTGAAAAAGCAACACAATTACGCGACGAGTTTAAATTAATGACAGCAGAACTTTCGCGCACAATGGATGCAAAGATAGACGCGAAATTCGACCAACAGAACACTCAAATTGACGAACGTTTTAATCTTCACTTACAGAACAGTGACACGCGTTTCCGTAAATTTATACAGGAACAGAATAAAGTAAAACGACAAGTCATGGAAACAATCACCGCACAGAGACAGGAAGATAAACGTAAATTGTTCGCGAAAGCAAAAACATACGTAGACAACAATATTGCTACAGTGTCCGACGAAATTAATACCATCAAACAGTTGAACACAGAATTACGTGATAAAATTTCTGATCTTAAATCAAAAACCGATACACACACAGTAGATATTCAAACAGTGACCGACAGACTCGAACAATTAGAACTAACACAGGATTCCGATGTCATCAAAGCCGACGTTAAAAAATTGAACGAAAACACACGTAAATTACAAAAACAGATTAATACTTTGACACTAAGAACGATGATCAGGTAAAAATACTGACTGAAAAATATGATGAATTGGCCAGTCGTATTGACGTTATAGAAAATAATAATGACAGCAAATTAGACGATAATGCACCGATCTTGTTTAACCAAAATCTACAACAGACAATCAGTGAGATAGATTCGTCTAATAATATGTTACGTAGAAAGTTGTCAACCTTACAGCAAGAAGTAACAGAGATGAAAAATATTTCAACGTTTAACACGTCACAAGGTACGGCACATTCCGAACATTTCTCACAATCACACAGCCAGTATAATTTAGGTAATCTACAGAGAGTACATGAGTTAGATACCGAACAGTCACAGTCAAATAGATTCTCATACAATCATGAACCTGTTCCGTCATACAGAGACGATAATTTTGATTACAAACATTTTCTGTCAGTGAGAAAATTTAAAGTATTTAAAAACGATAGAACACAGATTCACCCTCTGGATTGGATACAACAATTTAGCCTTGCTTTTCCACCGACTTGGCCTGTAACACATAAACTTGAATTTATTTGCAGTTTTTTGGAAGGCGAACCGGCAACTCGTATGCGACCGATCGCGAGACAATGTTATTCAGTAGAAGAATTTCAGAATGCTTTTCTGTCAGCGTATTGGTCGAAGACGACACAGCGCGGAATTAAGGATCAACTAATTAGTTTACCGAATTATGAGAACTCAAATTTTCCCAGTGTCACGCAATTTTTTGAGCACATGGTCCAACAAAACCAGTACCTAAGTGAACCATACAGAGAATCTGCACTTATTCAATTATGTATTTCTAAATTGCCACGATCATTAAGAGTGTCACTTTTAACGGGCCAGCAAAAAGAAAATATCTCGGCATTCAGGGATCTGTTACAGCTTTTGGAAGTGCAGCAATCGGATTATTCCTTTATAAACAAAAATTTTTCATATAATAACCAAGGCCAACAAACTTACAGTAATTACGATCAGCCACGTAATTTTAATAGCAAAGGTAATTGACGCTTTAGGAACGACAACCACCAAAACTTTAATAACAGACAAAATTCTAATTATCAATATTGTCGAAATTATCAGTAACAGGAACCACATTTTGATAACAATAGAAGTTTTCCACCGCAACAGCATGAAAGTCAGCCGGTTAGCATACCTAACCAACAATGTAATGCACAAGGTCAACCAAACTTCAATGTTTCGCCGCGTGGACGTATAGTCCTTGGTACAACAAATAGTCACGCACGGCAGCAAAGAAACAACTACGTACAGAAAACACAGTATTTCAATTCCTATCGCAATGCACAGTATAGAAATGGCTATCACGACAGACATAAAAACGATGAGCACAATTATCAACATACGTTTAATAACAGTCGGTCTTACCATCAACAAAATGATCAGCAACAACATATTCTCATGAATGAACCAGACAGTAGGTATCATCCAGAACGTAATACGTCTGGAAGAAATAACAGAACAGTTCAAATAGTCGAAATGCCGATAAATAAGAGCAGATATAGATGCAGTTTACTGAGGTAAGAATTTTGGTTTTTGTCTTCAGGTTTAATTATTGCACAGGGCCGAAGGTCAGCGCAGCTGCCCTTATAAAATTTATCAGGTTCATCTTAACGTTAATTTAGTGGGGACTTAACATTTTGCACATTTTTATTATCATTGAGTTTTATTACTGTGGGAAGCTAACATTTGGCTGTATTTGCATTTTCATTCAATTCTTTTCATTTAAAAATTTTGCGGGGAGGTTACAAGCTGCATGGGCAGCTGGACCTGTACACGCCATCCAAGCTCTGTTTGACTCAATGCCCAGGCGTATCAAGGCCGTTATTACGGCCAGAGGTGGTTGTTCTGGGTACTGATTTCTCAGGATCTATGGACCCGAATTGCGTGAAAATGTAATCACATGTCAGTTCTAGTATAATATATTTGTCCAATGAATACCCGTTTATCATCTGCATTTCTTCTTGGTGCAGCAGTTTTAATGGCCAGTAGTGTAGAACGTTAACTCCTACTTATTACTCCAAATACGAGACTGGCAAAACATCTATGAGCTGAATCAAAGTCCCACCCCATTTTATATGATGGAGAAGCTAAGTAATTGACACTGATTACCACTGAAGTTAAGAAAGCCTCCACCCAGATTGACACTGAGAGTAAAGAGCTCTGCTGTCAAACAAATGAAACTTCACACGTTGTTAAATATTCCCTATTTGCCGAGTCATGGTGCGTATATCACCGAATTCAGTGCTGGAAACAGTACTTCTTTAGTGCCGATCTGATTGGTGCTGCCCGTGATCGCGCTGACTAAGTGTGCTGCGTAGCTAAAAATCCTGAATTCACAGAGCACAGAACTTAGTCCGTAAACTTCTGCAGCTGAAGCTACTACCGTACAATGCCGGACACTAAATTCGAGTTCTGCTTGCCTATACGCCAGGAGCAGAGACATGACTCAAGTGTGCAGTTGTAAAGAAGCACTTCGTAATGCCACAATCACTCCAAAGAAGCCTCGGTTCGTTTCTGTGCTCACAGATAAACGAATGATGCATTTCCTAGTGGCGAAATCGCACTTTCGAATCTAATGGTGAGATTGTTCAATGACAGCTGGCCAAAACTATCTGAAGACACCACCCAGATGAATGTGTCCTATCGACACCCGCCATCGAGTTCACTCACCATACAGTGCTCTATTTAGAGGAAATCTTACTTTCTTAGCATGAACTCTCGTTGTTCCCACACTACGAGCATGAAGCTGTTAGACAACAGCCTTCAGCCCATGCTCAGCTTGGTGAAAACTTCAGAACTAATTGTGGGATTCCTCCGCCTGCAGCTCAGCCAGCTAGATATGTTTCGGTGCCTTTCGGCAGGAATATCCCTTGGTGTCTGGTGTGAGAACGTCTGCGGCTGTCAGCTCGCATCAGTGGCAGGCATTTCTTATGCATTCCTCTGTACTAAGCGGGCTGATAGCGGTGCTTGAATGATACTGTATGATCCTATACTTTCGGCATCATCTCGCCTTCGCTTCCTTTGAAATGGAAAAATCGTCACGATGTGCATAAGATGCGCAAATTTTCTCGTAGAAAATCAAATAGAACATGGGTATATCAGTAACATAACCATATATATATATATATATATATATATATATATATATATATATATATATATATATATATATATATATATGGAAAATCGTCGAAACATTTGACAAATGACATTAAATCGTTAAAATTCAAGGAAAATCCGGTATAATGTGATGTGAAATACGTAAAAATTGGGGGAAGTGTGGTGAAATGTGTAAAATGACGGAAACGTAGTAAAATTACAGGAACTGATTAAGAATACGTACAACCAGTAAAAATACCATGAAATGAATACTGAGCAAAATCAATAAAACTGCGTGTTCTGGAGGAGGAGAGTAGGCTGATGCTATATACACACACCATAATAGCGGAAAGAGGAGGTATTCTAGAGACGTGGCGAAACGGAAATATTATCCCAAACATGAGCAATACCTAGCAACGCACCATGACTTCTGGGCGCCTGAGGAACGTTACCAATGGTTCAAATGGCTCTGAGCACTATGGGACTCAACATCTTAGATCATAAGTCCCCTAGAACTTAGAACTACTTAAACCTAACTAACCTAAGGACATCACACACACCCATGCCCGAGGCAGGATTCGAACCTGCGACCGTAGCAGTCCGGCGATTCCGGACTGCAGCGCCAGAACCGCTAGACCACCGCGGCCGGCGGAACGTTACCAAGGGCGGTGGTATACTGCAATAAGACTGCTATATCTCCTGTGGCTACTGATCATGGTGTTTATCTCCTCGTAAGATGTCACTGTTTCTTCGTATTCATTTTAGGCTGCCGACGATTATTTTATAGGATAGTTGTGAACGTATCATAATTTCTGAACAATAATCGCGCTTGAAATTCAGCAGGCGTTGTACACATCTGTAGCCGGCCGCGGTGGCCGTGCGGCTCTAGGCGCTGCAGTCCGGAACCGCGGGACTGCTACGGTCGCAGGTTCGACTCCTGCCTCGGGGATGGATGTGTGTGATATCCTTAGGTTAGTTAGGTTTAAGTAGTTCTAAGTTCTAGGGGACTGATGACCTAATATGTTAAGTCCCAGAGTGCTCAGAGCCATTTGAACCATTTTTGTACACATCTGTAAATATTCGTAGTATTTGTGTTACAAAGAATCGATGTTTCCTTTTTGTGAAAGGTAGTTATTTTATCGCCTTACAGTTTGTTCAAATGGTTCAAAGGGCTCTGAGCACTATGGGACTTAACTTCTGAGGTCATCAGTCCCCTAGAACGTAGAACTACTTAAACCTAACTAACCTAAGGACATCACACCCATCCATGCCCGAGGCAAGATTCGAAACTGCGACCGTAGCGGTCTGAAGCGCCTAGAACCGCTCGGCCACACCAGTCGGCTAAAGTTTGTCACCATAGTTTATCGTAGAGAAACTTGCAGGGAGAATGTATATCTTGCGCTGGATATATTTCTTGCATTGGAGTATTAACAGCGTTGCATTAAACGAGACTAATAGATCCTTAAGCGCATCATTCTAGCATGATAGGACGTTTATGTGCAGAAACGTGTAGCCTTTGGAATGTGTTTGTGTCCCACGAACTTTCTGTCTTTCCACTATCTTCTTGGTTGGACACCAAACACTGGAGCAATACTTCAGAATTGATAAGACAGCTGAATTACGTAAAATGTTTCAAACTACATCCGTCAGGAGCTCCATCATGCATGAACCACATGTTTCTTCTTCACTGTCTCTTATATCATCACAAAACTCTCATATCTACTGTACATCGATAAGGGGTGCTAACATCCTCGACAAGGGTGCATCTGCAGAGATTGTTTGTGCATGGATGGGTGCCGTAAGTAAGACTGTTGTAGAACAGTCTACGCTGAACAGCAGTTAAGGACTCAGCTCGCTCTGTTCCTTAATGAGACTTGGAACGTTGTGGGTATAGTACCTTCCTACTCCTGGCCAACTGCTGATAAAATCGGCAACAGTGTTGTAGGGAGAGCTGGTTAAAGACAATGCGGGGAGATCATTCAATCTCCAACTTTATCCTAAGAATGCAAGAATACCCTGTGACTCCCATCCACATAAGGAAAGATAGGCAATCTTAACTGTTAATTGCGAACTATGATTTAAGTGCTAGAAATATGTAGATAACCTAACCACATCAGTATAGGACGCTGTCTGCTATACTTTGGTGTAAATGTTCGAGAATTAATAATGTGTGGACATACTGCATAGTCATCTATGTACATTCACAGTCTAGTATATGTATACGCAAAGAAGTGGAGTGATGATTTAGTGATGAAATTGGGAAGCACATTGGCATGTCATTGTTCGGCATGGAAATTCTTGAAAACCTAGGAAAAAAAGTACTGAAACTGATCACACTGGCAACTGTGATACTAATTACAATACAATGAGAGTGTCGTTTAAATCCCATCCATCCACTAGTACACTTAATGATCGACTGACACCACTTGTCTGAGATGGAGAGATTCTTAATGGGAGAAACACATTCTGGGGATGCCCAGTACTGAAACAGTAATCGTGTACAGGGACGCAATTTAAAGAATCAATGGTCTTAGTCTCTTCAAAACGAAACACCTACACATCTGCTATCCCGTCACTGTAGAGGTCATCAACTTCAGGCAGCTGTTTGGAAACGCCCCAAAATTCAGCAAACTCTTCCAATTTCCATACATTTCGACATCATCCAGTGTTTTTTGTTTAAGTCATCCTGTGTGTTTTGGGAGCAGCATAGTATACACCATGCAATATCCACTGTTTCCCGAGTTCGAGTCTCGGTCGGGCACACAGTTTTAATCTACCAGGAAGTTTCATATCAGTGCACACTCCGCTGCAGAGTGAAATTCTCATTCTGGAAACATCCCCCAGGCTGTGGCTAAGCCATGTCTCCGCAATATCCTTTCTTTCAGGAGTGCTAGTTCTGCAAGGTTCGCAGGAGAGCTTCTGTAAAGTTTGGAAGGTAGGAGACGAGGTACTGGCAGAAGTAAAGCTGTGAGTACCGGGCGTGAGTCGTGCTTCGGTAGCTCACTTGGTAGAGTACTTGCCCGCGAGAGGCAAAGGTCCCGAGTTCGAGTCTCGGTCGGGCACACAGTTTTAATCAGCCAGGAAGTTTCATATCAGCGCACACTCCGCTGCAGAGTGTAATTCTCATTCTGGAAACATCCCCCAGGCTGTGGCTAAGCCATGTCTCCGCAATATCCTTTCTTTCAGGAGTGCTAGTTCTGCAAGGTTCGCAGGAGAACTTCTGTAAAGTTTGGAAGGTAGGAGACGAGGTACTGGCAGAAGTAAAGCTGTGAGTACCGGGCGTGAGTCGTGCTTCGGTAGCTCAGTTGGTAGAGTACTTGCCCGCGAAAGGCAAAGGTCCCGAGTTCGAGTCTCGGTCGGGCACACAGTTTTAATCTGCCAGAAAGTTTCATATCAGCGCACACTCCGCTGCAGAGTGAAAATCTCATTCTGGAAACATCCCCCAGGCTGTGGCTAAGCCATGTCTCCGCAATATCCTTTCTTTCAGGAGTGCTAGTTCTGCAAGGTTCGCAGGAGAGCTTCTGTAAAGTTTGGAAGGTAGGAGACGAGGTACTGGCAGAAGTAAAGCTGTGAGTACCGGGCGTGAGTCGTGCTTCGGTAGCTCAGTTGGTAGAGCACTTGCCCTCGAAAGGCATAGGTCCCGAGTTCGAGTCTCGGTCGGGCACACAGTTTTAATCTGCCAGGAAGTTTCAATATCCACTGTGTTTTCGGAGGAGCATAGTATACACCATGCAATATCCACTTTTCTATGAGAGCCAATGGATGAAAACGCGTTAATGTAGTTTTAGCACACGATGCATACCTCGAAGTCGTGGTGGAAAATCAAAGTGTATGGCAGTGTACAAAGTTGTAGTGATATACTGCTCTGATGTGTTGCAGCAGAAAAAGAGAGAACAACACATTGATCCTATCTCATTATTGATAGCCTGTGGGATATGGGCATCCTATAGTACAGGCGACGAAACTTTACACTGGTCAGTGCAAGCGACTTTGGGCACTGGCCACCTACTCCAATGGATCAACACCTGTATATTTAATACGATCACAACACATGCCTGATGCCAGCATGCAGACGGTTCTTGTTCCTGATATATTAGAAGAGAGGGATGCAGTAAGCTCTTATCGAGTTCCCTACAGGGTGATGTTAACAAACTTTACATAGTTCGAAGTTGTTCCCTTTTGGATAGCACAAAATAACGGGAACAGAGAAAATGTACTGCTGACAGACGTGTATGTACCCTGAGGGATGCCGATGTCCTTTCAGACTGCAGTATCTGTATGTAGTTTGGCGAAACACAGCAGTGCAATAACAAAATCCTCATTTTCAACCAGTTCCCATATGATGTGGAGGCTTTCTAATTTTTCCCCATAAGAAACACCACCATAACTACTTATATTGTCATTTCTACTACCACCTGTTGCAGGAGAAAACTTCGATTGGCGCTAGTCTTACACGATATACACAGTTGGCAGAGCTATAACAAAACGTTTTCATTTCCATGAAGTGGTCAAAGCACGATTCTGTCGCCTTAGCTCACCCTGTTTCTCTACAGGACGCAGAATGTCTTTGATACAGCGCTCTCTGACTTCCGCTGAGTTGCGATTTAAATTCTTTCGGTCAATGGACAAAAGTACAGGGAGGACAGGGAAGAGACTGAGGAACATCTACAAGGACAGGTTCGATAAAGATGACTCACCAGTAGCTGTAAACATAAAGAAACACATCCATAGGATTGAATGGAAGTATGAGGTTGAACGGAGATACTTGATTCCAAGTTGCAGACAGCATTTCCACAAGAAAGTTTGACACTATATATCTGAAAAGTCAGTGTGCTCGATATAGGATTATGTTCATTTCTTATGACACAATCTAGAGTTGCATTTTTAAGTGATTCCTCACATAGCACACAATCTACTGTATGTGATCATTGTCAATCAACCATCATTGCTCCTCATCTTCAGCTCCTTGGGCTATATCGCAGAATCTCTGTTACACAGTGTACATGGCATCAAGATAGAATGTATTACAAATACTGTTTGTTAGCATGGGAAATATCTAGCAGCGGCAAGAGGGAGTTGCAAATATTGGTTTAATGCCACATTCCTTAGCAGAAGCACTTTCTAAATTCGGTGATCAGGGTTATTTTATTACGAGCTTGCACCACTGGCGATGTGCACCCACACATTCGCTCTGTTAATACACAGCGTGAGATCATCGTCTATATTCATTGTCATGGTATTTGTGGGGAAGACAACCTCATTCGAAAGCAATAGCAGACCTCGATCTATAAAAGATGCATAGTTTTTGACATGGATATCATTAGTGACACTTGTGTGTGCCTGTAGAGCCAAGCCTGCCTTTTGTGCATGGTGTAGTAACGTGAGTGTTGTGGTTCTGTTTTTAACAGCTGGTCGATAATAAGTCGATTACGTCTCTCCACGCTGGTATCATTCGCAAAAGAAACACGTGGGCATGTCCATCCACCGCGGATTTTCGCTCAGTATTCTTTGGCATCACCAGCATTCAGCTATTAGTCTAGCATTAAACTCAGTAGGAGATATGTGAAATATTCGCTGTGATCAGCAGCTTATAAAGTTTGTGTTGGGTTGTAAAGTTACTGCGGTCATTGTTCCAACATGGACAAAGAAAACAACTGTGTCCAGTTCATGAGGGAGGGGGGGGGGGGGCTGAAATCTCAATATTTAATTGTAATTACAGCGAACCCCCATGAACCATGGACCTTGACGTTGGTGGGGAGGCTTGCGTGCCTCAGCGATACAGATGGCCGTACCGTAGGTGCAACCACAACGGAGGGTTATCTGTTGAGAGGCCAGACAAACGTGTGGTTCCTGAAGAGGGGCAGCAGCCTTTTCAGTAGTTGCAGGGGCAACAGTCTGGATGATTGACTGATCTGGCCTTGTAACATTTACCAAAACAGCCTTACTGTGCTGGTACGGCGAACGGCTGAAAGCAAGGGAAACTACAGCCGTAATTTTTCCCGAGGGCATGCAGCTTTACTGTATGGTTAAATGATGATGGCGTCCTCTTGGGTAAAATATTCCGGAGGTAAAATAGTCCCCCATTCGGATCTCCGGGCGGGGACTACTCAGGAGGATGTCGATATCAGGAGAAAGAAAACTGGCTTTCTACGGATCGGAGCGTGGAATGTCAGATCCCTTAATCGGGCAGGTAGGTTAGAAAGTTTGAAAAGGGAAATGGATAGGTTAAAGTTAGATATAGCGGGAATTAGTGAAGTTCGGTGGCAGGAGGAACTAGACTTTTGGTCAGGTGAATACAGGGTTATAAATACAAAATCAAATAGGGGTAATGCAAGAGTAGGTTTAATAATGAATAAAAAAAATAGGAGTGCAGGTAAGCTACTACAAACAACATAGTGAACACATTATTGTGGCCAAGATAGACACGAATCCCACGCCTACTACAGTAGTACAAGTTTATATGCCACTGGCTCTGCAGATGATGAAGAAATTGAAGAAATGTATGATGAGATAAAAGAAATTATTCAGGTAGTGAAGGGAGCCGAAAATTTAATAGTCATGGGTGACTGGAATTCGAGTGTAGGAAAAGGGAGAGAAGGAAACATGGTGGGTGAATATGGATTGCGGGAGAGAAATGAAAGAGGAAGCCGCCTGGTAGAATTTTGCTCAGGGCATAACTTAATCATTGCTAACACTTGGTTCAAGAACCATAAAAGAAGGTTGTATACATGGAAGAATCCTGGAGATACTAGAAGGTATCAGTTAGATTATATAATGGTAAGACAGAGATTTAGGAACCCGGTTTTAAATTATAAGACATTTCCAGGGACAGATGAGGACTCTGACCACAATCTATTGGTTATGAACTGTAGATTGAAACTGAAGAAACTGCAAAAAGGTGGGAATTTAAGGAGATGGGACCTGGATAAACTGAAAGAACGAGAGATTGTAGAGAGTTTCAGGGAGAGCATAAGGGAACAATTGACAGGAATGGGGGAAAGAAATACAGTAGAAGAAGAATGGGTAGCGCTGAGGGATGATGTAGTGAAGACGGCAGAGGATCAAGTAGGTAAAAAGACAAGGGCTAGTAGAAATCCCTTGGGTTACAGAAGAAATATTGAATTTAATTGATCAAAGGAGAAAGTATAAAAACGCAGTAAATGAAACAGGCAAAAATGAACACAAACGTCTCAAAAATGAGTTTGACAGGAAGTGCAAAATGGCTAAGCAGGGATGGCTAGAGGACAAATGAAAGGATGTAGAGGCTTATCGCACAAGGTGTAAGCCGGCCAGTATGGCCGAACGGTTCTAGGTGCTTCAATCTGGAACCGAGCGCCCGGCGCGGTCGCAGGTTCGAATCCTGCCTCGGGCATGGATGTGTGTGATGTCCTTAGGTTAGTTAGGTTTAAGTAGTTCAAAGTTCTAGGGGACTCATGACCTCAGATGTTAAGTCCCATAGTGCTCAGAGCCATTTGAACTAGGGGTAAGATAGATACTGCCTACAGGAAAATTAAAGAAACCTTTGCAGAAAAGAGAGCCACTTGTATGAATATCAAGAGCTCACATGGAAGCCCAGTTCTAAGCAAAGGAGGGAAAGCAGAAAGGTGGAAGGAGTATATAGAGGGTCTATACAGGGGCGATGTACTTCAGGACAATATTATGGAAATTGAAGAGGATGTAGATGAAGATGAAATGGGAGACACGATACTGCGTGAAGAGTTTGACAGAGCACTGAAAGACCTGAGTCGAAACAAGGCCCCGGGAGTAGACAACATTCCATTAGAACTACTGACGGCCTTAGGAGAGCCAGTCCTGACAAAACTCTACCATCTGGTGAGCAAGATGTATGAGACAGGTGAAATACCCTCTGACTTCAAGAAGAATATAATAATTCCAATCCCAAAGAAAGCAGGTGTTGACAGACGTGAAAATTACCGAACTATCAGTTTAATAAGTCACTGCTGCAAAATACTAACGCGAATTCTTTACAGACGAATGGAAAAACTGGTAGAAGCCGACCTCGGGGAAGATCAGTTTGGATTCCGCAGAAATGTTGGAACACGTGAGGCAATACTGACCCTACGACTTATCTTAGAAGAAAGATTAAGGAAAGGCAAACCTACGTTTCTAGCACTTGTAGATTTAGAGAAAGCTTTTGACAATGTTGACTGGAATACTCTCTTTCAAATTCTAAAGGTGGCAGGGGTAAAATACAGGGAGCGAAAGGCTATTTACAATTTGTACAGAAAGCAGATGGCAGTTATAACAGTCGAGGGGCATGAAAGGGAAGCAGCGGTTGGGAAGGGAGTGAGACAGGGTTGTAGCCTCTCCCCGATGTTATTCAATCTGTATATTGAGCAAGCAATAAAGGAAACAGAAAAATTCGGAGTAGGTATTAAAATCCATGGAGAAGAAATAAAAACTTTGAGGTTCGCCGATGACATTGTAATTCTGTCAGGGACAGCAAAGGACTTGGAAGAGCAGTTGAACGGAATGGACAGTGTCTTGAAAGGAGGATATAAGATGAACATCAACAAAAGCAAAACGAGGATAATGGAATGTAGTCGAATTATGTCGGGTGATGCTGAGGGAATTAGATTAGGATATGAGACACTTAAAGTAGTAAAGGAGTTTTGCTATTTGGGGAGCAAAATAACTGATGATGGTCGAAGTAGAGAGGATATAAAATGTAGACTGGCAATGGCAAGGAAAGCGTTTCTGAATAAGAGAAATTTGTTAACATCGAGTATAGATTTAAGTCTAAGAAAGTCGCTTCTGAACGTATTTGTATGGAGTGTAGCCATGTATGGAAGTGAAACATGGACAATAAATAGTTTGGACAAGAAGAGAATAGAAGCTTTCGAAATGTGGTGCTACAGAATAATGCTGAAGATTAGATGGGTAGATCACGTAACTAATGAGGAGGTATTGAATAGGATTGGGGAGAAGAGGAGTTTGTGGCACAACTTGACAAGAAGAAGGGACCGGTTGGTAGGACATGTTCTGAGGCATGAGGGGATCACAAATTTAGCATTGAAGGGCAGCGTGGAGGGTAAAAATCGTAGAGGGAGAGCAAGAGATCAATACACTAAGCAGATTCAGAAGGATGTAGGTTGCAGTAAGTACTGGCAGATGAAGAAGCTTGCACAGGATAGAGTAGCATGGAGAGCTGCATTAAACCAGTCTCAGGACTGAAGACAACAACAACAACAATTACAGTGATAAATATATGGCTGGGATTTTAGGACCATTTGGCATGCAGGATATAGTCTGTGGCTGGAAGAAAAAGGGATTTCCAGCTTAAAGCTCTTGTGAGCTGTGATTACAAAAAAGGTTGCAGCCGACTGGTAAGTCGGTTCTTACCCACTGCTGTAGGGGCAAGTACTGCCTGCGCCGCTCTCTCGCTGAATAGTGAACTAATACTTACAAGGGAACCTCCCTACCGCACCCCCCTCAGATTTAGTTATAAGTTGGCACAGTGGATAGGCCTTGAAAAACTGAACACAGATCAATTGAGAAAACAGGAAGAAGTTGTGTGAGACTATGAAAAAAATAAGCAAAATATAAAAACTGAGTAGTCCATGCGCAAGATAGGCAACAACAAGGACAGTGTTAGCTCAGGAACGCCGTGGTCCCATGGTTAGCATGAGCAGCTGCGGAGCGAGAGGCCCATGGTTCAAGTCTTCCCTCGAGTGAAAAAAGTTTAACTTTTTATTTTCAGACAATTATTATCTGTCCGTCCGATGCGAGGTAACTGCGCCATAGTATGGGGACGCTACACCTAAACACTTCTTTGGGAGTGATTATCACATCGACACGAAAACCTAAATCGGACAAGGTAGAAGAATCCTTTTACCCATTCGCCAAGTGTACAAGTTAGGTCGGTCGACAACGTATTCCTCTCATGTGACGCACATGCCGTCATCAGTGTCGTACAGAATATATCAGACGTGTTTTCCTGTGGAGGAATCGGTTGACCTATGACCTTGGGATCAAATGTTTTCGGTTCCCATTGGAGAGGCACGTCCTTTCGTCTACTAATCGCACGGTTTTGCGGTGCGGTCGCAAAACACAGACACTAAACTTACTACAGTGAACAGAGACGTCAATGAACGAACGCACAGATAATAAATTTGCGAAAATAAAGAGAGCAAACTTTTCACTCGAGGGAATACTTGAACCAAGGACCTCTCGTTCTGCAGCTGCTCACACTAACCACGGGACCACGGCGCTCCTGAGCTCAGACTGCCCTTGATGTTGCCTATCTTGCGCATGGATTACTCAGTTTGTATATTTTGCTTATTTTTTTCATAGTTCCACACAACTTCTTCCTATTTTCTCGATTGATCTGTGTTCAGTTTTTCAAGGCCTATACACTGTGCCAACTTATAACTAAATCTGAGGGGGGTGCGATGGGGAGGTTCCCTTGTTAGTAAGGATTGGGCTGTTTCTGCAATAGCATGTGTCGCGTTTCTTCTCTGTGAAAACGGAGTGGTTCACTATCAAACACGACCAAGTGTTGGCACTAGACCTATTGATAAAATCCGATTTATTACTACTCTAATCATCCCCAGATGAACTCCATGGCGGTGGGTGCTGTATTCTGGCATACACGCGCATACCTGGGGCAACTAGTGCTGCGTGACTTTCTGGTTGGGGTTGTTACCTGTGGACATTGGGACAAGAGTGTGCAGGGCATATGAATGTTTTAGCGATTTCTGACATCTAGGCACTACAACTACTGCTATGAACTGCATCGTGTGCTATGTTTAGTGCTTCTCGATATATCTCAGTGCACTCTTGTTGCAGCGGTGTTTGCTGTTGTCTCTATTCTGTCGTGCAGTAGACGATTCCTTGTTCGCCTCCTCTTCCGAATTTAGTGTAGAGAACCAATTTAGGAAACCTGTGGAGCTTTCAAAAACCCAATATCGACGTCAGATTTCCGATTGATAGCGGTCTCCGACAATTAGCCACGGCAGCTACTACTACCACTACGGTTTGTATCATGGTTTAAGTGCGTCGTATTCAGTGCTTCTCAATTCACTGCAGTGGGCCCTGACTTGCAGAGGTATTTGTTGTTGTCTGTCTTATCACGCTGTAGGCCCTTCGTCCTCCTTGTCGTCCCCCGTCTCCTCTTCCTCTTCCACCTGTTCGTTCTCCACTTGGTGAGCCGAGAGGTTCAACTTACGGATTGTATAGTGCTTTAAATAACCCATCGCAACATCAAATTCTCGATTGATCACTTTATTGCTTCCGATCGTGGTACTGCGAGGACACGCGCCAGTGCAGCCACTCAACAGATTGTTTAAGAACGCAGCATGCAGTAGGACCTAATAGCTGAAATTTGCCCGCATCTCGTGGGCGTGCGGTAGCGTTCTCGCTTCCCACGCCCGGGTTCCCGGGTTCGATTCCCGGCGGGGTCAGGGATTTTCTCTGCCTCGTGATGGCTGGGTGTTGTGTGCTGTCCTTAGGTTAGTTAGGTTTAAGTAGTTCTAAGTTCTAGGGGACTGATGACCATAGATGTTAAGTCCCATAGTACTCAGAGCCATTTGAACCATTTGAATAGCTGAAATTTGAAATTTTCAGCTACCTCCAGTGTAAAGGGGCTTCTTATCAAATGGCCTAAGTGTGCCAGTATACACTGATAGAAGGCTAGGGGAAAACGTCCAGTACAGGTTGGAAACCGGGTGACTGGAGGATCAAATGCCATAAAATATTCCAATCCTAGTATCCATCAATAAGATGCAAAGAAAGACTCTCCCACACAGAGGGTATCGATTTAATTACTGTGGGTTCACCTGGTACACGTTGCTTTGTACATCTACTTGGATACTCTACAAATCACATTTAAGTGCCTGGCAGAGGGTTCATCGTACCACCTTCACAATTCTCCATTATTCCTATCTCGTATAGCGCGCGGAAAGAATGAACACCTATATCTTTCTGTACGAGATCTGATTTCCCTTACTTTATCTTGATGATCGTGCCTCCCTATATAGGTCGGTGTCAACAAAATATTTTCGCATTTGGAGGAGAAAGTGGGTGATTGGAATTTCGTGAGAAGATTCCGTCGCAACGAAAAACGCCTTTATTTTAATGATGTCCAGCCCAAACCCTGTATCATTTCTGTGACACTCTCTCCCATGTTTCGCGATAATACAAAACGTGCTGTCTTTCTTTGAACTTTTTCGATGTACTCCACCAGTCCTATCTGGTAAGGATCCCACACCAGCCGGCCGAAGTGGCCGTGCGGTTAAAGGCGCTGCAGCCTGGAACCGCATGACCGCTACGGTCGCAGGTTCGAATCCTGCCTCGGGCATGGATGTTTGTGATGTCCTTAGGTTAGTTAGGTTTAACTAGTTCTAAGTTCTAGGGGACTAATGCCCTCAGCAGTTGAGTCCCATAGTGCTCAGAGCCATTTTGATCCCACACCGCGCAGCAGTATTCTAAAAGAGGACGGACAAGCGAAGTGTAGGCAGTCTCCTTAGTAGGTCTGTTACATTTTCTAACAAGGGAACCTCCCCATCGCACCCCCCTCAGATTTAGTTATAAGTTGGCGCATTGGATAGGCCTTGAAAAACTGAACGCAGATCAATCGAGAAAACAGGAAGAAGTTGTGTGGAACTATGAAAAAATAACCAAAACATACAAACTGAGTAGTCTATGTGCAAGATATGCAACATCAAGGTAAGTGCAAGCGCAGTAGCCCGTGGTCCCGTGGTTAGCGTCAGCAGGTGTGGAAGGAGAGGTCCTTGGTTCAAGTCTTCCGTCGACTGAAAAGTTTAATTTTTTTTTTATTTTCAGACAATTATGAAAGTTCAAGCACTCACACATAATCAACTTCGCTCTCCAAAATTCCAGGACATGTTCAGATTTGCTTGGACATATGCAGGATTTGACGGTCTACACACGGAAAAATTTGAAAACATTAAAAACATATGTTTTGACAGAGCACAGGGAAAAGTGTGCGACTGTGAAACTGTTGCATTCATTTGTTGCAGTTTATGTGACAAACTCTTATGTTTTCATCACTTTTTTGAGAGTGATTATCACATTCACAAGAAAACCTAAATCGGGCAAGGTAGAAGAATCTTTTTATCCATTCGCCAAGTGTACAAGTTAGGTGGGTCGACAACATATTCCTGTCATGTGACGCACATGCCGTCACCAGTGTCTTATAGAATATATCAGACGTGTTTTCCTGTGGAGGAATCGTTGACCTATGACCTTGCGATCAAATGTTTTCGGTTCCCATTGGAGAGGCACGTCCATTCGTCTACTAATCGCACGGTTTTCCGATGCGGTCGCAAAACATAAATTTATTACAGTGAACAGAGACGTCAGTGAACGAACGGACAGATCATAACTTTGCGGAAATAAAGAAAGTAAACTTTTCACTCGAGGGAAGACTTGAACCAAGGACCTCTCTTTCCGCAACTGCTCACGCTAACCACGGGACCACGGCGCTCCTGAGCTCATATTATCATTGATGTTGCATATCTTGCACATGGACTACTCAGTTTGTATATTTTGCTTTTTTTTCATAGATCCACATAACTTCTACCTGTTTTCTCGATTGGTCTGTGTTCAGTTTTCAAGGCCTATCCATTGTGCCAACTTATAACTAAATCTGAGGGGGGTGCGATGGGGAGGTTCCCTTGTAAGTGTCCTGCCAATAAAACGCAGTCTTTGGTTAGCCTTCCCCACTATATTTCCTATGTGTTCCAATTGAAGTTGTTCGTAATTGTAATACCTAGGTATTTAGTTGAATTTATGGCTTTTAGATTTGCCTGATTTATCGTGTAACCGAAGTTTAACGAGTTCCTTTTAGCACTTATGTGGATGAGCTCACACTTTTCGCATTTTAGGATCAACTGCCACTTTTAGCACCATTCAGATATCTTTTATAAATCGTTTTACAGTTCGTTTTGATCTTCTGATGACTTTATTAGTCGATAAACGACAGCGTTATCTGCAAACAACCGAAGACGGCTGCTCAGATTGTCTCCCAAATCTCACACTTCATGTGAATAAAGAGCTAGTTTTATTTAACAGGAACGATGTTTTCTAAACCCTTGTTGACTGCGTGTCAATAGATCGTTTTCTTCGAGGTAATTCATAATGCTTGAACAAAATATATGTTCCAAAATCCTGTTTGAAGTTCGGTCTTACCGCAACCGACGCCACGCGCAAGCCTGGCAATGGCACGCTATGGGACGTGGCCACATGACAGAGAGCGGGGGTGGTTTCCTAGGTATCATTATCAAAGTGTTGCCTCCACCTGAGGACGTATTTTTGTGGGATTAACACCATCCAGCTGCTGCTGCTCGTATGGAGTGACATTTGCATGGAGTGACACTTGCACGGAGCCTGGGGCTTATAACGATATGTTTACGTAATGTGTATACATAAACATACAGTTATAAATGTCCCCGTTCGTAGTCTCTAATTATAACAATATGTTACTTTTGTGCTGTAACATATAGCTATAATCAGCGGTGGAAACATATTTGCGAACGCCGACCGTGTGCGGCTGTTTCTTGTTGGATCGTCTGATCAGTCGGAAGTTGCATTGCAGAGGAGAGTAAATGCCTATTCAAAATATAATTATTTTGGATAGCTCAACATGAATTTCCTAAGGGACCGTAGTTTATCATGCATTTACCAATAGAATATGGCGCGGAGAAAATATTTCGCCGCATGCAACTTCCGTCCGAACTCGACGAAAGAATTCGTGACTGTGAACTCTCTATTTGGCAGAAACATATAGAAAATTAAATAATTTCATGAAGAAGTGAGACATAGATTCTATAGTAAATGAATAGTCCATACACCAGTTCCATTTAACTCTGAATTTATGGCAAGTAATAGACAAACTTACACTGAATTGACGGATTTAACATGGATGCCGTTTTGACTGGCACTTCTCTTAATGAAAACAATTCCTTTGACGTTTTCACATACACGTCGCACAATAAATCTACTGCTAGGCACTTTTAGTATTACACACTTACTTTACACTAGAACAATATTACTTTTAACAATAATAATACGGCGGCAAGACATGCGCGACCGACACAAGTTACAGGAGACAAGAGAAGAATGAGTAACTGTTCATCGAGAATATCTCGTACCTCAAAAAAAAAAAAAAAAAATGTGTAAAAAAGTGTTCTTCTTCTGTCCGTTTTTCGCGCCGCGGTTTTCAAAGTCAATAACTCACAGTATCTCTGACGGCGCTTCGACAATAAACAAGTTACGTCACAGGTCGTTCACCTTTTACATTTTCGCAACATTATTTGCTAACTGTAGCTGTTGCCGAGCGACTGCTCGATTAATTAATGATTTAAAATGATAAGGCAATCACATAATGTTACATTGCCTTCCATGGGAATCTTGGAAATCAAGGAGATTACCAAGATTCACATGTCGCCGTTAACATTATGGGATTGAGTACTTTACAGATTTACATTGATCAAACACAGTATTCCTGTCATTTGATTATTAGGATTACACAAATATGGTGATCTCTCATTCATAGACAAAGTCAGTTCTTAAGGTAAAGATACACAAAAAAAAATTTAAAGACTAAGACAGTAAATCTACGAAGTTTACAATTATACTCATTACAGTCTTTTTTTTTTTTTTTACAGAGTTCATAACGACCATCTTTGTGGCCTCAAGTTATTGTCCAGAGCTCATAGGCTCTTTGCTCCTGAAAGAAAACACATAGGATTCATCTTTTTATACACACATAGTTCTCACACATGGAATTTCTCACACGTGTCCATTTTCCATTGCTCACTAGTTGTTATAATTTTTACGCTTTCAATGTTTGTGTTTTGACAGGAAAGTTAAAATTTGATTCTTCTCCAGGTGAAGCTTGTGCCTTGAGAAGTTGGATCGCTACTTTGCTCCGAGTAGAAAACTTTTCATCAGCTCTGGCGGGCGAGTCTCACTCGCACGTTACGTACACACGTTACATGTAACAAAAAATATAAATACCCATTAGTCTAAGAACTAAGCTTAAATCTATTTTAGGACTTGGGATTCATAGGAATTTGACTTTGTCACTATTCGCGTGCGGTTTGGCTGTTCGCATTTCATCCACGGGATATAACATTAGCATAGTATGTGATATGTTGTGAACTCATATAAGAGTCTTTTATTTTTGGGAGCGGCTTTCATGGAAAGTCAGTTTCGTCGAACTGCAGCGGGAGTGCTGTGCAAGTACATCACTTTAAATATAACGCGTTTGTTGCGTCGATGGACGTTGACACAGGCTGATTGTTAGAGCTGAATCGCAACTCGAGGCGCTCACCAGCCTCCACGCGGTACTTCAGCTTTTCCGCGCACGGTTCAGTGAACACGTTGCGTCGATGGTGTTGTGGTATTTTGTGGTTTGCTGAGCTGGTGCGGAGGGACGAGGATTACCAGGGACAGAGACTCCATTGAAACCATCCCTGTCTCCACATTTTCCAGCCGATTTTGAAGATTTTAAGGTAGGCTAGCGCTCGCACTTTGCAAAGCAGCTAACACACTTGGTTTCCGATGCACTGCACTTAATCACATCACCGCTTTCGGTTACACAACCGGACTATCATTGTCCGTCGGCCTATCTGCACGTTTAACACTTTTTATCTTCATCGTGTCTGTGGCAGACTTCCACACCATTTTAAGCCTTCACTTATACACTACTATGTACACAATTTTTTTTACAGTTTATAATCAAATAGTTTGTCTCACTTTGAAGCTTGCTAATTGAGAGCTTCGATTATCATGTCCATTTCAATTTCTGTTGCTTTGTTGGTAACTATCTTTAACATTTCGCTTTACATTGTTCCTCATCTTTCTCTAAGCCTAATTATGCTTTTAGTTCACAGTCACAATACATTAGTTTCTCCGATCTGTTAGCAATTATTATTATTTTAATTCATTTCAACCGTTCTTTCTATTTATTAGATTCATTAAAGTTATCACTGTCATTTCAACAAAAATTCTCTTTTTACTAGATGTGAGGATCAATCAGTCACATTTGATCGCCCTCTCACATGAGAACAGAACACCATTCAAGAAAATATTCAAATTCCTTATCGCGATCTCGGTTTCCGTCTCGGATTGACTTTAAAGGAAAAATAAAGACATTTCGAAACTAGCTTTTCCCGATTTCGTTCACGCGTTTCCTTTTGAAAATCGTATGCCAAACCAGTCTTCCACGTCAACTGCATTTCTCAATCTGTGACGTCAAGTCTACGGGACGGGTTTAGGCGGGTTAGGATATTTACACAAATTCAGAAGAAAGACATAGATATAATAGTACATAGAAGAAGAAATCTAGCAAACAACTCCTTGTTCCTTATGACTTAGAAATTAATTTTCCTTTGCGCCGTACGTCTGCGTACGCGCTCCAATTACAAACTAGCTACTTTGTTTTGCCGGCGGTTTCATCGTCATTTTATTCTCGCCTTGACGCCTGCTTGCCAATAATTGTCAAGCGACCCTTGTCCTTGACGAAACTAAATTTCATTTCTCGATCATTGCTCCTTGAACTTAAAAAAAAATTCTTACATACTATGTTTTATATTCACTTCTTTAGCATTTCATATCGCAGAAACCGGCTTGTTAGGCACATCCTTCGCTTTATATTTCATTTTTCTCTCTTAAATATTATCTCCTTAAAACTAAATCTTAAAACTAGAGTTCTTGGAGTTGATCACTTTCTTTGTTAAACAAGAATTTGTTTTTTATTATTTATCAGCTTGTCTGTACTTAAATTATGGCTCAAGATAACATATTTTAAATTCTCTGCTGTATAGCAAGATAGTCTCACTGTCGTGTAATTTATTCTAAGCATTTTTTAACGAAGTCAAATCAGTTGTCACTTAGTCACTAGCGGCTAACCTTCTCTTGTCATTATAAAGCTTTCCTTTTGACTTATTCTGTAGCATCATATTTTTTAAGATCAGAGTGATGGTATAACCCTTTTATTTTTCCATTTGCTGGATCAGAAATCAGATAACAACCTGTATGCGGTATACGAAGGATCTCGTAAGGTCCCTCAAAAAGACTTTGCCATTTTCGACTTTTGTGTAAGAGCAACGATGGTTTAAAGTGTGTTTTTAGCAAGACCTTTTCGCCTACTTTATAAGTTAACACCTTATTAATATGTTTGTCATACGCCTTCTTGCGTAAATTGGCTTGGGTGGTCAACGTTGTTAGAGCTTGTCTTATTCTGGCGTCTAAACTAGCACTTATGTTGTTACACTTAGGAATTGAATTGACCTTGAACATCCTTGGACGGGTAATGTTGGAATTTTAATTAATGTACTAATTTTCTTATAGAAACATAAGGACATAGCATTAATATTTGCACCTGTATCTAGGATTACAGTCGTCAAAATTCCGGCTATAGGAAGTTTTGTCATAGCTTGCACTTGGTCATCTATCGGTTCATCACCGTCAGTCGTCTCTTTCTCTTGTAATAATTCTTGTCTCATGTCAATCCCGTCATTGTATCTCAGTACAAGTACGTCATGGTTAGTCTCTCCGTCGAAGTGGTAGCCCCCATTCTGTCTCACAGCATCACTTAGGGAGCTTTCAGATGCTGAACTTAGTTTTCCTGTTTGTGTGGTTTTGATTGGCCTTCATCATTAGAAAGTTCGACCAATCTGACATTGTGAGAACACTGAGGAACAAAATTACTGTTATGCACAAACCTCGTGTCAAAATGTTTCTGCGTTTGTTCTGGTGTCCAATACATGTTACTGTCTTCCGCGTTTGCGAAAAATACAGGGGGATTGTAATGCCTTCGCGGGGTCTGATGATTTTTATTACTATTATGATTTCCGGAATTGTTACTGTGAAATCCACCTTCACACTGTGGTTTGCCGTTAAACTGTGTGTTTCTGTACATTCCCTGCGCTTGATTTTTACTAGGCGCGGAGTTGTATTGGTATGAGTGGGCGTTATCAGCTGTTTGTTGCTGCCCGTAATCTGAGTGTTGGCTGCGCGAGTACGGTACATTCCATTGCGATCCGCTCTGCTGTTGCCAACCTTTTTGATTGAAACCGTTTCCAAACTTCTGCTTGTACGATTGATTGCCGTACTGGTTACCAGTCGTGTTATACACGGGATTGAATCGGTTGTGTTGATTATGTCTATTCCTTTTGTGCGGATACCCACTGCCTTTATTTCCGTTTTGCCAAGCGTTACTATTTTTTGAACCGTTCCCTGGCTTTTCATAGCCGTTACTGTCGTAATGTTGTGGCCAAGAATTGTGCGGAGTATTCCGCGGTTTGTTAGCTCTCATGTCCTCATAGATCAGGTCTAGGGAATCTAATATCGACAGAAAGGTATCTGGATCATCATCTGGTATGGCTGTCAGCTTTTCACGAATCGAAATGGGTAATTTAGACTTGAGAATCATAATTACATCTTTACTATTGATAGGGTTATCCCAATACCTAATTTTGCCAAGATATTTTTCGAAGTACTTTCTCAGGCTACTATTCCTGGGGTCAAATTGTTCTGCATTATAGACTTCTTTACGAAGGCGCTTCTGAACACCTTCGCTCCAAAATTTGCTGAGGAAACAGTGCTCAAACTCCTCATATGTTCGACACTTATCAACCATTTCTGTTCCCCATATTGCCGATTCGCCACCTATATATCCGGTAACAAATTGGATACGCTGTCTATCAGTCCACGAATTTGGAAAAATGCCGGAGAATCCACGAAGAAAAACAATTGGGTGGATATTTCGTTTTTCCGGGTTAAAGGTTTGAAAAACTCGATGCTTTATCATGCTTTCTTCCTTCATCATTTTTACTAATGAGTCAGATTCTTGGTTTCGTTGACTAACTGGAATATGTGGTGGTGAAGTGTGTTCATTAGATACAACAGGTATTCGGAATTGCCGAAATAATTCATCTTCTTCCTCTGAGGCTAAAGAGTTAGGATAATTCGGTCTCTGTATTCGGGAACTACTACTCACTTGTGCCTTCAGGTTATTTAGCTGTTCCGTTACCTCTTGCTTCCAATTTGGTAATTCTTGCTGAAGGGTACGCCTAATGCTACCGAGTTCAGACATTACGGTATCTCCGGAGCTTCCAGGAGCTGACAAGATACCAAGAGTGGTTGCTTTCACAGTCTCTACTAGGTCTTTGTTAATTTTATCTTCGACAAATTTGTCCTTTCCAGCAATCCAGTTCTCATACTTTTCTCTAAATTCTCTCTCATGACTATCTAGCCTCTCCTTTACTTTCGTTTCCTTTTCCAGAGTCAAGTTTGACATTCCCTCAGTTAATTTTTCTACCTGCGTAGTTACTCTGTCTAATCTGTGATTAACCGTGGTTACGGTGGAATCAAGATTCTTGGTTGCGTTTCGGATGTCAGCTGTCTCGCTTTGCATGGTAGCTAAAGTGTCATTCAGTTCGATAATTATTCCACTTCGCATTTGAGAAACAGCATCCTTAACTTGCTTTGCTACTTCTTTGGCTACGTTTTCTCTAACAGTTTTTATTTCTTCGCTTACTGTAGACAGTTTATCTTCAATCGAGGCTAACATTTGGCGATTTTCGTCTTTCAAATCATTTTTAATGGAATTCACCATTTGGCGATTTTCCTCTTTCAAATCATTTTTAATGGAATTCACCATTTGGCGATTTTCCTCTTTCAATTGGCTATTTCCGTCCTGCATCATTTGACTTATTTGAGTCAGTAGCTGTTTGAATACATCGTCTGTCACTACCCCTGAATTGCTTTCACCTGCCTCCCTTGTAACCGGTATATGGCTACCACTACTAGTGGCAGAAACTATGCTGGCATTGTCTACTTCAGTACAGGTAACATTATGGTGTGAGGCACTAAAGTCCGTAAGATTTACCACTTCACTTTCTACAATTGTTTCGATTGGTGTCTCAGCCCTATTAATTACCGTGCGGGACCGTAAGCGACGCGACACTTCACTCGTTCCATTCTGTTCATTTGAATCTAGTGATGACATTTTATCGTCTGCCATAGCTCACTTATTTATAAACAGTAAGTCAATGAAGTTCGTTTGAGCTACGGCCGTCAGCTGTCGACAGAGATGTAATTTATCGGTTGCGAGTCGGTTGTCACTGCTACGTCCAAGTTCGGAATGTCGGGAGTTGCACGTCACGAGAACAAGAGACTATTCTGGACCGTAAAGAAAGTATGGCTGCACACTGGTCAAAATAAATGAAAACTAAGGCTGGTCACCTCCGTGAACAGGCAGCGGACATTTAAAAACAAATGATATGCAATACACAACAATGGAATTTAAACAGTACTTGAAGAAATTACTAATCTATTAAATGCAATCTACTGAATTCAAAGCAAATTTTACTGCAACTAATAAAGATCGTCACAAATTGATTAATGTCGGCTGAAATTAAGGAAGCTTGGCTACGGCTAACGAAATTTTAACTTACGTTACTGATGACTGCCTTCGGCGTTGCAACTAGATTTTCGCACAAATTCTGTTCCAAAAAAACATCTCTCTTCCGTAATTTTCTTTGAATATCTCGTTTCTTTCGCTCAATGGAAATTTTATTGGATGGCGTTTGATGTCATGTAACAAATAAAAAGCACAAGATTAGCTACAATTATTTATGAATATTTCCACAATGCCTATCTTACATAAATTTTTATTCCTTTAAGTTTTTTTTTTAATTCGGGTCCCTGTTCGGGCGCCAATTATAACGATATGTTTACGTAATGTGTATACATAAACATACAGTTATAAATGTCCCCGTTCGTAGTCTCTAATTATAACAATATGTTACTTTTGTGCTGTAACATATAGCTATAATCAGCGGTGGAAACATATTTGCGAACGCCGACCGTGTGCGGCTGTTTCTTGTTGGATCGTCTGATCAGTCGGAAATTGCATTGCAGAGGAGAGTAAATGCCTATTCAAAATATAATTATTTTGGATAGCTCAACATAAATTTCCTAAGGGACCATAGTTTATCATGCATTTACCAATAGAATATGGCGCGGAGAAAATATTTCGCCGCATGCAACTTCCGTCCGAACTCGACGAAAGAATTCGTGACTGTGAACTCTCTATTTGGCAGAAACATATAGAAAATTAAATAATTTCATGAAGAAGTGAGACATAGATTCTATAGTAAATGAATAGTCCATACACCAGTTCCATTTAACTCTGAATTTATGGCAAGTAATAGACAAACTTACACTGCAATGACGGATTTAACATGGATGCCGTTTTGACTGGCACTTCTCTTAATGAAAACAATTCCTTTGACGTTTTCACATACACGTCGCACAATAAATCTACTGCTAGGCACTTTTAGTATTACACATTTACTTTACACTAGAACAATATTACTTTTAACAATAATAATACGGCGGCAAGACATGCGCGACCGACACAAGTTACAGGAGACAAGAGAAGAATGAGTAACTGTTCATCGAGAATATCTCGTACCTCAAAAAAAAAAAAAAAAATGTGTAAAAAAGTGTTCTTCTTCTGTCCGTTTTTCGCGCCGCGGTTTTCAAAGTCAATAACTCACAGTATCTCTGACGGCGCTTCGACAATAAACAAGTTACGTCACAGGTCGTTCACCTTTTACATTTTCGCAACATTATTTGCTAAATGTAGCTGTTGCCGAGCGACTGCTCAATTAATTAATGATTTAAAATGATAAGGCAATCACATAATGTTACAGGCTCTTGCCGCGCTAACTGGCCTTTTACGGGTACAGCAATGCTACCAGTTCACCACAGCTTCTCGTGAAAACTGAGCAACCACGTATCGCTTGAGGGTGGCTCATTAACGAGTTCAGTGGTGAATTTATTTTTAACGCTGTTACATTAATGAGAACTGAGAATGAAACTCAACGTCTCTTAATATCTTTATGATTAAAAGGACTGGGGGCAGCTAAGTAAGAAATATGATATTTATTATGTTTTTTGCAGCCTTATGATGACTGCTACTTTAGGACAAAATTTAAATTGACAAATTTATATTTCGTTGCATCTTTATTTAAAGGTTAACGACAAAAACGAAGAATGTCAATGAATATTACTTATTTTGCTTTTCGCTATAGGCTCAATGTCTGTTACTACTTTTGGTATCTCTTAAGTTGAAGTCTCCGAGGGAGCTTCTGTGGGTGAATATCCTTCTCGAAATTGAGTAAAAAAGCAGCATGTACATATAAGTCTAAACATCGACATAATAGCAGCTACAAACTTGTAAAGTCGCAAAAATTTACTTTGAGTAAACAGAAATCTATAAGACTAATATTGCTATGAAAGTAATCACGCAAATGTCCCGCTGTAGGTATATAACTTGGAGCTCTAGCAGAGTTTCCACACTGTCAACATAACCCGAAAATCAGTGAAACAGCGCAATCCTTCGCAACCTGAACAGTAGTACGGTAAATTGATCTAACTATAGATTTATTCGCTGAGTGTTCCTTCTGAAAACAAAAATGTATTTCCATAGTGAGAATGTTGTGAATATTATTGAGACGTTTGTTTCTCTGCTCGTGTACGATGCATTTTTCCTTCATTCATATTACTTAAAAGTGGATTATATTTCTGCGTTTCAGCTTCTCGTTGTTTGTCTTCTAAGTGTCAGTAATCTTTTGGATGGAAATCTATTGTAATGTTGATGTAAATTCAATATTTTCGTCATGTTAAAAGTTCTGAAGCACATTAATAGAAATACTTAGCATATCAAGACACCATGGCGTACAATAAACATATAGACTAGGCAGCCTGCACTGATACGTAGATGTTGAAGCACTTTGGAGTTCCTAAACCGGCCATCAAGCTACTTTTTATCCCTTTAAAAACAGCTAGTCTCCATTTTAAGGGGAGACTTCAACCTAAAACTATAGTTTTATCAAAGAATTTAATGGCTATTTCAAATCGCTAGTGTGTTTGTTGTTAGATGGTTCAAATGGCTCTGAGCACTATGGGACTTAACTTCTGAGGTCATCAGTCCCCTAGAACTTAGAACTACTTAAACCTAACTGACCTAAGGACATCGCAAACATCCATGCCCGAGGGAGGATTCGAACCTGCGACCGTAGCGGTCGCGCGGTTCCAGACTGTAGCGCCTAGAACCGCTCGGCCACACCGGCCGGCTGTTGTTAGATCCCAAAGCGCCTTGGCTGTATTCGAAGTACATCAAGAAATGTTCGAAGTACTGACTGCGTAAGAGGCTGTGACACACCAAAAGATTCCAAAGATAAACTTTTCTGTCACCATCAGACACAACCATCTATACTGCCACCTTGGCATAAGTTCAAACTGGGAAAAACAAGTTCCAAGATCACTAGGAAAACTGAAGCAAAAGAATTTGCACCCTGTCGTTAGAGATCAATTACTTTGCCTGTTGACTGTATAAATATAAATTGGTGGAATACACTGAAGGCATGTTCAGTACAACCAACAATCTTCAAGGAAATAGGCAGTGGCTTACAATAAGATAACTATACCACTGCACCTCCTCAAAAAGTCTGTGAGTAAATTTTTATTCAAAAAATTCAAGAAAGAAGCTACCCTGATCTTGAAACTACAAGAATAAGCCTAATATAAGCAGGAAGGTAAAACTTATGGTGCTCGTAAATTCTACGTGTCGTGTAGCAACGTTCATTTTTTGATAAAATGTTGAAATCCATTTTACCGTAGGTTTGTTTTTATCAAAAATACTAAACAATCACAATGAAATTTTTCCAGGAAGTATTCTTGATGAGTCCACATATTTCTGTGTGCCAATATAATCGAAAATTTATTTCTTTTATTCTATCATCACATTTATGCATCGATAATTAAAGAAAATTGAAGGCTGAAATTAGAAATAAACACAGAAAACAAATTATTATTATTTCTCATAAAATGAATGCACAGTACCATTGAAATTGTGTTTTGTAAGTATACTACAAAATCTGGCATGTAAAAATTGTGTTTGTGAGTACCACAAGTTGGTTTTCAAGAATACCATTGAAATCACATTAAAAATTCAAACATCGATAACCAATGAAGCTATGAACTTCAAAACTTGGGTATTGCTACACCTTTACATAATAAATACGATCTTAAGATTTGGTTTATATCAGCAAAGTATGAGAAAAGTTAAATTTTTGGGTGGAGTCTTATCTTAAGCATTGCGCGGTATAAACTGTATGTTCATACCTAAGGCTACACTGAACCTAATTACGGTCATTCCTCTGCAGACAGATTTCAGTTTGCACTTCTCCGCTACCAGTCAGTCGTGATGCGCTGCGTAACGGCGGCCGAATGTTCCATTTTACCGCAAGCGCTCACAACCCAGGCGACGAACGGGCGTGTCGGTTTTTCTCGCCTAGTCGCATCCTCAACAGGCCTGCTGTAGTCATGTGTTACTACAGTTTTAACATATGTGGAAAGATTGGAAAACTGCGACTAGTCACTTTTTACGATAATTTATTTTGTATTTAACAGTTACATGCTGGTTTGCTCGTCTTCTGACGGAGAGAGAATGTGTTGATGTAGCTGCTTTTCATTTGCCTGGGTTTCCGCTGCAAAAATTTTTTGTTTGGTGTCTGTCCGGACAGATGTTGATTCTAAGAGCCTGTCATGGGGAATGCACCGATTATTTCCTAGTAAAGGCTTAGTCTTTGAGATAGTCTTGTCCGTCTTCATTAGAGAATATTCCACAAATTTCAAAAGACATTTAGCCCACTCTGTCTCGTTTCCAGGAAACACCACGAGAAGATACTTTTAACCCCCGCCCGCCCCCATTAAATTTATTTACAATATTTACAAGTTTCCCCATGATTACATTAAACTGATTTCCAATATTCACCTGTTTCTCAATGATTCTGACGTTTCAGTCATCATTGTAACAGTGCATAGGCCACACTAGTCAGAAATGATTTTAAGATCCCATCAGTTCGAGGTTTTTTTAAAGCTTATTCAACCGTTTCATCAGTCTTCATCGCTGACTTTTTACCTCTTTTCCCATAAGAGTTCAAAATCAGTCTGTCAAACAAGTGTCCATGGTACTCTACATCTTCTCGAAGTCTTTTCACTCATGAGCAAACATTCGGATGAACTTTTGATATTAACATATTTATTCTTCGGTTCCATCCTTTAGAGACATTATTAATGCCGTGGCACCTTCGACTGCAATTCCACATCTGTCTTGGCATGTGTTCGTTATCGAACCAATAGTTCGCTAAATAGTCATAAAGTACTGAAGCTTTTGGTTCTCGGGCGTGCTCTCCTAACTACAGCTTTGAGTACACAGCCGACCATCAGACAACATTTCCAAGGGAAGATGTGCCAGAGCAGAACACATTCTTACGTGACAGCGTATTTCCTCGTTTTCCTTATAGACTGGAAAGAAATCGCAACAGTGAACTTTCTTCCACAAACACTGATTAAAAAGATAATAGCAAATAGTAACATCTGTTCCAGGAAACAAACTATTACCAGCTTGGACGATGGCAGTTTCGAAAGCCATCATCAACGATACAGGGTTCCGTCCAGGGATATTGTTTTAATAGCTCTAAAAACAATGTTCATGTGTTTCTCACTTTTTATTCGGCCACAAAGCGTAAACAAAAAGAATGGTTTTTGTTTCCTCCCAAGAACTATAAAGGTTGGCGTGGAGCACAAACAACCATGCAAACTGCTTGCTCAAACTCTTGAACGTTCCACCCACAAAAAATGATTCGCTGTTTGAGAAAGTAGTCAGAAAATGGAACACAAATATTAAGAGTGGTATAAGACTGGGTTGCAAAAAGAAGAACCTTAAAGTAAATTGCATTGCTTTTGTAGATGATATGGCCCTGTTTGCTGAAACAATGGAAGAAGCACCGGAGCAAATCCTTGAACTAAAGAAACAAGCAGCTAAAATAGGTCTTCACATATCCTTTGAAAAAACTAAGATATTGACAAACATCAAGCACGCATGTAAATACCTCAAAGTTCAAGAACAAAAGACTGAAATAGTAAAAGAATTCAAATATCTCGGAGAATGGATTAGTTGGAATCCAGAAAAAATAAACTTGAAATGGCCTTCCAACTAACAAAAAATTCATGAAACAAAAAATCCCTTTCATGGAGGTCCAAAATTACACATTACAAGACAGTGATTAAGCCAGAAGCACTGTATGCAGCAGAAACACTAATCATGAATTTCAAAGGCCAAATGGAGAAACTTGAGCTAAAGGAACGAAAAATTTTATGAAAAATCGTAGGACCAAAATTTCAAGACAATAAGATTATATACATCAAAAATGAAACTCTCTACAAGAAAATAGAAAAACTTTCAGATACTATGCGAAAAAAGGATGATACATTTTTTGGTCATCTTCTCAGAATGAATTCTAACAGGTCAACCAACCAAATCTTTGACTTTTTACGTAACCTCAAAAAGAAAACCAACTGGTTTAAAGAAACTGAGAAAGACCTAGTTGAATTAAGGCTTTCAGAAAATTCACTTATCGATCGAACAGCTAAGTTAATTACTAAACATGAAAACATAGCCGGCCGCTGTGGCCTAGCGGTTCTAGGAGCTTCAGTCAGGAACCGCGCGATTGCTACGGTCGCAGGTTCGAATCCTGCCTCGGGCATGGAAGTGTGTAATGTCCTTAGTTAGGTTTAAGTAGTTATAAGTTCTAGGGGACTAATGACCTCCGATTTTAAGTCCCATAGTGCTCAGAGCCATTTTTTTTGAAAACATAAGGTTCCATAACAAATCTACACCAAAGTCCAAACCCTTCATGTAGGAAGAAGAGAGGAAAAGTCAGAAAGAATGAAGAAATACTGGGCCCTAAGAAAAGAACAACGCACAAAGGAATGATTGATCCCATAGTGCTCGGAGCCATGTTTTTGAAAACATAAGGTTCCATGACAAATCTACACCAAAGTCCAAACCCTTCATCTAGGAAGAAGAGAGCAAAAGTCAGAAAGAATGAAGAAATACTGGGCCCTAAGAAAAGAACAACGCACAAAGGAATGATTGATCCAGCGTACTCCAAAGGGCGAAACGAAAGAAGAAGAAGGAGAAGAAGAAATATTCTTTTTCCTTTTCGCTGGCAACACCAGTATTCTGTCATTCGGTCCCCTGGTAATAACTGCAAGTAAAAAATTGCTACCGTCATTCTTCAGTAAATTATATTATTGAAAGAATATTAATCCAGAATCGGTGCGATCTTTTGTAGTTCCCATAAATTTTCGCCTAATGAGATGTAATTAGTGCTTCGCGCTTCTGTGATGGTAATGATGTTACTAAGTGATGAAAGTCTAGCGTCTGCTACTTTTACCCGCTTCTTTGCACTGACAAAGTGTTTTCACACTTCATATGCTGCTTCAGCGGGAATGCAAACATGGCTACCTTCCGCTAAAACTTTGTAATTTTTTGTGGATAATCTTCCTTTGAATTCAATGTTCTAATGTTTTCACAGCGCCAGTAAGTCACTTCTTGTTTGTTATTATAGCCCACTATATGACAACGACCGCTGTAAATTAATAAAGGCTTCCCTTTGGTGATATTGGTGAACTCCATTATCTCAGCCCTAAAACACGGAAGACCACTTGCCAGTCAAGCCACGCACACCACGAACTTGTGCAGGGACAGGGAACTTAGTGCAGGAAATGGGCCTTGGCCGTCCCCAGAATACGTCGCAGGTAGCGGCGACAGGCCCCTGTATCCTACTTCTGGAATACCCCGTCCACTACCTACAGTGTCCTCGACTCCATGCAGGTGTCAACACCTTCCCTTTCCGTACAACAGTCACTACGTGCAACTGTCACGAACTCCTGCTGCAGTGAGCGAGCTGGCGCTATCTGCGGGCCGGTGGACGGCGCGTGCTTCAGTATCGAAACATACGGTGAAATTAAGTGCGGTGAGTTATTTTGATGGTATTGTTTGCGCGATCGAATAAAAAATGCGCCGCTGTAGTTCAAGTATTCATACTGCTTTGTCACCCTCAAAATGTTTAAGTAAACATAATGAGATTTTCACTCTGCAGCGGAGTGTGCGCTGATATGAAACTTCCTGGCAGATTAAAACTGTGTGCCCGACCGAGACTCGAACACGGGACCTTTGCCTTTCGCGGGCAAGTGCTCTCGTAGGAGAGCTTCTGTAAAGTTTGGAAGGTAGGAGACGAGGTACTGGCAGAAGTAAAACTGTAAGTACCGGCCGTGAGTCGTGCTTCGGTAGCTCAGTTGGTAGAGTACTTGCCCGCGAAAGGCAAAGGTCCCGAGTTCGAGTCTCGGTCGGGCACACAGTTTTAATCTGCCAGGAAGTTTCATATGAGCGCACACTCCGCTGCAGAGTGAAAATCTCATTCTGGAAACATCCCCCAGGCTGTGGCTAAGCCATGTCTCCGCAATATCCTTTCTTTCAGGAGTGCTAGTTCTGCATGGTTCGCAGGAGAGCTTCTGTAAAGTTTGGAAGGTAGGAGACGAGGCACTGGCAGAAGTAAAGCTGTGAGTACCGGGCGTGAGTCGTGCTTCGGTAGCTCAGTTGGTAGAGCACTTGCCCGCGAAAGGCAAAGGTCCCGAGTTCGAGTCTCGGTCGGGCACACAGTTTTAATCTGCCAGGAAGTTTCATATCAGCGCACACTCCGCTGCAGAGTGAAAATCTCATTCTGGAAACATCCCCCAGGCTGTGGCTAAGCCATGTCTTCGCAATATCCTTTCTTTCAGGAGTGCTAGTTCTGCATGGTTCGCAGGAGAGCTTCTGTAAAGTTTGGAAGGTAGGAGACGAGGTACTGGCAGAAGTAAAGCTGTGAGTACCGGGCGTGAGTCGTGCTTCGGTAGCTCAGTTGGTAGAGCACTTGCCCGCGAAAGGCAAAGGTCCCGAGTTCGAGTCTCGGTCGGGCACACAGTTTTAATCTACCAGGAAGTTTCATTTAAGTAAACATTATTTCATACACTGCATAAAATTTTCTAACAAATTCTTTAAATAAATAAATAAACTATAGTCCAAACACTGCCTTGTATCCCATAAATTGTTTAAATAAACAATATTCCACACATTACCTTGTTTACCAGAAATTGTTTAAACAATATTCCCTACACTACAATTGATTCCCCACCATAAAGCCAATCAACTATTTTTGTTCCCGCCAATTTGCAAGTGGGGAAGCATATGGAATGGGCTGGGGGGGGGGACTCCCGGAGGGGGAGGGTTTAATTAATTCATCAATATAATTAATTAGTCAATTAATTTGTTATCAAAAGTGTGTTTGTATCAGCGAGGGGTGTTCCCAGAGGGGTGAGGGGAGGAGGAGGAGGGGGATGGGTGGTGTTTTTTTTGGAAGGATCGATTATTCCAAGGGGATTATAATCCAATAGGTGGTGGCTACACAGATATGCTGAAACATGTTTGGCTCACATGAAAAAACGGTGTCATGTATCATAGATGGAGATCACATTCAATAATTGTAACTGGAAACATGAGAAATGTAAGAGCAGCACGTCTTATAACGCTGAAGAGGTACTAATGTGTACTGTAAAGACTTATAGGAGAAAATAATGTGAAAATTATGGGGAAATTTTTTGTCACCACTAAAATTAAACCCTGCTTGCGCCCTTGTCGCTTACAGTCTGGAGTCAGTCAATTCGTACAAATAGCTGATGACGACGCTGTGTGGAGATATGAGATGTAGTGATCACATCGGTTCAGCTGCAATTTAAATAAATGAAAGGATTTTAATTACAGGTAGTTTAGTATAAAACTGCTGGTGATTACTAAGGAAATAACTTACGAAGCACCTACTTGGTCCGGACTGAAATACTGTTTAAATAGCCGGGATAGACACTACGGCGGAAAAACAGTAAATGGCAAGGTTATATAAAGGAAGCTGGTGCAAGTAGTTCCAGCTTTACAGTTGATGGATGAATGAAACAGAAATGTTGCAGAATTCTAATTCGCAGGCTCTTGTTTAAAAACGATCCATATCTTACAAAAGCCTTATTATAGATCCCAAGGAGCAGTATTTAGAATAGAATTTATAAATTTTTACGGCCCACTACATATGGCTCCTGTAGAAACGGCAAAGACAAAATTGGGCTAACAAAAGCAACTGCGCAAAACAGACATTCGAGCCACGCTTCATTCGTGATTAGCAAAATCACCATCTTTGTCACCGTCATCCATCGTCATCATCAGCGGTTTATCGTCCTCCGCTGGAGATAAGTCGCTTACCGATTTCCACACATTACAAAATTCACCTTCTCGCTTCCACGATAGCCCTACACGTTCTTTAAGTCGTCAGTCAATCTTTCGTTAGGTAGTTCTGTCACTTCTTACCACGAGAAATCCAATCTAGATCTTTCGTAATTTATCACCCATCATTTTAGATACAGCAAGCGCTACAATCGCCATTTAAGTTTCGTAAAACTCACAATCATAGCCTGAACTCCAGCGTTTTTTCTTCTTACCCATTTGTTTTGTTTCTCTGTTCCCTCCTGCTCAGCGCAACAGGTACCTAATTGTGGTGTCACCGCCAGACACCACACTTGCTAGGTGGTAGCTTAAATCGGCCGCGGTCCATTAGTACATGTCGGAGCCGCGTGTCGCCACTGTCAGGATCGCAGACCGAGCGCCACCACAAGGCAGGTCTCGAGAGACTTACTAGCACTCGCCCCAGTTGTACGGACGACATTGCTAGCGACTACACGTACGAAGCCTTTCTCTCAATTGCCGAGAGACAGTTAGAATGGCCTTCAGCTAAGTCCATGGCTACGACCTAGCAAGGCGCCATTAACCATATCTGGAGAGAGTCTCACTTGTATTATCAAGAGATATGTACCACAAGGAAATTAAAGTTAAGTAAACCTAAGCTCCGTTCTTTTCTTTATAGCATTCATAAGTATCCTGTTTCAGACCTCACGCAAGACGGCGTGAGTTGACGCGTGCCCTTTCGGCTACTACTTCAGTGTGGCGTAGCTAGCTTGTTATGCCACAACACTTATCGTTGTACCTTGCACAGCCGGTAAGTTTTTAATTGTTGGCGTATATACAGGAGGAAATGAACCGCTCTCAGAATACTGATGAAGATGTAGATGATTTGATCCACACCTCTCGTCACTAACATAGCCAGCTCTGCACTCCCTCCGATGGCTCTGCATACTGGTATGCCGGATGCTAGTTTTTTGCTGAAATTACGGAATTATAACTTTCAAAACTGCATGATGTCGACTGTTGAATATTAACTCCACTGCTGGTTCAATCAATTCTCTAGACTGGCGCTCTCACTCGCGAAACTTGTTACTGACACGTTCCCCACCAGCGCTCATTAGTCTTGCGCCACACACAAAATAAAACAACATGACTCAGGGCGCTCTAGCAATGGGCAATCCGCCATTGGCTGTCCAAGTCGAACGCAGGTTCTTTATTTTCTTTTCTGATGTCCTTTCGCAGTTTTGCCGGAAGCTACTTTCGCTTCTAGTAAGTGATTAGCCAGTCGCTGATTGGCCGGTAACTCTGCGGTGGGCGGGGATCGTGAGGTCTAAGAAGCTGGTCGCTGGCGAGCAGGTTTGTGTCGTGCAAAGTGAGGGAAATAAAATGTGCGATTGCGCGACTTAAGAGGCGGCGCCGTCTTGGGCCGCGAAAACACGTGTATTGGAAGGAACGCAGTCTCTCCGTAACAAAAAAAAATAAAAAAATAAATAAATTGGTAACAACAATCTATCTCTGGTCACTACATGATTAACGTATGTTCGATGGCCGACGCACTTTGGAGCTATAGACTAGTCTCCTTGTGTCAGTCAGCTATTTTCGGTTTACTTTCACAATATTCATGAAGTAAAAACGAATGATAACAACTTCACGAAGGAATTTTTTTTCTGAAACCAAAATATAGTGTTTTAGGACTCCTCACGTATAGGTGTGGGTTGAGACTCTTTCAGGAAGACCGAATCATTTGCCACCTTGTTACTCAGATAACTGCAATGTCTGCCGCTGGAATGTTTTCCTCATTACAGAAGTGCTAGAAGTTAAACGAAACAAAGACGGTCAACACCTCCCTCCATCAACGACTGTTCCCTGCTTTGACAACGATGAATCGAATAGGAAAGCTGCAGGTTTGTTCACATTGGCTCGTTTGACTGTTGGGAACATAATAGCCACAGGGACAATATGGCAGCCATGAAAGCTTACAGTGCATAAGCAGAAGAAAATCATGATATATATGTGGTTGTAGCGCCAGTACGACTTTGAGGAGGATAGAAGGAAAGCAGTACAGAGACAAGACACAGCAGTACCTTCTTGGCAGGTCTGAAATGGGCAAATATTGAGAGATAATAGTAAGTTTGTAAAAAAGCTTTGGAGGAGACAGTAAATTTGTAGCGCAGATGGCAGAATTCCAGTGTAACACTCAGCTTACGAAATGTTGTAGAAGAAAAATCTGAAAAATCTGAGAAAGCTCAGTATAGTGTGGGCGTTTGTATCTTCCTCTAAAAATACTAACACTATGAACGAAGAAACTTACCTCATAAATTTAAATGACTCTTAAAATGTATGCCAGAAACAAACGGCCATAAGACCGACGTTCAGCGTCTACTAGTATATTGAATACGAAACACAATATATGTACCTCAATCCCCAAAAAAATTTGTAGGTAAAATTTGAGGGTAGAACAAGAAATAGGAAGGGACAATAGCTCATTGTTCTGCCTAACTGAATTGGAAAACTAACTGAAATATTCGTAAATCTTATACTCAGAAAGCGGTACAAAACAAGAAGATAATAAGCATTTCTGCTTCAATAAGGCAGCATTTCGTTTGCTCCTGCCAAAGGCATTACTGTCAAACCAGTTGATGTTGCTAGATTGTGGTTACCTTTGGTTATTTCTTTATTTTTTAATCATTATTTCTCAGTTATATATGTGTAATAAGTACAGAACTATAATAAAAATCATAAAAATTGTTCATTCTCATGTAGATGAATGTGGAAGATTTTATGTAAAGGTCATCACTGTAGGAGATATTCGACATCAGACTCAGTGCATTATCAGTCGCTTACTCCCAGTGTTCAGCGGTATCCTTGCTTCACGTTTGTCCTGGTGTTTTGAAATGCAAAATAGCTGTCGATTTTACGAGACTAACGGGTGAGTTGAAACTTGCCTATGAATAACAATCACTAACTGAATAGTAGCTATCCGTACCAGCAAGAATCCTAAGCAATTGCATATTAATTAGACATATGCTATCAGTGCTGCAGATCCAGACTTTGTAATCGAGAAGGTACTGAACGATTTATGTTAAAAGTTACATTCTTTATACGCCAACGAACTAAAAGCACAGTTAATAATATAAATAACGGTTTGCCTGGACAATGACCGTTTTGAAGAATCAGTTCTTCGAAAATATTCATTCTAAATCAGAAACATTTTTCACTCTAGGAGCTCTTTGGTGCCTGAAGGCATTTACAAAGAAACAATGGTGGAAATGCATCAGGGAAATGAGCGAAGCATGTTCATTACGAATCAGTAAGAGAGACATTTGCTACTGTCCGTTATGGATCAGTCACTATCACGGGGAATCTACAACAATGGCTTTTGCAGAGGCGAATAATCTGAAAGAAACAAATGCAGGAAGTAGTAGATGGCTTGATGTCTAAGGGGTGTCTGCTGCTCTGTCATTTTCAGAAAGTGATCGGCCAAAGTATGAACACTAGTTACACCAAAGCACTTTGGAGAAAGAAATTTTTCATCGCACAAAATATTTCAAGACGAATATCTTCCACGATCAGCCTGTAAGAATTTCTGTTAAGAGTTAAGCATTCATGTTACACAGAAGCAAATAAGGAAGATTAGTTTTTACGCTCCAGCTCACACACGAAGAATGAGGTAGGAGCAGCGTCCTCTTCAACGGAAACATTTGCCTTAATCAACTTAAGGAAGACACACAAAACATAAATCTTGTGAACGGAAGAGTAAATCATACGCAGGTCCATCCGAATTGCGCATCCAGTGTCTTAACACTGCGCAATTTCGCTCGACAGCGCCAAAAATCTTTCTGCAAGCCTACTGTGGACGCAGCTAGACGGTAGCATCATTGTGTTCACGCCAGAGAAAAAGAGAGACGGAGGTAGCAACAATGAACGCGCAGGTAGTTTTCCAAGTGGAGATCCGTCGCACACTAAACTTTTGTGTCATCTAGAAAATTTGTGTGATAATACGCTCGCTGAAAATCATATTGGCAGCATTTAGTCACGCTATAACGTCTGCTTGGACTTTTTTTAATGAAAATCTTATGTCCCATTTGCAACTATTCCTTGTCTCTTGGTTAAAACAATAACATTTAAGACTGAGCCTTATAGATAGATTAGTTTTCGGTGACCTTCACTGCTGACTTTGAAGATCACTAAGCGGTGTCTTAGTTTCCCGGAACTGATAGTTCCTAGTAACACAAAACTATTTTGTCTAATGGCTGATGAGGCACTTCCCTAGTGCAACACACACAGTGAGCTGCCGCATAGACTGTTAAAAATTATAAATTTTAATTGAAGAAAGATCAGTTATCCTGCACAACAACAGAAAAACATGAAAACTCATGACTAACAACTTACGAAAATAGAAGTACTATGCATCTTCATATGAATAAAACGGACATACTCGATTAAAATGTAAAGCTATCGTGCGTAATATAATACTATTTCATCAGTAGTAATATATAGTCTGGAAGTATAATTATATTCATGATATCTTTCGAAAAAGAGGAAAATAAAAACCAAGACAGAAAGTCATCAGAAATTGACCCTCAAAACTTTTTTTCCTGCTACTTCTCAATATAAACCCATAAAAATATGTATCATTATTAAAAGTGCTTTTAACCTTGGTAAGTGTAATTAGGATATTTGAAATCACCCGAAATTACTGAATTACATTAGATGAGTCGACTTATACACAGAGCACAATAAACGAAATACAATATTTCTAATGATCTCAGTGACATATACATAACTTGTGCACATTAATTTTAAAGGAAGTTAACTGAGATAGTCATTATGCGATGCTATTCGATTTCCTGATACTTTAGTGTTACACTATGCGATACTTGTATTTTCGAGGCATATCATACATATCTCCACAAACTCACATGAAAGATCAAACTGTGTAATTGCTGTGATACTAATATGTCAGTCTCCAGGTTAATAATGGGGCCAATTAATAGCAGATCCATTACTAAAACCAAGAATAAGCTTCTGTGGGTCGAGACGAGCAGCAGAACAATTTTTTATGCTACCTGCAATTTTTGTAGGTGAATAAGATGCTCTCGGAACAATAAAAAATTCCTGTCACTTTCACAGACAACAAATTTTATTGGCTCTGAGCACTATGGGACTTAACAGCTGTGGTCATCAGTCCCCTAGAACTTAGAACTACCTAAACCTAACTAACCTAAGGACATCACACACATCCATGCCCGAGGCAGGATTCGAACCTGCGACCGTAGCAGTCGCGCGGTTCCGGACTGCGCGCCTAGAACCGCGAGACCACCGCGGCCGGCAACAAATTTTATTCCAAGAACACAAACGGGTATACGCTGGTCGCATTTAGTTACATATTTAAATTTGTTGTTTACATTATGGCTTACGTATTTACTTTCAGCTTTGCGCCAAGAGCCTGCTTCTAAATTTAATGTCTTTAATAGCAAGCCATCGTAACTGATCGCCAAGGAACTTTCCCGAGACTTCTCACGATTGCATTGCAAGGCAACAACAGCGACTAGTCTGAATTGGAATGTGGCTGCACGTAACCTCCTGAAGAAGCAAGTTCTCGCTTCGTCCAGGACTAGGTTACGAAACCACGCCAATTATTACATAAATGTTCTGAACTTTAAAACATGATCGACAATATACGATCCATACCTTGCTGTGACTAATAACGTACTAAACGATACCGTCTTCAGTGCATTCTGCAATTTGTACTTTAGTTCAATGTACTTGACGAGGTTCAAACTTTACGATAGTTGTCGACAGTCTCACTGGTAGAATTTTATTTTGGTGAGACGATAATGAAATATCTCCTGCAGATTAATAAAAATACAAATTTCTTTAAGTATCGTGAATGCTCTTTTCGTGGCTCCTTACTAGGCATTCTCTTTTTTAGTTCTAACAGGGTATATCGTAGTCGAAATCCAATTAAAATTCGCCTTTTCTCATGCTTTTGATTGGCGGACATGTTGTTTGCATTGTAATTTACTTCTTGATTCGTTATTAATTTGTAAATTTTGTTTTAGGTATGTTGTGACTCTTTTTAACGAAGGTTTCATTTATGTGTTGCTAACGTGAGGGAAATATCACCAATGAGCATGAGAACTGCGTAGAGTAGACGCTTCCCAGATATCTAGCCTTCACCAAGATTGCGAAAGGATTTCGCTACATGCAAGTTTCGTCCCGAGGGAATGTGTTCGAAACGTTATCAACGGGGAACTAGCATCAGCGTAAACTGTACTTGGTTCAATATCACCTTACCAATTCTCTTCAGATGTGTTACGAACAATGTACGCAGAAGAAATTTCGTTTTTTTTTTTTTTTTAATTGTCTGTCTTTCGGCTGATTCGGTGTTGTCATTCATCTTTCACTATCATGAACACGGTTTTTCTTGTCTACGTAATTATTACATGCAGTAACCTCCACAAACTGTTTCGCATATTCTAGTCAAGTTCTGCAACCATTTATCCCACCTATTGGTCCCGCCAATGCCACATTAACTGCTCCTCATTCACTGGACCATAATAACTGCGGGCACCGCAACTGTTATGAACAAATTATTTGGTATTTTTTCTGGTACCAGTCGTATTGCTTATTCATTATTTAATTTAACACATTGCTACGCCTTTCGAGCCTGTTTTACTCAATACGACGTGATTTTTCTTGCATTCCTATGAAAACAAAAGTAGTGATATAACCGAAATTTATCCATCGAATGAAAACAACACATCTGCTACTACCAGTCATTGTTTTTTATTTCCACATTAAACCTGCAATACCAAGTGGATTTGCGTGAACTGATATGTGCGGGTCATGTTACTTACGACTTTGGAGTAATCTGTGGCACTGTCTTCAGTGCGTGTCGGAATAAATCACATACACTATCACATCAAGCAAGGTCCGTCAGTGTCGCGGGGTCTTTTGAACTTCAGCCGCAATAGCGGTCCGACGGCGGCCATTTCGGAGTACGCAGGGTTGGAATATTAGAGTGTGCTTTTCTTTTCGAACTGAAATTGGTTTTGTTATGGCTTTACTGCTCGCCACATGCTGGTGCGTGTGCTGAGAGACGGCTTTCCGGCCGATATGAAATATTTATCATCAGCTTTTTCGAAAAATATTAGTTGAAAAAATTTATTTTTACTCATTTTACAATCATCTGTATTCGGTAAAAAACTGAATTTCATTTCATACATAGCGCGCTGCATCAAATTGAATAAAACATAGTAAGTCCGCCCGAACATGCCACGAAAACCCAACGGTACCGACCGGCAGTCGTGTCATCCTTAACCCAACGGCGTCACTGGATGCGGATATGGAGGGCCGTGTGGTCAGCACACCGCTTTCCCTGCCGTATGTCAGTTTCCGAGACCGGAGCCGCTACTTCTCAATCAAGTAGCTCTCCGTTTGCTTCACAAGGACAGTGCACCCTGCTTACCAACAGCGCTGGGCAGACCAGACTGTCACCCATCCAAGTGCAGCACAGCCCGACAGCGCTTAACTTCCGTGATCTCACGGGAACTAATGTTACCACTGCGTCACGGCGGTAATACATTGCACTATATCTTAAAGAGCTCAAAGAGGTAAAACGCATTGCGTAAACTTGGTACAATCGTTGCCTTTAGCTCATATATTGCATTGAACGTAGATAACATATCGAAATTTTATTTAAAATTGAGTTATTGGCTTTTACATCCGAAAGACGGTCGAGCGTGTCGCACCCAATCACATCCTTAATCATCGCGTACCATCTGGTCATAACAATCGTCATATCTCATTAACGATTGAGATAATGAAACGAGGTATTCTGCAGCTGGTAGCACGTAATAAGGCGCATATGCTGTATGATAAATAATACTTCTTTATTCAACGACATTTGAAAGTAACTCGTCCGCAGCTCTGGGCGCTTTCAGACATGGTTAGCAATGTACGGAAATCCAAACGGCAGGCGTATACACTTCCCATATCAACTGGGAAACGGCGTAGCAGGACATGTATATACGCACATAGCAACGAAAGGATTAACGTGTGATATCCGTTCGCAGATTGTGAGAACTTTAGCAGTCGTTGGGTGTCACACAGCTAATTGAGGTGAAACGCTACGTTTGGCAGGTTGGCTCAAAATCTGCAGTGAACCAAAATACGCTTAAATTAATTTCTCAGGAGCTAGAAGTGCTGATGAGAAACTAAATACAAATTGATTAAATTCGAATGGTTGTGGTTCACGGTCACGTACAACCATTATCAAGTGGAGTACTAAAAGAGTCTGTGCTTCACCACATGTCAAACTTCAGAAATGAAAACAGTGCACACGAAAAGTGGTTTACTGAGATTTATGTTAAGATTGTTAAGAGTCTCAGATACGACGATGTCATACATGCATAAGAGAAGATTTTTAAAGTATAACACGAGCTGACTCAATCCATTCCAGTATGCCACTTACACTAGCGAAAATAAATATTGTCTGCAGTCACTGACGTCTACGACATGTCTGAAATAAATATTATTTAATAGTGCTATTAGCGCTTGTCCGTGACTACCTAATTACCTAATAGCTTTAACAGCCAATTTTCTGGAAGTTATGGAGCATTCGGATTTGGTAATTAAGCATGCACATGCTAAGGATGCTTGATACAGGACCTATGTTTTTATTGTACTCTGAGGCCACCGTACGCATGTGATTTCAGTTTTATGTAATAAAGAAGCTGCAACAAAAAATACCTATTGTTACCAATTGCTTAGCTACCCAAATTCACAAACTTTGATTGAAAATGGAGCGGTATATTACAGTTTTCGCTAGTTGCTAGAATGCTCAGAAAAAATATCTTCCAGTTCTACAGCAGAGTTCGCCAAAGTGTTACAAATGGAGCAATGTGCAACTATCTATTAGATATGTGTTGGAACAAAAAGTTCTACTATGTTGCACATTTACCTAACGCGCCGCTATTTCGACTGTTACAGTCACAGTAAAGCCTAAGCAAAAATCTTCGCACTTTGAGAAAGTTACGTATTTGGTATAGAATGTAAATTATAAAATAGTTAATTTTTGATTAATTCAGAAAACTTAATTTTCCTATGCGCACAATGAAAATGTCACATTATGAGCAAAAAATGCTAGAAATGTGTACCAATTTTTTTTAACTATACCTGGGTCCCGAAACACATTTCCCTACATCTGTGAACATTAATTTTGTACTTTTGCCTGTCGTCTTAATTTTTGACGTCATTCACTAGGAGCACACCCCGGATTTCCGAAGATAAAAATTCCTGCCAATACAATGCTATGCTCTGTGTGTACACTTTCATGAAATTTTTCCTCATTTCACGACTACTATCATTAAAAAAATAAAGATTTCTCCTACTATTCCAATCTAGTTCTTATGTCGTACTTGCTTCACCAATACTGATGAAAAAAAATCTCTCACTTCTTTTCCATTACTGTGTTGCTATAGATTCTGATCCTAAGAAAATGGTTTTTCTCTTTTCTACTACTCTTAGCCACTTATTTTATCTATAAGATACATCATGTGCTAAATACGAGTATTCTGTTCATTCCTTTCAGCCGGTCGAAGTCCTCCCTCATTTGACCAAAGGGGTATATCTTTCAATAAACACGTCCTACGTACGCACTACGTCTATAATGCTTCGATGAACAATACGTAGCATATCATATTTCTCCCATCCCCCTATGCACTCTCTTTTCCTATCCTATCCGCTTCCAGTAGCTATAAACTTTATAGTAGTGAGTCATTCAGTATGCTGCAAGAACCAGAGGATGTACTTGTATTGCTACGTAGTATTCCTTCACACATAATGGAATGTGTACATCGCTGAATGTGAATTACATGAGAAGCCGTTTGGATGTGTCAGGCAATCTATTTGATGCGCCTATTACAGATAGCAACGGATGCCTGTAAGGCGCCTGGCGACCCGATCGTCCAGACAATTGAAAATCATGGAGTAGACCATAATCAGAGCCGCTGGACCGTGCCCTGAATACGAATCTGCCGGGGCTCTCTCTAGCTCCGCCATATTCGGTACCAGGTTGCGTCGACAACATTGCAGCCGGCACCACTGTCGAGATATTCATTTCCAGAAGCCGGCCGACTCGTATCGGGAGCACATAACGAGCAGCCGTGTCCGTACTCTACGAACTGTTCTGCATACTAATTATCAAATTCTTCCACTCTAAATCCGAATAATAACGACTATATTCAGAACATCTATGAATGCGCCAGAGAAGGCAGCATGGACCTGCGAATCGTGATCAAGACATTGATTTCTATAATTTAATATATGTTAAATATCTGGGCGAAGGAGAAAGACTGCTCACGTATTGAGAAGTACTCCTCAGCTTATTAGCAAAACGGATATTCTTGTAACGGACAGTACATGCAACAAATACGCTCTTAGTGTATCTGCTATACTTTCACATATTATTTAAACCTCACATAAGACACCAACGACACAAATCGATCCGCAAGCTGTTTACGAAAATTTCTCTCTGTTGGTACTTGCTGCAACATAATGGTTAAGAGATGCTACGATTTCATTGAGAATTTATAACTTTTGCGACCAAGTACTCTGGTTGTTAGTCAATTGTCTAGCGTTACAGACTGAGACTTTATTGAAAATACTGGTTCAAAAATTTAAAAAAAGCAAAGGACATACAACCATCAAAGTAATTAGCTCCTAAGACTAAAACAAAAATTATTACACACAAGATCGAAGAATGCTAAAATAAGTATCGAGAAAATCCATTTAGAAGGGGGCACAACTTAACAAACAGGGAATAGGTGGCAATGTAGGTTTTTGTCTAGGTGTTTTTGGAGCATTAAGTGGTGGAGAGTAACTGTAGCATGTTTGTTCACTCAGTAGATGTTCACAGTTTCTGCCTGTTGCGGCCGTAGTGTTTTATTTCTAGGACTATTATATGACTGTGCCCGTTTTCCAGGTAAGGCTGTGATAATGTGAACTGTATTTTTTCCGTAGCATTCAGATGCTGTGGAATTCTTTGAGTTAGATCTGTTTCTTGTTCTTTGAGCCACTCCCTTCAAACTGGCATTATAGACTTCCCATTTTATCTCTATTTTCAGGTCGTCGTTTTCAGATGAACGTATGCTGTCATCGAGTAGTAATATACAGGCTGAGTCACTAACTATTGCCACCACGAATAACTCCGAAAATATGAGAGGAGCTGAAAAGATTGTGGGACAAATGTTGCTTGGGACAATGGAGGCCATAATATGACGTTGGTTTTTTGTTGCTAGGTGTTGTTCAGAGATATGAAGGTCAACTTTGTTTTTTGGAATGGGACGCTATTGTTTGGTACTTATTTTCTGATGGTGGCTATCGAGACGAATCCAGTGACGTGTAACAGTAAGGTATTTGAAAGTCAACGAAGGTCACAAAGGTGGAATGAGCGTCCATTTACAGATGTTCGAAGTGATGACCATTGGTATCAACGCAGTGCTTCAATCTTCTTATAATGGATTGAGTGGTATTCCTTGTCACATTGGTGCTTAGCAAAGCACATGCTCTGACAATTCTTTCTCGCATATCTTCAGGTGTAGTTGGGAAGTCTTCATAAATGTCTTTTACGAATCCACACAAGAAAAAATCCAGAGACGTCAAATATAGCGAACGAGCCGGCCACGACACATCTCCTCCGATTCCAATCCAACGATTTGGGAATTGTCTCTGCAGCTCATTTCTAGCAATCACCAAAAATGTGCCGGACAGCCATCGCGTTGATACCACATTCTGTTCATTGTTCCTAAAGGTATTTCATCCAATAACAGACCCAAGCTTTCTTGCAGAAATGTGGTGTATTTCCCACCATTAAGATTTCCTTCGATGAAATAGGGGCCTATAATTCTGTACTCCAGGAACCCACACCATACATTCACCGACCACGGTTTTTGGTGTGCTACTTGCCGCAGCCAACATGGATTTTCAGTTGCCCAATAATGCATGTTACGCTAATTAAAATTTCCATGGTTCGTGAATGTAGCTTCGTCAGTAAATAAAATCAAATTAATAAATGTATCACCCCTTTGAATCAGAAGTTGAGTCCATCTGCAGAATTCAATGCGACGCTTACAATCCGTACCAGTTAATTGTTGTCGAAGACTGAATGGTAAGGATGATACTTACGGCGATGCGGAACACGAACAACACTACTCTGGCTCATGGCAGATTCCCTCACGATTTGACGCGAACTAACACAAGGATCTCGAACCACAGTGGCAAGAGTACCTGTTTCCGTTCCTCGTTAGTAACTTTCCTTTGCCGGATATGTTTCCGATGCGTTAAAGACCCAGTTGTTCTCAATTTATCATACACATATTTAAATGTACTACGTGTAGGTTGAGTACGTTGAGGATATCTTTCAACGTGTAAGTCTCTAGCTCTCACTGAATTACGTTGGCATTCTCCGTAAATGGGAAGCATATCCACTTGTTCTTCGAAGGAATACATTTACATTAGCTTGATTTGACGATACTAGTCTTATGTTCCTATTAGTGTTGTATTGCGAAACCGTGGAATGGTGTTTACAAGTCGCCGGCCGGAATGGCCAGCGGTTCTAGGCGCTTCAGTTGTCAGTGCGACCGCTACGGTTGCAGGTTCGAATCCTGCCTCGGGCGTGAATGTGTGTGATGTCCTTAGGTTAGTTAGGTTGAAGTAGTTCTAAGTTCTAGGGGGCTGATGACCTCAGATGTTAGGTCTCATAGTGCTCAGAGCCATTTGAACCATTTTTTGTTTACATGTCAATGGCACGTTAGATGGATACACCGTATTCGGTGAATATTTAGTATTTGCACGGTATACGAGAGAGAATAGTCAGAGCGTGTGCTGCGATAAGTGCCAAAGTGATAAGGATTACCACTCAATCCATGATAAGAAGATTGCAGCACTGCGTTCATACCAATGGTCGTCACTTCGAACACCTTCTGTAAATGGACGTTCATGCCAACGTTTTGACCTTCGTTGATCTTCAAAGACCTTACTGTTAGACATCAACGGATTCGTCTCGACAGCTTCTGTCAGAAAATAAGTACCAAACTGCAGCACCCCATTTAAAAAACAAAGTTGATCTTCATACTTCTGACGCGACCCCACCTAGCAACAAAAAACCAACGTCATATTATGGCCCCCGTTATCCCATGCAACATTTGTCCCACAAACTTTTCAGCTACTATCATACTTTCGGAGTTATTCTAGGTGGCAATAGGTAGTGACTCATCCTGTATATACATTCAACAGATGGACTGGCAGCACACGTGAACACTACCAAATTTGTCTAGTACTTGGCGGGTACCAGACCGCCTTCGTAGCCGAGTGGTAGCCAGCACAGTAGCTCACAGAATTAGGTCAAGGGACTTACCACCCGCTGAAAAAAATGAATAAAAAATAAAAAAATGAATGTAGCTGTTATTGCTGAAAGGTCTAATGCGACTTCTGCACAGAATTATTGAGGAACAAACGACGAAGAAAGGAATTGAAAAATGGTTGATATCGTTATCTTTGGTGAAAAAGAACCCGTGTTCGATTCCCAGTAGCTCCTCATATGGTTTTTTATATTAAGTGGGAGGCCTGATGTGTAGTCGACTCAGCCCTTGCGATGCTAAATGTTGAGCTACTTGAACAAAAAAGCAGTGCCATCATCAGGAATCACTTGCTAGCAATAACGGCTGGAGGAATTGGCGACATGCTGATCTCATGTCCCACGATCGTAGACCGCTCTTCTGCTGTCTTGTGGACAGTTGTCGACCAGTCGGAACAGCCCTGAGGCCGATCCGTGAGTGATGTTTACGATTCACTTACCTCGTAAATTCGGACAGCTGAAAAACGTAGTAGGGTAAGTCCTACCTCTTCAACAATGAAGGTCTTGCGTTTGACACTATAGAACAATTAGTGAACCTTGGAGAGAAACTTTCTCCACTGTGGGCCGTGACAGAGCGTTTATGTAAGGTGCCGGACAGCTGTATACCTCGGCACTGCAAAACACTGACTTACACCAATATGTTTCTCAGCCGTCCTTATACAACCATACAATCACATGAATCTGCCCAATGACGTTATATCTTCAGTAGTGCCTCGATATTAATCAACGCAAGCACTGTTACTGGTATGATAAATATTGTGGTACGAAATGAAACTTTCCCTGCTTTGACTAACTCTGATTTGCAGCCGTAGCAGCACATCTTAGCTACATTTTTGTTACTAGTAAATAAAAGTCTGAAAACAGGTAAATAGAAAAATTTTGATCTAAGTGCAAAATATAAACATAGCGTCATACAAACGTCCCATGACTATTTGCATTTGATGTTGGCTACGTGCGCAGCAATACTACGGTCATTTTACAGATATTCCAAGTCTACAATTTTGTCAGTCGGCTCTCGCAGGCACTCATGCCCGTCTGTAGCTGCGTTTCTGTTATTAATTAAAAACAGACAATTTATATAGTGTAAAGTGATTGTGTGAAGCACACTTTGTACGTATGTCCGTTCCTTATATGTCCTTCATCTGGGCAACCGAAGATTACGTGATCAGTTTTGAAAGTAAATTATCACGTGAAGTCATATCACGCGTAGTAGAGCGTATTCTGCTGACAGTAAATGTTGTCTAATATCAAGTAATACACGAGATAAGTAGTGATTAAAGATTTGATTGCTTCGTAAAAAAAGTTAATTAATAGATACTGCAGGAAAGTAAGTTTTGCGTTGTATCATACACCTAAAGCCCATATCTGGAGGCCTTGTTTTTGTGGCTCGTAAATGAGGAAAATTCGTGTCGTGTAAAGGCTGATAAGTGATTCAATTCTATTTTTAACCACTTAATCTGTGTTGCAATTAGAGTGGATAATGCCGTGGGGAGTGGTACGTGTAGGTTTTAGATTGTAACTTCATTAGTGAGTGTGTAGGGAGGAACTGAATGTTGTAATTAGTTAGGTTCCCCGTGGAACTGTAGGCTCTGTAAAAAAGACAAGAGAATCCCTAAACAGTGAGGCAGTGATCTGTTTCCTTCAGGCTTAGTTAGATTACGTGAAATTTGAGTTAGGTAAGTTGAATAGAGAAATGGTCTGGGGAACTAAGTAATGGAAACAAAAAGTATACAGCTCTCGAATTTCTTCATCTACATTTGACCATATAGTAGCTAGTAAGTCTTACTTCTTACCTTTAAGTAGTAGTGTAAGAGTTTATTGGTCAACATAAAGATGTGAGAAGAAATATTCTGGCTGCTACATAGTAGCTACGACCGGAGCGTAGGCCGCACGGTACAGAACAAATTAGGAACAGGATAAATTTTGAAAAATATGATCAGGTTATCATAGTTGTTGGCGCAAGGAACAGCCTGACTAAAGAAAGATATTTGCAGAATTTGGGTTGACCTCGATGAAATAGGAATGGCTCTGAGCACTATGGGACTCAACTGCTGAGGTCATTAGTCCCCTAGAACTTAGAACTAGTTAAACCTAACTAACCTAAGGACATCACAAACATCCATGCCCGAGGCAGGATTCGAACCTGCGACCGTAGCGGTCTTGCGGTTCCAGACTGCAGCGCCTTTAACCGCACGGCCACTTCGGCCGGCGATGAAATAGGAGCAGCAGCTACACACACAGTTGTAAGGTTTCTGGAGGTCCTACACTGCCATGACCAGACCTGGCGTAACACTGCTATGAGCCATTCGATCACTGTGTTAGGAAGGCTGATACTCACTGAAAGGCCTACACCTGAATTAAAGAGGGAAAGATAGGATAATTGGGCTTCTTGCAGAAAGGCTGTAGGGAGGGCATGGGATGTACCATCACACAAAGCAAGGTCTCTATGGTTACTGATGTCAGAGATGTACCTTTTCAGGCTAAACCAGAATTCAAGCTCCCCGTTCCGAAAGGAGTTCAGATAATAGAAGAACACCACAAAATGCAATGTTCAAGAATGCACAGAAACGCAAAGTTATCTTCCTTCAACAGAATGTTAGAGGACTGAATAATGAGGTAGAAGAGCTTCTTGCCTGTTTGGAAAAAATGAGACACTAGGACTATCTGATATTGGTTAGCCTGCCGCAGTAGGCGCTTCATCCCGGAACTGCGCTGCTGCTACAGTCGCAGGTTCGAATGCTGCCTCGGGCATGGATGTGTGTGATGTCCTTAGGTTTGTTAAGTTTAAGTAGTTCGAAGTCTAAGGGACTGATGACCTCAGATGTTAAGTCCCATAGTGCTTAGAGTCTTTTGAACCATTTTTGATATTGGTTCTTTTCTTTTAAGAAGCTCAAAGCAAGAAAATAATTGTATACCCAGTAACAAACGCTCTCTCTGACTATGATACACAACGAAGATAAATGAGATAGAGCCTTACGGCATTGATACTCCTCAGCGGATATCACGTATAGCAATTAAAAGCACCAGAAGTAATGTTACTCAGAACAATTTAAAGAGGTGACCTGGGATGAAATTCATAGTAGTTGAACAAATGCTGACGAAGAATTTAATATATTCCATGATAAATTCATATTATATTTGAAAATAGGTTTCTGGATAAAGTAAGCAGAAAGAGTTTTGTGGTCCACATCTTCGTCCTTAGCGCTGAATATTTGATACTGATTAGTCAGATACTCTGGAAATTCTATCCTGTCACTCCAGCTAAGCAAAATTATTTACCCCCCCTCTCAACATTCCTTGTAAAACCCTTAGCCAGAGCTGGTATCACAGCCTTAGGAAAAAGTAAGGTCTGTTTGTTGCTAGGTCTAAGACGTTACTTTCACGAGTTGGTCCTTTAATTCTTTTCTCGAAGTACTATTCGGACTGGCACCAGTTTTGAGAGCACGACTTCCCCAATCTGTTCATGGCAAGTTGGAGTCCACTCCTATTACAACGCCATGATCAGGAAAATTGTTATTGACGTTCTGCAAGTTCTCTCTGAATCAATAAACCATCTCACGACCCAGGCAGTCTATAAAAGCATCGGATCAGTATTTTTGTTGGTGCTTAACTTCACCCCGATTAATTCGTATTCGAAATCCTTGATAACCTCTCTACGTATTATCGAGTTCCTAACTGCACCAAATAGTCTGACACGATTTTGACGAACCTATCCTTCCGAAAAATATTCCAATGTGAACTTAGGTTTTTGTTGCCATTCACTTTCGGTTTCAACCAACTTTCTTTTTCTGGTACCATCTGGGTATTATAACCTTCAACAGCCAATAACAGTTATGGGACATTTCCTTCGGTGCTCCTGCAGTTTACTGATATTATATGAATCTTTTTTTATACACAGTCCTCGAGGACGACCATTTTCTAGGAACACTGTGGCGAATGGAACTTCGATTTCGGCAGGAAATTCGTCTCTGATTCCAAGGGCAGGGTTCTTCTAAGGTAAAAAATCACGTATGCACACCACCCGCACTCCGCTCACCCTAGCAGCCATTTCCTGCTTGTAGTGCTCGCCTGACCTATTAAGAAGGACGCTTCAATTTTCCATCCGATAGCGTAGGTTGAGAAAAACGCGCATTCGATACCAAGGCAGGGTGGTCTGGGCCTCTGGTTTAGTCCTTCCAGTTCAGAACTAGAGGACCGCTATCGACTCTGGGTAGAGTGCTACAAGTCAGCTTAGCCTGCACCCAGCGTGCGATACCAGTTGCTTGCACTAAAACAGCCATGCGCCGGAAGGAACCGAGGACGGTCTCAGAACCCAAGTGGTAGACGTCATTTGTCAGAAATGGGAAGGAAAATCGGTGGCTGCACCGTGCTGGTTCACAAGTATTATCACCACTAGGTAGCACGCTGTACCTGTTGCTTAGGCGTTTGTGGCCAGCCGAGCGTCTCGTTCCGTCTTTCACCTTATGCCCAGTTCAAATGGTTCAAATGGCTCTGAGCACTATGGGACTCAACTGCTGAGGTCATTAGTCCTTATGCCCAGTGACACGCGCATCCACCACTGTTTACCGCACTCTCTAGTGAGGACGGAACGTTCTGATGTTGCGTACCGAAAGACGCAGGAACAACTAAGTCACCAGGAGATCCCAGCGGCATGGAAGACACCACAGGTCTCGTCACCAACACCCCGATGTCGCCGCAGCCAGCTACATCATACTGTGTGTGTGTGTATGCGCGAAAAAAAAAAAAAAAAAAAAGTGAACGAGATGTGCTGACAGACCGCTGCCAAGAGAAAAATTACCCGACTGTGTATGCAAAATATAGCGAGGAGAGTAAGACAACATTAAAACCTGCTCTGTAAATTTTTCACCTTAGTCTGAGATCACAAGATCAGAAAACTCTTAATGATGATGTCACCACTGAAAATAGATGCATCTGCAGCTACTTTTTACTAGAAACTCTGCTTACATAAAAGCTACTGCAGGAAATAAATATGCAAACTCTAAAGCACTGGTCTAAATTATACGTTGTGTACTAATGAGACTTAGACGTAGTCACATGACCAATCACGTAGCGATTGAGAAGGCGCAAAATTACAGTAGGAAGCCGCCTCGCGCACGGATTCTCACTAAGATTTATACAGAAACAAAAACTTGTAATACGTTGGTAAACTGAAGCTACACAGTAAAACACACAGGTGCTGTCCATTTATTTGCAGAATAACTAAACCAAACTGCTAAGAGTCAGATAAGTGTTTCAGCTGCTACAGTTACAGTGCCTTTTTTTTAAGAAAAAAAAGAAAAAAAAAGACGGCGTGCACAATACTCCAACCAAAATGTTTTGTAACTTGTCTGACAGACAACAACTAAGAGATGAAAACAACTTGGGCAAGTCTCTCCTACAGAATTTCTTTACCGCAGAACTTGTGTTACTGAAAGTAACTCGTATCTACGCATGCAATACTGACAAAATGCAACTAATTTAAATTTCAGTGAATACCCAAGAAAGCTGCAGTTGTCGAATGGAAACATTTTCATTTTTCTAGAAAAGGCGCTATTTCGTAGGAGCTACAATGTTTGTCATGGCATAGCTTGCTTCTTTTTCAGCTGAAGTTAAACTATAATGCGCCACTGAAATGAAGAGGATCCGTTATTTTTATGTTACATCTCGAAGTCTAGCGAAAATTAAACTTCCTCTGTAGCCTTCTAAGCGTGAACCCCCACACGCTATATCCAGTTTCAACTGTGAGTGAGAGAAAAAACAAATAAATGGATCAGGGAAAAGGGTGGGGTAAAATATGTAATGACGACTGTAATTAAAACTGAAATGATTTAAGCGGTCTATGTTTCCCGAAGGGTGGATTGCAAGAGGCCCATTGAAGTACTTTGCACTATTCTTAGGAACAGGAACAGATCGAGGCCTCGGCTTATCGAACCGTGGGTTGATGACACTAGAGAAAGCATATTGTATCTATCAAAATCGTTATTTTTATGATGATGATTGATGATTCATTGTGAACAGGTAGTTTAAATTTTGAGATCTTTGATGACCTACCTGTATAATGGTCGGGATAAGTACCTTGTGCTGTTCCTACAACGTTCTTTCGAGTAATGTAAAACTTCTGTCCAAACCACGGTGTACCCAAGACTATTATGCCACAGATTTATTTTTCGTCGAAAATATCTCAATGCAATAACTATTAAATTTGTGTATCTGAAAAAGTTGATGCATGCAATTCCTTAAAATTTCGGAAATGTGTTTTCACTTCAAATTCACTTACCAAGAATTGCAGTTCTACTACATTAACGGACGACGCTACGGATTAGTACTCAAACTCATTATGCCTAACATAATTTTCAGTTCTTCGTTTTCGAATAATCATACGATTCCTCAAGCTGCTACGAAATGCGTAAAGATAGAGCTTTATGCGAACATTTGCGAAAATTATTACTTTAAAAAATAAAGAAACAATTATGTATTTGAGAAAAAACGAACATCATTTTAATGATAAGTGTTTATCTGCGGCCTTCAAGCGATTTATATACGTAAAGGCCTTTTCTCTCTCTCTCTCTCTCTCTCTCTCTCTCTGGTTCTCTTCCGAAGCGTTGTCAAGTAGATACTAATCTTATTTATAGAAGTGTTAAAACTATGTCAAATAATTCCAGTTTTCAGAATTATAACACTGTCGGCAGCTGAGCGAAAACAGTGTCGCTAGGGGATTGCAGTCCGCTCCCAATTACGGGGCACATTTAAAATTCGCATTATTGTTTCAGAGGAGCGTTACTCTCAGCGCAGACAATTTAATAATTTTTCTTCTAGCAAAGCTGCTGACCCTTAGCAAGCTGTTTAATGACGAATTGTCAGTCATTTTAAGCTATTGAGTCGAACTGGCCTTGACCTGTACTACATGTAAAAGAGGACGATTTTTATTACGAAGACTGAACATTATATTTGCTCCAGCACGTTGGAAAGCAAGGTGACAGCTTACAGCACAATAATTTACACGAATAATTAACGATGTGTATTTGGCTGTGTTTTAATGTGTTCGTCAGCTATCGATCGTATGTGGCTTAGAATTTGCACAGCGTTGCTAAATTGTCTTTATTGTTTTAACAGTTGTAGCAATATTATACCACCTGGAGACAATTTCGCTGAAATAATAATAGAAATATTCAGTTACCGTAAGGATAAAATTTTCAAGGAATATATAAAACATAATTCAGTCGAGGTACAGGCACAATAAAATTTGGTGCCTAATAATGGAGGGCTCGAATAAATTATATACATAAATTTCAGTATCGGACTTGTATTTATATGTACTGAATATTAATTATGTTGTATACTTTTTTAAATGCAAATCACGTGAGGATAAATATGCAAAGCAGAAAATGGTACAAGGTACGCACGAAAATGAAAAGAAAAAGATCTCACTGTTGGAAAGGAAGAGAAAAATCTGGATATCACATGTAAGATATGGATGGAAGAGCCTGTACTCCTACATTCATGTGGTTTTAGTAGTGACTGTACAGGAGAGCAGGTGTTGTCTGCTATAACACAGAAAGCTTTCACTTGACACAAAGGAAAAGTTATTTATTTATGTGTGTATTGTGTTACTGTATCTTACCGAGTGAAGAATATTGTGTCCAATTACTGATCAAACATATAATTATATACTGTTAGGTGTGGTCAAGTTGGGAAAAAGTAGAACCACGAACTATCCAAGGCATGTCTGAATAAAGCACTGTTTATAATTTAGAAGAACATAGGCAGTTAGCTCCCACTACAGCCAATACAACACTGGAAACGGAAAGCTCTACTTCAGCAGATGCTATATCGTTCGCTGATAGTCATATGACGGAGGAACAAAACGTACTTATACCTACAAAACCGAATAGTACTCTGGAAACAGACAAGCCTGAAAGGGCACCAGTTTGTTCTCCGATTCCGGATACGTTTCTAGAATTGTTAAGAAAGTTAGAAAAGGGCGATAGCGAACGTAATTTGGAACAAGCTGGACGTGACAAAGCTTTGGTCACTAAGTTGCAAGCACACTTTGAGATACAGTTGAATGAAAGAGAAAACGGAATGAACATGACAAAAAATTAGAACAGAGTCTGAAAGAAATAAAGATTGAATTTACTCAGCTTAGTGAAGCATGTAAACGCTTACCAGAGTTAGTAAATACGTTAACAAGCCAGCTGCAGTCTTTCCACACAGAGCATAATGTAGTGAAAGGAGATAGATGTACAGAAAATAACGGAAAGATTTAGAAGACCTAGAACTCGAAACGAGGAAGAGTGTTGAACAGCATTTGGCTGAACAGACAAGGAAAGCTGAAGAGGAGGTGAGCTAGTGTTTAGAAGTTAAGGATTGCGAATATGTATCCAGCTCCAGTACAGAAATGTTAACACGGAGCGTACTACATCTGAACCAATCTGCTCGGTCAGTAAAGAAAAATCTAGCATACCACTGAGGCGTGGCGCCGTTATATCGCTCCTGTCTGGAGCCTGTGTATCGAGAGAATGACTCATGCGTGTGCAGTGACAGATGGTCTGAAGCGGGTTCAGTCGAGTACGTAGCTCTTTCATCCACAAGAGTACAGTAGCGAACAGAGACATTCAAGAAACAGCTCAAGAGAATTTTTTGTGAATTGTTCTGTTTATTTCTTGAAGGCTTTTTGGTTTATTTATGTTTGTATAGATTTGTACATGGTTTTAGTAGTGTGAATGATGCGTGAATGTGGTCTAAAGTGAATATGTAGATCATTGTTATACTGACAAACGCTGTCCGAACTACAGCGAGAAATTTTTAAGACAGTTTGACTGCAGATGACGGGAAATTTTGTGTCACAATACATAATTCAAAAAAAGTTTTGCATCACCTCATTTCCGAGAGTTCTGGAACCTGTACAGAAATTTGGAATAGAGATCAACATAGGCACCATTTCCGACCTTTTTATCGCTCATAAAAACCACACATTGCATTTTGTACCACCATACAGCGAGATCTTGAGGTGGTGGTCTAGATTGCTGTACACACCGGTACTTCTAACATTCCTAGCACGTTCTCTTGCACTGATGCATGTCTGTATTCGTCGTCGTATACTATCCACAAGTTCATCAAGGCACTGTTGGTCCAGATTGTCCCACTCCACAATGGCGATTCGGCGTAGATCCCTCAGAGTGGTTGGTGGGTCACGTCGTGCATAAACAGCCCTTTTTAATGTATCCCAGGCATGTTGGATAGGGTTAATGTCTGGAGAACATGCTGGCCCCTCTAGTCGAGCGATGCCGTTATCCTGTACGATGTCATTCACAAGATGGCCACGATGGAGGCGCGAATTGTCCTCTATGAATACGAATGCCTTGCCAATACGCTACCGAAATGATTTCACTATCGGGCAGATGATGGCGTTCACGTATCATACAGCCGTTACGGCGCCTTCCATGACCACCAGTGGCGAACGTCATCTACAAATAATGCCACCCCAAAACAGCACGGAACCTCCACCTTGCTGCTCTCGTTCAGCCTGACCTGATTGCGTCCAAACACGTCTCTGACGATAGTCTCGTTGAAGGCCTATGCGACACTCATCGGTGAAGAGGACGTGATACCAATCCTGAGCGGTCCATTCGGCATGTTGTTGGGCTCATCTGCACCGCGCTGCATGGTGTCGTGGTTGTAAAGATGGACCTCGCCTTGGACGTCGGGAGTGAAGTTGCGCATCATGCAGCCTACCCCGCACAGCTTGTCGTAACACGACGTCCTGTGGCTGCACGAAAAGCATTATTCAACATGGTGACGTTGCTGTCAGGGTTCCTTCGAGCCATAATCCGTAGGTAGCGGTCATCCACTGCAGTGGGCGGCCTGAGTGAGGCATATCATCAACAGTTGCTGTCTCTCTGTATCTCCTCCGTGTCCGATCAACGCCGCTTTGGTTCACTCCGAGACGCCTGGACACTTCCCTTGTTGAGAGCCCTGACTGGCACAAAGTAACAATGCGGACGCCATCGCACCGCGGTATTGATCGTCTAGGCATGGTTCAATTACAGACAACGCGAGCCGTGTACCTCCTTCTGGTGGAATGACTGGAACTGATCGGCTGTCGGGCCCCCTCCGTCTAAAAGACACTGCTCATGCATGGTTGTTTACATCTTTGGGCGGGTTTAGTGACATCTCTGAACACTCAAACGGACTGTTTCTGCGATGTAATATGCACAGTCAGCGTCCATCTTCAGGAGTTCTGGGAACTAGGGTGATGCAAAACTTTTTTTATATGTGCATGTTGAGAAAGTTTTTGGTAAAAGGAAAGCTAATTTGAATACAAATGAAAAGTATTAATAAAATATCAGAATTTTAAATATATATTTCAGAAAAAAGTACAGTTAGAAATTGTGTTATTTGTTGATTTGTTACTCATGAAAAGAGCGAACTGACGCGGGAGAATAATATTTTTCTATTGGCTTTAAAGAAAACTGACCAATCAGAGAGCCGTATTCTTCGCGCGTCTTTTCTCTAGGAGATAGAGAATTCTTACAGCAGACGGAGAGCAGGCTTTCAATGGTACGGTCGTGTGTCATATGAGTTCCAAAGCAACTTATAATTTGCCGGTTTTAGTGGTGCCACATGCCTCAAAAGTACCTTAACGTAAAGGCTTATTTATTCCGGTGTGTTTTTTCTTTTTTAGAAAGTATGAATTTTTTAAGTAATTTTGTGTACGAGGAAAGACAATATTTCCGCTTGGCATATTGAGCAGATCGGTGATCAAAAACTTGAGTGCATTAGACACTGAGCATTTACATTTAAGAACAATTCGTGTTTAGTAGCTGTTGGTATTTCGGGAAATCCGTTACCATAAACTTGCTAAAGTGGATGAAATGATTTGTGCATGACTGTGTTAGAATTAGCACGGGCTTGGCAGTGAACGTCTGATTCTTGACTTCAGAATATATCGAAGATTTGCCAGTATTTTCACATTTCATTCAAAATTAAAACCTTTTCCCGCTTCTTAGAATAGTTACGTTTTATGCAGCCTGGTGCGAATAGCAGTAACGGTAGGTTTCTGCCCAGCCAGGTAGGCGCTGGTTTAATCACAGATTGGAACCGCGTCGCCGGACATGGTGCATATGTGCCGGGAAAACAGTTAAAAAGCCATAGTGCAGTGAATCGGTGGTTGAGAGAAATTTTGTGAAAGACGTTACAGTGAACGATAATGAAAAACCTAGTAAATCGGTACACGCGTAATTTTGAACGAAACCCGTTCCGAGTCGCCGGAGAGACTTACAAGAAAGAAGATGTTCGACAGCGCATCGACGCAGCAGACGGCGTCATAGCTGTATCAACGAGCAGTAGTACTGCAGGGCAGTACTGCCAATTTACATGACGAGCATGGACCCTGAAACTGGTACAGCAGTCGAAGGAGGTCGGACTCGCAGTTTCAGCACTACAAGGCTTCAGCATTCAACGAAACATAAGTTGGTTACATTTGTTGTGTGTGTGTGTGTGTGTCCTGAAAGACTAACATGGAAAGTGATAAAGATTTTGTAAAAGCGAATAATGCGGAAGGGCTCTTATTCAGTGTAAGTCCTTCACAAACTAGCATGCCTGAACAGAGAGGAGGAGTAGACCTTCCACCATCATCCACACCTACACATCCCTCATCCGTCCTATCCTCTGTTATGCCAGTGTTGCCTGGATCTCCACACCCACTCGCTCTTAAAAGGCCTTCCAAATCCTTGAATGCCATGCGCGCTGCCTTGCCTTCCATACCCGCCTTCCTTCCCCCACACGGCTCCTATAAGACCTCGTCCCCTTCCCCCATCTCCTTTTCCTCCAATATCTTCGCATCATTTACACTGTTTGCAGGTTTGATCCCCCCCACCCCCTGATTTCCTCCTTCCTCTCCACCCCCGTGCATTGCCGCGCCTGTATCGCTGTATCCCTCCCTCTCTCCACATCCACACCATCTCCTTCATCAGGGCAATTTCCGGCACCTCCCCCTCCCGGATGATGAATTTCGCTGTGGCATATACCCTTCCTTTCAACTGTAACCTGGCCTTGTTACACCCCCCCCCTCCCCAGGGCCCCCCTTTTCCTTTCCCTTCCTTCTCCCAGAGCAGGTTTCCCTCCTTCCCCCCGCCTCCCCGAGTCCCTGCACCCCATCCTCAAGTCCCTCCCTCCCACGTCCTTCCCTCCCCAGCCCTCTTGGTCGCCACCCCCCATCTACCCCCCCATATCCTCCCCTCCCTCCCTCCCTTCTTCCCTTCTCCCTCATCTCCATGCGCTTGGCAGATCCTCTGTTAGCTCATCATGATCAGTGTGCTATGTCAGTGTTGTGTTTGGTGCTGTTCTCCTGTGTGTCGAGAGCTGTGATTTTAATTGTGTGTTGGACTTGTACATAGTGTTACTGTCAGTGATTGTTATGTGCTGTGCCCTCTGAACGATACTTTTATGCTCTGGTCCTGCTTCACTTTGTGTGTTCTTTTAATTGTCCGAGTGTGTGGTTTTTTGTGCTACTTTTTTATGGTTTTTATCTCCGTATTACAGTCGCCCCCTTTTTGTCTTTTGTTTTCCTAATGTACCCCCCTTTTTTATATCTCTGTACACCGTATTTTCTCCTCTATGTTATTTGTAATGTCTTCTATTGTATGATCTATGTCTTTCGGCTGAAGAGCAGCGCATATGCTGCTGCCAGCCTGCCCCAATGGGGAATTGAAATACAATAAAGAAAAAAAATAGGAGCAGACGTTTAGTAAAAGAGTAGGTTTTTGACGATATTTCTTTGGTGTTTACGGACAGTGGAGTAGAATCTACTCCAAGTATGACAATCAAGGTAACTAGTGGAGATAATGTAGATCCTGAAAGTGATATTTAGCGTGAAATCGGTAACAGTCGATTTTGTGATGCAATGTTGGTAGTGATTGTTACTGAATCAAATGTGTCAAATGTGAATACCAAATTTGGCATAGTACCGGTGGAACGAGGTAAACAGGAAACAGTCATGCAGAAAATAGAACCTGGATGTATGCAAGAAATGTTGGCAGCCTTAGTGGGTACTGTGAAAGATGGAAACAAACAACATGCTAATACAGATGAAACAGTTGATCAGAAAATTGAAAAGCAAACTAGTGATTCTAATGAAAAAAACTGAAAGCAAGCAAATGATTTTAATGAAAAACTTGAAAAGCAGACTGCGGTTTTAAAAGAAATGAGGAAAAGTGATTTGAGGTCGTTAGAAAGTAAAGTGGATGGCAAAATTTTTCAAGTTGAGAATAACTGCCAATAATCCATTGAAACTGTAAAAAGTGACTTGACAGATTCCTTGAAAAAAGCTGCTGTTGGAAACAAAGGGTAGATTTGATAACAGAAAGTGTGCAGAAAAGTAGAGGTGAAAACGGAGGCAGACACAAATTGTTAGACAGTAAACTCGGTTTTGACTATGTCAAATGTATGAATGAAGTAAAAAATGTGTCCGAGTGGGTGTGCCTGAAGAAAATGTTCTTCAGCTAACTAACCAGGTAGAAGAGTTCGAAAATAAGTTGGATGAGCACAGCAGTAGGCTATGCCAAGTTGAAACTGACCTTGGACATTAATAGCAGTGGGTGTAGTTTTGTAGCAGAATCGTCTGAAATATCATATGTCGCTAACCAAAGTTTTTATGTTTTCATCCTGCTTGCGCTTCAAAGGCGCTGCAGAGGCAGCCCGCCAGTAGAAGCCAGCCCGCCAGTAGACGGATACCTCAATTACGACACGTATAACTGTATATAACTCAACAGACATCATAAATTAATAGCAAAGGAAATTAAGTGGATTGCCTTCCTCTTATGTTGTAGTCTCTAGGTTATCAGAATATTCATACAGGAATTATGCAGGAGTAATAGAACAGACTGCTTTATTCAGAGTTAGGAAGAAAATAAGGTAGCGCTCATTCTAATGAAGTGCTCGATGTAAGCAAGTACACACACGAAAATAAGTTAAAGAAGGTAGCCTGGGCGACGTTTACTCACACTGACCCACAGCAACACCTAGCCATACAATTGTGACAGTGTAGATGGCCAGACAGTGATGAAACATGGAGAGGCTAACCAGAAATTGTCACGTAGAAGAAGGTGCGAGTAGATCAATGACGAACACTAACTTCACTTAACGAAGGTTTATTCAGCACTTGCACATGCAAGAGCGCGGAGCCAACTGCCTCCAGCCTGAACACGTACTGTATATATTTAGCTACAGGACATTCCAGTACAATAATTCTTGCCATTTGTGGATAGTTCTAGAATGTACTCGAACCGAATATAGAAAGTAAAATTTCACAGTTCAGGTAAATTATGAACTCACGACCCTCCATGCAACAGTGTACTATCATAACCACTATACTACGATGACTACGCTACTCAGCTTCTTCTGCGACAATAATTTTACATTAAATTACTACGATTCGTTAACAACCAAATTATTACTCAAACTTTCTGAGCAGTGAGTGAATGGCATAGATTCACCGCAGTCCGATATTACAGTGGGCACGTCTTTCTTTAGTGCTTTATTCACTAATTATTAATAATGGTCTAATTAGTGCTAAAAATTTGTTGTTTAACGGTTTCTGGCGTATCCTATCGTCACAGCATCACATAAAAGGACTTATTACGTCGCCTTTGATTTGATGATGGCAGTAGCCGAACAGAGAATAATTGAAGATATAAATTGTTGTCGAAGTCGGATAGTCTGTAGGAGGAGTTTTGCACGTTCATGCCTTTCGATTGGCATCACTGGAATGAGCTGAGAAGAGCTGATGCATAAAAATTGTTTTGTTTATAAAATCAATATTGCGTTTCACGATCACACATAGCCACCTGAAGTGTCCAAATTAGTCGAACAACGTTTAGTGAAGAGTCTTATGCCTTCTTTTTGTTTAGTAAAGGTTAGAAACCGAGTAAAATCTTTCCTGAGATGATTTTACATTATGGGGAAAGCTGTATAAACCGCGAAAAATTTTGTAAGTGGGTAGCACTATTTAAAAACGGTCAAAACTCATTGACCGACAAGAATCAACGTATGGGGCTATTTCACTTGTCAACTATTTCACTTGAAATGCGCATTGAAAGCATTATTCATGAAGACCAACATATTACAGTTGAACATATAGCAAACACAGTCCAATTAGGTGTTGGTGTAATACATAACGCTATTAGTGACAAGTTCAAGTACGGCAAAACAAGTGCAAGATCTGTCTCGAAAGAGTTATCGCGAGACAAGAAATCAATACTGTAACTCTAAAGACTTGGAACGACTCGGAAATACGATATGAGCCTTTTCTTCAAACTCAAAAATTGTAATTAATAATTGTATCCATGACTGTGACAAAGCGTCTTGTTTCATTAGTCGTTGTAGGCATTGCTGTATAATCTGTGATTCGAAGATGCCTGTTTGACTGCTCGAAACTGATAGTGTATGCATCCTTTCTTATGATATCGACAAATAAAAGGTTTTCATACAGTAGCCTACAGCACTATACTTGGACATCGCCCCCAACAGCACTAACAATGTCAGGATCCTAATGTGTTAAATTTGTAGAATTTTCTGAAACAAAGCATATCGTCTGCTGTCAACTGAAATGAGAGCTACTATTCAGGAACTATGTGTTAAGTTTAATGAAACGTTTATTGGAATATTTCTTTCTTTATTCTGAATTTTACCTGAATATTGCAATATTTGTTTCACTGACAAATAGTTGGAATGAATAGTTCCTGAACACCACGAAACAATAACTGAAGGTTAGATGACGTTACTTTTCTATTACACAGATGAGAAAACTAATGTTTGCAAATCACTTGTATTGTCTTAAAGGACAAATAAATTAGGCCGCATGGTGGATTACCGTTCTACATGCCTTTGCGAATGTGAGGCAGCTTAGATATGATGATTGTACTGTCTCGAAAAGCTAAGAAATCGTGACATTTGGCGGATTACAATTGTGTCTGCTTCTGCTGAAATGAGGAACTTTTATTTGCATCAATTAGATGCAAGCGGGTATGTCTACCCAGCAGTTCTTGTCTACCAACGTTTCTACAGAAACCGACATGTTGGTACTAACTTTTTACTGTTAATTCATATTCTATTAACTTTCCCAATGGTACAATGACATTTTTCCATATCCATTTCTGTCTGCGACTCACATGTGAAGCACTTGCTGTACCTCGCATGATACGCTTCTTAGCAAAAAACTGCCGAAAGCCGAGACGTATCTCCTAGAAACACGGCTAAACTATCCTTACTATGGGCTCATTCGAAAAATTTTCCACAGTAGCTTTCATCTTTGAAAATTATAACGATGATGGAACATGCCAAATTTCAGTACTTATTACTAAGTTATTATATTGCTGTTGTTATTTGTATACCATTCTAAACTGATATACGAATTAATTTATCTATTTTTGTAAGGTGAGTTGGAAAGATGGAAGCACTGGGTGTTCGCCGCGTATTATGTTCTCCTTTACTTTTGCTTAATTTTCAGACTAAAAGGAGAACATCCAGCCATAAAAACAGATATCAACAAACAAGTATTCTGGGTATAAGTCTACAACTACGTATTTATGGTGATTTATCACTATAACGATAAAATATTTCACGTCAGAGCATGTTTCCCTACTATATAATGAATAAATGTGCTGAAACTACCACAAAGCCACGAATGCGTGTTCCTGATTAGCCAAGAATGGTTTTCTGCCGTTTCATATGTTGACAGCACTGGATAAACTGAAAATAGCAAAGAATGTGTCACAAGCTGGGATTTTGGTGTATTTATAGCAATACGAAAGGGCTGGAATACTGTCCTTTGGTTCAAAATACGAGAGTTATCGACAACTAGTCAGTAGTATGATACTGAAAACAATTGATACGACTCCTGGCAACTATGATTCAGACTGTTGTGTGAATATCCGTAGTTGACTGCTTTGGCAATTCCGAACTAGTTCGTAAAATTTCATTTACAAGTCTACTGGAACAAACTGGTGGAGAAAACATTTTTCCCGTACTGTTTATTGTCTGTAGTCTAGAAGCGATTTCGCTTAACAGTGGGACGAACTGCGAGAGCTTCAGTAAACTAACTAGGAGCGAAGAGTACGCATGATGCATGCATCCATTTGTATACAGCCATTAATGATAAGATGCTGCATTTGTCGTTTGTTCTCAGTTTTATGCGACAGTTTCCCGTAAACTATTCTAATTCTCACGGGTGGGGGAATAACTCGAGCTCTATAGGGCTACCCTTTTACGCGCAAAGGCGCATGGGTGATACAAAATGCCAAAAAAATTGAACACACAGCGCTTACTGGTGAAAATGAATAGATCATAATTGAATTCAGGGGCCGTCGAACTCGTGGAATCAAGGAATTGTTGGTTAACGTCGTCGAAGGTAGGCTAGAGGTCCATGCCTCAGAGGGACGCACGACATGGTACATTGTTTTCCGTAGCATATCGCTTTCATTTTACAGAAAGAAATGTGAGGTCCGTAGGGTATTGCCAATTTTATTTCGAATCCGCATATTCAACAATTATGTTTCTGCGTGTGGAAACAATACTTTGTTATGTTTCTGCGTGTGGAATCGCAATGTATGAGAAATCCACTAAGAAGTTGGGGGGTGTGCGTGAAACGTCCCCTTTTAACAATTATACACGACTGTGCTTATACTGACACACAGTATTTTTAGCGCAACGCAATCTGACTTTCAAAATTCCCTACAAAAGAATGGCCCTGACTAACATTAAACTATACCTTTCACAAATCACTTACCTCACAAAAATCTTCGCTGCTCAAGCTACTGCAATACAGCGAGCGCCACTACTGCCAGCTAAATAAAAGATTCAAACTATGGAAGGCACTAACTACTGATAGGGATAGTTAGCAAATGAAAGATATTAATAGAGAACAAACAATGTATTTACCTTGATATCATCATATGTATAGCAGTTCATGACAAATTACAAAACTCCGCCATCTCTCTCCCAACATCCACCACTGCTGGCGGCTCACCTCCAACTGCGCAACGCTACGTGCTGTTCACAGCCAGCTGCCTAGCACTACAATGGCGAGTATTACAACAATGCAAAGCAGCCACAGACTGCACACAGCACAGCCAGTGATATTCATACAGAGGTGGCGTTACCAATAAAAAAACCTAAACAGCCTACTTACATGCGGAGTAGTGGAGATGTTGAGGTGTATGTTGGTACGATAGCCTGTTACTCTTGTTTATCACCGGCAAAATGAGTTGTCTGTCTGCTATGAAGGAATAAAGTAGTCTAAAGGGAGGTGTAAACGTAGGGTGCATTCTAGATTTATGCACATACTCCGATGGCTACCATACAGTGCTTGGCGGAGGGTATCCTGTATCACAACTAGTCATCCCTTCTCCTGTTCCCTCGCGAATAGAGCGAGGGGAAAACGACTATCTATGTGTCTACGTATAAGCCCTAATTTCTCGTTTCATACCTTCGTGGTGCTTACGCGCAACGTATGTTGGTGGCAGTGGAATCGTTCGGCATCCATTTTCAGATGCTGGTTCTTAAAATTTTCTGAATAGTGTTTTCAGGAAAGAACATCACCTTTGAGCCAAGGATTCCCATTTGAGTTCCCGAAGTATCTTCGTAACACTTACGTATTGTTCGAACGTACCGGTAACAAATTTAGCAGCCTTCGTCTGAACTGTTTCGATGTCTTCCTTCAATTCAAATTGGTACGGATCTCTAACACTCGAGCACTACTCAAGAATAGGTTCAACAGCGTCCTATATGCGGTCTTGTTTACATGTGAATCACTCTTCCCTAAAATTCTCTCAATAAACCAAAGTCGACCATTTGCCTTGCCTACCACGGCTCTCATTTCTCGTTCCATTTCATATCACTTTGCAACGTTACGCCACGATATTTAAACGACTTGACTGTCTCAAGCAGGACACTAGTAGTAGTATATACAAACATCACATATTTGACCTTCCTACTCATCTCATTAACTTACATTTTTCCACATTTAGGGCTAGCTGCCATTCAACACACCAACTGGAAGTTTTGTGTAAGTCGTATCTTCCTACAGTTTCTCAACTTCGACACCTTACCGAACACCACGGCATCATCAGTAAACAACAGCAAACTGCTGCCCAACCTGTCCTTCAAATCATTATGTTCATAGATAACAACAGCAGTCCTCACGTGGGACACACCTGACGATACGCTTGTCTCTGATGAACACTCGCCGTCGGGTACAACATACTGGGTTGTATTACTTGAGAAATCTGCGAGCCACTTACATATCTGTGAACTTATTCCATATGGTCGTAACTTCGTTAACAACCTGCAATGTGGCACTGTATCAAATACTTTCCGGAAATCTAGAAGTATGGAATGTACCTGTTGCCCTTCATCCATAGTTCTCAGTGTATTATGGGAGAAAAATAGCTGAGTTTCGCAAGAGCGATGCTTCCTAAAACCAATCTGATTCGCGGACATAAGCATCTCAGTCTCAAGAAAATTTATTATATTCGAACTGAGAATATGTTCAAGGATTCTGTACCAATTGGTCTGCAATTTTGTGGATCAGTTCTTTTACCCTTCTTATATACTGGAGTCACCTGCGCTTTCTTCCAGTCGCTTGGGACTTTGTGCTGGGCTAGAGATTCACGATAAATGCAGGCAAGGTAAGGAGCCAATGCCGTAGAGTATTCTTTGTGAAATCGAAGTAGAATTACATTAGAGCCTGGTGATTTATTTACTTCCAGATCTTTCACGAGTTTCTCTATGCCATGGATGTTTATTACTACATCATCCATACGGGACTCTGTCCGATGGTCAAATGTCGGTGTCTTTGTGAGATACTCCTGTGTGAACGATTTCTTGAACGTGAAATTTAAAACTTTGGTTTTCGTTTTGCTGTCTTCAACTGCCACACCAGACTGGTCAACAAGGTACTCAATGAAAGCCTTAGACCCTTTTAGCGAATCTGCACAAGACTAAAATTGACTCGAGCCTTCTGTCAGATCCTTTGCTAAGGCGTGACGGTGATAGTCGCTGCGTGCTTCGACCACAGATCTTTTCACAGACGCGCGAATCTCAACTAACCTTCGCTTGTCGTCGTTTGTGCGTTTCCTTTTGAACCGAAACTGCAACATCTTCTGCTTCCTCAACATCCTTCGAATTTCGGTATTAAACCATGGTGGGTCTTTTCCATCCTTTATCCACTTACTAGGCACATAACCCTTCAGTTCACCATTGACAATCTGCTTGCACTTTAACGATAATTCCCCTACATCCTTCTTACTGGAACTAAGTGACTGCAGGTCACAATCTAAGCGAGACGCCAATAACTGCTCTAACTACACTCCTGGAAATGGAAAAAAGAACACATTGACACCGGTGTGTCAGACCCACCATACCATACTTGCTCCGGACACTGCGAGAGGGCTGTACAAGCAATGATCACACGCACGGCACAGCGGACACACCAGGAACCGCGGTGTTGGCCGTCGAATGGCGCTAGCTGCGCAGCATTTGTGCACCGCCGCCGTCAGTGTCAGCCAGTTTGCCGTGGCATACGGAGCTCCATCGCAGTCTTTAACACTGGTAGCATGCCGCGACAGCGTGGACGTGAACCGTATGTGCAGTTGACGGACTTTGAGCGAGGGCGTATAGTGGGCATGCGGGAGGCCGGGTGGACGTACCGCCGAATTGCTCAACACGTGGGGCGTCAGGTCTCCACAGTACATCGATGTTGTCGCCAGTGGTCGGCGGAAGGTGCACGTGCCCGTCGACCTGGGACCGGACCGCAGCGACGCACGGATGCACGCCAAGACCGTAGGATCCTACGCAGTGCCGTAGGGGACCGCACCGCCACTTCCCAGCAAATTAGGGACACTGTTGCTCCTGGGGTATCGGCGAGGACCATTCGAAACCGTCTCCATGAAGCTGGGCTACGGTCCCGCACACCGTTAGGCCGTCTTCCGCTCACGCCCCAACATCGTGCAGCCCGCCTCCAGTGGTGTCGCGACAGGCGTGAATGGAGGGACGAATGGAGACGTGTCGTCTTCAGCGATGAGAGTCGCTTCTGCCTTGGTGCCAATGATGGTCGTATGCGTGTTTGGCACCGTGCAGGTGAGCGCCACAATCAGGACTGCATACGACCGAGGCACACAGGGCAAACATCCGGCATCATGGTGTGGGGAGCGATCTCCTACACTGGCCGTACACCACTGGTGATCGTCGAGGGGACACTGAATAGTGCACGGTACATCCAAACCGTCATCGAACCCATCGTTCTACCATTCCTAGACCGGCAAGGGAACTTGCTGTTCCAACAGGACAATGCACGTCCGCATGTATCCCGTGCCACCCAACGTGCTCTAGAAGGTGTAAGTCAACTACCCTGGCCAGCAAGATCTCCGGATCTGTCCCCCATTGAGCATGTTTGGGACTGGATGAAGCGTCGTCTCACGCGGTCTGCACGTCCAGCACGAACGCTGGTCCAACTGAGGCGCCAGGTGGAAATGGCATGGCAAGCCGTTCCACAGGACTACATCCAGCATCTCTACGATCGTCTCGATGGGAGAATAGCAGCCTGCATTGCTGCGAAAGGTGGATATACACTGTACTAGTGCCGACATTGTGCATGCTCTGTTGCCTGTGTCTATGTGCCTGTGGTTCTGTCAGTGTGATCATGTGATGTATCTGACCCCAGGAATGTGTCAATAAAGTTTCCCCTTCCTGGGACAATGAATTCACGGTGCTTTTATTTCAATTTCCAGGAGTGTATAAGAAACGTTCTCCTAGCCTTCGTAGCTGATTTATGGACATCGGTAATCATAGTTGCTATAATGACATCATGATCGCTAGTCATCGTTTCTGTACTGACATGGCCGATAAGGTGCGCCGTATTTGTAGCTACAAGGTCCAAGATATTCATATTGCGCGTGGGCCGCCGAGCCGGCTGCTCAAGACAGTTTTCAGAAAACGTATTCAGAATGATTGCTCATGATTTTCTGTGTGTATCATCCCACAGTGAATCCATAGACATCCCAGTCTATAGTTGGTGGGCTAAAGTCGCCTCCTACTAGTATTGCATGATCTGGCTATTTACGAGCTATTGACCACAGACTTTCTTTGAATGACTCTATAGCTGTCACAGCAGAATAGGGTGGTCGGCTAAAACATTGAACAATTTACTTGTTTGACCTACACCTCTTATACCAACGGGTAACTGCACTGTCACACTCAACTTCGACGTCAATAGAGACAATACCTTTGTGAACAGCAACTAGCACTATTACTCCTATGGCCTTCAATCTATCACATTCCACGACACGCTAAATATTTCAGAACTTTCCGCTTCGGGTTTTAGCCTGTTCTCGGTCCTAAGAATAATTTGAACGCGAGCGCTTTCCTGGAGGGTAGTAACATCGGGAAATTTATTACGAATACTTCGACAGTTTGCTGATAAAATTATGACAGTTGAAATGTCTTTATTCTGACGCCATCTGACTTTCCTTACTGCATATCAACTGGTGAGCGTTCATCAGAGCACCTAGCCTAAACAATCCTCATATGTACTCCACAAGTACTCTGCTAACCAAGTAGCTGCTAGTGAAGTGCACCCCTGGCCTATCAAAGGAAGTCCCACAAATCCCCACACGATAACACAGGTCTAATGCCACGGCCGACACAGGATCGACGAAGCCTTTGGTTGAGACCCTGTACTCAACCAAAGGACCCCGATAAATGCTGCAAACTGAGCTCTGCTTGCAAGTCGCGCGCGAGGCCAGCAGTCTTAACCATCTCCGCCAGCCGAGAATCGCCTCAGAAACCATGCAACAGGCGTCGTTTGTGCCGACGTGAGTCACAACTTGCAGAGGACTGCACCCAGCACGCTGATAACCACAGGCAACGCCACTTCCACATCTCGCTTGAGATGTACCGAGTGCGTATTATCTTTCTTTCCAGTCCTGAACGTCCCCTGAATGAGGGGCTCCATGACACGCCTAAGATTTCCAAACAAAGGAACAATACATAGTAAATCCCCACCAACTTAAAAAGATTCACAGGGGTATCAACACAGTCATCCTTACAGTCACTTTACTGCTGGACATGAGTCTTAAGTCCATGCTGGGTGCTACTATCAATTAAAATAGGTCCTCCTGGTTTGCCGGCCGGGGTGGCCGAGCGGTTCTAGGCGCTACAGTCTGGAATCGCGTGCCGCTACGGTCGCAGGTTCGAATCCTGCCTCGGGCATGGACGTGTGTGATGGTGCCCTTAGGTTAGTTAGGTTTAAGTACTTCTAAGTTCTACGGGACTGATGACCTCAGAAGTTAAGTCCCATAGTGCTCAGAGCCAACTTTCTGGTTTCTGCAGTCATCCCAGACACATATTTAGGCAACTGAGACCGAATAAAATATGCCCAGCACAACAACATTCTCATTACTGAGGCTATAAATTATTAAAGGCAGTCGAGAACATGTATTGCAAACTCCATACCTCTTGAACAATGGTTTCCCTGAACATACGCCAAAATGTACAAAAATGCTTAATTGGACAGAAAGTCCACACAGTCTAATCCTACCAATAGCACATGATTAATTATGCAGTCACTCAAACATTCATACATGCAAGAGATCTATAATATGTCTGACAAATGAAGTGACATGTGCAAAAACAATAAAATGAAAGTGGACAGATGTGAGCGAAAATGTGTTAACAAGCGGCTAATTTGCTGCAAACAAAAAATGGAGGCGTTACGTGTGTAAATGAAAATTTTGTTAACAAATTACAAGATTAATTTTTCCTGTCTGACAACTGTGACATGTCATGAAACTCATTACAGCGTTTGTCTTCAAAGATTAACATTAAAGCATGGGAACACAGAACAGTTTATCGTAAGGCTGTCATGTATAGAAAGTCCATGGTGACCATATGGGCATATAATAACACAATGTATCGGATGTGTTACTGAATACTGAAAATCTAAAATAATGCATATTGAAAGAAGTACCATATAAAATTGCATTATTCCATTCACTTGCGTTTAGCAGGGGCAATTTACTAACCACTGCGCAAGGTGGATTTAGAACGCGCCGTTGTGCAGTTGACCATCTCGTCACTTAGTCTACTCATGCCGCCAGCCGGTGTGGCCGAGCGGTTCTAGGCGCTTCAGTTTGGAACCGCGCGACCGCTGCGGTCGCAGGTTCGAATCCTGCCTCGGGCATCGATGTGTTTGATGTCCTTAGGTTAGTTAGGTTTAAGTAGTTCTAAGTTCTAGGGGACTGATGACCTCAGCTGTTAAGTCCTATAGTGCTCAGAAGCATTTGAAGCACTTTTTCTGCCCATGCCATTAATGGTTTTCTTCGGAAATCCCAGACTGTGGCCGTGTTTTTCGATTTGGATAAAGCCTACGACACCAGCTGGAGGACTGGTATCTTCTGTACAGTCTACACGTGATGCGTCCACGGCCCTGGGCCCCATTTCTTTCATTAACTTTTAGAAGACCGAGTTTTCGAGGTAAGTGTGGGTTCTGCCTTGTTGGACACCTTTATCCTCAAGGTTCCGTCCTAAACGTCGTCCTCTTTGCTTTCGCCATTAACCCTATAATGGCCTGTCTCCCGCCGGGCATCTCCAGCCCCCTTTTCATTGACGATTTTGCCATCTATTGCACTTCTCCATGGCCTTGTCTCATTGAGCGGCGTTTTCATCGATGTCTCGACCGTCTTCACTGATGGAGAATGACAGTATCTTCCGTTTTTCCACTGACAAAACCGTTTATATGAATTTCTGATGGCGCACTTTGTTTCTCCCACTGTCTTTACATCTTGCGCCTGTTGCTCGTCTTTAAGTTGAAACTACGAAATTACTGGGGCTCATGCCTGATAGTAAATTTTCTTGGTCCTCCCACGTGTCTTACCTGGCAGCCCACTGAATGTGGTAATCAGTGTCCTACGTGTCCTCAGTGGTAGTTCCTGGGGAGTAGATCCAACCACTCTCTTCCATTTGTACCGGTCCCTGGTCTACAGCACAGAGGAATTGTTTCATAGAAGTAATTAATTACAGAGGGTGTTACAAAAAGGTACGGCGAAACTTTCAGGAAACATTCCTCACACACAAAGAAAGAAAATATGTTATGTGGACATGTGTCCGGAAACGCTTACTTTCCATGTTAGATCTCATTTTATTACTTCTCTTCAAATCACATTATTCATGGAATGGAAACACACAGCAACAGAACATTTGCACTGAAATGAGGATTGACACATTGTTGGATGAACCATTCGCAGAAGTGTACCCGTGGAGGCCAATCAGCTGCTGATAGTGCCTGCACACGCTGTACATGGTACGGAAACAACTGGTTCTCCCGTAGCACTCTCCATACAGTGACGTGGTCAACGTTACCTTGTACAGCAGCAACTTCTCTGGCGCTGACATTAGGGTTATCGTCAACTGCACGAAGAATTGCCTCGTCCATTGCAGGTGTCCTCGTCGTTCTAGGTCTTCTCCAGTCGCTAGTCATAGGCTGGAATGTTCCGTGCTCCCTAAGACGCAGATCAATTGCTTCGAACGTCTTCCTGTCGGGACACCTTCGTTCTGGAAATCTGTCTCGATACAAAGGTACCGCGCCACGGCTATTGTCCCGTGCTAATCCATACATCAAATGGGCATCTGCCAACTCCGCATTTGTAAACATTGCAGCGACTGCAAAGCTGCGTTCGTGATGAACAATAACCTGTTGATGCTACGTACTGACGTGATTGATGCTAGTACTGTAGAGCAATGAGTCGCATGTCAACACAAGCACCGAAGTCAACATTACCTTCCTTCAATTGGGCCAACTGGCGGTGAATCGAGGAAGTACAGTACATACTGACGAAACTAAAATGAGCTCTACCATGGAAATTAAGCGTTTCCGGATACATGCCCACATAACATCTTTTCTTTATTTGTGTGTGAGGAATGTTTCCTGAAAGTTTGACCGTACCTTTTTGTAACACCCTGTATATACAAATAGTACCCGTAAATGGCCAGAGTATAGCAATATATATTTTTTCTTCGATTTTGAAACTGGATAGTCTGCAGGTTTGTTTGCTTTGCGATGATCCACAGCAAACCTTGAAATATTCATTTTGTAAATAAAAATCCTGTTCTCTTGCTGCAGGAAAAGCTTCTTTTATTTGCAAAACGAATAGGTATTCTACATCTGTTGAATTGATACGTTATACATCATAATGTTTAAAGTGAATGAAATCTGTAAGACACGCAACTAGCTAACTACACTCCAGGAAATGGAAAAAAGAACACATTGACACCGGTGTGTCAGACCCACCATACTTGCTCCGGACACTGCGAGAGGGCTGTACAAGCAATGATCACACGCACGGCACAGCGGACACACCAGGAACCGCGGTGTTGGCCGTCGAATGGCGCTAGCTGCGCAGCATTTGTGCACCGCCGCCGTCAGTGTCAGCCAGTTTGCCGTGGCATACGGAGCTCCATCGCAGTCTTTAACACTGGTAGCATGCCGCGACAGCGTGGACGTGAACCGTATGTGCAGTTGACGGACTTTGAGCGAGGGCGTATAGTGGGCATGCGGGAGGCCGGGTGGACGTACCGCCGAATTGCTCAACACGTGGGGCGTCAGGTCTCCACAGTACATCGATGTTGTCGCCAGTGGTCGGCGGAAGGTGCACGTGCCCGTCGACCTGGGACCGGACCGCAGCGACGCACGGATGCACGCCAAGACCGTAGGATCCTACGCAGTGCCGTAGGGGACCGCACCGCCACTTCCCAGCAAATTAGGGACACTGTTGCTCCTGGGGTATCGGCGAGGACCATTCGCAACCGTCTCCATGAAGCTGGGCTACGGTCCCGCACACCGTTAGGCCTTCTTCCGCTCACGCCCCAACATCGTGCAGCCCGCCTCCAGTGGTGTCGCGACAGGCGTGAATGGAGGGACGAATGGAGACGTGTCGTCTTCAGCGATGAGAGTCGCTTCTGCCTTGGTGCCAATGATGGTCGTATGCGTGTTTGGCGCCGTGCAGGTGAGCGCCACAATCAGGACTGCATACGACCGAGGCACACAGGGCCAACACCCGGCATCATGGTGTGGGGAGCGATCTCCTACACTGGTCGTACACCACTGGTGATCGTCGAGGGGACACTGAATAGTGCACGGTACATCCAAACCGTCATCGAACCCATCGTTCTACCATTCCTAGACCGGCAAGGGAACTTGCTGTTCCAACAGGACAATGCACGTCCGCATGTATCCCGTGCCACCCAACGTGCTCTAGAAGGTGTAAGTCAACTACCCTGGCCAGCAAGATCTCCGGATCTGTCCCCCATTGAGCATGTTTGGGACTGGATGAAGCGTCGTCTCACGCGGTCTGCACGTCCAGCACGAACGCTGGTCCAACTGAGGCGCCAGGTGGAAATGGCATGGCAAGCCGTTCCACAGGACTACATCCAGCATCTCTACGATCGTCTCGATGGGAGAATAGCAGCCTGCATTGCTGCGAAAGGTGGATATACACTGTACTAGTGCCGACATTGTGCATGCTCTGTTGCCTGTGTCTATGTGCCTGTGGTTCTGTCAGTGTGATCATGTGATGTATCTGACCCCAGGAATGTGTCAATAAAGTTTCCCCTTCCTGGGACAATGAATTCACGGTGTTCTTATTTCAATTTCCAGGAGTGTAATTATGAACGTCGCATGTGAAACGGGCGTCAATGATGTGAGGAACATGTAGGTTGACTCAAGCTGTTTTTAATATGCAAGTGATGGTTCACGGCAGGTGGATGTGTGGGCATTCTTATTCACTGCTGTTGTCCGTGCAAGTTATGAGTTAGTAAAATGGTAGAATGTTAACTGGACAGACTACTTTGAAATGTTGCACGGTGGGGACGCTACAGTACCTACCGTCATACCAACTGCGAACGCCGTCCGTCAGAGTGATGCCAGACCGGATGGCGGCTACTGGGGTGTGCAGAACAAAGAGGAGCGATCATCTCGTCAGAGGCGCCCCGCGTCGACAGGCCGCGCCATCTAGGGTCTGTGGACGGCCGCACCGGCACCGGGTGGTGCCGCCTCAGATGCGGGGTGAGCGCCGCGGCGGCACCGGCCGACGGCTCGCCATCAAAGACACCGCCCGTCGCTCCAATTGCGAGGTGCCGGGGCTAGCAGTGTATTTAACACTAAATTCTTCTAGAATCTACATATGTAAATGATGGTCTGAGCCCCCCCCCCCCCCCCTATTCTAACTCCGACTTTTGCTGCTGCACATGGATTAAAAAGATACGCGAACTGACTGTAATCAACCCTGCAAGTGGAGTAGAAAAGAGTTTGGCACCTGCAATAATTTAATTTGATAAATAAGTTAAATAAAGGAAGGTTTCATTAACGTGGTGAGAAATGATAGGGTTGCTCTACCGATTAACAGAATGAAAGTTCTGTCCAAAATAACAATATGATTTGTTAAGACTAAACACAAAATAATAAACAAAAACACATGAAACATTTACAATACATCAAATTGGCTCAAATTGGATACTCAAACAAACGCTGTGAAGGTGAAGTTGTCCCTAAACTAGTTCGTGACGTTTATGACGAAGTGGTATGTGGAGCCAATTCCTTGCCACTCAAATCCTAAGAGAGACACACCGCTAACCCAACATTAATTGCTGCTACTTTAGTGAGAACTCAGACAATGAACACCCAAGATAGAACAAAGTTAGAAAAGACGAACAGGCGCGCTCTGCTGAGCTCTGATTATCTCCTAGCAAAAATGCCTGCTTTGCCGGTGCTACGGACGTACATTACCAAGCTGTCTTCTTAGCTGCAAGGACACGATCTGGCGTACTGGAAGCGATGGCTGGTTGCTTCGACGTCCCGTCGTGGTGGTGATAATGTCGCGAGTATAGCCCGAAACAAATTATCCTGGCCTGGTTGTTCCAGACTAAAGACTTCCTAGCAATACAAATGCGCCTCTGAGGGAGACGAAGAAGGCTCGCCACACAATCACTGACGGTACAGTGATTGATTTTAACAAGCGAAGTCACCCAGTAACTCCGATACAGTCAACATTAGCCAAAACTGTTCAAAACAGACAACATAGGCCTCTTGTACACAGAACGCTCAATTGCCAACTGTACTCGGAAAGTTACGTTGAAGTCGAAACTTCAGCAACTTCGTCCCACAGTTACAATTAAATAAAAGTATGTTAGACAGCCAACGGAAGGCAGGCTGACCCGCGCAGCGAGAGCTCAGTCTTGTAACCCACTTCGACCGAAAGGCGAGAGCCGACTATCCACAAGAGCACCCATACAAACCGAACACAGAACATTCCCGCCCCCACGACAGTGGCCGTGGTTAACCGTTCGAATCAGCAACTCGAAAACCGGCGGAAAATTCCACTCTACTGCCGGAGCACTACCATTCCACCAATGGAGATTCTTGGCGCCAATTTCTGCGCCGATTTTGCTACGTCAGGGAGCTATGCCCTGACCAAGCCAATCACAGTTACGATTTTGCAGAAAGCGCGGGAATTTGCCCGCCAAAACTGCCTGGGTACACAAGTCATTCCCACGCCTCGCTGGTAGCCCGCCAGAAAGTGTTTTCGCTAAGTTTCTGCGAAGTAACGGGACCTCTAGCCCAGCCGCTACTTCAGGCCCCTCCGAGCGTGTCTCCTCCGCTATTCTACCATGTCGGCGTCTGGAAAGCATTCACTCGACTCCCTCACACCCGTCGGCTTACCCTTTCGAGATCAGCAGAGCCCACCTGTCACCGGACCACCCGGGTGACGAGAGACGCTGCGTGGGAAGTCTGCGTGTGAAGGAATAGCAACTTTACACCGCATGCAATTGGAGAGGAAAATCGTAAGATAGAAATATGAGAGGGGGCTCATGCCACCTCTCACAATCAGTACAGCTGGACGGGCGGCTGTAATTGAGAAGTCCACGTTCGCGTCTCGATTCGCTCAGACGCTCGCCTATAGGCGGCCGCTTTTCTTTTTTGTCGAGATACGCAATCGATCTGGACTGGCTGCTCTGCTGCATGGACCAGCATGAACCCGAGACTGCATTTAGACGATCCCTGTTAGCTGTCTCTTCACGTAGGAAGTGAACAAAGACTGGTTAAACTTGTAGAATGATATTCCAAAGTAATGCTGATAAGGTGCACCAAAGATGTACACGTTTCTAAGACCTTGCTGTAGTAGGTACTAGTCTGTCGGAATATTTAGTAATTTTCGAGAACATTTCTCTTGGAATACAGAGGTTTATTACTTAAAAATGGACATGGTCACAGCCGGCCGGGGTGGCCGAGCGGTTCTAGGCGCTGCAGTCTGCAAACGCGCGCAGGTTCGAATCCTGCCTCGGGCATGGATGCGTGTGATGTCCTTAGGTTAGTTACGTTTAATTAGTTCTAAGTACTAGGGGACTGATGACATTAGTGCTCAGAGCCCTTTGAACTATTTGGTCACAACCTTAAGGAACTTCATTTTTTAATGACATTACCGGTTTCCATCTGTTTTAGATAATCTTCATACTTCAGACCATGACGGTAGACGGTGACTGTGAACGGCGCAGACGCTGCATCTCCACAAACGCTAAGTGCTCAAACAAAAGTTAGCGTTCGTGGAGTAGAAGCGCCTGCTCCGTTCACATCCACCGTCTCCCATCATGGTGTGAGGTCTGAAGATTGTGTAAAATAGATCGAAACAGCTAACATCATAAAAAAAGTTTCTTCCGTTTTTCAAGTTCATGTTCGTTTTTATCGGAATATTAATGCATTTCCTACGCTTCTGAAACAACATGACGATCTAGACACGCCTATAGACTACGCACGATACGACGTTGGCCTTAGCTCCTCAAACGGCGTGGTGGGAACGAGAACAACGTGAGTGGTGAAGACTCTGTTGTGAACGGCCACAAGGGGATATGGGAGATTAAGTTCGATAGGTGAAATGTATGCCAAAACATGTGTTTTGTATAACATGGGAAGTACTATCAAGGAGTTTATAGAACGTTATTTAGGTATGACGTATAACTGGACAAATACATAAATTCAGAGTCAATAGCCGGCCGGGGTGGCCGAGCGGTTCTAGGCGCTACAGTCTAGAACCGCGTGACCGCTACGGTCGCAGGTTCGAATCCTGCCTCGGGAATGGATGTGTGTGATGTCCTTAGGTTAGTTAGGTTTAAGTAGTTCTAAGTTCTAGGGGACTGATGACCACAGAACTTAAGTCCCATAGTGCTCAGAGCCATTTGAACCATTCGAAGTCAGCAGCATCCGAGATGGCCGAGCACTGAAGCGCCCCCCTTCCGGCGTTTGAGGAGGCAAGCTTGTGGCTCGTCGCATCCGCTTGCAAATTATTCCCACCTGGATGTCTTTTTAGAACGGCATTTGGGTCCTCCTACCAACGTCCCACATCAGATACCCACTGCCAAATCACTCGAACAACCTTCTCACACTATTATGTCCGACATAATTGATAAACGGAATCTAAAGTAAAAAATGTTTTTCACGCCTTTATGTTGAATGCGCGCATTTGCGACCTAAGCAATTAACACCATAGGTATTAAAAACTTCTTCGGAAAATGTAGTGCGCCAAGAAACGCTATTATTCAACGCTGTAATAAAACAATACAGTCTTAGAGAACGCCGGTAATTGCAAAACGCGTTTGTGGATGATACAACGGGTAGAACAGAAGTGGAAGTCCCGATAGGCCACAGTGAAGCACACTCGCCGTGAAGGCTAATTCCGTGGAGAGTAAAAGTAATCAAAAAGTAGATTTTACTAACTGCAATCACCAAAACGATGACGAAGTAAAAATCTGCCGAGATAACAGAGTCCAGTGCCCAGGGTGTGAAGTTTTGATCGAAGAGCCGCGGTGGATGGCGGACTAGCTGGCGACAGCAGCTCTGGTGGAGTTCATTGGTTCTCGGCTGGTAATGTCACCCCTTCAACTGCCCATGCGAGAGCTTAAATCCTCGATATGCGCAGTACTACTTCCTTCTGATTGGCTGGGTGCCGGAGGTAGAACATAGTACTGTAGTAGTGCACGCCAATTCTAGCTGCACCTTCTGATACTCTACACCATGACTGCTTGGGTCTGCCACAGTTCAAATGGTGCCATCCGCAGATCGTGGTCACGCGGTCGCGTTCTCTCCCGAGCACGGGGTCCCGGCTTCAATTCCCTGCGGGGTCAGGGATTTTCACCTGCCTCGTGATGACTGGGTGTTTGCATTGTCCTCATCATCTCATCGTCATTAATGAAAGTGGCGAGACTGAACTGAGCAACGGTTGGGAATTTGTACGGGCGCTGATAACTGTGCAGTTAAGCGCCCCACAAACCAAACATCATCATCATCGTCATCAAATGGTGCCACGGGCATTTGAATTGTGCAGCTGCAAACTTCAGGCGCCAGCACTCGACGGTAGTCGCACCAAAACATTCCTCCCCCCTAGGATGGAGGCATTGAGATGCAGGCAGGTGCTTACAGTCTCACTGACGTCTGAGCTCTCTGATCAAAAGGATGGAGGTCCAGGTGGTGGATCGACATTAATCAGGATGTCCCTCTGGGACTACTGTTGAGCTGCCAGTGGTTTGGATGGAGTCCTCTCTTCCAGCTTCTAGTCAGTGTCAGCTTCTGGTGCCAAGGTTTCTCGAACAAACAGTGGTGTTAGTTTTTCTGCCAGCTGTGAGGTATTCTAAGGTGAGAGATGTGGGTTAAGCTGATGCCTGTGTCTTGGCCCATCAGTCTAGGAGATCTCTACCATGAGCTTTCCTAGAAGGCGAAGCATGGTGGCTGGGACCCATCGTGGTCTACCCCTGACATATACATTTGTCGTGGTGGGATCTTACAGCACGTACCTGTAATTATGTGTTTGGGATGGGGCTGATGTGATAGAAGTATTGTGTGTGTGATTGATAACTAGGAACATAACACACGTCCACGCAGTTTATTGTTGGGTGACACTTGCTCTGAGGGTTTCCCCAGTAAGAGGACAGAAGAAGAGAGCCTGCATCGGTGACTGTTGCTGGTAGAATTTAGACATTTGAGTTATGAAAGTTCTTAGAAAATGTTCCACCTGGTCATTTGAAGCTGGGCGGAAGAGGCATGTATGGACTAGTGTCATTCCATTAACTTAACAAACTTTCTGAAAATCTGCAGATGAAGATTGGGGATCATTATCTGTTATCACAGTTTCTGTGAGAACCTTTAAGAAATATATCATGGCTAAGGTCTGGATGGTGGCAGTTGAATTGGTAGAGGGCACCCATGAGATAAATGACTACCCAGAGCCTGCATGTACCACGATGAGCCAAGAGGTCCCCAGAAACCCAGATAAAGCCTTCGTCATTGGCTTAAGGTGGGTGACCATGGGAAATATCTATGAGCAGAGGAGTAGTTCCATGACCCTCTGCTGGAATGAGCCAGGGATTACGACATTTGCCTTGGAACAGTATGACTCTGTGACATAGAGAGGTTATGACAGTGATCTCAGAAGGTCTGGGGTTCTGCTGCTGCTTCCTTTTGGCTGGCCACTCAAACTGCTTTCATCTGACGACTTAACTGAGGACTGGATCCTATGCTGTGTGCTGCTTCACGGTATTTTCATCGATATGGACGTTGTTGATAGCTTCCTTTGCCGCGATGTACAGATAGAAGCAGACTTGAAGCCTTCGTCAAAGGCTGGATCTGACTGTATATGTCATGTTGTTTTGCCAGTTGGAGCTGGATGCCACAACTTGATAAAAAATCAGTTATACAAAATATACTATGACAATATAATAAAATAAAATTATCTCTATAAAACAATTAAATAATTAAAAAATCAATATAATATAATATAATTAATAATCGAGACATCCTGATTCGCACAGAAAAATTTTCAGTTTGAGTGAAATACTTTATTAGTAAGTTATATCTTCAACCTGTTCCTAGATACACTTTCGAGCACTGTATGTGGCAAGCAGTCTGGGTGGGTAGAGCTGCCAAGGAATTTAGGAGTGGAAGGAGCTTCTTGCAGTCTGTCGGCCACAGATGTAATCATGGAATTTGTTTAAGCCGAATATGATGGCAAAGACCTGCTTCTCGAACTGGCTGCAATTCATCTGAGCGTAATTCAGTGATCTGAAAGAAAATCTATTGGGAATTTCAAACCATTCACGAGGTGCGAGACCACTGCCCCTGGTCCATAATCAGATGTGATAGCCATTAGGAGCATTGGCTTTGCTGGATCGTATGCTATTAGGCAGGTAGGTCTGAGAAGAGCCCGCTTCAAACTACAAAACGCTCGACCACATTCGTCCATCTATTTCCACGGTATGATTTCTTATAAGAGCTGATGTAACGGTACCACTACAGTTGCCACCTGGGGTACGAAGCAGCAGTTGTGGTTGATTTGACCCATGAGTGACTTAAGCTGTGTCCTTGGGAGTCGGTAGCTTTGCGACTGCCTCCACATAAGTTGGGTTGAGACACATATCCGAAGCGCCTGACTGTATACCCCGAACACTCCATTTGATTGAAAAAGAATTCACTTTTATCAAAGTTCCAATATAAATTTCCTTTTTGAAAAATAGTAAATAATGCTTCCAAATTACGAGTGAGGTGCTCACCAATTTTGCCCGCCACCAAAAGTATCATCCAGGTAGCTGACCGTCCTAGGGGCTTGTCTGAATAACTTTTCTAAACATCTGTACAATATTGATGGTGCACTGGAAATGCCAAAAGATAATTCATTATGTCGGAAAAATCCAATGTTCGTCATAAGTTCTTAGAGTCGAAGGGGAGCCGCAGATGAGCATACTTTGACTTCACGCTCTCTATCCCCAGTGAGACGAGTCATATCTGCAACTCTGTGTACTGGATATGAGTCGGTGATCACAAATGATGCCGCTGAAGTCCCTACAGATGTGAAATGCCCGATACGGTTTCTCAACTAACACGATGGGAATGCCCATCTATAGTACTGTGTACAAAACACCGTTATCGATCGTCTTGCAGGCTTTGAAATTCGACATAGGGCCTGTCCTGCTGGGCTATGCAAAACTTCTAAATGGTTCGCGGTGACATGGTAAGTGTGAATCGGTGAAAAAATGGTGGAGAACCGTTCAATTAAATGTTGCACCTGTGGCAGTCTGATTGTCCTGTTGGTGTGGCATCTATAGAACCAGGGTGTGAAAGAGATTCCTACCCTGCAAATTACAGGCACCGAGAGGAAAACAGGACGCACGTCATAACTGCTTTGTCGTTATGTCATACGTGTTCATGGAAAAAACCCTATCAACAAGGTTTATCGTTGCTGAAACTATTCAGTGAGGTACAAAAATGATGCAAGTATGATGCCCACACATTTGCTTACGTGGTCCACTCAATTATTGTGACGGCTGAGCAGGTGTCATTTAATAATGATACTGTCACCCTGTGCATGTGAACTCCCAATTTCACGCACTTTACCGTGGGGGAGAGGACGGACTGGATGTATGCTGTATCAGGATCCTCGAACTCTATATGGTCCTGGAACTGTGCATATTGTTCCACTTGAATATAATCTTCATTCATGTGTCAGAAGGAGCGGCACACCTATACTCTCTGTCCTGTTTTACCGCAAGACATACGTGTTACGCATCGAATACGGCATTACTGCCAGGCATGTTGTATTAAAATGTTGTGTGAAACGCTCCACGCGTGATGGGAGAGACTGGTGCTAGTGGCCTGTTGGGAGCACCCCGTCGTACTTTTGGAATGGCGATTGGGGTCCGCAGGTAGGCTTGCCTAGCTTGGACATGAACATAAAAGCAGGATCTTGCTAGGCGATCATAGAGTGAAGCGACTGTTTGTATGCACAAATAACTGGGAGACATGCATAAAGTGACAGATGCTTGAGTTTAACGAGATGGTATCACAGTTTTCGTTGTGAACATGCGCAAAAACCTCATCTCTAACTAGTGAGTGAGCGCGAGACTGAAGACTCTGTCCATTAGTAAAGAGCATGTAACCAGCGATCCTCGCACAGCACAACTCAGATGCTACCTTTTAATAGCTAAGAAACTAATGTCTCACACCTGCGACATGGATCTGGAAATCAAAATATTCTGATAGGCTTGCCTTGAGGGTATCAAAGTAAGTGCATGGGGCTCTGCTACAGAGTGCAGATGTTTCACTAATTGGAACCCTGAAGGTCCTGTGGCCAGGAGGGGAGTGCGGCACTGGTTTTCACCTGTTATCTCATAGATGGAGAAGCCTTGTAGCAGCGAGGCGATGAAGCAGTCCCATGGTTTCGTCTTCTGGTCAAAGGGTTGGGAAGGATGAACATATGTTAAAAACTATTTATTTGTTCATTTATTTCACGTAAAATTTCCACAGTTTTAACTTATGTTTCATCTCATATTTTTAAATCACTATCCTTAATTTTATTCAGATCTTCCAAATGATTTACGTGAACTTCATAAAGTTCCTTTACAATAATATTTATTGTATGTTCTCCATATTTTATTTATCGAGTAACAAATTTTTCAATTTTTTGCTTTTTATTTTTTGATTTTAATATCAAAGACTCCTTTTTTATTGTAATATCAAAGAATATCCCTCTCCATGAACCATGGACCTTGCCGTTGGTGGGGAGGCTTCCGTGCCTCAGCGATACAGATTGCCGTACCGTAGGTGCAACCACAATGGAGGGGTATCTGTTGAGCGACCAGACAAACATGTGGTTCCTGAAGAGGGGCAGCAGCCTTTTCAGTAGCTGCAGGGGCAACAGTCTGGATGATTGACTGATCTGGCCTTATAAACCAAAACAGCCTTGCTGTGATGCTAATGCAAATGGCTGAAAGCAAGGGGAAACTACAGCCGTAATTTTTTCCGAGGGCATCCAGCTCTGCTGTATGGTTAAATGATGATGGCGTCCTTTTGGGTAAAATATTCCGGAGGTAAAATAATTCCCCATTCAGATCTCCGGGCCGGGACTACTCAGGATGACGTCGTTATCAGGAGAAAGAATACTGGCGTCCTACGGATCTGAGCGTGGAATGTCAGATCCCTTAATCGGTCACGTAGGCTAGAAAATTTTGAAAAGGAAACTAGATAGGTTAAAGTTAGATATAGTGAGAATTAGTAGAGTTCGGTGGCAGGAGGAACAAGACTTCTACTCAGGTGAATGTAGGGTTATAAATACAAAATCAAATAGGGGTAATGCAGGAGTAGGCTTAATAATGAATAAAAAAATAGCAGTGCGGGTAAGCTGCTACAAACAGCACAGTGAACGCATTATTGTGGCCAAGATAGATACGAAGCCCACACCTACCACAATATACCAACTAGCACCGCAGATGATGAAGAAATTGATGAAATGTATGATGAGATAAAAGAAATTATTCAGGTAGTGAAGGGAGACGAAAATGTAATAGTCATGGGTGACTGGAATTCGAGAGTAGGAAAAGGGAGACACGGAAACATAGTGGGTGAATATGGATTGGGGGTAAGAAATGAAAGAGGAAGCCGCCTGGTAGAATTTTGCACAGAGCATAACTTAATCATAGCTAACACGTGGTTCAAGAATCATAAAAGAAGGTTGTGTACGTGGAAGAGGCCTGGAAATACTAGAAGGTATCAGATAGATTATATAATGAGAAGACAGAGATTTAGGAACTAGGTTTTAAATTGTAAGACATTTCCAGGGGCCGATGTGGACTCTGACCACAATCTATTAGTTATGAACTGTAGATTAAAACTGAAGAAACTGCAAAAAGGTGGGAATTTAAGAAGATGGGACCTGGATAAACTGACTAAACCAGAGGTTGTACAGAGTTTCAGGGACAGCATACGGGAAGTTGACAGGAACGGGGGAAAGAAATACAGTAGAAGAAGAATGGGTAGCTCTGAGAGATGAAATAGTGAAGGCAGCAGAGGATCAACGAGGTAAAAAGAGGAGGGGAAGTAGAAATCCTTGGGTAACGAAGAGATACCGAATTTAATTGATGAAAGGAGAAAGCATGCAAATGCAGTAAATGAAGCAGGCAAAAAGGAGTACAAACGTCTCAAAAATGAGATCGACAGGAAGTGAAAAAAGGCTCATCAGGGATGGCTAGAGGACAAATGTAAGGTTGTAGAGGCGTACTTCACCAGGGGTAAGATAGATACTGATAATTAAAGAGGCCTTCGAGAAAAGAGAGCCACTTGTATGAAAATCAAGAGCTCAGATGGAAAACCAGTCCTAAGCAAAGAAGGGAAAGCAGAAAGGTGGACGGAGTATATAGAGGATCTATACAAGGGCAATCTACTCGAGGGCAATATTATGGAAATGGCAGAGGACATAGATGAAGATGAAATGGGAGGTACGATACTGCATGAGGAGTTTGATAGAACACTGAAAGACCTAAGCCGAAACAAGGCCGTGGGAGTAGACAACATTCCATTAGAACTACCGATAGCCTTGGGAGAGCCAGCCATCTGGTGAGCAAGATGTATGAGACAGGCGAAATACCCTCAGACTTCAAGAAGAATATAATAATTCCAATCCCAAAGCAAGCAGGTGTTGACAGATGTGAAAATTACCGAACTATCAGTTTAATAAGTCACAGCCGCAAAATAATAACACGAATTATTTACAGACAAATGGAAAAAACTGGTAGAAGCCGACCTCAGGGAAGATCAATTTGGATTCCATAGAAATGTTGGAACGCGTGAGGCAATACTGACCCTACGACTTATCTTAGAAGGTAGGTTAAGAAAAGGCAAATCTACGTTTCTAGCAATTGTAGACTTAGAGAAAGGTTTTGATAATATTGACTGGAATACTCTCTTCCAAATTCTGAAGGTGGCAGGGATCAAATACAGGGAGCGAAAGGCTATTTACAATTTGTACAGGAACCAGATGGCTGGCATAAGATTCGAGGGGATGAAAGGGAAGCGATGGTAGGGAAGGAAGTGATACACGGTTGTAGCCTGTCCCTGATGTTATCCAACCTGTATATTGGGCAAATACTAAGGGAAAGAAAAGAAAAATTCGAAGACGAAAATAAAATACATGGGGAAGAAATAAAAACTTTGAGATCTGCCGATGACGTTGTGATTCTGTCACAGATCAGAGGTTTCAAAGGACCTGGAAGAGCAGTTGAATGGAATTGATGATGTCTTGAAAGGAGGATATAGATGAACATCATCAAAAGCAAAACTAGGATAATGGAAAGTAGTCGAATTAAATCAGGTGACGCTGACTAGGAATCCATACCGCGCAGCAGTACTGCAGTTAAATCGACAACCTTTAAACTTCTATGTTCTGATCTGTAACCGAAATTTAAAGAAATCAATATTCAGCGGAACGAGAAAAATTTATGAGAGATGTCTTCTTACATTTATAATTTCGTTGTTCTAAGGTAAACTGTAGCCGAAGTAACAACTAGGTACTTGTAGTAGAATACAGAACATTAAAAAGACGCCATTACAAAACGATAAAAAGCTCTTGAAATGTGAAATCATAGACTGGTGGTATGTCAGAATTAAGGTTCTCTAGTAACGAAACACTGGTCGTAAGAGCAAACTCCCCTTAACCCTTACCTTGAAACACAAAACTGAAAGTTGTCGTCGAGTAAGTAGAAATAGAGCGACTTAGCGACATCTTAATCAAAGTGGTGCTACCAAAGTCGACTAGTGTCCATAGAGAGTGCTTCGTTCGTGATAATACGACTGACGCATAGATGAACAATTAACAGTTATCGGATGCAACTTTGTGAACTGTTTCCCGTGAAATATTTCTTTTAAATTCAGCTCCGTATGAAGTCACAGTCTTGCATATATCATGACTTGCATGAGGTCTTCAGTCCGCAGTCTGGTTTGATGCAGCTCTCCAAAGGGCAAGCCTCTTCATCTCTGCATGATTACTGCGGCCTGCATCCATTTGGTATTGCTTACTCTGCTCAAGTCTTGGTGTTCCTGTACTCCACACGCTTGTTCCCATTAGCAATTTGACGATTCCTTCACGTTTAAGGATGTGTCCCAAGAATTGATCTCTTCTTCTAGTAAAATTTCGTTATTTTCTTTCTGCGAGCTTTCTACAGAATGCGGAGTTTCCTTCCATCTTGCCAGCCCACTTCTTGCATATCTCTGCTCTGCATCGCACGCCTCACTCCATCATTCCAATGTAGCGATGTATCGGGGGACTTCCTTTTTTTTCTTTCAAGTGCTTTAGTTTGGAATGCCGTCTTTCCTTCGGCATTCTTTTAAGATGAGGATACAATCTCGGGCGTTTGTTTTAAATTCTGTCTATGATATGCTTGAAAACTCCCACATCTTATAGCAATATTTTATTTCTTATTTTCTCCCTTCTTGTTACTTCACAACTTTGTCTTCGAAACTCAATTTCCGTTACTATTATTTTCATTCACCATGGAGACTGTAAAGAAAATTAATAATTTTTCTTGTTGATAAATGTATAGATAATTATTCGACTCTCATACCAAAGATTCATTTGAAAAATATTTAATACTAATGGACAAAAGTAGATTTACGTTCTTCGTTTATTTGTTTTAGTAATAGTTACCTTTCGTTGTTCTCATGTACTGGTGATAAGATGTATAAACGAAGCGCTCTGTAATTTCAAGTGAAATTGTGCTAAATATTGAAAGCAACTTCTGAAACAATACGATTTTCTCATTTATGATACCATCCCAGCTCCTGTAACTTTGGAACATTATTATAATTTTAATTTTATATGGAGAATTTAGATGGAGGCGACGATCTTCACGACGGCACTGCTCAATAATAGAGGTACGCGAATGTGTTCATCTCTTTCCCTACGTGGCCAACAACGTCAATTTCAATATTTAAGTCATATCTGCCGCGACTTTCAGAACTTGCAATCTTCCTTTTCGTTTAATTAGATAGTCCGATTATTTTCTTTCTGAGATGAATAAATGCATTTTAACCACAATTCTTTTTACCCAGGCCACGGGGAATGATAGAACTTATGTGCCTCTTTTCCGATCGTACGTTCGCATATAACAGTGTGCATCGTTGTAACTACACTTGTGACCCATTTCCCTTACAGTATTAATTCTTCTTTTGAGCCACTCACTCGCGAATGAACATGCCCTCTTATTTTGTGTAGTCAGTCGGGTGCATTCCTTAATAACGTTACTTTTAATATTCAGTGGAATAGTGTCCACCACTGTTCTCTGCCTCTGTCGCACGGCGCTTCACGCGAAATATTTAATTTGCGACATTCATACTAACTCTCATTTCAAAATTACGACACCGGTTGAATAAGTTTTTAACAATTTAACAGGGCGGTTACAAGACATCTCACAGTTCAGCATGTTACTGAGCAATTGTCTCATCTACAGTTTAATATAATCTATTTTCCTAACTTTTTTTACGTATTTTTATTCGAAATAATGAAGTGTAGCTGCCTATTTGCCTCTTTCCCTTTCCTATTCAGTACTTTATTTATCTTCTAGTTGTTTCCACCCTGGTCATTATTACAGAAATCAGTCGCCGGCCGGTGTGGCCGAGTGGTTCTAGGCGCTTCAGTCAGGAACCGCGCGACCGCTACGATCGCAGATTCGACTCCTGCCTCGGGCATGGATGTGTGTGATGTCCTTAGGTTAGTCAGGTTTAAGTAGTTCTAAGTTCTAGGGGACTGATGACCTCAGATGTTAAGTCCCATAGTGCTCAGAGCCATTTGAACCATTTTTTGGAAATCAGTCAATAAAACTAATAAATATGTATCCTAAAAATTTGGAAAAGAAAGAAGTTTTGGAACATTATATCTACTACCACGGAAACCTACCGGCAAAAGAAGATACGTAAGGTAAGAGCAACAGCACTACTACGCTTTTGGCTGTCACTCAAGTTGAAGAGGTAACTGAGAAACAGGAGCGACAGTTTGATGAATTTTTACAGGAGAAACATATTCATACCAACCGCACTTTAGAAACAGAATTACAGAAAGCTGTAAATAACAAAATGGAACAATTTTATACTAAACAGAACACATCTGTTACAAAATTACAGTCGGACATAAAATAAATTAACAGGCTACTTCATGACATTAAGGAGCAATATAAAGACGCAGAAGGAGAGGAAGAAACTGAAAACATGTGTGCAGGTACGGGCGACAGCGCACATAGTGTCTGTATCAGCACCAATGTTAATATATATTCGAGTAACTGCGAGGGGTATGGCGATCAACGACGCCAGAATGTGAACGGGCAACAGACAATAGTAGAACCAACATTCGCGACTGTATTGCTCGTAGAGGGTCTTATAATATATTGGCAATTTCAGGTGTTTATCCCTGAACGCAAGTCAGTACATCCTATTCAGGAATGTGTTGCCGAAGGCATGGTCCGAACAGCAAAAGATTCAATATGTTACAGGATACATTCAAGGCGATGGTGCGCTTTGGGTGACCAAAATGTCTGAAACTTTCCAAACAGTAGCGAAATTCGAAAATGCTTTTCTTTCCGAGTACTGGTCGCGTTAGTACAGGAAGGATTGAGGAAATCGGTGTTCGCTCCTGAACAATACAATCCAAATTTTGGATCTTTACGAAAATATTTCGAAAAGTATCTAAACGAAACACGTTTCTGGGATGAACCAGTTACACATACTGATGTTATACGGATTTTGAAAGCCAAACTGCCCATTAACATCAGTGAAAAACTTTTACAGGTACCTGAGAGAAATTTGGAGTGCTTCTTATCTATCTTAGATCCCACATATTTGATTTATGAAGATGCGAGGTACAGCGGTGACTGCCAAAATAGTTATCGTAACGGTGGCGTAAATCGGTCTCCGCCGCAGCAAGCGCGATACGGCGTCAACTTTGCCGAGCATGCGGCTGAGCTTTTGTCGATCCAGCCTCAGCAGCGCACATGCAAAACCCGAATTTGGGAGGCAGTTTTAATTCCTATTACCATTCTAACTACCACAAAGGCTTTAAAAGAAACAGGAAGAATAGTGATAGGAAGTATTCTGGCTATTCTGGCAACTGAAATCGAAACTGGAATTGGCAGGATGGTAGAAATCAGTGGGGAAACGCTTATAACCAGTGTCAACAACAGCACAATAGCGATAACAACTTAGCTGACCCCAGAAATACGCAATGGAAGTATGCTCAAACGAAACAACTTTTCAATTTCAGTCACAAAATAATATTACGCCTATGAACTCAGGACCAAATAATGACTGAGATGCGCAACGTATAAATAAGGCATCGGCCGTTAACATTATCGAAGTGACGAATGAGACACCAACCGAAAATAATGGGGCGTTAAAATAAACATTATGCCCTACAATGTTGGTCATGGATGTTCGTGGGGGCGATCCATGCAATCAGTATGACACTTTACTGAGATACCAAGATGAAGCCGACATACGCCATGTGTTAACAAGTAATGAAACACTCCGTTTGTATGAAGAGGATGGCATAGTTCAAACAAGAATACAGGCAGTAGTAGGAAAAATACCGACCAGTATCTTACTGGTGTCTAGATTAGTGTGATAAGAAAGCCCTATTCAAAGAGACCGACAGTCACAAGGCCCTACCAACCTACGCAGTACAAAATTGTAGGACACTAGGTGGCAAATCCAAGCTGATTGAAGTGCAAACCACGATCGAAGTACAGATTGAGGAGATCCAGTCGATTTTCCTGGTTGTCAAAGGGGTGACAGAACGATGTATTTTCGGACTCCATTTCCTGACGGAAAACTGTGCTAAAATTGATTTAGAATCTGGGGAATGTCATCTGTTTATCAATGATCAAAACTGTGTTCCAGGTAGGATAAGCAAGCCTTGTAAAAGAACACACATTCAAACTGAGGGTCAACGCGTTTCAAAAATGGTTCAAATGGTTCTGAGCACTATGGGACATCTGTGGTCATCAGTCGCCTAGAACTTAGAACTACTTAAACCTAACTAACCTAAGGACATCACACACATCCATGCCCGAGGCAGGATTCGAACCTGCGACCGTAGCAGTCGCGCGGTTCCGGACTGCGCGCCTAGAACCGCTAGACCACCGCGGCCGGCTCAACGCGTTTCACTGCCATGGCTCGACAGAAGAGTGGTGCCAACAAGTGAAGCATGATGAAATCGAAAATAAGGTAGAAGAGTGCACAGAGATTTCTCTGCAACAGAAAGATGAACTTAGAAGTTTATTGTTCAAATATGCACGAGTGTTCGATAAAAGACTCGGAGATATTAGAACGTATCAGTACAACATGGATATTCGGCCCCACGACACGTTTTGCAAGGACATATATTCCATACCATTGTCGCAAAGAGAGGGTAGCTCAAGAGATAAAAAGAATGTTGTCTTGGAATATTATTGAGACCTCATTATCTCCATACTGGAGCCCGCTACTCACGGTAGAAAAGGGAGATAACACGGTGAGGCTCGTTCTCAACGCCCGGGAAATTAACAAAATTATGGTCCCAGTAACCACCCAGCCTGAAAATTTAGAGGAGCAATTACAACGGTTTCATGGTGTGCAGTATCTGTCCAGTGTTGACCTCCGGAGTTCTTACTGGCAGATTGCACTGTCACCTGAAAGCAGAAAGTAAACAGCCTTTATTTTTGTTGGCAGATCCGACCAGTACTGCGTTTTACCCTTTGAGCTGAACGTCAGTGCTGGAGTCTTTATAAGTGCGCTTGACATAGTATTAGGGTTTGATGTAGACCAGCTCACTGTGTACATCGATGATATACTCGTATTAATAGCAACGTCTACCTGGGATGAGCATTTAGAACTATTAGAGAAAATGCTTTTCAGCAGCTGGGGTAGCGGCGAATTAGAAGAAATCAAAGCCTGTTAGGAAAAACATAAAATTTTTGCTCATATTACTTCACCTGCTGGAATAAAGCCTGATCCCGAAAAATTACTGGAGATGAACAATATTCCAATACCTTGCACAAAACGACAGCTAAAAGCGTTCATGGGTTTGTGTTCTTTCTTCCGCCGTTTTGTACCTAATCAATTGCTAAATACTGTAGTAGCGCCTTGTTAGGATTGTTAAAGCAGGATAGACAGTGGATTTGGACACAGCAGTGTCAAGCCGACTTCGAGGACATAAAACATGCTTTGGTAAACTCCAACACTCTTGGCCACCGAGACATGAACGAAATCTTTTGTATCGGTACCGATTCATCATTTTCAGGTTTAGGTGCGTATCTCTTTCAGACGACTAAAGGTGGGGAAACCGAAGATTTGAAAGTGATCAGTTTCGCTAGCAAGACGCTTACTGAATGTGAACGCAAGTACTCAACAACAGAGTTGGAGGTTCTCTCTATTGTGTGGGCATCTAAATTCCATTATTATCTTTGTAAGCATGTGCGAGTATACAGCGATCATAAAGCACTATGTTCTCTACTCACTTGTAGGATGTTACACAATCGGCTTGCAAGGTAGACACTGTTCTTGTAAGCCTACGATTATGAAATTATACATATGAACGGTAAAGACAACTTAACTGCTGATGCCTTATCTTGATTACCTCCAGGTTTACCAGTATTCGAGGAAATAGTAGAACAGGATACTAAGTTTAGGATAATGCTTAAAAGGACAATAAGTTCAGAAAACATTTTTGGATATTTGTAATAACGTGGTTAAACTGCAAGAAGAGGATCGGTGGTGGAAGAAGTAAGTTTTTAGTTAAGCAACAATCCGCAGGTACCTGTGCGGCAGCACTACCAAGTGTATCTCGATGTGTTATTTTATAGGAGAAACTCAGACAGCGATTTGTGGTGTGTGAAATCTGGTTTTTTCACAGGACAGAGCGGATCAGGTTAAGGTTGTGGAAAGGGGTCAAGATCAGTACTGTTAGTTGCACAAGAACACTCAACTTTATTCCTCCAAAACACAATGCACACTCTTCTCTTTAAAACAACAAGGATCAATTCACGGCTGAGGGCTCAAGTAACTTCTTAATAATAAAGTTTAAATAATTCCTTTTAAAACACAAGGATTTAGACAAACAGATGAAGGCCTTACCTAAGTAAAATTAAAATATCCTTAAATAATTCCTTTTAAGGCCCAAGAATTTAGACAAACGGCTGAAGGCTTTACTGAAGTAAAATTAAAATATCTTCTCGGCTACAGGTCCAAATAATATTTCAGATCAGCAAAGGAAATTCTTTAAAAGGCAAGTATTTACAAATGTCAGCTAAAAGCAATAGTAAGGAAAATTTAAATTAATTCCTCTGCTGAAAGCCCAATAATATTTCAACATAATAAAAGGCAACCTTTAAAGATATACGGAAAACCGTCTTAAGAAAACTTGACGGCTGAAGGCCCAAACAATTTTTCAAAATAATTAAAGACAAACCTTAACCATTTACACAGTACAGCTGAAGGCCATTTTAATAATTCAAGATAATTAAAGAGAAACCTTACAGACGGGAATTTACACACTACGGCTGAAAGGTACAGATTTAAAACAAACGCGACTGAAGGCCTAAATACAGAGCAAAACAAGAATTTTAAATAAAACACGGCTGAATGCCTAATCTTAAAATACTTCAAAGAAGGTTCGGCTGAAGGCCATATACTGAACACAGAACAGACAAAATTAATACACGGCTGAAGGCCAGGCACAGTATTGCGACAAAGGAAAATCACAATCAAAAACAACACATCAGTGGTGCTCAGAAGTATTCCAAGGAGTCGGCCTGGGGAGGAAACTAACAGTAGTTTAGGTGAGACAGGCAGCCAAGAAAGATTAAATAATCGGATGGCAACCCGACCCAGGGACGGCTGAAGGACCGACCAACAACCTAATCAATTCCCTTTCACCCGACCACCGGCACGACAACGGAAAATGTAAGTGAGGTACTCACAAGAGAAGCTGCCAGGAACGTCACCGCTGAACTTTGGAAGAAAGCCGTCAAACATGCGCAGAGCATCATGGAAAGGGCTGACGGAATAAAACTACGGTTGAAAATTCAGTGGAGAATATAACGAATCTTTTACGTTGGAATAAATTTATTTTATTTTTTGTTAGATGTTTTCGTTAAATAGCTGAATAAATTGTAATTAGGAATAATTTAACTAAGCAGAGTATAGAAGATAAAGTCAAAGAGATGTTCATTGGGTGGACATTGTCGTAATGTAACGTCATTGCGTTGTTCGGTTGTTAAAACGAGTCGTTTGTGTTCCGTTCTGCTGTTCGGTCGTGCGCGTATCTGAAAGGAATTGATTTGGGGACTAGAATAAACTTTCACATAATAGTTACGATTCGATGTTCCGACAAAAGGGGTTAACGTCAGTGTTAATTTGAATTGAGGGCGACAGGATTAGTTTTGACAGATACGTAAAAACTGACGTAACGAAAGTTGTTCGCATATCATCCTTGAACGTGAATTTTTATTTAATTAACGGTTGCGGGCTCATTACAAGTTATTATCTCATGATTAGGATCAACTCTCTTTCCTCCTAGATAGTGATCATTCATTAACGTTTACGTCATAAGAAAAAGGATTATTAATAAAAGTGATGTTAAATGAGGAGGAGGAGGAGATTAGTGTTTAACGTCCCGTCGACAACGAGGTCATTAGAGACGGAGCGCAAGCTCGGGTGAGGGAAGGATGGGGAAGGAAATCGGCCGTGCCCTTTCAAAGGAACCATCCCGGCATTTGCCTGAAGTGATTTAGGGAAATCACGGAAAACCTAAATCAGGATGGCCGGAGACGGGATTGAACCGTCGTCCTCCCGAATGCGAGTCCAGTGTGCTAACCACTGCGCCACCTCGCTCGGTTGTTAAATGACAATTACGTGTTATTCCGTTAGGGTGGAACCGACGTAACATCTCTGAAATGACATTGATATATAATTTGTGTTAAATACTGAACTGAGATAGGAAGTAAATTGAAATTAGTGAACATTTGGTACTGAGACTATAGAAGCAGAAGCGCCTAAGGTTTATCTTCTCTAAAATGGCAAAACAGGTACGAACTTTAACTCAATAGTCGACATTACGACGCGCTGTTAAACAAAGGAACGTTGAGTCTCTGTACGAGTAATAAAATTGAATTCAAAAACATAATTAATAACGGCGAATTCCGCTTTAACAAACTGTATTGCGTGTCGTCATCGGGCAATAACTGCTCAACCCTGGAGACTTGGGTAGTGAAGGCGGTGAAATTAGAAGTCGGGCATATAAAACAAACTTAAAAATCCATTCGAGCTACAGTGGAGTCGGCACAACACGACGTGGGCAGTTATAAGGAGATGATAATTTCATTAAATGACAACAGTGACACTGACAGTGACACTTCAGGAATCCTTCATAGCAACGACTGATATCAGCAGAGTTGTTACATTATCTCCGTACAAATGGAGCACAAGCTTGTCCAACTACATTTTTGGCGTGCGCAGTTTACATCTGTAAATATTTACATAGCAAAATTATGTCGTCGCAAGTTTTGAAATTTTAATAACGCCTTAATAGCAACTAATTCCAATAGAACTCCATCTCAGGAATTCCCTATGTGTTATATAAAATAAATATTACTGATTACAATATAACTACTTCAATACAGAGGTCCAGTTATTTTTATCACTTTTAATCTTTCTAGAGTCTAAGCAGTAGAAGGTGGCGTAGTTAAATTACGTTTTTCCACCGTTATGAAAACGCTTAATCTAATTTTTTTGTTGTGTTAGAGTTAGACTGGTGAACCATAAAAAATGATGTTTTATTACAAATTTATAGCGATCTGTTTCTCTAGTCGAAACCGTACGTGTACCCATAATGTATTCACCTAACTTAAATAACGAAAACGTTTACCCCGTGTCGAAATTTGGGTAAGGTCGCGACAAAATACACTGTCCTTATATCATCTTAATAATTTGCTGCCGCAGTAAAACTATAATCAAAATGCAATATCATTCTCTCAGAACACATTGATGCAATGTCCATATCTGTAAAGTGAATGGTTTGCCTCTTAGCGCGAGTTGAATGAAATTTGTTACGTGCGGGGTGTGGCACAGCTGTTCCGCACCTCCACATGCTCCTGCCGAACTGTCAATCCTAAAGTAATTATGGACAGACTATGATATGAAGAGATCTACAATATTCCCAGAATGAGATTTTCACTCTGCAGCGGAGTGTACGCTGATATGAAACTTCCTGGCAGATTAAAACTGTGTGCCGGACCGAGACTAGAACTCGGGACCTTTGCCTTTCGCGGGCAAGTGCTCTACCAACTGAGCTACCCAAGCACGACTCACGCCCCGTCCTTACAGCTTTACTTCTGCCAGTACCTCGTCTCCTACCTTCCAAACTTTACGGAAGCTGCCCTTTCTTTCAGGAGTGCTAGTTCTGCAAGGTTCGCAGGAGAGCTTCTGTAAAGTTTGGAAGGTAGGAGACGAGGTACTGGCAGAAGTAAAGCTGTAAGGACGGAGCGTGAGTCGTGCTTGGGTAGCTCAGTTGGTAGAGCACTTGCCCGCGAAAGGCAAAGGTCCCGAGTTCGAGTCTCGGTCCGGCACACAGTTTTAATTTACCAAGTTTCATCTATAATATTATCCTCACATTTTCCATGTGACCCACTTTTATGTGCGTTTTTGCACACTGACTAAACAGTTGTCTCGCGATGCAGACCTGCGCTATTGTCACGGTCTGCTAATAGTATCCCGGTTGTTAGAAGGTTTTTCATTTTTACTTTTTAGTCGTTTTCGCTATGAAACTTCATCTAAAAGAAATGAATTTTAGGCTATGGCCACTTAGTCTCCAAAAAACAAGAGAGCCTACTGAAGCTACGTGTCTCCTGTGTCTGTAGCTGTGAACATTCTGATCATTGATATTTCACAACCTACTCCTGAGTATAACAGATTTTCCGCACAGAGTGTTCGACTGACACTTCTATAGAACTGTCGCAGGGCGCTTCACAGTAAAAGAGCAGAGTTTCGAAGCAGTATGAAGAAGTAGTGTCACGCACAGTCTCGAATGCATATCATGGAAAATATACCTGTTCTAACCATTAATGACGGTCCACAACTCAAAACATCTCTTACCGGTCTCTATATTATTATCAAAAGAAAATCCCGATGCAGACGAGACTTACGCAAATGATTTTGTTTTCATTTTTCCCATTAAATTTAAATAATGCGGTATTGTCGCCGTAGCGTCAACGACGCTAAGGTTTACCACCGCACGAGCGGTTTAACCGTTGAGGATTTGGCGAGGGCAATGCACGACCAAAATTTTGTTAGCCTGGCTTTCCTTATGTCAGGAGGGTCGGTAGCACACTGTCGATTTTAAGTCCAATTATTTACTATAGGTATGTTCTTCAGACTTTAATTCGAAGAGAGGCAAATTAGATATTAGATAGACAAGATAGCAAACGCGTAATGACCAGTTGAACTGAGATTGCTGCTTACATTTCGATGCAGCAAACCTTCGTATATGACGTCAATAGTAACTAGCGCTTTTTTAATTGCAGATATTCGTATTATATATTTTGTTTTAAATTATTTACAAAATAATGTGAAATGAAATAGGCTTACGTAAAGTTACTGTGCATGCTTAAATACTAAAATAGTTTCAGTAATTGTGTTAAGGCCGGAACTAAGGATTCACCTATAGGTGGCACAAACTAAAATACTAATAACATCTGTTTTTGTATAAAAACTAAAATCAATAGCAGAAACCAAGTTATATGTTATGGATATATATCCACACTGAGTCCATAATTATCTCTTCCATGCTGGCTTACACTACGAAACGTAAATTATATGATGAAATGTGAACCAGTGTTACGATGTCAAGGACATGCAAGTTACAAACTGACTCATATAACTTACTGCACTTTATTACAAAACCATATGTAACTTTGTTTGCTATTAACTATAAGACTGATGCATGCACTGTCAGCAGCTACTGGAAAAATTGTTTTGTTCGTGCCCTACGAATTCTGTTCACACTTAATGAGCCATCGTACAGCATTACATAGTGGCCTACTTTGGACCTCGGAAAGCCCCTTATTTTTATCAATTACGTGTCTTTTGAAAAAATCCTAGGACTGGGTGCCACCTATTGACACCCATTCATTGAGCAAGGTGGCATGGGGGGGGGGGGGAGGTCTTTGATAAATGAGATCCAAAAACCTGCCGTTATTCCCTCTATATAGCTACTCCAGTAGCGAAGTCAGATAAGGAGGACCACGACCAGAGTCAATAAGATGGGTAGCAAAATTTGATTTTTCAACTACATATCTCTCCTCTGTAATGCCACATGCTCACTGAATCTAATCTCCAGCAGTCTCGCAGTTTGCCCTAGTGGCACAAATCAGCAAAAACTACGCAAATAATTCTAAGCCGGTAAGAATTTCGAATCTGGCACTTGCGTTCGTGCAATTATTTTAAGACCTGTGAATCTACGAAGTATTCACTTGTACACACAAGACATTTTGAATGTAACAAACGTTAATCTAAGCCATGTGGCACCTCGGCTGCACATTTGACTCATCAACTGACTAAAGACCAAACGAAACCGCATTTGTCCAAATTTACTTTCTCATTTAAGCACTTTGTGACGTCACAACTATGGAATACAAGTCAATCTGTTTAAAACACTGACTTCCATTTAGTCTTAAAGAAAGTCACACTAGAACGAAAAGAAAATTCATACAGTCACTTCGCGACCTCTTATTAAAATGTCGACCAAAACTGTATAAATGAGGAATAAAGTTCATGAATGTATACATACATCTCGCCCTACAAGGTGCTCAAACTCAAAATTACAAACACTTCTTAAATAACAAAATTACAGTTGCTCAGCCTGAAAGTGTAATAGGTAACGATCTTTTAATGGTCCGTGCATCAGTGTACTATTTGCATATCAGTTTAGTAAAGCTGTCTATAATAATTGCTTAATACATGCCCGATTTAACAAAAATATAATAGTTAGTTATGGTGACTACTGATATTGCTCGCTTTCACATGATGAATCATATGCAGATATTGTTTCAATTGTTTTAAATTTTATAAGTTACATAATTAAAAATGATTTTTTTTTTTGGTCTTCAGGCTACTGACTGGTTTGATGCGGCCCGCCACGAATTCCTTTCCTGTGCTAACCTCTTCATCTCAGAGTAGCACTTGCAACCTACGTCCTCAATTATTTCCTTGACGTATTCCAATCTCTGTCTTCCTCTACAGTTTTTGCCCTCTACAGCTCCCTCTAGTACCATGGAAGTCATTCCCTCATGTCTTAGCAGATGTCCTATCATCCTGTCCCTTCTCCTTATCAGTGTTTTCCACATATTCCTTTCCTCTCCGATTCTGTGTAGAACCTCCTCATTCCTTACCTTATCAGTCCACCTAATTTTCAACATTCGTCTATAGCACCACATCTCAAATGCTTCGATTCTCTTCTGTTCCGGTTTTCCCACAGTCCATGTTTCACTACCATACAATGCTGTACTCCAGACGTACATCCTCAGAAATTTCTTCCTCAAATTAAGGCCGGTATTTGATATTAGTAGACTTCTCTTGGCCAGAAATGCCTTTTCTGCCATAGCGAGTCTGCTTTTGATGTCCTCCTTGCTCCGTCCGTCATTGGTTATTTTACTGCCTAGGTAGCAGAATTCCTTAACTTCATTGACTTTGTGACCACCAATACTGATGTTAAGTTTTTCACTGTTCTCATTTCTACTACTTCTCATTACCTTCGTCTTTCTCCGATTTACTCTCAAACCATACTGTGTACTCATTAGACTGTTCATTCAGTTCAGCAGATCATTTAATTCTTCTTCACTTTCACTCAGGATAGCAATGTCATCAGCGAATCGTATCATTGATATCCTTTCACCTTGTATTTTAATTCCATTCCTGAACCTTTCTTTTATTTCCATCATTGCTTCCTCGATGCACAGATTGAAGATTAGGGGCGAAAGGCTACAGCCTTGTCTTACACCCTTCTTAATACGAGCACTTCGTTCTTGATCGTCCACTCTTATTAGTCCCTCTTGGATGTTGTACATATTGTATATGACCCGTCTCTCCCTATAGTTTACCCCTACTTTTTTCAGAATCTCGAACAGCTTGCACCATTTTATATTGTCGAACGCTTTTTCCAGGTCGACAAATCTTATGAAAGTGTCTTGATTTTTCTTTAGCCTTGCTTCCATTATTAGCCGTAAGGTCAGAATTGCCTCTCTCGTCCCTTTACTTTTCCTAAAGCCAAACTGATCGTCTCCTAGCGCATTCTCAATTTTCTTTTCCATTCTTCTGTATATTATTCTCGTAAGCAGCTTCGATGCATGAGCTGTTAAGCTGATTGTGCGATAATTCTCGCACTTGTCAGCTCTTGCCGTCTTCGGAATTGTGTGGATGATGCTTTTCCGAAAGTCAGATGGTATGTCGCCAGACTCATATATTCTACACACCAACGTGAATAGTCGTTTTGTTGCCACTTCCCCCAATGATTTTAGAAATTCTGATGGAATGCTATCTATCCCTTCTGCCTTATTTGACCGTAAGTCCTCCAAAGCTCTTTTAAAATCCGATTCTAATACTGGGTCCCCTATCTCTTCTAAATCGACTCCTGTTTCTTCTTCTATCACATCAGACAAATCTTCACCCTCATAGAGGCTTTCAATATATTCTTTCCACCTATCTGCTCTCTCCTCTGCATTTGACAGTGGAATTCCCGTTGCACTCTTAATGTTACCACCGTTGCTTTTAATGTCACCAAAGGTTGTTTTGACTTTCCTGTATGCTGAGTCTGTCCTTCCGACAATCATATCTTTTTCGATGTCTTCACATTTTTCCTGCAGTCATTTCGTCTTAGCTTCCCTGCACTTCCTATTTATTTCATTCCTCAGCGACTTGTATTTCTGTATTCCTGATTTTCCCGGAACATGTTTGTACTTCCTCCTTTCATCAATCAACTGAAGTATTTCTTCTGTTACCCGTGGTTTCTTCGCAGCTACCTTCTTTGTACCTATGTTTTCCTTCCCAACTTCTGTGATGGCCCTTTTTAGAAATGTCCATTCCTCTTCAACTGTACTGCCTACTGCGCTATTCCTTATTGCTGTATCTCTAGCGTTAGAGAACTTCAAACGTATCTCGTCATTCCTTAGTACTTCCGTATCCCACTTCTTTGCGTATTGATTCTTCCTGACTAATGTCTTGAACTTCAGCCTACTCTTCATCACTACTATATTGTGATCTGAGTCTATATCTGCTCCTGGGTACGCCTTACAGTCCAGTATCTGATTTTGGAATCTCTGTCTGACCATGATGTAATCTAATTGAAATCTTCCCGTATCTCCCGGCCTTTTCCAAATATACCTCCTCCTCTTGTGATTCTTGAACAGGGTATTCGCTATTACTAGCTGAAACTTGTTACAGAACTCAGTTAGTCTTTCTCCTCTTTCATTCCTTGTCCCAAGCCCATATTCTCCTGTAACCTTTTCTTCTACTCCTTCCCCTACAACTGCATTCCAGTCGCCCATGACTATTAGATTTTCGTCCCCCTTTACATACTGCATTACCCTTTCAATATCCTCATACACTTTCTCTATCTGTTCATCTTCCGCTTGCGACGTCGGCATGTATACCTGAACTATCGTTGTCGGTGTTGGTCTGCTGTCGATTCTGATTAGAACAACCCGGTCACTGAACTGTTCACAGCCGGCCGCGGTGGTCTCGCGGTTCTAGGCGCGCAGTCCGGAACCGTGCGACTGCTACGGTCGCAGGTTCGAATCCTGCCTCGGGCATGGATGTGTGTGATGTCCTTAGGTTAGTTAGGTTTAAGTAGTTCTAAGTTCTAGGGGACTGATAACCACAGCAGTTGAGTCCCATAGTGCTCAGAGCCATTTTTTTTGAACTGTTCACAGTAACACACCCTCTGCCCTACCTTCCTATTCATAACGAATCCTACACCTGTTATACCATTTTCTGCTGCTGTTGATATTACCAGATACTCATCTGACCAGAAATCCTTGTCTTCCTTCCACTTGACTTCACTGACCTCTACTATATCTAGATTGAGCCTTTGCATTTCCCTTTTCAGATTTTCTAGTTTCCCTACCACGTTCAAGCTTCTGACATTCCACGCCCCGACTCGTAGAACGTTATCCTTTCGTTGATTATTCAATCTTTTTCTCATGGTAACCTCCCCCTTGGCAGTCCCCTTCCGGAGATCCGAATGGGGGACTATTCCGGAATCTTTTGCCAATGGAGAGATCATCATGACAGTTCTTCAGTTACAGGCCACATGTCCTGTGGATACACGTTACGTGTCTTTAATGCAGTGGTTTCCATTGCCTTCTGCATCCTCATGTCGTTGATCATTGCTGATTCTTCCGCCTTTAGGGGCAATTTCCCACCCCTAGGACAAGAGAGTGCCCTGAACCTCTATCCGCTCCTCCGCCCTCTTTGACAAGGCCGTTGGCAGAATGAGGCTGACTTCTTATGCCGGAAGTCTTCGGCCGCCAATGCTTATCACTTTTTAAATATTAGGTCAATGAATATGGTTAAAATTGATATGAGCTCATTTCATCACCGTGAATTCTTTGGCGTATTTAGTTTTTCTGAAACATGCTTGTATGGTAACTGACCTATTTTTCAAAGAAATATTATATTCATTTTGTATTTTAACCGTCTAAAGACTGAAACTCTACATTTTGAAGCGTCTATCATTGCTTTTTAAAACATGTGAGCTGACAGTTAATTTTTATTTTTGACTCATACAAATAGTGAGCTGAAGGTAAAGTTAGTAATGTTTACGCTATTATCAATTGGAACGAGCATAGCAGAAGTTATTATTGAAAAGGCATTACTTGCCTCTCTGACTTTTAGTTCGATTAAAAAGAAAAAAGAAAACTAAATGTGAGTAGTGATAATATTAGTGGATTTAAAAGCAGAAGTTTTATTAATTAAATCTCATTGAGCTGGTGAAGATCGAAATAGGCTTTGGTACAGACGCTAACATTCTTTGTGACGTCTGACACGTTTCCTAGCCTTAAAGGAGAAGCAAAAATGTAAATTAGCATTCCAAATTAATAAAAATGGAGGAGAGTGCCATTAGATGGCGTTCGCGCGCGTATTGTCGCCCACAATACGGATGGCGCAGCGCGATGAAACTGCAACGCTCCGTGCTGAGTTCGGCGCTAAGCGGCTGGTATAAACTAAAAATTAAAACATGGACCACCATCAATAATTTGAACGAAGCGGGGCCTGTGTCCGACTGGTGTAGGTAGCACAACGACGTCACTGTTAGTGGACTGCGGGCCGAATCATTATTTGCGTCACTCGTGTGGAAACTGCGGCAAGATGCAAATGAAATGATCGCCACACCCATCTCAGGGACGTGGAGCGATATACGCTGTTTGAAACTAATGACTGAACACGAGAAGTATTCGGCCATATACGTCCATTAACAATGGGTCGTCGGCGTCTCTTTTCCAGCCGTGATCGTCTGAAAAACATAACTCATAAAATATTAATAACAAAGTGACACGGAGCGTTGAAAATTAGAAATGAAAATCATAGTAAAGTTAACTTTGACTATATTATAAGCACTTAACGTACATTTTAACATATATTCATACAGAGAGTCATGACAATGCGTCCTGCGTCCGTACCTAATCACAGTAGGAACACAGCAAAACAAAAACCAGCGGATACTAGACAAAAGAGGTAGACATAAAAATGACTAACGAAATTAAACAGAGGCTGCAGGTAAGCACATACATCGATAAATACACAGAGATGAAACTATAAGACAGGATGTAATATGGAATCTCTGGCTCTGTAAACGTCGGAAATAATTTTAAAAGCAAAATAAATACTACTAATTAAAAAGTAATACTACACGTCCTTTCAGAAAAATCAGATTTATTAAAAAATACGTAATTAATTTACAAAAATAATAGTCAGATGCATAAGTTAGGGGTTGAGTGGATTTGTTCGTATTTTAATTTCATTGCGTGCAGATACTGTAACGTCCCCTTAGGAAAATTATGAATTACTGTGCTGGTAAACTTCTACGTTATTTGATACAGAGACAGCTGAGTAGAACTGAACGTACTCGGACATTTCCCTCTTTACTTATTCTGATCATCAATAAACTGACACACAATGTGGTTAGGGCAACGCAATCTGACTTTCAATAATCCCTACAAAAGAATGGCCCTGACTAACAATGACCTATACCTTTCATGGATCACTCACCTCACAAAAATCTTCGTTACTCGAACTACTGCAATACAGCGAGCCCAAATACAGCCAGCTAAATAAAAGATTCTAACTACTGAAGGCACTAACTACTGATAGGCATATGTTTAAAGCTTTTTATGGAACACTGTTAGGCATAGTTAGCAAATGAAAGATTTTGATAGAGAACAAACAATGTATTTAACTTAATAATGTTCAAAAGTCATCATTTCATGATATCCAGTCTTACAAATTTCCTCTTTCTGACGGACACACGTCCATATCGTCCGCTCTCAAAACTCTGGCATCTCTGTCCCCACATGCACCACTGCTGGCGGCTCACCTCCAACTGCGCAACGCTACGCGCCGGTCACATCCAACTGACGAACACTACACAAGCGAATATTCCAACAATGAGTCCAACCAGACACAGACTGCACACAGCACAGTCAGTGATTTTCATACAGAGCGCTACGTGTCCTTACCAACATAAAAACCTAAACAGCCTACTTACAATATGTAAGGTCTGAGAGTTTCGCTAGTTTAAAATTGCAAAAGCAAGAGCACAGCGGTTTGAGATATTCTTGTTGTGGTGTCACCGTCAGACACCACACTTGCTAGGTGGTAGCTTAAATCGGCCGCGGTCCTCTAGTACATGTCGGACCCGCGTGTCGCCACTGTGTTATCGCAGACCGAGCGCCACCACATGGCAGGTCTCGAGAGACTGACTAGAACTCGGCCCCAGTAGTACGGACGACCTAGCAAGGCGCAGTTATCCATATCTGAAGAGAGTCTCACTTGTGTTCACCATAGAGATGTACAAGAAGCAATTAAAGATAAGTATATGAGAAGCTCCGTTCTTTTCCTTATTGCTTTTACAACATATCCTGTTTCAGATTTAACGCAAGACGGCGTGAGTTGACGCGTGCCCTATCGGCTACTTCATTGTGGACTGGCTGCTCTTGTCAGTCCACAACACTTGTCAGCACATATCGCCGGCGCATATAATACAAGTATATTCAGAAAAGAAAGGTACCCCAACGAGTAAGGAAAGAAAAAACACGAATATGTATCCAGCTTTCGCCCTCTTGACGTATATCTCTGAAGTATACTTGAAATAAGTCATTGGTAATACTGACTTGCTGTTTAAAGCGGTAACCAACCGACTGAATGCACCTGTTAGGTTTATGTTTCGCTTAATCGAGTTGAGATAATTAACAGAGAATCCAAGAAGACACCGTTGCCCGGTACGTCCTGCAGGAGAACGGGATAGCTCCCTGCAGCCTGGGATTGCTACCAACCGCCCGCTTACGGCCTCTGGTCGCCTGCATAATTGAACAAGGCGTCGGCCTTGCTGGTCCGGCCAGCTGCCCCGCCTCGGTCGCAGCTCGACAGCCTCGGCCGGCTGACAACGCCGTCGAGTGCACACCACCGGCTTCCGCTCTGTGAGACAGCCTCTCGTAGCGTCACAGCAGGGCAGCGTGCCCAGCTTCCACGTAGAAAGTGGTCTTAAACCGAGAGTACAACGCGTCCAAGGTATACTCTCTATTGTGAAAACTGCAACATCTAGAAATTGTGGCCCATTTGAATTACACGTTGAAGGATAGTAGTTCTCAATCAATTCAAGGCACAAATATATCAGCACTGGCGTATAGTAATGTAAAATTATACCGCTACGCTGTAGTACAATGAACTGTCAAAGATTTCAAAATCTTTAACATAAATAATGTCTGTGTTCGTTGAAGGAAATGATCTGGGACATACAGCCACCTTCACACATCCAGGAGGGTCTGGTCTTGGATTGTAAAACTTCTCTATGTTGGAAAATGACTGTCATGTAAAGCATGTATAGTGTTTTAATTAGAAAGTTTCGATCGGTCCTTAGGTGCTTAAAGATCTTTCACGTATTTCTGATTATAAACCGTGTGTCCATGAGCAAGACTGCAATGCCTCCTTACTAGACTCCCACATCGCGAGACTAATTTGTTTCATCGTCACTGGTTAATCCGACAAGAAACTGACAAGCATCTGCAGTACTAACCCCGAATCTGTTACTTGTCGCCTGATAAATGTCTGCACTACGGTCGCAGGTTCGAATCCTGCCTCGGGCATGGATGTGTGTGATGTCCTTAGGTTAGTTAGGTTTAAGTAGTTCTAAGATTAGGGGACTGATGACGTCAGACGTTAAGTCCCATAGTACTCAGAGCCATTTGAACCATTTGAACCATTTTGATAAACGTCTCTGTGTTGTCAAAACAGACCACGCGTAGACCCGTGGAGCTACTCGTCCAAAAAAATCGATTTTCAATGCCCTATCGAGATGAGCACACTGTCGCAATTGCAGTACCGCTCTCTGTAGAAATACGTGGCAGCAACTATACTCGTAGGCAGTCCATAACATCATATATCAACTTTGTAAAAGTTTATTTCATCTTAGACTCACAAGTAGGTCCCCTTGCAGATTTTGTATCATTTTATACGTAATAAGTACTTCTTATAATCAGAGGTAGTATGCCTGAGCCGTAGCATGTTATCCTTCTCCAGGACGCGTTAGCGTTGCTTAGGATTCGTCAACCGACTTGTTAGAGAGTCAGACACAGATATTGCCCGAATGTGCACGCCAGCGGCGGGCGGTATAACAGCGTCAGCAGAAGGAGGCTTTTTCCAACTATGAGACGATTCAGTTGTGTAGCACTCAGATATAGAGCTCATGGGCTTAACACAAAGGAATTGGGTTGTGTTCATTAACTTCCACGCATGGAGAATGAATGAAGATTCAAATTTCATTCCATTGGAGAACATATTTATCCACCAGTTACAAGTTATAACGGAAGAGAAATTGCGCCGGTGATGTTGACACCAGTTCCGATATTAACAGCCCTTGGTATCAAGGAACAGAAGCGCCTTAGCTAAGTAACAATTTTTTGGTGCTATCTCATTTGTAAATTTTGTATGTATTCATGTGTAGCACTCGCGCCGAATATGCTCACTATAAGGAAGACATTGGGGTCTACCAGTACTGAAGTGCCATGGATCCAGATACAGGGTGTTTCAAAAATGACCGGTATATTTGAAACGGCAATAAAAACTAAACGAGCAGCGATAGAAATACACCGTTTGTTGCAATATGCTTGGGACAACAGTACATTTTCAGGCAGACAAACTTTCGAAATTACAGTAGTTACAATTTTCAACAACAGATGGCGCTGCAAGTGATGTGAAAGATATAGAAGACAACGCAGTCTGTGGGTGCGCCATTCTGTACGTCGTCTTTCTGCTGTAAGCGTGTGCTGTTCACAACGTGCAAGTGTGCTGTAGACAACATGGTTTATTCCTTAGAACAGAGGATTTTTCTGGTGTTGGAATTCCACCGCCTAGAACACAATGTTGTTGCAACAAGACGAAGTTTTCAACGGAGGTTTAGTGTAACCAGAGGACCGAAAAGCGATACAATAAAGGATCTGTTTGAAAAATTTCAACGGACTGGGAACGTGACGGATGAACGTGCTGGAAAGGTAGGGCGACCGCGTACGGCAACCACAGAGGGCAACGCGCAGCTAGTGCAGCAGGTGATCCAACAGCGGCCTCGGGTTTCCGTTCGCCGTGTTGCAGCTGCGGTCCAAATGACGCCAACGTCCACGTATCGTCTCATGCGCCAGAGTTTACACCTCTATCCATACAAAATTCAAACGCGGCAACCCCTCAGCGCCGCTACCATTGCTGCACGAGAGACATTCGCTAACGATATAGTGCACAGGATTGATGACGGCGATATGCATGTGGGCAGCATTTGGTTTACTGACGAAGCTTATTTTTACCTGGACGGCTTCGTCAATAAACAGAACTGGCGCATATGGGGAACCGAAAAGCCCCATGTTGCAGTCCCATCGTCCCTGCATCCTCAAAAAGTACTGGTCTGGGCCGCCATTTCTTCCAAAGGAATCATTGGCCCATTTTTCAGATCCGAAACGATTACTGCATCACGCTATCTGGACATCTTCGTGAATTTGTGGCGGTACAAACTGCCTTAGACGACACTGCGAACACCTCGTGGTTTATGCAAGATGGTGCCCGGCCACATCGCACGGCCGACGTCTTTAATTTCCTGAATGAATATTTCGATGATCGTGTGATTGCTTTGGGCTATCCGAAACATACAGGAGGCGCCGTGGATTGGCCTCCCTATTCGCCAGACATGAACCCCTGTGACTTCTTTCTGTGAGGACACTTGAAAGACCAGGTGTACCGCCAGAATCCAGAAACAATTGAACAGCTGAAGCAGTACATCTCATCTGCATGTGAAGCCATTCCGCCAGACACGTTGTCAAAGGTTTCGGGTAATTTCATTCAGAGACTACGCCATATTATTGCTACGCATGGTGGATATGTGGAAAATATCGTACTATAGAGTTTCCCAGACCGCAGCGCCATCTGTTGTTGAAAATTGTAACTACTGTAATTTCGAAAGTTTGTCTGCCTGAAAATGTACTGTTGTCCCAAGCATATTGCAACAAACGGTGTTTTTCTATCGCTGCTCGTTTAGTTTTTATTGCCGTTTCAAATATACCGGTCATTTTTGAAACACCCTGTAAATGTAGGCGAGCGACCTTCATGCCATCTCGTAAGCCCTGCCGCAGTCATGGCTCGAAACGGTTCTTTTTTCGAGAAACTTCTTCATCAAATACCTGTAGTCGCTCCTATACGCCTTCTCAGCTAAGGATTACCACTATTTGTGCTGTGTTGCTAGAAGAGGATCGTAGGTATGGTCAATACCTCTTGCGCCGTACGTAAGAAAATATATTTTAGTATTGCACTATACTTCACAACATGAAGTGTGAAACAACTGAAAAAAATTTGCCTATGCAACATACTAGAGAGAACGAAATTTTCACTCTGCAGCGGAGTGTGCGTTGATATGAAACTTACTGGCATATTAAAACTGTGTGCCGGACCGAAAGACGGGACCTTCGCCTTTCACGGGCAAGCGCTGTACCACTTTTTTTTTGTTTATCTCATTTTGTTCGTTCAATTTGTTAGGTGCGGACGGCCCATGAAGGTTCAGGTTCATCGTTGGTCGATTCACTCAGTTTCCCTATTACAGAGGGCAGTTAACCCTCTGACCGAACACACTGAGCTACCGCGCCGGCTCCATTTGAGCTACCCAAGCACGAATCACGACCCTTCCTCAAAGCTTTACTTCCGCTCGTTCCACCTCTTCTACCTTACAAACTTCACAGAAGCTCTCCTGTAGACCTAGCAGAACTAGCACTTCTAGAAGAGAAGATATTGCGGAGATACGGCTTTTTTCAGAATGAAATTTTCACTCTGAAGTGGAGTAGGCGCCGATATTAAACTTACTGGCAGATTAAAACGTGTGCCGAAGCGAGTCTTTCATATCCTATATGTATATGATGTTCCTCTATTTAAGGTCATGTCTATTTTTATTTTGGTTTAAACTTTCGTACAAGTAACTGTTTCCACAACCAAATTTGACTTCCCTAATGATCATGAATACTAGGTATTGTAAATGAGTGGCAAGTATATGTTGGATTTAGAACGCGTATTAAATAGATATTAATTCTTTTACGTAGTTATTATACACCACTGCCAGCCGCGTTGCCGCAGTGGTAGCAGTGGTTCCCATGATATCACCAAAATTAGGCGCAGTCGGGCTTGACTAGCGCTTGGATTGGTTACCGTCCGGGTCTGCCGAGAGGTGTTGGCAAGTGGGGTGCATTCCGCCCTTGTGAGGCAAACTGAGCAACTACTTGGCTGAGCGACACGGAAGAGTGGTGTGCTGACCACAGGGCCCTCCGTATCCACGTCTGGTGATGCCTAAGGGCTGAGGGCGACACAGCAGCCAGGCGGTACTGCTGGGCCTTCAGGGTTGTCTCGTTTGTTTGTATAATAACACTATGCCATTTAATGCATATTTCATATAGTGATATCAGCTAACAAGCGCTATATGTTTTTGTAGTACGATAAAGGGTGCTCTATCGACTACGTATTAGCGTTTACAGGGATTTTTCGTAAGAGCGTACACAAACGTGACTTAGAGAATGCTCCACTGAACAGTTGAGATAGGGAACCTGGAGTTGCAGAAGCCAGCTTAAGGAGACATGGAAATAAACTTGTCTGCCCCTTTGTCTAGCATTACTATTTTCCAGCTTATTTACATTTAACATGCGTACAAGTTCACACCTACTATGCTGTTTATTTACATGTACATTCTTTATTTCCTGCAAGGGAACAGGTAGGACGAAACTGATTAAAATGGCTCTGAGCACTATGGGACTCAACTGCTGAGGTCATTAGTCCCCTAGAACGTAGAACTAGTTAAACCTAACTAACCTAAGGACAACACACACATCCATGCCCGAGGCAGGATTCGAACCTGCGACCGTAGCGGTCTCGCGGTTCCAGACTGCAGCGCCAGAACCGCGCGGCCACTTCGGCCGGCTACGAAACTGATTACCCGGAGCTCATGTTGCAGGTTTTGTTTATTTTAGTAGTCCATAAGGTGGCTCTGTTGTATAGTATTTCCTTTGTCCGATAACAGAATGTGCTATGAATCAGTGACAGACCCATTCATTACTCAGTGCTATTCGGAGACGTACAGCACAATACGATAGATCAGTACAAGTACATTATTTCCTGGTCGCTGGATTGGAAGAAGAGGTCCTATTCCAAGATCTGCGAGGTCAGCGGATCTGAATCCCGTTGATAATTTCCTGTGGGGATATCTGAAGACACTTACGTATGAGACCCCAGTGCATACGAAGATGGAGTTAGCTGCCAGAACTGTAGCTGCGTGAGATGTGATTCGAAGCACACAAGGATGTTTATGAGGATGTGTCAGAATCTTGTCAGGGTGCGTCGGTTTCAGCACATTTTGTAAGATATAGTACGGATGGGACGTTCATTGTATTTGTAGGTAACTAATGTAAACGAAAATAAAAAATGCTGCAAAATAGTAATGGGAGACTGGAACGCCATTGTGGGAAAAGGGAAAGAGGGAAACATAGTAGGAAAGAGAAATGATAGAGGTGAGTGGCTAATTGATTTCTGCAGGGAAAGGCAGCTGATAGTGATAAACACATGGTTCTACAACCACAAGAGGAGGCTCTACACTTGGAAATCACCAGGGGATAAATACAGAAACCAAATCGATTTTATACTGGTAGAAGAAAGATACAGGAATGGAATCAAGAAGGTGCACACATTAACAGGTGCAGATATTAATAGTGACCACAACTTACTTATGGCAGAAATAGAAATAAGAATGAAAAAACTGAAGAAGGCGACCATGGTGAAGAGGTGGGATATAGAGAAGATAAGATCCAACAAAGAACAAATCACAGAAACGCTGCCTCAGAAGTTTCCAAACACATTACAAGACAAAGAACCACCTGATAATGCCAACGAGTACTGGACTATGCTGAAAGAAGGAATCATTAAAGCAGGACAGCAAAATATAGGATATCTAAAAGGGAAAAGGTAAAAAAAAAACCATGGGTCACACAGGAAATGATTTCCAAGATGGAGGAGAGAAGAAAATTGAAAAACAAGAGCACTGAAGATGCAAGAAAGATATACCGAAAGTTAAATAATGAACTGCGAAGAGAAACAGAGCAGACTAGGAAAATATGGCTAAAAGGGGAATGTGATGAAATTGAAGAACTGGACAGGAAGGGAAGATACGACTTAATATACAACAGAGTAAAGACTATGACATGGGAACAAAACTGAGCAGGAAGTGCTACTATGGAAATTTTGAGTAAACACGAAGAGATAGTGTACAAAGATCGTGATGATGTCCTCCAGAGATGGGAAGAATATCTAAAAGAGCTATATGACACAATAGCAAACCAGAAACTCTGGAACTTGAATCGGACAACAATTTAAGTGATGACGAGGAAGGACCAACCATCATAATGGAAGAAGTGAAGTCTGCCATAGCTGCAATGAAAAATGGAAAAGCGGTAGGTACAGATACGATACCGGGAGAAATATTAAAATGCTTGAACCAAGATGGAATAAGAGAAATATTGAGATTACGTAATAAAATATATGACAGTGGTGAATGGCCTGAGGACTTTCTGACAACAGTAATGATTCCATTACCGAAGAAACAAGGAACCAAGAAATGCAGTGAGCACAGGACAATCAGCCTCATTTCACATGCTGCCAAAGTGATGTTAAGAATAATTAATAAAAGACTTGAAAAAGGAATGGAGGAGAATCTTGGCGAGGAGCAGTTTGGTTTTAGACGGAATACGGGCACCAGAGATGCAACAGGGCTCCTACGAATCTTGGGAGAAAGGTTTATTGAAAAAGGAAGAGACCTATATATGTGCTTCATCTATCTAGAAAAGGCATTTGACAATCTGGTTTGGGACAAGCTGGCGACTATAATGAGGGAAAAGAGAGTGGACTGGAAAACCAGAAGACTTGTAAAGTCATTATATCTTAATCAAAAAGTTTCAGTTAAAGTGAGAGGAGAAAGTACAAACTGGATCGGACTAGGAAAAGAAGTAAGACAAGGATGCTGTTTATCACCTACTCTTTTCAACATCTACTTGAAAAATATGATTGACCAATGTTCATTAGATGACAAAGGCGTAGAAATTGGAGGAAGAAGAGTAGGGTGTTTGAGGTTTGCTGATGACATGGTCCTTCTAGCCACGGGGGAAAAAGAATTTCAGGATTTGGTGGACACCATTGAAACTAACGAAAAAAATATGGATTGAAAATTAACACAAATAATACAAAAGTATTGGCACTAGGAGGAAATAAAAATTATGCTGAATGGAGAAATACTAGAACAGGTGCAAAATTTTAAGTATCTTGAAAGCAGGGTGGACACCGACGGGAAGTGCACAACAGAAATTAAAACAAGGATAGCAATGGCAAAAGATGCGTTTTATAAGAAAAGGAGAATTTTCTGCACCGGTCTGGACAGAGAACTCAGGAAGAGACTCATAAAATGTCTTGTATGTTCTTCTATATGGCGCTGAAACATGGACTATGAGGAAGAAAGACAGAGAAAGGCTGGAGGATTTTGAGATCTGGACATGGCGGAGGATGCAAAGAATAAGTTGGATGGACAGAGTAAAAAATGAAGAGGTACTGAGAAGAGTGGGAGAGAAAAGACAGTTACTAAACGTAATAAAGAGAAAAAAAAGAAATTGGATTGGGCCTATATTAAGAAGTTTTAGAAGGTTATCTAGAAGGGAAAAGGAAGCGAGGAAGGAAGAAATTCCAGATACTGGATGACATGATAGACGGTACAACATACAGCAGCCTCAAGAAGGAAGCAATGGATCGCAGAAAATGGAGAGGCAAAGGACCTGCTAATATAGCAGATAACTGATGATGAATGTAAATAAAAAAGTAAACAGTAGTTTGATTTTATTCCTATTATCTCCTTACGCTGGCTTCTCCGACCCCAGGTACCCTGTTCAGTGGAGCATCCTCTATGTCCTGTTAAATTTTTGCACGCTGTTACGGAAACACCCTGTATATTACTTGACATTATTCCTCTTCATTAGGAACTGCGCCTGTCTATAAAATTGATTTATCTCAACAAAATACTTGATTATAAGTTAAAATCTTGGGAATATTGATTTTAGAAACCAAATTGTAATAGGAACGTGTATCAATATGCGTGGTTCATCCTTCAGCATATCGTTAGCTTACCTGAAACGAACTTACGTCGTTATAAGTAAGAATGTTCCGATGATGATGGGAAAAACTCTTTTTATGGAAGCGCGGTGGAGTGCAAATGAACTGATAATACTGCTAAATAGGATTCATGATTTAAATCCACAGCTGTCAGAAAAAGTAGAGGGATCACATCAGACCAATGAAAATATTTAGTGGCGCTATTGTTCGATGATGTGGGATCGACCAGTTGAGAACGGATCTTACGGAGATAATTACGTGAGGTTAAGAGTAACTACTGGCAAATTATTCTCAGGGGGCTTCTGTCTTCAATTAAAGAAAGATTAGTGATAGGACACAAATAGAGTTCAATCGTTTCATCCTCGAACAACCCTATTTCAACTTCCCGTCGACTGCCACCAGAATTTATAAAAATACAATGAAAATTATATGCATGCAAACTAATTGTTCCTTCAATAAATAAGGTCGAATAAGTACAACAAATTGGTCAGTTATTGCCAGCAAACAGGAATCCACTTACATCTGACCTCTCTGAGCTCACACAGGGAAAACTTGCAGCAGCATTTCTTGTGCAGATGAGCTCATGTACACTGGCTCGTTACATACTGCGCAGTGTAGGGATTTCACAGAGTTCCAGAAACTCGGCTTGTATGTATTTTGCTAAGGAAGATAAAAAAGAACAAAGAGATTTAAATACTACTTAAATAAAGTAAATCGGGGTTGATGAGACATATCTGCTAAGACAGTCGGAAGATTGTGATGTTAGACTTTCCCATATCAAAATTGTAGAAACTTCGTTAAGATGGTTCAAATGGTTCAAATGGCTCTGAGCACTATGGGACTTAACATCTATGGTCATCAGTCCCCTAGAACTTAGAACTACTTAAACCTAACTAACCTAAGGACAGCACACAACACCCAGCCATCACGAGGCAGAGAAAATCCCTGACCCCGCCGGGAATCGAACCCGGGAACCCGGGCGTGGGAAGCGAGAACGCTACCGCACGACCACGAGATGCGGGCACTTCGTTAAGAACCTTATCAAATTTCACCCGATAATTAGATGACAATTCATCAAATTCAGTTGATGTATCAACAGGCCTTCTTCTCCAATCTCGTCTCCAATCTCATTCTCGTCAGCAAGGGATATGGCGTTGTGTTTTATTGCTGGATACAAAGTAGTTAATTTTCCTATCTTTCCCATAACAGTGTAACATGACTGCATTTTACTTTATTTAAGTTAATTAGCAAATGCCGGCCGAGGTGGCCGAGCGGTTCTAGGCGCTACAATCTGGAACCGCGCGACCGCTACGGTCGCAGATTCGTATACTGCCTCGGGTATGGGTGTGTGTGATGTCCTTAGGTTAGTTAGGTTTAAGTAGTTCTAAGTTCTAGGCGACTGATGACCTCAGAAGTTAAGTCCCATAGTGCTCAGAGCCATTTGAACCATTTTTTGAATTAGCAAATAATTACTCGTAGTGGGAAAGAATGTTCTTGCAATAGGACATGTCTAAGCTAAAACAGTGAAACATCACTGCCCTATAATGTACTTCTTCGACATGAATTCCTACATCTCTTACAAGTCAATAAATTCAATTTGATAATAAAACTGTTTATCCTCTTATCATAAGAAAGATGTTGAATGAGTACTGACTGCACCGACACAACTTTATACAGAAGATTCTGTAATAAACTGTACGATCCTTACCTGATGCAATACGTGGAGCACAGGCGGCTGTACGAATACTTCTATTTTCGCAGTTATAATTGTTCTTGTTTGGTTCCAAGAAACGTTTTATCGTACTGATTCCTTCAGCTTTTTTAATCACTTGTCCATTCTATCAATAAATTTATCCAACAGTGTGCAGCCAGACAGAGTACAGAAACGCAGTACAATGACACAAAAATTATACCATAGAGTTACTCTATTTAATGAGGGCCCTGATATGCAAGGCAGTTGTAATGAATCCCGTAAGTCAGTTTAATTATGGTGTGAACATAAAGTGTTATTTGCATAATGACAGGATGTATTCCAAGACCTGCAATGGCAAAGGAAATGACTTTAAATAACTTCAAAATGAGATAAGTTGGATTAAAACTCCAATATAGCTGATTCTGCGCATGTAAACTTTCCTTTTTACACTGTGTTGAGATGAATACAGGTGCATAATTCCATGTTACCATAGCAATAAGCTGTGTCATGTGCGAACGTGTGACATGGCAGTAAAATGAAATATATTGAACAGCACAGCAAGGAAAATCGGACGTCGACTTTAAGGTATATCAGACTGCAGGCTCTAAAATAAAAGAAGTAATTAATCATGTAGAGGTACACAGATGCCATGTAGTGATTACATCACGAACTTTGTACTTCACAACGGAAATGAATAGCTGAAACATAAAATGCGATAATACAAATAATCGTGGACACAGGACGGGTATGCGTAATAAATATAAAGTCATAATGCGCCAAAATTATGGTAGCTATCAGCAATTTGTTTAGGCGTACTAGAAACGACCTCATACTTTTAAGACAGCAGAAGATAGAAAAACAGACTGAAAATATCGATTTCGTTTCATTGACTTTGCAACAAAAAGAAAAATGCAAATAGAAGAAATACACATGGTCGATACTGAATCGATAAAAAATTATTATACACTCCTGGAAATGGAAAAAAGAACACATTGACACCGGTGTGTCAGACCCACCATACTTGCTCCGGACACTGCGAGAGGGCTGTACAAGCAATGATCACACGCACGGCACAGCGGACACACCAGGAACCGCGGTGTTGGCCGTCGAATGGCGCTAGCTGCGCAGCATTTGTGCACCGCCGCCGTGTCAGCCAGTTTGCCGTGGCATACGGAGCTCCATCGCAGTCTTTAACACTGGTAGCATGCCGCGACAGCGTGGACGTGAACCGTATGTGCAGTTGACGGACTTTGAGCGAGGGCGTATAGTGGGCATGCGGGAGGCCGGGTGGACGTACCGCCGAATTGCTCAACACGTGGGGCGTGAGGTGTCCACAGTACATCGATGTTGTCGCCAGTGGTCGGCGGAAGGTGCACGTGCCCGTCGACCTGGGACCGGACCGCAGCGACGCACGGATGCACGCCAAGACCGTAGGATCCTACGCAGTGCCGTAGGGGACCGCACCGCCACTTCCCAGCAAATTAGGGACACTGTTGCTCCTGGGGTATCGGCGAGGACCATTCGCAACCGTCTCCATGAAGCTGGGCTACGGTCCCGCACACCGTTAGGCCGTCTTCCGCTCACGCCCCAACATCGTGCAGCCCGCCTCCAGTGGTGTCGCGACAGGCGTGAATGGAGGGACGAATGGAGACGTGTCGTCTTCAGCGATGAGAGTCGCTTCTGCCTTGGTGCCAATGATGGTCGTATGCGTGTTTGGCGCCGTGCAGGTGAGCGCCACAATCAGGACTGCATACGACCGAGGCACACAGGGCCAACACCCGGCATCATGGTGTGGGGAGCGATCTCCTACACTGGCCGTACACCACTGGTGATCGTCGAGGGGACACTGAATAGTGCACGGTACATCCAAACCGTCATCGAACCCATCGTTCTACCATTCCTAGACCGGCAGGGAAACTTGCTGTTCCAACAGGACAATGCACGTCCGCATGTATCCCGTGCCACCCAACGTGCTCTAGAAGGTGTAAGTCAACTACCCTGGCCAGCAAGATCTCCGGATCTGTCCCCCATTGAGCATGTTTGGGACTGGATGAAGCGTTGTCTCACGCGGTCTGCACGTCCAGCACGAACGCTGGTCCAACTGAGGCGCCAGGTGGAAATGGCATGGCAAGCCGTTCCACAGGACTGCATCCAGCATCTCTACGATCGTCTCGATGGGAGAATAGCAGCCTGCATTGCTGCGAAAGGTGGATATACACTGTACTAGTGCCGACATTGTGCATGCTCTGTTGCCTGTGTCTATGTGCCTGTGGTTCTGTCAGTGTGATCATGTGATGTATCTGACCCCAGGAATGTGTCAATAAAGTTTCCCCTTCCATAGTAAGATTGTGATTGAGTTTAAACATGGATCGAACTGAAGAGACATTGTATTTTTGCTAGTTACCTTTCGTGAAAACCTGATTTAGAAAAAAACTTGATTTTAGCTATACTACTGTGTTCTTATTTCAATTTCCAGGAGTGTATTATAGTGCCCATGCCTAGAGGAGTGTCACTGCTTCCCTCCACCTTTTCTGTAGTACGTCGTACACTGGAGTTCCAGTAGGCCTGTTTTTCGCCGACTTGGTTGGTGGACGTGGCCACGAACACCGTCCTTAATTATCTCAGGACCCACACTGGAATAAACGTGAGCAGCATACCTTGAGTGTGATGAAGGTCCGTTGCTGATTGTGCAAACTCTAGTGGTTTTGCAAGTGAGTTTTGTTTGGCGTTCATACCAAAAGCCAGTTCAGGTTATACCAGTGGCTCTTACTTTTCCCTTTTCCCTAATAGTTGGTCAGCATCTCCATAGTAAGATTGTGACTGAGTTTAAACATGGATCGAACTGAAGAGACATTGTATTTTTGCTAGTTCCCTTTCGTGAAAACCTGATTTAGAAAAAAAACTTGATTTTAGCTATACTACTGTTGCATGCATTTTCTAGGTTTAAATATCCTTAATATTTTTCATTATAAGTTAAACTTAAATATATAGGTGTAAGGCGTCCTCATTTTTCGGACCCTACCTGAGCTTCATAATTACGAGACAGAATAAAATCCCCAGAAAATAGCTCTATATTGTAAACAGGAAGCAACTGTAATAATCTCATGTACCAAACAACAAAACAATAACTACCCTTATAACGACAAGTCATGCATAAATGAGATAAAGTGAACGCAGTTTGGAGGTGGCCTGTGCACGTGGATAATGGCATCAGGAAACCCCAATTAAGATTAACAAAAGAAGGCCCAGCACCACCGCAGAAAGAAATATGGCGAGAACAATATAAATAAACACAGCCGAGACTGTGGGTAAGTGGCTACACAACATTAACAAGGCTAGTGGCGACCAGGCAAGAAAAATAAAAATTCGCCTATAACGAGGAAGCGGTTGGCTGAAGCTATACTGTGTGACATAGGAGAGACGCGGTGGGGAAAGACATGTCATATAAAAGCATTTTTGAGAACTAATTTAACAGAGCTCTCTCGTCTTGCAGCGGGCCACACCTATGTGTGGAAAAATAGCGAAGACGTTGAGAATTTTACGTCTGCGAAGTGAGGGCGGTACGCTTCACGTACTGTGGCAACAGATGTTAAGTGGCACTTCATATTCCGGCGGGAATTTTTGTGGGCAGAGCATTGTGCACATCTGTCACACCCTTAGTGAGTGTGTAATGGCCATTATTTCGACTAGGGAAAATTTAACTTTCTACGGAACGCAGGGTAGTTGAGACTCAGTGATTCAGTCTAGGCCAGAGTAGGGAATTAGCGTTTCAGATCCAGCACAGAGATAATGCCGCCACAGTTCCCAAATGGTAATGTACCAATGAGCATTAGGTGACATTAAATGTTGAGTCGAGAGCTTGATGACTCCAACAGGTGTACACTTTGAATACCAACATACCCTCCATTGAGTACACGAAAGTTTGATTTGGCTCTGAGCACTATGGGACTTAACATCTGAGGTCATCAGTCCCCTAGAACTTAGAACTACTTAAAGCCAACTAACCTAAGGACATCATACATATCCATACCCGAGGCAGGATTCGAACCTGCGACCGTAGTGTTTGCACGGTTCCAGATAGAAGTGCCTAGAACCGCTCGGCCATACTGGCCGGCAGAGTTTGATTTGTTTAACAGATAAAATTTCATTCTCCACCAACCTGAACAGCTACGACAATGTAGATGTAGATCTCACTGATGAAGATTTAATTGTTTTGCTAGTTATAACATTCTCATAAAGAGATATAAAGATTTAATAATCATATATTCAATGTCTAAATGTGAATTATTTTGTTGAGAGTTGAAAGTAATTGAACTTGCTTGTTATGTATCACTTGAACCCTGAAAGCAGTGATAAAATAAATGCAGAATGAAAATAGGAGAGGTTGTGTTGTCATTTTAGAAAAAATTCGAAACTCTCATTTATATCAATTTGTGCATTCTTTTTATGTCACAGCAGAATTTCTAATTAACTTGAGATGGTTCACATCTAAGATTAGCGGTATTACAGAGCCAAAACTAACTATGTAGGCCTAGAGTGTCTGTTTACCACCATGGGCTTGAGAAGACAGTAAGATACATTATCCACTTGCACGCGATCACAAAATAGCGTTACCCACCAGCACTTTAACAAAATGCCAGGATTCTGAATTAACAGCATTTTGATAGTCTGGCAGGATAGAAATCTGATAGATTGAGAGTAGACAAAAAACTGACACAAACTGGAGAAAAAAAAATTTTGCAAAAGTAAATGCGACTCAAATGTGTAGAAGTAAGTAAATAAGTAAGTAAGTAAATAAGTGTAGATAGAATTGTATTAATTGTATGTTTAATTGCTGGCGCAATATATAGTTGGATTGGGTTGTGGTGAGTTCTGTCTCAACTCCAGTAACTAAAAAGGCTAAATGAAAGATGAGTAAACCTATTGGATATAGGACTGTGTGAATGATATTTTGGGGTAGAGTCAAATCTTATATGTTAACGCATAGTCAAGTTCGAAAATTTCATGAACAGCAATGCTCAAAAATGACAGAAGGCAATAGGTCAAGGCAGAGAGAAGTAATGGCAGATCTTGATAGGATCAAGTTGGACATGCAGCAGTTAGATCACTGTGAACAATATGAAACAGAGGACGTAGAAACACCGAATGAGACCGGAAAAATGCAAAGCATGATGTTCGGTTTGGTCAAAAGAATGGACATGAGAACAGCGTTGCAAATGATTCAGACGCAGAATTTGTTGCCAGTGATTTACAGTATGTAGAACCGGACGTCATCATACTGAATCAGACGGGTTGGCAATCACATGAAAGAACGAGTGTTAGTGCTCCTACACTATGTTTGGAAGAGAAGGAAACAGTTGACGAAAAACGAAATAGGGAACGGTTACATCAGATGGCAACAGACGATAATGGTGTAGGTGTAGAAAATGCCAACATATTAGGAATGTTGGAGTAGTTATTACAACAATCTCAGGAATCAGAAAAGCATTTAGAACGACAATCTCAGGAATAAGAAAAGCGTTTAGAAGGGTGCATAACACAAGGACAAACAGAATTAACATTAGGGCTGACAGAAACTAACAGGGAAATACAAAAAACGCGTGTTGATATACAAGGCCAGTTACATCAGATCCGAACTGAAGCATAAAAAGAACAAATTACGCTTCAAACGCTTGTTACAGGACACACACAAATGAGAACAGACATTTACACTGTCCAAGCAGACATGAATACGTTACGCGAAGTTACAGAACAAAGTGTCAAAAAAGTTAAAAAGCAGGTCGAAGCTTTTGCTATTAGAGCGTCCACGAAAGCGAGACATGTAACTGCTGAGACGATGTCTCACAAAAGAACAACCAAAGCTGTGTTAAAGAAATGCGATGGTCTTATTTTAAAAATACAAGAGAAAAACGAAAATCTATTTTAATGGCTCAGATCGGAAGTTTTACGTTCAACAGCAAGTCGAGGAGCGTTAGGATGGTATAGAAACCGACAGAATGCACGGTAATGTCGGTAGATAATACTGTTAACACGGCAAAATCAACAGTCACCGACAACACGACAGAAAGAGAACGCTAAAGTACGTGTGACGCAAGATGGAAAGGCACATGCGAATGTCAGTCCGAAACCGCAAACAGAGAGCAGGAAATTAGTACAAAACAGCATATCCCAGAACAGTACGGTAACAGTAGGGAACGGAGTGGATTGCGACTACTTGTTCACGAAAGAATAACAGGTCAGGCGGGAATATGCGTGTGTGGTTTTCCACCAACATTCCGCATGTCAAACACAAAGCGTCACATATGCAGATCAAGTTATAGCAACACATTACGCGACATCACAACATATAGGACAAATAACGACGGGTCACAATACCGTATCTAACGAACCAGAGTTGCTTGCAAGACAAGATACAGAGCCGGTAGCGGGTGTTATGCACGCATATTGCCCAACGAAACCTGCAAGTGATTCTGCGGCACAAATGTAACAGAATGAGCAAAATTATACACGTTTGCTTAGATTTGATGCAAACCTAGGACAGAATTCCAGTTTCCAAAACACAGTGCGAAGTGAGAAATATTGATGGTAACCACTTTCTGACAGTGCGCAAATATCAGCACTGTAAGGAAGGTGCAATTAGTCTTCATCCTCGCACATTTATCGATCAATTAAAAGTAGGTATACCATATTACTGGCCTTTGAAACATAAACTAGGTTTCATTTGTGCACACATGGAAGGAAGTAATGCTGAAACGATGCAGAAGATAGCGGAAACCTGCGATTCGTATGATTCGTTTCGAGCAGCCTTTACAGCCAGTTATTGGTCACCTGAGGCGCAAATGAGAATAAAATATGGCTTATTACAAAATGTCTCATTTGAAAATTCGCTAGAGAAAACAGCAGTCAAATTCTTTGAGAATATGGCTAAAAGGAACCAATATTTAGACAGTCCGTATAGTGACGGAGAATTGATACAGATATGCAAAGCGGAACTACCTATGAAGTATCAACAAGCATTGATAGGACGTGGGGGCGATAATGTAGAAACCTTCAAAGGAACTTTGCGAGAAGTCGAATTCATGTATGAAAACGACGCTTAAAGACGTCGTGATTCAGGACACAATAACTTTGAAAGAACAAATAATAATAAGGACAATAACAATAATAGTATAGGGAATGAATTCGGGACGAATTGGAAATAGTTGCGTAAATGGGAATAGTGGAAACACGAAATCACAACGTAATGGATATGGTTTTAATAATAATAATTGGAACAGGACAAATAGAGACGAAAATAGGAATGGAAAGTGGAGAAGTCGGGAAAACCGACAAACTGATTTTAATCAGCGATCGCCAGGTCAATAGAGAGAAAGCAGTTGGGGAGGTGATACAAGAATGCAGCCACAGCCAAATACTTCAGGTTCCTACCGGAGAAATGAACCACAGAGGGAGGTTGAATTACGACCACCAAATCCTGGGTAGCTTGTGGAACGACAGACGTTAGGTATTGCAGGGGTTCAAGCAGATAATACACTTTCTGCAGAGACGGATAACAAAGTAACCACAGCGTTAAACAGGACACGGATCGGAAGTGGAAGTAGGAACGACAGAAGGATCGTCAAAAGTATCCGAACACATACCGCAGATAGGCAGGAAGTCACAACTGAAGTGTTGGGACGAGATAGATTGGACACATACTGACTATGAGGACGAACTCCTAGCTTTACCTAATAATGAACTAGGTAATAATGAGGAAGCAGTGATGTATATGGTGTAGAAGTTTGTTTCTGCACAGACGAAAGATGATTTTCAGCAGGATAATACATATACTAACGTAATCAGTCACAGTATTATTGATCTAGACGACAAGAGTAGCCCATAAAATACGACTAATTTAGGTCTAAAACAAAAGAGGAAGGTACGAATAAGTACACCTAATAAAAAGTTCGATACAAGATTTACTACAATCCTTCCATAAAACTTCGGAAGAAAAGCAGAAAGAGTCGGAAGCGTTATGGATACAGGGAATCGAACAGAATAGGGAAGAACAAGCAGATCATAGAGAGGCCAATGCTAGGGCAAATATTTCGTCTGGATCGGAAAACGAACCAGATCATAACGTATCTGAACAGGTGCATACATCAGAGTATAACGCATACAATTGTGGCACATATGAGAACATAGTATTACCGAGCCTATGTAATCATCAAACCAGATACAGAAAACAAGGTCGTAATAAATGACTACATAGGTGAAAGTCTACATCAGCAGCGCTCCGTGGCAGACAACAAAATGAAAACGAATTGAATCAGGGTGCGAGAATAGATGCACCTAACGTAGAATCTGACGAATCCCAAGAATCTAAACTTGAGGTCCTATCGCTTTTAAAGAATACGTGCCATGTTTTAAAATCCAAATTAAATACGATCATGTGGTTGTGTGACGAAGAGACAAATATAAAAGAGACAGCAAGGTCTCAAAACGAGGCTTTAAAATCTAGATTGGTTAAGTTAGGAGCTGATCTGAAAGCGGCAAGAATACAGTTAGATGATTTGAGAGGAAATACTTCTCCCTAAACTATCGAACAAACACAAATAAACCGATTAAATTACGAAGTAATTGAGGACAAGCCGGCCGAAGTGGCCGAGCGGTTCTAGGCGCTACAGTCTGGAACCGCGCGACCGCTACGGTCGCAGGTTCGAATCCTGCCTCCGGCATGCATGTGTGTAATGTCCTTAGTTTAGTTAGGTTTTAGTTCTGAGTTCTATGGGACTGATGACCTCAGAAGTTAAGTCCCATAGTGCTCAGAGCCATTTTGAATTGAGGACATATCAGAGTCGTTATTTAATGATAATGATTTGTTAGTGTTCAAAACACGAAAGGTTAAAGTACACGAACCAATTATGGGACGTTCGTCGAACGTCGCAAGCCACACAAGACTTGAATTTGACTGCCAGCGTCATATAATAAAAACGAATATCGTCATAGTACCAAAGATTTCAGTAGATATCATTATTGGAGCTGATTTTAATAGTCAACATAAAGAGCTGTGTTAGACATGGGCAGAGGAAGTGTCACTTTAAGAGAAATCACTTTGACATTTGAAGACAAACTGAGACATGAAGAAATATGCGGAAATTATATCCAGTTACAAATGCAAGTAGATCGAAATATTGCGCGCCAGGATAATCCGCGATATCTAACGATGAACGAATTAGAGCCTATTGCTGTAGAAATACTTGAAGACATTTACACAGAGATCGAAAAAAATACAAAGTCTAGAGGAGTTAACAGATCAGCAAAAGTTGGATTTAGATGGAATATTATGCAAGCATGCGATGGTATTTGAACCGAAACCGGGAGCAATTAAAAATTTGCAGCACAGATTCGAGGTTAAAGACCACGAGCATTTTCGAGTAACTCCATATAACATTCCACTGAGTTACCGATGAACTGTATTCTTAGAATTAAATAAGATGGAACAAGAGGGTGTTATTAAACAGGTACCATCAACTTCTAACAGTCCATTACGTGTTGTACAAAAGAAGGATGGAACGATACGTTTAGTGTTAGATTCCATACAAATTAACACAATCATATTTCCAGAAACAGATCATCCCGCGAAACTAGAAGATTTACTACAAAAATTTCATAATGTAAAGGCATTCTCGTCACTCGCTTTACGAAGTAGTTTTTGGCAAACTGAACTAGCGCCAGATTGCAGGAAATATACTGCATTTACTGCTTTTGGAAGGTGTTATAGATTTAAAGGACTCTCTTTCGGACTGAACATTTCATCCACAGCTTTTATTCGAGGTCTAGGAAGTATTTTACCTAAGGAATTTCAGCAACGATTGACATGTTATGTAGATGACATCCACATAGCAGAGTCATCATGGGAGAAACATAATGAAATTTTCGATATACACTCCTGGAAATGGAAAAAAGAACACATTGACACCGGTGTGTCAGACCCACCATACTTGCTCCGGACACTGCGAGAGGGCTGTACAAACAATGATCACACGCACGGCACAGCGGACACACCAGGAACCGCGGTGTTGGCCGTCGAATGGCGCTAGCTGCGCAGCATTTGTGCACCGCCGCCGTCAGTGTCAGCCAGTTTGCCGTGGCATACGGAGCTCCATCGCAGTCTTTAACACTGGTAGCATGCCGCGACAGCGTGGACGTGAACCGTATGTGCAGTTGACGGACTTTGAGCGAGGGCGTATAGTGGGCATGCGGAAGGCCGGGTGGACGTACCGCCGAATTGCTCAACACGTGGGGCGTGAGGTGTCCACAGTACATCGATGTTGTCGCCAGTGGTCGGCGGAAGGTGCACGTGCCCGTCGACCTGGGACCGGACCGCAGCGACGCACGGATGCACGCCAAGACCGTAGGATCCTACGCAGTGCCGTAGGGGACCGCACCGCCACTTCCCAGCAAATTAGGGACACTGTTGCTCCTGGGGTATCGGCGAGGACCATTCGCAACCGTCTCCATGAAGCTGGGCTACGGTCCCGCACACCGTTAGGCCGTCTTCCGCTCACGCCCCAACATCGTGCAGCCCGCCTCCAGTGGTGTCGCGACAGGCGTGAATGGAGGGACGAATGGAGACGTGTCGTCTTCAGCGATGAGAGTCGCTTCTGCCTTGGTGCCAATGATGGTCGTATGCGTGTTTGGCGCCGTGCAGGTGAGCGCCACAATCAGGACTGCATACGACCGAGGCACACTGGGCCAACACCTGGCATCATGGTGTGGGGAGCGATCTCCTACACTGGCCGTACACCACTGGTGATCGTCGAGGGGACACTGAATAGTGCACGGTACACCCAAACCGTCATCGAACCCATCGTTCTACCATTCCTAGACCGGCAAGGGAACTTGCTGTTCCAACAGGACAATGCACGTCCGCATGTATCCCGTGCCACCCAACGTGCTCTAGAAGGTGTAAGTCAACTACCCTGGCCAGCAAGATCTCCGGATCTGTCCCCCATTGAGCATGTTTGGGACTGGATGAAGCGTCGTCTCACGCGGTCTGCACGTCCAGCACGAACGCTGGTCCAACTGAGGCGCCAGGTGGAAATGGCATGGCAAGCCGTTCCACAGGACTACATCCAGCATCTCTACGATCGTCTCGATGGGAGAATAGCAGCCTGCATTGCTGCGAAAGGTGGATATACACTGTACTAGTGCCGACATTGTGCATGCTCTGTTGCCTGTGTCTATGTGCCTGTGGTTCTGTCAGTGTGATCATGTGATGTATCTGACCCCAGGAATGTGTCAATAAAGTTTCCCCTTCCTGGGACAATGAATTCACGGTGTTCTTATTTCAATTTCCAGGAGTGTATTACTGAAAACACTTAAGGAACGTGGGGTAACGGTAAATTTGGAAACATCCTCATTTGGTACACAACAGACCTTTCTAGGACACGTCATATCTGCACGGGGAATAAAGCCGAATCCAGAGAAACTAGAGGCAATAAGAAATTTTCTAACACCGTATTATAGGAAAACACTCAGAGGCTTCCTGGGACTAGTAACTTTCTTTAAATGGTTCATCTATATAGACACTCTAGCTACACCACGATTATGCAGTTTAACTGGTAAAAACACTCCATGGATATGGGATTATATGGCAGAACAAGAATTTCAGAAGTTGAAAAAGGAATTACCGGAAGCACTGATTCTGTCACACCCAGATCTTACACAAGATTTTTGTATGGCAATAGACAGCGCCAAGACTGTATTAGGCGAAGTATTAATTCAACACTACCAGTAAGATGGACAGATAATACATACAACCATTGCATTGGCGAGTCGTGTCTTATCAAAGACCGAATGGAACTATATCATTACAGAGGTTTAAGATTTAGCAGTAGTCTGGGGTTTCCGAAAGTTTAGATATTTTCTATTCAGGAGGAAAACTGTTATATACACAGATTATAAAGCTCTCGAGTTTTTACTCACAACAAAGGTGACACATGGCAGGCTAGCAAGGTGGATTTTAATCTGGCAAGGGTATGATTTCTGTGTATAACATATTCCAGGACCAGCTTACACTTTAGCAGATTTTCTTCCCGATGTCCACATGGTGCAACCCCAGGTAAGTTTGGTACAGATCAAGACCAAGTTGGCATATATTGTATAAGAAGAGTTCCTTTTGAGAATTACATCACAAACCTTTTCAAACATTGCGAATGAACAGAACAAAGATCCAGAAGTGTTAAGGGTCAAACAGAAATGGAAAGACAAGAACTCGGTTGACATTCGTCAGCTTATTTGCTAAAAAATGATTTGCTGTTGCACAGATGAGACCCAAGCACTAGTTTGTGGACGGTGATGATGAATTCAAAAACATGTATATATGGAACACTCATTTAAGTAATGGACATTTTGGGGCGAAGAAATGTTATATGAAACTTAAAGAGACTCACATTTCCCCAACATAGAAAGACGAATTCGTCATATATTTAAAAAATGTAAAGATTGCCAACGAGTCAAACATGTTACATTTCAGACTAGACCGGCATTATCAACTATAATACCTAAAAAACTAAAACATTTGGCAGCAACAGATTTGATGGGACCGTTACCAAGGACACGGAATAGGAACACATTTATTTCCATGGTTGTAGAATTAACATCAAAGTATGTCACACTGACCCCTTTGAAACGTGCAACGGGTGTTACAATCAGTAAAGCACTTGAACATGATTTCCTCAAACAAGTAAGACACGTAGAAAGGTTGATTTCAGATAATGGGCTCCAATATAGATCTAAACTTTGGTTGGTAACTTTAAAAAGACACAAAGTTAAACCCACCTTCATATTCAGATACAAACCAAGCGCCAATAGTGCAGAACGAACAGTGAAGGATATTGGGACATGGTGTCAGTCATGCTGTAGTTCACGACACACTACATGGGATGCAAATTTACATCAGTTACAAACTATCATTAATGAAATGCCACACAGTACTACACGCTTACCACCAGTCACTGTAATTAAGAATAAAAGACCAGTGAATAGGATAAGAGGAGTGGTACAGTTCCCCCCATCCAGAAGACCATCATACCAGCAGATAATAAAAGTGTCACTTGAAAACATCGAACTAGCAGCGGACAAACGGATCCTCAAAGGTGATGGAGGTGTGGCCACACAAGTATTCATGGTGGGACAGTTGGCTCTTGTTAGAACTCACTTCTTATCGAATAAATGGAAACAGTTTTGTCACAAATTTTACTCCATGTATAAAGGACCTATGGTAATTAATAAGGTAGTTCATGTCAGTGTAGTGGAATTGGTGAACCCATAACTGGGAAAGAATATAGGTCTACACCTCGTCAGACACCTTAAAGCTCATCATAAATAAAATTTATTAGAGTAATGGTATGGCCATTACCAAGGAAAATAAAAATAAATGGATCACAGATAATACACAAAAACCGTAGATATGTTTCAGGAAGCAACAGAAATCAAGAGCCACATAAGAACAGCTACAAACAAGTAATTATTCAAAATTAAATACCATAATACTACTCAATTAAATCGTTAGAGTAGATCAGAAAGAAATTAATAAAAGGAAACTAATAGCATGAAGAACTAACTAACAAATCCACATATCACCAATCCATACTCATACACGAAGTCAAGGAAACATTATAAAAAAACTCAAAAAAAAGTAATCTAAAGTATGTAAATGATAAATTCGTGTTAAGTACTGAGAAAAAATTTAATTTGTTGTTGTGGTCTTCAGTCCTGAGACTGGTTTGATGCAGCTCTCCATGCTACTCTATCCTGTGTAAGCTTCTTCATCTCCCAGTACTTACTGCAACCTACATCCTTCTGAATCTGCCTGGTGCATTCATCTCTTGGTCTACCTCTACGATTTTTACCCTCCACGCTGCCCTCCAATGCTAAATTTGAGATCCCTTGATGCCTCAGAACATGTACTACCAACCGGTCCCTTCTTCTTGTCAAGTTGTGCCACAAACTCCTCGTCTCCCCAATTCTATTCAGTACCTTCTCGTTAGTTATGTGATCTACCCATCTAATCTTCAGCATTCTTCTGTAGCACCACATTTCGAAAGCTTCTATTCTCTTCTTGTTCAAACTATTTATCATCCATGTTTCACTTCCATACATGGCTACACTCCATACAAATACTTTCAGAAACGACTTCCTGACGCTTAAATCTATACTCGATGTTAACAAATTTCTCTTCTTAAGAAACGCTTTCCTTGCCATTGCCAGTCTACATTTTGTATCCTCTCTACTTCGACCATCGTCAGTTATTTTGCTCCCCAAACAGCAAAACTCCTTTAATACTTAGTGTCTCATTTCCTAATCTAGTTCCCTCAGCATCACCCGACTCAATTCGACTACATTCCATTATCCTCGTTTTGCTTTTGTTGATGTTCATTTTATATCCTCCTTTCAAGACACTGTCCATTCCGTTCAACTGCTCTTCCAAGTGCACTGCTGTGTCTGACAGAATTACAATGTCATCGGCGAACCTCAAAGTTTTTATTTCTTCTCCATGGATTTTAATACCTACTCCGAATTTTTCATTTGGTTCCTTTATTGCTTGCTCAATATACAAATTGAATAACAATGGGGAGAGGCTACAACCCTATCTCACTCCCTTCCCAACCACTGCTTCCCTTTCATGTCCCTCGACTCTTATAACTGCCAACTGGTTTCTGTACAAATTGTAAATAGCCTTTAGCTCCCTGTATTTTACCCTGGCCACCTTTAGAATTTGAAAGAGAGTATTTCAGTGACCATTGTCAAAAGCTTTCTCTATGTCTACAAATGCTAGAAATGTAGGTTTGCCTTTCCTTAATCTTTCTTCTAAAATAAGTCGTAAGGTCAGTATTGCCTCACGTGTTCCAACATTTCTACGGAATCCAAACTGATCATCCTTGTGAACGGCTTCTATCAGTTTTTCCATTCGTCTGCAAAGAATTCGCGTTAGTATTTTGCAGCTGTGACTTATTAAACTGATATTTCGGTAATTTTCACATCTGTCAACACTTGCTTTCTTTGGGATTGGAATTATTATATTCTTCTTGAAGTCTGAGGGTATTTCGCCTTTCTCATACATCTTGCTCACCAGATGGTAGAGTTTTGTCAGGACTGGCTCGCCCAAGGCCGTTAGTAGTTCTAATGCAATGTTGTCTACTCCGGGGCCTTGTTTCGACTCAGGTCTTTCAGTGCTCTGTCAAACTCTTCACGTAGTATCGTATCTCCCATTTCATCTTCATCTACATCCTCTTCCATTTCTATAATATTGTCCTCAAGTACACGACCCTTGTATAGATCCTCTATATACTCCTTCCACCTTTCTGCTTTCCCTTCTTTCCTTAGAACTGGGTTTCCATCTGAGCTCTTGATATTCATACTAGTAGCTCTTTTTTCCAAAGGTCTCTTTTATTTTCCTGTACGCAGTATCTATCTTACCCCTAGTGAGATAAGCCTCTACATCCTTACGTATGTCCTCTAGCCATCCCTGCTTAGCCATTTTGCACTTCCTGCCGATCTCATTTCTGAGAGGTTTATATTCCTTTTTGCCTGCTTCATTTCCTGCATTTTTATTTCTCCTTTCATCAATGAAATTCATTTTTTTCAGTTTCCCAAGGACTTCTACTAGCCCTCGTCTTTTTACCTACTTGATCTTCTGCTGCCATCGCTACTTGATCCCTCAGAGCTACCCATTCTTCTTCTACTGTATTTCTTTCCCCCATTCCTGTGAATTGTTCCCTTATGCTCTCCCTGAAACTCTGTACAACCTCTGGTTCAGTCAGTTTATCCAGGTCCCATCTCCTTAAATTCCTACCTTTTTGCTGTTTCTTCAGTTTTAATCTACATTTCATAACCATTAGAGTGTGGTCAGAGTCTACATCTGTCCCTGGAAATGTCTTACATTTTAAAACCTGGTTCCTAAATCTCTGTCTTACCATTATATAATCTATCTGATAACTTCTAGTATCTCCAGGATTCTTCTATGTATACAGCCTTCTTTTATGATTCTTGAACCAAGTGTTAGCTATGATTAACTTATGCTCTGTGCAAAATTCTACCAGACCGCTTCCTCTTTCATTTCTTACCCCCAATCCATATTCACCTACTATGTTTCCTTCTCTCCCTTTTCCTACTCTCGAATTACAGTCACCCATGACTTTTAAATTTTCGTCTCCCTTCACTACCTGAATAATTTCTTTTATCTCATCATACATTTAATCAATTTCTTCATTATCTGCAAAGCTAGTTGGTATATAAACTTGTACTAATGTAGTAGGCATGGGGGCCAGCCTGAGTGAGAGAGCGGTTCTAGGTGCTACAGTCTGGAACCGACGTCCGCTATGGTCGCAGGTTCGAATCGTGCCTTGGGCATCAATGGGTGTGGTGTCCTTAGGTTAGTTAGGTTTAAGTAGGTTGGTTGGTTCATTGTGGGAAGAGACCAAACAGTGAGTTCATCAGTCTCATCGGATTAGGGAAGGATGGGGAAGGAAGTAGGCTGTGCCCTTTGAAAGGAACCATCCCAGCATTTGCCTGGAGCGATTTAGGGAAGTCACGGAAAACCTAAATCAGGATGGACAGACGCGGGATTGAACCGTCGTCCTTCCGAATGTGCTACCACTGCGCCACCTCGCTCGGTAGTTTTAAGTAGTTCTAAGTTCTAGGGGAATGATGACCACAGCAGTTAAGTCCCGTAGTGCTCAGAGCCATTTAGTAGGCAAGGGCTTCATGTCTATCTTGGCCACAATAATGTGTTCACTATGCTGTTTGTAGTAGCTTACTCGCTTCCTATTTTTTTTATTCATTATTAAACCTACTATTGCCTTACCTCTATTTGATTTTGTATTTATAACCCTGTATTCACTTGACCAAAAGTCTTGCTCCTCCTGCCACCAAACTTCACTAATTCCCACTGTATATAACTTTAACCTATCCATTTCCCTTTTTAAATTTTCTAACCTACCTGCTCGATTAAGGGGTCTGACATTCCACGCTTCGATCTGTAGAATGCCAGTTTTCTTTCTCCTGATAACAACAACCTCTTGAGTAGTCCCCGCCCGAATATCCAAATATTGGGCTATATCACCTCTGGAATATTTTACCCAAGAGGACGCCATCATCATTTAACCATACAGTAAAGCTGTATGCCCTCGGTAAAAATTATAGTTGTAGTTTCCCCTTGCTTTCAGCTGTTCGCAATACCAGCACAGCAAGGCCGTTTTGGTTAGTGTTACAAGGCCAGATCAGTCAATCATCAAGACTGTTGCCCCTGCAACTACTGAAAAGGCTGCTGTCCCTCTTCAGGAACCACACGTTTGTCTGGCCTCTCAACAGATACCCGTCCGTTGTGGTTGCACGTACGGTACGGCCATCTGTATCGCTGAGGCACACAAGCCTCCCCACCAACGGCAAGGTCCATGGTTCATGGGATGGGGGGGAGGAAATGTAATATCCATCATTTAATTCATTGAGTTATTCAGGTACAATGTTATCTATGTAATTATTCGATGTAAAAGTTCATATTTGTTATGTTATCTATATAATTATATGATATAAACTTGTAAGTAGTGATCATGAGGTGGTACAGAATAAGCAGAACCATGTCATTACTATCATCTGGGGAAGGAAGTAACAGCTAAGCTGATGTAAAAAGCGCAAAGTCGATGGGAAGCTACAGGTCTGAGTGAGAGAGTAAACGGTTGCAGAACATGGCATTAGCATCAAACCAGCGACCGATAAAAATAATTCACTGACTCACGCCTTACATTAGGGCGGATAACAAGTGAGGTGGCTGTTAAAGAATGTGTCTCACGTCTCGCCCCATTACCAAAAGGATGGGGGAAGTCCAGTGACAGCACAGGACAAGGGATGCACACCTGTGCGGAAAGCAAGCGAACCCTATTAGTGACAGATAATAGCCCCCACAACAATAGCAGCGACCGGAAACAAGCTCCGCATTACCATTACGATCACCTGGGAAAAATAAACACGAGAATATTTCTCTTAATTACCTATATCTGAAGGCAGATTATCACTTCCATGATACATTCAAACTTCGTATCACATAACTGGTAATCATTTTAAATAATTTTCACTAAACAACAAATTCTATCCCTATGCCAGAGAAGTCACAAGCTCCAAGAAAGAAGACATGAAGATACAGCAAGAAACAAAGAGAAAAAAAGGTCCCAAGGTAAGGGCAGAATACAAAAGATTCCTTCCCCATCACTTACCTTAAACCGGGATGAGATTTAGCAAAATGAACTGGAAGTAGTAATCAACAAACCATAACAATTAATTTATTCCTTGAATAAAGGCGATCATACTTACAAGCAGAGCATGCATATTGGGGACTACATACATCAACCTGCAGCAATCCACTGCGATAACAACTACCCCAAAAAGGGACAAGGACACCTCAGTCATTACATCATGACAGTGCCTTTTATGAATGGACCAGGTAATAGCCGTCGTAATCAGCCACTCAGGACTGTAGACACAGATGATCTTCAGCAACAGCAGAGTCGACAACTGACTATTCACATCAGCCACTACTTATCAACAACAGAAGCATCGAGAAGAAACCCTGGCCAAAATTAATGTGAAAGTGTAACAAAAAAATGTGATGTATGTGGCAAAGTCATTGTAATATTGTAAAAAGGGTGAGAATGACACTCATTTGAACAAAGAATTGAAATACCAGTAAATAATAAATCACACCTGTACCACTGCCCATTTGTAATTTTGTAATTCATTGTATTTTGTACTTCCACTTGTAATTGGAATGTAATTAAAAATGTACAGTATTATTATATTTTGTATTTCATATACAAAGTTTGATCAGTTAATCTGATATTTGTGTATTGTAGATATTAAGGAAACAATATTTGTAAAGATAAATAATGTGAATGAATGTAAAATTTCTATTATGAAAAAATTATTAATTATTTTAGATATGATAACAATTTAATTAATGTAACAGATGTGTTGAGACTAATGATAATAGAAACAAACGCTTCCTTAACTTCAATTCATTTTCCATAATCAACATCATGAGTGCTTGGTAACTCTGGAATGCCTGTAATAAAAAAAGGGACAAGATAAAGAGTGGATGAACCATTTGACACAAGTTAACAATAAGTCAATGGAAATGTTGTAGGATTAAATTAATCACAGCTGCTATGAAAGACTGTAAAGACAAAACAATAATCATATAGACAGGCAATACCGTGTAGAGGCAGATTTCAAATTAAAAATTAGGAATATTAAGACAAGATAGCTAGAATAAGATAGACCAGTAGCTGAACAAAGATAAAAAATTAATTGAGCTTATAATTTTGCACTGCACTGGCCAATGCCTAAACCATTGCTCACAGCAGCACAAAATAAAGTTGGAAGGGCATGTGTAAGGTGTATGCATTTTCAGACCTTACATGAGCTTGATAATTACGGTACAGAATGAAATCCCCAGAAAATAACTCTAATTTGCTATCAGCAAACAAATGAAATAATCTCATGTACCAAATAAGAAAATAAAATGCACCCCTATAACGAAAGGGACATGCGTAAATGAGATAAAGTGAATGCAGTTTATAGGTGGACTGTGCACGTGGCTAATGGCATTGGGAAACCGCAATTAACATTAACAAAAGAAGGCTCAGCTGCAACACAGAATTAAATAAGGCGAGAACAACGTAATATCTTTTAAATAAACACAGCCGAGACCGTGGGTAAATGGCTACACAGCATTAACAAGGCCAGTGGCGACCCGCAAAGAAAAATAAAAATTCACCTACAACGAGAAAGCAGTTGGCTGAAGCCATACTGTGGGACATAGAAGAGACATGGTGGGGAGAGTCAAGTCATATAAAAGCATTTTAGAGAACTAAATTAACAGAGCCTCCTCTCTTGCAGCAGACCACACCTATGTGTGAAAAAATAGTGAAAACGTTGAGACCTTCGCATCTACAAAGTGAGGGCGGTATACTTTACGTATCGTGGTGACTGATGTAAAGAGGTCATTCATATTCCTGCAGGAATTTTTGTGGGCAGAGCATTGTACACATTGCTCCATCCCTTAGTGAGTGTGAAATAGCCATTATTTTGACTAGGGATAATTTAACATTCTACGGAAGACAGGAAAGTTGAGACTTAGTGATTCAGTCAAGGCCAGAGTAGGGAACTAGCGTTTCAGATCCAGCACAGAGACAACGCCGCCACAGTTCCTGATTGGTAATATGCCAATGCGCGTTAGGCGACATTAAATGTTGAGTCGAGAGTTTGATACTTCCAAACTGTGTGCACTTTGAATATAGAATTTCCAGAGCTGAATACTAACATACCCTCCATTGAGTACATGAGAGTTTGATTAGTTTAAAAGATAAAATTTCATTCTCCACCAACTTAGTTCATTGAACAGCTACAACAATGTAGATGTAGATTTCACTGATGAAGATTTAATTGTTTTGCTGGTTATAACATTCTCATATATAGAGATAAAGATTTAATACTCACATATTCAGTGTCTAAATGTTAAGTATTTTATTGAGAGTTGAAAGTAATTGAACTTGCTTGTTATGTATCACTTGAACCCTGAAATCAGTGATAAATTAAATATAGAATGGAAAAGGGAGATGTTGTGGTGTGATTTTAGAAAATATCCCAAACTCTCATTTATATCGATTTGTGCATTCCTCTTATGTTACAGCAGAATTTCTAAGACCATCCATACCTAACATTACCGGTATTACAGGGTAAAAATCAATAGCTATGTAGAATGTTTGTTTACCACCCTGGGATTGAGAAGACAAAAATGAAAACCAGTTACACGGGTTCAAATAGACTCAGTTATTTGATTTGGGTTCCTGAGTTAGGATTAAATAGTCATGTACATGTTATAATTAATTCTGTGTAAATCTCACTCCATTACTCCTTGTTGATCAAATGAGCTCAGTTGTGTGCTTTGATTTTTTTGTGATGTTTGGAGGCCTGTGCACTGCTTATGATTTTTTTTGTATGGAAAGCCGATATTTACTCTATGTATGGGAATTATAATGTGAACTGAACTGAGCAATCGTTTGTGATGAGGGAAGAGGTCAAGCCAGTTATTATGCATTAGATAATCCATGTGTTTCTCTTCCTTTATAGAGTTTGAACCTATCTTTGGTTGCTCTTGTGAATGATAATTTCCTTAGCTTGTTGATTGGACAAAGATCCATTCCTTATTTTGAAACCGATGTACAAGTTACATATTCTGCTATCATAAAAGATTTTTTAAATGTTTAAAGTGTTATTCATATTGTGGTTTTTGTAATATAGATTTTGAATGGTCTGAAATAATTATTAAATCAACTGAATAGCTTAGGTGACAATTTCTTAGTGTTTATCAATTCCAAATATTTTTTTTTGCTATAAATTAAAAAAAACGGTACTCTCAGAAGTATTCAAAGGTGGTATTTAAGGTTTTGATAACTTGTTGTGGTGCATTTTGGTGTTTCATTGAGTTTAATTGTTTAGTGTTTATGTTTAATTGTTCATTATTTATGTTGAAGCTGACCTCTGTGGCTAATAAATATGTTGAAAATGATTGTGGCCTTAACGCCCACTGAAAATTTCAAGCTCCCCTCAGTTTGTGTGTTGACAGAGTATCGTTTCGATATTGCATTCGTGTTATAAATAAATTACGGAGTTTGAGTAATACATATGGTTGTATAGTGTGGGCAACATATATTGCGTGTGTCGTTGATTTCAGGTGTCTGTAAAGGCTGTATCGAGATCTACCCGTAAAAAAGAGCATAGCCAAGCTTAGTCGCCTGTTTCACGATGCACTGCACCGCCGCGCCACCACAATAAGACAACTGAAAACGTTGACGAGTTGTGTGACGCCTGGTCCATGTGTGGCAGTTTGCTCTCTGTTGAGTTATTCAGGGAATTGAAGCCTCACTTTGCAAGTCCTTAGGGTTCAACACATATGAATCACTTGTGTAAGTGCCTTCAGAATTTATGTTTGGTAAATACTGATTCTAAAGGTGACCCTTTTTTTTGAGCTGCGCAGTAAAGTCATTCAGTTACAGCCTGCTACCTGTTTTTTGAGTTGGAAAGATACCTTTGGGCCGGATAGAGAAGATAGTCCTCTTCCTGATCCAACAGATCGTAGTGAGTGGTTTGGAGCCTCGTTTGGGAATAGCGAGGAAGGCTGCAGGCTGTTTAAGAAATTATCATTTCCGCTTTTGTCAGTTGTATACAGCACTGAAAAGTTATCGATAAACACTATTATTGGGACTGTACATCTTTTGTGGATAACCATTCGTTTCTTTAGTAAGGCCAGAGCTCTACAAATGACCCATTCAATCGTCTTTCTAATTATTTATACGTTGATCTGTGGCAAATTGAACAAAATTTTAACCCGACTCCCTCGATAGGTCGTCAGCCTCTTTAAGAAATTGCCGTATGAAATATTTGTCTAGGAGAATTAACAATTAGTTGGTCAGTCAACATTTCTATCACATTCAAAATACAGTACAGTGCTCAGCATGTCTGTCTGGTAAGCAGGAGGTCTAGGCTCGAAGCCCAGTCGGACACAAATGTTCATCTGCCGTCTTAGCTGTATTTCAACGCGCTGTGTGGACGTCGGTCCTTCGATATTTAAGATGCAATTGTTTTTTGATGCAATAGAGGTGATTTGCGAACATTTGTCTTGCCATCAGTGTAACGGGACTTCAACGGCATCCAAACCTTAGCCATTGCTTTGTGCCGGCGCTAACCCATGTCATGTATATGTGAATCAGATTGTAGTACATATTTAGTCAAATAACGAATAGTCAGTATACAAGTCTACTGGCCGGGGTGGCTGAGCGGCTCTAGGCGCTACAGTCTGGAACCGCGCGACCGATACGGTCGCAGGTTCGAATCTTGTCTCGGACATGGATGTGTCTGATGTCATTAGGTTAGTTAGGTTTAAGTAGTTCTAAGTTCTAGTGGACTGATGACCTCAGAAGTTAAGTCCCATAGTGCTTAGAGCAATTTGAACCATTTATGAAGTATACAAGTATTTCCGAACAGTAGAAGCAGGATTGCAGCGAACTGATCCCTTAACCAAGTGCAACATAGAGTACCTGTGTAATGAGTCATTCCAGCTGCGTAGCATATTTGTTAAGCAATTCATTGCAGAATTAATGTAATACCCGCACGATGATCTCTGTAGTCATACTGTGTCATTAGCAGCCCGCGAATGGAGTACTATGTTCGTTAAATCGGATTACTCAAGTTGAGGCCAAATAAAGAGAAGCGACGACGCCACAACACTATCTTAACTTAAGTAGGCAGTCAGCGCTGAATAATGTGTGCCACCATTAACGTTACTGTAAGCAGTTTGACAGCATAACATCACCACAACTACTGACAACCTGAACCATATCATCACGCAGTTGTAACTAGCAGTGATTACAAGTTGCTGATGTTTGTCAAAAACAGCGGAAAGCGCCTCTGAATTTCCATTTGCATTACGCATAGGACGGAGAGAATCCTACATAACAGTAATAGGTCACCCAGCGAAGAGAAGAGTCCACGTATTGTCTCCAGTTCTTGCAGTTTGATATTAATGCAGTCCCGATAGTTTCACACTAACGGGTTCTTTTGGCTACTGGAATACTCATATGTGAATTATAAAAGTGTAATTGCTAGAGCGCTCAACTACGTTAATAACACCTCATTCTGGATTGAATACGACTCGGAAAGCGACGTTAATTTGACGCTTCCATCCATCTCCTGACGTCTTACTGAATGAAGTCTGAAGTGCACGCACAGTTGTGTTGCCTGCTGCATGGATTCTGTGAAGTGTTTTGGCAGCTGGCAGTCATTGCTGAATACAGGCATTTGCAAATATCCCCACTGTTTTAGGGGAAATCGTATTTGTTGCATTTTTTCCATACCGTAATTAGCACAATAACATAAGGCTTGTTCTGCGGAAGAATTTGATGCCCACAAGTCTTAAATAAGAATCTCCTAGCGGGAGTAATGCATGAAAGGAGAATGACTGTTGGACAAAAGAATGGACAGCTCCCTGCTTTTTGCGTTTCCGATAGCGCCTACGATAAGAATCTGGTGTCATATTATGCTTCACAACCTCACACTGTTTATTTTTTTACTTCATACTAAAACAAAAGTTATTATATGAGAAGAGGAAAAGACTGATATGCTTCTCAGGAACTTCAGTTTTTCGTGTTTATTTTCTCACTTCATACTAAAACAAGGGCGTTAATATGAGAAGAGGAAATGAAATATACGCTTCCAAGACATAATATTTCCTTGTGTGCTACTACTGCAAACATTAAAGCCCTGCAGTTAATTTTTGTTTGTTGGATAAATTTTGATATCACCTCACATTCCTTTGTGAGACGATTCCTATTTTCTTGGGATTCAGATAGAGTGGACATTTCATCACTGGTTAATATTCTGATGACTAATGACATGATAGCCGTTGCAATTGTTCCATGGCACCTGTGAGTAGAGTCTCACGTTGGTTACTATAAGAACACACAGGCAGTGATGTTCGCTCACTGCAGTCAGAGCCAAGGTGATTTCTTTCTGTTTATGGCGAAGCGTCTGCTGCAGTGCCCACGCTCAGCCAACATAAACAAATCGCAGCGGCATTGGGCATTGCTAATCCTGCACTTGTCGCGAACCCCGACAACAAGAGCGCACTGTCTCTGCTAACGATACTATGGACTTAATACATCTTATTTAACGTAATATGCAGGTCGTGGGTTGGCTAAAAATTCAGTTTGTAACTTCCCATCGCATTAAAATACCTTACAGTCATATTTGATGCAATATTTATTGTTGGTTGTCTCTCTAATGTTAATAGTATTGATTCAGATTATGCGTGAACACGAAAACACACACACACAAACAGCCATTGACTCCAGTGAGGGTGACAACTACTGTGTGTTGAACAACACATGCACCAGTCAGTTCCTCAGTTGGCGTAGAGTGGATGAGATTTTTCAATTACCTTGCATTGCAAGAATTGTAAGGAGGAGACTGATAGTAAATGGACTTGTATCTAAAGAGCTGCGACAAAGCAAAGCTTGACGATTATCAGATAATTGTCCACATGGGTTTTGTGGACGAGTATACTTTTAGTAACCAACCCACGCACGATCATTACGTAAGATTTCTCGAAGGCGTAGGGGCATTGATTACATTAAGTCGTCGACAGTGTAGCTTGATGGTTTACTTCCCACCATACGTTTTCTACATTCGTCCAAAGGTCGCTTGCATTTGTAGGTCCACATGGCAATGACCTTGTTAACTGCTTTATCCTCTATTGGCCCTGAAACCAATCTCGCACTGCTCTGCTATGATGGATGGGGCTCTGCTCCTATAAATAAACTGTTTAACTCGTTCGTTCATATATTTATATTTAAATAACATATTAGTAATAAGCAAATTGTATTATTATTTTCCGCAGTGTGTAAGATTCAGGCCTTGTCATAAATAAGTTATCTAGATTAAACCGTCTGATTAAGAATGTGGTTTACCCAGTCTAGCAAATGATGAGAGTAGTATTCGGATATCCACATTAAGCCTGACTGGCTGAATCCGATTAGAACAATCTGGTATCGAAATGAAGTTACAGAAATCGGATAATAATAATAATAATAATAATAATAATAATAATAATAATAATAGATGGATACAATATTACTGGAACATACCCACACAAAATCACACATTTGCTATACATGGATGATCTAAAACTACTGGCAGCAACAAATCAACAACTCAACCAATTACTAAAGATAACAGAAGTATTCAGCAATGATATAAGTATGGCGTTTGGAACAGACAAATGTAAGAAAAATAGCATAGTCAAGGGAAAACACACTAAACAAGAAGATTACATATTGGTTAACCACAGCGACTGCATAGAAGCGATGGAAAAAACAGATGTCTATAAATATCTAGGATACAGACAAAAAATAGGAATAAATAATACAAATATTAAAGAAGAACTAAAAGAAAAATATAGACAAAGACTAACAAAAATACTGAAAACAGAATTGACAGCAAGAAACAAGACAAAAGCTATAAATACTTATGCCATACCAATATTGACCTACTCATTTGGAGTAGTGAAATGGAGTAACACAGACCTAGAAGCACTCAATACACTTACACGATCACAATGCCACAAATATAGAATACATCACATACATTCAGCAACAGAAAGATTCACATTAAGCAGAAAGGAAGGAGGAAGGGGATTTATCGACATAAAAAACCTACACTATGGACAGGTAGACAATTTAAGAAAATTCTTTCTAGAACGAGCAGAAACTAGCAAAATACACAAGGCAATCACTCATATAAATACATCGGCTACACCACTGCAACTTCATAACCACTTCTACAACCCTTTAGATCACATAACATCAACAAATACGAAGAAAGTAAATTGGAAAAAGAAAACACTACATGGCAAGCACCCGTATCATCTAACACAGCCACACATCGATCAAGACGCATCCAACACATGGCTAAGAAAAGGCAATATATACAGTGAGACAGAAGGATTCATGATTGCAATACAGGATCAAACAATAAACACCAGGTATTACAGCAAGCATATTATTAAAGATCCCAATACCACAACAGATAAATGCAGACTTTGTAAACAACAAATAGAAACAGTAGATCACATCACAAGTGGATGTACAATACTAGCAAATACAGAATACCCCAGAAGACATGACAATGTCGCAAAAATAATACATCAACAGCTTGCCTTACAACATAAACTTATAAAACAACACGTTCCTACATAGAAGTATGCACCACAAAATGTACTGGAGAATGATGAATACAAATTATACTGGAACAGAACCATTATAACAGATAAAACAACGCCACATAACAAACCTGACATCATACTCACCAATAAAAAGAAGAAATTAACACAATTAATCGAAATATCCATACCCAATACAACAAATATACAAAAGAAAACTGGAGAAAAAATTGAAAAATACATCCAACTGGCTGAGGAAGTCAAAGACATGTGGCATCAGGATAAAGTTGACATCATACCAATTATACTATCAACTACAGGAGTCATACCACACAATATCCACCAATACATCAATGCAATACAGCTACATCCAAACATATATATACAATTACAGAAATCCGTAATTATTGATACATGTTCAATTACCCGAAAGTTCCTAAATGCAATATAACATGTACCGTACAGCAAAAAGGAAGTGACGCTTGATAAAGGTCCGCGTCACTCCATTCTTAACCAGACTTCTAAAAAGTCTGAGAAAGTAAAGAAAAAATAATAATAATAGTAATAATTCCCGTGGAGGCCCGGGAAAAGAATAGGCCTCCGGTATGTTCTGCCAGTCGTAAAAGGCGACGAAAAGAACAAACCACTAATAGGGCTAACCCCCCTTTTAGTGTGATTAGTTGGTTCAGGACAGAACCAAAGAAGCCTCGGACAAGCGCCGTCATGGTCGGGGACGACGCTTGAACCCTATGCCCGCCCACAATGGTAACGACACTGCTAGCCAACTGGAAAATGATTTAAATCCAAATAGAGGTGTTTTGCAGGATATGCTTCCTGCAACCACCCTAGAAGGAAAACAAAGACAGAGGATGAGATGGTCAGATGAAGTTAATCGACACCTCATGTTCTGTTATTACCAAGCAACAAACCTAGGAACCAACACAACTGGATACAGATCACAAGTATACACAACATTTATTACCAGATACCCAGAATTAAAATTTTTAACAGAACAACGACTAGCTGATCAGATCCGTGTAATAATCAAAAATAACAGGATACCCCAGTCAGAATTAGAAAACATCAAACAAGAAGTACAACAAATACTGGAACAAAATAATGTGCAATCAGAAGAAGAAGAAAATACAGTAATGGACTCAAACATCCCAGAGCAAACAAACAAAGAACAACACGCACCAATTAAACAATCAGAGGAAAACGAAATCTTAAGACAGCCACCAGAACAAGCACAAATAGAACACGAAGTGACACACACGTTAGATATAGAAGAAAAATTTCAGCTGACATATATAGAATACAAAGACACAAATACAGACATAAGACCATTCTTGCATAGACCACCAAATAACCCACAAGTCGAAACAACAATAAAAACTATCAACACAATCATACACAACAAAATAAATGAAAACACAACTATGGAAGAGTTACAACTACTGGTTTATATAGGAGCACTCACTACACTAAATATACACACTAGACAGAGATCAGAACCAACCAACACGCAGAAGAAACCCACAAAACCAGCATGGCAACACAGGCTACAGATCAGAATAGAAAAACTGAGAAAAGACATCGGACAGCTAACACAATTTATAAGAAATGAAATCTCGGAAAAAAAACGAAAAAGGTTAGGTAAAATCTCACAACAAGAAGCGACAGAGCAATTAGACGAAAAGAAGCAGAAATTACAAGCATTAGCCAAACGACTCAGAAGATACAAAAAAAGTGAAAATAGAAGGAAACAAAACCAAACATTCAACACAAACCAAAAGAAATTTTACCAGACAATAGATAACACACACATTAAAATAAACAATCCACCAAACATAACAGACATGGAACACTTCTGGAGCAACATATGGTCAAACCCGGTACAACATAACAGGCATGCACGGTGGATACAAACAGAAACAGACACATACAAGATGATACCACAAATGCCTGAAGTGATAATTTTGCAACATGAAGTCACCCAAGCAATTAATTCTACTCACAATTGGAAAGCCCCTGGAAATGATAAAATAGCAAATTTCTGGTTAAAGAAGTTCACCTCAACACATTCACATCTAACTAAATTATTTAACAGTTACATTGCAGACCCATACACATTCCCTGATACACTTACACATGGAATAACTTATCTGAAACCTAAAGATCAAGCAGACACAGCAAACCCAGCTAAATATCGCCCCATAACATGCCTACCAACAATATACAAAATATTAACTTCAATCATTAAACAGAAATTAATGACACATACAACACAGAACAAAATTATAAATGAAGAACAAAAAGGCTGTTGCAAAGGAGCACGAGGATGTAAAGAGCAACTGATAATAGATGCAGAGGTGACATATCAAGCTAAAACTAAACAAAGGTCGCTACACTACGCATACATTGATTACCAAAAAGCTTTTGATAGTGTACCCCACTCATGGTTACTACAGATATTGGAAATATACAAAATAGATCCTAAATTGATACAGTTCCTAAACATAGTAATGAAAAATTGGAAAACCACACTTAATACCAAACAAATTCAAATAATATCACATCACAGCCAATACAGATTAAGCGTGGAATATACCAAGGAGACTCATTAAGTCCTTTCTGGTTCTGCCTTGCTCTGAACCCACTATCCAACATGCTAAATAATACAAATTATGGATACAATATTACTGGAACATACCCACACAAAATCACACATTTGCTATACATGGATGATCTAAAACTACTGGCAGCAACAAATCAACAACTCAACCAATTACTAAAGATAACAGAAGTATTCAGCAATGATATAAGTATGGCTTTTGGAACAGACAAATGTAAGAAAAATAGCATAGTCAAGGGAAAACACACTAAACAAGAAGATTACATATTGGATAACCACAGCGACTGCATAGAAGCGATGGAAAAAACGGATGCCTATAAATATCTAGGATACAGACAAAAAATAGGAATAGATACTACAAATATTAAAGAAGAACTAAAAGAAAAATATAGACAAAGACTAACAAAAATACTGAAAACAGAATTGACAGCAAGAAACAAGACAAAAGCTATAAATACATATGCCATACCAATATTGACCTACTCATTTGGAGTAGTGAAATGGAGTAACACAGACCTAGAAGCACTCAATACACTTACACGATCACAATGCCACAAATATAGAATACATCACATACATTCAGCAATAGAAAGATTCACATTAAGCAGAAAGGAAGGAGGAAGGGGATTTATCGATATAAAAAACCTACATTATGGACAGGTAGACAATTTAAGAAAATTCTTTATAGAACGAGCAGAAACTAGCAAAATACACAAAGCAATCACTCATATAAATACATCGGCTACACCACTACAATTTCATAACCACCTCTACAACCCTTTAGACCACATAACATCAACAGATACGAAGAAAGTAAATTGGAAAAAGAAAACACTTCATGGCAAGCACCCGTATCATCTAACACAGCCACACATCGATCAAGACGCATCCAACACATGGCTAAGAAAAGGCAATATATACAGTGAGACAGAAGGATTCATGATTGCAATACAGGATCAAACAATAAACACCAGGTATTACAGCAAGCATATTATTAAAGATCCCAATACCACAACAGATAAATGCAGACTTTGTAAACAACAAATAGAAACAATAGATCACATCACAAGCGGATGTACAATACTAGCAAATACAGAATACCCCAGAAGACATGACAATGTCGCAAAAATAATACATAAACAGCTTGCCTTACAACATAAACTTTTAAAACAACAAGTGAAACGTCCCCTTTGACAATTATACACAGGACTGTGCTTAAACTGACACACAATATTTTTTTAGCGCAACGCAATCTGACTTTCAACACACAATATTTTGTTAGCGCAACGCAATCTGACTTTCAAAATTCTCTACAAGAGAATGGCCCTGACTAACATTAACCTATACGTCTCACAAATCACTTACCTCACCAAAAATCTTCGCTGCTCAAGCTACTGCAATACAGCGAGCGCCACTACTGCCAGCTAAATAAAAGATTCAAACTATGGAAGGCACTAACTACTGATAGGGATAGTTAGCAAATGAAAGATATTAATAGAGAACAAACAATGTATTTACCTTGATATCATGACAAATTACAAAACTCCGCCATCTCTCTCCCCACATCCACCACTACTGGCGGCTCACCTCCAACTGCCCAGCGCTACGCGCTGTTCACAGCCAGCTGCCTAACACTACAATGGTTGAGTATTACAACAATGCAAAGCAGCCACAGACTGCACACGGCACAGCCGGTGATTTTCATACTGAGGTGGCGTTATCAATAAAAAAACCTAAACAGCCTACTTACATAGCCCCCATGCTCCCCACAAAAAATTTTACAAATTGGGTTGGGCAGTGCCCAATACAGATTTGAAAAAATTTTTCATAATTACAATAACTAAGAAATCAAATGCACACACTTATTGATACAATGTTGGTCAAAAGCTAAAATTTTCTCACAGTCCCTAAAGACAGTCCTGATCATTCATCACATTGCAGTGTTTTTCTCAAAGTCTGAGCAGTAAAAGAAAATGCACATAGACGTAGTGGATTTCCATGCAGTCTTGAAGAAGTAGTGTTGCCCTTCCAACGGAAAGACAGTGCTGACTCTTGACATGCTGACAGGTAATGGGCCACAACAGAGCAAACCCACAGCGGAGTCAGTCGAAGTTTTGAAGAGTATTGGTGGGTAGGTCATCACAGAGCAGACCCACTGTAGTCCTGGTAGAGATTATGGTATTGGTGGGCCACCAGAGGTGTAGACCCACTGCAGTCCTTGTAGAAATAATGGTACTGGTGGGTCATCAAAGATGCAGACCCACTGTAGTCCTGGTAGAGATTACGGTATTGGTGGGCCACCAGAGGTGCAGACCCACTGCAGTCCTTGTAGAAATAATGGTAATGGTGAGTCAGCAAAGACGCAGACCCACTGTAGTCCTTGTAGAGATGGCCAGCAGCCATCTGTTGTGACTGTGCAGGTGCACAATCACCATTGAAGAGTCTTGCGGATAATATAGCAAGTCCATAACCACCACTTGTGCACTCACAAAGTTTTTGGAATTGTCCTTAGAACCAGCAATGCTGTTAACCAGTCCCTTGCTGAATTATTAACACACGTGCAAACACTAACAGTCCCTACTTCTCACATATTGTCCATATACTATAACCAACAGAAACGTGTGCAGTGAAATGTAACTTACAAGTTAATAATATGATGAACTGGTGACAATTACAATTTTATAACATGAGAATACAATTACAAAGGTACAAAATACATCATTAAAGAACATAACAATACAGAGAACATTTGTAATACAGGCTTTACAAAAGAATCGAAATAACATATACATCAGTGTCACAGGAATTATGACATAAGTACATACATAAAGATCAGAATAACTTTTGGAACATCAACATCACACATGAGCATTAAAACAGAACAGATAAAAGTCTAAACATCTTTACAAAGTAAATAACATAGTATTTGAAAAATTATACAACATAAATCTTATTAGCTAAACACATAAAGACAGGAGAAACACAAATATAAAAGAGTACACAAACACATAGTGAGATAACACAAAAGGAAAGGATAGGGATCGTTTTCAGTGTAACTTTTGGTACTGCAGTTTTGTGCGAACAAAACCTTTTTTGTTCTTGGAGATCTCCCTGTGTTCATCATTATTCCCAAAAAGTCCTATCTGTACCTCTTTTCTGTATTCCAACCATAAGTCTTTCAAAATAAATATGGCTCATTGTACAATACTCATTTAGGCCCAAATCTTTTTTTTATATACCTTGTCAATGCATTGCTTCCAATTCATCATAGTTAGTTTCTTATATAGTCTACCCCCTCTTAAGCTAACTTAAATCTACTGAGCTCAGATATATATACCAAGGGACGAGGCAATGCAGCATCACATAAAACAATAAACATCAATGACAAAATTTCAAACTGGCAAAGCAAGCTACAGTAAATCTAAATTACCAAGCAATTCAACATTACAACTAATATGAGGCAATGCGCAGCAAACAATAAAATAATCATTAGTAAAACTGGCTTAACAGCGTAATACAAAGTCAAATTCAGTAACATTATGCCTGGCAAACAGCAGAAGCAAAAGCAATAAATTATATCTAAACATGACAACGCTCAAGCAGAAAAATATTACAGTAAAGACAACAATGCAGATAAGGGAAATGTATAATCACATCTTAATGTCTAAGTAATTAAAGTGGTGCACCACAAAAACTAATTCTACAAAAATTACTAAGTACTGGAAAAGAAAATTATGTATGCAGTTCCTGTGAAGGTAAATGCTTTTTTTTTTGTGCTCCCTCATTTTTGTGAAAAAATTATTATTTACTCGATCTGTAGACAGAAAATATTTACATTAATACATCTATAAAATTTTATTTTTACCAATGCTGCAGTGCAGCTAGAAACTAGATATTAAATGAAATAAGCAATTACGCAAACCAAAGCATAAAAATATCATTCAATAGTCATGTGACATTTCATAAGTTAGAAATTCTCTCAACTCTCGTAGAAAGACGCTTGTCATAATCAGGTGAGCAGATGTAAAAATATTTCTGTCATTTCATTAGGCATCCAGTGTAATCATATGTTTTCAAGTTCGACCGTGTCGTTTTTGCGATGCTCTCTACAAAGGAAGGGTAATGGCCTCCCTTTCTTTTTTTTTTTTTTTTTTTTTTTACCTGTGCCGCTGAAAAAGGGGCTCGCAATAATGGCCTTTTTTTTTTGTTTTGGGCGTCTGACACAGCTGTGTGCCCGCGACGCATTACGTGCAGGTGGTCACTTAACTTTCGTACGGAAATATTTACGACAGCAGTTTTCGCTACAGTGATTCATATAAAAATATTTCACAGGTCAAGAATTTGGATTACAAATCTGTAGAAACAAAATCCTATAAATATAACAGCGTCCAAAAAAAATTTTCGTCGGCATTGTGATACATTCACGCATTTACACACATTTCATAATTCTAAAATACGATTCTTGGTTTCCAACATCCTTTTCCACAAAGCAGAGTCCCTAAATCACTATTCATTACTCCTTACCTTATTACACATATATATATCGTCGACACATAATCAAATTCCTCATATAGCATCAGCTTCTTGACCATAAACATGCCTCAGCAGCATAATACACATCGTCGTCGTAATAATATCATAAAACCTCAGTCAAATCTCAAAAACGTCGTAGCTTCCTCCAATAATTTCAAAACCTAAAAAAATTCTCTGCTCATTTCAATAGTGTCATCAACCTCAAACGTACTTTAAAATCATGATCCCATACCAAATATATCATTCAAAGCTCTCATAGTATCACAATGGTTCCAAAAAAATATGAACAGTTCACAAAGTACAGACAAAATACAATTTCATAAGTGTGAAGTTATCCAACTGTGTAATTGCGTAAACATCTGTCACTGATGAAGTAAAAAGAATGTTTGTTTCTCTGTCAAATAATCAGATAGCTGTGTAATTTATGTGTTAGAGAAATATGGTACCGATGTGTAAAGTTGTATCAGCAAATACCATATTAGCTAGGGTTCCTTGTGCTCGCCAAACACATGGTACACAAAGTAAGCGTGTACCCCCCTGAGGATTAATGTAATTATACCCTCAGGTGTTACAAATTACAGCAATGGAATGAAATGTATGACGGAAAACTTTCTTTGTAATTCAAAAATCTTAAAAAATAAATGTTTGAAGTACAAAATTAATCACTCAAATACGTGTCCTGTAGCGCTAAACTGTGCGTCATGTTGTAAGATAATCTCTGTGGAAGTGTCGTAGTTATCGTCCTCCGAAAGCTAAGTTCTGCAGAAGTCAATGTACTTACCTGATGATACACAAAAGTGAAATGCTTTGCGTATAGATATCTTAGTTATTACGCTTATTGTTGTGATGAAGAAAGTATTGTGCTGTAACGTATTGTTGTGCTACGGAAAAGGCTGCCTCATTGTTGCTATACCACAAAAGTTACTACTAAAACATGTTTTACTTTCCAGAAGAATTCAGAAAAACTGTGCAGATATAAAACAGATACACCGCAAAAGCAACAAGGTGAATTGTGTCACACATTAGTAGCGTCGTGATATAGTCGTGTAGCTGTCAAATAGACTAACCACTGTGTCACCTGGTATCTCTCAGAAAGCACTTTAAATCCAGAATGTATTTTCAAATAAACCAAAATGTTGCATTAAAATCTCAAGTTAAAAAAGCACATTATCTCTCAATAAACGGTGTTACATGTGAAATGTGGTGTAAACCTTTGCTCTTCCTAGTACGCAGAGTTTCAACTTGAACGCAATTATCAAGTGGTATACGTCGGTAAAGAATACTGGAATTTTTCTCAAGGTTAGCGTCTATGTTATTTTTCCCTGAGCCAGCGGGCGCACGTGGCTGCCTGTGGTGCGAGTCATTGTCTGCTATCTCTTTGTTGCCGCGCGTCGTTATTGCGGTTAGGAGACCTAACTTCTACAAATTCACTCTGATGAGAAGGCCCTGCCCTGTTTAAATCCCGCCAGTTCTGATGCAATTCAGGTCTGTCGTTACGATCATATCGTCTGTCGTCATGTCGGTAGTTTCTGTGGTTTCTTTCTTGTCGGTTAAGTGGTGGAGAATTTCTCCCTGAATCGTAACTGCGCGCTGGACCGTTGCGTCTAAAGTTATTCTGTCCCTCGTAATAATAATTGTTTTGGTTCCCATATTGTCTGTTTCTCTGATTGTCTCTGTGATAGTCATTACTACGGAAATGCGATCTTTCTCTGTAGCTATTACTACTCTGCCAACGGTTGTCATACGGGTGGTGTCTGTTTTGGTCACGATTTGTGTTGTGAGAATAGCCTTGTCGTGTCCAGTTCTTGTTTCTGTTGTCACGGAATTGTGACGTATGTGACCTGTAGTGATTGTTTTCCTTTTTTCGCATCCGGCGACTGTCAGTGTCAATTTCTAATTCTTGTAAGAGTCCCTGAAATGCTTCAATGTCGTCTTTGCAACGTCCTGCCAAAATAATGTGTCGCAAATGTTCAGGCAGTTTGATTAAGCAAATGCGGATGAGTTCTGAGGGGCTGTATGGGTTTGACAGGTACTGATTCTTGTGCAACATGTCTTCAAAATATTTCACAAGACTGGAGAATTCAGATTGTTCGAAATGTTTCATCATTATGATGCCATGTTTTACTCGGTCTTGTGTGGCTTGAGACCAATATGCTGAGAGGAAGGCATGGTAAAATTCTCCTTCACTATGACAATCGTGAATGACCGAACGCATTCTTACAGCTGGTTCATTCTCTAAATAGCCACACATAAATTCTAATCTGTGTTCTAACGACCAGTTAGGGGGAAAACAATGAGAGAATTGATGGAGCCACGCTTGTGGATGAATGTCGTTGGCAGAATTTTTAAACGTTTTGAATTTACGTGTAGTAATGAACAGCTTATAGTCAAAGTCATCATGTCGGCGAGTCGCATATCGGTCATTATTACGTCGTTTCGGCGGTTCCATCTCAAAATTCGGTGTGCCTTGCCAATTTCTGTCATAATTTCCGAAGTGTCCTGTGTTATTATTTTGTGGCTGTTCCATATTGCTAAGTCCCTCTTCCCGTATTGGGGCGCGAGTGTCCTCCGAAATACGTAATTCTTGTACTACCTGTGTCAGCTGATCTTGTACTCCGCGGATTTCTCTTTGGTGTTGCGTATTAATTTGATTCTGATTTTGTTTGAATTTCCTAATTTGTTCGCACTCTTCTGTGTCATTAAAGACTACCGGTTTTGTGTCATTCAGATTATCATCTACCTTCGTAGATAAATTATTTAGCTGATCCGAAAGTTCAACTACTTTCTCTGATAATGTACTAATTTCCTCCATGTGTCTTTCTACTGTGTCTTTTAAGTTTTCCTGGGTTTTTGCAAGTTGCGTAACCGAATCGGTAGATGCAACTGAGTCAAATTTAGCTTGCAAGGTCTCATGATTTTCATGAACAGTAGTTTGCAGTTCTTTTATGGCTACTTCGTGATTCTGTAGTGCATTTTCATGCCGCGAAAAAATAGGTTGGAAATGCTCACAAATTTGTGTTTTTACGTCGTTACAGACTTTTTGACATTTCGATTCAATGTGATGTAACTCATTAGTTAAATCCTCACGTGTTTGTTCAAGAATTTGCTCCAATGAGTCTAACTTTTGAAGCTGTTGCTGTGTTTGACTCTGATTTTGTTCCATTTGTTTCTGATTTTGTTCCATTTGTTTCTGATTTTGTTCGATTGTGTCTAATTTTTGAAGATTTTGTCCCATTTATTTCTGATTTTGTTCGAGCGTTGTGTCTAACTTTTGAAGCTTTTGTTGTGTTTGTCCCATTTGTTGTATTAATTGTAATAACAATGCACTGGTGTCTGGAACATGTTCCTCAGTGCTTTTCGGCAGTGAATTTGCACCGGAAACATTCACATTTTGACAAGCAGAAAATGTGTCTTGACTCATTTGAGAAAACGGTGAGGACACAAATCCTGAATTCACAGCATTTGCGAGATTGTTTCCTGTCGTTTCGGATTCCTGAGGCGAGCTGTCGCCGACCGATCGATCGATAATGCTTCCCTGTTCTCTAATTGTTTCGCTGTCTACACCATTGTTTGCAGCCCGCTCCATTTCCCTATGCACAGCTACCAAGTTATTACTTTGAACATCTGTTAATTCATTACACAGTGGTGCTGGCAAGCTACGCTCGTCGTCACTATTATTTCTCAGTTTGCTTTGGAGCCTAGTGTTACGTTTTTCACACGCCATTATTGTCACAGTATTTCACACGACAACACAGAAAAACACAATTTGAAGAGCAAAAATAAGAAAACACATTAACATAGCACTGAAAATAATATCTAGTTAATTGCAAGCGCAGCTGCGAAATACTTGCTGCAAATCTACATGCATGCCACAACTGTTTTACTGTACAACAATGAAAAACTACAACTACAAAGGAAATTCTCTCTATAATTACGCGCTAGCAATAAACAAAATCTACACTAATTACACAAACTACAAGGAAAAAATCAGAAGATTCCAGTGAGGTATCCTGGCAGGGTCGCCATATGAAACGTCCCCTTTGACAATTATACACAGGACTGTGCTTAAACTGACACACAATATTTTTTTAGCGCAACGCAATCTGACTTTCAACACACAATATTTTGTTAGCGCAACGCAATCTGACTTTCAAAATTCTCTACAAGAGAATGGCCCTGACTAACATTAACCTATACGTCTCACAAATCACTTACCTCACCAAAAATCTTCGCTGCTCAAGCTACTGCAATACAGCGAGCGCCACTACTGCCAGCTAAATAAAAGATTCAAACTATGGAAGGCACTAACTACTGATAGGGATAGTTAGCAAATGAAAGATATTAATAGAGAACAAACAATGTATTTACCTTGATATCATGACAAATTACAAAACTCCGCCATCTCTCTCCCCACATCCACCACTGCTGGCGGCTCACCTCCAACTGCCCAGCGCTACGCGCTGTTCACAGCCAGCTGCCTAACACTACAATGGTTGAGTATTACAACAATGCAAAGCAGCCACAGACTGCACACGGCACAGCCGGTGATTTTCATACTGAGGTGGCGTTATCAATAAAAAAACCTAAACAGCCTACTTACACAAGTTCCTACATACAAGTATGCACCACAAAATGTACTGGAGAATGATGAATACAAATTATACTGGAACAGAACCATTATAACAGATAAAACAACGCCACATAACAAACCTGACATCATACTCACCAATAAAAAGAAGAAATTAACACAGCTAATCGAAATATCCATACCCAATACAACAAATATACAGAAGAAAACAGGAGAAAAAATTGAAAAATACATCCAACTGGCTGAGGAAGTCAAAGACATGTGGCATCAGGATAAAGTTGACATCATACCAATTATACTATCAACTACAGGAGTCATACCACACAATATCCACCAGTACATCAGTGCAATACAGCTACATCCAAACATATATATACAACTACAGAAATCCGTAATTATTGATACATGTTCAATTACCCGAAAGTTCCTAAATGCAATATAACACATACCGTACAGTTAATAGGAAGTGACGCTTGATCAAGGTCCGCGTCACTTTCCATTCTCAACCAGACTTAACGTCTGAGAAAGTAAAGAAATAATAGTAATAATAATCCTATGGGGCCGATACGGGAAACCCTCCCTAGTATGGGTGGTACCGAGGAAATCAAACACTTGGGATGAACCAAATACTAACACAATACTGAACGGCTACTCAAGCCGTTGAACTCAAAATGCAGACACGTGTGAGTGAAAACCACCGCTACTCTGGTCACCGTCTGTTAGCTCAATGATCTCGGCGGAAAATATTTGCTTCCAAACGCTTCAACACCCTCTGGTCCTGTCCGGTCCTGGAATCACCCAAGCCAAACCTATGAAACACAAGCAAACGTGAACTGTGCAAGCAAAGTCACCTTTACCCCAGGTGGTACACAGCCCGGCTGTCGACAGGCGGCAGTTGGAATTTCTGATTCTGGGGAGTCCAGGTTGGCACGGCAGAGAATATAGATCTCTTGTAAATTTCCCTACAAGCAGAAAACATGCATTTGAAAACTACACGCCGCGCGGGATTAGCCAAGCGGTCTATGCGCTGCAGTCATGGACTGTTCGGCTGGTCCCGGCGGAGGTTCGAGTCCTCCTTCGGGCATGGTTGTGTGTGTTTGTCCTTAGGATAATTTTGGTTAAGTACTGTGTAAGCTTAGGGTCTGATGACCTTAGCAGTCACATAAGATTTCACACACATATGAACTTTTTTTTATAACTAAACATCGATACATTGATCCAAATACGAAAACTAAATAATGTCACATAATAAATCGACCGACAAAAAATTCTCATAAATCGCCGATAAAAAATTCTCATCATTGCTCTTCAAGACCCACGACTAACTGACAATGAAACCTTGCATTACGGAAACCATTGCATCTTCAAGAGCAAAATGCAACAAAAGGTGCCCAAAGCGTACCAATTTTAGGCATGGCATTTCTCGAACACAGATCTATCATTAATTCTGTCAAAGAAATCACACTCATCAACAATCGACTTATGACTATGCTCATTCAGAGCCGCAGTAAAAAATATACACTCATCAATGCACATGCTCCCACCAACATCGAAAATAAGAAAAACACAAAAAATGTTGAAAAATTCTGGAACACACTCGAAAATACTATGAGCAAAATTCACCAAGATGACGTGAAAATACTAGTGGGAGACTACAACTCTCTATTTGGAACAGAAAAAAAAACCAGTAGAAAAATCATTGGTACAAATTCAACACACCGAAACGCTTTGACTAACGGCACACGTCTGACTGACATTTGCCAACAATTCAACCACAAAAGGATGTCTTCCCACTTTAGGAAAAAACCATTTCTCAGGTAACATGCTTGGCTACCAGGTGCAAGCTGCTGTCGTTCGCCTTTCTAGACTCGCTGAAAGCCAGATTTTTAATTCTTTTGAAGTAGAGCTACAAGCTGGCAGATACAAACTCAATAAGGGAATCGCAAGACAGCGCTCGAACAAAATTCGTCTTGGTACTTTCAGTAACCATTAGTGTCAGAGCGAAAACCTTATCGTACTAGCCGGCCGGTGTGGCCATGCGGTTCTAGGCGCTTCAGTCCGGAACCGCGCGACCGCTACGGTTGCAGGTTCGAACCCTGCCTCGGGCATCGGTGTGTGTGAAGTCCTTAGGTTAGTTAGGTTTAAGTAGTTCTAAGTGCTAGGGGACTGATGACCTCAGATGTTCAGTCCCATAGTGCTCAGAGCCATTTTTGAACCTTACGGTACTGCCAATTTCATAATACCACTTTTGTTTTCTGCCGAGATATTTTTTGTCAAGTCCCATAGTGCTCAGAGCCCTTTGAACCATTTTTGAACTTAATGCTTTATAAAGATAGCCTGCCGTCGTGTAGTTTCTGTAGTAAGCTGAATTTAATTTGTATTAGTAAAGTGAATATTTTATTTGCATTTTCCAATACAAACTGGCAATGCTACAGTTGCTTACAAATTCTACACCCGTAGGAACCTACTTGTTTTAACGATGTCATTAAACCATAGTAGTTTTAAGAGTATTTTCGTCTAGAAATGAATTGCCTTGACGGTTGATCGATCAAGAGCGGGAAAGGTAATATTTTACGAAAATATGACGAGAGGGACAAGTGCTTGAGAGAGGAATTCCCTATCAATACAAGTGTCTGAGAGACGACTTTCCTAACAATCTCCTGGATAGTTTTGTTTCTCAAATCAACAGAGTGAGTTATCAAGCAGTAGGATAGGTGATGTAGTTTTGTTGCTCGACTGTCTTACACTGCGACCGAAAGGCGTCTCAGTTGTTGATAACAAATTCCAGCTGTGTTGCACGCACCCCTTGGGGCAGAATTCGTAGCCCAAAACACACTTTCGGAGCTATCGGATGTAAGATATTATGTTCACACTACTCTTTGCTCTAGTCTACATCTTTGGGTGGGGCTCAGCCTTTCATTTCTTCTTAAGAAGTTAACGATAAAGGCATCATAACACGTCACCAGTAACAGTACTGCATAGGAATGCTCAATGAGCGACCTGATGACGTTCAATAATAGTCACTCCGTTGTTTTTTGTTGTTTCGAATTAGAGCATGCAGTACTCCTACACCACACTTCTGGACTTTGCCTGTTGAATGCAAATGTCGCATGATGGTAAAATGGTAATCTGTCACATATATCAGTAGTGGAGACTTCCTTAATGTGGAAAACCATTCATGCCAGATCGATCTTTGTTGAAACAAGAATATCTTTTTCTGGCGTATTTGTCCCAAAAGCACTCGCTCCACACATAGTTCAAATCTTTCTAGCTGCCTCCTCTACATTCACCCCTCTGTTATACCAAAAGTAAACGTTGTGTTGCAGATGTTACACCTTTTTCCGCTTGCGACTCAATTTTACAATGCTTAACTGTAGTCCACGATTTTCGAGTATGCAAAATTCATTGCTTAACTGCACGATAATAACTAGAACTTCAAATTCTAAAATGGCATTGATACATACACTGACAGCGTGGCGCCGCCTTCACATGGGCGGCGCCGGATTTCAGGCGGCGGGTGGCGTCTGGCCGGTGGCCGGTAGCCGCTGCAGCGCGAGGAAACGTTCGAGCGTAAGCTGTTATGATCGCGACGCAGCCACGAGCTGTCCTGCGGAATTGTATCTGGAATACTTGTTATTGCGGGTGGGTAGAATGTTAAGCGAATTGTCTTCGATGTTCAATCAGACTCATAACTTTAGACCGAAATGTGGTAAAAAAAATATAAACAGTTGGACGCGAACATGCGACTCCAAGTTTAGAATGCACGACGATTACCGCAAGACCACGGGCTCACTCCATCCATATCACCTCGGAAGTAGACAACAATTCCTCCTAACACTTTCGCATCTTACAGTGTTGCCAGATTGTGCATATGGCCGGATTTAGAGCTGTCAGGGGCGGTCAGTTTTATTGGCCACCTTAAGTGAACGACTCGGACTTCGTCTCTGTGGCGGCCGGCCGACGGTCAGTTTTTATGTCTAAGACTGTACATTACAGTTTTTTTCAGTTTATTGAGTACTTAATTGCAGTTGTTAACTGAACTTTCATGAAAAACACGTATGTTTGAACAATGTCTGAAAAGTTTTTAATTTGAAAGTGTGATGTTGTCACTGACCAATGTTGTGTTGGTGGGAAAGGGGTTGGGTCAATTGTAGGTGGTATCTTTCTGCTTTGTTTGTGAAACTATGTTGTAGTCACTTGGTACTGAACTAATTTATGTCTAGAAATTTACTGTATTTCTCTCACCATTATCTGAATTACTTACTGGTAGACTGCACTACTCTCTTCTCTTTGAATTGATGGCTAAGCCGTACACGGCTCACATTTATCCCATTTATTGTTTGTCATCTTCTACTACGGTACTGCCACCTCGTTTTCTTATTCCATTTACTGGCGTCACTAACCTACTGCCTTACTTGCCCGTGAGCGGCAGCAGCAGCGCGTATCGGTAAGTGTACTGTCATACCAACGATGAAGCGACCAATAGTATTTCTGGGTCGTCGTGTGTCTGGCAGTCAGTGAGGCGCCGACAGGTAGCGCTCGCCCACCACTGGCGACACACATGGACTGTCCGACGGAGGGAGATTAGAGCGGGACGACTGTTGGTTGGTCGTTCCGATCGTCATCTCATCGGCCGACGTGTAATTGGTCCTTTCACCGTTTCTGGGCCTGGGCAGTTGGTTGGTTGGCGTGGAGCAGCGAGGAAATCTCTGTGGTGCGTGGTTTTGGCTGGGCCCACTGACGGCCTCTATGTGGTGTAGGAGTGTGGGGTGGTTTTTCCATTGCTACGAGGTTCGTGGCTCACCAACATGTATGTTGAGTTTTGGCTTAATCTACCAGCAAGTCACGACTGTTCAAATTGTGTCGTTTGGAGTTAGTTGTCGGCTTTTGGGATATTCCTACAAGAAACAACGTGTGTTTTCAATTTGCCAAATTTTAGCCACCCTCTGGTGGACTTTAACTGTACTTGGTTATCTGAACTGAAGTGCACCAGCGGAATCTTCTGCCTTGTTGCCGGTCACCTGCCCTGGCTGTTGACGTAAAATGAGGCAGTGTATTTTCCTCATCGTGTTGTCGCTGTCCAACACGGTGTGAAGTTTGACAGCTTAATGTATAATTGGTTGTGGGGGCCAATACCTTCTATGTTGTTCCATTGAACGCCATGTTGTGTGCTGGTCAGGTGAAGCGGAGGTTAACTTGTCGATGGGTCCATTGACTGTCTGTTGGTGGGGTTGTCGTCGGATCGACAATGGTTGGGCTGACTGCCTGTCTCATGTAAGCGAGTGTTAGTGTTTGAATCCCAGGCCGACCCTCAGAACTTCTGAGCACCCTTGGGTGTACTGCATTTTCTTGTTCGTTCTTGTTGTTTGTAGTTATATGGATTCAAATGTTCAAATGTGTGTGAAATCTTATGGGACTTAACTGCTAAGGTCATCAGTCCCTAAGCTTACACACTACTTAACCTAAATGATCCTAAGGACAAACACACACACCCATGCCCGAGGGAGGACTCGAACCTCCGCTGGGACAAGCGGCACAGTCCATGACTGCAGCGCCCTAGACCGCTCGGCTAATCCCACGCGGCTATATGGCTTCTAGCCGATTTTTAGATTAAGGTTGTTTTTCCCTTAAGGCGTCAGATGGTTTGGACCTTCAGCCTATTTTTAGAACTGCTTTACATAAAGCATGAACTTTAATGTAGTTTAATGTTGTACTGGAAAACATATTCGTTAGAAGGCGCGATTTTCGAGATAGTGAAGAAATGCTTATAAAGTGACCTTTTCATGACCTCCAGCCCCAGCGTCACATCAGCCTGGAGTTTTAGAAGTTGTTCGTTACGTTCCCCCATATTAACGTACAAAACTGCTATTACTAGGATTTTTTACCATAATTTTCCTTCGTTGACCGGGAAAATACGGTAAAGGCTGTCTGTAGCTTATGCTTACGATTTTTTTGCCCAACCTTAAACCATGTGCCAGTATGCAGTTTCGTTGACTCTGTAGTAACACCCATTTGCTGGATTACCACTATTGCAGTAATTATATTAACATTTGTAACCTACTTCCTTTACAGGAAGTAATCAAACACTGTCATACTACAGTATCGAGTACCTGTATGTGTTAGGTGAGATCTGTGTTAAGTTGGGGATCTAAGAGCTGATATGGCTGATACATTTTATTGTTTCAAGGGTCTGTAGACCAACGTATTGTTTCATTGTTTAAGATTATTCAGGTCTACAGTTCCTTTTTAAGTTTCAGGCTAGCAAAACGCTTGTACTCTTGTCTGAAGAGTCAAAACCTCTCACTGAATTTTGTATTGACTGGAATTTGTTCGAATATAATCATGTCCCTTTTGAGTCGGCCACGGGAGCAGTCGTGTGGCCACATTTGCTGGACTGCGAGCTCAGATTTAAATGTGTTTACAATTACATAGATGACATTACAATGTACCGTAAGACTCTGATTATTTACGGAAGGTCTTTCTCCACTTTTTCCAAGCCTAACTGTCTGTGAAACTTTCCAAGGTGAAGGGAGATTTGCTTTTATGGACACATTGTGCCGGCAGCTAGAATCTACGTCGATCAAGAACGCACTAAGGCTATCAGTTTGCACCTCCTAAAAACAAGAAGGTTTATAGAAATAGTGAATTTATGTAGGAAATATATCAACAATTTTGCCAAATTGGCTGCGCTCTAGATTCAATTGCACCAAAGAATTTCAGTGGACCTACACGCAGAAATGCGCATTCAACGCCTTGAAATCGGCATTGACTAGGACTCCTGTCTTAGCTGTTCCTGATTTAGACATCGAGTTTAACTTGGAAATTGATGCCTCTAATTCAGGGAGAGTAGCCGTGTGACTCGAAGAGTGTGAAGGGGGACCAGAATCAGGTGATCAGTGCTTCGAAGTCCTATTCGTCAACTATAGCTAAGTACTGTATGAGTGAAGCCTTTAACTGTGGTCTTCGTCATCAAGAAATTTAATTTAGATCTTGAGCACAAACTAATAGGAGTGGAAAAGGGTAACCAGGCTTTCACATAGGTATCGGCCAGGCCATGCAAAACAGGCAGGATTTCTCTCTGATGGTTAGAACTACTGGCTTCCAATTTCAAGTAAAGCGTTTCAGAGGTGTAGACAAGCCAGAGGCTTATGTTCTCGGGTGCATGTTCCAGTGTGTCTAGAAAACTGTTGAGACCCCACAAACCAGCTAGGAATCCGTTAAAGTTTTTGCAATCCTGGGTAAGACATCTACATTATTAGTACAGAAAGAAGTCCGTGGAAGTAATGCGAAACAACAGCTTATGGATGATGAACTGGTGTGAGGATATTCCATCACCCCAAGGACCTTTTATGTTACTGTTTCTGTTACGGTGGAGACTTAAAGTCCATCTTCTGCCAGTTTTTAATGCAGAATGGCCAAACCAGGTTCTATTACGTGCAGGGGCAGTCAGTATTCCAGTTGGGTAGAGCACCCTATGGATAAGCTGCTCATCAACTGGCCTCTCCTCTGCACCAAAATCGGTAACCGATATGGCGATGGTTAAAACATTCTCTTTTTTTGTTTTTCTTTGCTTCTGAGTATACCTGTAAATCTACGGCGACTGGGTTTGCTGTTTATTACATGGTCCAAATATTTTCAGTGTTGAGAGCATCCAGGGTTCAGTGAGCGGTAATTCACTGGGCGTTTTGTCCCGAGAACTCAACAGGCTTTGTTTTAATAGTGCGATTCCTCACATGATGGCAACCAGCCCCTCTCCTCGCACTGTTACCGGAAGCCATTATTTTCACTGTGGGTTCGACTAACGATGTGTTTAGGACGAGTCCGGTGATTAGCCTACTGTTAAGGGCTGGGGGCCCCCATTGCAGATCAACAACTGCTCGCCAATTATGTCACGCGCATTCACAGATCACCTAAGCATTCAAATTACCATCTCCTCTTTCAAGCCATGGCGGTTCATCTCCTGCACCGGCGGCCCAGGTTGTGGAGTACGACTGCTGTTCGCGTCTGATCCCCTCTCTCTGAACTAGAGTCCTTTCCTTTACCACCTCTCCTCCAGGTGTATACATCGGCCGCAGCTTTGGCTGGACATCTCGCATGGAACTACACTAATGGCCATTAAAATTGATACATCACGAAGATCACATCTACAGACGTGAAATTTAACCAACAGGAAGAAGATGCTGTGATATGTAAATGATTAGCTTTTCACAGCCTTCACACAATGTTGGCGCCGGTGGCGACACCTACAACGTGCTGACATGAGGAAAGTTTCCAACCGATTTCTCATACACAAATAGCAGTTGACGGGCGTTGCCTGGTGAAACGTTGTTGTGATGCCTCGTGTAAGGAGGAGAAATGCGTACCATCACGTTTCCGACTTTTATAAAGATCGATTGCGGTTTATCGTATCGCGACATTGCTGCTCGCGTTGGTCGAGATCCAAACACTGTTAGCAGAATATGGAATCGGTGGGTTCAGGAGGGTAATACGGAACGCCGTGCTGGATTCCAACGGCCTCGTATCACTAGCAGTCGAGATGACTGGCATCTTATCCGCATGGCTCTAACGGATCGTGCAGCCACGTCTAGATCCCTGAGTCAACAGACGGGGACGTTTGCAAGACATCTGCACGAACAGTTCGACGACGTTTGCAGCAGCATGGACTATAAGCTCGGAGACCATGGCTGCGGTTACCCTTGACGCTGCATCACAGACAGGAGCGCCTGCGATGGTGTTCTCAACGACGAACCTGGGTGCACGAACGGCAAAACGTCATTTTTTTTTTCGGACGAATCCAGGTTCTGTTTACAGCATCATGATGGTCGCATCCGTGTTTGGCGACATCGTGGTGAACGCACATTGGAAGCGTGTATTCGTCATCGCCATACTGGCGTATCACCTGGCGTGATGGTATGGGGTGCCATTGGTTACACGTCTCGGTCACCTCTTGTTCGCATTGACGGCACTTTGAACAGTGGACGTTACATTTCGGATGTGTTACGACCCGCGGCTCTCCCCATCATTCGATCCCGGCGAAACCCTAGATTTCAGCAGGATAATGCACGATTGCATGTTTCAGGTCCAGTACTGCCCTTTCTGGATACAGAAAATGTTCGACTGCTGCCCTGGCCACGACATTCTCCAAATCTCTCACGAATTGAAAACGTCACGTCAATGGTGACCGAGCAACTGGCTCATCACAATACGCCAGTTACTACGTGGTATCATGTTGAAGCTGTATGGGCAGCTGTACCTGTACACGCCATCCAAGCTCTGTTTGACTCAATGCCCAGGCGTATCAAGGTTGTTATTACGGCGAGAAGTGGTTGTTCTGGGTACTGATTTCTCAGGATCTATGCACCCAAATTGCGTGAAAATGTAATCACATGCCAGTTATAACATAATGAATTTGTCCGATGAATACCCGTTTATCATCTGCATTTCTTTTTGGTGTAGCAATTTTAATGGCCAGTAGTATAACTACTCATTTCATCCAGAGGCTCTCCGCTGTCACTTTCGATTCTTGATGTGTCCCGGGGCTCTGAAGTACTCTACACCGACGGCTGGTTGATGGTCACGCCTATACTCACACAGGACATATTGAACAGCGCTCCTTGCTGGATGGCTGCAGTGTGTTGACTGCAGAGCTGGTGGCCAATCCCGTGCTCTTGAATGTATCCGTTCCTGCTCAGACGAGTCCTTCCTTGTCTGCAGTGTCTCATTGAGTAGCTTAGAAGTTACTGAGTTGTGCTACCGTCGCCATCCTCTGTTAGCGACCATCCAGGAGTCCATCTATGCCATCGTGCCTGGATCTCGGGACACGTCGTAGTCCCTGGAAATGAGCTTGCTTGCAGGTTGGCCAAACAGGCTACTCGGAAACCGCTTCTGGAGATCGGCATCTCTAAAACTGACCTATGCTCAGTGTTAAGCCGCAATGTTGTTAGGATATGGGATACAGAGTGGCATAACACAGGTACGCTCAATAAATTGCATGCCATAAAGGAGACTGCAGATGAGTGGAAGTCCTCCACGTGGGCCTCTCGTAGGGACTCTGTGGTCGTTATCATTAGTTTTAGCTGACAACGCCTCATTGGCTGATTTAGCTTTACGTTTTATATATGAGGGGGGGGGGGGGGTTATTCGTTCCGTCTAAGTCTTAGGGCATGTCCTCTGTCAATCTCTGTTCTCTACCCTAGTGCTTTTAGGCTGGAGGTTTTAATTTGTTGCAGCGTGACTGGCTTATCCTCTCTTTTATTCTCGTGATCAGCCAACCATAGTCATCTGCTCTTTTGTTTCAACCCCCTCTACCTGTTTATTGCTTTTCTCTACGGTTTTCTTCTGTTATTTTGTCCATTGTAGTGTTTGGTGCCCTTCTGCAGTTCTTGTGGTTTCCTTTTCTCCAGATTTTGTGCTGTAAGTGTTGTAAGTTTTATTTTTTCCTTCGATGCCAAAGCAGTTTGGTTCTCCGTCCTTAAACCAGCCAATGATCCAAACAATTAGTAAAACCGTAGCGAGTTGTTCAACAGCGCCTATAATGAACTGAATCTAAAATTACTCTGGTCCTCTGTAGTTACCAGGGTGGCAGGCGGTTGAAACCCTGGATTTGGAGTTACATTTGCTCCTCTTCAATGATTCCAGCACACGCTGCATGTGGATTTCAAACGGTCTTCTTCCCCATGAACGATTGGGGAAAAGGCGTTCCAGAGGCGGACGAACAACACTATAGTATACAGGTCAATACGGAGCTGCGAGGAACTTACATGCCTGACCCAGCATGAAGAACTGTCGCCAGAGGGAGAGTGGTAGTTCCCCAGCACCAGGACAGGGTATGTGGGTGATCCTGTACACACCTGTGGCAAGCCTAATACATTTACGGTGGATAGCGTCAATGACCCCTATAAAACTGAAGTAGACGCACCATGTCTGCTCTCCAAGATCTGTGGCTCAGACACTTTATGATATTCAGTGCCTTATGGTTCTTCTGGGTTTCAGGTCTCTCAGGTGTGGTAACCACGACAATTTTGAGTGAAAAATGACACCAAAAACCTCACAGAGTCTATAATTGTGTCACTTATATGCAAAGCAGGTAAATTAAAAATGATCGAGAACGCATAAAATGAACACACACACACTTACCTGCAGAAAACTGAAAACTAGTCTTTGATGCCCACTCCTTTAATCTCTGCATTGTGTGTTCCAGCTGACAACATGCTGTTGGAACACAACTACTGGAAACAGCAACATTCTTTCAGGTTTAAACATCATCAATAATTGCTGAATGGCTCAAATGGCTCTGAGCCCTATGGGACTTAACATCTGAGGTCATCAGTCCCCTAGAACTACTTAAACCTAACTAACCTAAGGACATCACACACATCCATGCCCGAGGCAGGATTCGAACCTCCGACCGTAGCGGTCGCGCGGTTCCAGACTGAAGCGCCTAGAACCGCTCGGCCACACGGGCTTGCAATTGCTGAATGGGACCCTGATTTATTTATAAGCACCGATCAAACTGAGTACGTCACATCTATTGAGAGGATGCTAGTGTTTTGACATGAGTAAGTTACAGAAATAGCTGTAGACCAGTTTAAACGAAGATACCTTTCGAGGATTCCAGGGCCAAGTCTGGCGACCGTACGTAAAGTACAGGACAACTGGGAGGAGGACTCGCACTCTGGGTGTTCCGTACCAACTTAATTACGTACATAGTTATGTATAATAATTTCGTGTGAGTCAATGGCCTGTGTACATCTTTCTTTTGGACGCTACTTCGATGTCTTGCGTGTCGCTTCAAAAATGGCTCTGAGCACTATGGGACTCAACTGCTGTGGTCATTAGTCCCCTAGAACTTAGAACTACTTAAACCTAACTAACCTAAGGACATCACACACATCCATGCCCGAGGCAGGATTCGAACCTGCGACCGTAGCAGTCGCACGGTTCCGGACTGCGCGCCTAGAACCGCGAGACCACCGCGGCCGGCTGCGTGTCGCTAACCCACCTCAGTTATCGAACCAGGGAAAGCGGACCTTCAGTTTATCTTCGAAACCAAACCGCATGTTATTTCTGTCTATTGCTCATATCTTTGAGAGGGGCTGGCAAAGTTGGAACGATGACTGAAAAATCTCTGGTCTCGCGGCTATTCAGTCCTACAACCTTTCCGTTTCCAGGTACGCACTTCTTGCAGCTAGATCACAACATCCAGTACTTATGTAGATAACTTATTTATAGGTCACACTGAACGAGTCTGCGAGTATGAAAACATATGACATACAGGGCGTATTTTCTGACCGAGTTGGCTTAGAAGTTCAATATATTTTGCGCCGTCAATGGACAGTAGACTGCAGTACCTGACATCTATTTCACTTGTTATTCCCTCTACCCGTTTCTGACAAAAAGGGGTACTAACAGTCGCACACACAGATACACAAATATCCCTAAAAACTTCATTACTGACCCCTTAGGATGCGCAAAGCTATCGCTCTCTATATGATGGTCTGGTCGTGGATGATATCGAAATATCGTCGTGTTCATTGAAAGTGATTCCGCTAAAGTTACACCATTCTGTCAAATCTACGACTTTTACTGACAGGTAAAAGTGCCCTATTCTCATGTACTGCAAAGGAAAATCAAAAGAAGAAGCGACAAAATTAATAAAATATATCCCTGACTCCATAACCAACTGCAGGCTCAGCTTTCGAGCAAATAGTCTGAGGTACTTATCAACAGATCGAGAGGACTTAGCATCTCCTAATCCTGATGACTTTAAAGAAGGGTATGTGGAATATGTCCCTTCATATGTTGCTGGTGGTGCTTCGCTTCTTTGTGTTTTGAAGTTTTGTGTGAGATGTCACGCTGGGTCTATACTGGTTTCCTTGTGGTATAAAGCTAAAAATTAAAGCGAAAAGTGACGCGTTAGATTCTATGTTTACTAGTTTCATTTGCTGTTACTAACTGGAGTTTACATAAGTTAGTGGCGATAAAATCTAATTTTAAAAATATTTCAAATGCTTAATTATTTTGTAAACAATTCCATTGCAATTGTCACTATCACAAAAATATTGATGTCATTTATGTTACGTACTTCTGTCAACAAATGGCAACATATGACTAGATGAGAAAACAACTTTCGAAAATTCGAATCAGCACTGTTCTCCACTACGCTAATAATCCGTTTAGTACGAGGGTTGTCCAGAAAGTAAGTTCCGATCGGTCGCGAAATGTAAACCACAATGAAAACCAGAAACGTTTTATTAGCAACAGTTAGGTACACCTTCCACCTACTTCTCTACATAGTCGCCACTCCAACTTTGAGTATTGTCGTAGTGTTGTATCGACTTTCCAATATCCTCGTCCTAGAAAGCAGTCGCCTGTGCTTTCGGCCAGTTATCTGCACGTGTGTGCCGCTCGCTGTCTGGGGAAAATTTTGTCTTCATAGCCAGCGGTTCTTGTGGGAAAAGTTGAGACTCATGGGGAGCCAATTACGGACTGTATTGTGGGTGATCAAACACTTCTCATCGGAAACGCTGCAGAAACGTCTTCATTGTCCCTACAGAGTGCGGCCGAGAATTAGCATGAAGAAGGTACTGCTCGACAGTTATGTTATGTGGGCTACATGACACAGGCGAAATCTCTAACCAGGCGCTCATGCTTGGAGGGAGACGCTATTCCCTACGCATCTTTACATGCTCACCGTTAACCCAAAACTGAAAAGAGCGACGCGACACGGTCGACGGGCATACTAGAGACACTGCCCAACACATCTGTGCAAAACTTTACCGGATTTTCCCAGTCGTTTCCATTTCGCGACCGATCGGAACTTAGTTTCTGGACCAGGGGACCAGGGGACAAACTGACGCAGTAGCGTCAAATGTTAGACATACATTTCCCCGGAAACTATTCAGTGTTGGGACGAAGACGAAATAAGCGTCAGTTTAGTTTCGTCCTTCTTGCACCATGCGAAGTTTTGACTGTGTCAGAGAGCGGCTTATGCAGCTCCTTCTTGCAAGATATAGTTTCATGGAACTGCTGATCTAACTCCACGCCCGTGGGTGGAAGATGGAATTCTTGCTTTATTTCGCACCAGAAACATACTTCAGTTAGTCCCAAGTCTTAAATGTTGGCCTTGAAAAAGCAATATACTATCGAAATTAATTATTGCATCTTGCATCACTCTGAGCTACAACGATGTAACTAGGCTTAGTAAAGTAAGATTAAACCATTCTGATTTCATTGAAGTTGATGTTTTTCATTTACTGAGATTTGTGGACTTCTTGAGTCTGCTTTTTGAGCCGTGTTTGACGTTTTTGCGGTTTTGATAGGTTTCAGATATTCTGCGTTAAATGGCATCTCGGACATTAAAGATACTCTGAGATGGGTAATCCTAAAACGTCGCTCACGGTGGCGTTACAGAAAAGACAGGCAGAGCAGACATGGAGAGAGAGAGAAGGGGGGGGGGGGGGGGAGAGGAAGAGAGTGCAACCGCAGATTGGGTTCTTTCTCATGTAGCTGAAAGGTGGAGCGTCTTGTAACTAGCCATATGCAAAGCCACTGTGTGTGGCGTCCTTCTCGAATAGGGGCTTTTATGTGCCTGTTGTATCCTGCCATGCTGAGTGGAGTACATAGTGTCACAGTGTCTGCAAGTGGCCCGTATTAGCTTGGCTCAGTTCCACGAGTGGATCGCACTTTCAGCAAAACTGAAGCTGTTTACGTTCGTTTGAATGCATCGTTCTGGAGATAGCTTGTGAACGAGTTATCGGTCACAGTGTGTGCAGTACACTTAGCTTTGGTTGGGTCTCACTGATAAAGTGGCTAAAGTACGTAAATATGTAAGAATGGTATTTCAGCACTAACAATGAAGGACGCATTGAATATTTTACAGTTGGTAAGCACATATCTTGATCTAAAATTGGTACAAAAGCAAATCTGTCTGAAATTCGCTATACTGGGTACCAGACATAGATTTAGTTCCTGTGACTGTGTAGTAACATGACGGAAACAACATCCTTAAATGTGGTGAACGTAGTGCATCAGACAATTTGAGGTGCGCATTACTCATATTTGAATTTGTCAGCCGAGTCTGCGTAGCTGCTACCCTTGTTAATGAAATTTTTTCATGCTTTAAAGTCCTTGTTTTAAATTACACGAAGTTATTTATGTGCTGCGTTTGTTCTTAAGATTTATATTTTTTCGTTGGTTTGACAATTAACTTGTCCATTTCCTTCTCTAGTTAAGTAACATTTCTGGGTAAATTCAAAACCTTGTCTTTAAATCAGCTAACTAGCCTAAGCTCTGACGTTATTAAGGGATAAGATATTTCATTCACGTTGCTTGGTTATTATAAGTGCTTAAAAGTTGTTGCATTGCAGGAGATGTTATTACTATGTGGGAAAATTGGGTTTATGTAAGTCTAAATTTTTTGGAACAAAGTGATGTTCGGTTATTGCAAAAGGGATTTGCCTACGTGCCACTGCTTTGCTTACCTTTCAACTGATTTAATTTGTTGATCAGAAGTGTCAGTACCACCTTTTCTTTTATTGTCTTAGATTATCATTACAGGTTTTCCTGTTGTTTCGTCGATGTCGCTTGCGTAGTGCTTGGCAGACAGCAAGAGTACAACTTTACTCTTCTTTGGGACTTACGACAGTAGTGTCTTATTGACATCGACAGCAGACTGTGTTTTCAAGAAATTTTGAGAACGGAAAAATGATTGTGATATTTCAGGCTCATTTTTTCTTACAGGTCCCAACACTGTCAAACCAAAGTTTTCAGTCATTGTCTGATTATGAGGAATTGATGCAAACCAATAGCCAACAGTCAGGTTTTCATTAGTGACATGAATGGGAGATGATAACTTTCTCACATAATAAGATGGGACAAAATCATTTTCTGTTGTTGTTATTACCTTGTCAATATATGGAACAGCTTAAGGCACATAATGTGTCTTTGAATAATTCAACATCAGAGTCTTGATTCCTGATTTGTCTGGCTTTGAAGACATACATGTTCTGAAATGGTATTTGCCACGGAAACCTAGTAGCTGATCGTCTACTGGACAGTATTGGGAAAGAGTGTGTAGGGATTTGCAGTTGTCAATAAATTTAGTTCAATGTCCCGAATGGGTGCAAATTTGTTCTTCTTTTTTCTATGCATGTTTCTTCCTTTGTCATCAAATCTTAGACGACTAGCCAAAAAACTTCTTTGTGACATTGTAGTGCGAAACTGGGAGTGTCAAATTTAGGAGACCAAATTTCTTCTAAATTTGCGTGAGCTGTCTTGTTTACTCCGCAGACAAGAGACCAATGACGGCTCTTATTTCTACAATATTTGTAGTACTATGGTAACACGGCAGGTTTCCAATTGAAGAACATTCGCGAGTAATTTTTTCGTTCGTGCAACTGACAATCATGTCCAGCATTTCAACTCCCAATAATAATTCCCATGCTTCAATTGGACTAGAAATAGACCATGCTTCTCTTTCCAGTGACGGGTGGGGAGAAACTAAACATTTAGATCTAGTTCTTTATCTCTTAGGTGGTATAGTTGAAGGCCTCTTATAGCCATTCCTACCTGGAGGATACTTGAGATGGAACTATCATGACAATCACCATCATCTTCTCCATTCTGTTCCATACCTCATGGTTTCTGTGTTTCGACGAAGTAAGAACTATTAGAATGAGTCCAACCCGTTTATAAGCTCATTATATAGCTCATCATTTGTTCCCGATCATTTACTCATTTTAACTGAAAAATGAAGTAAAATATCTAAGCCTACATTGAATGGAAACAAAATTTACATACAATGTATGTTATAATATTGTATACTTACCAAATTATAAACTTTCATGTCTGCACAAATTAGCAATATGGACTTCATGCTGGGTTTCATCACTACAACACATTTTAAATTAAAAAGTATGATTTGCTATAAAATTTTTAGCCATAAACTGGGAGGTAACAGCAAACAATTTAATACATATATAATACACAAACTGTGTAAATACTTCAGTGTTGTATTATTTACTTAATCTCACATTTTTAGTCTGCCTTAATGAGCTACCCGGAACTCAAACTGGAAATACCAAGACCCCCAAGGACGTTGAACAAATTTTACCACTTGTCACTACGGCAACAAGAATACAAATGTTTGACTAAACATCGCATACTTGTAGGCATTATTACCAACATAGTGTACACTAAGCCTGAAAAAATTATAACCAATATACTCTTTGTAATACATAAGAAATAGACCAGGGTTCCTAGGATCCCAGTCAGAGGTGCGACGGTTAAAGAGCACTTGACTGGCTCAGATCATTACAAGCACCAGTATGTTAGTACAGGTATCTCATGAGTGCTAAAGAAATGAAGCAAATCCGAACATCAAGAGGGAGAGCTTCAGTCAGATATCGAGGATCACTCCACGGATAAAATTTTTATCGACTATGGGGGACCACTACAACGTACTAATGAGGGTAATCGCTATACAGGGCGTTTAAAAAAAGAATGTACGCATTTCAAAGTATTATTTTGTCCAAACTATGGATCGCTGCGCCTCGACTCGGCTATTGCAGAAACGAATACATAGTCTAGTTTATAATAATAGCCGCTAGATGTCCGTTGTCTTCTGTTTTGCTGGTAACCGTTATATGTATAAAATGGTTACTCCGCAGCAGAAATTATTTTGTGTTCTCGACTTTGCGAAGTGCAATTCCGTGATCACAGTGCAAAGACGTTTCAGGTTGAGGTACCAAATTGATCCTCCGAATGGGTCGAACATTCGCAGGTGGTATCGACAGTTTATAGATACAGGATGTGTATGTACAGAAAAGAGTTCTGGCAACCCTCGTGTTCCTGAAGAAAATGTTGCACGAATTCAAACTGCTTTCCAGGGTAGTCCTTCAAAATCAACTCGTCGTCCAAGTCGGGAGTTACAACTGCCTACAACAACAATTTGGCGTGATTTGAGACGTCAGTTGGTTATGAAGCCAAACAAGTTACAGCAGTTACAAGTTCTGCGTCCTGATGACAAACGCAAACGTGCGGCATTTTGTGACGAGATTATTAATACTATTGATAATGATAACACTTTCGCACAACGTGTCGTGTTCAGTGATGAAGCGAATTTCCATGTTAGCGGTCAGGTAAACAAACACAGTGTCCGAATTTGGGGCCTACAGAACCCACATGCAGCCGTTGACTGTGTACGAGTTTCTCCCAAAGTCAATGTGTTTTGTGCAATATGCCAGTCATCTGTTTACGGCCCATAGAAACACCGGTAACGGTCGGCAGTACCTCGCTATCTTACAAAACCGGTTGTTTCCGAGGTTACACGAAGACAATTTTATTTTTCAACAAGACAGGGCACCCCCTTATTAGTAAGTGCGTGAATATCTGAATGGAACTCTACCGAACCGTTGGATTGGTCGTCAAGGAATTGGAGACTTGGCATGTCACAGCTGGTCTGTGTGGTCACCGGATTTGACACCCTCTGACTTCTTCCTGTGGGGTTTCGTTAAAGACAACGTTTGTGTACCACCATTCCCACAGAACCTGGAATAGTTGGAGAAGCGGATCTGTACTGCCATAACATCAGTGACGAAGGACATGCTTGCCCGAGTATGGGATGAATTTGGTTATCAATGTGATATTGTTCGTGTCGCTGATGGAGGACATAATGAACTTCTGTAATCTGAACCTGACAGGTACGTAAATATGTGTGTAACGTTTCATATTCGTAAGTCTTAAAGTTTAATAAATATATGCTTTCGAAATACGTATATTCTTTTTGAAACACACGGTATTTTAATTGCAGTCGACGCCTTCTCAAGAACTGCATGTTTACTCTCCAGTAAGTGCACCAATACGGAAGTCCCCATGAAGTTTTGAGTGGTAGACAATCCACGCTACGACTTCAAGTTAGCAAAGTGCTTAAAACAACTCGAAGAGATCCTCAGTTGCTGATATTTGGTATTTTTTGGTTTTTGAGGTTGATTTCGAAACAGAAATACCTATGGATGAAATGATTTAGGTTTCATTTGGAACTGTTTATTTATTTCTTCAAACTCATTTCATCCAAATTCGTTGCCCGGCAAATGCTTACTCTTCTCATATTATTCCTCTGTGATTTAAAGATTGTGATCTCTAGTTTCTTTCCATCTTCAGCCTTCTAGCTGTACCGTATTTATGTCACCTTCAAACTTTAAGCTATTTAACAGCAGGTGAGCAATTGTCTCAGGCGAAAAAAGTTGATGTGCACTGTAACTGGAAAGAACTGCTACGCCTATTTCATAGACTCTAGCAAGGAATGAAATTATGATTATCTTTCCATTTAGTTACATTCGGCCACAAGAGCCGTAATATTTACATCAGCAGACTGTCGTAACATTTTAAACTTGGTAAGTCACGTATGAATATTGTGATAGTCTAGGGGAGGGGGGGGGCAGGTAATTAGTGTGAAACAATCGAGAAATAAACTAAGACTAAAATGCGTAGCTGCGATATACTGAATAGAAATTCTGTGTCATACTCACGTAGGGATACATTTTCTTTACTCTGATTCCTCTCCGTGTTAAGCTGTCCGAAAATCATGAAGCTAATTCTTCAGGCACTTTTCACTGTTGATAAAACAACACGATCAGTTATATTGTAATAAGAATGAATGAGAGTACTCCTTGTGTTTGACACATTTGGCACTTTTGGTTCCTTGGTTCAAATTCTCAACACAACTGTTTCTCCTTTCATGCTATCAGAATCTGCGATGTATCACTTATTAAATTAACTTCATGGTCTTTGGGTATCATTTTTCGCTCATTACGAAAAATTTTCTAGCACGGTTTGCTTTTGTGATTTGAAACGAAATGTTATTCATAGGGTATGATATTTGGTTATCAACCATGCGAATATCCATAAACAGTGCAATGTTGTCTTTTCATTTGTGTTATTATGTATGCAAGAATTCATCTGGAAAATTGTTTCGAAACATATAATATTAAGCAGAATATTATTTAATAGCAGAGTTAATAGCGGCTGGAAACGATGAAACAGCCAGTCGCTTCCTGTGAATGTGTTTCGTAGTTCACGGTTCACTTAAGGCAGATAAATAAAAAGAAGAAGAGAAGTGCCGAAATAATTTCCCTATTCTTTACTTATGTGCTTCAAGTTTGCTGTCATCTTATCTGCATGGCTGTAAAGGATCGTGCAACCACGTCTCGATACCTGAGTCAGCAGATGGGGACGTTTGCAAAACAACAACCATCTGCTCGAATAGTTTGCAGCAGCATGGACTATCAGCTCGGAGACCACTGCTGCGGTTACCCTTGACGCTGCATCACAGACAGGAGCGCCTGCGATGGTGTTCTCAACGACGAACTTGGGTGCACGAATGGCAAAACGTCATTTTTTCGGATGAATCCAGGTTCTGTTTACAGCATTATGATGGTCGCACCTGTGTTTGGCGACATCGTGGTAAACGCACATTGGAAGCGTGCATTCGTCATCGCCATACTGGCGTATCACCCGGCGTGATGGTATGGGGTGCCATTGGTTACACGTCTCGGTCACCTCTAGTTCGCATTGACGACACTTTGAACAGTGGACGTTACATTTCAGATGTGTTACGACCCGGGCTCTACCCTTCATTCGATCCCTGCGAAATCCTACATTTCAGCAGGATAATGCACGACCGCATGTTGCAGGTCCTGTACGGGCCTTTCTGGATACAGAAAATGTTCGATTGCTGCCCAGGCCAGCACATTCTCCAGATGTCTCACCAATTGAAAACGTCTGGTCAATGGTGGCCGAGGAACTGGCTCGTCACAATTCGCCAGTCACTACTCTTGATGAACTGTGGTATCGTGCTGAACCTGCGTGGGCAGCTGTACCTGTACACACCATCCAAGCTCTGTTTGACTCAATGCCCAGGCGTATCAAGGCCGTTATTACGGCCAGAGGTGGTTGTTCTGGGTACTAATTTCTCAGGATATATGCACCCAAATTGCGTGAAAATTTAATCACATGTCAGTTCTACTATAATATATTTGTCCAATGAAAACCGGTTATCATCTGCTTTTCTTCTTGGTGTAGCAATTTTAATGGCCAGTAGTGTACATTACGAGGGTAATGGCGCAAGGTGGTCTGCCCTTATCTTACCCGCTGAGCTCGCTCACACACATAAACAGACACATGTCGCACTGTTGACGACCGACTAACTGTGTCGAAATGTTTATGCCTGGAGACTGGCTCTTGATGATACTTCAGAGGGCCTGAACACGACTGGTCTGTAGGTGCTTAGTAGTTGTAGGGACTTAGTATCGCGATGCGTAACAATTTAATAACTATAATGTCTGCAGAGCAGAGCTTATTAGAAACCCATAGCGTTATGTTTAATTAAACATAAAATAAATATGAATGTTACTTATAGTTCTAGGGTTTGCCTGATCCATACAATATTATTTTACACTTTTTAAAAAGTATATTTCATTCAAATGTGTAAAATGAGGTACTGCGCTGTAGGGAAACAAATTTTCAGTGAAAAATTTATTGGCAAAGGAAATTCACCAAACACGTGTACGGAGTTGTTTCCTATTTTCAAGAGCTAAGAAAGGGGCAGCTCAGTTCAAAGTTGTCTTATTCTTCCCCGAAAATGATTCACCTGAAAGACGCCATAAAATTGCGATTACAAATAACAGGAATATCAAAGATTAATGTCTACAAAAGAACTCATGTCTTATAAATATAATTTGTTTTACGTGACCAATTGCTTGCGATGCCTATTTTTCAAGACTGTTACCCAGTTGTTGAATGTATATTCCTTTTTGGTTTATGGCAATAGAGAGCGAGCATACATTTCGTTCTATTGTCTCTGCGAAGGATTGCCATTTGTGCTTCATGTGTACGAGGCTGCAAACGTCGCGAAGGTGTTACTAACCTATAATAAGGCTATTATTACAAAACACAAGTGCATTTCGCCACCCCCCCCCCCCCCCCCCCCGCTCCCCGCCTCAGCCACACCACCAAAAAACCGTTTCTTCTGCCAGGCTAGAAACCTTGTATATGTTTGAGTCAGCGTCTCGAGACTGTGTCCCTATCTGTAATTTGTTTCTTTTCCTTTTCTTCACAATCCGAGACACTTTTGGCCACCATCACGAATACACCGCTATAAGTTAGGCAAAAGATACAATTCAGCTTTTATAATGTAGTTTCGTTATAAAAGAGAGCGTAAATTACGCTACACGTCCATTACAAAGGTTACAGTGAGCCATGCATGCTGCGCTCCGCATAAATAGAATGTGCAGTTGGCAATAGGTATCGTTACTGGTTATACTGGTTTCTTCAGTAAACAAATGTTACAAGCTTTGCTGGCCATAAACGGGGGCAACACAGTCTCTTGAAGAAATCTGGTAGCGGCGTACTTAAGTACCGCTCTCGTTCGACATGACGTGACGTGAATAAAAGCTCTGCAGTGAGAGTCTTTTAAATGCTATGTAGTAAATTGCGGTGCTGTTAGTGAAAAAATATTAGATCTGTCTGAAGAGAAGGCTCCTTGGTGACATCTACATATGTCGTTTATAAATCTAAAAATAAAATAATACGAAACGTAATAATGTGCTTGGAGACCATTCTGTAGCTTATAATTTACTTACAGACCTCAAGCCAATGACAAAATGGTTATCTGTTCTTAGTTCATAGATTCAGAACAATCACGAGGGGCGTTCAATAATAACTCTATACAACTCTTTTCTCGCCCACTGTCAAAAAATGAGTAATTTTTTGTGGGAGATCAAGGGATATTCCCGCTTCCCCCTCTACAGTTTCGATAGGTTTCGGCGCTATACGAAGGCTTCAAAACGACGACTGTAACGGAGAAGTGTTCGAAGCAGAGATCTGGACTTGAGCTTCCTTTGGCGGAAAAACCAAAGCACCAGAGATATTCATAGGCTCTTGCTTGAAGAACGTCCCCAGAAACCTGGTAGTGAACAAAAGTACGGTGAGTCGTCGGGGAGGCGTCTATCTTCATCGCAATAAAGTCAGGCAAACCTGTCTGTGTTATTCCATGTTGTGGCCGGCCCAGCACAGCTGTGAATCCTTCAATGTTGGAACGTGCGTACACTCTCATTCGAGGTATTCGACTGATCACGATCAAACACCTCGATGCTCAGCTGGCCATCTTTGTTGGTAGTACTGACACACTCGTCCACCACGTGGTGTACTGAAATGTGAGTGGCCGCTGGGTTTCTCGCCACCTAATAGAAGACCGTAAAGAGCAACGAAAAGACCATCAGTGCGAAATAGCTTGCGCGTTACTAGGCAGATCGTCACAGATGATGGGGAGGTTAATGATACAGCAAGATATTGGCTCTGACATCGAACAGGAGAGTGGTACCATGCGGGAATACAGGCCCCTTCAGTAAGGTGGTGTAGGCCGTCGCATTTGAAGTAAATTACATTGAAAAATAGTGTTTGGTAGCCAGAAGAATCGGGAATAATATGATGTATTGTAATCTTGAATAAAACCAAACTGCTGTGAGAAACAAATGTGTAGAATTACTTGTTGAACACCCCTTGCACATGACAAAAAACTGTTACTTGTGATAATGTTTCCATTCCTGCTGTAGATTTAAGATGGTGTAAGAGCTTTCTACACTCCTGGAAATGGAAAAAAGAACACATTGACACCGGTGTGTCAGACCCACCATACTTGCTCCGGACACTGCGAGAGGGCTGTACAAGCAATGATCACACGCACGGCACAGCGGACACACCAGGAACCGCGGTGTTGGCCGTCGAATGGCGCTAGCTGCGCAGCATTTGTGCACCGCCGCCGTCAGTGTCAGCCAGTTTGCCGTGGCATACGGAGCTCCATCGCAGTCTTTAACACTGGTAGCATGCCGCGACAGCGTGGACGTGAACCGTATGTGCAGTTGACGGACTTTGAGCGAGGGCGTATAGTGGGCATGCGGGAGGCCGGGTGGACGTACCGCCGAATTGCTCAACACGTGGGGCGTGAGGTCTCCACAGTACATCGATGTTGTCGCCAGTGGTCGGCGGAAGGTGCACGTGCCCGTCGACCTGGGACCGGACCGCAGCGACGCACGGATGCACGCCAAGACCGTAGGATCCTACGCAGTGCCGTAGGGGACCGCACCGCCACTTCCCAGCAAATTAGGGACACTGTTGCTCCTGGGGTATCGGCGAGGACCATTCGCAACCGTCTCCATGAAGCTGGGCTACGGTCCCGCACACCGTTAGGCCGTCTTCCGCTCACGCCCCAACATCGTGCAGCCCGCCTCCAGTGGTGTCGCGACAGGCGTGAATGGAGGGACGAATGGAGACGTGTCGTCTTCAGCGATGAGAGTCGCTTCTGCCTTGGTGCCAATGATGGTCGTATGCGTGTTTGGCGCCGTGCAGGTGAGCGCCACAATCAGGACTGCATACGACCGAGGCACACAGGGCCAACACCCGGCATCATGGTGTGGGGAGCGATCTCCTACACTGGCCGTACACCACTGGTGATCGTCGAGGGGACACTGAATAGTGCACGGTACATCCAAACCGTCATCGAACCCATCGTTCTACCATTCCTAGACCGGCAAGGGAACTTGCTGTTGCAACAGGACAATGCACGTCCGCATGTATCCCGTGCCACCCAACGTGCTCTAGAAGGTGTAAGTCAACTACCCTGGCCAGCAAGATCTCCGGATCTGTCCCCCATTGAGCATGTTTGGGACTGGATGAAGCGTCGTCTCACGCGGTCTGCACGTCCAGCACGAACGCTGGTCCAACTGAGGCGCCAGGTGGAAATGGCATGGCAAGCCGTTCCAGAGGACTACATCCAGCATCTCTACGATCGTCTCCATGGGAGAATAGCAGCCTGCATTGCTGCGAAAGGTGGATATACACTGTACTAGTGCCGACATTGTGCATGCTCTGTTGCCTGTGTCTATGTGCCTGTGGTTCTGTCAGTGTGATCATGTGATGTATCTGACCCCAGGAATGTGTCAATAAAGTTTCCCCTTCCTGGGACAATGAATTCACGGTGTTCTTATTTCAATTTCCAGGAGTGTATTTTAAACTGTTATCAAGACAGACGTTATCAGGAAAATAATCATGAAGCCAATCTCCTCAAGAAGCAGGTTACGATTTGTACAAGAACTAGTCTCCACAATAAACTCTCAGCCTCCACACCAAGATACTTCGGTTTTGTGACGGAGGAATGCACTCTGGGAATGGTGATGTTCATACACACATGTCATTTGATGTTGTTGTTGTTGTCCTGAGACTGCTTTGATGCAGCTCTCCATGCTGCTCTATCCTGTGCAAGCTTCTTCATCTCCCAGTACCTACTGCAACCTACATCGTTCTGAATCTGCCTGGTGTATTCATCTCTTTGTCTCCCTCTACGATTTTTTTTACCCTCCACGCTGCCCTCCAGTACTAAATTGGTGATCCCTTGATGCCTCAGATCATGTTCTAGCAATCGATCCCTTCTTCTAGTCAATTTGTGCCACAAACTCCTCTTCTCCCCAATCCTATTCATTAATTCATCATTAGTTATGTCATCTACCCATCTAATCTTCAGAATTCTTCTGTAGCACCACATTTCGAAGGCTTCTATTCTCTTCTTGTCCAAACTATTTATCGTCCATGTTTCACTTCCATACATGGCTACACTCCATACAAATACTTTCAGAAACGACTTCCTGACACTTAAATCTATACTCGATGTTAACAAATTTCTCTTCTTCAGAAATGCTTTCCTTGCCATTGCCAGTCTACATTTTATATCCTCTCTACTTCGACCATAGTCAGTTATTTTGCTCCCCAAATAGCAAAACTCCTTTACTACTTTAAGTGTCTCATTTCCTAATCTAATTCCCTCAGCATCACCCGACTTAATTTGACTACATTGCATTATCTTCATTTTGCTTTTGTTGATGTTCATCTTATATCCTCCTTTCAACACCATGTCCATTCCGTTCAGCTGCTCTTCCAGGTCCTTTGCTGTCTCTGACAGAATTTCAATGTCATCGGCGAACCTCAAAGTTTTTATTTCTTGTCCATGGATTTTAATACCTACTACGAATGTCATTTGATATGAAAGTAAAGTATATAGTGCTTAAAAAAATAATAGAGGAAATGGCAGGACACACGAACTCATCTAGTTCAGGAATGAAAAAAGACGTATAACAAGTATTTTGCGGGATAGTGACACGCACATATGCAGTTGGCGGTGGTATCGTGTAACGAGGCATAAAATGGCAATGCACTGGTGAAGGTGTCATTTATACTCACAAGGGAACCTCCCCATCGCACCCCTTTCAGATTTAGTTATTCGTTGGCACAATGGATAGGCCTTGAAAAACTGAACACAGATCAATCGAGAAAACAGGAAGAAGTTGTGTGGAACTATGAAAAAAATAAGCAAAATATACAAACTGAGTAGTCCATGCGCAAGATAGGCAACATCAAGGATAGGGTGAACTCAGGAGCGCCGTGATCCCGTGGTTAGCGTGAGCAGCTGTGGAACGAGAGGTCCTCGGTTCAAGTCTTCCCTCGAGTGAAAAGTTTACTTTCTTTATTTTCGCTAAGTTGTGATCTGTCCGTTCGTTCATTGACGTCTCTGCTCACTGTAATAAATTTAGTGTCTGTGTTTTGCGACCGCACCGCAAAACCGTGCGATTAGTAGACGAAAGGACGTGCCTCTCCAATGGGAACCGAAAACATTTGATCGCAAGGTCATAGGTCAACCGATTCCTGCACAGGAAAACACGTGTGATATATTCTATACGACACTGGTGACGGCATGTGCGTCACATGACAGGAATATGTTGTCGGCCCACCTAACTTGTACACCAAGCGAATGGGTAAAAAGACTCTTCTACCTTGCCCGATTTAGGTTTTCTTGTGGATGTGATAATCACTCCCAAAAAAGTGATGAAAACATAAGAGTTTGTCACATAAACTGACAATAAAAAATTAAACTTTTCACTCGATGGAAGACGAACCTGGGACCTCTCGTTCCGTAGCTGCTCACGCTAACCACGGGACCACGGCACTCCTGACCTCACATTATCCTTGATGTTGCATATGTTGCGCATGGACTACTCAGTTTATATATTTTGCTTATTTTTTTCATAGTTCCACACAACTTCTTCCTGTTTTCTCTATTGATCTGTGTTCAGTTTTTCAAGGCCTATCCACTGTGCCAACTTACAACTAAATCTGAGGGGGGTGCGATGTGGAGGTTCCCTTGTCAGGTGATTCATGTGAGAATGTGTCCGACGTGATTATGGACGCACGACGTGAGTTAACAGACTTTGACGTTGCAATGGTATTTGGGGCTAGAGGCATGGGACATTTCATGTCGAAAACAGTTAGGAAACTTAATTTTCCGAGATCCACAGTGTCAAGAGTGCACCATGAATACCAAATTTCGAGCATTACCTCTCACCACGGACAGTGCAGTGGCCGGCGGTCTTCACTTAACGATCGAGAGCAGACGTGTTTGCACAGAGTTGTGAGTGCTAACAGACAAGCAACACTACTTGAATTAACCGCAGGGATCAATGTGGACGTAAGACGAGCGTACCCGTTAGGAAAGTGCTGCCAAAACTGGCGTCAATGGGCTATAGGAATGCCTTTGCTAACAGCACGACATCGCCTGCCGCTCCTCTCCTGGGCTCGTGACCATGTCGGTTGGACACATGACAACTGGAAAACACTGGCCCGTCAGATGAATTCTTATTTCAGTTGGTAAGAGCTGATAAGAAGTTTCGAGTGTGGTGCAAACTGCACTGAGCCATGGACCCAGGTTGTCAACGAGGCAGTGTCAGGCTGGTGCTGGTTCCATAATTAGGTGGGCTGTGTTTACATAGAATGGGCCGGGTTCTCGAAGTGAACAGATCATTGACAGGAAATGATTATGTTCGGATGGTTGGGAGCCCATTTTCAGGCATTCACGGGCACCGTATTCCCAAACAACGATGGAATTGTTATGGATGACAATACATCTTCTTACGTGGCCACAGTTTTTTGTGATTGTTTTGAAGAACATTCTGGGCGGTTCGATCGAATGATTTGGCCATCCAGATCGCCCGACATGGACACCATAGAACATCTACGGGCTATAATCGAGAGGTCAGTTCGTGCACAACACTTTCACAATCATGGACGGTAATAGAGGCAGCATGACTCAGTATTTCTGCAGGAAACTTCCAACGACTTAAGCCCATGCCGAGACGATCACCAAGCGGGGCAAAAGGTCGTCCGACACGATATTAGGAGGTATCCATGAATTTCATCACATCACTGTAAAAGGCAGGGTGAATCATTGACGACATGTGTACTCACTGGACATGTGGTCTCTAATTGAAACAAGTGTCATGATGATCTTGCATTGGCAAAAAATTCCCAGGATAGTCCCCCGCGCCGATCTCTGGTCTGGGACTGCTGACGGTGAGGTAACTGAGAGAAAGACTGAATAACCAATATAAGGGTTCCGTTCTACGAGTGTGAGCGTGGAATGTCAGAAGTTTGAATGTAGTTGCGAACCTGGAACATATGCAAAAGGGAATGTGAAGATTCAATTAGGATGTAATGGAGGCCAGTGAAATGAAATGAAAAGACGATAAGGATTTGTGAAGAGACGAATACACAGTAATATCAACACAATCGGATTCGTGTACGTGGTAGTATTCGTGATGAATAGAAAGGTAGGGAAGAGAGTGAGTTATTGTGATCATTTCGGTGGTAGAATTATTGTCATCAGAATTGACAATAAATCAACGAAAACAGCAACAGTTCAAGTGTACACGCCGACATCATAAGCGGAAGATTGAAAACAAAGAGAAAATGTGTGATGACACAAAATACGTAAAACAGCATGTAAGGGAGAATAACAGTGTAATAACCACGGGGGATTGGAATTTAGTAGTACTGAAATGAACAGAGTATAGACAACAGGGAGAATAGTGTTCGATATTAGGAAGGAGGGCCGAGAAAGGCTAATTGTGTTCTGAAATAAATTTCAGCGAACTATAACGAATACAGCCATCAAAAAGGGGAATAAGTATACTATGAGTAGGCATGAGGATACGGGAATATTCAAGTCGTAATCCTTAATGTTGAGATGGAGCTCCCGGAACCACACGTTGAATTGTTAGGCGTACCCAGGATCAGATGTGATAAAGATCAAACTGAAGTTTCGGAGAATCGTACGGAAGAATCAATGTTGAAAATATGAGGTGCTGAAATACTGAAAAACAACTATGAGTATTGGCTGTTTTGTAGGATAATGAATACCACAGTAGCAAGTTCAGCCAGAGACGAACGGACATCTGAAAAGTGGAACGGACATAGAAGTGAGGCAGAGGAAGCACATAAACCAGAAAAAGGCAGGAATACACCAATACATATCATTTAACAATGAAATCAATAAGAAGAGCAGGGTCGCTAAAGCGAACAGGTTTCAGAAAAAATGTTAAGCTACGGAAAAATAAAAGGGCGTCGGAAAATTGGTTTCAGCATATAATCGAAACAACTTTCGAAGATTAAAAGCAAAGGCTTCGAGTGCAAGAGGAATTCCGCTTCCAAATACAGATGAGACAGCCGAAAGGTGGAAAGCGTAGTTTGTATTTAAGACGCGGACACGACGGATACGAGATAGAAGAAGAAATGAGAATCGATTTGGAGGATACAGGAGGTGCAACACTAGAATTAGAGTTTTAGAAGACTTGCAGTCAAATAACGCAGAAAATACCAGAATTACTACAATCAATAGCAGAAGGGGCAACCAAAGGATTATAAAAATTAGTTTGTAAAATCCTTGAGACTGGATTCATGCCGTTTGGCTGTCGGAAACATATCATCCACACAATCCCGAAAATAGGAAAGAATGTTATGTGCGGGAATTATCGCACACCCAGAGTGACAGGCAATGCACCTAAGTTGGTGACAAAAATAATATAATGAAGTTTGAACGGAAAATTGAGGAGATGTTACAAGACGATCAGTTCGGCTTAAAAAAAGGTAAAGGTTCCAGAGAAGAGGTTATGACTTGACGCTTCTTAATAGGAGCAAGACAGAAGAAAACTCCACACACTTTCACATGACTTGTTGCCGTACGAAAACCGTTCTACCACGTAAAATGGTGCTTGAGCTAAGAAATGACGAAAAACGTTGCTGAAATCTATAGTAGTCGGGCTGTATGTAGTAGGAAAAAGAGGGGACAGTCAGAAGCCGAAAAATACGAAAAATAGAGAAGTGCGATTAAAAGATTTTAAGACAGAGATTCTGTTTACTAGTCAGATTGGCCTCAAATGGAGGAATAAATTTACGGTAGTATTCCTTTGTGACAGAGCCCTGGATGGAAGTGAAACATGGACAGTGGGACAATTGGAAAAGAAGAGAAACGAAGCGTTTGAGATGTGGTGGTTCTGATGTTGTACAGAGGGTGGGCTGATAATATGTAAAGTCAGCTAGTCCTCTGCAGAATCGGCGAGGAGAGGTGCATGTATAAAGCAGTAACAAGTAGATGAAAAGACACGACATTGGGATATGTGTTAATACTCGTAAGACAACTGTTACTAACTTCCATGGCACTACTGACAGCTGTAGAGGGTTAAAACTGTAGAGGAAGACAGAGACTTTAATATATACAAAAAATGTATAAACACCTTACGGAAATGCACCCATACGACGTCTTAAACATCCGCAGAAAATTGGACAGATGAACACTTCGTAATTACCAAGGCGCAAATGCAATGAGAGAGCGCTGTGTGAGAAATTTGAAACCTAGACATGAGGGGCTACGCCACTCAAGTGCGGCATATGCAGTAAGACAACATGCACACACACACACACACATACACACACACACACACACACACACACCGTATACAACTAGCGCAACACAACATGAAATATGACCAGCGTAGGAAGTTATCGATAAGGAATATTAAATATCAACTAGTATTAAGGAAGCATTTGAAAATGAAGACTTTGGTCTTTACTAGATATTTGAAGTACTTCTCTCCAACTGCAAAAACAACAGAGGGACAGAGTTGATATTGGATTGGTACATAAAGTCGTAGCGCTTTCCCATACCTTGGATCGTGCCATGGTTCTTCGTTTTTAAATGCTGTCCCACAGCACTCTAATTACAAGGACATGAATGCTCTCTGTATCGAGTACTAAAATGTCTCCCCGTCTGACCAAAGTAGAAATAGGGTATTTTACTGTTTTCTGAAAATCATCTTACATGGTTAGTTATGTCATTTGATACCCATAACATGGTTTTTTCCCTTTTGAATTCAGTATTCTTTTATAAAACCGGCAATGAAATTAAAACAATTTGCAAGCTCGCTAAAACCCTCCATTCGAGTCATATGAAGCCTGTGATGTTGCTGGCTAGCCCGCTGTTCCTACTTGTGGCGCGTGCCCTGGGCTCCAACCGCGTGCTGATGCAGTCGACGCCGTAGAGCTGCTACTGCCGCAGCTCTCCCGTCATAGTAGAGACACGATGCGATGTTGTATTCTTATAACATTAATGCCCATTGTGTAAGTCGTCCATGTAACATTCTACTAGACATAAGAAAGGTGACAGCTTTGTTGTCACAATATATGACTATTTTCCTACCATACGCGAAGTATCGGAATTTCTTCAACGCCCATATTATCGCTAATACTTCTAGTTCGGTGGTACAGTATCAACGCTCACAACTGGAGAGCGTTCCACTAGCAAAGGCAATTATTTTTATAGTATCTACATTAGTTTCGTTATCCATCTGAAATAACATAGTCCCCAAACCCGTCTCTGATGCATCAGTCGCGATGAAAAAATCCTCTTCCATTCGCGGATGATGCAGCAGCGGCGCATTAACTAGAGCGCTAAGTATTTCATCAAAAGCTTGACTACAAGCATCAGTCCAATGCCATGGTATATTTTTCCTCAACAAAACAAGCATTCTTTATTTAACAACTGATGCGAGATAAATTTCCAGAAAAAGGACGCTAATCCTAAGAATGATTTTAGTTGATTCCTATACTTAGGATACGGGCAATTTTTAATTGCGTCTAACTTCTTAGGGTTTGGTGCTATTCCCTCTGGTGTAACTATATGACCAAGAAATTTAATTTGATTTCTACCGAATTTTGATTTAGCCAAATTAATTGTCACTCCATACTCCAAGAATTTTGCAAATACACGATTTAATAATTCAAGGTGTTCTGCCCCGATTTATGTGGCAATTAATAAATCATCTACATACACCGTAACTCGTTCCAACAGATCTGGACCGAGCACCTTGTCTAGAGCTGATATAAATACACCACCGCTGATGTTTAACCCAAACGGCATTACCTTAAATTGATAGCTTCTACCTAAATAGATAAAAGCGGTATATTTTCTTGATTCTTTAGAGATCTTTGTTTGCCAATATGAACTTTTGAGGTCAAGAGATGTCAAAAACTTCACTCCATGGAAGTTTTGTATGAGTTATTCAAGGTTTTCGGGACGAGTCCTTACTGGTTTAATTATTTTATTAATATCTCTCGCATCTAAAACTAAACGTATTTCTCCATTTGGTTTAGTTACAGCTAAAAGAGGGCTGGAGTACTCGGAATTTGAAGTTTATATAATACCCCAGTCTAACATCTTCTTGATTTCCTTCGTCACTGCTTCTCTTTTTGACCAAGGGACCGAGTATGTCGTCTTACAAAACGTATTATGAGGACAAGTCTCAATGTGATATTCGAAGTTCTTAATTATGCCTGGCTTCTTATTAAATACAGGCAAATATGATCTTAACACTTCACTTTATCTGCTGTTGAATTGACAAGTATTCCGATTCCCTAACCTTTTCATCGATGCTTAACATCTCATCGTCAACATCGGTTAATTTGTCACGGTCGTCACCTACGTAATGCACAATATTCGTTGGAGCATAAATTACAACCAAATGTTGACAACATTTTCCTAAAATTATTCTCTTCTTTCTTAACATTATTCTTAATGGCTTGTCGTTAACAGTTAAGGTACAAACACCTTCCTTAATGTCTAGGATTGCACCATATTCACATAAAAAATCCATTCCACAGATGCATGGTATAGTCATTTTAGACACTATCAAGAAATTACATTCCAAATTTGCTTCTTGTAGTTCTACTGCTACCCGCACTTGTTTAATTATCTTTTGCGCTTTAGCGCTAAAAGCACCCGAAACGGTGCATTCCGACACTGGTAAAGTGAGTAGCTTCTGTTGCCTACTAACCATACTTAAACAATTACTCGTCATTACGCTGACCGTTGCACCTGTGTCAATCTGAATACTTATAGGAATACTATTAATCTTAGCATCTACTATCGCCTGCAACGTAAAATCCTCTTTGGTGACTTCAACCCTTGGTTCCTTCATTAATTCGTCTCTGATGTCAGAGCCGTCATTATAATTAAGGACATTGATTAACCCGTGAAGTTTGCCTCCCTCCTCATAACCAGCCATCCGAGGAAGCCCTAAAATGACTGGCTTTCGTTTGACCGCCCGTCAGTTAGGTTCCTCGGTGCATCGTGTATCTCAACTAAATGCACTTCATTCCGATTTTATTGGTACACATCTCCTCTTACATTCCTATTATCAGGTAATGGTATAGGTCGATTAGCATTACATGGAGTACTGGCAGTATTGGGAATATTCCAATCTACATTAGTCATTTGACACGTTCCCCATCTAGATTTACTCGAAGGCTCCATCGGAGCACAGTTGGGTGTCGGCCATCGCCACAACATTGGTGGTTTGGCGATTGCCGCCCTCCATACTTTCTTTTCCTATTCATGGTTACTACATTTACTCGTTGAAAACTATTTTGTCCGTGCCCTTGGTTATTGTTTGGTGTAAGGACGATTATAATTTCCATTCCAATTTTGATTTTCTTTTTGCCTACGTTCGTTTTGTGCATTACCGTTTTTGAAGTTGTGGTCACAGTTATTAAAACTCTTATTATTATTAGACCTATTTTGGTTCCAGTGGATGTTATTACCATTATTCCAACTATTATAATTACTATGCTTGTTGTGCCATTGACTGGCGTCTTCCATTAACATATCTATCGAGTCAATTACTGGTAAGAACTGTTCTACGTCATAATCCGGTGCATGAATAAGTTTTTCCCTTATATTGAAAGGCAGCCTGCCCTTCAATATACGGATTACCTCTCTACTTGAAATAGGCTCTGTGCAGTACCTAGTTTTATTTATGTAGCGTTCAAAACATTGCCTTAATGTTTCTTTTCTAGGGTTATAAAATTCGGGTTGGTAAACTTCTTTCCGTAAACGTTCTTGACGACTCAAGGACCAATATTTCGCCAAGAAAACCCTTTCAAATTCTGAACACGTATTACACGTTTCGCTAATTTCCGCGGCCCATAATGCAGCTTCTCCTGTTATCTTAGACACGATAAATTGGATCTTATCAAATTCTGACCAGCTGCGCGGAAATATTCTCTTAAATGAATTTATGAACACTTTAGGATTAATGTTGTTTTTCTCACTAGAGAATGTAGGAAACTGCCTACTCTTAAATATCCTGTGTTCCACCTTTAAAGAAGAAACACAACTACGTTGGACATACGGGTCATCCTCTACTTTCCAATGTGAGTTAAAAAAAAAAAATGCTCTTACACGCGAGCAAGCTGTATCACGTTGAACTTGATTTTTAATTTGATTCAACTCATCAATATTTATGTGTTAATTCTTCAGATTGTTGACCTTGACCGATTAAATATTGATCGATCCTTTGAACCGTCTTTTGTTCATTTGCATTCACGTGGTCCGTGATATTACTATAATTATGGATACCACATCGCATTGTTCCGATAAATTACTCAGATTCTCTTGCAATTTATCGATACAATCGATAATTTTAACATCCTGTTTTTCCTTGATTGGTTAACCTGGATTCAACAAATTCAAATTTGTTATCTACTTTAATATTTAGATCTTCAAATCTAGCTTCAACATCCTCTACCCGAATCTCTACTTCTGAAATTTTACTATTAACGGTTGCCTGTAATATTGCCTGTTGTTCGGCTAATTCGGAAAATTTACTATTAAACGATGCTTGCTGTTCTGAGAATTTAACAGCTTGCTGTTCGAGTACTTAAGAAAATTTATTATTGAAAAATGCGTGCTGTTCTGAAAATTGCTCACTCATCATATTTAATTTTGATAACATAGTTTAAGTATGTCTACACCTCCAGAGATGTTTGGTGCGACATTCATTCTACATTCTCTATCGGTACCTTCTCTAACATCAGAATTATTGTCTGGTAATTCTACGACTTTATCCCTTGTTCTAATCCCCGATACACTTGGTATCGCTTCCTTCTCTTGTTCAGTAAACGTGTCACCTCCTACATCTACAATATTCCTATTACTTTCTTCCCGTTCTGGCAAATCACTAATCTCCTCTTCTGATTCAAAAATTCTCTCATCTACATCACTACGCAGTTTTTAACTTCTTTTAGGCATCATGATAACTACTGAACACAACCACAATGAAATCTCAATTAGCACTACAGTACAAAATCTATTCTAACATACTCAAATGATCACTTATTTTGTGGATTGCTTACTTTTCTCTGTCGTGATGGATTGTCGTGGCGTGGGTGTGGGCGTCGTTCTGCTTGTAACTCACTCGATGTCGTGGAGCGTTGTCTGCGTTGTGGAGGAGTCAGCCCCCCACATCGTCTCTGCAGTTGTCATTGAGAAGAAACGTCGGACGGTGTGATGCCCGGCGTCGTTAAGTCCAATTAAGTCCTGTAAACAAACAATGTGTAGTTGTTGCTCACAACTAGCACTTCGTCCTTGCAACGATCCGTCTAGCTTCGTCTTCTCGTTGAGGCGTCGACTGGTGTCGTTAGGCGCTGCGTTGTCTCCCAGATGAGACGACAGCTGGCGTCTTCGAGCCCCGCGTTGTAGGCGCCAAAATGGTGTGTGTGGCGCGTGCCCCCGGACTCCAACCGCGTGATGATGTAGTCGGCGCCGTAGAGCTGCTACTGCCACAGCTCTCGCGGCAGAGTAGAGACACGATGCGATGTAACGTCAGTCCCCGTAGTTTAACGGGAGAAAAAAAACCTGAAAAACTTCCGAAAAGGCGTTCCTCGCGTAGTCGTTGTATCTCAATTACAAGTCCGCAGCGTTTCCACTTATGCGAACTCGTATAATTGATGCTTTTTATTATTAATATTGAATTGTTAATTGCTCGGATTTGCGGTAGTTATTAATTCTTCTCTCGTTCGCATAGCACACACCACTGATTGCGAGGAAATATTTTAGTTAACAGTTTTTTTTTTTACGCTGTTGTCTCGTTGCTATGGAATTGTTGTGCTGGTATGCAGCGAGATCCAGAGATACTCTTTGATTCAGTCTTCGTAAGATTACGTCGTAATACGAAAATATTTTAAAGTTCACTTCTCAACTAATGACGTGAATATTTGCACTTCAATGCAATAGTCTTTCTGAGTAGTCGTTGATTTAGTCATTTATCAAACAACTTAATGATGTAGTCCACACCGGGTATTTATCTGGTAACGAACAGTTTATTGTTACTTTATCACTAAATACTTATAATTCACGCACCACACGCACACGGAATAGATTAGTTAAGTCAGTCCGATTGAGTTATAGTTTCTTGGCAATTACCACAACTCAACACTTTAGCGTAATTGTTTTATGATGTCGTGTACTTGGGTCCTACTCAAGACTAATTGCGCGTATTCTTTCATAGAATGTTCACTTCTCCTTAAGGTCCAACTAATTTAAAGTCAAGTCCAATGTTTACTACTTCCGTTATTGGATTTCAATTAACCCCGGTTAAATGAGTCTACCTGTTCCTGTCTCAGTTCACAAAATCAGTTTCTCAAGCCGTGAATCCCGTCACGCAACAAACACTTCTAAACTCGAAAACAATCTCGTCACGGTTCACAATCTCAATAATTCAGATTAGAACTGCTCTCGTACGTCTGCACTGGATGAGTTCAAGCAAGCGACTTCTTTTGTGGAAGAGCATTGTAGGCGCATTGAATTTCTTCGTTGCGCTTACAACTCTCTTCCACATAAAAGTTATCTCTGATGACATTACTTTGGACTTAACTTTTGAGATATTAATTTCACATTTGTCACATGGATATTTGGCCATTGCTGAAATACGATGTTTCTTCTTTCTCTTTCGCTAACAAATATGCTCAGTGGCGTACAATGTAGTTGGACAAAACTCTTTCGCGTTAGCTCATCGGCAAAGATGTCGTAACTGCCAAGATAACTTTCCCTACTTCATGTTCTTTCTTAATTGACTTTAAGGTGGTCGTTGGGGCGTTACATACTGCCATAAAGCTAAGTCACAGTCATGCCTTGTTTTGGAACGTACATTTCGAAAAATGGATTACAATTGATGTGTGGTAACACACTGTACAAATACACTCATAACAATTCTTGAAAATTATTTTTGAGTGTTTCAGAGAACAACAAGACGCGTAAAAAGTGGTTGCACGGTACCGGCAAAATCCCACTATGTCAATGCCCTAGGTCCCTTACTTAATTAAAAATGTCTTTCGCTCTAAAGTTAACATTAATTTACCTCCGATATACGCTTTTCAACTGTTAGAAAGAACTACAGCTTTATTCAACGACATTAAACTCTCAGTAGAAGTTGTCGCTATACCCGCTTCCTTCCATATAAATAATAGTTCCGTTGGTAGAGCGGTCGACTGTAGAATATGGGGACAATGTATCAGTACGTCGCTGGTTCCAATCCAGCCTATCGAAATACTTGAACGCTTTTGTAAAACGAATCGACAGTCCTTTCATGTGAAAACCAAATCACAGTTATTGTGTTTTCCGTGCCTTTTACATGCGCTTACATTTGCAATAGCTGTTTACACACGTCACTTTCAAAAAGGTATTTTATAGTTAATGCGACCTTACACATTTTACTTTATTAGAAGCAGTGCTTCTTTTTATATTAATGCTGTCCAGCTAGGATCTCCAGCTAGGATCCTTATTGTGTAAACTTTTGAAGTCTCATCATCTTACATATGATGAAGTCAAATCTGCCTCAGACACTGACGTTAGTTTACACTCACATACAGCCCAGTCCTTATGTTGGTGTTACCTGCAAGCTGTACATGCTTTATATCTCTCCGCATACAAAATCACTTCGACGTACTCCTCATTGTACTGTGGGAGTACGGTGATATCTTTACTACTAGCAACATATTTCCAAAAAGGAGAATTGTTTGTATGCAAAGTAAATGCATTTACCCTCAGTTGTCCATTTGTCAGATTAAATGTGAAGCTATGTAATGAAGCCCACCATCGAAACAACTGCTACAATGAGTTTTTACTAACGCTATTTTCGTAGTTCGTCTAGAACTTCTAAAAATATACGAGCGTATCAGGGTTCTAACCTGTCTTCTTTCTATCCCTATCCAGTAACGCTATCCGTTACACCACAGAGAGAGTCTGATTGGCAATATATCTGCTGAGTATCTTGTATAACGGAAATCAGCACTAAGGTTTGCCAAGAGTAATTTTACTGTGCTTTGGGTCGCACTTCATGACTAGTAGTCGACGTAGTATATATAGGATACGGACCCACTTGCGAAAGTTCTACAGTTAATGTTTCCATTATGAGTGTTCACGAAATTCCTTTCGGTTGTCACTTAAAAGTTGCAAATCCGTTTTCCAATGCATAGGCAAAGTATTCGCAGAAAAACTACGTAAAAATCTAGTAACTTCTGTTAACGCCTCTGTAACACGAGTAAGGATGATACGTGTTACTCCTAGTCTCTAACGTCACCAGAGCTTCAGAGAGCAGGAGAACGTTTTCGATCACCTGACCAAATATTGATATTTATTGATTTTTAAGCTCAAATTACCTAAAATAACAGAAATTTAGTGAGAATTTGACTGTAAATGTTATAACCACTCGGAATAACAACAATATATACCTGGTTTATTAACAATTCTTCATGGTTTCTGTACTACGCCGCGCCTTCTTCGTAAGTGCAAATTACCTTTGGTTTTAAACGAGACAAAGATATTAGTCTTTCTCAACACTTTCGTAATTTTGTCACAGAGGGAGTCATCGTAGGTTAAACAAAGCGACATTTTTTATCCTCTTTTATGACGACCTTGGATTTCTTCTTCTGTATAGAATAAAACAATTGACGAATACTTTTAGCAATTACTACTCTCACTTGAACAATCTTCTGCAATTCCATATACCTTGCCTCCAATTTTTTTGAGTCCTCAATCTTCTGACTGGTCTGATGCGGCCCGTCACGAATTCCTCTCCTGTGCCCATCTCTTCATCTCAGAGTAGCACTTGCAACCTACGTCCTCAATTATTTGCTGGATGTATTCCAATCTCTGTCTTCCTCCACAGTTTTTGCCCTCTGCAACTTCCTCTATTACCATGGAAGACATTCCCTGATTTCTTAACAGATGTCCTCTTACTCTGTCCTGTCTCCTTGTTCAGTGTTTTCCACATATTCCTCTCCGATTCTTCGCGGAACCTCCTCATTCCTTACTATATCAGTCCACTTAATTTTCATCATTTGTCTGTACCACCACATCTCAAATGTTTCGGTTCTCTTGTGTTTCGGTTTTCCCACAGTCCATATTCCGCTACCATACAGTCAGTGCAGTGCTACAAACGTACATTCTCACAAATATTTTCCTCAAATTGAGGCCTATTTTTGGTACTATTAGACTTCGCTTGGCCACGGATGCCCTTTTTGCCAGTGCTAATCAGCTTTTGATATCTTCCTTGCTCGAACCGTCATTGGTTATTCTACTGCCTAGGTAGCAGAATTTCTTCATCTACTTTGTGACCGTCAATCCTGATGTTAATTTTCTAACTGTTCTCGTTTCTGCTACTTTTCATTACTTTCGTCTTTCTTTGATTTACTCTTAATCCATATTATATACTCATTAGACTGTTCAGTCTCTTCAGCAGAGCATGTAATTCTTCATCACTTTCACACAAGATAGCAATGTCAGCAATGAATGGTATGACTGATATTCTTTAATCTTGAATTTTAAGCCCACTTCTGAACCTTTCCTTTATTTCCATCATTGCTTCTTCGATGTACTGATTGAACAATAGGGACGACAGCCTATATAACGGTCTTACACACTTTTTAATCCGAGCACATCGTTCTTGGACGTCCACTCTGATTATTCCCTCTTGGTTCTTGCACATATAGTATATTAGCCGTCTCCCCTATAGCTTACCCCTATTTTTCTCAGAATTTCGAACACCTTGCACCATTTTACATTGTCGAACCTCTGAGTACCTTATTTTTTGTTACCGCAACTCGGCTTGTTGACATTTAGAAAACTTAGCATAGTCACATACTGCTTTAACCTCCGGGATTGTAACTTTTACTGTTTATTCATAGGAGAGCGAGTTTATGCTTGAGACCTTTATCAAAATATTTAATTCATTTGGGGAATACCTAACGTTAGAAAGATTGACTACATGATCTGCATATTCATAACATTCGTTCTACGGCAAGCATCATATTTGTAGGAATTACACAAACTGGACAGTTTGCTGTCGTGTCTACGAAACAATTTATCCGTTTCATACTCAATGGCATCATATAACAAGTTAATAACCTTAGAAACGTCTGCCTGAGAAATCAACTGCTGTAAATAATACTGAAGCTCGAATGCTTTCTCAGCCATAATTACTTTGATCCCGTATCCATCACCAATCTCACTTTTAACAAGAGCCACTTGAGGCATATATATCAGTTTACGGAAATTTGCTGAGCGCTTTTTACACTTAATTTTTGAGTACTTAGATGTAATACAGTAAGAAAAACATTTCCAATTAAAACGCACTTTCATGAAAGCCTTCACTGCGTTCTGCCTGAAGAAATAGCACCACTTCACCTCAGTCATAGTCCGACGGGGGCACAATTTCCATTACTTGATGGAGAAATACGTCCATTGTAGAGGCAGGCGACCGTTCAGATTTGGCACAACTTTTAAATATACAAAGGTCTTGGTCGCGAAATTCTTTACTAAGCGTTACGCATTTCAAAATTTCCTCCTCAGACTGAAGCTGTGTAATCAAATCGAATTTTATTGTATTATTTCATTTTAAATTGTTGAAACCAATCTGGGCCCACCTAAATAACTCTGTTATATCATTTATTAGATGTGCATCTACTGTAATTTGACCACATTTAGTGATGCTCAAGTAACATTTTAATTAGTAATGATTGTAAACTTATTCCTTCATGATTATAATTCACTTATTACCTACATCGCTTTTATGTTTAAATTGTACCACACCAGTTATAGGTTGCAACTGTCGTCTGTTTTGATTATTGACTAAAGATTATCTCTGGAAAGTTGTTCACTATGTTACCTAACGAACCGCTTCACGTGTTCTTGGTGTGAATTCCTCCTGGATAAAAGTTGCGCAATTGTATTTTGTCAAGCTGTTCACGAGGTGCTGCCATGTAGTTAATCGCAGGGCATAGAAATTTGTAAAGGTACTCTCTGACTGTCTTTCTATGGTTACTGCTAGTGCCAGCTTCTGGCCTCCGTTTACCCCTTTGATAGTTTAATCCTAGCACTCAGTTTGGCCTTGGCTTTATTCGAATAGACTACGGCACTGTCAGATATGCCTACATGAGATGAGATTTGTAATGTGTTCTGTCTGCGTGCTCATTTTCATGAGCTTTGTCCTGAGGTTTCGTTTTTATGTAAGTACGATAGTAACTGAAATTTCTGTATATTGGAATACTTAGATGCATACTTAAGTGCATATTTTCTATCATTAAGCGTGACGCTTAGTAAAGAATGTGCGTTCGAGACCTTTGTATATTTCGAAGTTGTGCCAAATCTGTATGGTCGCTTGCCTCTAACATGGATGTATTTCTGCATCCAGTAATGCCTTTTCCATATGTTTAACAAGCACAGCAGATGCACATAACAAGAGACTTTAGTCACAAATAATATATTCTCCTTCACTATTTAGAACACTCTACCAGCAATGCGCTAAGTTTTCAATCCCGCGACTGTAGACATCACGTGGTTCTGTGGCGAAGAATTCGTCGAGCCGTGTTCGGAGCGCATTTTCACCCGGAAGGTAAGTTCCTTGAAGGTTATTCTATACAGAGAGGAAAGGTGAAAATCTGATGGCATAAGATCAGGTGAATAAGGTGTGTGCGGAATGAGTTTCCGACCCTAGTCCTGTATAGTGTTTTTTGTCAATCTAGCAGAATGCACACGGGCGGTATCGTGGAATATCATCATTTCACAGTCTTCCTGGTCGTTGTTCTTGGATTACGTGTGCGACACGTCTCGCTTGTTGACAGTGAGTGTCAGTAGTCATGGCTATACTTCTCGGAAGCAATTCTTGGTACACCACAACGCCGCTGTACCACTGGAAGCATAACATTATCTTTTGTGTGTGAGTTCAAGTTTTTGTACTGGCGTTTCTACTTTGTTTGAGCTCAACCATTCCTTTATTCGACTTACGTCAGCATACAACCACTATTTCTTGTCATTAATATCGATACAAGTTAGGAATGATGGGTGGTCACGAGCCAGTGATGAGCATGCAGAGATGCACCTCTGACCACCCGCTGATATTTGTTATTTTAGCTTGTGTACCCACACACCCGATTTCGAATCTTCTCCGTTGCATGCAAATGTTGCACGATGGTGGGATGTTCACAGTTCATCACATTTGTCAGTTTTCGAGTACAGTGGCGAGGGATTAATGGGTTCAAACGACCTTCATTAACCTCAAAGGCCTTCTTGAATGTGAGGAGTCACTAACGTCAAAACCGTCTTCCTTAAAACAAGAAAACCATTTTACGACCGTACTCTGTCCAGTGGCATTATTCTCATTCATGTCGCAAATGTTTCTGTCTGCATAAGTTGCTGTAACCCCTTTATTGAACTCATAGAGAAGAATTTGTTGGAAATGTTCCACGTTCTCCACTCGACACTCCATTTTCTGACGTCCAAGCTCCACACACTATCTCCAACCGACGAAATGACAATACGTAAACTCAAAGAGCATCAGTGAATTAGAAATAAAAATTCAAAATCTATAAAGAAACGCATAGCAATCTGCTGTCTGTTCAACTTCGTGTTCGTCCTTTTCCCCGTCTGTTTCTCTTTCATTGAGCTTTTAGTGAGTTCCAGAGTGGATAGCTCATCGTTTTCTTATTCTTGCGATCAGCCAGCGCATGCCAATACGTTTTAGTTAATCAGTTCACTTCTGTCGTTACTAAGGAAAAAGGAACTGATAACCATGTGGTCTAGGCCCTTTAATCCACAAACAAATCAACCAGCCAACCCATAATAACTGGAATGCCGTCATGCAAAACAAAAACGCTACGAACTTATGCACCAAACTACTACTAATTTCCTCCCATTGGTAATTAATATTCACTATCGATAACCTTTGACTTTGGTAATCATGATTGTGTATCGTGTGTTTGCTGCTTCCGTATATACTGGTACCGTATTATGGTTCTTTGTCGGCGTACACTTACCGAGGTTGGAACTTTCCTTGTACAGCGCTCTCTCGCATTTGTGTCCTGAAAATTACGGGGTGTTCACCTCCAGCTGCATTCTCGTAAGTTGCTTGAATATTTCGGACGCCTGGAGAAACTGAGGTTTCATATCCAACAAGTAATTTAGGGCGATGGGTCCAGATTCTTCAATGAGGTACAAAGACTGACAAACGAGATGATTTACTGTGGCGGACCTCATCAAACTAGTCAAAATAGTGATGACATCTCACTCCCCGCCCTCCACGTCAGAGAATCGGGTACTTTCCGATCAGACATACTACGAGTATAAAAAGCCTAGGTTTATGTAATTTAGCCATGAATATGTTGGTATTATCCATTCATCCCGAAATACGTCTTGTTGCTACATCTGTACTCCGCAAGTGACCTGACTGTGTGTGGCATGGGGTACTTCCGGTGTCAGTTTCAGTCAAAACGCCAGGTGTCACCAAGAGATCAGTTCGTTTCGTGTTACTTTTGGCTGTTTGCTAACCAGCCAAGCTTGCTGGATGTCTTCGGCGGTATACAAGCAGTGAACAAAAACACTGCAAGATGAAAGCATATTTTTCAGTTGGCAGCCGATGTAAGTGGTACTTCCTGAGGAGAGGTACAATTTCTCGCATAGAACACGCACAGGCAATTTCCCAAATATCGGAGCACTAGTGATGGTCTGAATATCCCTCTAACTTAATCTTACCCTTTCCATCGAAGCTGCTTGGCAGTCACGTCAGCTCTGTTTCATAGAGTATATCAACGTATCGGAGTAGTATTCCCAAACATACCATAAGTTAAAGCTGCGAATGAGTGCTTAGGAAAACTGTTTCTTCTTAGCGAGATTGGAGGAGTAATGTAGCAGCATCAGAAAGCTCGTTTTCACTGTAGAGCGGCTTCCGGTCAGAATCCTATTTCACCATTTTGAACGTCACAAGATTTCTATCGAAGGTGCGTGGGTGGTGACTTAGACGATGCAAGGTCGAGATCTTTTCAACTCAGAACAAGTTTAAGTTCTCCAACAAACAGCCTAGCTGTGGGACAGGCATATAAATAAATAGATATCTTCGATCGACAGTGGTACAGATTAAGTACCCTTACCTCCGACCTCATTTATTTTTGCGATGACGTAGACTATTTGCATTGCTGACACGGGCAAATTGAAGGAAGCACAGCAGTGATTTGTAAATGTAACAGATAAAATCCTCCACAGACCAGTTGCAGCCAGACTAACCAGTTTGATGCGTACTGCAAGGACGTGACAGAACAAATCGACGAACAATACACTGTGCTTGTTTGATACGCGGCCAAAGACAGCATCGAGTTATCCTTTTTTATGAGTCAGAGACCGCAGGAAGCGTCGTCTCCCGGAGAGCTCGATAAGACTCATCAAGGGTGCATTTCGCTACGTCTGTTGTGGCGTTTCGATGTAATTGCCGAATATAAATTCGATAGTTGAGATTATATTTTCTACTGTTCAGAGACAAGAAAGTGCAGTAACTAAACCATATCTATAGTCTCCGTTTCTATTCAAGCTCCAATCGCTTCGTTGGTTTATAAAATGATTTTAAATTCTGTTCCAGGATCGTTACTTTGTTTAAGAGAAACGTAAAGTCGAACACATGAGAGAAAAGCTGGTAGGAGAAATAGCAGGGGTGTTGACAGTGATTAACTTAAGTCAAGTATCCGCCTTTTATCAAAACTAAGTGTGTATATGTAAGAACATCCAAATTCGCAGTAATAAAACCGTTGCCTCAGTTAAAATATGATCAAATTCTTCACCAAATCAAACAGCACTTCCAGTTAAAGTAACATATAAGCGTATCTCTTATTCAACGATATCAGTAAAATATAAACAAATCATCCCCTGAAATGACTCATAAATCTGTCCGCTAATCTCAGATAATGTTTAGCAACACCAATCGCCAATTTGAAACGAACCCTTTACTATTAATTCACCTCATGACTCCACGATATCACATCAATGGATAAACAAAATTCATTCATCCGCAAATAAGAAAACGTAACAGTTAATTTTCAGAAAATAATGATTCCCAAGCTTCAACAACGATTTTCTGAGTAAAATACGTAAGAGATTTCCTGATGGAAAAATCTCGGATGCATTTGCTGTTTTTGACCAGGCGATCGACACCTCTCGCTCTTCAGAGGCGTCAGGTATTCCGCCGGTGGTCACCAGATACACGGAAACAAAGAGGCAGAACACAATTTTTTGTGGTTTCGTGTACTTCTCAGCATAATAAATCTTTTTTAAATGGGTAGTAAATACATTTTGTCGGGTGCTGCGGAAAAACCAGTGTCACAAATGAGTTTCTGACACTACACCATCCACACTAGGAGTCGAGACCGTCAATGTAACTACAGAGTCATCATCATCGTCGTCGTCGTTATCGTCATAATCACCGTCGATGTCATCGGCTTTTAACGGGATCTGTCGTCGTTGTAGTTCCTGTCTGTACATTTCTTGACAATTTCGACTTTTTGCTACCCGTACCTCGAAAATGAACCATTATCTGTAATGTCATACAACTGTAAAATAACAGTTGTGCCTCCAGACACTTGGCATAAAGAATTGTTGCATATCAAGAAATGGCCCAATTGCTTTGTTTCTGCCTCCTCCTTCTGTGCTTTCAAAACTTATCTGTTCGACTTCTCATGCCTCCTGCTGAAGGCAGCTAATCTCTGCAGTACCACAACTCCGTTGACTACAATGGCTTCTTAGCTGCTGTTTAGGATTCAGCCACACCACTGTATATTTCAGATGAAGTTCTTGGATAATTTCTGATCCTATTAATGAAAGTACTAGCAGCGTAAGAATATCGTTTTAGGTGAAGGACTAACTGAGGGTGCAGGGAAGTCGAAACAACCTTCTGTGAAATTAAAAAGGACGGTTGTAACTCTGAGAGTGCAACAGGAGTTCCAGATAGATGGAAAGAGTACATTGAAGGTCTCTAGGGAGGGGAAGATCTCTCTGGTGTGATATAACAAAAATCAGGAGTCGATTTACAAGAGATAAGGATCCAGTATTAGAATCGCAATTTAAGAGAGCTTTGGAGGGCTTAATATAAAATATGGAAGAAGGGATAGATAATGTTCTATCAGAATTTCTGAAATCATTGAGGGAAGTGGCAATAAAACGCTAATCACGTTGGTGTGTAAAATGTAGTAGTCTGGTTAAGTATCATATGACTTTCGGAAAAATGTCATCCACACAATTCCGAAGAGTTCAACAACTGACAAGTGCGAGAATTATCCCACAATCAGCTTAAAGGTTCACACATCCAAGATGCTGAGAAGAATAATATACAGAAGAATGGAAAAAATGATTTACGTTAGATGACGATCAGTTTGGCTTTAGGAAAGGTAAAGGCACCAGAGAAGCAGTTATTACTGAGACCTCCCCTTAGAAAAATTTATGAATGATTGTGCTGATAAATCCCTTACGATATTTGATTTTCAAACAGCTGAGCAAAACTGAACATACTCAGACATTTCTCTCTTTACTTATTGTGATCATCACTAAACTGACACACAATATTTTTAGCGCAACGCAATCTGAATTTCAGTAATCCCTACAAAAGAATGACCCTGACTAACAATAACCTATAACTTTCATCTACATCTACATCTACATCCATACTCCGCAAGCCACCTGACGGTGTGTGGCGGAGGAATCACTTACCTCACAAAAATCTTCGTTACTCGAACTACTGCAATACAGCGAGCGCCAATACAGCCAGCTAAATAAAAGATTCTAACTACTGAAGTCACTAACTACTGGTAGGCATAGTTAGCAAATGAAAGATTTTGATAGAGAACAAACAATGTATTTACCTTAATAGTGTTCAAAAGTCATAATATATATATATCAGTTCATGACATCCAGTCTTACAAATTTCCTGTCTCTGATGGACACATGTCCAGATCATCCGCTCTCAAAACTCTGCCATCTCTCTCCCCACATCCACCACTGCTGGCGGCTCACCTCCAACTGTGCAACGCTACGCGCTGCTCACGTCCAACTGCCCAACACTACAATAGCGAATATTACAACAATGCCAACCAGCCACAGACTGCACACAGCACAGCCAGTGATTTTCATACAGAGAGCTACGTGGTGGTTTGTAATGTCTCCTGGCAAAACACATATTATATGTGGTAAAAGGAAGAAACGAAAAAAATAATTGAACTGGATGATTATAATTTTATTTCTGCATGGACAATGACTGTGTGAACTTTATGTAATAAAGAGAAACCATTATGTGTCATGTTTTATACTTGTATAGAACTATGTATCGGTTTTTTAAAGATAATATCGGTGTCGGCGAGTACTGAAACCGCCACAGACGATACTTATTAAATATCAAACAAAGATGTAAATGGGTTAAACCGAGTATAAATAGTAGTGACCGAGCATTAATTTCTCTGTTGTCTTTTTCGAATTCCGTGAGTACTAAGAGCCTGTGACGCTATATTGTATGCTTGTGTAGCATTATTTTGTCAAGATTGAGAGAAGGATGCCATTAGGTATTGCTTTGTAAAGGTTATTTCTTTCAGCTTTCGGGATTGCAGGGCAGCAGATTTTATAATGTTATATTATTAACAGTGCAAAAGGGTAATTTACTTTCATGACATAAAAGACATCTTGCTGTGCATAGTTCTGGTCTGGCAAACAATTATAGCACAAATAATTTTTCTCTGACAGTAGTCTCATGTTCTTGTCTTAGTCGTGGTACTTATTGGTGTTTTAGTATTAACAAAAATCCACTGCAAAATTTTGATTTTGAACAAACATTGCGTACTGCAACATCAGTATTGATAACGAAATAATTTTTAGTAACCTCTTCAATAACTGTAAATTAAGAAAGATATGTTGAACTTTATAGCGAGTTACAGTAACGAAACAATGTTCCTTTTATAGAAAGCCATATCGAGAATAATAAGAACTGTTCAACCTGTACATCAAAGAAGCAATGATAGAAATGAAAGAAAGTTTCAGGAATGGGATTAAAATTCATGGTGAAAGGATATCAATGATACGAATCGCTGATGACATGTGAATGTGAATGTGAAGATCAATTACATGATCTGTAGGATGGAATGAACAGTATAACGAGTAGAGAAGTAAATAGAAGAAAGACGAAAGTAATGAGAAGTAGCAGAAACGATAACAGCAGGAAACGTATCATCAGGATTGATGGTCACAAAGTAGATGAAGTTAAAGAATTCTACTCCCTAGGCAGCAAAATTACCAATGACGGACGAAGCAAGGAGGACATCAAAAGCAGACAAGCACTGACAAAAAGGGAATTCCTGGCCAAGAGAAGCCTACCGTTATCGAACACAGACCTTGATTTGAGGAAGGAATTTCGGAGAATATACGTTTGGACCACTGCACTGATTGTATGGTAGTGTAATAGGGACTGTGGGAAAACGGGAAAAGAAGGGAACCGCAGTATTTGAGATGTGGTGCTACAGCGAATGTTAAAAATCATGTGGACTGATAAGGTAAGGAATGAGGAGGTTCCTCGAAGAATAGGAGAGGAGAGGAATGTGGAAATCACTGACAAAGGAGAAGAGGCAAAATGATAGAACATTTGTTAAGAAATCATGCAGTGACTTCCATGGTACTAGAGGGAGCTGTAGAGGGCAAAATCTGTAGAGAAAAACAGAGATTGCAATGCATCCAGCAAATAATTGAGGACGTAGGCTGCAAGTGCTGCTCTGAGATGAAGAGGAAGACGTTGGTACAGAAGAGGATATAATGACTTAAAAATAACCACAATATTCATGAAGTACTGTTTACCTGATGTTAACGGAAGATCAGCAGCAGCGAAAACTCTAAACCAACTCTGGATCACTTAAATATTGTACCTTAAAAACTTAATTGTGTCCTGCGTACCAGTTTGAGGATGGAAGTTCAACAGCAATCAAGAAACGGTGTACGAATGTGCGTGTGAACTGACAGCAAAAGTAAGTGGTTCACAACACTCTCCAGAAATCCTCACTGCCTGCAACGTTGTCAAACAGTGTTAGTCAAGGGTCAACTGCGATGTGGCTACGGAACCTGCATATACATAATAAGCGTTTAGCAGAAATTTGACGTTTCCAGTGCGAGTACATGTGCTTTAAACTTAATTATTTAAGAAAACGTTATGATTACAATAATTAAGACAGTGGACTGCGAATCGGGCAAAATATGTATTAATAAAAGTCATATTTGTGTAATTATTAAAGCACTATAATATGCGTATTTGTGTGACCGACTAATAGATTAGAAAATCGTGTCTTCAAAAAGTAAGCGTTCTCCTGTAGCTTCTTCTGTGATATCTAAGGTAGCTGTGAATGCAAGGCAGCATGCTTTTACCGACGTTAAATCGTCAACATCAGTAGCAAACGCCACATCAGATGTATACACAATTACACTTTCATAATTACTTACCTTTATATGTACTCATGTAGATTGAACATAATTATAACGACACACACTCCAGTCTAACTCCGGCATATACAATCATTAATCAAACTGAGGTGGCTCTTACAAATCCATAAGGCTAACCTCGGTTTACGTTATAGTAGATAGCCAACGCCCATAAGTAAAACAATACATTAAAGTAAAAATAAAAATTGTACATGAAATACAGATGATGCGGATAGAAATTATAACAAAATATCATTTTGTCTGCATGCACACAATTCAAAAAATCGTTATGAAAAGTGTTACATTTCGTCATACTTCATAGGCACCGTCCTCTACTATTGTTGTTCATATGATAAATATAAAGTTACAGGGAATTCGATGAGTACGTACAATAAAGTACAAATTTTGCAAGAGGCATATAAATCCAAAAATCATTGTAACAACTGTCACATTAAGTCATACTGGAAAGCCAATGTCCTCTATTTTTATTGCCATTATGTAAGAGAATAGGTTGCGTACGATGTAATGAAACACTTGTCATAATAATTTTTTTAATTGTGTGCCTCCAAACAAAATTGTATTTTACCATAATTACTATTTGAATCCCCTGTACTGTATGTATTTTTTTTATCCGAACACATTCTTTTACATATGGGCGATAAACAGAGAGCGTTGGCTGTCCAGTATGACGTAAACTGAGGTTAGCCATATGGATTTGTAAACAGCGGCCTCACTCGCACTGAGTTGGAATGGAATGTGTCATTATAATTACTGGAATGTGTCATTATAACTGCGCTCAGTCTTCATAACTACCTATAACGTTATGTAATTGTGGAGTTGTAATTGTGTACTGCTGTGAAATGTCGCTAGATCCATGTCCTGCTTCTTGTATTATATTTGTAACGCTGATGACAGCTGCAGTGTAAGTTGAAACCATGATTCGCAAAGCAGTAAAATACTGTTGACATTACGGCCGATGCTGAACTTCTTTGTGTCCTGTATTACACCATGGTCGGAGCGCACAGTCGTTCCCATAGAATCGAACATGATAATATGGTATTTTTATACGTCTTCAACGTACCACCACGTCATGGGTGTACTCGTTGAAATTGGTTCAGGTCAAAACCGACGCCATTAAAGTCAGTGTTATGACAAATAATGTATTCATGACTGGGGCCGCTGTTGACTGTCACGTGCAGGCTAACATAGTACACAGCTCGGCCTGTGTATACTACTAAATGTCAGACATCTCTTTCTGTAGCTCTAAGTCCCAGTGTACAGCCTCAGATATGGTAGAAGTATCGCCTGTGGCGACCTAAAGAGACATATGTTCTATGTTTTCTCTACGGACCTTTGCTAATTCTGCCAGCATTAGAATCTCACCGGCGAATTGCAACAGACGTGGCAAGTTCTGACCAATAACAACCAGTGTAATAAACAGGTTTAACGATTTCCTATTTTTGTGAATTTTGTCATGGTGACTCAATAATTAGTATCTCTACTGTGGCATTGAGAATAAGGTGCACAAATGCAGACGTGAAATAATTACTAATAGCCAACCAGAGATCCCCTTACTTAAATCTGAGGAAATATTCCAGCTCGATCTACTGGACTTAACGACCTATCCTCAGCTTACCTGCGACCATAGCATCGGTACGCTGGATCGGCGACTCTTGTACGCACAGTCAGCAATTCTTCTGTGACGAACTTACCTGTGTAGATTGGAAGTTTCGTACGGATGCAACGAATAATGGGAATTCAGTAATAAACGTAATATGCGGTAGTATGACTCTTTACTCCTGAAAGTGGCACTGGACTGGCTTGATGCAGAGCGCATAAATTGGGTCTGCCTGTAAGTGAATTAATCAAATTAACTTGCCTCATGAATATCTAGTTCGTTCGGTGCTGCAGTGACTTTTGCTAATGTCGTCCTCCTGTTCTTCAACACAACCTTTGGGTGCCGGCCGAAGTGGCCGTGCGGTTAAAGGCGCTCCAGTCTGGAACCGCAAGACCGCTACGGTCGCAGGTTCGAATCCTGCCTCGGGCATGGATGTTTGTGATGTCCTTAGGTTAGTTAGGTTTAAGTAGTTCTAAGTTCTAGGGGACTAATGACCTCAGCAGTTGAGTCCCATAGTGCTCAGAGCCATTTGAACCAACACAACCTTCTTCAATGACACTTTGCCACTGCTACTCAACACAATTTTGTCCGTGTGGTGAATCTGCGAATGATGTAGCCCGTTATTGTAAACTATTATTCGACCGAGTCTATGTGCTAGGGCGAAGATGATTTGGAATGTGTTTTCATTGTGTTGAAAAAATGGTTCAAATGGCTCTGAGCACTATGGGACAACTTCTGAGGTCATCAGTCCCCTAGAACTTAGAACTACTTAAACCTAACTAACCTAAGGACATCACACACATCCATGCCCGCGGCTCATTGTGTTGAAGATGTTATATGTTGTTATTCCCTTGTGGAGCCCAGCCTTAAGAAATATTATTAGGCTATAAATTAAGTTTTGTTTTATTATCACTTCTATCCTTTCATAAATAGTTAATAAGTAGTACTTAACGCATTATTTGTAAAATTGTGCCTACACCTGCACAGTACCAGCCCTAATCCCACTCCACCTAAAAAGTACGCCATGTGTTACTTCACACTAATACTATCGCAACTTGTTTTTATCTTTTGCAATGGGATGCAATGGAAAGTGGTACCAGAATGATGTGGATAAGCTAGGACAAGCTGGTTGCCATCGATAAATGTAAGACATCGCATATGTGTGTAACCACATATCCAAAGTGTGTAACACAAAGTAATCTAATATATGCGGCGTGACCATCGAAACACGTTTTGTTGGTTACTCGGAATACTGATCGGAGTAATTGTATTGATATTTTATGTTATTAACAGGTTGCGAAGTCGCTATTTATACAATTAAATATCTTTAACTCTTACTTAGCTTTGTCTTGGATACAGAAATTAAGAAAAGTTTAGTTGTATCATCGATAGTATATTACAGTCTTAAAGTACAATGGATTCTTCATCAATACATGCTACACGGCGCTTCGAGAACTGTTACACTATTACTCACATCAGAATTCATTAACTCACTTATCTTGAATTATTATTTTTGAAAAGGTAACTTCCTTCTGTTTTTAAACGCCAGTTTTAATTATTTATACTAGTACCGGATATTACACCACTTTTAAAAATGTCAGATAGTAAATTAGTTGCTTTAGTTACTCAAGTTCTCTCACATGACGTCCTGTTGGAAATGAAACACGTCGTTTACGTTTTGCGTCTAGTTATCTCCAGAAACAATATATAAAGAACTTTCTCAAGTCTTTTCTACTACCACACTCGATGATCACCCTTGAATTTTCGGATGCAGCCTTATTAAAAATTAGAGCAGCTGCGCTTCTGAACGTAGACTAGTTTCATTTTCTTCTACTTGATCAAACGCTGATATTTGCTCATAAACATGGATGAATCGTGTGTATACGTGCTTCGCATGTATAAACGTGGCGAACCGGTAGCCGGACAATACGTACGAATGCTTACTGTTTCCAATGCACGGAGCCCTGTGCTGTCGTAAAGGAACGATCGAGTTCTGCTTCTTTGTGTCCAGCAAGAAGCAGAGGCGGTCTTGTTGAGCCCCCAAGGAAAACAACGTCTATCAGTTCCACCGTTCCAGACACAGATTCTTTTAATTGGGACCATTACAGAGGTACCGGTGAAAGGTCATCGAACCGTGTTCTGTTGACAGCTTCTTGACAGGTTTCACCGACACCTATCCCTCACGCAACACCCCGCCCACATTTCGTCTACGCAACGCCGCACGTGCGCTCACGGAGTACACTATCTGTCAGCGTGGTGTCACCAGATGACGGACAATGACGATAATGTCGAGCTCCCACATTATAAAGTACTTGCCGTACACCTCAGAATACTGCATTTAGATTGACAGGATAACCTTACAAATGTCACTTTCCATACGGACAAGTCCAGCCTTCGAGTGGCGTAAAGGCCGCCCTGTCCAAGTTTTTCACTATTCTGAAGACCAACCAGAGAAAGTATAAAAGTCTGAGATCCATACTGCAATCTTCTCCAAGAAACGTCTCGCAACAAACAAGTGTGACACAATAGATTTCGAAAATTTTTGAAATAGGCAAACTTTTGGAAACGTTAATATGTGAGGTATTTATGTTGTAAGTAGGCTGTTTATGTTTTCTTATTGGCAACGTTACGTAGCGCTCTGTATGAAAATCACTGGCTGTGCTGTGTGGAGTCTGTGGCTAGTTTGCATTGTTGTCTGCCATTGTAGTGTTGGGCAGCGGCAGCTGGATGTGAACAGCGCGTAGCGTTGCGCAGTTGGAGGTGAGCCGCCAGCAGTGGTGGATGTGGGGAGAGAGATGGCGGAATTTGGAAATTTGTAAGACTGGATGTCATGATCTGTTATGTATATTATGATTTTTCAAAACTATTAAGGTAAATACATTGTTTGTTCTCTACTAAAATCTTTCATTTCCTAACTATGCCTATCAGTAGTTAGTGCCTTCCGTAGTTTGAATCTTTTATTTAGCTGGCAGTAGTGGCGCTCGCTGTTTTGCAGTAGTTGGAGTAACGAAGATTTTTGGTGAGGTAAGTGATTTGTGAAAGGTATAGGTTAATGTTAGTCAGGGCCATTCTTATGTAGGGATTTTTTGAAAGTCAGATTGCGTTGAGCTAAAAATATTGTGTGTCAGGTTAAGCACAGCCCTGTATAATTGTTTAAAGGGGACGTTTCAATGTTTACGTAGTGATGTCTGAGTTAAATAACACCGGCTAACGTAGATAAACTACAGCGCTGTCTACAGGGGTTGGACAGAAGTACGAAAATTCCGTGAGCTATGCTTGCTTGATTATAAAGGCGGAAGCTTCAAAGCCGGCATGTTCAGCTGTTGTATTTGAGCACGAGCGGCACCTCACAATGTCTTCAATACATTGTAATTGTGATCTGATATCAGAACATTGTTCTGTATTTCAACGGATTATTTCGGAGCTAAGTGATTTTGAAGGTGTTGGTGGTCCTATGTTGGGTGCTTACTTAACCAATATAGCTGGAGTATTTGGCGTTTCAAGAGGCACCGTATGGAATACTTGTTCTGCATATGGCACTTAACACGGTGCACTGTACTCAAAGACCTTACATTAGTAATATTACAGATCATCCAATACGCCCAATGTACATCCTGCACACTAAGTTGCAACAATCAAACGACCGAAAAACTGTAACACAGTACCGGTAAAGGACACATTTCAAACACCATTTCTAGCTGTGTCTAGGATGGCTAGGATTCTCTGCTGAGGATGCTTGCGTTATACAGATAAAAAAACAGGATGATTACAGCAGTAGGACGTCAAAGAAGCTTCTGACCAAGATAACGGTCTTATCACTGTCGGTATTGGGTTACACATCAAATGTCTGGTTATACTCATGGACGACTTAGATCCCAGGTTAACTCCCACATAACTACTGCCAGAGAATTACTGGGAGTTGATGGTCATCCAGGTGAAACCTCACAACCTTTCTTCCAATCCCACCTCGTCTCCCCTGGAGCAATGAGGATCAAACATCACATCCCTATGTTTTGTTACTGCTGAGTGTGTGCGGTTCACTCTGAAGCTGGGCACTGTGGAAAACGTTGCAGGGCATGTGTTTTGGCAATAATGTTATTACAATGAGTCACTTCATTTGAGTTGCTAGGCTATGGCTATTTGTTCATAACAATTTAATAACAAGCGACTTCCGTCATTCAGAGCATTTGCAGAGGCCACACCGAGGCAGATACGTAAGTAGTTTCATTATTGCATATTATTCACAGTTTTAAATATTCTGTGCAGTTTTTCGTATTTTTCCAAGTTTTACATAACTTTAAGTATTTTCCACTATTTTTCTCGTTTGTAACTGTTAACAGCTCCAGTGTGAACCTCACCCACTCAACTGGGCACTTGAGCGGGTGCGGTACACTCTGGAACTGTGCACCATGGCCGTGTCTATTTGTTACTAACCAGTTATTGAGGTTACATTATGTCGCAACAGGTCTGCTTGTTATTTAGAAGTTAGTATTTTTTATGTCCATTATTCGAGGCACCAGAAGAGACCTCTCCCAGACAAACTGTAAGTAGTCTCATTCTTGCACAATCTGATGTATGCTTCACTAGATTGTTCTATTTTTTCCGTAATATCCTCAATCTACGTAGTTTTCCTCATTTATTCATGTTATTCCAGAGTTTTGTCCACTTATTCGATTTCCTCTCCACTGCTGCCAGTGTCACGTCAACAGTAGGACATGTCACGTCGAGTTCATGATGCTCTCAACAAACCACAATGCAAGACGGGGCAGAATAATTTATTATTGCTAAGCCACTATTTCATTAATAGTGTGTGTGTGTGTGTGTGTGTGTGTGTGTGTGTGTGTGTGTGACGTCATAGTATATGGTTTAGAAACAAACTCGCTGCTGAAAGTGATGCTGTTATAGAGAATTCTACTAGCAGTTCAGTTTTACCAATTTCCACAAGCTGTTTATAACAAGTACTACACTGCGATAGATGAATCCCTGAGATGTCACAACTCAGTTGCTATACAGCACGACTCCCAAGCAAAATTCCAATGCTTCCAACCAAACATACAGTTTGTATGTGAAATAGCACTGCGGCATTAAACATACGCACCTACGAGGTGTATTCAAGTTCTAAGGCCTCCGATTTTTTTTCTGCGGGCTGGAAAGAGATAGGAACATGCACATTGTTTTAAAATGAGGCCGCGTTCATTGTCAATATGTCCCAGAGATGGCAGCACCGTACGGCAGATGGAATTTTACCGCCAACGGCGAGAATGAGAACTGTTTTAAATACTTAAAATGGCGTCGTTTTCCTTACTTGAACAGCATGCAATCAATCGTTTTCTGAATTTGCGTGGTGTGAAACCAATTGAAATTCATTGACAGTTGAAGGAGACATGTGGTGATGGAGTTATGGATGTGTCGAAAGTGCGTTCGTGGGTGCGACAGTTTAATGAAGGCAGAACATCGTGTGACAACAAACCGAAACAACCTCGGGCTCGTACAAGCCGGTCTGACGACATGATCGAGAAAGTGGAGAGAACTGTTTTGGGGGATCGCCGAATGACTGTTGAACAGATCGCCTCCACAGTTGGCATTTCTGTGGGTTCTGTGCACACAATCCTGCATGACGACCTGAAAATGCGAAAAGTGTCATCCAGGTGGGTGCCACGAATGCTGATGGACGACCACATGGCTGCCCGTGTAACATATTGGCAAGCAATGTTGACGCGCAACGGCAGCATGAATGGGACTTTCTTTTCGTCGGTTGTGACAATGGATGAGACGTGGATGCCATTTTTCAATCCAGAAACAAAGCGCCAGTCAGCTCAATGGAAGCACACAGATTCACCGCCACCAAAAAAATTTCGGGTAACCGCCAGTGCTGAAAAAATGATGGTGTCCATGTTCTGGGACAGCAAGGGCGTAATCCTTACCCATTGCGTTCCAAAGGGCACTACGGTAACAGGTGCATCCTACGAAAATGTTTTGAAGAACAAATTCCTTCCTGCACTGCAACAAAAACGTCCGGGAAGGGCTGCGCGTGTGCCGTTTCACCAAGACAACGCACCCGCACATCGAGCTAACGTTACGCAACAGTTTCTTCGTGATAACAACTTTGAAGTGATTCCTCATGCTCCCTACTCACCTGACCTGGCTCCTAGTGATTTTTGGCTTTTTCCAACAATGAAAGACACTCTCCGTGGCCGCACATTCACCAGCCATGCTGCTATTGCTTCAGCGATTTTCCAGTGGTCAAAACAGGCTCCTAGAGAAGCCTTCGCCGCTGCCATGGAATCATGGTGTCAGCGTTGTGAAAAATGTGTACGTCTGCAGGGCGATTACGTCGAGAAGTAACGCCAGTTTCATCGATTTTGGGTGAGTAGTTAATCAGAAAAAAATCGGAGGCCTTAGAACTTGAATGCACCTCGTAGAGAGATGATGAGTATCTCAAACAACCCTCAAGTAGCCTGCAGGGCTCCGATCTGTGGAATATAGTTGTGAACACACATCTGACCAAGCAGTGACAGAGAAAGTAGCCCTATTATACAGGGTGTTACAAAAAGGTGCGGCCAAACTTTCAGGAAACATTCCTCACACACAAAGAAAGAAAATATGTTATGTGGACATGTGTCCGGAAACGCTTACTTTCCATGTTAGAGCTCATTTTATTACTTCTCTTCAAATCACATTAATCATGGAATATAAACACACAGCAACAGAACGTACCAGCGTGACTTCAAACACTTTGTTACAGGAAATGTTCAAAATGTCCTCCGTTAGCGAGGATACATGTATCCACCCTCCGACGCATGGAATCCCTGATGCGCTGATGCAGCTCTGGAGAATGGTGTATTGTATCACAGCCGTCCACAATACGAGCTCGAAGAGTCTCTACATTTGATACCGGGGTTGCGTAGACAAGAGCTTTCAAATGACCCCGTAAATGAAAGTCGGTTGAGGTCAGGAGAGCGTGGAGGCCATGGAATTGGTCCGCTTCTACCAATCCATCGGTCACCGAATCTGTTGTTGAGAAGCGTACGAACACTTCGACTGAAATGTGCAGGAGCTCCATCGTGCATGAACCACATGTTGTGTCGTACTTGTAAAGGCACATGTTCTAGCAACACAGGTAAAGTATCCCATATGGAATCATGATAACGTGCTCCATTGAGCGTAGGTGGAAGAACATGGGGCCGAATCAAGACATCACCAACAATGCCTGCCCAAACGTTCACAGAAAATCTGTGTTGATGACATGATTGCACAACTGCGTGCGGATTCTCGTCAGCCCACACATGTTGATTGTGAAAATTTACAATTTGATCACGTTGGAATGAAGCCTCATCCGTAAAGAGAACATTTGCACTGAAATGAGGATTGACACATTGTTGGATGAACCATTCGCAGAAGTGTACCCGTGGAGCCCAATCAGCTGCTGATAGTGCCTGCACACGCTGTACATGATACGGAAACAACTGGTTCTCCCGTAGCACTCTCCATACAGTGACGTGGTCAACGTTACCTTGTACAGCAGCAACTTCTCTGACGCTGACATTAGGGTTATCGTCAACTGCACGAAGAATTGCCTCGTCCATTGCAGGTGTCCTCGTCGTTCTAGGTCTTTCCCAGTCGCGAGTCATAGGCTGGAATGTTCCGTGCTCCCTAAGACGCCGATCAATTGCTTCGAACGTCTTCCTGTCGGGACACCTTAGTTCTGGAAATCTGTCTCGATACAAAAGTACCGCGCCACGGCTATTGCCCCGTGCTAATCCATACATCAAATGGGCATCTGCCAACTCCGCATTTGTAAACATTGCACTGACTGCAAAACCACGTTCGTGATGAACACTAACCTGTTGATGCTACGTACTGATGTGCTTGATGCTAGTACTGTAGAGCAATGAGTCGCATGTCAACACAAGCATCGAAGTCAACATTACCTTCCTTCAATTGGGCCAACTGGCGGTGAATCGAGGAAGTACAGTACATACTGACGAAACTAAAATGAGCTCTAGCGTGGAAATTAAGCGTTTCCGGACACATGTCCACATAACATCTTTACTTTATTTGTGTGTGAGGAATGTTTACTGAAAGTTTGGCCGTACCTTTTTGTAACACCCTGTAGATGCAATCATTTCCAGGCTTGTAGCTCGCACAATAAAATGTGCTCCTAGCCTACACGTTCACCAACAGATATCTATGGACTATTTGGGGATATACAGTTTAACATTTTCACCTCCGTGTGTATCATATTTGATGCACATCGATTTTTCTGATTTCGCCACGTGCATCACATTCGATCACGCGAGGATTCGTGAGTATTTGTCTGTGGTGCATACACGATCACACCTGTGCTGAAATCAAATGGGGGTCGCGTTATACAGGCCAGTGGTATAAGTATTGTTGTTTTTTTAGTGGCAGCAATGGATGACAGGCAGTTGTTACCTGTTTACGATGTAGCGTCAGTACGTGTTCCTTGTGGACACTGACATTTTCTTTACATATATGGCATTGTGTAGTGCTTGTTTTCAGTATGATTCTGTGGATGTTCGGTGAAAAATGGATTCACAAGAGGAGAGAATCCGAATATGGTTGGAGGAATCGAGTTTATATGATGAATCATTGTTTGGAAGTGGTAGTGATTCCGACCCAGACTACCGTGCTCATTCCTTGAGTGAGAGAGGTAGTGAAGATGAAGTAATTCCTCTGAAGAAACAAGAACTACACGAGCAAGTTACGAATAATACGTCTACAAATGGGGCAAACAAAGTTTCATCTTCTAATGACGAAGACTGTGGATGTGAGCTGTCACCTAAAGATATCTCTGACATTGATGGGGTAAAGTGGTCTGGTGTACAGGTGACCTATTTTTCTGGTAATTGTGGAGTATGCAATGCACTTTTGGACAATTTACCTGCAAATATTCGTCCCATTGATGGTTACAATTTTTTTCTTGATGAAGACATGTGCACTTTCATAGTGAGTGAAACAAACCGTTATGCTGAGCATAAGATTGTTAGTGGAATAGCTGCAGAAACATTATCACCATCATCCAGACTACCTTTACGGAGTGATATCGGCGTTGATGATTTGAAGAAATTTTTAGGGCTTATGTTGTTGACAGGGCTTGATCATAAAGCAAGAATGGAGGATTATTGGTACCAGAATACGCTTTTAAAAAAAAACCAGGTGTCTTCTATTACGTCCCGAAATGTGTTTGATTTGTTCCTCAATTGCACACGTTTTTGCGACAATGGAAACATAGATGAACATGACAAAGTGTTCAAAATTAGAATGCTTGTGAATCGCCTGAACACAATATTTGAGGAAGCTTTCATTCCAGATGCAGCTGTTTCTACTGATGAAACAATCTCATTTCTTGGAAGGTTACGATTTCGTCAGTACATTCCTGGAAACGTTGTAAATACGGAGTAAAATTATACAAAGTGTGTGCCGTAGGTGGATACACTTGGAATGTTAAAATGTATTGCGTAAAAGATGTTAATGCTATAGACGTAACAACAGCAACTGTTTTAGAGTTAATGGATTCACTTTTGAATTCTGGAAGGACACTCTTTGTAGATAACTGTTACTCTTCTATGAAGGTGGAGCACATTCTTCAATAAAAACACTCATCTGGTGGGAAAACTGCTCGCAAAAAGAAGGGGAAAGCCGAAAACTATCATCACAAAAAAGTTGAAGAAGGGGGAAATCGTGGTTGCGGAAAGCAGCTCAAAGGTTTTTGTCGGAAAGTGGAGTGACAAGAGGGACGCCATTTTGTTGACAACCAAACACAAACCTGAGCTTGTGGCAGTGAAAACAAGGAGAGGTGAGGTGAATTAACCAAATGCAGTTGTGGATTGCAATGCTCATGTACATACTCCAGCACGTCTGTGATCTGCTAGCTTGTTAACTAAACTGCTGTCTTATTAGCTAAAATACATTACATTGCCCATGCACTGGATACAATAATATAATCAGATGTAAAGTGCTGGATATTGAGATTTTACCACGAATGCACCTCTCTTCTGGTTCTCATTATCAGAGTTAGCTAATGAGCTACCATAAAAGTTTCGTTTCTAATGCTTCCAAGGGGAGAAAGCTGTTGACAGGATATTATTAAATCATTTATCTTCGTTCTCTTGCAAGGCAGTAAATTCGACAACCCTTTTGGAAACTGCAATACTCTCCTCTCATATCTCTCTGCTGGATAATTTGTCTACGGGACATTCATTTAAGGTAGTGTGCTATGTAATTGCATCCCACATCTATTGCTCCAAGCAGGTATGGGTCTCCGATTGTAGAAAAAATCCCATAATGTGGTTCTATAAAGTTTTTGAGCACAGTTCACATCCCTGAATCTTTTCTTGCTTACAGATATACTGTAAGACATCCTCCTCCCCCCCCCCCCATTAAAGTGGACTTCTCTGAAGGAAAACAATGTAATGTTGGACTAGTTACCAGTAGGTTCACTCAACATATTCTTTTCGTGAAAACACTACTGAAAACCGACATCACAGTAAATTTTGGATGAGAGAAATTAGGGCTCATACAGATGCAGTCGTCTTTATCTCTTGCTCCCCTTTGTGAGATGCACATGGTAATAAAAGGAATTTGTGTGTGTGTTTTCTAAAAAGTTTAAGAAGACATGAAATGATTGATATTGTGATCCTCTTACACACGACCTACAATTCTGCCAAGCAATAATAAACATAATAAAAAAACACGACACAACGTGTCTTGAAAAACTGTGTTTCTGCCAGCCATAGCTGTGAATGTATAATGGGACATGTTTACCAGTCTTCTTTCCATTTGAAGTAACGGGGTGGATGGAATGATTTCACTCATCCGGAAGAGTAACTTTGATTTCCACCATCAGATCGTCTATAAAACAGACGCCAGTATCGCTGTTCTCTGAAATCTTTTTCCACATTAAAACCATAGGCATGTAGTGTATATTTTTATAAACCATTAACGATGTTGGCAGTTTTTCTTTCAATTGGATTATTGAGGTGCCGTATTGCAACCCAACAATAGAGATACAGCCCATTAAAAAGCAGTGTAAAACAATATGTACAAGTCCAGCTAAGAACATAACTCTTATGCATTCTTCTTTTAGGATTCCTAACCAGAAAAGGTATTATGATCATGTGATCAGCAACATATAACACAGTGTTATATTCTAGCAGACAAAATTATGAAATCATCTTTCGATTTCATATCTAAAAACCTTAGTGCACAGTGGGTTAAATCTGCTTGCTTGATACACATTGCCTGCTTTACGTATCGGGAATGTATAATTTTTCTTATACATCTCTGCCAAGAAGATAATCAGGACTTCTACTGACTGTAGTTGTTCTTTGCAGTCTTATATTTACCGTGATTAGAAATCTCCATACTCTTACCAAAAAAAAAAACATCCCTGTGGTATTATGTTTAATAATATACAGATTTGCTTGTGATGAACAGACGCATCTACCCAGAGACAGTCAACTGTACAACTGTCCGGATCGCTGTTTGGTAACTCATGTAATCAGTTATCAGTCCTGATTACCTAGAATCTGTGTATATCCACTCAAACCAACAGTATTTCCTACAATTTTCCCAAACTTGCTGGTTCAGACGCTACGTCAGCCTATATTACTAATCGTAAATGTGTCGGACAAATACTTAGCATATCAGTATGACCATTAAGAGCAAATGTTATTTTTTACTAACGATGATTATTTATGCAATTGGCATAAGTCTTCAGGTGATGGTCATGATTACAACTATTCCAGTAACATGGTCTTCCGGTCATAACTTCCACGTATAATTGCACTTGGAATCTATTTATACGATCTTGAGTGTTTGCGAGGTGGATGCGCCATGGCCAACCGTTGGGGCGTTGAATCCAGCAAAGACATGCAACATGCCTAGTGCTACATTCCCTCATCCACCCCCCCCCCCTCCCCTAGCGTTAAAAGGTTAATGGCTTTTCACATTTAACCAAATATAACATTGATGATGATAATTTAAGGCAATGTTTGCTGACAAGATAAAGAATGCAACCTTTTAACACGGCAGTTCTCCTTCGCCGCTTTTTTTTTTTGGTACGGCTTGGAAAGAGAGAAAAATTAATGAATGATCGACGATGAGTCGGTTCTCGATTGTGTTCAGGAGACGTACAGATTGATTGCGTGAAAATAGTTTCTCAAATGACCTCTTAACCCGGATTGCTTTCACGCAATCAGACTCTTCAATGAAATTATCTAAGGGACCTATTTGAATAATAAAAAAATGCAAAAGAGTGAAATTTTGTAAAAAAAATTGTCAGATCGGAAACTGAACACATTAATGGTCTCCCAAATACAATCGAGACACCGCGATAAAGAGCGAACCTGTAACAAAGTTAATTTAAACATAAACATTATTTGTGGTTAATTTAAAGAAAAGAATAAGCATAGATTTTCTGTACAGTGAAGCATCAATATATTCTCAAAGAACAAAGGCGTTAAAATATAAACATTAACAAATTTACAATGAATACAAAACTTACTTTTTTTATGTTTTTCTCATACATGGAGCAGTCCAACAATCGCTGCTTTTGTATGTGTGATATTTTGTAAAAATTATATGTCCTGGCGTGCGCGTAAGTATTTTTTATCGTCACAAGGTTTACAAAAGCGTTTCTTTTTCCTTGGTGATAACGTGGTTTTTCACACTAAATGAAATATAACTTTTAGCGGTGCTACACAACACGTCTTAACAAGTCGGCGACCAAACATCAGAGGTAATGAAGTACATGTTAACATGTCGGCGACCAGAAGTACAACTAACTATAAAGACTCTAGAATTTTCCTAACAAATGATAAATTGTTCTTTCTCCTGTTTCGCAGCTTCTTGCTATCAAGCGCTGCGGCAATATTTTAAATATCTGCGCCCAGCGAGTCATAGTATTTAAAAGTACCTTTTAAACGCTGGCCGCGCGTCTTGGTGTAGGCGCACGTTATAAACAGATTTCGTTTCTTTACTCTCGCCTTGTCATGCCTAGTATCATTACAAACTACAGCTCGATGGCTATCCTTTCCTCATATGCAAAATGTCTGAAATTCAATAACATCACAACTCAAACCAACAGTATTTCCTACAATTTTCCCAAACTTGCTGGTTCAGACGCTAAGTCAGCCTATATTACTAATCGTAAATGTGTCGGACAAATACTTAGCATATCAGTATGACCATTAACAGCAAATGTTATTTTTTACTAACGATGATTATTTATACAATTGGCATAAGTCTTCAGGTGATGGTCATGATGACAACTATTCCAGTAACATAGTCTTCCAGTCATAACTTCCACGTATAATTGCGCTTGGAATCTATTTATACGATCTTGAGTGTTTGCCATGGCCAACCGTTGGAGCGTTGAATCCAGCAAAGACATGCAACATGCCTAGTGCTACATTCCCTCATCCACCCCGTCCCCCTCCCAAAAAAAGAAATGAATACCTACTTGCTTAAATTTATTAAAGTATCAGCCCCGGTGTCTGTAAAAGAAACGCGAGTTGACGTTTTCAATCCCGCCAACCATATGGAAAACGTGATAATCTTATCCCAGCAGAGATGGTCGTTACAACGAAACAACTTTGATATTATTTTAAGTAGAACTAAGGCTTGCGCGTTTATACAATAATACGTAATATCTAGACCTAGGTCATCAGTCCTGCCAATATGCACCCTCCGCAGTAGTAGTTAACGTCACAGAATACATTGTTTTATACGAATACAACAACATAATGACTTTGAAAAATCGACTCCCGGGTCGAATTATCAATTTTATGTATCCAGAGGATAAATTTATGAACTGTTATTGATCCTGATTCTCTGAAACGTACGTACATACACACAAGTCAACAGTATTTACTTTAATTCTTTGGGTGTTGTTGGTATAGACATTATGTCAGTCTGATTTGGCGTGGAAATATAATCAGAGTGACCACCAGTAGCAAATGCTCTTTATTTATGGTGTTTATTCAGTACAGTAGCAAAATAACTTGAGTTGAGCATTAAGGCTGTTGCACTATAACTCCCATGATCTTATTAAACGTAATAAATGTGAATGGGCTTGTAAGTCAATTACATTATTTAGTATGTGTGCTGCAATGTGGGTACCTCAGAGCAAAAGGGATGGGGAATGGGTCAAGCAACGAAAAGCCATAAGCACTAAAGATTACTTTATGTGCTTGAATTTTCTCATTATGAGAGTACTGAAGAGCGATATGTTTTAACTGTTAAAAATCATTCAGAAGCCAAGATTGCTCAAAGCTCAAAATATTTTTTATTCAGGGCAACCAGTTTCAACGTTCTTAGCTGTCATCTTCAGATCTTAAACATTTTGCTGCGGTAAAATATATTCATTTTCCCCTGAATCTCATGCACAAGATGTCAAGTGGATAAAACTCAGCACATTATAAATGTTTGTCAACGCTAAAATATTTAAAAACATACAGTAATTTGGCCAGAGGGCCATGTCCACATACATATTGGTCACAGATGCTTGTTACATGCTACAAATACGGCACACAATAGCACATCTGTTTACGTATGCTGGACACATGCTAAACGGTTCAAATCGAGTTTTGACTTTATGTGCGTCGTGCTACGTGGCTACTGCAAGGCAAGAGGTAGGATGGAGGCGATTCTTTTTTTTTTTTTTTTTTTTTTTTTTTTTAATGGGGGTAACTCATTTTAAAAACACCCAGGCCGCTTTATGGGGAAAATGGAGTTGCTTATATAAGTAATGACTGTAAGCGGTTAAACAGAAGATGGCGACAGGAGAGGTCGTAGTCTGGCAGACAGATCCACTGACGAACCTGGGTGATTCAGCTGCATGAGAGACATAGCCTACCATAACGTGGCTATGAGATATGAAACAATATATGTGCTTCCTGCGTCGTACATCGAATATCTCGCCAAAGAGAAATAACTCTCTTCTGAAATGCTCAATTTTATATGTGTCGAATGCAGTAAATTTCCCACAGTTGATACTGCCGGAGAACGCAATGGAAAAATGATAAATGGTTTTTAAAAATTAGACAGACGACGAGCAAAGGTATTAGGTGCTAATCTTAGCGATGTATACAAGGGTAATGCTATCCAAGTTGTACACAGAATCTCTTTTATCTGCTATAAGCAAACGCCTCGAGATTTCGTCTAAAGTAACGTCAATATGCGTTCCATATATATGGCTTCACAATGAATCCGAATACCTTTACAATTCCAAACACATATGAGGTGCCACAATAAAGTAATGAGACCGATTTTCTTTGCTGTAGGTGGCAACCCTGCCGGCTTGCGTAGGCACAATATCTTTGACCTTGGTCTATAAGCTGCTTCTAATCCAAGCGGCACATCAATGCAACTGCTCAGTCGTGAATTGTGCTGTAATAAGTTAACATATGTTTGTGTCTCTCGTCACGGAAATGGAACCGCATAATATTGTGCAACGGTATTCCAATTCCTTTTGCGTTAAATTGGGTGAAAATGCGACGACAACTTACAGTAAGCTTCAGAAGGATTTTGGAGAGGAGGTTATGTCAAGAGCTCAAGTTTTTCGTTGGCATAAAATGTTTAGTGAAGGCAGGACGAATGTTAAAGATGACCGTATTTGACGACCATCAACCTCACGGACGGATGTCAACTTGGCCAGGGTGGGTGAACACTGAACATCTATAAACGGTTCGTCTAATAATAATTGGATTCTGCATCACGATAATGCGCCATCCCATACTGCTCTGTCAGTACAGCAATTTTTAACTTCAAAACAAATTTCAGTACTACCACCGCCACTTTATTCACCAGATATCGCTCCGTGCGACCTTTTCCTATTTCCAAGAGTCAAAACGGCAGTCAAGGGACACCATTTTCAAATAACACCAGATATCCAAAAAGCTGTGACGAGGGCCTTGGAGGATATTACAGAAGATGAGTTCCATAAATGTTTCCATCAATGGCAGAAGCGCTGGAAAAAGTGTGTGCAATCAGAAAGGAACTACTTTGAAGGAGACAACACTAAACTTGACTAAAACGGCAAGCAACATTTTTTTTCACATCAGTCTCATTACTTTATTGTCGCACCTCGTATGTCGTCCAACCCTCATGTACTGTGGAGAGAATACCACAGTATTGAAAAATAAAATTACGGCTTCCTCATGCACATAGATCTAGTCCAAGTACGATAATGTCGTCTTGTCTCTTTAATTGTATCTAGAATGCACCGTCTTTGCATAATTAAAACATCTGTGGCGTCATACCCTCTTATATATATACTGGTTGCACGACCTTTACTGATTTTCCCCTCAGTACAACGAATTATTTCATTTCTTAATATATGTGTGATTCCATGTTCCTGCCTTCCGCTACATAAATAACAAAATCCATATTTTTCCCAAAGGGCTTTACGAGGTCTCTCACGACTTTTAGAGCATATATCTCAGTCAACACGGGAACAGATGGAGCTGTGCTTGTAATAGTCGCCTCTTCCTTCTAGCTCTCTAGGAAAGTATCCAAGGGATCTTTGGGCATTTCGATCTAGTGCTTACATCACCATAAATTATGTTACTTCCCCAGTACAAATACAGATGCCCTCTGTGACCACGCCATAGCCTGATTTTACCGAATTCTTGACATTATTTGCCGTTTTTCCTAAATTTTTCAATTATTTCGATTTTTTCATATTCCATGTGTAAACATACAAGTGCATATATGCCCTTATTGCCTCCATTGCCAGGTGTGGCCTGCTTTTATTTCCTGCCATCCAAATTTGGTACAGTGTTCCAAGCCAGCAAGTGTATCTGAAACTGTGGTCCCTCCTCAAAATGTCAACACTAAGTCCTAAGGACAACGCTAAAACAAACGTGTGGACATGGGTTGCTGTGGGTGTATAGAGTATTGACGCTATTATGTTGTAAACAGACAGACACACAGACAAACACACAAACAGACAAAAATGACAGTAAGTCAGTTTTGTGTGTTGATTTACAGCTGGTATCCCCATCCGCCACCCACCAACATCAGATGGTAGACTGTGGCCTTAGCGTTTGCAGCACCGTACCTAACACAGGTGGATTCACATTTCATTTCTTGGTGGATTCACACTGAACATCATCAGGAAATTATTACGCAGATGGGTCCTCCATATGTGTGACCCCATGTCATACATTGGTGGATCAATACCGGACAGTATCTGAGAGTTGTTCTGCAAAAGGACCCACCCGGACTTATGGGATGCTATTTCCTTTCAGGACAGTTGCAAACATAGCATCCCTGAAGAGGGGGCCACAATATTATTTAGCACACCATACAGTGCAGCTCGACAGACGCAAATAACATTCTTTTAATAGTTTTTACCTCAAAGACTCCCTCTTCTTATACTTGTGAGACCAGTGGGCACATTCGTTGATGGTCTTGTTTCATGATTGGTGATGAGGAATTAACTTCAATTCTTACGAAAAGTACTGCATAAGCCGTTGAAGACTGATCGGTAACAGGTATCTCATGTACACGTTAGTGTCATTCAAAGAAATGAGGACTCGATTGGCGGTCGGTCGTTTGCCGTCCCACAATTCGTCACCAACTCCATTATTTGAATCCTGAAACAAAAATCTAAAAACACAATAAGGAATTTTTGCAAGAGAAGGACTTGAATAGGTGTTGCAATTGAAATGTCGCACATGGCATTATATCAGATATTATCCGAAATTATTCAATTAATGTAGCATACAGATCAAATTTACATGGTGTGTGCAAAAAACACCAGAAGACATTGAGTAAGAAAGAGTAGCAAGCAGGAAACTGCAGAAGAAGGGTTCTTATTTTTCCTGCGATATGACCTAATTACAATCCACTTTCTTTAGAAAATTTGCACAAAGTAAACACTACTGTGACTTCATAAATTATTACAGAACTATTACAGATTTATCTTTTCTCCACAAGGTGAAAACTTTGAAAGGCATACAATCAAAATACGGGTTCTTTCTTAAAATGTACAAATTTTAATAGACTTCAAATGTAACACTTCACTACCCCTTGAATTCTTGGAGTTGTTCTGCTAACAGCATACACTAGTTACTTTCTAAAGTAAACAAACACATCTGTGATTGGCCTAGTTCATGGTTTTGATTATATGATTATGTCTTAACAGTGGCTTTTATAACTGTTTTAGCGACAAAGGGATTTCTAATACATAGTTTTCTGCACTAGATGATTCCTTGTTATCTACAGTTGTGTTGTGAAGTTTATCATTATTACTGTGAGATTATTTTTACATTTCACAAGATGGCGCTTATCCATAATTAAGAATGTTCATTTTGTAGTAGTGATGTGCTGTTCTTTTCAAGGAAACATTTTTGTCAGTATCATTGTACTCCATAGGATTCTTTGTGGTGTTAACTGCAACAGGATCAACTATGATTTCATCCCATTATTTTTGTGTATTAATATGGTTAAAACTAGGCACCAGGTTGCCATGAGGGAATCATCAGATACAGAGGCGAACTCGCGAATGAACTGTAGTTAACTTTCCCCCTACGCAAATGAGATAAAATCGCCTGTAACGATTAAAGCTATTGCTGAGTCTATTGCTACGACACCAGGTCCTGTTGTGAGAATGCTCCGAAGACTTGAAAATATGATAGGTAGTTTCATTAACTAACAACATATCACACAAAACAGATACATAGATTGGCTATTAAGAAGAATGATCTGGCTAGTCTAGTTGCACAAATCACAGGTTAAAAAACAAATTCAGCAGTTGCAAACCAATGTTGCCCATCACATAACTGAGTTGTTACGAGACCTTGAAAGCATCACAAAAACTATAAAGGTATTCCTGAATTGGTAAAAGAACTAACTGAGAAACTCTAATACCCTATAATTAGAATACAGCACTTTAAAATCGCCACTCCAGCAAGTAGTAAGAGAAGTGGAAGATCTGTTTACAAATCACTAAATGGGTGTAGATGAATTTTTAACAGAGAAAGATTATCAGACACACAAAGGTGAAGGTCAGAGTTAAAAAGAGCTATGCAGAAAAACATTACTGAAGAATGTACCGAACAAAGTAATTCAGTATGAACGATTAACAGTGAGTTAGGACAAATACAGAAGACTGTAACCCAAGGTTTACCTCAGTGGCAAGGCATATGCAGTGCCAAGTTAGTGCTCAAACAGATAGTACAGGAAGTAATGAAAAGATGTCAAGGAAAAGTAAGTAAATGAGAGTAGTGATGTCTGTGACAGTCCAGTGTCTCACCAGAACACGTATACAGAGGAAGGGCACGGTAGTAATCAGTTTCCTCCAAATCTTACAACTCATAGGATGGTGGCAGAGCCTAGTGTTTCTTCTGTTTTGCTAAAAGAGAGTCTCCTGAAGCATATTCAATTCCAAGTGTTTATGCAAGAAAAGAAAAGTGTACACCCTGTTATTATTATTAAGACTCAAAACAAGGTCTGACTAACAATAGACATAACTTATCATAGGTTTCGTGCTAGGCGATGCAGATTTGTGGACAACCGAAACTTCAGAATGTTGTAGAACCTATGAACAGCTTTCAAGTGAGTTTCTGGTGAATATTGGTCTAAACGTTTACAGGAGAGATTCTGGAAGAAACACTCTTAATCCAGAACTTATGATGTTTAACAAGGAAGTCTAAGAAAATACTCTGAGAAAAATTATAATAAAACTGGTTTCTGGGATGAACTTGTATTCCACAGAGATACGTTACGGATTCTAAAAATAAACTATCAATCAGCATCAGAGAATAACTACTACAAGGCCCTGAGTTGAATTTAGAGTACTTTCTGTCTGTTCTAGATTCAACAGATTTAGTAAATGGGGATTTCCGACGTAGTAACAACAGTAAAAATCATCGAAATGGCAACGGTATGTTCGAGTCAACGCCGCCAGCATGCAACAATCACGAGAGTATGACTTATTCTCACACTGGCTTTGTCGCTCCACTGCCGGTTTCACACATATCGGGTGGTGGACCGGCAAATGGTAGTTCTCCGAAGCATAAAAGAAGGAGTAGAACCGATGAGAGATACCATCTCGGCTGTCGGAATATTGGATCATGTCCCAGAAACAACCGCAATAGTAATAAACAATGGTATTCCAGTATACGGAATAAGCCAGAGTTCACTATAAGTCGTGATAATTTTAATAGTCAGTGACACCTCAATCAGTCAACTACCCTTTAATATGAGCAGTACCTACCAACAACCAAAATCACGATGTTGAACCACAGTGGAGAAATCAAAATCTCACAGTTAATGTCGCTGAGGTCGCAGATGAGACATGTCCTGTAACTGGAAGTTCGGCAAATTAGATTTGGCCTCATAGACCGCCGACGATAGCCATGGAATACGTAGAGGGCACTATGGATCAAAAATGTAACCTATTGAAAGTTAAAGATTGCTTAGATGCCAGAAAAGAATATAAAAATCATTATCACAAACGTTCAGACGAATAGGAAAAGGTTATGCAAGCTTGCATTTTTGGGGTTGTGGGAACTACTCCTATTGCAATTTAGCTTGATACGGAAACGTTACTTAATGATGTCAATAATGTTAAAAGCTATTTTATTATCCTGTACAAAATTGTAGAGTGGTTGATCCTGTAGATGGTACGTCGAAGCACATTGGAAATACAGACGCAGGCAGATGTAAAGGCAGGGTGTATAGTGATGGCATGGATAGGTTTAGCTGTGCATTTTATTAGAATAAGAGGAAGACATGGCTATTTTATCAAAGCTCATTAGAACAAAATGGTTGCTGATTACTAGCCTCTCTTGAATTGATGTATTATCACGTGAGGATGATGATGTTATTTCATGCAAAGTATTAGGATCTTCAGGAATTTCTCATCAACATACAAAAGAGTTTATTGAATTACTGTTAAAATACGTATGTGTGTATGACAACAGGGCAGTCATAATCAGCACCTATTCATACCATATGGAAGTTAAATCAGATGAGACTTTTTGTAAGAACACGGATCCTATTCCACGGCCGAAGCAGGAGACAGTCAGCCAAAATGTTGGACCCATGTGAGGGTGGTGGGTCATTGAACTTTCACTGTCTACATGCTGTAGTTCAGTATTAGCGGTAGCTAACCCAGACAGGAAGCTACGCCTCGTCGTGGTTTTTAGGGCAGTCAATCAGATTATTGCACATGTGTCAACAAGTCCAGAAAGCTTGGAAGAAGAACTGGAAAAATTCTATGGACATAAATTTCTCTCCAGTATGGATCCCCGAACATTGTACTGGCAGATCCTGTTTTCCAGGGTTTCAAGAAAGTATACCGCCTTTATATGATATTTGCTGAGAGCTCCAATCACTACCGTGCGTTACATTTCAGTCTAAACGTTAGTTCAGTGATCATAGCATTTCATACTGTGCTTGGGCGTGAGGTATTATATGAGACCTCGCATTATGCTGATGATATTTTCAAAGCTACCCTCTTCTGGTAGGAATACCTGAATTTTTGGAAATGAAACAGCAGAAATTTCTAGCTGCCAGTGTTACTGGCAAGTAAACTTTTTAGGAGTGAAATTACATTTTTAGGGCATATCTTTTCTTCCAAAGGTATTATGCCGGATCCTTATCAGATGAGCACCACAGAAAACTTCCCACGTCCCCAAACTAAAAGACGGTTAAAAGATTCCGTGGTATTATCCTAGTACTTTAGTCCATTCGTCCCACATGATCTTTTAAACAATATTGCCTTATTGACTCTACTGAGGAAAAACGCACTGTGGTCTTGAACGAACCAATCTCAGGGGTATTTTGAAACTATGAAATGTGCATTAATACATACCGACATATGATTCCAATTTGATATGAAAAAATATTTTTTAATTGCCTCTGGCGCCTTATTTTCTGGACCGAGGGCGTGCTTATTGCTACTTTCTGATGAGGGAAGTGAGAATGAGGTAAGAATAATCAGTTTTGCTAGTCGGACTCTATCAGAGTGTGAACGAGGGTTTCCAGCAACCGGATTTGAAACCTTAGTCGTGATTTGGGCATTCAAGGAATTCAGTTATCTGTTCGGAAGACATGGGGAAGTTTTATGCAATCACAGAGCTTTGAATTTCTTGCTGCATCGAAAATTGTTGCATATGAATGGGAAAGACAATGTTATCGTGAATGGCTTACCCCGACTTATACAACTTTTGACACGAATTGACCTTGTGGCCCAAACCGCTAAGCTTAAAACCATGTTCATGGTATATACTCTCTAAAGGCAATACTTTAGGATACATATATTAAAGGTTTACGAATAGCGCCCCCAGATGGAAAAGAGTAAAGTTGCTCCTCATGCAAGGAAATAATAATAAAATACAGCATCAATGTATCTTAAGGAAGACGTATTGTTTTACACAGGAAAGATTCTTAGTGATATGTGGTTTTCCTGTATACCTGCTATATGTCAGGACATCCAAATCAGGCATATGTATTATGCAAGGAAGCCCTATGGTGTGAAGGAATGTTGGCAGAATGTTAACTTACTCTGTTACCTTCCAGATACATTACGGCATGCCCAGCAAATACTAAAAACTTGTATGATTCCCCCCCCCCCTCTCCCCCCACCTTACATCGAAGTAGTAAGATGGAAGTACATCTGATTATACTCAGAAACGTCTAAACATTGTTTGCATTGACTTAGTCAGACCAAGTCGCTCTGATCATGGAGGTTTTAGATGTGTAGTATCCATACATGACGTAAAGTTAAGCGCTGTTATGCCAATAATTAAACGTGTAGTGAATGACTGTATTCCGATGGTGGATATGCCTGCAACAGTATTACCGGATAATGAATCAAATCTTACTTGCAAGAAATGGAACGAATTTTTGAGGGATCAACAAATTCAACAGATATTAATTCTGAAATATCGCCCTCAAGCTAAACCAATAGAAATGATTTTTTTGCGAATTTAAGGGTTTATGATGACATATGCAGCTATTAAATAAATCTGATGTGTTGACTCCTAGCAAATCTTTCAAAAAATAGTGATGATTATTACACGCACGGTCAGGTACTACAGAATACTTCCAAACCTCAACTGAATACAAGTGAACTAAAAGCAAATAGCTATCTCTGCTTCCGTGGAATAAGTAAATCCTGTGTCTATATGTGAAATGTCTTAATTCTGTTTCTTAAAAACCGTGTTATGACTACTGTAACATTAGGTTGTGTTTATTAAAGGAAAACGGAGTTGATTGACATAACCCTAACAGGTAGTTGGAATCTAGGAATGGACGAGGGACTCGACCTTCCACCAGTCATTAATTTTAAGTGATCCATAAGTAAACAGCTGTATTAGATATTTTGTGAACACCTAAGTGATAATACAAACATTGTCTCAGGTAGAAACAGGTAATATCTTCACATGAATTAAATGCTAAACATTAGTATTCACATAAGACTTGATAGGTAAGTAATGTTGCAGCAAACACTCACGAGCATAGAACAGTAGTTCCCAATCTTTCTTAGATCATTACCCCTGAGTGGAAACAAACATTAGCCCTACCCCCGCCCTGCCTCCCCATCCCAGCTGCCCTCCCCTTCATCATGGCCAACTTTAACACCTAACTAAATTGTAGATCGAAAATTTTTAAAATAATGAGAATGAATGATATTTAGTTTGTGTGCGTATGTCAGATTGCAGACGAAGGAATTTGTGGTGCATCTCAAGTGCTATCGACACCCGCTTCTCAGGTAAGATATTTATCTGTGCACAGTGAGGAGCGATACATGTTACAAAACATACCTTCCCTGCATTACTCCTCTCCACTGCGGCACTTGCTTGATCTGCACGAAGCAACCCCATTCAGAATATATGCATTATACTTCCTGTTGGTAAATCACTTGATTACTGCACTCTTTACTTCTGAACTGGTAGAAATTGGAAGACTCGAAGCCGTTAATGTCTTGTGTCTGACGACATCCACTAATAGTAATAGTAATAATAATACTGGTAATAATAATAATACTGTGCCCAGCACTATAGTAGCCCTTATGTAGATACTGCTGTGTAGTGCTGTTAATTAATTCATATATCTGTTTCAAAGAGAATAATGAAGATAATGTAGCTACTATCTACAACTTGGAGCAAAAACATTTTCTTGATATATTTAGCAGACGTTATGTATATCTCTCACTTTCATCATCAGCGATGTACGGGACAAAGTACAACATACGTGTATGGTTTGTGGACTATGTGAAGAACCTGTAACATCCATCTCATTAATGTTACTAACTGAGAATAAGTAATTACTGATAACTTACATAATCTATATGAGAGTCTTATAAAATTGTGATAATAATAATAATATTATGAAAGTAATTTAGTTTCGTGACTGAAACATGATAGAATCGGTTAGGTTCGGGAACCATTGACATAGAAGCTTAGTTGTGCTGGAGACTAAAAGAAATATGTGTACTCGGCCTGAAGTCTTGAGGGTAGAATTGTTCTTATACGATATAAGGGATAGTAATCTTCTAAGCGGGCCCATATGATAGTTTCTATGGAGGGGGTGGGGGAGGGGACAACTGGGAGACGTGAAGTACTATTTATATTCTGGAGGACGAAAGACTATTTGCAAGCAGCCATAAAAAGTTTAGTTCTGAACCTTTTAGAATCCTGCATAATACCGAATTTTAAATCATTTTCTTGAAAGAAAAAACACTTGACTGCGCTACATATTTTTCCTTTCCCTGAGAGTCAGGCTCAGGTGATGGAGGGCGCCATGAAATCTTCTCACCTCATAATTACAAGACTAATGAACCATGCCAAGTGGTAATGATCTAACTAATGAACTACAATGTGATGAAACATTTAGGCACTTCCTTTTAGCATAGAGATGACCACCAACTGTAGTGAAATGTAAGCGGTGGAAATATTTATAACGATCTATTGAATTTATTATTTAACTTGTGTCAACATAAATTAACTATGCTGACATTACATAAATTTTAATAGACGAAGTAACGTAAAGAAAATATGAAAAGGATCTTAGTCGCTGTGATCACTGAAAAACATTAGTTCTCTACTCAGTGGAAGGAAACAGTAAGGAAATAGTAGAAACCTAAAACGACAACATATTAACAAAATCACATCTTTCCCACTGTCTGATAGATCAATATTTACACTGACTGACTGACCAAGCATTTAGCCGTCCTAGTACTAACTAATAAGGATATCATTCATCAACATTAATTAGCAAATGTGAACATTATTCTGTATCCGCTGAAGATATCCTACAAGCTCGAATGTTTGTAACTTAGGTAATAAAGTAAGTCCTGAAAATACTGAACAGAAAAATTTAAAAGAAAGTGCAAATATAGAGAAGCACAGGCTATTTAGATTTCTCTACGCCACGAAATTCAACAGCTTTTAGTAAGTGAAACAGTACACAGTAAGCTCCGATATGTGCAGATGCCAGTCTCTACCAAATGAGACAAAAAGAAACACCATCGCGAAATTTCCAGGGCAAAATAGATTTATTTTTGCCCCATATATGAAATTCTAAGGCTGTTGCCGGCTGGTATTTCTAAGACAAAACCTTTTTTGTACTCAATAATCACATACACATCAAAAAAAGTTCGCATTACCTCGGTTCCAAGAGTTCTGGAACCTTTACGGAAAATTTGAGTAGAGATAAACATAAACTTCGTTTCCGTCCTTTTTATTGCTCATGAAAACCACACATTACATGTTGTACCACCATACAGCAAGACCTTCAATAGTGGTGGTCCAGATTGCTGTACACACCAGAACCACTAATTCCCAGTAGCACGTCCTCATGCTTTGATGCATGCCTGTAGTCGTCGTGGTATACTATTCACAAGTTCATCAAGGCACTGTTGATACAGATTGTCCCACTCCTCAACGGCGATTCGGCGTAGATCCTTCAGAGTGGTTGGTGGGTCACGTCGTCCCAGGCATGTTCGATAGTGTACATGTCTCGAGAACAAACTGGCCTCTCTAGTCGAGCGATCTCGTTTTCTTGAAGGAAGTCATTCACAAGATTTGCACGATGGGGGCGCGAATTCTCGTCCATGAATACAAATGCCTCGCCAATATGCTGCCGATATGGTTGAACATCGGACGGGGGATGGCATTCATATATCGTACAGCCGTTACGGCGCCTTCCCTGACCACCAGCGGTGTACTTCTGTCCCACATAATGCCACTCCAAAACAGCAGGGAACCTCCACCTTGCTGCAACCGCTGGACAGTGTATTTAAGGCGTTCAGCCTGACCGGGTTGCCTCCAAACACGTCTCCGACGATTATCTGGTTGAACGGAAATTGCGACACTCACCGCTGAATAGCACGTGATGCCAATTCTGAGCAGTCCGTTTGGCTTGTTGTTGGGCCCATCTGTACCGTGCTGCATGGTGTCGTGGTTTCAAAAATGGACCTCGCCATGGACGTCGGAAGTGAAGTTGCGCATCAAGAAGCCTATTGCGCACCGTTTTAGTCGTAACACGACGTCCTGTGGCTGCACTCAAAATATTATTCAACACGATGGCGTTGCTGTCAGGGTTCCTCCGAGCCGTAATCCGTAGGTAGCAGTCATTCACGGCAGTAGTAGCCCTTGGGCGGCTTGAGCGAGGCATGTCATCGACAGTTCCTGTCTCTCTGTATATCATCCATGTCCGAACAACATCGCTTTGGTTCACTCCGAGACGCCTGGATACTTCCCTTGTTGAGAGCCCTTCCTGGTACCAAGTAACAATGCAGATGCGATCGAACCCCCGTCTAGGCATGGTTGAACTATAGACAACATGTGCTGTGTACCTCCTTCCTGGTGGAATGACTGGAACTGATCGGCTGTCGAACCCCCTTCGTCTAATAGGTGCTACTCAAGCAGGGTTCTTTTAATATTTGGGTTGGTTTAGTGACATCTCTGAGTAATTAATTGGACTGTGTCTGTGATACAGTATCCACAGTCAACGTCTATCTTCAGGAGTTCTGAGAACCGAGGTGATGCAAAACATTTTTTGCTGCGTGTAATATCACACCAGAACACATAGTGATTTACCATATGCTATATTAGTGAGTAAAAGAAAAAGGTTGAGCCTTTGAAACACGAGATGGTAGTAGCCACAGAATTTGCCTCAAATACATGGATCTGCCCTGGGAAATTTATCGATGACGATTATTTTTCTGTCTCCTTTGGTTGAGATTAGTACCTGCATGTACTGGTGCTTACAATGTATTATTTCACATACTGAAAGCTGTTGAAATGCTTCTTAGTAAACGGATGAGTGGCATTGCCTTACTGTATATAACTGACGAGGATATTGTACACTAAAGTGTTGCCTTCTAAGTAATACAAAAAATCACTTTGTAGTTAATCTTACATTTTCACCGCACAAGAAAAGAGAGTTGTTAATATGTAAATAATTGTAATTTGTTGCAAAGACACTACGTGCATTTGTACTTGATTAGCAATTAAATTTCTCGCGAATGAGGGCTGTCCATGTATAAAGTACTTTATAAGTAAGGCTGGGAGGAGAATAAACTTAATTTACCCAGTCTCAATAAATAAATGTGCTATGTACGTTGAGAACTCTTACTGAAGCTGAATAAAATGTGTAATGACAGTAGGTGGTGATGCGAAACAACTGTGTCGCCTACTGGAAAGGAACGTTCAGCGACAAATAGAGCAAGTTCAAAAACTGACAAAACGGCTCATAGAGACACTGTATGCAGTCCCTGTAATTAGGCACCTTTAGCCTGGCCATTAAATAATAATGGCGATTCTAAATTGTCTACGGATTTTCCGTAAATAGCCTGTGCTAAATTACTACTATCGTGGTCATGAAATAATACCCCGCCTCATGTTAACGGAATTTCTGATGGGGAGTATGCAACTATGCTGATTCACGTCTATGGATATTTCCATGCATTTCGTCAGATGTGGACGTCATCGTAAGCTCCTGGAATCCTGTCCCGTGAGATCTGGATATGTCGTGCATACTGATTCCGAAAACATTTCCTGGATGATCCTGGCTTCTGGTGATGGTGTCCGGGTCGTCCGTGACCTATCCGTCGCCTGCAGTGCAATCATTACCAATCCACTGCAGTTGAGACTTCCATTAAAACATAAATGAGAGAACTTTTAATTTTAAGACAATATGAAGGAATGAAACTGTCATAAAGACCAAATAATTTGTTCCCTTGTGTAGTGTAATGAGTGAATAACTAAGAAAGCTTTCACTCGTGGTAGTTATGTGACTAACGTAAGTCTCGAAAAAAACTATAGTTGTAAGTTGGAAGCTTACAATCGTTTTGCAGAAGAACTGAAGACTGGTAACGAACAAAATTTTCTAATCCCTGTTGTTGTTGTTGTAGTCTTCAGTCCTGAGACCGGTTTGATGCAGCTCACCATGCTACTCTATCCTGTGCAAGCTTCTTCATCTCCCAGTACCTACTGCCGCCTACATCCTTCTGAATCTGCTAAGTGTATTCATCTCTTGGTCTCCCTCTACGGTTTTTACCCTCCACGCTGCCATCCAGTACTAAATTGGTGATCCCTTGATGCCTCAGAATATGCCCTACCAACCGATCCCTTCTTCTAGTCAAGTTGTGCCACTAACTCCTCTTCTCCCCAATTCTATTCAATACCTCCTCATTAGTTATGTGATCTACCCATCTAATCTTCAGCATTCTTCTGTAGCACCACATTTCGAACGCTTCTATTCTCTTCTTGTCTAAACTATTTATCGTCCATGTTTCACTTCCATACATGGCTACACTCCATAAAAATACTTTCAGAAACGACTTCCTGACACTTAAATCAATACTCTATGTTAACAAATTTCTCTTCTTCAGAAACGCTTGCTTTGCCATTGCCAGTCTACATTTTATATCCTCTCTACTTCGACCATCATTAGTTATTTTGCTCCCCAAATAGCAACACCCCTTTACTACTTTAAGTGTCTCATTTCCTAACCGAATTCCCTCAGCATCACCCGATTTAATTCGACTACATTCCATTATCCTTGTTTTGCTTTTGTTGATGTTCATCTTATACCCTCCTTTCAAGACACTGTCCATTCCGTTCAACTGCTCTTCCAAGTCCATTGCTGTCTCTGACAGAATTACAATGTCATCGGCGAACCTCAAAGTTTTTATTACTTCTCCATGTATTTTAATACCTACTCCCAACTTTTCTTTTGTTTCCTTTACTGCTTGCTCAATATACAGATCGAATAGCATCGGGGAGAGGCTACAACCCTGTCTCTCTCCCTTCCCAACCACTGCTTCCCTTTCATGCCCCTCGACTCTTACAACTGCCATCTGGTTTCTGTACAAATTATAAATAGCCTTTCGCTCCCTGTATTTTACCCCTGCCACCTTCAGAATTTGAAAGAGAGTATTCCAGTCAACATTGTCAAAAGCTTTCTCTAAGTCTACAAATGCTAGAAACGTAGGTTTGCCTTTCCTTAATCTATTTTCTAAGATAAGTCGTAGGGTCAGTATTGCATCACGTGTTCCAATATTTCTACGGAACCCAAACTGATCTTTGCTGAGGTCGGCTTCTACCAGTTTTTCCAGTCTGTAAAGAATTCGCGTTAGTATTTTGCAGCTGTGACTTATTGAACTGATAGTTCGGTAATTTTCATCCCTATATCTTACTAAATATTTGTGCTCCATGGACAGTTTAATATAGTGAACGGTGTCTACAGTTGATTTCGCCACGTAAATGTAACGATTTTCGTGCCTCAATCAAGGGGACAGCGAAGAGACATAATATTTATATTTTTGTAAAATATTTTACGTGGACAGCTATAATGGTTTAGTCGATCATTTTTTTTTTATGGTAGGTGGGAAACTGAAATAATATATGAATCTAGTATACTGATGATTCTGAATTGAAACCGTGCGAAAGAAATATTTCTGTTAAATTTTGTTTTTCTTCCTTCTGTTGTTACTTCCTTATATATTTACCTCCTAGCCTCCATCTGTATGAACGTATGTAAATGTGTAAGTTATGGTAATAACTGAACTTTCATTTTTCCTGACCCTTACTTTTCTTTCTTTATTGTGATTTCATTCCCCTGCCCCATATGGGCAGGGGAGGGCTGTCAGCGGCACAATCCGCCGCTCTTCAGCCGAGTGACGTGCCAACTTAAAAGAAGAATAAAATGTTGCATACGTAAGGCGATAAAGGGGAACTTAAAACATGATAATGGGGGAAATGGAGGTAAAAAATAGACTAACACAGAGACGATCATGGAGGACAGTTAAAAAAAGTCACCAGAAATTAAAAAAAAAACACAGTTCGCGATTCTTCTAAACTCGAAGAAGACACTGAATGGACATGCACAGGTTAAAAGTCGGCCATAGTACTAAAAACACTCCGGAACAACACACTTAAAACCCACTTGGAGCACACACGACGAAGAATAAAACTGCCAGGCGGGACCTGCCGAGGGAAAGGGCAGAGAGGATGGAAAAGGAGGGGAGAGCAAGGAGCAGCTGGGGAAGCTGCAGGATGAAGAGAGGAGGGGCATCAGTGGGGACACAAAGAGGCAGGAGACACGTGGGGCGGGAGATGAAGAGGGAAGACAGGGCAGGAGGGAGTGCAGAGACACTGAAAGGAGGGACAAGAGATGGAGGGGGGGTAGGCGGGTCTGACCCTTATGCCATATAATTATTTTTAACAGCCCGTCCTTTGGAATCATCGATGAGTTTTTTTTCATGATAAGAATCGGCCAGCTAACACTTGTGATCTGTTTAACCGCAATTATGTTGTCTCACTGAAGGAACTACCAATCTTAGTTATTATATACAGGGTGGCCCTTTGATCGTGACCGGGCCAAATATCTCGCGAAATAGGCGTCAAACGATAAAACTACAAAGAACGAAACTTGTCAGCTTGAAGGGGGAAACCAGATGGCGCTATGGTTGGCCCGCTAGATGGCGCTGCCATAGGTCAAACGGATATCAACTGCGTTTTTTAAAAATAGGAACCCCCATTTTTATTGCATATTCGTGTAGTACGTAAAGAAATATGGATTTTTAGATGGACCACTTTTTCGCTTTGTGATGATGGCGCTGTAATAGTCACATACATATGGCTCACAATTTTAGACGAACTGTTGGTAACAGGTAGTTTTTTTTAAATTAAAATAGAAAACGTAGTTACGTTTCAAAATTTTATTTCGGTTGTTCCAATATGATATATGTACCTTTGTGAACTTATCATTTCTGAGAAAGCATGCTGTTACAGCGTGATTATCTGTAAATATCACATTAATGCAATAAATGCTCAAAATGATGTCCGTCAACCTCAATGCATTTGGCAATACGTGTAACGGAATTCCTCTCAACAGCGAGTAGTTCGCCTTCCGTAATGTTCGCACATGCATTGACAATGCACTGACGCATGTTGTCAGGCGTTGTCGGTGGATGACGATAGCAAATGTCCTTCAACTTTCCCCACAGAAGGAAATCCTGGGATATAAGATCCGGTGAACGGGCGGGCCATGGTATGGTGCTTCGACGACCAATCCATCTGTCATGAAATATGCTATTCCATACCTCTTCAACCGCACGCGAGCTATATGCCGGACATCCATCATGTTGTAAGTACATCGCCATTCTGTCATTTAGTGAAACATCTTCTAGTAACATCGGTAGAACATTACGTACTAAATCAGCATACATTGCACCATATAGATTGCCATCGATAAAATGGGGGCCAATTATCCTTCCTCCCATAATGCCGCAGCATACATTAAACCGCCAAGGTCGCTGATGTTCCACTTGTCGCAGCCATCGTGGATTTTCCGTTGCCCAATAGTGCATATTATGCCGGTTTACGTTACCGCTGTTGGTGAATGACGCTTTGTCGCTAAATAGAACGCGTGCAAAAAATCTGTCATCGTTCTTTAATTTCTCTTCTGCCCAGTGGCAGAACTGTACACGACGTTCAAAGTCGTCGCCATGCAATTCCTGGTGCATAGAAATATGGTACGGGTGCAATCGATGTTGATGTAACATTCTCAACACCGACGTTTTTGAGATTCCCGATTCTCGCGCAATTTGTCTGCTATTGGTGTGCGGATTAGCCGCGACAGCAGCTAAAACACCTACTTGGGCATCGTCATTTGTTGCAGGTCGTGGTTGACGTTTCGCATGTGACTGAACACTTCGTGTTTCCTTAAATAACGTAACTATCCGGCGAACGGTCCGGACACTTGGATGATGTCGTCCAGGATACCGAGCAGCATACATAGCACACGCCCGTTGGGAATTTGATCACAATAGCCATACTTCAACACGATATCGACCTTTTCCGCAATTGGTAAACGGTCCATTTTAACACGGGTATTGTATCACGAAACAAATACCGTGCGCACTGGCGGAATGTTACGTGATACCACGTACTTACACGTTTGTGACTATTACAGCGCCACCTATCACAAAGCGAAAGAAGTGGTCCAACTAAAACATTCATATTTCATTACGTACTACACAAATAAGTAATAAAAATGGGGGCTCCTATTTTTTAAAAAAAGCAGTTGATATCCGTTTGACCTATGGCAGCGCCATCTAGTGGGCCAACCGTAGCGCCATCTAGTTTCCCCCTTCAAGCTAGACGAGTTTCGCTCTTTGAAATTATTTCCTTTGATGCTTATTTCGTGAGATGTTTGACCCGGTTACTGTCAATGGACCACCCTGTAGAGTCTGCTTCTTATATTACGTACGAAGTTCGGTTCGCCAGTGCGAATAAGATAGACGCACATGAGATATTTAAAACTGATGGTCGCAGAATAATTAACCAAGACAGCTACTTCTAAATCGTAACGCTTTGGATTCGCAAATTTTTGGTTTCTTACTTCTGTGTGACTTGTGTCATAGAAAATTCCTTACAAACGACACAAATCACACCCGAGGGGTTGAATTTTTGTCTATGTTTGTAAGAGAATTATTTACAAGGATAAAGTATGTTTTTGAGCAATGCATAAAAGTTTCTTGAATACGTCACATGTGAAATCTGGCGCTGTCAGATGGCGCCATTCGACGAATCTTGCTGCTGTGGTGTCTGACCGAAATTTATTTGAAAATTTAACGACGACTTTGAAATGACGTTCAAAAGTGAAACATATAGGGGATTTTCGATTAGTAATTTAAACAATATTAATAACGACTGTCCTTATTTTGGGAAAATTGAATTTATTCAAACACTCTTCAATACACAAAAGTCTGTATTTCAGAAATCCTCAGAATGGTTCGATAGATGCACTCATGTATATTCCATAGATATTTTCCTTTTTTCCAGATTTAAGCTGGCACTGATATACTGACTGCCGCAAATCGTTTCACATTCAAAGTGCCTTAGGCGATTTTCTGGAATGTGGCCATTTTTGAATATGTTCCGATGAATTTTTTATAATATATTTAAACATACGCTCAATAACAACCTCAAGCATTATGTCTGCATAACATTTCCTAACTCTGACCACAATTTATTGGTCGTGATCTGTAGATTAAACCTGAAGAAACTGAAAATAGATAGGAAATTAAGGAGATGGGACCCTGATAAGTTGAAAGAACCAGAGATTGCTGAGAGTTTCACAGGAAGCTTTCGGCCACTGTTGATTAGAACAGGGGAAAGAAATACAGCAGGGAACGAATGGGTAGCGTTAAGAGGTAAAATAGCAAAGGCTTCAGAGGATTAAATAAGTAAATACACTCCTGGAAATGGAAAAAAGAACACATTGACACCGGTGTGTCAGACCCACCATACTTGCTCCGGACACTGCGAGAGGGCTGTACAAGCAATGATCACACGCACGGCACAGCGGACACACCAGGAACCGCGGTGTTGGCCGTCGAATGGCGCTAGCTGCGCAGCATTTGTGCACCGCCGCCGTCAGTGTCAGCCAGTTTGCCGTGGCATACGGAGCTCCATCGCAGTCTTTAACACTGGTAGCATGCCGCGACAGCGTGGACGTGAACCGCATGTGCAGTTGACGGACTTTGAGCGAGGGCGTATAGTGGGCATGCGGGAGGCCGGGTGGACGTACCGCCGAATTGCTCAACACGTGGGGCGTGAGGTCTCCACAGTACATCGATGTTGTCACCAGTGGTCGGCGGAAGGTGCACGTGCCCGTCGACCTGGGACCGGACCGCAGCGACGCACGGATGCACGCCAAGACCGTAGGATCCTACGCAGTGCCGTAGGGGACCGCACCGCCACTTCCCAGCAAATTAGGGACACTGTTGCTCCTGGGGTATCGGCGAGGACCATTCGCAACCGTCTCCATGAAGCTGGGCTACGGTCCCGCACACCGTTAGGCCGTCTTCCGCTCACGCCCCAACATCGTGCAGCCCGCCTCCAGTGGTGTCGCGACAGGCGTGAATGGAGGGACGAATGGAGACGTGTCGTCTTCAGCGATGAGAGTCGCTTCTGCCTTGGTGCCAATGATGGTCGTATGCGTGTTTGGCGCCGTGCAGGTGAGCGCCACAATCAGGACTGCATACGACCGAGGCACACAGGGCCAACACCCGGCATCATGGTGTGGGGAGCGATCTCCTACACTGGCCGTACACCACTGGTGATCGTCGAGGGGACACTGAATAGTGCACGGTACATTCAAACCGTCATCGAACCAATCGTTCTACCATTCCTAGACCGGCAAGGGAACTTGCTGTTCCAACAGGACAATGCACGTCCGCATGTATCCCGTGCCACCCAACGTGCTCTAGAAGGTGTAAGTCAACTACCCTGGCCAGCAAGATCTCCGGATCTGTCCCCCATTGAGCATGTTTAGGACTGGATGAAGCGTCGTCTCACGCGGTCTGCACGTCCAGCACGAACGCTGGTCCAACTGAGGCGCCAGGTGGAAATGGCATGGCAAGCCGTTCCACAGGACTACATCCAGCATCTCTACGATCGTCTCCATGGGAGAATAGCAGCCTGCATTGCTGCGAAAGGTGGATATACACTGTACTAGTGCCGACATTGTGCATCCTCTGTTGCCTGTGTCTATGTGCCTGTGGTTCTGTCAGTGTGATCATGTGATGTATCTGACCCCAGGAATGTGTCAATAAAGTTTCCCCTTCCTGGGATAATGAATTCACGGTGTTCTTATTTCAATTTCCAGGAGTGTAGACAAGACCTAATAGGAATCCTTGGTAAACACAAGACATACTGAATTTAACTGACGAAAGGAGAAATATAAAATGAAGTAAATGAAGTGGGCGAAAGGGAATAAAACATTTAAGAAATTAGATTGACAGGAAGTGCAAAATGGCTTATCAGGAATGGCTAGAGAGCAAATTTAAGTAATTAGAAGCATATTTCATTAGTGGACCGATGGGTCATGACGCTCTGATAGAGAGATAGCAAATGCAGTGCCTGGAATAGCTTCTGGGTCAAAAGGATAAATCCTTGTTGGACAGAACCCAGACATTTTACTGGGGATGCTGCTGTTGGCCACACCTTACTGAAGATTTTTCCTAACATACTCTGTTAATTGCTCTGTATTCTTCCCTTCCATGTTTAGACCAGTACAGCTGAACTTGTCATCCCAGTAAGACTCAAACGGCTTGGATACTGATTTATCGATGGGTTGTAGCTCGTGTTGTGTTGCTGGGCAAGCAGTTAAATCTGATATTGTACTCTTCAGCAACATCGCAAATTTCAGGGTCCAAATATGACGATGCTCCATCAAATATCAAAATAACATCTCTTGCAGGCTTGTATTTGGCAAAATGATGTATCCATTTGATGAATGTCTCAGTATTCACTGAGCCCTTATCTGTCATTTCCACTGCTTCCCCAGGTGGCAAATAGTCTTCCCATTCTGGCTTGCGTCACTTTCCTTTGAAAAGTATCATAGGAGAAATAACCTGTCCAATTGCATTCCCACGTGAGACAATGGTAACATTTTCCCCATGTTCTGGGGCAACAATGTGCAAGCGTTTCTCATCTTTATTCGCTAAAACTTCAGGAGACTTGTGGAGAGAGAGGCGACATCCCTTTTCGTCCATATTGTAGATAAGATGGGGTTTGTCAAATAACTCCAATTTGGATCAGACCGTTTTCAGTTTCTGGAAACTTTCATTTACAATAATCTTGTTTAGCTTTGCAGCTCTTACGGGATTCAAGTGTTGTGCCTTCCTTATTGCAATGTCTGGGTTTCTTTGTAGGAAGAGTTTGAGCCACTTGCATCCAGCCAATCTCTTCGTCTCATTGAAAGGATTCTGCACACTACTCTTCTCACAATATACATACACACATTTTCTGAGAACTTTTGCTGTAATTGGATACCCAACTTCAGCGAGTCGAAAAATTGTTTGGCAAAGTTCTCTTTCCTGATTTTTGTCCAAACAAATTTTTCATCCCAAACTTTTGGTTGTTCGTCCAGAACTTAGTGGTTGCGTAACGTACGTCGAGGAGTTCTGTATGATTTCGAAACGGCTCTGATAGGCATCCCTTTAGCAATAGCTTCCGTAGCACGTTTTAAATCAAGTGCATCCCAGGTTGCTCTTTTTTCCTGTGGCTCCATCTAAACATTTCCAGTAAGCCTAACGTTCCTGAATTGGGGCTGTAAAACTGTGATTATATATATTTTTTAAAGTACCATACTTCAATTATAGCTACTAAAAATTATTGATCCTGTCACAAAGATAAATGTTTTCTTTTGACATTTCTTGCAACGACCAACCAATAGCTCAGTAAAAATGCATAAAATAATTTAGATTTAATTTAGAGATAGTAAACATTTGTTACAGGAGGCTCCCAGGATACGCTAAAATTAAATATGCGTTGTCGTTATGCCCAGCTCTATACAACAGGGTGTCTAATAAGGCCCGCTGTGGCCTTGTTTGGAGCGCCACGGGTGGGCCTTATTGGGAACAACCAATTTAAAACGCGTGTGCGTTTATTGTTTAGAAAGAAACTTATTATTAGGAAGGTAATGCCACTATCTTAATACTGTACAATTTTCTGTTCATAAATACCTATTCACTAGTAAAAATGGTTCATAACCGAAACTATTGCATTAGATGAAACATACCGTGAAAATAAGAAGCAGCCCTCCTTCGATGAACGCCGTAGCACAACTGAAAGTAAAATGACCAGCACGAGAGCGGGTGTGGAAATAGCTATTGCCTTGGCCACTAGATGTCACGAGCTATCACTACCGAAGGCATTAGCGCTGTTTTCAAACTTTCTATCCTAGAAAATGAGAGTGGGCCTTATGAGGAACCGGGCCTTATTTGGTACATGTACCTTATTAAATTACTCATAGTTAAATGCTCTAGTAAGACGATGTAGTTGGCAGAAGAATTTGTCTTTTAAATCAATCAAATTATGGCGATGGTGTATCCTTTTCAGTGGTTTATATAAATATAACAACAAATGCTACTATTAATCGAAGTCATTCGCACACGTGGTAGAACGAATATTTCTCCATGCAACTACAGTTTTACAACTGTTAGATTGCTGACTTGCCAGCAATGTGAAACATTCCACAGACGATATAAGTGAACGAAATAATAGTTCCTGTGTTACTATGAAGTATGATGCACTGCTCCTTCGGTCATGCATGCAAGCAGGAGATCCCTGTTCGAGTCCTGTTCTGACACATACATTCATTGTCGTCATTCAAGTATACAGCTGACAGTGGTTAATATTCACAACTGCGAACACACTTTCTGACATGAACTATACTAAAGGGTGCCGACATGTAGCAATCAGTGCTTTCAGGCTGCAGTGCCAGCCTACTTTTCTGTGTCTGCTATACACAGATTTTGCAAGTGGTCTTCAAACTGTGGAAGCAAATGACGATGTTGCAGTGCACTCGGACATAGCAAGTAGTCATGTGCTGTACAAATCACCAGACATCGTGTGAAGAGACGCAAGTCATATGGTGGTCGTTAGTGTCGACTTCCTAGCAAAATAAGATAAAGAGGGGAATCCGACAAAAAATGTTGCGCAGTCGCTGTTTTCAAATTTCTCGGACAACCATAGTGAAGGAACATGGCACAATATAAGGTTGTATAAATTCCTTGTTCTGGGCAGACATGAGTGTAAATACGATCGACGGAAAAGGCCGAAATATGACAGAAATGAGGTGCAATGTGGCTGAGAGGCACTGGTGGTCAGCTGGACACAGGCAGGCGTATCTCAAGCGAACTGCGTGTTAAGGAGCTTCCCATCTGATCCATTGTCTTCAAATGGTACGCATACATATGATGGCTACAGCTCATATACAAACACTGACGAGTCCGAGGTCACCATGGTTCAAATGGCTCTGAGCACTATGCGACTTAACTTCTGAGATCATTAGTCGCCTAGAACTTAGAACTATTTAAACCTAACTAACCTAAGGACATCAAACACATCCATGCCCGAGGCAGGATTCGAACCTGCGACCGTAGAGGTCGCTCGGTTCCAGACTGTAGCGCCTAGAACCGCATCGCCACTCCGGCCGGCTGAGGTCACCATCCCGTGAGGACAAGGCAAGGGTCACATAATGGATAAGATGAGATAACATAATTGCCAATGGCCGCTTCAAGATAGTGTGTAGTGGCTGTCGGCAGAGGGATCACATAAGTGATGTATAACAATGTGGATGCCACCTAACGATTTAGGAACCCAATGCACTGAAGTGTGCGAGGTGCCGGGGCTAGCAGTGTATTTAACACTAAATTCTTCTAGAATCTTCATATGTAAATGATGCTCTAAGCCCCCCCCCCCCTATTCTAACTCCGACTTTTGCTGTTGCACATGGATTAAAAAGATACGCGAACTGACTATAATCGACCATGCAAGTGGAGTAGAAAAGAGTTTGGCACCTGCAATAATTTAATTTGACAAATAAGTTAAATAAAGGAAAGTTTCATTAACGTAGTGAGAAATGGTAGGGTTGCTCTACCGATTAACAGAATGAAAGTTATGTCCAAAATAACAATATGATTTCTTATGACTAAACTCAAAATAATAAACAAAACACATGAAACATTTACAATACATCAAATTGGCTCAAAGTGGATACTCAAATAAATGCTGTGAAGGTGAAGTTGTCCCTAAACTAGATTGTGACATTTATGATGAAGTGGTATGTGGAGCCAATTCCTTGCAACTCAAATCTTAAGAGAACCCAACATTAATTGCTGCTGCAGTAGTGAGAACTCAGACAATGAACACCCAAGAGAGAACAAAGTTAGAAAAGACGAACAGGCGCGCACTGCTGAGCTCTGATTATCACCTAGCAAAATTGCCTGCTTTGCCGGTACTGCGGACGTACATTACCAAGCTGTCTTCTTAACTGCAAGGACACGATCTGGCGTACGGGAGGCGATGGCTGGTTGCTTCGACGTCCCATTGTGGTGATGATAATGTCGCAGGTATAGCCTGAAAAAAACATATCCTGGTCTGGTTGTTCCAGACTAAAGACTTCCTAGCAATACAAATGCGCCTCTAAGGGAGACGAAGAAGTCTCGCCACATAATCACTGATGGTACAGTGATTGATTTTAACAAGCGAACTCACACAGTAATTGCGATACAGTCAACTTTAGCCAAAACTGCTCAAGACAGACAACATAGGCCGCTTGTACGCAGAACGCTCAATTTCCAACTGTACTCGGAAAGTTACGTTGAAGTCGAAACTTCAGCAATAGCCAACGGAAGGCAGGCTGTCCAGAGCAGCGAGAGCTCAGTCTTGTAACCTACTCCGACCGAAAGGCGAGAGCCGACTCTCTCAAGAGCACCCGTACAAGCCGAACACAGAACATTCCCGCCCCCACGACAGTGGCCGTGGTTAAATGCTCCAATCAGCAACTCAAAAACCGGCGGAAAATTCCACGCTATTGCCGAAGCACTACCATTCCACCAATGGAGATTCTTGGCGCCAATTTCTGCGCCGATTTTGCTACGTCACGGCGCTATGCTCTGAGCAAGCCAATCATAGTTACGATTTTGCAGAAAATGCGGGAATTTGCCCGCCAAGACTGCATGGGAACACAAGTCATTCCCACGCCTCGCTGGTAGCCCGCCAGAAACGGTTTTCACTAAGTTTCTGCGAAGTAACGGAATCTGTAGCCTAGCCGCCCCTTCAGGAGCATCTGGGCGTGTCGCTCCCGCTCTTATGACAATGCCGGCTTCTGGAAAGCATCCACTCGGCCCCCTCACACCCGTCGCCTTAAACCGTTCAAGCTCAGCAGAACTCACCTGTCACCGGACCACCCAGGTGACGAGAGACACTGTGTGGGAAGTCCGCGTTTGAAGGAATAGCAACTTTTCACCGTATGCAATTAGAGAGGAAAATCGAATTACTCAGAGTAAGACAGAAATATGAGAGGGGGCTTCTGCCACCTCTCAAGTGTATCCTGGCGGTGCAGTAGGTCCTGGACGAACTCGCTGCGGATGACGTGTAACAGATGACGGAAATTCGTGACAGCGGTGCGTTTGACGTTGGGGGTAAAGGTAATGTCCAGGTACAGGAACGTCCTCACTAGCGACAGGTTGTCAATGCACCGTCCTGGAGGCCTCGTCCAATGTACATTGTCGACACTCATGGCGCTGCCAGTAACAGTCCCATAATGTGTAATCAATCTGAATCTCAGAGCCAGAGCAGGTGAGGAGGGGGAGCCATCAACATTTGTACGGCACCAAAACGTGTCTTAGCTGAGGATGATGCTGTATATCTAGATCGTCAGCCCTTTGATGATGGGCTTTAGGAGAATAGCATGCCGGACGGTAGAAAATTGAGTGGGAGATGGCCCTGCTAAACGTCCATTGAGTTGGACTCGTGAAGTGGCGTGACCAGAGTGTCGATGAGCTGCCGACGACGCCATTGTTCGTCGGACACTATATGATGCATGGATGGGATTTCCAACCTCACCTGTTCGAGGCGCTACGTCGGTATTGCCACTCCCTGCAATTCATGGCATGCCAGCACAATCATCCTATGTTGTATGCCATTCTGATTGGTTATTTCGGTTTAGTGGCTGAGAGTCCAGAGCTTGATGGATCTAGAAGCTGACGGTGTTGCGATGCTATTTGGCCAGTTCCTTCCTGTATCTCATCTGTGTCCTTGAGATGACCACTTTGGCGATCCACCAGGTCAGTGTCGAGCAGTAGCTGGAGAAGTGAGAATAGTGGCCTAGGTCATCGGTAGCACTATAGGTGGCGATACGGATGATCTGTCGGGGGTTGGAAGTTGCGTAACACGCCAATGTAGTCGATCGGATCTAAGATGGCCTTGAATGAGATTTTCACTCTGCAGTGGAGTGTGCGCTGATATGAAACTTCCTGGAAGATTAAAACTGTGTGCAGGACCGAGAATCGAACTCGGGACCTTCGCCTTTCGCGGGCACTTGCCAGGAAGTTCTTCCCCTAGAGGAAGACTATACCGTCCTCGCTTTTGAAATTACATTCGTAGAAATTTCAACCGCTTTTCGGACCTTTCTTCTATAAATGTTTGTTTCTTTAGCCAGTACACGTAGTGTCAGTCAATCATTGTGCAGTAATGAACAGTTTACGTATTGGACAGATGGGCTGGGAAAGATGCCGTTGGTATGAGACTATGTATTGTAATACACACCGCAGTTGATAGCGAGATCAGTTTTAACAAATTTACCTGTTGTTCCGTAATTTCAGCGCCAGACAGTGACACGGTAGAAAACTTCCTAATTTGTGCATCACCGCTAAATCACCCCTCCTCCACTACCTTCCAATTGTCATATACTAGATTGCAAATGTAGACAAATGACTGTGCAATGTATCCATTGTACCATATACACCAAAGTATACCAGACAGCGTCCTATACCGCTGCAAAGCAGTTATCTACATATTTACAGTGCATCGAACACAGTGCAGAATCTACGATTACGACTGGCCATCTTTCTCACTGGGGATGGGTGCCACAGAGTATTCTTACATTTGTAGGATAGGGTATGAAACTGACAGAACTCTCCCTCATTGTCCTTGACTAAACCTCCCTGCAGCGCCTATCTTACCAAAGGCGCCCATGTGAAAGCGCAAGATCTCCCCAGAAGCGTGTTTGTCAAGGACATGAGAGTGTGGCTTTGCTATAACAGACGGTTAAAAAGAAACGTGTGGTTTGTATATTATGGAGGTTTAGATGTAAGGAGTTAAAAAATTTCACGTAAATTAACCATAAATCGTGAAGCATTATTCCACTGTGCTAAGTCAGTACCAGGAAGGTACCGAAGGAGAGAAGTGAGGAAAAGCATAAACACGCACTCTGATGATCACACGGTTCTGCACGTAAAAATGCTATATTTCTAAAGCCATACGTTTCCGAAGTATTAGTCGTGCGGAATGAAACGCTCTTAATACTCTAATGCAGGATATGTTTGTGAATCAGACGTACAACCACCCCACAAATTTCTTACCCCAATCACTATTGTGACGAACTTAAAAATGATGGAGCTACTTCCTTCTACACTATTATGGTGTCCTAGGAAGGCTTCATCAGTGAGTATTCACCACTCAAGCTACTTATAAACCAAATAGAATGAATTCTGGAGATGTGTCTCTTAGGAAATTAATGAATCTTATATGTCTTTTTAAGTCGGAAATATACACACCCTCAATCACACTTTCCATGTTTATTGCACATATCATAAGTAGTAATAGTAGTAGTAGTAGTAGTAGTAGTAGTAGAAGAAGATGTGGCTATGTCCCAATAAGAAAGAGAGCGAAGAAAAACTGACTTACATATTTTTCGATAGCTGATACATTGAGGTATCACACACACACTTCTCCAGAAAAATGCACACGAAGAAGCAACAATTTCTTACGAGTGATTAAGCACCATGATCAGTAGACAAAGGAGATTAACAGCCTTATTGCTCTTTAGAGTAGCATCACCACAGTTGTGGTAGCATTTCTCTTGCACAAAGCTGTCCTCGTCTCATGTTAGATAGTTTTGCTCATGTGTAGGATAGTACAGCAATTTCATCCTATCACATCTCTCGAGCAAACGCCCATCACAATATTAAAGGTGATACTTGTGACATCGATCTGTTCTCCTAAAGAACACTCTAGTGAATGGCTTAGGTTCAATAAATGCAATGATTCTTAATACTTAAGGGATAACATTGTTTGAGAGAACCAGACGTAATTCGAAAATATATACATATATTCGACTGCATGTGTGAGAACAAAGCAATGGATCGAGATGCTTCTGTTTTGCTTGCTTTAATATGGTGCCTCTGTGTAATACATATGTAGCCTTCGTTGGAGTGTGTGTTAGAAAAACCCACGTAGCTTACAGTGGGAGGGGGAGAGTCAAAAGTGAATGCAGTAAGAATTTTTCAGCTTTTATTGATCTTGACTGGGCACTCCCAAACCCTCCTCAGTTCCCCGCATTTCGTGGTACTTTTTCTCTAATTTTAGGTGTTCTCACTTAATTTAGGTAATTTTGCAAGTTTTTCACAGTTTTACATATTTCGTTGTATTTCTCTCAATTTTACGTATTTTCCATCAATTTGTCGCCATTTTACCAGGTTTGCGTCGGTTTTTATCGATTTCATGTCTTTTTTTCGTACTTGTTTAGACATTTTATTTTAGGCATATGGTCTTATTACAGGCATGCCCATGCGTTGTTTGATTTTATACGAGTATATTTGCGTGCCCTGTACACCTGCATTTTAAAAAACCCTAAGAATTCCCCTATTCCCTTATGATCCACATGAATGCATTTTAGATAGAAAGATACCTAGATGAGACTCAGCGAGTGGTGCAGATTGAAAACTCGTAATCTGGAAACAAATCCGTGTACTACTATGGCAGGTCAGAGAGCTTGTCAGCAGACTCATTTAGTGACACACTTGATGGAAACTCGAAGTCTGACACAGTTCTACATGTTCATTTGATTTCCACTCTACCGTGTAGGGATCTACAACAGTGAGTTGATGATCAAATTGCTCACAAAACTGGGAGAATCTGCTCCTGACTGATAGAACCTTTACAGATATGTCAGTAGAGATGAATTATGCATAAAAACTGCCAAATGTGAGCATGTGGGAGATAAAATCTGATAGGAGATTCTCAAGATTTGTTTCGTAAAAGTCAGTATGACACAGCATGGCACTGATAAAACGACACCTGCCATAGAGTACAAAACAGCTATGTCCTCTTGAATTATACATTGTTGTTGTTGAATGTAAAATGATTGTGGATTTTCCCCACATGTGAGCAAATGGCGTGAAAGTTTGTATTCACTAAGGTTACTTCACATGTCTGGAATGTTCGTAATAGACACATGCATGACAGTTTATTTACAGACATTGATTTGAACGCGATAGACACTCTCACGTCATGTGGTTCATTTATGAAACTATTAGAAATTGCTTAACATAGATGTTTTATGAAGACTCTCGATCTTCCACCATAATCGAGTCCATCAACATGAGGTGGCAAATATGATGTAGCCAAGGAGGTGGAAAGGTGGGTTCTACTATGCCAAGACTGCTTGGTAGCTACAACAGGAAAACACAATTAATTAGCAGGAGTACAAAATAAGAAAGTATTTATTACTTAACTTTGCTGTAGTCCATGATCAGTTGGTTGACAATTATAGAAGACGCGACTAGACTAAGCGTCTGTAGGAAGACATAATTTACAAGTCACAAATCTTGCAGTGACGAATTATCTCTCGTAATCTTGAATGTCGATTCCGGTGAATTTGAAGACTAATTTGGAACGGAGCTACAAAGGCTTGATGGCAGCAATGACTGAGCTGCAGACGATGACTGACTGACATCGGCGCTGGTTGGCCACTGAGCGAGGCTACGCACTGTAGACTGGCACGACTGCACTACTCTCCTGCTTCACATGAAGTGGCCTAGAGGCGCCTCGCGTCGAGCATAAGTACTGCGACTGGCTGTGTACTCTCTGGCTAGCACAGCCGTCTTCTGTCCCGTTTATCGAGAGAACCGCAGCCGACGGATCGATCTCTCGCTTTCTCTTTACTCCGATAACGGTTTCGAAATAATGAGGACATTCTGTGGTGATTGGTAATGTTGTGGTTGGCAAGAGAGTCAACACCGTTTTACTAAAGGAGGCCGAAAGGCACGTGTTTTAGCTCACGCAGGCTGGCGTGAGGTCTGGAACAGAAAAAGTCTGTGGAAGACCTTCAATGCAAAGGTAGCAGATAACACTTTGATGGTGGCAGATGACGTCGTGGAAGACATCCGGACAACAAAAGGAATATTACTGAATGAATCTGCCACAACCAACCATCGAGCAATCCAGAATGGACCAGCAAAATCGATGTGTAAGCGTTGCCAAGGGGAAGTGGCTTGTGGCCATGCAAAGAATTTCCGCGGTGGTGCTGATTGTTGTTCGGCACACCCCATGCAAGAAGAACACATATTCGTAATCGCGGCATCGATTCCGAACCAAGTACAGTGCTGACGAGCAAGTTGTTTCGTTCTCACTATACCCCAATGTCCTTGGTGGAGAAGCTGTAAGACAGAGAGGACTGTAACGAACGTGGGACCACGACCCTGGACTGATCATTATCAGAACGCAACAGCAAAATACCACGTCGAACAAAAAGTCTCTCCTTGTGAGCAAAAAATCGGCGAACCAACGGGTCCCCGATCCGTGACTTTGACAAGGGCCATTGCGTAGCAACAAAACGCAGAACGGTAGCAAGGACAGGGTCGGCAGCTGTGGCTGTAGCTACACGAAGAAAATCAATAGGAAACAATTCGACCACGTCCTCGGTTTCCGCATCAACGAACATGCAAGCAAGTTAGGAGGAATCGAATGCCCTATCCTCAGCAACAGGCAAGCGGGACAAAGTATCGGCGTTTCCGTGCTTAGCAGTGGACCGATACAAGATATCGTAGCGGTACTGCGACAGGAAAATAGACCAGCGAATGAATTTCTGCGCCGTACTTGGAGGTATAGGCTTGGTCGGATGAAAAAGCGATGCCAAAGGTTTGTGGTCTATGATTATGGTAAAGTGACGACCATACAAGAAATCATGAAACTTTGTAACACCAAATACGAGAGCCAATGCTTCTTTCACGATCTTTGAATAATTTCTTTGTGCAGACGAGAGCAATTTGGACGCAACGGCAATAGGGCGATCGTGCGATCCATCTTTGTGCGCAAGCACAGCACCGATCCCGAAATCCGATGCATCCACCATCAACAAAAGGGGCTTCTGGGGATCGAATGGCGTAAGGCATTGGAAAGCAACGCCGATTTCAACCGGCGAAAGGCGCGTTCGCATTCTGTCGTCCAGACGATCGGAACACCTTCACGGCGTAAGCGATGAAGCGGAGCTAAAATGGAAGAGGCATGTGGCACATATATGTTATAGTAATTTATTTTTCCAAGCACGCTCTGTAGCTGCTTCAAATTCTGCGGCGAAGGCAAGTCTTGTATGGCACGAAGGTGCGTGGGACTGGGATGTATGACTTGGGCATTGAGTACATGTCCCAGGTATGGCAAATCACGAGCAAAAAACACACATTTGTCTTTCCGCAAGCGAAGACCATTTTGTTGCAAGACCTGAAATAATGTTCTGAGATTGGCGAAATGTTCTTCTTCCGTCTTTCCGGAGATCACAATATCGTCCAGATATTTGCTGCAGTAGGTAACGATGCACAAACAGTTTGTAGATGTTGCTGAAACAATGCATATGCACACCCGAATGGCAGTCATTTGAATTGATACAACCCAAGATGCGTGTTAACCACCAAAACGCGCTGGGATTCTTCGTCCACCGGTATTTGCAAGTACGCATCTGTGAGGTCCAACTTCGAAAAATATTTACCCGGGCACAGTTTGTCAAAAAGATCTTCTGGGCGGGGTAAAGGAAAAATTGCAATCACTAGTTGTGGATTCACTGTTGCCTTGAAGTCCACACAAAGTCTCAATTTTCCTGAAGGTTTTGGCAAAATTACTAAGGGTGATGCCCAGAGAGAAGCCTGCACACGTTCAATTACACCTTGTGATTCCAAATCGTGTAATGTTTTTGCGACCTCATCACGCAATGCGTGGGGAACATTGCGCGCTCTGAAAAATTTCGGTTGCGCGTTTACTTTCAGTTCCAAATGTGCGTTATAGTTCTTAGCGCAACCAAGGCCCAGTGCAAAAATGTCTGCAAATTCTTCACATAGACGAGAAACACTGAAGGCACAGCCTGGTTCACTGATAGGACCTGATTTACTATAGACAAGTTAAACAACAGAAATAAATCGAAACCAAACAAGTTCACTGCAGAAGAAGAACGAAGGACGTAAAATGACACAAGTTTTGTTTGTCCTTTGTATGTTGCAAGAAGGCTGCACTGTCCTAACACAGGGATATCTTGACCTGAATAACTAGTTAACTTACCATTTGCGGCACGCAACGGAGGTGTGCCCAGCTGTTTGTACGTGTCTTGATTGATCAGTGAAACTGCAGCTCCGGTATCGAGCTGGAATGATATCACTTAATGTCCAAGTCTACAAAAAGTTTATTGTCCTGCTGACGAGGGTGCAAAATCACTTGCTACTTGACGGGAGTTCCGGCGATGTCGACGCACACTATTTGTGGGATGAACACAGTCACTGTTAGAGAGAGTGGCACTGAGCGGAGTGGAATGAACCACATGAATTTCCATGGGAGAACTTTCACGAGCCTGAGTATCCTTGGTTCGAATCCAGCGCGAAGCAAAGGGCCTGGAATGGTTGTGAGTTTCCGATCTGAGCTTTTTCTGGCAAACACTCTGAACATGTCCTTTTTTATAACAGAAAAAGCAAATAACTTGGCGTGATGGGCAATTCTCATGCGAATGTCTAGTAGCACACCGCGGGCATGATTTTAGCACTGCATTTGCTTACCGGCGCGGCACTCGTGGCTGAGAGCCTGGCGGTAGCGGCGCGGCTGGGCGCGAGGACTGTTTACTGCTCCGTGCAGCTCGCCGGTTGAGCCAGTTAACCTGACACATGGGTGGCAAAGTTTCAAATGATTCCTCAGAAAAGTCAAGTGTGTCCTGCCGATCCAATATGTCCATCACTTGTTGAAAGGAGGGATTGACTAGTTTCAAAATCTCTTCCCTTATACGAACATCAGAAACGTTCTGTGCAATTGCATCACGTATCATAGTATCTGAATAAGGGAGTCCACATTGACACTCAAAAGCACAATCCCTAGTAAGGCCTTGCAAGGTTGCAACCCACTCCCGATTAGTCTGACCTGCTGTACGTTTTGTACGAAAGAAGGTATACCGTTTCGTAACTACATTGACTGATTCTTTGAAAAATGCATCTAATGCAGACAAAATGTCTTCGTAGGACAGAGTTGATATGTCGCGTCGGGGAAATAATTTGACTATCACATGGTACGTGTTCACCCCGACTGATGATAACAAAAAAGGCTGCCGCTCGTTACCTTGAATTCTGTAGGTGGCGAGATGGAATCCAAATCGGCGTGACCACTCCGTCCAGCTTTCCAGTGCAGCATCAAAAGGTCGAAAAGTTGGTGCAACTGCGTGTGGTGGCTGCGTTAGCGGTGGAGCGGCTGCTGCCGCATCGTTTTGCATCGCACGTTGAACCTGGACGAGCTGTCCAAGGGCATCCAGTAAGGCCTGCGTCTGCTGATTATGTAAGCGATAAAATTCGGACAGTACATCTGGAAATTGTGGCGAAGCCATTACACAAGTAAATCAGGGCAGTTTAGAGAAGAACGCGGTTTTGCCTCGTCGCCAATGTTGTGGTTGGCAAGAGAGCCAACACCGTTTTACTAAAGGAGGCCGAAAGGCACGCGTTTTAGCTCACGGAGGCTGGCGTGAGGTCTGGAACAGGACGAGGAAATTAGAATTTAGAAAAACGGACGTAGCTGGTGGAATACTTAACTTTAATCCATTAAAGATGAACGTCGATTTTGACGGTACATGATTCACAATATCAATAGTAACTAATAATGGCGCCTTGCTAGGTCGTAGCAAATGACGTAGCTGAAGGCTATGCTAAACTATCGTCTCGGCAAATGAGAACGTAAGTAGGCAGTGAACCATCGCTAGCAAAGTCGGCTGTACAACTGGGGCGAGTGCTAGGAAGTCTCTCTAGACCTGCCGTGTGGCGGCGCTCGGTCTGCAATCACTGATAGAGGAGACACGCGGGGCTGACGTATACTACCGGACCGCGGCCGATTTAAAGGCTATCACCTAGCAAGTGTGGTGTCTGGCGGTGACATCAAAGGTCATTTTTGCATCTAAACAGTGGAGCCTTTTATTCCCATTTTACGCAGGGTGGACATGTCTCTGCTGATAACCTGTAATCCGCAGTTGTGCACTTCGTTGGATGTCGCAAAATAATGAGATGCAAATTGTATTCTGTAGTTGAGCACAAAAACTATACGGATTTTGCTCATAAAACTAAAAGAAAATGTTCTACACCTATTTTTGTGGAAAGAGGACATTTATTATCGTCGCGATTGTGTTCTCCTTTTCTAATAGATGCTTGATTACAGGAGACACACTGATGTTAAATACAAATGTTACAGTCGAGTGCTCAGAACGGCGTGGTGGCCTAGTTCCATAGGAGGTCGCGGTTGTCCTTTAGACAAACAACCTGCGGCCAGTATAGCCCTCATTTATCACTAATTTGCTCTGAAGGGTACCGGCGTCGCGCTCTATTGTATGTGTAGCTTTTGCCACCGTCGATAATGCTGACAGCCCAGCCGAGTGTTCGTGGCGATGCATGGTACTGAAGACCCAATGGACCGTTTTCCAGAATTACGCTGTCATTCCAGAGGGGCCCAGTCTTTCTGTGAAGAAGGAATTGTGTTTTTCATTGCAGAACGACAGGCCTATTGGAAGCATTGGGGGGTGTGCCTAGCCTGTGTGAGGTCACCAAAGCAGGTGCGCCACCTAACGATTAGTGGCGCATGTAGGGGTGGCGCTCTTTCGCTATAGACGAGCAAGTTGCACATGGGATGGCAGTCCTCTTATCTTGTATGTTTAGCTGACAATACATGGTTTTGTGTTGGTGAAGGACTGTTGCCTCAATTCGGGCAGCGACTGTGGCCAGCTCATGTGCTCCAGAAGGCCTGTGGGCTGCAGAAACGGCTTTGCCCCCCCCCTCCCCCCTCCTTAGGTGCGTGGATGGATGGCGAGAGGGATGTGAGGGATTAGGGGTGGTAAAAGTGCCTTGCATTTCGACAGTTTCTGAGCGCCTATCGAGGAGAAGTTCACCACCCCCTGTGCAGTCTTTTGAGACAACGGTTTTCTGCAGTATATGTGTTGCATTATGACCCGAGTGCTGGTTCCTTCACGACAGTTCGGAGTGTAATTATAACAGTGATGCATTTTTCCATCATTTGTGGTAGTGTGTATTGGCTTCGATTGCCTGAGCTGCATGGTGATTTTTGAGCCTGCGTCTGGGGCGAACTCTGACATCACAAACCGATAGATACTGTTATCAGCTGTATACTTACAGGTAATACACTTTTTAAACCCGTCTCTGTCTAACTCCAGCATCTGTTCAGTTGAACACATTTCCCACCAAAAAGAATAAAGAAAGTACCTTACACTCTAGACTTTCTCCTGCGAGCCTGTATGAAGGGTAGACTTTGAATGTGTGGTTGGTTGGTTGGTTTTGGGGAAGGAGACCAGACAGCGAGGTCATCGGTCTCATCGGATTAGGGAAGGACGGAGAAGGAAGTCGGCCGTGCCCTTTGAAAGGAACCATCCCGTTGAATGTGTCTGTCGAATGGTATTGTGAAATTTTTTCCCAGAAGGATAACATCAGTTGTGTGGCATCATCAACTTTCGAACTGTAATGTGATTTTAGCCATTTCCCGTGAAGCTCTATGAATATAGTTGTGCATTTATGCCTGTTGTTTATGTTAAATGCCGTAATTCGGACCGCTATTTACGTCAGTTTCCTGACCAAAAAGCTAATCTTCCTCTCTCGAATCTGGTCAGTTTCCATGTGTTTGGGGGGCGGGGGGGGGGGGGGAGGGTGGGTGTACTTGTGCTTTCCATCGAGAAGGAGCAGGGTTCAAGTCCCAGAAAGAGCACTGTCATTTATAATTTTGCACCTAGTCCGAGCACCTCTGCTGATATAATTGTTTTAAGGCGTGTGTACTTGTGCTTTCCATCCAGAAGGACCAGAGTTCGAGTCCCGTAAAGGGTACTGCCAGTTTTAATTTCCCGCCAATTCCGTGGTAGGGGATGGGACAAGAGGTCACCAAAGCCCTGGGAGTAAGAAATTCCTACTGAAATTCGAATTCCCGCAAAAACTTGAAATTTCCGCCAATAGGGTAGTTGAGGCTGGGGGCGGTAGAGGGGGGGGGGGAGGCACTGAGACTACGTGGATGTCATGGGTGGTGGAGGGGGCGTGGTGGCGGGGTGAATTAATTGCTCAGTTTAAATAATTTGCATGTCAATTTGGTATTAATTTGGCATCAAAATTGCGGTGAGAGCCTCTTTAACCTAATACTTCCATTATTTATGTTGTACTGCAGGCGATATATTTTACTGCAAAGTCGCTTGCCCAGGTTCGGCTGATAAATACATTATTGTACGAGAATACATTTCATTTGAAATTCGGAATAACAAAGGCGCTGTAATATGTTATTTATCCGCCGTCACCAGGCCAACGTTTTTCAAGTAAAATATCTCACCGGTACGAGAACATACATAATGGACGTACAAGTAAAGGTTGTAGATACGTGGTTGACGACGTAATGGAGTTTGGGTCTGGCTGTGAATGGTGCATGGATAGCCCAATGATAAGGTAACCGCTCGCGATCTGCGGGAAATGCGATCTGGAGTCCCGTCTGGCACAAATTTTCATTGTCGTCATTCCGTTACGCAGCTGATGGTTGCCCATGTTCAATTAAAGGCTTGTGTTGTCGAGGTTTTATTTCAAATATTCTCGGTGTACTAATTGCCGCATAGATGGATTAACACACACAGAGCAGTTCACATAATTCGTTGTATAGGATGATTACAATTAAACTTTCGCTACCTGCGCCATGGTAGACGGGAAACTATTTATCGTGCTGGTACCTAACTTTATGGGAATGATGTTCGGATTATGCGCTGCTGGATTTACCCCGTTTTGGCCTGCCGGAGTGGCCGTGCGGTTCTAGGCGCTACAGTCTGGAGCCGGGCGACCGCTACGGTCGAATCCTGCCTCGGGCATGGATGTGTGTGATGTCCTTAGGTTAGTTAGGTTTAAGTAGTTCTAAGTTCCAGGCGAGTGATGACCTCAGAAGTTAAGTCGCATAGTGTTCAGAGCCATTTGAACCATTTACCCAGTTTGTAGTGTTAGTCTCATAACTTGGCGTTAGGTGCCGGTATTGGTACGGTGGGGTAGGCTTGAAACTCTAGAATCAGTGTGCATTACAACTGCAGACCGTCAACATTGGTCTGGACAAGGTGAGCAGGGATTCACTCGTAAAGCTATTTAACTGAAACAGTAGCAACAGTGCTGTGCACGAGTTGTGTGACCTCAGCTGCACATGCTATGATCCAACATCCCAACTGAGATTTTTGGGGGAGCAGTAGAGCAATCATAGAGCATTAAAGGGTGTCGTGGATGCAAGTGCTCGTCATATTGAGCAAAATTTTGAGACTGGAACGTAAACATGATACACAATTAACACATGTTACGCTATCATTTCGAAATTAAATGTGTTTATTTCAGTGGTTTATTCGGTATTTCTCTTCCACATGTCCTTACAAATATTTCGTTGGCCTAAGGTACGGGGGACCACCTTGGTCTAGGGGTAGCGTCTTTGATTCATAATCAAAACGTCTCCGGTCCCGGGTTCGATCCCCGCCACTGCCAATATTTTGATTAATAATCAGCATTGGCGGCCGAAGACTTCCGGCATAAGAAGTCAGCCTCATTCTGCCAACGGCCTTGTCAAAGAGGGCGGACGAGCGGATAGAGGTTCAGGGCACTCTCTTGTCCTAGGGGTGGGAAATTGCCCCTAAAGGCGGAAGAATCAGCAATGATCAACGACATGAGGATGCAGAAGGCAATGGAAACCACTGCATTAAAGACACGTAACGTGTATCCACAGGACATGTGGCCTGTAATTGAAGTAAGTGTCATGATGATCTCTCCATTGGCAAAAGATTCCGGAATAGTCCCCCATTCGGATCTCCGGGAGGGGACTGCCAAGGGGGAGGTTACCATGAGAAAAAGATTGAATAATCAACGAAAGGATAACGTTCTACGAGTCGGGGCGTGGGTTGTCAGAAGCTTTAACGTGGTAGGGAAACTAGAAAATCTGAAAAGGGAAATGCAAAGGCTCAACCTAGATATAGTAGGGGTCAGTGAAGTGAAGTGGAAGGAAGACAAGGATTTCTGGTCAGATGAGTATCGGGTAATATCAACAGCAGCAGAAAATGGTATAACAGGTGTAGGATTCGTTATGAATAGGAAGGTAGGGCAGAGGGTGTGTTACTGTGAACAGTTCAGTGACCGGGTTGTTCTAATCAGAATCGACAGCAGACCAACACCGACAACGATAGTTCAGGTATACATGCCGACGTCGCAAGCTGAAGATGAGCAGATAGAGAAAGTGTATGAGGATATTGAAAGGGTAATGCAGTATGTAAAGGGGGACGAAAATCTAATAGTCATGGGCGACTGGAATGCAGTTGTAGGGGAAGGAGTAGAAGAAAAGGTTACAGGAGAATATGGGCTTGGGACAAGGAATGAAAGAGGAGAAAGACTAATTGAGTTCTGTAACAAGTTTCGGCTAGTAATAGCGAATACCCTGTTCAAGAATCACAAGAGGAGGAGGTATACTTGGAAAAGGCCGGGAGATACGGGAAGATTTCAATTAGATTACATCATGGTCAGACAGAGATTCCGAAATCAGATACTGGATTGTAAGGCGTACCCAGGAGCAGATATAGACTCAGATCACAATATAGTAGTGATGAAGAGTAGGCTGAAGTTCAAGACATTAGTCAGGAAGAATCAATACGCAAAGAAGTGGGATACGGAAGTACTAAGGAATGACGAGATACGTTTGAAGTTCTCTAACGCTATAGATACAGCAATAAGGAATAGCGCAGTAGGCAGTACAGTTGAAGAGGAATGGACATCTCTAAAAAGGACCATCATAGAAGTTGGGAAGGAAAACATAGGTACAAAGAAGGTAGCTGCGAAGAAATCATGGGTAACAGAAGAAATACTTCAGTTGATTGATGAAAGGAGGAAGTACAAACATGTTGCGGGAAAATCAGGAATACAGAAATACAAGTCGCTGAGGAATGAAATAAATAGGAAGTGCAGGGAAGCTAAGACGAAATGGCTGCAGGAAAAATGTGAAGACATCGAAAAAGATATGATTGTCGGAAGGACAGACTCAGCATACAGGAAAGTCAAAACAACCTTTGGTGACATTAAAAGGAACGGTGGTAACATTAAGAGTGCAACGGGAATTCCACTGCTAAATGCAGAGGAGAGAGCAGATAGGTGGAAAGAATACATTGAAAGCCTCTATGAGGGTGAAGAGTTGTCTGATGTGATAGAAGAAGAAACTGGAGTCGATTTAGAAGAGATAGGGGATCCAGTATTAGAATCGGAATTTAAAAGAGCTTTGGAGGACTTACGGTCAAATAAGGCAGAAGGGATAGATAACATTCCATCAGAATTTCTAAAATCATTGGGGGAAGTGGCAACAAAACGACTGTTCACGTTGGTGTGTAGAATATATGAGTCTGGCGATATACCATCTGACTTTCGGAAAAGCATCATCCACACAATTCCGAAGACGGCAAGAGCTGACAAGTGCGAGAATTATCGCACAATCAGCTTAACAGCTCATGCATCGAAGCTGCTTACAAGAATAATATACAGAAGAATGGAAAAGAAAATTGAGAATGCGCTAGGTGACGATCAGTTTGGCTTTAGGAAAAGTAAAGGGACGAGAGAGGCCATTCTGACGTTACGGCTAATAATGGAAGCAAGGCTAAAGAAAAATCAAGACACTTTCATAGGATTTGTCGACCTGGAAAAAGCGTTCGACAATATAAAATGGTGTAAGCTGTTCGAGATTATGAAAAAAGTAGGGGTAAGTTATAGGGAGAGACGGGTCATATACAATATGTACAACAACCAAGAGGGAATAATAAGAGTGGACGATCAAGAACGAAGTGCTCGTATTAAGAAGGGTGTAAGACAAGGCTGTAGCCTTTCGCCCCTACTCTTCAATCTGTACATCGAGGAAGCAATGATGGAAATAAAAGAAAGGTTCAGGAGTGGAATTAAAATACAAGGTGAAAGGATATCAATGATACGATTCGCTGATGACATTGCTATCCTGAGTGAAAGTGAAGAGGAATTAAATGATCTGCTGAACGGAATGAACAGTCTAATGAGTACACAGTATGGTTTGAGAGTAAATCGGAGAAAGACGAAGGTAATGAGAAGTAGTAGAAATGAGAACAGCGAGAAACTTAACATCAGGATTGATGGTCACGAAGTCAATGAAGTTAAGGAATTCTGCTACCTAGGCAATAAAATAACTAATGACGGACGGAGCAAGGAGGACATCAAAAGCAGACTCGCTACGGCAAAAAAGGCATTTCTGGCCAAGAGAAGTCTACTAATATCAAATACCGACCTTAATTTGAGGAAGAAATTTCTGAGGATGTACGTCTGGAGTACAGCATTGTATGGTAGTGAAACATGGACTGTGGGAAAACCGGAACAGAAGAGAATCGAAGCATTTGAGATGTGGTGCTATAGACGAATGTTGTAAATTAGGTGGACTGATAAGGTAAGGAATGAGGAGGTTCTACGCAGAATCGGAGAGGAAAGGAATATGTGGAAAACACTGATAAGGAGAAGGGTCAGGATGATAGGACATCTGCTACGACATGAGGGAATGACTTCCATGGTACTAGAGGGAGCTGTAGAGGGCAAAAACTGTAGAGGAAGACAGAGATTGGAATACGTCAAGCAAATAATTGAGGACTTAGGTTGCAAGTGCTACTCTGAGATGAAGAGATTAGCACAGGAAAGGATTTTGTGGCGGGCTGCATCAAACCAGTCAGTAGACTGATGACCAAAAAAAAAAAAAAAGGTAATCCTCGTCTCATCAGGGCTCTATCAAGTACTGAAAATTTAATTCTAACCACAGTAACTACAGTGCAATTAGAATTACTTTGCACATGTAAATTTCCTGGTATCTGACTTGGCCAGCCGCGCCCTACAGCCCAGCATACAAACACTCCATAATTGCCGTCTGTCTGGCAGGCGCTCTGTTGCAGCTGTCGGTGCGCCGCGACAGTTGAAGACCAGGACGCTCATTCGCCGGCTGTCGGGTAAAAGGTAATTTTCATCGCACTTTAATGAGAATCCTGTTTCTCATGAAACTCAAAGGATTTCGTGTTTAGGAGATGCAGTGAACACTGCATGCAATCGAATGTGCGCAGATATAGACGAGATAGGCACAAAAGCATATCACTGGACCCATAAAATTAAAATTTTCATACTTGAAACTAATTTCTAATTTTGGAAAACAAAGAACAAGGTTCAAAACAAATCTGTAATTATTTTTACATAGATATTTACAAGAGAAGTGTCAAAGAAAACAAGAGGCTCCTAGATTTTTGTAATTGGCGCACAGTACTGCTTGGGCCGGGAACTAAGAGCAGGTAACTGTTCACCACTGAGACACGTATGAGTGTTGCCACACCGTCAGATTTCAATTCAGGCTTTCTGCTTTTAGCTTCTTCTTTCGCTTTTTCTACTTTCATTTTAATTAAAATTAATTCATCTGATACGAGACGTACTTTTGCAATTTTTTAAATATGTCTAAAGCCATGCATGTGTCATCTGTTACGTTCCTCAAACCTGGTAGTCAAGGGAAGGCAGGATTCGGTTACGATTGTGGACGGGGCCGTAATCAGTTACTATTGGTTGCCAGTTACACACAGTTTATTTTAAACGAGTAATTCCAGACACAACAATAGATAAAAATACCATACGCTATTAATGAAGGAATGAAGAACTGTGTAGATAATAGTGTTTTCAGTGAGTTACAATTTAGCAAATCATTATTAAATACAGATACAGCAGATAACGTTTCAAAAGCAAGCCACTGTGATCTGGGCAGAAGGCCTTACACGCCAGGAATGGCAATAAATTAAGAATGGTTTAAAACTCGTCACAACTTACAAATTACAGGTATTCAAATATTAAATTCAAGTCGCCACAACCACAGCAGAAGGCATCAGACGCCAGGAATGGCAGTAGAAAGGTTTTAAAGGCTTACTACGTAAATACAAATAGCAAATTAGAATTTTAAGGCAAGTGACCACAATCACGGCTGAAGGCCTTACACGCCAGGAACCGCAATAAAATTTAAAAATTCAGAAACCTGCTGTAAATCAGCAAATACAGTAGCATAGGTTAATTGCCGGCCTCAGTTGCCGAGCGGTTCTAGGCCCTTCAGTCTGTAACCGCGGGACCACTAAGGTCACAGGTTCCAATCCCGCCTCGGGCATGGATGTGTGTGATGACCTTAGGTTAGTTAAGTTTAAGTGGTTCTAAGCTGTAGGGGACTGATGACCTCAGATGTTAAGTCCCATAGTGCTCAGAGCTATTTGAACATTTTTTCAATAGCAAAGGTTAATTAAAAAAACAAGAACAAGAACACAATGTCTTACAAGAACCAAGAGGCCACAAACGGTGCTCCAGGAATCTACCTCTGAGAAGGTCCAGCAACAAACACTTTCGCGAGTGATAAGATATTCAGACAAGAGTTGCACACTTCACAAGATAGTAATCCAGACCAGCGGCAGTCTAACGAATGACTAATGTCAACTGTTGCTTAAACTACCTGCCGTCCGATAAACCAAATGAAACGATGGAACAATACGCCAAGGCCGGAACCGGCGGTCTGCACTACGTCCCCACAATAGTGTGTTTAGAGCTTACGGAACGAGAAAGGAACCACTACCATCAGAGTAGAAGAATCACCCCTGCTCTTCGCCTCGGCGACACTATGAACAGCAACACGATCCCAAGTCAGTGGAGAATCGCGAGACATCACAATGGTGGAGATTTCTCTACTGGAATTAAAATGCACTCATCTTAAAGCTTGCTGGATCCGGTTTACGACGAGGTCGTGCACCCTCTTGACCACAGCCCTTCCATTCGGCAGTGTATGCGAGCCGCCAGCGGTCCCGGCGTGTTCCGGCACTGCGCGGTCCTGGCTCCTCCACAGTCCCCTACCGAGCTGGCCCACTCACAAGGCCGGGAAAACAACGACGTCGTCCCAAAGATGGGGCAACAGTTACTACATATCGATAACCGCCGCTGCTGCCACTAACGGACAGGCAACGTTTTCCGAAACCGAATGGCGCCAGTCGACACGAGAAGGACAAACAACCGCAACCATGCCAACTAAACGGTACCGCTCGGTCTCCAACAGAGGGCGGAGACCTACAAACAGCATCAACGCGAGCCGCAGCACGACTCAAAATATGATACACAGAGTGAATTATTATTGCACATACTTCGGTGCAGACCAATACAATTGCCAAATTAGAACTATAAATATACTCATTCCTTGATTTATCTGGATATGAGGCAACGAAGTAAAAACGAGTATTTACAGTACGTTTCGCCAAGTGCATCCGTCCAATATTATGTCATGGGACACATGCACTTTTGTAAACACTAGTTTTAACTTTGACACGGCAGTGCATCTTGTGTTCATTACGACTTCATACACATGCAAGAGAGATGGGATACTAAATGGTGCAGCAACAGTCGTCGTAGGGAAGTTGGACAGTAGCAGAAATCAAAATATCCACGGGTGTGCTGCCGGTCTATAGTGTCCAACGGGCACAATATTTCGGCGATCATACATGTCGCCATCATCAGGTGAACTGACGGACTGAGCTCCTGTGAACGTGCCGGCACGGAGATCCGTACGCTAAGGCTGCTAAGAGGGAACTGGGTTCGGTCGCGGCGGCGGCAGAATTAAATACCCTCCGCCCGCGGCGCGCTCCCTCCGCCGTCCGCGCCCCGCGCCACGGTCGCGCGGTGGAACAGATTGCGACGGCGTCTGAGATGACGTCGGTGTGATGGCTCTGTCCGCCGTGGTCGTCACAACTATACGTTTGCTCGATTTACTCTTGATTAACCCAATCGCTGGTTCCCAGGCCTTGCTAAGATTATAGCCACAGTCACGGTTTATGAGGTCGTCATTGGTGCGAAATTCGATGGCCTCTCTAACAACGCTGTCCCAGTATCTCGACGTCTGTACCAGAATCCTCGTGCGGTCATACTCCATGGCGTGATTTTCCGACAAACAATGTTCAGCGACCGCCGACTTGCTCGGATACATCAGTCGAGTGTGCCTCTGGTGTTCACGGCATCGATCCTCGACGGTACGCATCGTCTGACCAATATACGACTTGCCACATTGACACGGAATCTGGTACACGCCGGCCTTCCTCAAACCGAGGTCATCTTTGGCACTCCCCAACAGTGCACGTTTTATTTGGAGGACAAAACACAGTTCCGACCCGGTGTTTCTTCAGAATGCTCAGTCCGTCAGTTCACCTGATGATGGCGACATGTATGATCGCCGAAATATTGTGCCCGTTGGACACTATAGACCGGCAGCACACGCGTGGATATTTTGATTATCAAATACGCCGGGAGAAACTCAAGAATAACAGTAGCAGAAATGTTCAGTGGAAATGCTACGCAATACACAGAAGGTCTGATTAGCTTGCATTTCTCCAAGCGAACTAAGACTTTAGTAATAATGCAGTAAGAAACAGATTCCAGGTATTATGGGATCAACAGCGATGGAATCGGAGCAGTGACGCGGCAGCTTCTGCATAGCGTCCTGAAGCGAAGTGCTCCAAGCGTGAGTGCGCTGAGTGGCGTGGCTGCCTCCGGACGTCCTGTATTGTGGTGGCAGAGAGCGCTCCAAGTACAGAGCCGCAGGAGGCGTAGCTCGGTGGGCGTGCCCCACTGGATCCGCCAGACACCGGACAACTACTATCAGCGTGTAACGGAAACTCGCTGTTCCGTTACCAACCACGAGACCCTTAAACGTGTTGTCGTTACGTCATACCACAGGGTACATTTATGACTCTAACTGGCCACTTGTATTGAACTTTACCGAAGTGTATGGAATAGTAATTTAGTCTATATATTTTATTTATGATAGTTTACGCTATTTTTCATAATCTAACGGGCTTTACACCTTATTTACACTACTCACAGATCAGATTGTGGTAATTCTGTTTACCGAAACCAGTCACAGTATATAAAAATTATACAAATGCGATCTTGGCTGAGAAATTGCCTTCTTTCGTTACATAATTGTTACTCAGAACCCAATATCATTTCTATGACAAACTAAATACCTTACTTACTTTTTACTTTACATGTGGCAAGGGCCTTATCGACCATACACCTGCTCTATGAGCCTCTTCCACTTCTGCCTGTCCAATGCACTGTTTGTCCAGTTGCTGTTGCTGTTCATCCTAGTTGTGTCCTCCCGAATGTTATCCCGCCATCTGGTTCTGGGTCTCCCTCTTCCTCTCGTTCCATCTATTGTTCTGCTGAATGTCATTCTAGGTAGTCTATTCCCTGTCATTCTGGCTATATGGCCTGCCCAATTCAACCCTCTCCTCTTGAGCACTTCGACGATGTTACGGTGTTTGTACAGCGCTCTTAATTCTTCATTTCTTCTTATTCTCCATTCCATGTCATTTTCGTCGCATACAGGTCCAAAAATTTTCCTTAGTACGTTTCTTTCGAATATTAACAGTTTTTCTTCACCTTTCTTCCTAAATATTAATGTTTCACATCCATATAACATCACAGGTGTAATGGTCGATTGATATAAGCGGGTTTTGAAGTGATCTTTTTCTTAGAATTTTGATGAAACTAAAAAGTGTCTTGCTTGCTGTTGATAAACGGGCATCTATTTCTGTATCTGTTCTGTTGTTATTACTAAAAAGACTTCCTGGGTACTTGAAGTGGTCAACAGTCTTGAAATTGAATCCATCTACAGTCAGAGATGCATCTTTTCTGGTTTTCTTACTTATGGGCAGGTATTCTTTTCTTCATTAATATGTAATCCTGTTTTCTCAGCAATTTTGTAGTAATTTTGCCTCATTCTTATTAATTCTCTTTTGGAACTACTTGTTATTGCTACATCATCTGCATAGGCAAGTCTTGTAATGTTCACATCCTGTAGCTGGATCCTTTGTGGACTGGTTTTAGAAAATTCTTTATCGATCTTCTCTAACACAAGGTTAAATTAAATAGGTGAAATGGCATCCCGTTGTCTCAGTCCAGCGTACACCTTATAATCTTCAGTTTGTCCTACAGGTGTCTTTATGAGACATAAAGTTTCATCTATACACATTTTAACTAATCTGATTTATTTTGATGGTATTTTAAATTCCTTCATCATAGTTAGGAGTGTCTGTCGGTGTATGCTATCATAGGCCTTTTTAAAATCTACGAATAATATGTGCACATCTACATTGAATTTCCACGCCTTCTCAGTTACTTGTCTTAGGGTGAATAAATGATCTAATGTGGATCTGTTTCTTCAGAAACCGCATTGGTAGCTCCCACTCAGTTCTTCTGTTATTGGTATCAGCCTGCTTAATAGGCAGCTCGATAAGATTTTGTAGGTGACATCCAGTAAGGCAATTGCTCTGTTGTTATCACAAACTAGTGGATCATTCTTCTTAAATATGGGGCACACAGTTGCAGTTTTCCAATCTGCAGGAATGGTTTCTGTCTCCAAAATTGTTTCTATTAACGCCTGTATTTCTAATTCCAGTTGTGGGTCTCCATTCTTTAATAACTCAGCGTATATCTTGTCCTCGCCACAAGCCTTGTTATTCTTTAATTTCTTTATTGCTTGCTGTATTTCATTTACTGATGGGGTAGTAATTGTATCAGCTGTATCACTTATATCAGGTTCATCCAATTTAAAGTAAGAGTGTGGGTCATTGCAGTTGAGAAGTTGTGAAAAGTATGTCACTTTTGTTGGTCAATAATTTCTAAATTCCTTGTAAGACATTTTTTTCCGATTTTTCATATGACAGGAGGAGTCTCCCCGTTACAAGAGCACTGTCATTAACAAGGCCAGAGTTCGAATCCCCACCTCAAAACTCGTTAATTTTACAAGCTTACCGTGGGAGGAGAGAGCGAGGAAAACACCAAGAACGGGGTCACACCGTACGTGTAACCGCCCCGCCACCCCCTCTCCTTTCTGAAGTCGCGCACTAAGTGTCGACGCTCCTGAGTGTTCTTCTCGTAAGTGTAACTGCACTCGTTCGTGTTGTGATTATCTTTATTGGAGTAAATAATGCCCGGTACACCGCCAAAAACACTTATTAAGAGGAAGGTAAATGAAAATAATGGAAGTTCTCGACAAAAACGAGAAGAGTTTTGTTTTTTAAGTGGGTACGAAGGAATTACTGCTATGTCCTTACTGTTAATGGAAAAGATTGTCGGAATGAAGAGATATAATCCATTTTTCCTATACGCAAGTGAGTATAGTTCGTTTACTGTATCTTCTACTTCATTTTCAAACGAAACAACGGAAAAATTCAAAAATTCGTCGTCAACTAAACGTGATGTCAGTAGCTATTGCGCAAAGTGAGGCTGTCACGAAAGCGTCATACGAAGTAGATAAAATTTTTGCAAAAGGTATAAACTCTTGCAGTAATGCTTATTAGTGAAGATAGACAGTATAACTGTTTCACAAACTATCTATCAGCTATTCTCGAATAGCATGCAAATACTGGCCGAAATATTTAAGCTTACACTTTCGGACACTACCTCTCGCTGATCCATAGAAGATATTTCAAAATGTTTTTCAGACAGCAGTTAATAAAGTAATATTATGCAAATACTTCAGTCTTGCTTGTGATTCCAGTACGATTCCAGCTCGATTAAGATATCTGATAACTTGTGCATTACTACACGAATAACGGTATAGTAGAAGATGACATCATAGCAGTTATGACCATACGAGATCCCACAAAAAGTGCTGATTTTGTGAATGCAGTTAAAAATGTTGTAGAAGCAGTTCAATGAAGTGTATATGGTAGGTTGCCTGTCAGTAACTGGTGTAAATAATGGTTTGAGAGTGTTCATTTACAAAGAACGAAGTTTACTAAATTTACTTTACACTCACTTCTTACTGCATAAAGAACGTTTAGCATGTAAAGCTTCTAGTAACAAATTGAAGAATGTTATACATACTGTCATAAGTGTTATAAATTTCATCTATGGATGTGACCTTAATCAACGAAAATTTAATGTACAAATGGAGGAACTGCTTCTTGTTATGATGAATGTTGACCTATGTACTGCTGTCGGATGGCTAAGCAAAAGAAAAGTCCTGAAACGATATTTAAAACTGAAAACAAAAAATTATTTCACTCTTACTCCAAAATGATTAAAAATATGTTGAACTTGGAAAAAATTAACGGTGGACACTTACACCTTCCTTGTCCAATATTACACAAAAATTCAACAAACTTTGTCTGGAATTGCAAGGACCAAACAAAGCAATCTGGCAGGGGACTACTAAGGGCTTCCGTTAGAAAGCAATCAGCAATTGTATATAAATAAACTTAAAGGAAGAGCTTTGTCTAATTTTCCAATTTTTTCTATGCTCTTATGAGACTTAACTATCGCCGTGCATGTGGTGTTGTATTTGAAAGAATATTTGGAAGAAATAATAACACATTTGCTGCTTTTAGAAAATTGGAGACTATTTCATTCCTGCAGAGAACCCTTAGCAGGTTGAATTCGATAACCTAAATTTATTCTATCAATTTCAGTTTCATGAGATTCATTCTATAAATGAAATAATCTAATTTCAACACAGCAAAACTGAAACCCAATTTGTAAAACCACGTGAAAAGCAGCGGCTAACTTAATTTTGGAGGTGCAGCATAGCAATTATAAAAATTTACAATACTGTAAACAGTTTAACACTATTTCCTTCAGTATCTTTGTGATGTATTTTTTTTCAATAATGAACTACTTGAAAAATAAATATCGTAATTGGTTGTTATTTAAAAGTAGGAATGAGAATTATTCCAGTTGGCTCCAGAACACCAATCCATCGATAGCTAACCGTTGTCAAACTGGTACGCGGCAATTTAAAATTCTGATTGCTTTAAAAAGCATAAACTGCATGATCACTGTGAGCAACTGCACAATAATTTTACTCGACGAAGAAGACAGATACAGCAAATAGTTTTGAATGGTAGTATTTATTCTGCTAACAAAAAAACCAGTCCAGATCGCAACACGTTAATTATTTTAAATTCCTGTAACGAGGTTTCTCTTTTTATGTCCATCTTGTAACGAGGGGTTCAAGATGACGTGAGGATCCGGTTCACGAAATCGGCGCGTTTACAGCATTTCTGTGAACCGGTCACTGAACCGGCGTCTCGTGTCATCTGGAGCCTCTGGTCTCAAGATACAGAATGGAATCGTTTACTGCAATTGAAATAAATATTTCGTAGCGATGTGGACTTAAATACTAAGTACGATCACTTCAAGTGTCTCAAATGACGCTAACTGTCATTACATTAATTGTTCGTGGATCATGATCAGTAAAGTACTTTATAAAACAGTCAATAAGATTTGAACGCGTAAAAAGGTTGAGGAGTGCTTCTAACATTTGTAGTTAGTTTGAAAACTGAATTTGTGTTCAGATATTTCAATAAATTGCGGAAACGTATATTTCCTCTGAGTAACACAGACCCCTGGACGAGGTCATTGGGTGCCTGTTGACGAACCTGATAATTCTCGGTGAAATCTGAAATCTTATCCGAGATAATTGTTTTGTCATACAGTGATCGCATTTCTTCGATGTCGTGTGACAGCATTCTTAATGAAAAATGGTTGTTAGGTCTCTAAACAGGATTTCATTAAATACTTCCAAAGGGAGTAACAATAGTCCTTCAAATTAATTTCACCATGTTTGTGTGCATGTTCGTGACACCAATCCAGTTTACATAACACGAACGATCTATAGGGCCCCTGATGCTTTGTATTACTGGCTCCACTTTCCACCAAATTTAAAAACGAACAAATACATTCCAATTATAAACCAGCTTGTATTTTCTAAATATTACTTTCTTTACAAACTGCTTAAAATATCAATGTTAATTGCTCGTTATTAATGATTTGCACTGTAATTACATCCTAATTTCCGCAATGGCAGCTAGCTACAATAAGGTAAATTGACAAAAAATTCTGCCTCTCATAAATGGACTGCTTTTTTTGACAAGTAGAATCCGAGTGAATGCTTCATTCCACCGTGCGGTTTTGCATATTAGTACTGGGGGTCTAAGAACGCCAAGCTTAATGGTAGGAGTTTCTCTTTGTCTTAAAATTGTAAGCAACATAATATTTTTGAACAAAAAATATTGTAACATCTCGCTATGTTAGAAAAAGTGCCCACAGTTCATAAACTGAGGTTATTGACCCTGATCTGTTCATCTTGAATCAGTTATACTGTATAATTAAATATTATGTAAGACCCCCATGGCAACTAAATTTTACAGCACCAATATTTAGTTACCACAAAGGTTCTGTTTTGTCAAACATTTCATAAGGCATTCACTCTGGTTGCATGTACAATGGTTGCAGCTTAAGGTTACGGCCACTTCGTTCTGAACAGCAGAGGGTAACATGCTTCTTCTGTAACGACAAAGGTGAAAATAAGTACTAGTCATTTGGTTGACAAATAACTACTAGTAATGCTAATGGCTATATTAGTAACAAAGGACCTTTCCCATCTGGGTACGGGCTCCGAAGGAAACCATCAAAGACGTGGAGAAAATCTCATTCAAAGTTGTTCCTTTTTCGCCAGTTTACAGTGAATCAAGTATTAACTCGTTTACAAAGGTCATAAACACATGCATTGTGCTGTAGTTTCTGTCTCCGTGATTAGTTTTGAATGAAAAGATAACGGTAGAAAAATGTCATCGACTGACATGGGGTTTGATTTAATATTTTTTTTGACGATTTTGAACAAAGGTTTTGTTAGTCAAGGTTCTGGTAATAGGTTCCGTAATGGTTTTGATTACAGTTTTGGCGAGATGTTTGGTAAATTCGGGTGTGAAACATTTCAACAGGTTACCTATCTTGAACAAAAGTGGGAAAAGGCGCTTTCGCGACTTCAGGATTAGACCACAGGATCGATAATCAGGGTGAATGTGAAGGAAGAGCGTCCTTGAACTGGACTAGGTGTGAAATGGCAGGAACGGGGTGATTCTCAGACAAGAAAACAGATCGCATCGGAACCATGTTCATGAATGGCAGGAGTTCCAGCAAACATACGTCAGAATATCTCCATGAGAAGTTCGTTTTTGACTGTTAACCATCTATCTATGTATTTCATGAACTTTCCCATCGAACATTTAACAGCTTCTTAATTACATCATGTTACAATCCAGCGACCTCCAAATCTGAATTAATTCAGCTCAAAAATTACTTTATGTTATTGAATCACACCCAGCACCGATTTCTGGAACCTAGGATATGGCTTCGATGAAAGTTCGGTCATTTTGAAGGCAGAGCACAATGCAACAGTCCCAATAATTAATGCACCTATACCCAGCTTCATATGGACATTCACCGGGTGGTTGATTGTAAACATCATAGTCAATTCTCGACACTAGAACGAATTAAAACTGCCTTGAATATGGCATTAATGACATTTCGGAGAAGTATTACCGGAATTTGAGAATTACTAGGCCACAGTAGTACAAGTTTATATGCCAGCTAGCTCCGCAGATGATGAAGGAACCGAAGAAATGTATGATGCGATAAAAGAAATTATTCAGATTGTTAAGGGAGGCGATAATTTAATAGTCATAGGGGACTGGAATTCGATAGTAGGGAAAAGAAGAGAACGAAAAGTAGTAAGTTAATACGGACTGGGGGTAAAGAGTGAAAGAGGAAGCCGCCTGCTAGAATGTTGCCCAGAGAATAACTTAATTATAATTGACCCTTGGTTCAAGAACCAAGAAAGAAGATTATATACATGTAAGAGGTCTGGAGACGCTGGAAGCTTTCATGTAGATTATATAATGATATGACAGAGACTTAGGAACCACGTTTCAAATTGTATAACATTTCCAGGGGCAGATGTGGACTCTGACCACAATTTATTGGTTATGAACTGTAGACTGAAACTGAAGAAACTGGAAAAAGGTCGGAATTTAAGGAGGTGGGTCCTGGATAAACTGAAAGAACGAGAGGATGCAGAGAGCTTCAGAGAGAGCATTAGGGAACGATTGACAACAGGGAAAGAGATACAGTAGAAGTAAAATGGGTAGCCTTAGATCAAACGGATATCAACTGCGTTTTTTTAAAAATAGGAACCACCATTTTTTATTACATATTCGTGTAGTACGTAAAGAATTATGAATGTTTTAGTTGGACCACTTTTTTCGCTTTGTGATAGATGGCGTTGTAATAGTCACAAACGTATAAGTACGTGGTATCACCTAACATTCCGCCAGTGCGAACGGTATTTGTTTCGTGATACAATACGTGTTAAAATGGACCGTTTACCAATTGCGGAAAAGGCCGGTATCGTGTTGATGTATAGGTAATGTGATCAAAATTCCCAACGGGCGTGTGCCATGTATGCTGCTCGGTATCCTGGACGAAAATGGTTCAAATGGCTCTGAGCACTATGGGACTTAACTTCTAAGGTCATCAGTCCCCTAGAACTTAGAACTACTTAAACCTAACTAACCTAAGGACATCACACACATCCATGCCCGAGGCAGGATTCTAACCTGCGACCGTAGAGGCCGCGCGGTTCCAGACTGTAGCGCCTTTAACCGCTTGGCCACCACGGCCGGCTATCCTGGACGACATCATCAAAGTGTCCCTGTATATATTGAGCAAGCAGTGCAGGAAACAAAAGAAAATTTGGAGTAGGAATTAAAATCCACGGAGAAGAAATAAGAACTTCGAGCTGGAAGAGAAGCTGGCTGGAATGCACAGTGTTTTGAAAGGAGGATATAGACACAAAAAAAGTTTTTCATCACCCCACTTCCCAGAATAGCCCATCAACAAAGAAGGTGGCCTACAAAACAATCGTTCGACCTATACTTGAATATTGCTCATCAGTGTGGGATCCGTACCAGGTCGAGTTGACGGAGGAGATAGAGAAGATCCAAAGAAGAGCGTCGCGTTTCGTCACAGGGTTATTTGGTAAGCGTGATAGCGTTACGGAAATTTTTAGCGACCTCAAGTGGCAGACTCTGCAAGAGAGGCGCTCTGCATCGCGGTGTAGCTTGCTGTCCAGGTTTCGAGAGGGTGCGTTACTGGATGGGGTATGGAATATATTGCTTCCCCCTACTTATACGTCCCGAGGAGGTATAAGAGAGATTCGAGCAGGCACGGAGACTTTCCGGCAGTCGTTCTTCCCGCGAACCATACGCGACTGGAACAGGAGAGGGAGGTAATGACAGTGGCACGTAGTGCCTTCGCCACACATCGTTGGGTGGCTTGCGGAGTATAAATGTAGATGTAGATGTAGAATTCCTGATGATAGGCATTGACTGTGGATACTATGTCACAGACACAGTCCCTCACAGACACAGTCCCTCTGTTCAGAGATATCACTGTACCCGCTCAAAGACGTAAACAATCATGTATTATTAGCGCTTATTAGACGGAGGGGGTCCGACAGCCGATCAGTTGCAGTCATTCCATCAGGAAGTAGCTACACGGCTCGTGTTGTCTGTAGTTGAACTATGCCTAGACGTTCAATACCGCATTGTTACTTTGTGCCATGAGGGCCTCTCAACAAGGGAAGTGTCCAGGCGTCTCGGAGTGAACCACAGCGATGGTTTTCGGACATGGAGGAGATACAGAGACACTAGAACGAACGAAAAGCCCTTTATCCCAGCGAAACTCAAAAACTTCGCATAAAATTCGATACGGGAAACACACTCACTGAGGAACCAAACACTGCGAGAAAGATTCTCGGTCCAGACAGACGGGAAAATAGCTAGTGATTAAAATACCGAAGCACAACAGACAAATTATTCAACCTCGCGGCAGATATTCGAAGAAGGGATAAAAAGTTTTATGGTCACATTCACAGACTTCCGGTAAGACTTACAGACAAGATTTTATAATTCACTAAACGAACAAGAACATAGCAAGTAACAAAATGTCTACAAAAAGCACAGATAATTGCTTGAAATTTTCAGACTAAAACACTAGAAACAAGGAACTTACAGATGTGAGGTGTACTCAATGAGACTGAGAAGAAAAGAGTAACAAAATGGACTGAAGAAGGAAAGAGAATTCATTATATACGTTGCGGGCTACTAACTGTAACCGTGAGTTCAACTGATGATTTTTTTAGGTATAATAATCAAACATTTTCTGAAATATTTACGATTTGTTGCACCACGAACTACTTTTCGAGCCACTGCTGGCTCATCATCAGATGGGGGCCTTACAGGAACATCATTTTCTGGGCCCTTTGCTGCTGGCTAACAGCGTCGTGGTGCTAGAGTAACAGCTGAAATTAGAGATACTTAACAAATTATTTATGAGCTGAAAAGATAATTGTGTTTTTCGATATTTACATTGGACGGCCTATTTGTATCTATGAAAAAATCCAAGGTAAGGAACTCACGAAAAAAAAGATGCGTAGAGATTTAGATAACTGATTCATTAAGGTTTGTGTGATCCAATGTTCCAATCGCACGCTCTAACGACAGTGATATTTGCAAGATTTCGGCTTTAAGCGCGGATCGGGACAGCTTATGGCAAGTCCTCGATGGTGAGTGTTCATCGGAGGTGAGGGTATCACCTGGAGTGCCCCAGGGAAGTGTGGTAGGTCCGCTGTTGTTTTCTATCTACATAAATGATCTTTCGAGATAGGGTGGATAGCAATGTGCGGCTGTTTGCTGGTTATGCTGTGGTGTACAGGGAAGGTGTCGTCGATGAGTGACTGTAGGAGAATACAAGATGACTTGGGCAGGATTTGTGATTGGTGTAAAGAATGGCAGCTAACTCTAGATAAATGTAAATTAATGCAGATGAATAGGAAAAAGAATCCCTTAATGTTTGAATGCTCCATTAGTAGTGTAGCGCTTGACACAGTCACGCCGATTAAATATTTGGGCGTAACATTGCTGAGCGATATGAAGTGGGACAAGCATGTAATGGCAGTTGTGGGGAAGGCGGATAGTCGTCTTCGGTTCATTGGTAGAATTTTGGGAAGATGTGGTTCATCTGTAAAGGAGACCGCTTATAAAACACTAATACGACCTATTCTTGAGTACTGCTCGAGCGTTTGGGATCCCTATGAGGTCGCATTGAGGGAGGACATAGAAGCAATTCAGAAGCGGGCTGCTAGATTTGTTACTGGTAGGTTTGATCATCACGCGAGTGTTACGGAAATGCTTCAGGAACTCGGGTGGGAATCTCTAGAGGAAAGGAGGCGTTCTTTTCGTGAATCGCTACTGAAGAAATTTAGAGAACCAGCATTTGAGGCTGACTGCAGTACAATTTTACTGCCGCACAACTTATATTTCGCGGGAAGACCACAAAGATAAGATAAGAGAGATTAGGGCTCGTACAGAGGCATATAGGCAGTCATTTTTCCCTCGTTCTGTTTGGGAGTGGAATAGGGAGAGAAGATGCTAGTTGTGGTACGAGGTACCCTCCGCCACGCACCGTATGGTGGATTGCGGAGTATGTATGTAGATGTAGATGTAGATGTAGATGTAGAAGTCGGTGAACTCTTTGTCTATCAGAGTGATGATCTGCGTAAAGATGGTGGTGTGGGTAAGTGTCGAGTGGGAGAACTGTGTAAACAACAGCGGTGCTCAGGTTCAGGTTACCTCGGCCCCTGATAGACAGGCAAGAGATGGGCGGTACCGCTACAGGGAAACACCCATGTGGCGAGGAAGGGTAGGAGCGGCTGGGGGAGGCTTCCTAGTTAAGGCGCCAGGCGCGCCAGTACTGGTCTAGTACCGCCCTAGTACAGCGCTCGCTTTCCAGTACAGCTCTAGTACTGCTCTAGCACAGCGCTCGCGTTCGCGACGCTCCGACCGGCCACCAGCCACGGGCTGCCACAGCCAGCCGCAGCCGCAGCCGCAAGCGTGCACAGTGCAGGTAGGACATGGGCCAAGCGCGCGCGCACCTGCTGCCGCGCACATCGCCGCCAACAGCTTCCCAGCGTCGCGGCTGCGGCCGGCGCTCAGTTTCGGCTCATCAGCCACCCTGTGAGCACTGGTCGGCGCATTCACACGCACACTTCTCAGTGCAGGCCAGAGGAGGCCGCCGCAGAGTCATGCCGAGCTTTTCTCGTCATGTGAACCGACTGCTCGTGACAGTGTATTCGCCACGGCGCCGGGCTGCATCGGTACTGTTAACACTTTCACGTTACGTGTAAACTCATTCTTTAACTGTTCAGAAAATCTCCTCTGATATTCTAAACGGTCATACGTTTCTAAACGAATATAATTGTCCATCTGGAAAAGCCATGACTCGTCAATTATTCTTGATTCTTAGTTTTTTTACGAGGACCGGTTTTATTTCTGGAATGACTTTTTTGTGTTATTAAATAACATATATTGCTGTCTGCTGTCAGTCATTATTTTCCTAAATTTTCTGTGCGACGCGCTTCGGGAAACAATTTTCCAGTTTTTTTTGTGGCTTTTAAATGTTAAGTTTTACGTTTCCGATGTCTTAAGCTCTGTATTATTTTTGTACAGAAAGAAATCAACTAGAAATCCGCAGCTAACAATTATTTCCAAATTCACAATTAACTAAGGGAAAAGATACGTCATTAACTGCTGAACTGCACATGTATAATACGTCACAATAATATAAATGTCAGTGTATATATCAATCATATTTCTTCTAGTCACTAGTCACTCAGTATCTCCAAGAAACTCTCGGAACTGGCGATGACTGAGTGCATCGGATCTGATATAATTAACAACTAAAATAACTGGCTTTAAAACTTCTGACACTTTTTTTTGGTCATCAGTCTACTGACTGGTTTGATGCGGCCCGCCACGAATTCCTTTCCTGTGCTAACCTCTTCATCTCAAAGTAGCACTTGCAACCTACGTCCTCAATTATTTGCTTGACGTATTCCAATCTCTGTCTTCCTCTACAGTTTCTGCCCTCTACAGCTCCCTCTAGTACCATGGAAGTCATTCCCTCATGTCTAAGCAGATGTCCTATCATCCTGTCCCTTCTCCTTATCAGTGTTTTCCACATATTCCTTTCCTCTCCGATTCTGCGTAGAACCTCCTCATTCCTTACCTTATCAGTCCACCTAATTTTCAACATTCGTATATAGCACCACATCTCAAATGCTTCGATTCTCTTCTGTTCCGGTTTTCCCACAGTCCATGTTTCACTACCATACAATGCTGTACTCCAGACGTACATCCTCAGAAATTTCTTCCTCAAATTAAGGCCGGTATTTGATATTAGTAGACTTCTCTTGGCCAGAAATGCCTTTTTTGCCATAGCGAGTATAATATATCTAAATGTTTTCCGCACAAAGACTGTTGGTGAATAATGCAATGCACTACTAATGGTTTTGATCCACCGTCATTTTCTATGGCCTTGGAAAGGAGTGCAACAATACCTTTATTTTACCCACACATGTTTTTGCCACCATCAGTTGTAATACATTTTAATTTCTGCCACTGAAGATTGTTTTTCTGAACTGCCCTTTCAACTCCTTTAAAAATATCTTCGCCAGTGGTCGTCCCGTGAATACTGTGAACATCAAGGAGCTCTTCATACACTTCATAATTTTTGTCAATCCCTCGAATGAAACCACGCCCAGGTTCCCGGGTTCGATTCCCGGCAGGGTCAGGGATTTTCTCTGCCTCGTGATGACTGGGTGTTGTGTGATGTCCTTAGGTTAGTTAGGTTTAAGTAGTTATAAGTTCTAGGGGACTGATGACCATAGATGTTAAAGTCCCATAGTGCTCAGAGCCATTTGAACCTCGAATAAAGGGTAGTACTTGAGCAGTATCTGATACATCTGTTGACTCATCCACGGCCAAAGAGAACCCGTCTAAGTCCTGATTTTTGTCACGAAGTTGTGCTAATATATTTTGTGCAGTGTCATCTATTCTTCGAGCCACAGTGTTTGCCGACAAACTTATGTTTTTAAATAAATTAACTTTTTCTGGGCACATTTCTTCTGCTGTTGCAATAATGCAGTTATTAATTAATTCACCGTCGGTAAATGGCTTACACTGTTTCGCTACTAAATGAGCCACACGAAAACTAGCACGAGTTGCTGCATGTTGTTCAGCATTTACTTAAACAACGACTGCTGGGATTTTAGCTGGCGTTTCAAAGACTCATATATTTCTAATCGTTCGCATCCTGTAAACTTGGAGTAATTCTGAGAGTGCTTAGTCTCATAATGACGTTTTAAATTGTGTTCTTTGAAGACTGATATTGCTTCATTGCAAATAATACACATTGGTTTGTTGCTTGACTCCACCACGAAATATTGACATCCTCATTGCTCTTTAAAAATTCTACATTCACTGTCAACCTTTCGTTTCTTTTCCATATTTGTACAGAACTTCACAAAAGATTGTAACCTGAAAATAAAATTGTGCTATTTAATACTAATAAAACTAGGGAGTAGTCTGCCTAAACAAAATGAAATGAATTTGTTTTTAAGGTACTTTAATTACTAAATTAAATACTCACAATTACACTGTAGTTCCATTAAAAATACAGTGAAAAAATTATCAAGTCGTGCTACACGTATTTCGATTTTCAGATTTTCCTTGTCTCTTCGAATGCAAACTTTGAATTGTCCCACACTTCGTCGTCTCACCTACTAGTACAGCGCATAAAACACTAGAAAACTCGTGAGACACTCGCAACATAGACACAATCACGCAACAGAACTATCAAATATATGATCTGGCTCTGTTACTCGCTAAGACTACATAACTAAACTTATTGTTGCGCCGCTTGAAATAACAATGCGTTGACATACTCTACCTCTGTTACGCCTTGCGGTAATAGTGTTGCTAACAATGATTTTGAGATTTTGTGAAGAATGTGCAGTGACATACTTTTTTGTCGGTGAAATTCGCCAGAATAAAATACGCCAGAACAAAATACGCCAGAATTTCGGACAGGTACGTCCACCAATCAAAATTATGTAATTAAATGAAAATCGTCGTTCGTGTCAGTGCTAGCTATTCCCACAACCGTAGATTTTTGCGATTTCATCTTTCCTTTAGCCTTACATTACGTTGATCATGGAGTGCTAGGGTGCTTTAATCCCACTAGGTAGTTCGTGGCCCTTATGACTTCGTGGAGGAGTCAATGTGGCCAGCGGACTAAAAAGTTTGTAGACCCCTGTTCTAGTGCCCAAAAACGTATTGTGTGTGGAAACATATAAACGAACATCGTTACTGGCAGCAGGAAAGCTATTTTATAACAATATAACAAACACAACCATCGTTACTACAGTCACAGACATTCACGAGCTGTTTGTAATGGGTAAAATAAAACAAAGTTGAATGATCGGTTTATAATATTATGGTTCAAAAGAAGAACTTAATGTCTTTAAGCTGGTAAATTAAACTCGTTGTTATTGAACTAGTGTGTGTAGTCCCCCTGTCTGTATGTCTGGGAAGGACAATATCAATTTCCACAGCGACGTCGACTACTCCCAAAACGTATGTAATTTCGGACACGTAAACAAGTTACTCTCGTGGTGTAGAAGCAGTTGCCAACTGCGACGGTCGCCTGTAAAATTCTTTAAATGTAAGAGAAAGAAAACTCCTATAGGATCTTCTCGAATTGGGATACTGCCATTCGCATGTGGTCATTCGATGATTGCCTGCGAGTGAAATTAGATCGTTTTAGCAGAAAAAACTTTCTCTGCTTTTGACCGCGTTATTGAAGCAGGTTCTACATCGACCACCAGGTGGGCGAAGTCCTATACAAGCTTGTCGTACATTACAGTTATCACAGAATCTCTTGTTCAAAAATAAATAAGCGAAATTACCTTTGAAATGCACCAGACTGGGTTATGACTGTTACTAATCTCCACATTTAACGTTACATATCGTTTGTGAATCTCAAAAAACACAAATTATACAATATGATGGCTAACAATGACTGTTTCATTGGACACACTTCATACACGTCCTCTCGTTATCCTCTGTCGCAACCAAGTCAGGTCACTTACAAATTTTCTTACATTTCTTCGCTTGCCATGGAGCAACGTTAGTCAAGGAATAAATATTTTGCTTGCGCAGACGAAACGCAGCGCCTCGCGATATATATAAACTTTGAACCAATATCTTTAGCAAGGTCGTTGATCGTCACCCCTAACCGGCAGTATGGGCGGAGGACTATTATAAGTCTAAGTGCCAACTGTGATCTGATGCGATCCTCAGCCACCACTGCAACTTGAAAACCCTTCCAATCCCGCGCTACGTGGCAGAGCAACACTTTACCGCAGTCACGAAAAAAAGAATTACAAATATTAATTATAAACATTTCATTGTGTTCGTATCGTATGTATAAGGCAACTAAAATTTAATTTTTCTCGTCTTTTTAATTCCTCTGTTTGGTTGTATGGATCATTGCCACAGCCATCTGCAACAAAATAAACAATATTTGCTGTAGACGACATCTGAAATCGGTCATTGTAAGAACAAAACTAGTGGTGGGATTCAGCAATAATAGAAGACGAAATAATTATTTTTTTTTTACTTCTCGTCGACGTCACTCGTCACAGGCATACTATTGTGAAACTGATTCACGACTGCGTATAACAACCAATGATGCGGAAGGAAATTTATCCTTACAATTTCTGTGAAGACATAGGGCTCTTATTTCAACAGTTGCACACACATTTAACATTCTACATATTGTTTCTTTCATTAGAAAATGAAGCCAAAAATTAAATTAGCTCCCACGTTCAACAGGGCATCGAAGGCTTGAGACATAGCCATGAGACCTCTAGAAAGTAAGTATTTATTGTTACATTGTTCAGGGCGTTAAATTAATTCTCCATGTTAGACTTTAATTTCGGCTAAAGCATATATATATATATATATATATATATATATATATATATATATATATATATATATATATATATATATATAATTCTACTGTACGTGTGTATGTCGCTGAACTCCTCCTAAACGGCTGGACCGATTTGAATGAATTTTTTTGTATGCGTTTGGGTGGCCCTTGATGGTTTAGATTCACAAATCAGCCCGGCAGATGGCGCTGCAGTAGGTATCTAGCTTATTTATCTATACTGCAACTAAACGGCTGGATCGACTTGAATGAATCTTTGTGTATGCATTCAAGTGGGGGTCTGGAAAATTTACATTCTTAAATCAGCACGGTAGGTGGCGTTGCATTTTTGTACGCAATATTGAGCGTATTATATTCAGATATAAGTTACGTGCATAGGATTTCGTTCATTTTTCGACATTTTAAGTTGAGTGTATTGTATTACGAGTGTTTCAGTATTTTGACATTTTAATTTTTTTGTACGGTGTCTTTTGATACTTCAGGTGTCGCATTTCAGTGAATATTAAGTGTATTATATTCAATATAAGTTACGTACATAAAACAGTGCCACGTCTTCGTGGACGAGGAGGAAATATTGGTCGACGGACTCGGAATTCACAATTAGTCCAGAACCGTCGGTTAAATAGATCGGCAGAAGATCAATTGACGGACAATGAAAATTTAAGGAACTAGGTTGCAATCAGACGTGCTAATGAAAGTCAAGAGCAACGCAACGAACGCCTTCGAGCTAATGCATTGAGGCAAAGACTGGCCCGTCAACGAGTCACCGACACATTCAGAACACGTGAGCAACAGCGTTTGCAAGTGTATCGCGCATTGACACGTGCATCACTTCATCGCCTTGCGTTTGAATATGAGTCGGACATCGAATATTCGTCACATTCACAAATTGTAATCGGCGCTATGAAAAAACAATGCCAACATTGTCATGCACTCAAATACAAAGGTGAATCGGCCGGTTTCTGCTGCGTGTCTGGAAAAGTTGTATTGCCACCATTGAATTCGCCGCCAGAACTATTGAAAACACTATTGGCTGGAGCTACATTTCTATCTAAATTGTTTTTGCGTGAAATTCGCAAATTCAATTCGTGCTTTCAAACGACATCATTTGGAGCAACAAAAATCGTCCAGAATGAGGATGGTCGCAATTTTCAATCAACGTTTAAGATTCAGGGACAAGTGTATCATCAAATTGGTCCTTTAATGCCGATGCCTGATACCGATTCAAAATTTCTGCAAATCTACTTCATGAGTGATGAGGAGCAGCAAATAAACGCACGCTCCCAGTAAAACCATATCGAGCAGATGGAGGAGCGAGAAATTGTGGGTATTTTAGAACCGTTTTTACAGAATCACAACCAGTTGGTCCAGTTGTTCAATACCGTTTCAAACAGACTGCAAAACGACAACTATACGATCGTCATCAAAGCAGGCAAAATACCATCTGGGCAGCACGCGGGCCAATATAATTCACCCACCATTAATGAAGTTGTTATGATTGGCGACGCATTTCAACGTCGAGATATACGAATCCAACGCAGAGATAACACAGTACATGCGATTGAAGACAGTCATCGTTCCTACGACGCTTTGCAATATCCATTGATATTTTGGGAGGGAGAAGATGGATATCATTTAAATATCAAACAAAGAAATCCAGCAACAGGTACAATCTACACATGTCATTACCTAATATTTTATGCACGATTAATTTCTTTTTGTCTTAATTATATTTTTACTTCGCGGGTGCAGAAACCAGCGAGAAAGTGAGCGCGATGAACTTCTACGCATATCGGTTGATGATTCGTGCCAATGAAGACAATAATATTCTACGATGCCGCCAGTTGTATCATCAATATATCGTTGATATGTATGCTAAAATTGAAAGCGAGCGATTACGATACATCAGGTATAATCAAGCGAAACTTCGAGCTGTGGAATACATTCATTTGCGTGATGCTATTGTTGGTAACGTAGATGAAATAACTAATATCAACGACATCGGTACTTCATATGTTCTTCCATAATCATATATTGGCAGCCCACGTCATATGCAAGAATATATTCAAGACGCCATGACTTTTGTGAGCGCGTACGGACGACCAGATTTGTTCATTACATTAACGTGTAATCCAAAATGGGATGAAATTAAAATTGCGTTATTGCCAGGTCACACTGCAGTAAATCGACACGATATCACTGCACGTGTCTTCAGACAAAAGTTAAAATGGTTGATAAACTTGATTATACATTCCTCTGTATTTGGCAAAACACGTTGCTGGCTGTATTCTGTTAAATGGCAAAAACGAAGTTTGCCACACACGCATATTTTGATTTGGTTGGTTGACAAAATACAGTCTGAAGAAATTGATAAAATTGTCTCAGCAGAAATTCCGGATCGGAATATCGATCAAGAATTGTATGAGATTGTTACCGCTAACATGATCCATGGTCCATGCGGTGCCGTGCATGGACAATGGAAAATGTACGAAACGTTTTCCAAAAAATTGTATAAATGATAGAATCACTAATATCGATGGTTATCCATTGTATCGTCGTAGAGACACTGACCATGGCGGTCAACCACATCTATTACGCATGTCAAACGGTACAACAGTTGACATTGACAATCACTGGGTGGACCCCGTATTCACCATTGCTGTGTAAAATCTACAAAGCACACATTAACATTGATCTCTGCAGTTTGGTCAAGTCCATAAAATATGTATGCAAATATGTCCATAAGGGCAGTAATATGGCTGTATTTGCTGTTCACAATGTTAACGAAACCGATGAAATAACACGGCAGCAAATGGGCCGATACATCAGCAGCAATGAAGCAGTTTGGCTTATTTTGGGTTTTCCGATACACGAGAGACCCTGCTGTTATACATTTGGCCGTGCACCTTGAAAATGGGCAGCGTGTTTATTTCACGGAAGAGAATGCTCTACAACGTGCACCAATTTCCCCAAAAATCACATTAACTGAGTTTTTCGAACTGTGCAACCGACATTAATGTATACTGATGTGCCAAGATATTTCACATGGAACAAACAGTCAAAAAAGTGGAAACCACGAAAGCGAGGTGTTCCTGTTAAAGGATACCACGACATATTTATGGGAAATACATTAGAGCGGTTATACACAGTCCATCCAAAGCAACGCGAATGTTTCTTCTTGCGTTTATTGTTCGTTAATGTTCCTGGACCGACGTCCTTCCAATACTTGCGAACAGTCAATGGCATTTTGTACGACACATATTATGATGCGTGTCGCAAATTACATTTGCTGGAAGATGACAACCATTGGGATATTACACTTGCAGATGCAGCATTTAGTTCCTCTCCTCATCAAATTCGCCAATTATTCGCCATATTATTGATGACATGTTTTCCATTTCAAGCTTCTGCCCTCTGGGACAAATATAAAGATTCCATGAGCGATGACATTCTGCATCGCAATCCGATCGCTGATCAAGATCCCAATATCGATTTATCGCCGGAAATATATAACGAGGCGCTAATAAAGATTCAAGATATTAGCATTCTGATTTCGAATATGCCACTCATTCATTTTGGTATTCCCTCGCCTAACCGCCCAGCAACAGACAACATTAACAGCGAGATTCAGCGCGAACAACAGTTCAATACGGTCTGTTTAACTACTTTCGTTGAAAATAATGAGCAACTATTCACTGATGAACAAAAGAATGTATACGAAGGAATTAATTTGCCAATTGCAGCAGAACGAGGTAGATTTTTTTTTTGGACGCACCAGGTGGCACTGGAAAAACGTTTCTCATCTCACTAATACTTGCGCGCATTCTATCACAAAATCATCTTGCGTTATCAATTGCTTCAACAGGTATTGCAGCCACATTGCTTGATGGCGGACGGACTGCACATTCAGCATTCAAGTTGCCGTTGAACATTCACACAAATCCAGATGCAGTGTGCAACATAAAAAAAGCATTCCGGTATGGCTAAAGTTTTGCAAAAATGCAAAATTATTATCTGGGATGAATGCACTATCGCCCACAAGCATTCACTTGAAGCTCTCGATAGAATGATGAAAGCTCTAAATAATAACACCAGGCTCTTCGGTGGTGCCTTACTGCTGCTGTCCGGTGATTTTAGACAGACATTGCCGGTCATTCCACGCGTTACATATGCGGATGAAATTAACACATGTATAAAACAATCTTATCTATGGCGACATGTCAGTACATTACGTCTTAATACAAATATACGTGTTCAACTGCAAAACGATCCATTGGCACTATCATTCTCCGAGCAATCACTCGACATTGGAATTGGAACAATACCATTGCATGGAGACACACAATGCATCAAATTGCCAGACAATTTCTGCAACATGGTAAATACGAAAGATGCTTTGATTGAAAGCATACTTCCAGATTTAGAAGCTAATTATATTAATCATTCGTGGCTTCGTGAACGAGCTATTTTAGCCGCAAAAAATATCGATGTTGACGCTATTAACTTCAAAATACAACAGTCATTGCCCGGCAATGAGATATTGTTCAAATCGATCGACACTGTTACCGATCCTGACGAAGCAGTCAACTATCCTGTTGAACTTTTGAATTCGCTGGATTACCAGGAATGCCACCACATAACTTGCGATTAAAGATTGGCTCACCTATCATTTTGCTTCGGAATTTAAATGCATCTAAGCTATGCAACGGTAAAAGTTTAGTAATCAAAAACTTATGGGCAATGTTCTTGAAGCTACAATTTTGAACGGCTAATTTGAAGGTGAAGTTGTTCTCCTTCCACGAATCCCAATGATCCCTTCAGACTCACCCATTCCATTCAGACGTCTGCAATTTCCAATTCGCTTGGCATTTGCCATGACTATTAATAAGTCACAAGGTCAAACAATATTGATTTGTGGGTTGGATCTAGAAAATCTGGTCTTTTCACATGGCCAATTATATGTGGCGTGTTCTCGCGTTGGAAAACCGTCATTATTCATTTGTGCTCCTCAGAAATTGACTAAAAATATTGTTCATCACCTCGCATTAATATAAAATCAAAGAAACATGATTGATTATAACGAATTGTTTTTAGATAAAGTGATGTTTTTTTTTTCAAAATAAAGAATAATGACAGTATTACATTATTTGTCTTTCATTTCACACTTTGTTTAGTATCCTAATTGCTTGAAATATCATGCAGGACAACGTCTGTCGGGTCCGCTAGTATATATATATATATACGAAACGCTTCCTTGTCACCTGCCTCGTCTGAAGTGAACTACTTATTAGTACACAAAAATCAAGCGTCATCGATGAGCACCTTGTCAACTTGTCTGTAGAGCGTCTTTCGCTATTCCTCCGTGACTTGTCAACAATTACAAGTCTCATATATGGAGTTTGATGTTAAATTAAAAGTGCAGCCATTTTTTCGCGCATTGTAAGTCAACAGCACATCTGAATAGTAGTGATCTCGAGCACTGGTGACCAACTGTGCAGTAATGTGAGTTATATTCTCAGTTGTTCTTCGAATTACGGAGAACGCTACGAGGTCTGATATTGAATCTACCGCGCGGCCAAAGGCCATGAAGTGTTCCCGCATCAGAAAGCAGCGGCAATCGATTAGCATGTTTATAAACTAGTCAAAAACGTGAATACATTAAACATGTTTTCAAACTTTTCCCGTTATTTTTATAACTACTAATAATAACTTCCACAAAAATCAGCGGTGGCCAAGATCTGCGGCTTTATATGGTCTACCTCTAAGTTACTAAGTTCTAAGTTATATGGCAGCTGTTCTTGATTCGAAATCTGAAATATTTACTTTGTTCTGTTTGGTGAGGAATTGCGGAAGTCTGTAGTAACTCTGCTTTGGCAGCATTGTCGTTGATGGTATAGCCATTGCTATGGCGCAAAGAATGCATTGATTGTGTTTTGCCGCTAGTATACTTTAGATACGATCAGAATCTTTTTGGATTTTCTTACAGGTTGCGAGACAAATTTTATGTTGTGGGAACTATTATATGCATCTCGCATTGAAGTCCGCGCTAAATTTTGAGATTCTGGAAAAAATCTCCAATCTTAGAGATTTTGCGTTCGTTTAAATTTGGCAGGTCTTTTTCGTTGTTTCCGAACAGTGTTCTGATCAATTTTGTGTACCAAGGGGGATCAGCTCCGTCGTTTGTTAGGTTGTTTGGAATAAATCTCTCTATTAATGTCGATATTATTTCTTTACTTTGCAGCCACATGTGGTCTACATTTACAATGTTAATTTGGAAGAAGTGGAGGTTGTCTCTTAGGAAGGCGTCAAGTGAACTTTTATCAGCATTTTTGGATAGGTGTATTGCATCGTTTATTTTTAAAGCATTTGGGGATTACAATATTAAATCTCGATAGTACAACGATGTGTTCCCTAATCCCTGTATCTCTTTTGATGTTCGTTACTAGCTCAGAAACCAGACTGCAGTTATAAGAGTTGAGGGGCAGGAAAGGGAAGCAGTGGTTGGGAAGGGAGTGAGACAGGGTTGTAGCCTCTCCCCGATGATATTCAATCTGTATATTGAGCAAGCAATAAAAGAAACAAAAGAAAAATTTGGAGTACGTATTAAAACCCAGGGAGAATAAATAAAAACTTTGAGGTTCGCCGATGACATTGTAATTCTGTCAGAGACAGCAAAGGACTTGGAAGAGCAGTTGAACGGAATGGACAGTGTCTTGAAAAGAGGATATAAGATGAACATCAACAAAAGCAAAACGAGGATAATGGAATGTGGTCGAATTAAGTGAGTGATGCTGAGGGAATTAGATTAGGAAATTAGACACTTAAAGTAGTAAAGGAGTTTTGCTATTTGGGGAGCAAAATAACTGATGATGATCGAAGTAGAGAGGATATAAAATGTAGACTGGCAATGGCAAGGAAAGCGTTTCTGAAGAAGAGAAATTTGTTAACATCGAGTGTAGATTTAAGTGTCAGGAAGTTGTTTCTGAAAGTATTTGTGTGGAGTGTAGCCATGTATGGAAGTGAAACATGGACAATAAATAGTTTGGACAAGAAGAGAATAGAAGCTTTCGAAATATGGTGCTACAGAAGAATGTTGAAGATTAGGTGGGTAGATCACGTAACTAATGAGGAGGTATTGAATAGGATTGGGGAGAAGAGAAGTTTGTGGCACAACTTGACTAGAAGAAGGGATCGGTTGGTAGGACATGTCTTGAGGCATCAAGGGATCACAAGTTTAGTATTGGAGGGCAGCGTGGAGGGTAAAAATCGTAGAGGGAGACCAAGAGATGAATACACTAAGCAGATTCAGAAGGATGTAGGTTGCAGTAGGTACTGGGAGATGAAGAAGCTTGCACAGGATAGATTAGCATGGAGAGCTGCATCAAACCAGTCTCAGGACTGAAGACCACAACAACAACAACTAGCTCAGGATTATTTGTTGCCAAGAGGTCAAGTGTGTTTTCACAAATGTTTGTTATTCGTCTGGGCTCATGAACTAAACGCTCGAAATTATTTTCACAGAACGCTTTTAGCACAATGTCGGGTGATGCTTTATGCGTACCACAAACTTTGAACATATAATTTCGCCAACATGTCGAGGGTAAATTAGTCACCACCAACTATAACTGTCGTGTATGCGTTTGAAATTAAACTCTTCTTTGAACCTTTCAGCTATTGTATCATCTGAGTTGGAGGTCGGTAAAAGGATCCAATTATTGTTTTATTTTGGTTGCGAAGAATGACTTCTGCCCATACTAACTGACACGAACAATCTACTTCAATTCTTAAGAATTTTTTCCTGTTGGTCATCGCACTGAAAACTGTCAACGACCCACGGAAAGGTGTAGTTTCATTGACACTTTTTGCACCATCTGCTAAGCCCATTTCGTGTCGATTCTGTCTGGAACGTTTTCCTTAGCCACTCATAATAAAACTGCGCGAATTCAAGAGCGGGCGTCGCGTTTTTGACCTCCACCACATTACCGTCAAACAAAGGAAAGAAATGTGGGTAATATGGGCTGTGACGACTTTCCCGTTGTGCCGAACACCTACAGCTTCGTTGGGCAGAACTGCGATGAAATCTGGTGTCAATGGGACATCGTAAGTCCACTTTACACGTCACATGTGCCTGCGAGCATTGCCATTTTTGTCACTTGAGTTGACGCTTGGCTGTTTGAACCATCGTCGAACCAGAATGTGACATCGTAGGGCGCCACGCTCTTGCACCATTGTAGAGGAGGGCTGTAGGCACCTTCGGGCCAAATTTCAGACATAAGCATTACAATTACTGGTTTTCGGATAAGCGATCCTTTCATTCTGTTGCGGAGTGTATTTTCATTTGGCGTATGAATGTGAAAATCTTCCTTCTCATTTCGGTCAAGGTTTCTGTTCTATTTATATGTCCTATTACATTGGCTCAGTCAATGCAGTTTCTTCTGTGGGTGTTCTTACAGCCGTTTCTGCATCCATCACGTCATTGCTGTGATGGATGTTCTGCGTGATTGTGAGACCTTGGACCCGGTGGTCTCATTCTGTCATCTCTGCTTGTTGCCTTTTCCCTTCTGGATTATGCCATTTTGTTACGAAATGTGATCCATTCTCTGATCTGTAGTAATTTCCTACTCCTGCCTTTGTTCGGTGAGGATTAAATGGGATACTCCGATATATCGCAAAGAAAGCCCCCGCCCCCAAACGCCCTGTAAGACAAGAAGTTAGTGTGGTAGTCCTCTTCTTTACTGCTGTATCCCCTTCTAAATGTACTAACAAGGTGCCCACTTTATATTGTATTGGCCATGTTGGTGGCAAAGAAAAATCAAATTGATATATCAAAGCCTTGGGGTGAAACGAATGTCCTCTTACGCCTGCAATTTACGTTTGGAAAGGACGTGTTTCAAATCAAACATTTCTTTATCTGTGGGGCACGTCCTAGCCACTACTGTTCTCTTCCTCGTAGCTTAAACTCTTTGCGAACTTGTTACTGCCACTTGCCCTTGTGTTAAAGTAATTCATTTCGCCTATGTGTGTCCTCGTTAATGACACAAAATTGTGTTATATCCTCGCGTCTGCTTCTAATCCTAGCACTTGAGTTACTTGTCCTCTGAATCTACTGGTTTCTTCGTTCTAGCGCATTTTTGAATTGAAGAAGGGATTAAACTTTTGATGCTTCAGTTGAAGCTGTGTTTCACCTCTCTTACCCTGTACTTCAATTTCGGAATTATCGCTCCGTCATTTCCTGATTACGTGACTCTAGCTGCTCTACAGCTTTGTCTAGTTTGCTGAAGATATATTTTTCGGTCTTATTTTTCTCCTTCATCTTGCCCATATGTTCCTCCTGCTCTTCCTGCCTATTGCTAATCTCGCTCTATGGCAGCAATTTGTTCTGATCCAATGTTCGTTTCATTAGTGAGCCTTTTGTGTCTCCCTAGCCATCCTTTCAGCCGCTTTTGTTCTTGCCTAGCCTCTGCAGCTACATATTTGCCTCCTTCACCATTTTTCTGACCTCTTTCGTTTCTGTGATTATTATTTCCCACTTTTCCTTCGTTTTTTTTGTGACTGCTTTAGCTTCCTCTCTCGCTTCTTTCTTTCTTTCTTCTACTCCTGCCTTCAATTTTCTTCTCTTACTTTTGCATTCTTTCTTACCTCCCTAGCCACTCCCTTGCCTCTTCTGCCACATTCCTAGTTTCTTTTGCTTCTCTCCTAGTCGTCTTTGCTTTTGTCATGTCTTCCTCCACTTCCTTGTTCACCCCTAACGTCCCTTTTTTTCCTAGACGCTGCTAATTTCTGTATAAACTTTCTGTAGTCCTCTTTCCTGTCCTTGTTGTCGCTCTACTTTATTTATCTTGAAAAGTGTAAAATGGTACAATCTGCGCTTCCCCCCTCATCTGTTGGAGTTGATGCCAATGAAATGAATTTTGTATGTGCCTGTAGTGGCGTGACCGAACTACCGCTCTCCACCACCTCATAGCTTCAGATTCTTACCACAGCGTTAGTGTGTCATGACGTGACCTGACCTCTCCCTCAGTATAACAACCCACAGTGCCAGCTACTTCCATGATTTCTTCTCAGTCTCTTTCATTTTTGGATGCTCTACGAGCAGTCTCTTCTGTGGGAAATTGTATCCGCTCTCCCACAGTATCTATCTCTTCTGTAAGCTGACTTCGTTCCCTGTTTTTTACTGGGTCACCTTTAGCCTGATCCCTTACTAGCCTCATTTGGCATCTCGTTTTCCTTTAAAAAACGAATTACTGACATGTATTTGATAAACCTACCACAATAAAATTACAAATAAAGGGACTGCCTAACACATATATCGAAAATCATCGATAAGTTACAACCCTGTTGTCATTGCCGATATTCACAGAATGTGGGCAAGAATTCACAAAACAAAACACCAGTTAAGTATTTGCACAAGCAACTTAATCTAAAATTATAGTAAAGCAATTCTAGCGCTTCTCAAATATTCTGCAATGAAATACAATTTTTGCTGATTACCACTGAATATACGTTGTCGTTCGAAGGTTTCTAACTTAACTGCCTCACAAGAGATCCTGGCCAGGGTCGACGATTTATGTGAAATCATCCTGCGTTATTAAAGAGGGCATGAAATGATGCTAGTGAGTTATCTATCTAAATCTTCTACCAGTGGACCATGCAAATTAAACTACCGCTATGGAGTTAATGAACGCAAGTATTTGGCCCAGCAATGGATGAATGGGTGGGGGTAATCAATAGCTTCGTTAATTATGTATAGAGATGACTAGCTATGAAATAAATTCAAGGGTACGACAATTCCTGAGTTTATCAGCACATGTAGTTTTCTTTAAAAACACTCCTTAATAATTTAGTAAAAGTTGCTTCAGATGCAATGACAATTATGACTCATATAAAACTAGATACATTGGAAGGATTTATGGTTCGTAATGTTTAAGAAAGGAAGGATGTGATGTAAATTCAGTTCTCAAACCTTGACATCCCGTGAAACATATTAAATTTTAAATGTCTCAAATCCATGACTCGACAACAATGACTGCATTCATGCTTGGGATAGAAGTGAAGTTGTAGTGCAACGTTGTCAGCTCCAGTACCAAGATAGAAACTAACTGTGAAATTATTGATATGTAATTCATCGTGACCTATACTGCTGGTGCTGCCTGCTAACCTTACCATCTTTGGAGTGAGAGAGTGCTAGTTACAGGAGCTGCTAACTGCTGACTAAGCATGGTGGTGTGTGCGTCGCTGCTGCCTCGCCCATGGAGGAGGTCTGACTCAAGGGTCTGCTGGCGGAGCATCCACCAGCAGCATCGTGCCCACAAAGTATCCCAGTTGCGTGTGGAAGGCCTAAGTACAAAAAGAAGCGTCTGTACCGGGTACAAGACACGAAGTGACTCTGCTGCAGACAAAGGCCGAAGCCGGCCACGGTGGCCGAGCGGTTCTAGGCGCTTCAGTCTGGAACCGCGCGACCACTACGGTCGCAGGTTCGAATCCTGCCTCGGGCATGGATGTGTGTGATGTCCTTAGGTTTAAGTAGTTCTAAGTCTAGGGGACTGATGACCACAGATGTTAAGTCCCATAGTGCTCAGAACCATTTGAACCAAAGGCCGAAATTCCTCCTCTGCAGGCAGGCCTGCAGTCACTCAGGGCAATATTCGAAATGAAGTTAAAAGCACAGAGTGTGTCAGTTCTGCGGGCATTCCCCTTGACTCAAGCAGCAGTTGCCAGTCAGAAAGTAACATTTTCGTTGCATCAATTAAAGAAATTCTCTACTCCCACACCGGACAATGCAGTCCTTCCAGGCAGGGGTTCTAAGACACCTGTCACAGAAACTTGCGTCTAAAGATTGCATGTCCCGATACTCCAGCCAATCCAGATGTCTTTTAATGGCGTTTTCTGTGCGCTGCTTTTTCTAGATCTGAAGATTGTACTTTAATTCAAGTCCTGTCCTGGCAGGAAGGTCTGCTATGTGGCGGGTTCCTTTCTTAACAATGATGATAGAATATGTTTAAAAGATAATTCAGACCCTCACAACCCGTGCACTGACGTTCATTCACAATTTAGGTCTTACAGTTGGTCCTGGGTAAATCACCACAGTAACCGATAGCTGGGACCCTAGACTGGACATGTGACCACATTAAAAATATTCCGCTGCACTCTCATTCTATACAGAAATACCAAACATAAATGGAAACGCTTATAATCCTTCGCCTTTTATCTTTCGAATGGCCACTAGTTGTCGAATGCTGTGCTCCTTAGGTCATTGTTCTGCACCTCCAACTAATTCACATCAGCTGCCCAGGTTCCAAATTCCTCCGAAGTCGTAGAGAGATGGCGGCTCAGTCTTCTTAACTCAGCAAAAATTTGATACTAAGTGTTCGAAATTTTTGAAATTTGTGGTAAGGTCATCTGGGACTAAACTGCTGAGGTCATCGGTCCCTAAGCTTACATATTACTCAATGTAAAACTTAAACTAAGGGCGCCACACACACCCATGCCCGAGGGAGGACTCGAACCTCCAGACGTTTGGAGCCGCGCGTATCGTTACAAGTCGCCCCATACCGCGCGGCTACCCCGCGCGGCCATTGTTCGAACTTAATGTACATTAAATTAGTATCTTATTGGGAAATAATGAATAGATGTAAGTGGATTGTTACAAATTATACCACCTCTGTTAGTAATGGTCGAGTTGCTAAAATTAATATGTATTCGTCATTAGGCCATGCGGATTGGGGACAAAATTATCATGATAGATGCTATCTACCGATCTTCTACGCCATCATCTGTAATTCCACTTAAATATCTCCAGTTAATAGGTTAAACACCACTAAAACATGACAGAGCGTCCAGAAAGTGTTCATATGGCGTTCATAACACTTACCTGTATCTCTTGGAGCAATGTGTCCATTGATATACTATAAACGGCTGGTGGCGTTTCTAGAAAAAGCCATCTACTACTGTATTTGCGTTCTGTCTTGCATTATGGTGACTGATATTCCATTCGCAGGCAATGTCGCTATTTTGTTCCGACCTCTGTGCCAAGCGAACATTTGTTTAGTTTGTACTATAAGTACAGGGTGTTTCAAAAATGACCGGTATATTTGAAACGGCAATAAAAACTAAACGAGCAGCGATAGAAATACACCGTTTGTTGCAATATGCTTGGGACAACAGTACATTTTCAGGCGGACAAACTTTCGAAATTACAGTAGTTACAATTTTGAACAACAGATGGCGCTGCAAGTGATGTGAAAGATATAGAAGACAACGCAGTCTGTGGGTGCGCCATTCTGTACGTCGTCTTTCTGCTGTAAGCGTGTGCTGTTCACAACGAGCAAGTGTGCTGTAGACAACATGGTTTATTCCTTAGAACAGAGGATTTTTCTGGTGTTGGAATTCCACCGCCTAGAACACAGTGTTGTTGCAACAAGACGAAGTTTTCAACGGAGGTTTAATGTAACCAAAGGACCGAGAAGCGATACAATAAAGGATCTGTTTGAAAAATTTCAACGGACTGGGAACGTGACGGATGAACGTGCTGGAAAGGTAGGGCGACCGCGTACGGCAACCACAGAGGGCAACGCGCAGCTAGTGCAGCAGGTGACCCAACAGAGGCCTCGGATTTCCGTTCGCCGTGTTGCAGCTGCGGTCCAAATGACACCAACGTCCACGTATCGTCTCATGCGCCAGAGTTTACACCTCTATCCATACAAAATTCAAACGCGGCAACCCCTCAGCGCCGCTACCATTGCTGCACGAGAAACATTCGCTAACGATATAGTGCACAGGATTGATGACGGCGATATGCATGCGGGCAGCATTTGGTTTACTGACGAAGCTTATTTTTAACCTGGACGGCTTCGTCAATAAACAGAACTGGCGCATATGGGGAACCGAAAAGCCCCATGTTGCAGTCCCATCGTCCCTGCATCCTCAAAAAGTACTGCTCTGGGCCGCCATTTCTTCCAAAGGAATCATTGGCCCATTTTTCAGATCCGAAACGATTACTGCATCACGCTATCTGGACATTCTTCGTGAATTTGTGGCGGTACAAACTGCCTTAGACGACACTGCGAACACCTCGTGGTTTATGCAAGATGGTGCCCGGCCACATCCCACGGCCGACGTCTTTAATTTCCTAAATGAATATTTCGATGATCGTGTGATTGCATTGGGCTATCCGAAACATACAGGAGGCGGCGTGGATTGGCCTCCCTATTCGCCAGACATGAACCCCTGTGACTTTTTTCTGTGGGGACACTTGAAAGACCAGGTGTACCGCCAGAATCCAGAAACAATTGAACAGCTGAAGCAGTACATCTCATCTGCATGTGAAGCCATTCCGCCAGACACGTTGTCAAAGGTTTCGGGTAATTTCATTCAGAGACTACGCCATATTATTGATACGCACGGTGGATATGTGGAAAATATCGTACTATAGAGTTTCCCAGACCGCAGCGCCATCTGTTGTTGAAAATTGTAACTATTGTAATTTCGAAAGTTTGTCCGCCTGAAAATGTACTGTTGTCCCAAGCATATTGCAACAAACGGTGTATTTCTATGGCTGCTCGTTTAGTTTTTATTGCCGTTTCAAATATACCGGTCATTTTTGAAACACCCTGTATTTCACATCACATGTGTGAATACCTTTATTCCTTCTGATTAAGAAAAACGTTGCACTTTCTTTCATTTTACCTGAATTAATACAATTAAATCTTTCCAAGATATCTTCAGTAAACAGAGAAAAGAGATATCGTCAGTTCGATTCAGCGAATAAATGAATAGCCATACCTTAAACTCGTTTATTTTTGCTGTTTAACACATTTCCTCTAAGAGTCCTCCGCAAATAAAATGTGGTATAGTTAACAATTAAACATCATCAGATCTTTAAAACTGGAAGAGGATACATAACTGGGATGTTGAAACCTAGTCTACAACATCAAATTCTGACGTGCTGGAACATTGGGACCAGCAGTGTGTAGTTAAATTTTTTTTTTCTTTATTGAATTTCAATTCCCCCCGAAGGGGGCGGGCTGGCAGCAGCTGACTACGCCGCTCTGCAGCCTACAGAATTTGTGTTAAAAAGAGGAAGATAATAGAAAATAACAGGTGGCGATAATTTTTTTTTTTTATTGAATTTCAATTCCCCCCCAAGGGAGTGTAGTTAAATATATGTGGGGGTTTAAATCTACCCGCTATTCAACACACCATGTGAGCACACGCCACGTCGCTAATACGTACACTAACAGCAAGTACACTACTGGCCATTAAAACTGCTACACAACGAAGATGACGTGCTACAGACGCGAAATTTAACCGACAGGAAGAAGATGCTGTGATATGCAAATGATTAGCTTTTCAGAGCATTCACACAGGATTGGCGCCGGTGGCGTCCCCTACAACGTGGAGACATGAGGAAAGTTTCCAACCGATTTCTCATACACAAACAGCAGTTGACCGGAGTTGCCTGGTGAAACGTTGGTTTGGTGTCTCGTGTAAGGAGGAGAAATGAGTACCATCACGTTTCCGACTTTGATAAAGGTCGGATCGTAGCCTATTGTGATTGCGGTTTATCGTATCGCAAAATTGCTGCTCGCGTTGGTCGAGATCCAACGACTATTAGCAGAATATGGAGTCGGTGGGTTCAGGAGGGTAATACGGAACGCCGTGCTGGATCCCAACGGCCTCGCATCACTAGCAGTCGAGATGACAGGCATCTTATCCGCATGGCTGTAACGGATCGTGCAGCCACGTCTCGATCCCTGAGTCAACAGATGGGGACGTTTGCAAGACAACAACCATCTGCACGAACAGTTCGATGACGTTTGCAGCAGCGTGGACTATCAGCTCGGAGACCATGGCTGCGGTTACCCTTCTGGGTACTGATTTTTCAGGATCTATGCACCCAAATTGCGTGAAAATGTAATCACATGTCAGTTCTAGTGTAATATGTTTGTCCAATGAATATCCCTTTATCATCTGCATTTCTTCTTGGTGTAGTAATTTTAATGGCCAGTAGTGTAAAATTATGTTCTACTACAATATCAAAAGAACTACTTCGAATATTTATCGAAAACTGCGTAAAAATATAATGAATATTAAAATATCGGGACACGGTATATTAGTTTTGACGTCGATATATCGATACATCTGTGGAAAAATGCCCACAGTATACTTCGATATTCCTAGAATAAGTATCGATGTACGATGTTTCCATATATCGTCAACAGCAGTAGGGTGAACAGCAGCGGAGCTTGGTGCTGGTCAAGGCAAAAGCGGCGCGCACAAACGACAGCCTCCCTTGTTCGTTCATGCAGACCGCTTTTGCCTTGTCCCGCACCAAGCTGCCCTGCTGTTCACACTAATGCAGGCAAATTTTAAAGAGTGGGGCACGTCTTTACCTTTCGCTAGACATACTATTGACGAGCTTCTCTGAATAGTGACTTTTGACTAGGAGCGTTTGATCACACAATGTAACCTTTCACAGCTGATACTGATATCACTTCAGGCCGTGCTCGAAGTTTTATACATAGACCAGGGATGAACGTACAAACTCCAGTAGTTATTTTACAACTCCATTTAAATCTGATATGTATTCAGTATTACAAAATATGTGAGATGTAGGTAAATACAATGTTGCAGGAGTTGCGAATTATGATCAAAAGTGTTATAGACAGTTTCATTACAAGCACATCACTGATTCTGGATCAGTGCTAAATTTTGTAGTATGTTTTTGCATTCCGAAATTATTGAAAACTTCAAATTTTAAGGTCTTTTTTATTTCTGAATGATTATTTTTGTTTTAGTCTTCCTAAGTTTTGAAAGTAATACAGCACTGAATACAGTAATATTTATACAGTTTTTCTTACAGGGATGAAGTCATAGTTACTGATGAAGGCTTCAAGATAGATGGAATCGCAGCAGCTCGCCGAACCGCTGATCGGTCGACGTTAGGACCCAAGATGTTGTACAGGAGCTGAGCTCGGTCACCTGATATGCTGAAGGAAGCCGATATGGCTCAGGGCTGCCAAGCGATGTTCTTGCTATGGTCAGGCTTCCCGTGGCATTCATTTATGAAATCTAATCGTTTGGCGTTAGTACACACATTAAAGTCTGGCGTGCCTGCTGAGAAGACTTTCGATTATTGCACACTCTAACATCAAGATTCTCTTCTCATGTTCGTATCCTTCTCAGTGGTGACACTTTCCTAATAGTTTTTGACTGCAACATTCTTGTTTGCGTTGTACATTTCATATGTGGTACTGTTGTACACAGATTTTCGATTGCCTTCAACAGCGCACTCGCAGTCAAAGAGTGTCCATAGCAAGGTAGTCATTAAGCAGGCTGGTTTTACAAGGCATACTTCACATGCATGCGACTTTTATGCTACCACGACAATCAGAATTTCACCCGTAGCGTATTGGCGTCTGTCAAAGTTTAGACTGCAGCAGAGACGACAGTTTCCGGAACACAGTCCGTTCACAATCGTTCTCACTTCAGAGTTAGCGAAAGAGCGGTTTTGGTCGTATTCAGGAACGCTGTTTCACCAAGCTGCTATTGCTCGCGAACTTCGACACTTCACATTAGGTAAGTGGTCAGCACACTAGAATTGTTCTCCATTCCAAGGGTAATACGGTCACACGATTAATTCCTCAAATACCGTCAAAGTTCACGTACTGCGGCTTTCAGTGGAAATGTTAAGTAGCACTGACTTTCACATATTCGCCATTAAGTATCTTTTAGAATGTCAAGTTCTTACGTAGTCACATTTTGGGATTATGCTACTATGGGCGTTACACAGTACGCTATTACTGCTTTGTGAGTTATATACATTTTGAAATCATTGCATATGGCATAGAAAACGTATCTAATGACAACTGACTACTGATTTCAACATATTTAAATTATGTAGTCTAACACTCAGGTATACTTTACATTTTAGTGTTTGGCTTTGTATCTGTGATCTGTGCGGCACTGATTTTTATCTGTGTACTTATTCCGAGTTTTTGGCACCCGGCGTAAATTTCTTACGTCAAGGAAGCCGCTGCTCCGATTTTTTTTTTAAATCTTTGCACCATGAACAGAAAAATTCTTATGAGGAAAGTCCAGTTATTTTTAAAAATACAAGTGATGCCTAAAGTCATCAGACTGAGCTGTTACAACACAAAATTTTGAATACGCAAGATTTTCAGCACTAGACGGTACATGCCCTTTTTACTCTCAGTGTGTAGTCATTATTGCACAGCTCATTTAAAACATGTTTAGTATTTTCGAATCACTAAGAATTACGCTTATAATTGAAATTCAGGAAAACGTTTTGACTATAATTGAAGTTTATGCTTTTCCAACTCAAAGTTATTTAGTCACATTGCCTATTCAAAACTTAAACATGATATTCATCTACAGCACATAGTTACCTTTCCAAGGAGATACGCAAGTGCAATAATTATGAAACACCTATGGTAACTACAGCTTCTACATTATTTAACATTTAAATTATTGTATGCCTTAACCTACTACATACATTGGAAATTATTCATTCTCATTATTTATTACCATTCCATAGGCAGACCTCCATGAAATTTCATGAAAATTAAGAATCAGCAATTTATCTAACAGTCACCTTTTCACGTATGATGTACCGTATCCTCTTATGACATTTCTAATATATTAAGCATTTTGCTTCAATTACTGTAGCGTTTCTACTGTCGTTGAAACTAGGCACTTTGAAACTTACATACACTTATACCATTAGATAATCAGATGGAATAAAAATATTATAATTTCTGGCTGTATCTTTTCAGTTATTGATACGGATATAATCCACGTCTTTTATTAGATGCAGGGAAAGGAAGTTATTTACTTCTTTCGTGCGAAATACTTACAATACGTTTCATGTGGTTTCATTCGCGAATGATACACGTTTCCTTTTATTGTAGCAGGTTTCTCGTTGACTGCTGGTAAATACTTATATAGCAAGCTGCAGTGTTCGTTTCGTTGATCCTCAGTTAGACACTAAGACTGGAAAACATTAATTTGGAATACAGTTTCTAATTCTTGCATGCTAGCGCCATTCATGAACAGCTGGGTGACTTCAGCTGGTTCCTCAGTATCTGTGAAGCTACTTTTCACTTCCTGACTTCCTGACAACATTTGTAATGTTTTTTCTGTTTCGATCAAGTCTAATACCAATTCTTTCTCATCTACCTTCGCAAAACATTTCCCTATTGAGAGGGATCCATAGAAATAGACTAGTCGACAAATTATCTACTATCAGGAACGTGCTTTTGAATGCTCGATTTCCTGTTCCACTCTTTACTTGTGTCTGTCAAGTAACATTCTTGGATTTCACACTGGCGATACCTACTGCTCGACGATTCTGAACTATCAGTGTGGGAGATCTTTCCTTCTCACACATTTGTTTATAAATATTCAGGGAAGCCACATTCGCCGAGGCACCTTTGTCAATTATTGAAATGGTAGGTATATTACCTACTGTTGCAGCAAAGGCAACTACTGCACTGTTTTGTTCAAGGTAAGAATTTGCATTTGCTAGTAAGTCATGACGTGTAACAATCTCGTTATTGTATCTAGGTAAACTGAAGTGTTGTAGTGTGTTACCGCCTTCACATTCCACAAATACAGCATGAGGGCACCATGTGATCGACAATAGTTTGTCGAATTGTAGTTGGTGGTTACATACAATTATTTCACTTCACCAAACTAGTTAGTTTGTTGGTCTTCAGTTTCGAGGATTACTATTATTACTTCTTTGTCCATGGCTAGGATTTTATTGATTCACGTTCTGTAGCAAGAGGGTCTTTTAATTTTTAAAATTTTTTTCCTAGTAAAAATGTTATTTTTTCTATAATTTGTTTGATTCTGCAATATAACTTAGGTCTACTACGTAACTACGGACTATTGCAAGTTACAGAAAAAAATTAGAGCAATGCTTTATAAACTTTAGGAAATATTTGTACCTGAACTCTGAAAAATACTTAAGGAAAATTGCAAATTAAAATATGAGTCCAATTAAACAGTACTTCAGAACATTCCTGAAGCATAGTCTTCATCCTGCAGCATTTCTTCATCTTCAAGCTTCCTCTTGGCATTCCTTTTAGCACTTCTTACTTCTTTGGTAGCTTGAAGAGCGAATCTTTGAGCTTCATGCAGCCGTTGTGTGTCACATGCAAGCAATTGATCTTCCATATTAGAGCCACATTGTATGCCTAAATTTCTCAGGACCTGCAACCTATCACTCCATCATTGAAACATGTCACTGCATCTAGTACACCAACTTTTAATGTATTTAGTCCTACAGAAACATTCTTAGGTAATCTATATGCAATGGTTGAAATTTTCATTTGTTTTCAGAGTGCCCCAATGAAGACATTTACTATGTAAAACAGGGTCACTCAGGTCTCTAAAATCTGGTTTTATTTCATTCATATCAGGCTCAGGTAGAGAATGCTTACGATTGTATATCTTCCTTTTGCTTTTTGGTAATCACACCAAGACTCTGCTCAAATGGTTCAAATGGCTCTCAGCACTATGGGACTCAACTGCTGTGGTCATCAGTCCCCTAGAACTTAGAACTACTTAAACCTAACTAACCTAAGGACATCACACACATCCATGCCCGAGGCAGGATTCGAACCAGCGACCGTAGCAGTCGCACGGTTCCCGACTGCGCGCCTAGAACCGCGAGACACCGCGGCCGGCAAGAATCTGCTCCTTTAGGGCAAAGTCCGTGAACAGGGTGGTCATCTGTGGACAATTTATGGAAGTAGGTGGCCCATACAGGTTTTCTCATTGCTGTACCATCATTCAGAGGTGCAGTTCGTCTAATGGCCAGTCCATAATAACTCTGAAGAAGGTGTATTTCAGTTTCTGTTAATCTTCCTCGGCCAGACAGAGATTTTCCATCAAATAACCCCTTTCATTTCTCTTCGTAGCTTCCTCAATCTAGCACCCATCCTCTTTTGCACGTGTCCACAACACTCCAGTTTTGTTACCAAGGCAGACACTGAACTCATTAATTTTACTGAAAGCTTTATAGTCCCCATCGCCTAGGTACTTCTTATATCTAACGTTATAAACGGACACCCATCTCTGAAATATTTATAGAGCTCCATCACACTCCATACCTCCATTGTAAACATCAGAATTCTTAAAACACTGATGTTCAACATGTCCCTCGGTGTTACCACGGCAGGTGTGAAAGTACTTAGACAAGCACTCAACAACTTTTCCATTCTCCAGAGAAGTAGTACTTACAGCACCATTCAAGAAACGATGTCCTCTACGTTGCAGTGTCCAATCAAGTGCAACAGCGATGTCCCCGGTTCCATTAATATTTACAGTTTCTTCTACTGCACGTTTCATAGATGCTTTAGACACAACCGTCAAAGCACCTAAAAGTATTTTTATGTACTTTCTGAACCTACTGGGAGGAGGAGGAAGGTCCATCAAACCACAAAATGATTGAGCAGCCTTTTGTCCTTTTTATATCGCACACATTGCGTACACTAACTTCAAATTCACATCATATGAACTATGCACAATTTTCGAAGTCATTTTCGAGGTAGATTTATTGCAGGATCTAGACCGAACTACTAATTTTGGTGCTAAACCCTATTTGCTACTTTGTTGTTCAGTTATTTGCAGACAGCCTACACCATTACATTGTGCACGTTTCCCCACTTCCTTTATCAAACAAGATAAGATGCCCGCATCAACAACAACAAATACACTACAAACAGCGTCATTGTTAACACAAAAAATTGAATCACCAGCATGCGTTCCATGTGGGAGTTTCTTCCCTGAAGAACTGATACACAGGTTACTTTCAACAGTGTGGCTTGGTTGCTTTGTTTGTGAACTGGTTACCACGGAATTTCCTTTTATTGAATTTCTTAATGCATGGCATAGTTCGTATTTAGTGCACACTAAAGGTTATGTACTTCCTCAGATATATGTAGCTCTTGGGCAACAAACATTAAGTAACTCGTAAACAAACTGCTTCAGCGATAGAAAAGTAAATACTACAAAAGATAATCATTTACAGAAACTAGAAACCTGTACTGTTACCAACATATACAATGTATCATAAGTATAATCGCTGCAAACAGAAAGTTTACAGTTCTTTTCGAAATAATACCGGTTTCTGTAACAGCATGCATGACCATAACTTTAAAATTTTGTATATACAGGTAATTTTTCATTTGAAACCCTATAATGTAATCAGGAAAAACTATGGAACTTAACAAAGTCATAAAAATATTTCGATTTTTCCACAATTTATAAGTACCCTGTACCCTTAAGGGCGTGGGCAATTGGCTTCCCGATTCCATATAATATCTCTAGTCGAAATCGGGTCGTCCCAGTAATGTCTTTTGTTTATATATTTTTGAAAACACCCACGGAGCGTTCCTTGTTTGCTATTATAGCATTTTGGGCTAAAAACCTCTTTTCGTAAGCGTTCCTGATGGAACGGAGACCAGTACTTCGCCAGGAAAGCTATCTCAAATTGATTGTAAAAATCACAACGATGAATTATTTCAGATGCCCATAGGGCTCTACCACCCTGTATGTTTGACGTAACAGATTGTATGTTTTGTATGTTTGTCGTTGATTTTGGCAGAGCATCACGAAAACTCTTTATAAACAAAACTGAAGTCCTCCTCCGGCCGTTGTGGCCGAGCGGTGTTAGGCGCTTCAGTCCGGAACCGCGGTGCTGCTTCGGTCGCAGGTTGGAATCGTGCCTCGGGCATCGACGTGTGTGATGTCCTTAGGTTAGTTACGTTTAACTAGTTCTAAGTCTAGGGGACTGATGGCCTCAGATCTTGTCCCATAGTGCTCGGAGCCGTTTGAACCATTTTTTTTGAACTCCTTTCTTATGAGGAATAAAAGCTTGAAACTGTCCTGCTTCAATACACTGTCCTGCATGAGTAACGACAGAAGTCTACTCGAAACAGCTGTCCTGCAGGTCGAGTAATTCTTATTTGGGCTATTATGAATCCCTTCATCGCAAAATGTGTGTCAAGTAGTGGCGAAGCGTAAAACTGATTCTTGCCTCAGCCTGCTACCGCTGGAATATTGTTTATGTTGTTATTCCCCGCTAATAGCTGTTGATGTAGCTTATTCACATGCCGCCACTCCTTCTTTCCACGTCAGAATTCCTTTCGCAATTACAGATTTATTTTTCCCTAATTCTGTTTTCACTTCGTCATCAGCTCTAAATCCTTCGTCATAACTTCTGAACTTATATTTTGAACTACAGATTTAACTCATTTCTCAAATACAAGTTGACTCGTGAATCCTTTTGGTGCAACTAAATAACAAATTCTTTGTTAATCGTTTTACTGTGGTCAGGGTAGAGATACTGTAGCTTCTTCAGCTTGCTTTTGTAGCAAATTAAAAAATTCGTCATCAGTGAGACTACTCTACTACGTTAAACGTTGTACAGTATTTGCTAGCTGACTGAGTACTTTTTAATTCATTTACCTCGTACTGCAAAATGTGTAGCCGATTCGGGTTAACGTTTACATGCGTGTTTCAAATTTGCTAATTCCGTTACGACTTATTCAAGATCTGAGTTTAGTTTTGTGAGTTGAGAGGACTTTTCACATGCCAAACGCTCAAGATTCTGTTTCACTGCGCTGTCTTCTCATTAGCTAACGCTCAAAACTTTCGTTCGTGTGAACAGTTCGCTCAATAGCAATACGCGCAAGACTTTGTCAAAAATCTTTCTACAGTGTCTCGGCTAAGCCTTTATACAGTTCAGCGAATGGACCTAATAGGGAAGAAGATAGTTCCACCATTTCCATCTTCTCCCAATTTTTCTTCACTATTCACGGCAGTGCTTGTACTTTCTACTTCGCGATCAGGAATGTGCTGATCTTCAGCGCCTGATTTCTGATGGTATACAACGGTACTTTATGTTTTGGAGTTTATTTCTCCTGTCGTTCACATTAGCGTCAACTGGGGTTTTGTTGTCAAACCTGCAACTATTACTGGTTGTAATGTAAATTTTATTGCATAAGAATAAATACTTCTTACTAAGAACACGATTAAACTAAAAAGAAGTGTAGCGACGATGGGACATGATCCTTATTAGTGCCTGATGTCCGCCATTTTATGATGCAAAACATCAGTCAGTTTCCTACAAATACCTGCACACGGTTTTTCATACAATTCACAAAATGAGAAAAAGCCACTATCATCGACACTATTAATTATAACTTCGAGGGACAAAGATTTCAAAAAAAGCTATTTCCTTACTTTCGAGGTTTCGATAGATAATCGCGATTATATCTTCATTTTGGTTTCTGAATAATTCTCTTTTTTCTCTTTCCTCTCAATTAGTTCAGTTTTATCACAGAGTGGAAAACGTCAGAAATAAAAGACAAATATGTACAGTATCAATGTTCTTGAAAATTCCTACAAAAATATCTATGTTCTTACAAATTAGTTTTTATTTTTAATTGGCCGTCCTTGGTCAGATGTCGCCAATATTACTGTCACCAATTTTGACTGAGTTTTACTTTTTGTCTTTCGTTATGACTTAATTAACTGAGATTTCATCTGGCACATTCTGTAATCCACTGAGGTGACGTAAGTCATGGGATGCCTCCTAATATCGTGGCGGACCTTCTTTTGCCCTGCATTGTGCAGCAACTCGATATGGCATCGACTCAACAAGCCGTTCGAAGCCCCCTGCAGAAATAATTAACCATTTTTTTTTTTTTTTTTTTTTTTTTTTTGTCATCAGTCTACTGACTGGTTTGATGCGGCCCGCCACGAATTCCTCTCCTGCGCTAACCTCTTCATCTCAGTAGCACTTACAACCTACGTCCTCAATTATTTACTTGACGTATTCCAATCTCTGTCTTCCTCTACAGTTTTTGCCTTCTACAGCTCCCTCTAGTACCATGGAAGTCATTCCCTCATGACTTAGCAGATGTCCTATCATCCTGTCCCTTCTCCTTATCAGTGTTTTCCACATATTCCTTTCCTCTCCGATTCTGCGTAGAACCTCCTCATTCCTTACCTTATCAGTCCACCTAATTTTCAACATTCGTATATAGCACCATATCTCAAATGCTTCGGTTCTCTTCTGTTCGGGTTTTTCCCACAGTCCATGTTTCACTACCATACAATGTTGTACTCCAGACGTACATCCTCAGAAATTTCTTCCTCAGATTAAGGTCGGTATTTGATATTAGTAGACTTGTCTTGGCCAGAAATGCCTTTTTTGCCACGGCAAGTCTGCTTTTGATGTCCTCCTTGCTCCGTCCGTCATTGGTTATTTTACTGCCTAGGTAGCAGAATTCCTTAATTTAATTGACTTCGTGACCATCAATCCTGATGTTAAGTTTCTCGCTGTTCTCATTTCTACTACTTCTCATTACCTTCGTCTTTCTCCGATTTACTCTCAAACCATACTGTGTATTCATTAGACTGTTCATTCCGTTCAGCAGATCATTTAATTATTCTTCACTTTCACTCAGGATAGCAATATCATTAGCGAATCGTATCATTGATATCCTTTCACCTCCTGAACGTTTCTTTTATTTCCATCATTGCTTCCTCGATGTACAGATTGAAGAGTAGGGGCGAAAGGCTACAGCCTTGTCTTACACCCTTCTTAATACGAGCACTTTGTTCTTGATCGTCCACTCTTATTATTCCCTCTTGGTTGTTGTACATGTTGTATACGACCCGTCTCTCCCTATAGCTTACCCCTACTTTTTTCAGAATCTCGAACAGCTTGCACCATTTTATATTGTCGAACGCTTTTTCCAGGTCGACAAATCCTATGAAAGTGTCTTGATTTTTCTTTAGCCTTGCTTCCATTATTAGCCGTAACGTCAGAATCGCCTCTCTCGTCCCTTTACTTTTCCTAAAGGCAAACTGGTCGTCACCTAGCGCATTCTCAATTTTCTTTTCCATTCTTCTGTATATTATTCTTGTAAGCAGCTTCGATGCATGAGCTGTTAAGCTGATTGTGCGATAATTCTCGCACTTGTCAGCTCTTGCCGTCTTCGGAATTGTGTGGATGATGCTATGAATGCAGAATATTTCAGTTAATCATAGTTATTTTAGATGGTGTTATTTTAGATGATACCTGTAAATATTCATTGACAAAACCATCACAACGCTATTCAGATGACATATGGAAGCCTCCATTGACACAAAATGAATTGTGTAGGTGCTGTGTTACTCTATACTGATGATGCATGCCCATATATTTAGTTATTCATTACTGGCATTGCTTCAGGTGATATTTGTGAGTAGCCAGTGAGTATGGTGACACCGCTACAGCGTTGTTCAGCACGGACGATTTTCAGTACTTTGCACTGCTCAAATGGAAGTACTTCTCGAAGAGTTACTGTTGGGGTGCCATTGGATCATACGTGTTGTAATCACTGAAAATCTGTAATTTTGTAGTAATATAGAAACCACACTGAAATAAGCTACTATTATAGTACAGGAAAGGCAAATATATTCTGAGCAGAGTTAGCTATACAAAAGAACACAAATAGTTTTTCAACTTACTTAGCTGCTTCAAAAACATTGACATTAAAACATCTTGACGTACTCGCGTTTTTTTACATGTTAGTTTTAGAGCCCATGCCATGTAATATAATGCATCTTATCAAGTAGAGTAAAACGATACACGATGCCATGTTGTACAACATGACACATGGCACCATGTGACTAGATATGACATTTCTCCTGTTATGCAGTACAGCATATCACTAAGATTTACGATTTATGCATCCCCACTCTGTCATAATTCATATTAAAACGTAGCTACACTCTAGGAGAATTCCTATTGTAGATGCATCCCACTGACTGAAGCGCATAAATATGTGTATATTTGGTCTTATACCCATCATTATTTAAGTAACAAGAAGTGGGTTTGGGGAAAAATGGTTCCCTTGGGGGGAAAAATTATCCCCCCCCCCCCCAGCATCTCCTCAGGAACAAATTCACCCCCAGAAATTATATCCCCTAAGAAAAACGTTTTTAGTTAGTATATACAGGGAAGAGCCAAGAAACTGGTACACCTGCCTAATATCGTGTAGGCCCCCCGCGAGCACGCAGGAATGCCGCAACACCACGTGGCATGGACTCCACTAATGTCTGAAGTAGTGCTGGAGGGAACTGAAGCCAGGAATTCTGCAGGCCTGTCCATAAATCCGTAAGAGTACGAGGGGATGGAGATCTCTCGTGAAGAGCCCGTTGCAAGGCTCCCCAGAGATGTTTAATAACGTTCATGTTTGGAGAATTTGGTGGCCAGCGGAAGTACACTCCTGGAAATTGAAATAAGAACACCGTGAATTCATTGTCCCAGAAAGGGAAAACTTTATTGACACATTCCTGGGGTCAGATACATCACATGATCACACTGACAGAACCACAGGCACATAGACACAGGCAACAGAGCATGCACAATGTCGGCACTAGTACAGTGTATATCCACCTTTCGCAGCAATGCAGGCTGCTATTCTCCCATGGAGACGATCGTAGAGATGCTGGATGTAGTCCTGTGGAACGGCTTGCCATGCCATTTCCACCTGGCGCCTCAGCTGGACCAGCGTTCGTGCTGGACGTGCAGACCGCGTGAGACGACGCTTCATCCAGTCCCAAACATGCTCAATGGGGGACAGATCCGGAGATCTTGCTGGCCAGGGTAGTTGACTTACACCTTCTAGAGCACGTTGGGTGGCACTCGATACATGCGGACGTGCATTGTCCTGTTGGAACAGCAAGTTTCCTTGCCGGCCTAGGAATGGTCGAACGATGGGTTCGATGACGGTTTGGATGTACCGTGCACTATTCAGTGTCCCCTCGACGATAACCAGTGGTGTACGGCCAGTGTAGGAGATCGCTCCCCACACCATGATGCCGGGTGTTGGCCCTGTGTGCCTCGGTCGTATGCAGTCCTGATTGTGGCGCTCACCTGCACGGCGCCAAACACGCATACGACCATCATTGGCACCAAGGCAGAAGCGACTCTCATCGCTGAAGACGACACATCTCCATTCGTCCCTCCATTCACGCCTGTCGCGACACCACTGGAGGCGGGCTGCACGATGTTGGGGCGTGAGCGGAAGACGGCCTAACGGTGTGCGGGACCGTAGCCCAGCTTCATGGAGACGCTTGCGAATGGTCCTCGCCGATACCCCAGGAACAACAGTGTCCCTAATTTGCTGGGAAGTGGCGGTGCGGTCCCCTACGGCACTGCGTAGGATCCTACGGTCTTGGCGTGCATCCGTGCGTCGCTGCGGTCCGGTCCCAGGTCGACGGGCACGTGCACCTTCCGCCGACCACTGGCGACAACATCGATGTACTGTGGAGACCTCACGCCCCACGTGTTGAGCAATTCGGCGGTACGTCCACCCGGCCTCCCGCATGCCCACTATACGCCCTCGCTCAAAGTCCGTCAACTGCACATACGGTTCACGTCCACGCTGTCGCGGCATGCTACCAGTGTTAAAGACTGCGATGGAGCTCCGTATGCCACGGCAAACTGGCTGACACTGAAGGCGGCGGTGCACAAATGCTGCGCAGCTAGCGCCATTCGACGGCCAACACCGCGGTTCCTGGTGTGTCCGCTGTGCCGTGCGTGTGATCATTGCTTGTACAGCCCTCTCGCAGTGTCCGGAGCAAGTATGGTGGGTCTGACACACCGGTGTCAATGTGTTCTTTTTTCCATTTCCAGGAGTGTATATAAACTCAGAAGTGTGTTTCTTGAGGCACTCTGTAGTAATTCTTGACGTGTGGGGCGTCGCATTGTCCTGCTGCAATGGCCCAAGTCCGTCGGAATGCACAATAGACATGAATGGACGGAGGTGATCAGGCAGGACGCTTACGTACAATTCACCCGTCAGAGTCGTATCTAGACGTTCAGGGGTCCCGTATCACACCAACTGTACACGCCCCACACCATTACAGAGTGCCTATCAGCTTGAACAATCCCCTGCTGACACCTAGGGTCCATGGATTCATGATGTTGTCTCGATATCCGTACACGTCCATCCACTCGATAAAATTTGAAATGAGACTCGTCCGACCAGGCCGTATGTTTCCAGTCATCAACAGTCCAATGTCGGTGTTGACGGGCCAAGTCGAGGCGTTTGGCATTTTGACATGTAATGATCAAGGCTACACAAGTGGGCCTACGGCTCCGAAAGCCTGTATCGATGATGTTACGTTGAATGGTTCGCACGTTGACACTTGTTTGATGGCCCATCATTGAAATCTGGAGCAATCTGCGGAACGGTTGCACTCCTGTCACGCTGAAAGATTCTCTTCAGTCGTCGTTGGTCCCGTTCTTGCAGGAGCTTTTTCCGGTCGCAGCAATGTGGGAGATTTGATGTTTTACCGTATTCCTGATATTCACGGTACATTCGTGAAATGGTCGTACGGGAAAATCCCCACTTCATCGTACCTCGGCGATGACGAGTCCCATCGCTCGTGCGGTGACTATAACACCACGCTCAAACTCACTTAAATCTTGATAACCTGCCATTGTGGCAGCTGAAATCGATGTAACAATTCCACCACACGCTTATCTTATACAGGCGTTGCCATCGCGTCTCCGTATTCTGCCCGTTTACATATCTCTGTATCTGAATACACTTGCCTATACCAGTTTCTTTGGCGCTTCAGGGTATGTGCTCTGATATATTGGTTACAATAGCTGCTGAATCTTCTGAATTTTGGTCACAGGTTCAGTGACTTTACAAATTGCAAGATGCTGATGTGATAAGCCCTTACATCTGAGGCGCTTGCTGCGCTGAGGAAGTAACGCTAACTATTAAAAGGCGCGAATTCGTCAAGATATTTTGATTTAAATGACTTTGAGTTTCCAGTGAAGGAGAGAAGTTAATTCCTTTCCTCCACATCTCCAAATCTGCGCAGGACATAGTCGTCTGTTTTGTGCTATGATTGCAACAGTTTTTTATTCTGGCTCCCAACTTTTGCTCTACCATAATTGGAACGCCATAGCCCGGCCACCGATGTGGATTTTTGTTGACTTGGGCTACGACTGATACGGTATAGGTTTTGGTACTGTAATTCGAACCATGTTGCATCACCTGCGTATCGTTACTCTAGCTCCTCTACCTCTGCCTACCTGGTAAGCTGAAATCTGTCCTGTACAGCATACTGTGTCCTCAGAGCACACTACGCCAAGGTCATATCCCCAGGTGAAATTCTTTGTTTTATTTCTTCATGGTTTTCATTTTTTATTACTTTTATTATTTTTTTTAAGTTTTCAGTTTTTTAAATTTTTTGTTCTGTTTTGTAGTTACACACATTTTATTCGTATATGCTTGAGGTTGTACACGTAAATACAGTATATCACAATTAACCATAAATACTTAGTACACAAAACAACAACATACATATCTACGATACCAAACGAAATATAAATAATTGGCGAATTTTATGATAATAATAATGTATGTAAGTAGTTTACATTACATAGATCTTACAGTAGGATCATATTACATAGATAAACTTACAATGCGAACGAAAATATGGAATGTTTGTGCAAAAAACTACTTTGTCACATTGTTCGAAATATTCAACGTTCATGTCGAGCAGGCCTGTCCATAAATCCGTAAGAGTAGGCCCTCAGTCCACTATATTGTATAGCGGAACAGATACCAAAATAAGTGTACAATAACATCATGTAAGGTATGTTTATTAATGCTTACACCCACTTTCCGCCAATTAAGTTAAAAATGCAACTTTTACATAATGTTGTAAATGACAAATGTTAATATGTTAACAAATTTACAGTTAAAAATAAAACTAGAACCCACTGACGATTGCACAAAAGTGCTGAAACATGTATGGGTGAAACAAAACAAGAAAGGTGTCTTGCATAAGGCGGAACTTCTCATCCCATTTTCTTAGCAAGCACCGAGACAACAAGAAGAACTGCACCACAAGATGATTGTTGTAAAATGTCGTACAGGTAGTATTGACAACATAGTTAAATACCCTAGAATCAATTATTTTATTTGCTTTATGTTACATCCACAATGGTAGTGTTATATGTCATGGTGCTTTTTATACTCCACATGTAATGTGTGGTTGGAAGCTATGTATGGAACGATGAGGATAATTGCACACCTCCCGAAATAATCTCCAATAATTCTGAGCACTGTACACGGTTAACTGAAATACAAAGCATTTTCCATTTAAAGCTTTTAAGGTTGATTTTATTGAATTCAACATAACTATTCATTGTATGTTTGTATGCATTGCTGTCTGTTGCATTATGAACTAAACTCAGTTATTATCGATGCAGATATATTCATTTTCGAGGTCAATGTGATCCCAAATTAGGACAATTATCTCTTCTGAACCCATTCACCTTCTATCCTATTTCCTTCAACAGTTTTGTGAAGGTGTTATTTGTGAGATGAGATGCAGGTGTGTTATTACAATCAGTCTTCACTTTATAAACAGGAGTAGCTATTGCTGGGGTCCATCAAAGCATCTTGGCGTGAGCGGGTGTCCATATCTCATCACTGTTATTAAATTTTGTTGAACCAACAGGTGTCTATGAATGAAATTCATATCTTGTGATTCGGTCGTCATAATCAATGGGTAAAGTTAAATCGAGACTCTACATCGCATGGTCTCAACCCTTTAGAAACAAGGAAGTTATAGTTTACATGTGTTAACACTCCGCATTCCTGCTCTGAAGTGTTACTCAGATGGTAGTGTACACTGGTTTTATACGAATATCTCATACGCCTGCCACTAATGCCAAAAAAATTAAGTGATTGAAGGCCGCACCTTCTTTATCCAGGGCTTTTATAAAGTTCTTGATAAGGCCCAGCTTGATATGAAGAGGAGGCAAAATGATTTTGTCGGGCTCAACCAATGAGGTATTGTTCACATTTACGTTTCCAGGAACATATGACTTTCTTATAGGCCATTCATTGATTGTATAGTGGTTCTTCATGTCACGGCCGTTCCAAAGGCACAAAAAGAGCAGCAATATTTCGTGAATCCTGCCTGTAAATCTAAGGAGTGCCAGAACTTTTAAATTATAGCAAAGCTGGCATTCATGATACTTATATTTGATTGCCTCTAACAGCAAAGCCATGCTTTCATAAGTTTCTTTCATGTCTTTTGCGTAAGCCAAAGGTACAGATGAAAATGCACTGCCATTATGCAGTAGTGCTGCTTTCAAGCTGGATTTACCCGAGTCAATAAATAGTCGACACTTCCTTGGATTGTGTTGTACACCTAGCTGCATCATCAGACCATTGACACCTCTACATACACACGTTGAACTCTGCATATCGAAATACTGAGTGAAGGAAGCACCTCTTTATCTGAAACAGGAAATTTTTGTCCCTGGAGCTAGAAGGTTCCTTTGTTCCAGTCTTGACCCCAAAAGTTCAGCTTGCTGTTTCGGAAGTTTTAGATCGCGAACCAAATCGTTCAATTTCTCTCGTGTAAAGAACTGAGACGAAGTGCCATGATACTGAAGGCAGTACCCTTCTATATGTTCACTACTTTCTGATTCACTTGACATGTCTGGTTCCGTGGCTTTCAAGTTACAGACAGGAGCAGGCAACCCCTCATCATGGGTCACAGGCTAATGCACTAAAGATACATTTGGATACTGTATTTTATGTCTAGTTTTGCTTGAATGTAAAACACAAGTAACAGTCTGAATAACGGTCATTAGGCTCACACCACACCATCGGAACAGCTAGTGGCATGGCTCGGCATTTTCCTATCAACCACTGTTAAGGTTGTAGTACAGGTTATGCAGGAAATATGAAGTGCAAAATGTTTATATTGATCACCAACAGGACAATAAAAATACAATTTACATGTCTTCTTAATCAAATTAGTAATTGTTTTTCTTTGGGCTTTGGAGTGAATATCGCACACACATAACAAAAGGTTTTGGTGTGGTTTACACAGCAACGAGATTCACTAGTTGCCTTGTTTCTTAGTGTAAGTTTTAAACACAAGAAGTTTGCACTATCTTTCACAGGAAACACTGAGGATCTCTTTCAGACCACTGGATTACCACATCAATCATTTACTGACGATTTGTAGATCTTCTAGCTCTCCTCTGCAAATCAAGAACTAACAATTAAACATCAAAACAGAAAAACAGCAAAAAGCGAAATGCTGAATACGAAAAATAAAAAACTTTTAAAAACTCGAAAATGGTACGTGCTAGAACATTTCGAAAGGTATATTCGGATACTGCACACCAAAATACATAATAGTTGATGTATCACATTCCAGATGCAAAATGGCTGTTGACTAGTGTAGTTAAGGAAATAACAGCTAAAACAAATAGTTGATTTTTATAGTTCTTGAAACTAAGAAAAACTTAACGCAAAATATTATTGTTCAATATACCTAATCCCCTCTCCCCATAGTTATAAGTATCCATTTTAAGATTTTAAGTACACACACACACACACGCTCGCGCACGTTGTGTGTGTGTGTGTGTGTGTGTGTTTTTCGGAAAATTGCAGTGTAGCACATTCAACACATTCTTGTAGATTGAAATGCAAACCAGTTATTGGGGATGTTTGCCAGTATTGAGCAACACATTACGATGCTGCTGAATTTTCGTACATTAGAGGACGGTGAACATATTTAATCATTATTTGCGTCGGTACAGGCAGGAGAGTGCCCGTCTAGTACAATAAGTATCAGTTCAGTTGCCCCTACCGATTCGTTTTATGCAGCCCTCACTACATCTGTATCAGAAACAACATCCAGACAGCCGACAGCCACACAATCGATAAAATGTCCCTCTCAGAGCTGTAAGCGGCTGTTAACAAGCAGAATCTTACTGTAGAAAATACAAATGATGACTGGTCACGAGTGACATGATATCTTTGGATCAAGATATAACTTAACTCTACCATACTTACCCAAGTGTCTTTAAGCTTTCTTTGTGTAGTGAGCTGTGTAGTCGTACAGCTATTGGATGTCTCTGTAAGTTTGTTCCGTTTATACTACTTAATCTTTCTCAAAACGTTTAGAAACGTTGTCTTATACAGTGTTTCACCATTGGAAACGATGAAATTCACAGGAGATATCAAAATAGGAAATGTCGAAGTAACAACTTTTCGGTAAGAACCCTCTGAAACATTTCGGAAAGAGTAAGTACTATAATCGGAATGAACTTACAGAGACATCCTAAGCGTCTATAACCATACCGCAAATTACACAAAGAACGATTGTAGACACTTGGATAGGTGCGTCAGAAATAAGGTATATTTTGGTCTAAAAGTACTGTGGGACTAATGGCAAATTGTCACTTGTATTTTGTATAGCATAATTTCCATTGATGTCAGCTAAGAGGGAACTACCATCGATTAAGTACCTGTAGCCTGTCTGGGTACGGTTCCTGATAGAGACGTAGCGAGGGTTACACAATCAATCGGCAGTGGCAGATTAATCATCATGTATATGCACAGATAGTTGCAGACTTTGTTTATATGATGCTACCTTTCTTCTAGAATATGCAACTCTTTTTTATGTGATACTATGTTCTTTTCTTTTTTCCACAATTGCCACGGACGAACTCTTCTCGCACCCTACCACAAAGTGTCTGCGTTCCGCAATAATTGTCATAGCCACATGTCATCGCCTCAGAACAACACCTGGATGCTCGATCTGGACATCGCCAACACATGACAAAGTCTTCAGAGTGGATTACCATGCAAACTGACTAGCTGTAACTTTTCAAACACACCCGTTAGAAATTGTGATAGTTATAATGACAGTGAGCGACTGCACCAGCATGATGACACAGACCGACCATTTACAGTAGTAGAAGAGGCATTTGGAAACAGGATCGTGGTTGGCCACATTGATAATTTGTTGGGTGCTTTGAACCGATCATTTTCCTAGATGTTTGTCAAAGTGTTTGGGATGGTGAGGATTAAAAAACAATTGTCATCCGTGATATCCCGCCATTAATGTTTGATATTCCCTTTGCTGCAAATGTTAAGCCGTAGATCTGAAAGTTGAACATACCACAGTCCCTTTTAGTCTGCAGGGGCGACGTGAAGTGGTATCACGAGACACCCGACTTGCTGCATGGTTTGAGAAGTCCGTGTTAGATAGTGTAGCAACTTGGGCTGAATGGGGCCGCAGTGATGTAGAGATGGTGAACTGGCGGGTTGTGAACGCGCTGTGGCTGGCCAGGGGTGGACAGGATAACTCCGCTGCAAAATAAAACATTTTATTGATCTTGGGTTAGAGTGATGGAGTGCTGTGGCACTGCTGGATTCGCCCTCTGCAGGTACGTGGTCCACCGGTGATGTCAGGAACGTTGGAAGGTCACAGCAGTAGAAAGGGCATTTGACGTCCACGTACTGCTTTTCTGACTATCTGTACCTCAAACGTGCGTGCCCGAGCTAGCTCTATGCAGCCCTGAGAGAGCAGAGACGTGTATGCCTCCTGAATTCCCATAGGACGCCACAGATACTAGGTTAGAAGCTCGCCCAGGTGCAGAGGTACAGCGGCTGTACCGCTCTGGCCACGAACAGCTACCCTCCAATGAAGAAGTTTGGTGCTGCTCTGCTGCCTAATGAGGGCTCCCTATTGGGTCCCTTAGTCCACGGGACGGAGTTGGAATCGTGAGGTGGTCAGATGGAGTTGGCTGTCCAGACCTCCAACGGCTGGTGGCCCGCCTGTACCATGTTGAAGACTGATGTGGATCCGATGTCGCAGATGGTGTTAGAAACGGAGGGTATTTATAGCGATTAGTAGCTCCCTCGTTGTGCCGTTCCACTGCTTCCATGCGCATACAGATCAGCACTTCCGTGTTCCAGCAGTGTGAAAGTGCAATGCAGGCTGGCCTGTTGTTGCGTGGCCTTTCAGTGAAGTCACAATGATTGCGCGGTTTAACCCAGCCTCCCTGTGGTGAAAAAACGGGCTTGTTTTCGAAATCATATGTCAGCACCTCTGCGCCAGCATGTTTGCCTCACACTGGGCTGTATTGTTGCTGCTTTAATTCGGTAACGACCAAAATTTAGCTATGGCATTACTCAACTTCCTCGGGAAAGAAACGGAGCCTGGTTCTGAATCCATGACCTGTCTGCCACACAGGTGTTCTCCACAAAGATATCATATTATTTCACAGTTTTACCTGTTCCATCAAGCAATAAACCTCTAAAGTGGAGCACATTCTCACTACAACTGCCAACCCACTGGCACCATTTCTTCTTCTGCCTTTACATAGAGCCTCTGTTATAATTTGAACTACCTCTTAACCATTAACACATCCACTACATTAATCAACCATTTACATTTATATTCCCTTATGCTACTTGTAACGTAAGCAACAACACTATTCAACATTTCTTGGTTTGGTTTGTGGGATTAAAGGGACCAGACTGCTACCGTCATCGGTCCCTTTTTCCAAATACTAAAAACACCCACAGAGAATAAAAACGATTAACAGAATAGAACACAGACGACACAGAACAAGAGAAACTCAGACAAAGACCAGACAAAACGAACTAAAATCACACAGAGTGTGATGGTGGTTGGCCGACCATAGAGATAAAAAGGAAAAGCCAACCACCGAGCATTAAAAACTCAGCTTAAAATCGTAGGCCAAAGGCCAGAATCGACACAAAACAAGAAAAGAAAACAGAAACACTCAGATTAAATGTTAAAAAACCCCTGCCCGAATAAAACGTAAAACTAAGCCAGCCATAGCAGGGTCATCAGTTAAAAGAGCAGAGAGCGTATCAGGCAGCGCAAATGTCTGCCTGAGCACAGCTAAAAGCGGACAAGTTAATAAAATGTGCATCACCGTCAAAACCGCCCCACAGCGACAGAGAGGCGGGTCCTCACGACGCAATAAATAACTGAGTCAGTCGGGTGTGGCCAATGCGGTGCCGACAAAGAACAACTCAATCTCTGCGAGTGGCTCGCATGGATGACTGCCACACACGCGTCGTCGCCTTGAGAGAACGGAGTTTGTTTGGCGTGGGCAGATTGCGGCATTCAATGTCTCAAAGCGAGAGAACTTCGCGGCGGAAGACTGCCCGCAAATCAGTCTCCGGGAGGCCAATGTCCAATGTGGGTTCACTGGTGGCCTGTTTGGCCAGGCGGTCAACATGTTCATTGCCCGGGATACCGACATGACCGGGGGTACACAGAAAGACCACAGAGCGGCCGCAACAGGCAAGAGTACGCAGGGACTCCTGGATAGCCATCACGAGACGGGAACGAGGCAAACACTGGTCGAGAGCTCGTAAACCGCTCAGGGAATCGCTACAGATAACGAAGGACTCACCTGAGCAGGAGCGGATATACTCTAGGGCACGAAAGATGGTGACCAGCTCAGCAGTGTAAACGCTGCAGCCAGCCGGCAAGGAACGTTGTTCGGAATGGTCCCCTAGAGTTAGCGCATAACCGACTCGACCAGCGACCATCGGGCCGTCAGTGTAAACTATGCCAGAGCCCTGATACGTGGCCAGGATGGAAGAAAAGCGGCGGCGGAAGGCCTCTGGAGGGACTGAGTCTTTCGGGCCCTGTGCCAAGTCGAGCCGAAGGCAAAGGCGAGGCACACTCCACGGGGGTGTACGCAGAGGTGCCCGGAAAGGAGGTGGAACAGGGAAAAACCCAAGCCCAGAGAGAAGCTCCTTGACGCGTACGGCGATCGGACAACCCGACCGGGGCCGACGGTCTGGCAGATGGACGACTGACTGCGGGAACAGGACACGGTAATTTGGATGCCTGAGCAAGCTAAAAACATGGGCAGCGTAAGCAGCCAGTAATTGTTGGCGTCGGAACCGCAGTGGAGGGACACCTGCCTCCACTAGTATGCTGTCCACAGGGCTGGTGCGGAAAGCACCAGTGGCAAGGCGTATCCCGCTATGGAGGATTGGGTCCAGCACCCGCAACGCAGATGGGGAAGCTGAGCCATACGCCAGGCTCCCATAATCCAGACGAGACTGGATTAACGCCTGGTAGAGCCGTAACAGGGTAGATCGGTCAGCGCCCCAGCTGGTGTGGCTCAAGCATCTCAAAGTATTTAGATGCCTCCAACACGCCTGTTTAAGCTGCCAAATATGAGGCAGCCAAGTCAGCCGGGCATCAAAAACGACACCCAAAAACCTGTGGGTCTCCACCACAGCAAGAAGCTCGTTGTCAAGAGAAAGCTGCGGCTCAGGATGGACCGTTTGGCGCCGGCAGAAATGCATAACGCGGGTCTTGGCAGCCGAAAACTGAAAACCATGCGCTACAGCCCAAGACTGCGCCTTGCAGATTGCGCCCTGTAGCTGACGTTCAGCAGCTGCAATGCCAGTAGAGCTGTAGTAAAGGCAGAAGTCGTCAGCATACAGGGAAGCGGAGACAGAATTTCCCACGGCCGCAGCGAGCCCGTTAATGGCTATTAAAAACAGGCAGACACTTAAAACAGAAACCTGTGGCACGCCGTTCTCCTGGACGTGGGAGGAACTATATGAGGCTGCGACTTGCACGCGGAAGGTACGATACGACAGGAGATTGCGGATAAAGATCGGCAGAGGGCCCCGAAGACCCCATCCATGAAGCGTAGAAAGGATGTGATGACGCCATGTCGTATCGTACGCCTTCCGCATGTCGAAAAAGACAGCGACCAGGTGCTGACGGCGGGCAAAGGCAGTACGGATGGCCGACTCCACGCTCACCAGATTGTCGGCGGCGGAGCGGCCTTTACGGAACCCACCCTGAGACGGAGCCAGAAGGCCCCGAGACTCAAGTACTCAATTCAAGCGCCGGCTCACCATCCGTTCGAGAAGCTTGCAAAGAACTTTGGTGAGGCTAATGGGGCGATAGCTGTCCACCTCCAAAGGGCTCTTGCTCGGTTTCAAAACGGGGATGACAATGCTTTCCCGCCATTGCGACGGAAACTCACCCTCGACCCAGAGACGGTTGTAAAGGTCGAGGAGGCGTCGCTTGCAGTCCACTGAAAGGTGTTTCAGCAACTGACAGTGGATGCGATCTGGCCCAGGAGCGGTATCAGGGCCAGCGGCAAGGGCACTGTGAAATCCCCACAGCATTGTAGGATTCAGAAGTGTGGGTGAGAAAAGAAAGGCTCCGACGTTCCATCCGCTCTTTAATGGAGCGGAAGGCCTGGGGGTAATTCGCAGAAGCGGAACTCATAGCAAAATGCACTGCTAAGCGGTTTGCAATGACGTCGGAGTCAGTACAAGCTGCTCCATTCAGTGAGAGCGCAGGGACGCTGGCAGGGGTCAGATAGCCAAAGACGCGTCGAATCTTGTCCCAGACCTGCGATGGAGTGACATGGAGGCCAATGGTGGACACATACCGCTCCCAGCACTCCTTCTTGTCTTGGCGGATAAGGAGGCGGGCCCGCGCACGCAGCCGTTTGAAGGCGATAAAGTAGTCTATGGAGGGATGTCGCTTGTGACGCTGGAGCGCCCGCCGGCGATCTTTAATCGCTTCAGCGATCTCAGGCGACCACCAAGGCACAGCCCTCCGCCGAGGGGACCCAGAATAACGGGGAATGGCAGATTCGGCGGCAGTAACGATGCCAGTGGTGACCGATTGAACCACCGCATCAATGGCATCACTAGAGAGAGGCGCAATAGCGGCAGTGGAGGAAAACAAGTCCCAGTCAGCCTTATTCACAGCCCATCTGCTGGGGCGCCCAGAAGAGTGACATGGTGGCAGTGACAGAAGGATCGGAAAGTGGTCACTGCCACACAAGTCGTCATGCACACTCCATTGGACAGACGGTAAGAGGCGAGGGCTACAGATCGAAAGGTCGACGGCGGAGTACGTGCCATGCGCCACGCTGAAGTGCGTGAAGGAACTATCATTTAGAAGTGAAAGATCGAGCTGTGCCAATAAATGCTCAACGGTGGCGCCTCGACCTGTTGCCACTGACCCACCCCACAGAGGGTTATGGGCGTTGAAGTCGCCCAGTAACAAGAAAGGTGGCGGCGATTGGGCTATCAGTGCAGCCAGGACATGCAGCGTGACATCACCATCCGGTGGAAGGTAAAGACTGCAGACGGTAATAGCCTGTGGTGTCCACACCCTAGCAGCGACAGCCTCTAAAGCTGTTTGTAGAGGGACAGACTCGCTGTGAAGAGAGTTAAGGACATAGATGCAGACGCCACCAGACACCCTTTCATAAGCTGCTCGGTTCTTATAATAACCCCGATAGCCACAGAGGGCGGGGGTGTGCATTGCTGGAAACCAAGTTTCCTGCAGAGCAATGCAGAGGAAACTATGAAGGCTGGTAAGTTGGCGGAGCTCAGCTAGATCGTGGAAGAAACCGCTGCAGTTCCACTGGAGGAGGGTGTTGTCCATGGCTGAGAAAGGCGTGACGGGACTGGGAAGGCAGATTACGCCGTTGGGTCACCTGCTGCCTCCGATTGAGCACCTGTGCTAGTGCTATCCATTGCGTCTGAGGGACCGGCGAGATCTAGGTCCTCAGCGCACGCCAGAATCTCCACCTCGTCCTCAGACGCAGAGCCTGTAGGAAGCGGCGGGACGGGTGCCACCGCAATGTCGGTATTCTTGGTGACGTTCTTCTGTTTCTGTTTCCCTCGTTGTGGCTTCGGTGGTTCAGGCTTGGAGGGCTTCACAGGGTCAGTCTCAGGGACGGACGACGACCGTGAGGCCCTACGACCAGGGACTGGTGGTTGTGTGAGCCACTTGCGGGTGTCTGCTGTGCCGCTGGTCGGAACTTGCGAAGGGAGGTCCCCAAGGGACCCCTTCCTTGCGAGAGTAGCCGAAGAAGTCTTACGCTTCTCCAGCTGGGAAGGGGGAACTGATGTCCCCGATTGTTGAGGGGGTGTTGCTCCTGAAGTAGATGGAGCAGGAGCAACAGGTTGTGAAGTGCCCCCCACAAGCAAGGGGGCTGGTGGCTGCTGACCGATCTTAGAGCCGATTCGTGATGATGGGAGAACCGTCGTTGCAGCAGCGGCGTAGGTTGACGTCATTGCCACAGGATGGAGCCGCTCGTATTTCCGTCTAGCCTCGGGGTAGGTCAGGTGGTCCAGGGTCTTATATTCCATTATCTTCCTTTCTTTCTGGAATATCCTACAGTCCGGCGAGCAGGGGGAATGGTGTTCTCCGCAGTTAACACAGATAGGAGGCGGGGCACATGGAGTATCAGGATGCGAAGGACGTCCACAATCCCGACACGTGATGCTGGAATTACAGCGAGATGACATGTGCCCGAACTTCCAGCATTTAAAACACTGCATCGGAGGAGGGATATATGGCTTCACATCACAACGGTAAACCATCACCTTAACCTTTTCGGGTAAGACATCACCATCAAAGGCGAAGATGAAGGCACCGGTGGCTACCTTATTATCCCTCGGACCCCGATGGACGAAGTGAACACCTCGTCGTTCTAGGTTGGCGCGTAGTTCATCGTCGGACTGCAGAAGAAGATCCCTGTGGAATATAATACCCTGGACCATGTTTAAACTTTTATGGGGAGTGATGGTGACGGAAACATCCCCCAACTTGTCACAAGTGAGCTACCTCCGTGACTGGGCAGAGGATGCTGTTTTGATGAGAACCGACCCAGAGCGCATTTTGGACAAGCCCTCCACCTCCCCGAACTTGTCCTCTAAATGCTCCACAAAAAACTGAGGCTTAGTTAGCATAAAAGATTCACCATCGACCCGTGTACAGACAAGGTACCGGGGTGAATAATCGCCACTGCTGTCTTTAGCCTTGCGTCCCTCCCATGGAATGGCCAGGGAGGGAAATGATCTTGGATTGAATTGCTTGCCGTTGAGGTTAGACCTCGATCGCTTAGAGACTGCTGGTGGAGGCCCACCAGCGAGAGATGATGTACCACGCTTCATTGCGGATCATCCGCCCTGATGCCACCCACTCCGACCAGGGGCTCTCCCCACGGGCGCCACCCAGCCACAGCAAAGACCACCTGGCAGGATGGCCTTTGCCGGAAGTCCCGATGCCCCAGAGGGATAGGCATCTACTCCTCGGCATACGTGGGGAGGTAGCAGCTCAGGCATCAGTAGAGCGATCCCTGTGTTGTCAGGGGGCTACAACCAACAGGGTACATGGCGGCCCCACCACAACGGACTGGCTACCGTGCTGGATGTTAGGTGACATGTGGTCCATGGTCGCTGTCAGTGCAGAAAATGGCCCTGCACATTGCTTGGCAGAGAGTGCACGCAGGAGCGTATCCATGCCCAAGCGATGGAGAGCGGGCAGGACTGCAATGCAACGACGAATAAGATGGCGAATGTTCTCAACGCAAGATGGACACAATGCACCAAGTAAGGCGCCCTTCCCCAATCGGCTCGCTCTTCGGAAAAATTGAGATATGGAGGTCAAACCCTACAGGGGACCATCACATAAGGCCGAAACGTTTGAGACTCCTTTTAGTCGCCTCTTACGACAGGCAGGAATACCGCGGGCCTATTCTAACCCCCGAACCCACAGGGGGAAACATTTCTTGTAATTTGAATTACAATTAATTACATCTTACAATATAACACTCTTGCTTTCGCACTCATCATACATTCTCATGTACTAATAGCTAACCAATCAATGGTATCTGATGCACTAGAGATTTGGAGAGCAGTCTTCCATCTAAGTTAGAGGAAGACCGCGTAAAACAGAGTCAACATTAACATGGTGCCGGTGGTTGTGACCCTTATGGTCTTCATTGTGCGCTACTGCTCCTCCTGATATTGAAGTGTGAAAGCGTTTACTCTACTCAAATAGGCCCCTTGAGTGTCTGTTAATAGTTTAAGGACAGTATTTATATAGAATCAAACAATTTATTCAGCTAGGTAAGATTTTTTCACTGATCACATCGCTATTGGCTTCTCTGGTTAGTACAGCTCTGGCTGCTAATGTTCAACTTCGTTTCCATTTTTATAGAGGCTAACCGGTGAAACGTCTGCCCTGTTACATCACAGTTCATTCCGGTAATAAGTACCGAGCGAGGTGGCGCAGTGGTTAGCACACTGGACTCGCATTCGGGAGGACGACGGTTCAATCCCGCGCCCGGCCATCCTGATTTAGGTTTTCCGTGATTTCCCTAGATCACTCAAGGCAAATGCCGGGATGGTTCCTTTGAAAGGGCACGGCCGCCTTCCTTTCCCATCCTTCCCTAATCCGAGCTTGTGCTCCGTCTCTAATGACCTCGTTGTCGACGGGACGTTAAACACCAATATCCTCCTCCTCCTCCGGTAATAAGTATTCCACTCCTATGCAGATCCAAATGTTCAGTTTGAAAGTGTCATGTCTAAAATTACCTTTAAAAGTGAAAGTATCTAAAGCAAAATTGTTTCCTTTTTAATTAGTGAAAGTATCAAAGATAAAATTGTTCCAAAATAATTATTCAACAAACCTGCAACTGACTGCGTCTGCAAACTTGTTTCGTGCACTACTCCATTTTGCCAGTAATGAAAAATGTATTTGACTCAGCAATCAAGTTTAAGAGAATAGCGCCATTTGTGCAATGGCATTAACATGGTACTGAAAAATTAACTTTTGGCCCTAATGTTTACTTAATGAAATTATATCTTGACTTGAGTAATGTAAGTTGTGCAGTGGCATAATATTAGTTATTTGCAAAAACTTTGCTCTGATAGCTTTCGTTATACCAAAATCGATTTCAAACCATGAACTGCACATATATATTGCATAGAGGCCTGATTTTCTTTATATTCTTTCATTTGGTGGGTAACTTTACTTTACTACTCATATTCATATTTAATACAAGCAAAGGATATGGATTATGATTGAGGCTGTTAGCTTTAAACGCAAATTTAAGTCATATACAAAAACTACCATTTCTAACATTTTTGTTGCACGAATAACTCTTACAAAAAAAATTTCAAAATGCTTACTGCATCAAAACTTGGACACACAAATCCTAACTCTGAACATTTTCTAACAAAAACCATTTTGAAATCATTTTATAGCTTCTCCCATTAACGTGCTAAAGTTTGCTCAGTGTACAACCTGAAAACTTCATAGTGCGAATCCTACCTTAAAGCTGTCACCAAAGGTCCACTTCCTCCGGGCACCTAGCTGCGACGACCGAGTTTTTTTACTGTGCGCACCTGGCTCTTTTAACCATCAAAGATCCTCCTACCCAAAGATATTATACTCATTCCACCTTGCGGTTGGCCACAATCGACTTTATTTTCTGGATCTACCATGATCAGACATTAGCACATATCTTTCATAACCCACTGGTCCGACAGACCATAATTTTGTGGGGGGTTTTTGCAGTGAGCAGACTTCCCCACGAATAGTATTCCAATTAAAAGAGTATTCCACAGCAATAAAATTTACCAATAGAAACATAGAATGTGAAGTAAAATGCATGATATCATTAGATTTTCAAATTGCAATAAATCAAGGAACATCAAAATGTACAAAACAGAAACATAAATGTAGGGCAAAGACATCAGACCTTTAGACTATTAAGAGAAGTGTATTAAATACTGTCAAAAATTTACAGAACAGAAGAAAACAATGTGAGGGAAAATGCATAAGGTATTTGGATTTCTAAGTTGAAGTGTCTCAAATAACATCAAAAGTTATAATACATAAATGTAGAATGAGAGGTAAAATGCAGAATATACTTAGATTTCTAAATAGAAGTGTATCAAATAGTATTAAAAGTTACAAAATAGAAGCATAGAAAAGTGAGGTAAAATACCTCAAATAACATCAAACTTTACCAAACAGAAATGTAGAATGTGAGGTAAAATTCATAAAATAAATACATATCTGCTAGAAGTTAATCATATAACAGCCAATGCGCATAAATGTCTCAAACAACTCTTAATGCCAGTGAAATACTGCAATAAGATACTTTAAGTAATAGTAGGATTAAATATAAAATATATGTGTCATGTCAGGTGACAGCATATATTGACTTTCAGTAACGATCATTATCTTGTAGTACATGAAGAGTACATGCCGAGTTTCATTGACAATAGTAAATTAAGAAGACCTGTTATGTTAGGTGACGGTTTACATTGAGTCTAATTGTTAACTGCAGTAAAATGTGGGGCCTCAGGTGAAGAAACACACTGAGCCTCAAATAATGTCCATTGTACAATACATGTCATGTCAGGTGATAGGACACACTTATTTTAAAAGTGATCGGTAGTACAATAAGATTGATGAAGAGTGGGCATCAGGTGATGGGACACACTGAGCCACATTATTATAAACGTAGAATACCTATTAAGTCAGGGGATAACTCACCCTGTTTCGGTTACCATAATGAAAATCTAAATTATGTCACAAACAGGAGTCTCAGGTGATGAAACACTCTGAGCCATGGTAGTATCGATTGTAAAATATGTGTCAAGTCAGGTGACACTGACATTCAGTTACAATTATGATATTCCATCAGTCATAGAACACATGTTATGCCACTGACGTACACTTAAAGTCGTGATATTCAATTAGTTATAGGACACATTTTACGTGACAAGGTAGCTCACACTGACTTTCCTTATATTCTCGTAGACTCAGACTGGTTATTATGTCAGGTGACAGTTCAGTCTGAGTTTCACTTATATTTACATAGGCTCAGGCTACTCGTTATGTCAGATGGTAGTCCACTCTGACTCTTAAACACAATCATGAGATTCTGGCAGATGCAGAACGTATGTCCTGTCAGGCGACAACTTAGTTTGACGCTCAGTTAAAAACATTTACAAAATACGTTTGTCATAGTGGCAGAAACGTAATCTTAGTTACTTTGATATTATCATTGTGCAAGAAATTAATATTAAAAGTAATATAACATAACTGTATGCAGTGGACATTGGCTGCAAATTTTTTTTTATATATCTTTAAGGTAATAATAACGTCACACACTCTGTAGCAATAACAGTAATTAGTTTTATAGAATCTATGTACAAAAAAATTCCTACTAAAGGTAGTATACCATAATAATAACACTATGCAGCGGACATTTGTCACAAAATAATAGTTTGTATCTCTTTAAGATGAATAGAACCTCGCACTGAAATCGTCATTAAGACTATTTACAAGTGATTAATAGTCATATGTAATAATAATTACAATAACCTGCACAATCGCAGTAGTCACTAGTGTCAACTTCACATTAAGTATTGACAGGTAATGCCTTAAATTTTATACAGCCTTCTTAAATAACAGTTTTGATTGTGCTGTTGCAACGACTGTACCTCACATGCAAGGAATACACGCATTACTAGTTAAGATTATTAGCTTTCACCACCATCGGCGTTAATTCTGATTCTGCTTCACAGCAGGAATTGTTGGATGTTTCTCTCACAAGTGAGTGAACCATTTATCGATCCCTGTCAGTTTATTTTCGCGACCTCTACTATCATTATTGTAATTTTACGTCCGTCCATGATCGAATGATTACCGTATTTTGATGGTGTGGATAACAAGTGCCTCAGAGTGCACTGGTTTCTGGGAGCACTGGCACACACTGATTTAGGTAATGATTACATAATTACTGACAATATTCTCATTAAAATTTCTAGAATGCCACAATAACAGCATCCTGTAGGTTCTATATCTTCATCATCAGTGCTCACATTATATCATACTGTGAACAAAAGCCGGCCAGGGTGGTCGAGCGGTTCTAGGCGCTACTGTCTGGAACCGCGCGACCGCTACGGTCGCAGGTTCGAATCCTGCCTCGGGCATGGATGTGTGTGATGTCCTTAGGTTAGTTAGGTTTAAGTAGTTCTAAGTTCTAGGGGAATGATGACCTCAGCAGTGAAGTCCCATAGTGCTCAGTGCCATTTGTGAACAATAAGTATTCGTTTGGTACAAAAAATTGAATGGATATCAGCGTATTGTAAGAACGGACTTCCTTCTAAATACTTGCATTCGGTATGTTCATCAGTCGTTGTCACTGTCAAGACGCAAACAAAGATTACTGTGTATGTGATTCTTGAGTTTCTCCCAGCGTATTTGATAATCAAAGTATCCACGGGTGTACTGTCGGTCTGTAGTGTCCAACGGGCACTATAGACCGGCAGTACACCCGTGGATATTTTGATTACTGTGTGTGGATGTTTAAGAACAATCTACAATCTACTGCTACTGTAATTGCATTGTCATACAAAATACAATGGCAGTATAGGTAGATGAATACCTAGACGCTTCTTTTGAGACAGGCCTTTCAACAATTAAAATATATGTAGCACTCCATACATATTAGCTATACTATTTTTTCATGGGTGAGGAGCCACAGGGGCACATCGAGGTACGTGGCGCCTGGATTACGAAAGTGGAAAGTGCTGATGCTAAAATTACACCTGCGCAGTATCTCTGTTCCCTATATGACCTTGGACATATGAGAGAGCCCGCAAAATATGACATGGAGGGTGCAGAGGGTGCAGAGGGTGCAGAGGGTGCAGAGGGTGTGGGGTGTTTCATGCATACTGCAGGAGTGCTGGTGGGGTTGGGGGGGGGGTGGAGGGGGGGGGAATAGGGAGGGCCTTCCTCTCCCCTCCTCTTCGTCACCCTGGCATGTGGCAAGATATCGTGATTTCAGGTATGGCCCTTGAGGTAAGGAAGTGCTGGCGCTGCTGTCAGCGACATAACACATAGCCTTTACCAGCAGTGCTCTGTTATTTACTGTGTGTTTTCTTCCTTTCATATGTCCATGCTTTCCCTGTTGGTTCCTTCATTGGGACTTCTACAGTTCTTTCTTCATATTTACCTGTCAGTTTGTACGCCATTCGCAGTAGCAACTTTCTCTCTGTGTTGGGTGTATTCAGTCCTGTGGGTTGGATGGTTTGTCCTCAGTAGATACTTGAAGTGAGAGGCCAGTGAGGTGCAGCTTTCCGGTTCATTTCGAGTCCATGTACCGGATTTCTTCATACGAAATTTTGAGCCCAGTTTACAGGACATTACACGTAGTTCACCTAGTTCCGGTCTGGCTTCCTATTTGTTGTTCGTTAATGTATCAGGTCGTCTTCAAAGCCATCCATTTCAGATTGACTGTTTATTTCTTTTTTCCAATTGGGGTACCTCTGAAGTGCATTTTCAATTGTTAAGACTAGAGGTAAGGTGCCTCCTTGTCAGTCTTCCGTGTGAATTTCCAAAGTTTGAGATATTCACGTGAATTTTATTTTTCAGTTGGCTCGCGATAGTTTCCTGCTTGAGGGCTCTGATTTTTCTATGGTCTCCATAGTAACTACAACTGTTTTGTACCTTGCGGTACAAATTTTATTGTTACTGCACAGCCTATATTTCACGTTATAAGCCCATTTTCAAGTACATTATTGATCCCAAAGATGATAATGCAAAGATAAACATGACGCTAAGGGAAAGTTAGTCATCTCAACTTCTTAAAGTATGGATACTTGGCTTAACGTAAAATTACTTCAGTGATCATTTTTGACAAATTACATATGTAATTACACAATGCAGCAATTACACCAACATGACTAAACATACCTAGGAATAAAATTGTGGATCAGCTGAGAACTTTCTATGTACTGATGGATTGAAGGCTGGAGTTGTGACATGATTTAAAAGAAGTGATGAATTGCATTGGGTTTGCTCGTTTAATAATAGGTGTGAGGATGTACACATCTGTTTTTAATGCATAAAATTTATAACTGGCTGAGTTTGGCCCCCTTTCCCTCTATGTGAAAAACTTGTACCTCTACTATGTATTTATGGTTATTGTTAAGGCAATGTTCTGCAAAAGCTGAATCAGGCTTCATCAATCTCAAGCTCTTATAATGTTCTTTAACCCTGGTGCAGGGTAACCTCCCCGTCTGTCCAATGTAACAAGACGGACACTCGCGGCATACGATTTTATAAACCTCAGTTTTTTTATGGCTGGTTTGCTTTTTTGCCTATTACCTATGGGCTGAGGGACATACGGTTTTTTGTGCTTTTCTACCTCCCTCAGACCACTGTGCAGTAAAATTAACAAAATTTGTGAAACCAGGCAAAAATGTTTTAGTTAATGTACAATGTTTCATCGAGAATCGATAATAGATTCAATAAAACGATTCCTAATTGTTCTAGGTTATTAAACAAGGTTTGTCAGCCAGCTGAATTTTAAGCCTTTTTGATATCCGCTACTGTGCAGTGTTGTTCCAGCATCGTCTGATGATTAGTGTGCTTTTGGTGTTTCAGATCTCTTCACCGCAGTATCTCCCTTTCCTGAATCCAAGACGGTAGTCACAAGGCTGTGGGACCGCTTGCGGCTCATGTCGATTTAGCAAAGCTGTACAGAAAATTTTATAAGTTAGTGGAAGAAATGAGATGCTACTGCAGTTTTTCATTTTTCCATTTACCATACTTTCGATACTAATCTTTGAAATTTTGGTGTTTCATTTTTGTTATTAAACTTCCATTACTGTGCAAAAGTCCCACCTTCGCCTAGTGCACTGTTGTGTTTAAATGTGATGAAAGCGAATCACGAGTAGTGGCCGGTTTTGATAGTCGCATGTGTTCAGATGCTCTTCACAGTTGAGAAGGGTATTGATAAATTGGGCTAGTACATAACATTTTTTTGTATCTAAGTTAGTTTCCAAGGATCGATCAGGTCATTGGTAAAATAATCTGGACGACTGATTGCAAGCTAAATTTTCTCCGAGGTTAACAACTGCGGGTGTTGTTCTTGGTAAAATATTCTTCTGTTTCCTTCAGCCTCTCATTATGGCAGTTACATTTTTCTCGGTGAAGACATTCTTGTTTAACTATTCGAATTCTTGCCGCTTTTCAGTTGTTTTGAGGCTATTGAAATTATTCCATGATTTAGTCCCATATTCGACAGCTTGATCGAATGATGTTCCAGCACCTATATTTTCTCTTTATCGGGGGTTGACCTAAGTTTCTGGCTCGCTTGACTTAATCCACGAGTTCAGACCAATTTGTGGTACCCATCCCTCAGATTTCTGGAATGATATTCTTCCTCTTGAATTCTAGGTGTTCGGGATCAGTCCTGAAAATCTCGGTTACTGTTGCCAGTTTCCTGATGGACTGAAGTTTTGTTTTGATTTGTAGTAAGAGGGGTCAGCCTCGAAGAATCTTCTCCTGGCTGTTACACTGAGGACATCTTTGGTATTCCTCTTGGAGATATCAGTGTGGCCAATCTGGATATTCTGACAGTGTGAGGGATTTCCACGCCTTAATTTCCGTGTGGGTTTTTGGGCCTGTGTTGGGTCAATTGTAAGATTAAAATTTTGGCAAAATCTTATGACATGTTTACTATTTTTATTAGTTCTGTTGTGCGCAGCTGCAAGGTCCTGTGAGTCTTGTGTTTCTGTTCTTTTCCTATATACCCATTAAAGTCACCTAGTAGAATATCGATAAGAGGTAGGGGACTTTGTTGGTGAATTCTCCCAAAAGTTCCCAGAAGTATTCTATGAAACGTGGGTCCTTGGTGTTGAAGCTATTTATTTGCACGTACCCGTTAATCAGTTTGTATGTCTTGTTTCCTTTTAATTTTTTTTTATTGGCAGTGTTGAGAAGCGTAAAGACAATAAGTGAATCTCCGACTGTCTTGTGGACCACAACACCAGTAAAATTCTTTCGGTGCTGTGTTGTCACAGATTTTCCTTTATAGAACCTGCAATTCTAAGAGCCGCATGAATTACGTCTGTAGAACGGATTTCTTGCAATCTCAGAATGTTGGTGCTCCATCCTGCATATTTGAAGCGTAATAGTTAGATGTTTCAGTTTTCCTGGTTTCAACACAGCGTTTACGCTGACCTTTGAAGGAGATGTTTATCAGGCGCCACAGGGTACATTATAGTTAGGCCTCCGCCGTGTCTTCACTACTGTAATGGATCCAGCGCTATCGTACTACCATCACTCTTTGTCTGTCCGTAAATACAGACCATTATCTCAGATCCAGGTGCGTAGTGGAACTCTTGTGAAGCGGAGGAAATTTATGGACCGAATTTTAAGCAGTCCGGGCGGTGGAACACCCTCTGAAAGCAGTTCCACTAGAGTAGCGCGAGCTGCCGAGCAGGTGTTCAGGAGAGCAGGTGGGTGGGAGGTCGATGGTTATCTATCCGAGCGGCGAAACGAAAAGCAACATTTTGGGGAGAGCGCCGACCTAAATCACGAGGTGCAAGTCAGTTCCCTTAACAAGCGCCATCCTTTTTGTACATTAAACATGCTTCTAAGGCGAATTTAGAATGCTACGAAATTCTCCCCAACGTGATAACAAGAAAAAAAAAAAAAAACATGAAAACACTAAGGTTACCAATTAATCATTAATGACATTTCTATCGTGACGCCAACCAACCACTATAAAGACAGAAGCATGAAATTTGGACCAGGTCATCTGAAAGTATGTCGCAGAGATGAGACGCAATAGACGACTGAATATGAATGGTTTCTGTGCCTTGGGAAAATATGCTTTTACTGTACAGGGTGCTCCATTGATAGTGACCGGGCCAAATATGTCACGAAATAAGCGTCAAACGAAAAAACTACAATCAAAAAACTTTTCTAGCTTGAAGGGGGAAACCAGATGGCGTTATGGTTGGCCCGCTAGATGGCGCTGCCATAGGTCAAACAGATATCAGCTACGTTTTTATAAAAAGGAACTCCCATTTTTTATTGCATATTCGTGTAGTACGTAAAGAAATATGAATGTTTTAGTTGGACCATTTTTTTCGCTTTGTGATAGATGGCGCTGTAATAGTCACAAACGTATAAGTACGTGGTATCGCGTAACATTCCGCCAGTGCGGACGGTATTTGCTTCGTGATACATTACCCGTGTTAAAATGGACCGTTTACCAATTGCACAAAAGGTCGATATCGTGTTGATGTATGGCTATTGTGATCAAAATGCCCAACGGGAGTGTGTTATGGATGCTGCTCGGTATCCTGGACGACATCATCCAAGTGTCCGGACCGTACGCCGGATAGTTACGTTATTTAAGCAAACAGGAGGTGTTCAGCCACATGTGAAACGTCAACCACGACCTGCAACAAATGAAGATGCCCAAGTAGGTGTTTTAGCTGCTGTCGCGGCTAATCCGCGCATCAGTAGCAGACAAATTGTGCGAGAATCGGGAATCTCAGAAAAGTCGGTGTTGAGAATGCTAGATCAACATCGATTGCACCCGTGACAGATTTCTATGCTCCAGGAATTGCATGGCGACGACTTTGAACGTCGTGTACAGTTCTGCCACTGGGCAGAAGAGAAATTAAAGGACGATGACAGATTTTTTGCACGCGTTCTATTTAGTGACAAAGCGTCATTCACCAACAGCGGTAACGTAAACCGGCATAATATGCACTATTGAGCAACGCAAAAGCCACGATGGCTGCGACAAGTGCAACGTCAGCGACCTTGGCGGGTTAAAGTATGGTGCGGCATTATGGGAGGAAGGATAATCGGCCCCCATTTTATCGATGGCAATCTATATGGTGCAATGTATGCTGATTTCCTACGTAATGTTCTACCGATGTTACTAGAAGATGTTTCACTGAATGACAGAATGGCGATGTACTTCCAGCTTGATGGATGTCCGGCACATAGCTCGCGTGCGGTTGAAGCGGTATTGAATAGCATATTTCATGACAGGTAGATTGGTCGTCGAAGCACCATACCATGGCCCGCACGTTCACCGGATCCGACGTCCCCGGATTTCTTTCTGTGGGGAAAGTTGAAGGATATTTGCTATCTTGATCCACAGACAACGCCTGACAACATGCGTCAACCCATTGTCAATGCATGTGCGAACATTACGGAAGGCGAACTACTCGCTGTTGAGATGAAAGTCGTTACACGTATTGCCAAATGCATTGAGGTTGACGGACATCATTTTAAGCATTTATTGCATTAATGTGGTATTTAGAGGTATCACGCTGTAACAGCATGCGTTCTCAGAAATGATAAGTTCACAAAGGTACATGTATCACATTGGAAGAACCAAAATAAAATGTTCAAACGTACCTACGTTCTATGTTTTAATTTTAAAAACCTACTTCTTACCAACTGTTCGTCTAAAATTGTGAGCCATATGTTTATGACTATAACAGCGCCATCTATCACAAAGCGAAAAAAGTGGTCCAACTGAAACATTCATATTTCTTTACCTACTACATGAATATGTAATAAAAATGGGGGTTCCTATTTTAAGAAAACGCAGTTGATATCCGTTTGACCTATGGCAGCGCCATCTAGCGAGCCAACCATAGCGCCATCTGGTTTCCCCCTTCAAGCTAGGAAAGTTTTTTGATTGTAGTTTTTTCATTTGACGCTTATTTCGTGAGATATTTGGCCCGGTCACGATCCATGGACCACGCTGTATATCCTCTAACGGTTGAGTGTTACTAACAGTGGTTCTTCATTACAGATTTGATTCTACGTCTCATATAAAGATCTTTCATCCATTGTAATGGGATGGTTTGAAATCGTACTTGGATTGCACATGGTGATTCCATGACGACGAGACAAGGAATAAGATATGGTGAAACAAAAATTTGATAATTATATCTTCCCGTCGGATGTTTGTAAAAATCGTACTTAATGGGCAATGGCAGTACTAATAGTAGCCCACCTTTCCGTAGACTGAACCACAAACCTTTACATGGTGCATAAGCTTTACGAAAACTGTAATAATTTATTCAGCCTCGGACGATGATGCACAAAAAGCGTGCTGCAAGTAAGAATAGTTAATTGTGGTTAACAAACACGTTATCTATTCGCCGTTTTTACCTAATGTAACTGAATTACTTCAAAATTTGTAGAAAAAGTGCCTGTATGGAAAGAATGCGATTTCAGAAATGTTTCCTGCGCGAGACGTTGGATGTCTTTCTTTGATTCCCGTATTTCATTCACGCGACCGGCTAGAAGCATCGGCGAAGGCATTGCTGAGCTGTGGCGGAAGCCAACTCTTTATGCCAGTCTAAGTAACGGAAAAGACAGCTACATCTATCGGAACATGAGCTTCGGACGACGGGCAGCAAATGTCATTAATACTATGCGCCGTGGTGAATGATCATCCTGCCCGTTGTCAGACGAATATCTATGTCGCCGCATAGTCATCCCTTGTATGAACAGCTGTTCCCCTTTGTGGTCGCTGTGATTATAACACCCCCAGCACTGGATCTCGTGATGCACCAAGTCGGTGTCCTCTCCTTCTTCTTAGCCGATTTATCGATCAGTAAATTTGCGCCGTTCCTTTAATACCCTTATCCCAAGACGAAGACGTCGACTTGACAGTTTTGCTATTTGTGGAGTCCATAAAATGCGCTGTACTGATACAGTTTTTCGGCTACTGCAAATTTCTCTGACTGGTCCAGTAGTGTGTTTCATCTACGTTCGACCGACGTGTCTTCCACAGTGCGACACGTTGTCCTTGTATGTCAAGTCCCGCAGTTATTAGGAATGTTTTAGACTTCAAGACCTTCCCCAGCCAAGACTGTTTTTCAGTGAGCATAGAAGAGCTCTGAGTTTCGTTGTCAGACGCACGATACATTCAACCAGCGCCTCTTCTTGGGTAACAGGTTTCGGGTGAAGGATATGGCGAATCTTCCGCTCAGATTATCTTTTCTGTAAGGATATGGTACGGAAGTAGCGTAATTGCACGGATAAGTTGTCATAATCCCATATAGTGGGTCAACGTCCTACGCATGTCAGCTTATTGCGATGGATAACGTGACCCAAAGTGCGACCCTCTTCTCCACACTAACACGTCCTGGGACAATAGTTCGCTGTTATCTCCATTGCCTACTTGATGTTCGAATAAAGAGAACGTCGAAGTTGCAGTGCCTTGGGGTCAGATTTCCAAGGTGTCCTCGAATTATCGCCGAAAGCACCTAGATTTTAGCTCTGCCGACTGCCCTTTCCTCTAAATCTTCCATAAAATGACGCGTAAACAAGGAACTACCCGTTGTGACACCATTAGTCTCGTCAAAGTACTTGGGTTGGGTTGTCTTTGGAGGAGGAGACCAGACAGCGTCGTCATCGGTCTAATCGGATCAGGAAAGGACGGGGAAGCAAGTCGGCCATACCCCTACAAAGGAACCATCCCGGCATTTGCCTGGAGCGATTTAGGGTAATCACGGAAAACCTAAATCAGGATGGCCGGACGTGGGATTGAACCGTCGTCCTCCCGAATGCGAGTCCAGTGTGGTCAAAGTACTGGTCACTTAAACATGGGTCAAGATAAGCACGATCTTTCACAAATCAACAATCTCCTCTAAAAGCTTCTCGACGATGATTAACCAGCAATGACACTCGAGTGAAAAGTGAAACCATGTCAAAACCCACGGGATATCTGATCGCAAGTCTGAATAGCGCTACCAATTGTTTTGCCAAATTTTATGTTGGCGCCCAATATTACTAACAATTGGATGAAGTGGCATGCTGTCCTTGTGAATAATAGGAAATATGTTTAACCAGGAAGGGAAGATTGTCTATGGACGAAGTCGCTTGGTCGCAGCACCGGAAAACCTGTTATTCTTGAGAATCTCTGAATATTTTCGTTGTATTTTGCTCATGGAGTCCTTGTTTAGAGAGAGAGATGCAGAATCATCTCCCAGTTTTTCGGTATTTGCTAAAGTACATAGGTCTGGAGGGTAAGACAGTTGTGTTATCTTTATCTGCCGTTACGATTACAATATCAGGATCCTCATGTAACGATCGAAGCACTTACCAGTCAGCAGCTGAGGTACTGTTCTTGGGTGATGGCACCCATCAGAGAACGGCAAGTCACCCGTATGATTTCCTCGATAGCGTTCTCGAACTGTTTTTCGTTTAGTGGACAATACTTTGAACAGTCTGACGGTATCGCAGAGGGTGGTTCCATCTCACCCATTGTAGCTTATCGTTTTACGGAAAACGTCGAGGTGGGAGCTCACCAGTCAACGGCGTTAAAACCTACGTGCTTTTGTCAATGTGTGGATTACACCTTTCTAATCTGGCGAAGGGCACAGCTGCGCTGGATTTATTTCTGTAAGACATAATTTCTTTTTATTGCAACATGAATTTCACGATGGTGATGGAGGGAAAAGACAAACTAACATCCCTGAACGTACTGGGACGGAAAAAAGAGGACTGTGCCTGGGTTATGCTACGCAACGTAAAGAAACAAAAACCGTTTATACTTACAGGTAACCATTTGTCACCATCCATCAAACGAAGTGGCTAGCATAGGACGTTGGTCCTCAAAGCTTGAGGCATATCGGACACCTTTTCGATGAGCTACGTACCTCAATACTGTATTCTCGCTGAATCGTAGTAGATAGGCTAAGTGTGTACTAACAACAAATAATGCAACTCCCTCCCAAAGATTTTCATAAATTCAAAATTAGTATTGTACAAATTGACGGGAAATTAAAAATCTACAATTGCGCATTGTCGTACTGATAGAAGTAGATCACTTATGCTACATAAGAATTCAAGATGGCTGATCTGAAATACTGTGCAACCGTATGATGATTTCAGCAACGAAGCTGATGATCAACCGTGGCGACCAGGGCATGCTGGTGCAGCTGTATCCTGTCGAAATCCAAGATCATGAATTTTGAACACGAACACAGCTCTCCGACGTCAAAAACAAAGATAAGACAAAGGTCTATTTTTGGCCCTCACAATACTTGTGTTGTAGTGTCGGCAGACTTGCCAACACTACGCACACTAATTGAAAGAGGCGGCCAAGATGCACGCGCTAACTCACGAAGGATGGAGTGAGGTCTGAAACAGGATTCGTAATGAATGTGATAAAGAAAAGAACGTAGCTACTAGAACACTTAACTTTTATATCGTCCTTTGGTATACAGCATTGGTATGGCGCCTTGCTAGGTCGTAGCCATGGACTTAGCTGAAGGCTAATCTAACTGTCTCTCGGCAAATGAGAGAAAGGCTTCGTCAGTGTAGTCGCTAGCAACGTCGTCGTACAACTGGGGCGAGTGCTAGTCAGTCTCTCGAGACCTGCCTTGTGGTGGCGCTCGGTCTGCGATCCTGACAGTGGCGACACGCGGGTCCGACATGTACTAATGGACCGCGGCCGATTTAAGCTACCACCTAGCAAGTGTGGTGTCTGGCGGTGACACCACATTCCTCCCCCGCAAATCGGCGAACGGTCGTGTGATAAGGCTTCCGCCCGCCGTGGGGAGGACCCCATGTTGACGTATGCGATGAGGTGGGGAGCCTAACAACAGGCGAGGCTGTGCCACCCGCACCCTGCCATTCGGTCCGAGGGGAGCTAGGAAACGCCTGAAAACCTAGTCCAGGGTGCACGTCAACATGCGGTGTATGCGCCCGTAATGAGACAGGAGGGGCCGAAGGGTCGACCTCCATTGCGTCGGGGGATCCGACGCGCGATGACGACATCTGGGCCGGAGCGGGCAAGAGTTCCATGGCGGAGGACAGCTGGTCACGGGAAGCGATCGGCGACGCGTGACCCAGGGAGGCGCCCGGCGGCAGCAGCGACGCGTCCGCTGCGGGCGGCGCCGGCGGGAGAACGGGCGACGGCGGCGGCGGCGGCGGCAGCGGCGCGGCGCCATGGGGCAAAATGGAAGGCATCGTCGGCAACACCTGGGGATGAGGCGAGCCAGTAGATGGGTCCCCAGGGCGCTGACCGGACGGCACCGTCGCTGAAAGCAGACGGGGAGCGGCAGAACCCAGGCGACGACAGAGGCGCAGCTGATTGAGATGCCGACGCACCTCACCAGAGGCCCCCAAAACCAAATACATCGCGCGGCCGAGGCAGCGAAGAATGCGCCCTGCGAGCCAACGCCGTGAACCTCGATAGTTGCGATAAAATACAACGTCGCCAGGAGCAAAAGCAGGAGTCTGCCGCTGCACAGGAACCTGGAACCTAATGCGGCGGATGCAGCAGAGACATGCAGCTGAGAGCGATACGAGGACAAAAAGAGCAACAATGCGTCCTCCCGAGAATGCGACTCTTTCAACTTCAACATCTGTGACTTGAAAGTCCGGACCAAACGTTCAGCGGCACCGTTTGACTGAGGCGAAAACGGCGCGGATGTCAGATGTTTAATACCATTGGCCTTGCAGAATGACTGAAATTCTGCGGACATGAATTGTGGGCCATTGTCGGAAACAATAGTCTGCGGAAGACCTTCAATGCAAAAAAGAGCAGACAACGCTTGGATTGTGGCAGAAGACGTCGTGGAAGACATCCGGACAACAAATGGAAAATTACTGAAGGAATCGACCACAACCAACCATCGAGCATTCCAGAATGGACCAGCAAAATCGATGTGCAAGCGTTGCCAAGGGGAAGTGGCTTTCGGCCATGCAAAGAATTTCCGCGGCGGTGCGGACTGTTGTTCGGCACACGCCACGCAAGAAGAGCACATAGTCGTAATCGCAGCATCGATTCCGAACCAAGTACAGTGCTGACGAGCAAGTTGTTTCGTGCGCACTATACCCCAATGTCCTTGGTGAAGAAGCCGTAAGACAGAGGACTGTAACGAACGTGGAACCACGACTCGGGATTGATCATTATCCGAACGCAACAACAAAACACCACGTCGTACAAAAAGTCTCTCCTTGTGAGCAAAAAATCGGCGAACCAACGGATCCTCGATCCGTGACTTCGACAAGGGCCATTGCGTAGCAACAAAACGCAAAACAGTAGCAAGGACAGGGTCAGCAGCTGTGGCTGTTGCTACACGACGAAAATTAATCGCAAACGATTCGACCACGTCATCGGTTTCCGAGTCAATGAACATGCAAGCAAGTTCGGAAGAATCGAATGCTTTATCCTCAGCAACAGGCAAACGGGACAACGCATCAGCGTTGCCGTGCTTAGCAGGGGACCGATACAAGATATCGTAGCGGTTGGCGACCTCATAACGCAATGCGTGGGGAACATTGCGCGCTCGGAAAAATTTCGGTTGTGCGTTAACGTTCAGTTCCAAATGTGCTTCATAGTTCTTAGCGCAACCAAGGCCCGGTGCAAAAATGTCTGCAAATTCTTCACATAGACTAGAAACACTGGCTGAAGGCACAGTCTGATTCACTGAGAGGACCTGATTGACAATAGACAAGTTAAACAATTGAAATAAATCTAAACCAAACAAGTTCACTGCAGTAGAAGAACGAAGGACGTAAAATGACACAAGTTTTGGTTGTTCCTTGTATGTAGCAAGAAGAGTGCACTGTCCTAACACAGGGATAGCTTGTCCGGTATAACAATTGAACTGAACACGTGCAGCACGCAACGGAGGTGCGCCCAGTTGTTTGTACGTGGCGTGATTGAGCAATGAAACTGCAACTCCGGAACCGCAAGACCGCTACGGTCGCAGGTTCGAATCCTGCCTCGGGCATGGATGTTTGTGATGTCCTTAGGTTAGTTAGGTTTAACTAGTTCTAAGTTCTAGGGGACTAATGACCTCAGCAGTTGAGTCCCATAGTGCTCAGAGCCATTTGAACCATTTTGCAACTCCGGTATCGAGCTGGAACGGTATCACTTGTCCGGCAAAGTCCAAATCTACAAAAAGTTTATTGTCCTGCTGACGACAAGAGCGACTGTTTTGTGCAACTGGAACAGACACTGGTACAGAATCACGTGCGACGTGACGGGAGTTGCGTCGAGGGCGACGCACACTTTTTGTGGGACGAACACAGTCACTGTTAGCGAGAGGAACACTGGGCGGAGTGGCAGTAACTACATGAATGTCCATGGGCGAAGGGTCCCGAGCCCGAGTGTCCTTGGGTCGATTCCGGCGCGAAGCAAAGGGCCTGGAATGGTTGTGATTGTCTGATCTGAGCTTTTTCTAGCAAACACTTTGAACATGCCCTGTCTTATTACAGAAAAAGCAAATAGCTTGGCGTGACGGGCAATTTTCAAGCGAATGTCTAGTTGCACACCGCGGGCATGATTTCACTGCATTTGCTTGCTTGCGCGGGACACGTGGCGGTGCTGACGTGCGCGAAGGCTGTTTACAGGTCCGCGCAGCGCGCCCGGCAGGCCGGTTAATGCGACACACTGCTGGCGAAGTTGCAAATGATTCCTGAGCAAAGTCAAGTGTGTCTTGCCTATCCCAAATGTCTATCACTTGTTGAAGGGAGGGATTGACGAGTTTCAAAATTTGTTCCCGTATGCGAACATCAGAAACGTTCTGTGCTATTGCATCACGCACCATAGTATCTGAATAAGGGAGTCCACAGTCACATTCAAATGCACACTCCCGAGTAAGTCCTTGCAAAGTTACAACCCACTCCCGATTAGTTTGACCGGCCGTACGTTTCGTTCGGAAGAACGTATACCGTTTTGCAACTACATTAACTGTTTCTTTGAAATAGGCATCTAAAGCAGACAAAATTGCTTCGTATGACAGAGTTGCTACGTCGCGTCGGGGAAACAATTTCACTACCACACGGTAGGTGGACACACCGACACACGAAAGCAAAAACGGCTGCCGCTCATTACCTTGAATTCTGTAGGCGGCGAGATGAAATCCAAATTGTCGGGACCATTCTGTCCAAGATTCGTTGGCTGCATCAAAACTACGGAAGGACGGCGCAACGGCGTGTTGTGGCTGTGGTAGCGATGAAGCGGCGGCGGCCGCATCGTGTTGCAGCGCACGTTGACCCTGGACGAGCTGTCCAAGGGCATCCAATAAGGCCTGCGTCTGCTGATGCTGCAAGCGATAAAATTCGGACAGTACATCTGGAGAATGTGGCGAAGCCATGACACAAGCAAATTAATACAATACGAACGCGAAAGTCCCTTTTGAGACTCGTCGCCAATGTTGTAGTGTCGGCAGACTTGCCAACACTACGCACACTAATTGAAAGAGGCGGCCAAGATGCACGCGCTAACTCACGAAGGATGGAGTGAGGTCTGAAACAGGATTCGTAATGAATGTGATAAAGAAAAGAACGTAGCTACTAGAACACTTAACTTTTATATCGTCCTTTGGTATACAGCATTCTTGATGATACATACAATGGTACAAATGGCGCCTTGCTAGGTCGTAGCCATGGACTTAGCTGAAGGCTATTCTAACTGTCTCTCGGCAAATGAGAGAAAGGCTTCGTCAGTGTAGTCGCTAGCAACGTCGTCGTACAACTGGGGCGAGTGCTAGTCAGTCTCTCGAGACCTGCCTTGTGGTGGCGCTCGGTCTGCGATCCTGACAGTGACGACACGCGGGTCTGACATGTACTAATGGACCGCGGCCGATTTAAGCTACCACCTAGCAAGTGTGGTGTCTGGCGGTGACACCACAACTTGATTACGTCCTGTGTGTACGTTAAGCCATTAGTGCTCTGGCGTAGCCATATAAACAGTCAACACCGTAAGTTCAAAACAGGCAACAGCGTCATGTTCTTCGAATTAAAAAATCGGGAGAGCACGCTTTCGCCAATTCGACTTGTACTATCCTTAACCGACCTCCTGTCACCCTCCCCCCTACTCCTCCTCGGACACTACACTGTAAACAATTACACACCGAATAACATTAGGGAAATACGGAAGCGTCTGATCCCGCCCGTCTGCTTTGACCCATGACGTCACAAATATGGTGGAAACAAAAACAAACACACACACTTTCCACAAGATCCTAATGACACTAACGGGACAAGCGCGGGAAATGGGGTGTTTTGCGTGGGGGCAAACTAAATATAAACAAATTTAGACGCCTTGCGTAGCTACAATGTGTCAGTGAAGACAGCCATGCATGAATACCCACCCACCTACCCAGGGGTCGTAACCCCTGCAACCCATAGAAGATGCTTCAGTAGCTGATTAGTGTTTTTTGTCTTTTAATAAAAAATCTCATGGGATAGAACGAACAGATCAGAAAGATAAATATAATAAACTAAAACAGAAATTAGAGGAAACATAATTAAAATAAGTAGTAAGTGTTATTAAATTTAAAAAATCTCACGAGATAGAACGAACAGATCAGAAAAGTAAATAAAATAAGATAAAACAGAACTGGAGACAGCCACACTCAAACCAAACTCCGCGCCGTCATGACGTCACACGACAACACCCTTACGTCACGGGTCAAAGCCGACGCGTGGTATCGGACGCTTCTGTCGACCCAACATGAGTTCGAATTGGTGAAAAAATGCACCCACCCACGAAGTACTGGCAGAAGTAAAGCTGTGAGGACGGGGCGTGAGTCGTGCTTTGGTAGCTCAGTAGAGCACTTGCCCGCGATAGGCAAAGGTCCCGAGTTAGAGTCTCGGTCCGGCACACAGTTTTAATCTGCCAGGAAGTTTCACCCACCCAAGTTTAAAATGACGAGCAATCTGCTGGCTGTCAAAACAATTGAGCCACAACTTAAAACGTAACTCAGAATCTCTGTGGTGGTGAAATATTCATCGCTCTCATGTGTAGTGCCACAAGAAGAAAAAAATTACAACAGCTATTCACTTTCAACTTTATTTAAAGACCGTGATGCCCACGCAAGGTTGAGCTGAGGTACTGTGCTGTGCTGTGCGTGGTCACTCGCAACTGGCGTGTTAAACTCAGCTCACGTTAAACTCAGCTCACCTACCGCGCGCGGCATGACGTCATGTGGCCCCACGTCAGTGATAGCTTTCATATACACGCCACTCATCTGGACAGGTTGGCGCTATGTCATACATTTAGGAAACCTGGCAGATACTTTTTAGCCCTCTGTTGCTCGATACAGGCTGCGTACCTCGACACAGTAGGTGACTTTCATCTTAACTGTACAACGTCCTATTTTACTTCACAACCTTTATCAGCTGCAGAATACCATAGCGATAGCCTTCGCTGCACTGAACTTCAGCGTCTGCTCGAATTCGCCAATAACGGTACTGTCATAAGTTATTTAACTAGGGTATTTTTGGTATGCAGTACATTACAACACAGGACGCCACAGCGGCTACCTCCAACTGTTGGAACGAACAACGAAACTATACCTCAGGAGTCAAACTCGAGGTCTAACAGGACAAATCAGTGAAATCAACAGATATTAAGAATGATGTACCGTTAACATTGAATCAACGAATTTTGCTTAGAAAACGGTGATTATATTACACAAATCAGTGACAGTACCTGAAGATATATAAGGTCCATCTCCCGACGTTATCTTACGTTTTTACATGAAGATGATACCGACAACAGTAACTTTTGAAAATTAATACCCTTATGTTCAGATAAAATGAATACAGCAATATTCCATTGGTCCGTTGGACACAACTTCAGTCATCCGTCCTACAAACAGAAAGATAGTACAGGGGCGATATTTAAGCTGTTCCACACGTAAATAAGTTTTTTGTTCGAGGTAGAACATCCAACATCTATGACGGATTTTTTGTGTTTTAGTCTTCTGTGATTTACCATCATGGGGACTTGTGAGCCATTGACGCCCAATGACACCATAGGGATAGTAAACGTAGGTAGCGTACTGGTAGAGTTCGGTAAGATATATCTATAGTATTGTCTGCTTCCTGACTTCACTGAGATATACATTTCGTTTTTGATGAGAATCACTAACACAGTTACTGATACGTGGTACTTACTGGAATTAAGGGAATCATGGAAGGGGGACCCCACCAATATAACTTTCGTTTCACACAACCTGTTTATTTAAGAATATATGAACAGTGTTTCACAGATAATCGAAGCATTTAACCTTAAAATTTTCTTTAACAAAATGATCAGATTTGCAAAATTCTTTTGAACTTAAATCTTAAGTGGAATAAGTTTTAATCTCTGCAAAAGAAATCTGAAGTGCTGTACTGCAAAACAGCAAACAATGTGACAATGATAAGACAGCTGGACCTGCAGCCTATCTCATTAAACACGCTTCTGCAACACGTGACAGCTACGTAAGCACTATTGATGACAAAAGTGACTAAATTACTCAATTACTTAACTTTTAATTTGAAAGGTGTATGTCGAAAAATCCGGGGTAAAGTTGCCCACCAGTGCCTAAAGGCTAAACAGATTAGTAAACTATATGGCAATAAGGCTTACTTCAAGGGAACCAACCTTTTAATTTCAATCGGCAACCAAGGTGCGACTAGATTCGAACCCATCCCTTCTGACACTTATTTTGACTAAAGCCTCGTGAGCTCCTCTTGTAGCGACAATACTGCCTACCCCCTTCCTTCGTCCATCTCGGCCCAGCGAATCCCTTAGAGGCAAAGACCTTCTAAGGACACAACCCAGAGATTACAACTCTTCCTCACAGATATTGGCAATGGGGCCGCAAGAGGGATAGTCGATACCAGACCTGAGCCAGTGGCGCCAAGACAGAGCAGTCTACTAACTCAATGGCGATACGACTCAGTTATGCTACTATATTCGTAGGTTACGTATCCTTCAATTTGCTGTAAGTCTCAACGATGCTATTTCATATCAGCTACATAAGTTTTTAAAACCAGCTTTCGTGTTAACCATTGTCTTTGGTATACAATCAGCAAGATTGGTTACCAGTTACACTCACTAACCTGCGCGATGTTCAGGATGTGGTAGGTTAAATGGTATTCATAACAGTATCTTCATTCGATAGGCTCTACCGTCTACTGGAGATGCAATTTCATTTATTTGTTTGTTTTGCGTCAGAAACAAGGACCTTTACTTTCAGATTGGTTTTCCTACGGTTTTTGTCGAACCTAATCACGGTCCACAAATAGCTTTTCTAAGGTTTCAGGGAGTAGCTTAGCAGTAGAAGAGACTTGTATTCAAAAGTGATGCAGATAGCGCTAGACGTGGCAGAGTAGCCTTCTTCATTTTAGACTGCAAATTTCCTGCATCTTAAAATGTATAATCCACTTACATTTTTATAAAATGTTTCCAAAGGGATATATAAACAATTTTTGATTGATTATAAATGTTCTTGTACAGAAAGTGTGCTATAGTAATTCATACTGACATGTTGGTGGAGTATTAGTAGTTTAAGTAGTAGTAGAGTTAATAGATGGAAGCAGTAGGTCCCATGGCGATTTCAGAATGTTGTTGCAGCAGATTCGCACTGTAAATGGCAACAGGTTCCCAACTAGCTTTTGTAGTAGAAACAGAACTGTGGAATCTCAGCTAGATGTACTGCTGCACTGATGACACACTCTTCTGGTGGGGGCAGTATAATGTTTTCACTATCACTGATATTTGACGTAGGTACACGTTGGTATGACGGAAATTGATGCCGATATAGACTAAACGTTAAACTCCATCCATTCTTCCTTTAAACAGAATGTGACCTAATGTCCAGATGAACATTTCATTCCTAAGTGATTCCTCACATATATTTATCGTATTTTATGTTGTACTTACGACATCTAACATTTCCAGGCTTACTGGCCATCAAGAATGTATTGGAGCAGCATGGAGAACTGATTCTAGACAAGCTCCCTGACACACATAATTTACAGACTCTCACTATATGTAGCACCTACACTACGAGCAGTGCATAGTGTACAAATGAATGTGGTGCTACGTGCAACGTTACAACCGTTGTTACATGATATTCATCAGATCGAGAGTTCAATTTAGTGTTAATGCCAGATTATGATAGATATCAGTTATATCGGAATTCAGCTCAAATAATTGCCATGTTCAACTCTCATTGTCTGATAGTCCTACTGAATTTCAGTGCATAAGAACCACAACAGAACAGTGAAAAATAAACATCAACAATGAGAATACCTTGCAGTGCACTCACATTCAGAAACCAGATGCAAATCAGCCAAAACATCCAGCATGTGATATCCTCTTGTGTACAGAGTTTATGGAATTGTATGGTGAAGCCTTATTGAGCTCACCCATCAGAACACTTCAGATGAAGTGTCATAGCGATTTAATTGAATGTACATTTCAATACGGTAAACTACGCAGTGCACCAATGGTATGTCTGTGATGTTACTCCATAGGACCTAAACTGCACAGTTCTAAGCTCAGAATCCATATGGTGAACTAATATTACTATAAAAGACAGCTTCGATGGAATCAGAATCTAAAATGGCTGACCTAGGGATTCGAGTGCAGAGCTAAATAGTTGTTCGAATTTCAATGGCACCTTGCCTGTCTACCTCCCCCCCTAATCCTGAGGTGGATTAGCCATCAGGTAGATCTGCCACTTGAGCCCTGTACACGACAGTGAAAGACTGATCATCATCAAGAAGCATCTTCAGGAATCTACCATCTCCAGGCAGCGAAAAGTAACTCAGTCCGTGTGATGTAACTTCTAAGACGTCCACCTCAAACCATTTTTTTATTATTGTCATTACTATCCATTACATAAGTTTCCATGGTTTCCTTATGTTCTTTCCTCAGTTCAGCACTCCCTGATTTGGCGATGTACTGACTGATATATCAGAGCAGCACCAGAAGAGAGCAGTGAGCATGCTAACCCATCCACTGGCGCAGCTCCTCATACTTTAGAGTGGTAATCAAGTCAACATCATCTATATCTGGGTGATGATGAACTGGGAGATAAATAAAAAAACTGGGAGAAAGCCTTTAATGAACAATAATACAAACATTGTGAGAGAGGAATGAATTGGTATTTATATCTAAAACAAGTCAGTTTTTTTTCTGCCTGGAGATGGCTGACTTCTGATGACGCTTCATGGTGGTGATTAACTTTTCACTAAGGTGAACAGAACACAAATGGCGTGTCTCGTTGATGACTAGTCGAGCTACAGAAGAGTGGTGGGTTTAGCTGCAGTGACACAGAAATTGGAGCAACAATCTAGGAATGTGCCGATATCCTCGGCTCAGCCTACTCGAATTCTAATGTCATCAAAGCTATTATGAATAGCTATAGTGGACCCCTATTTTGAGTTCTATAATCAGAATCGCGCAAGTTAGTATATCGTGGATGACATCATAGAAATACTATTTACCTGCTCAGTGTTGGATTGTGACATTTGAATAACATGCAGTATATTCATTGCGAGACTTGTACTGAGGAATACTAACATTTGAGCTTTGAAAGGCTTCAGTAGAAAATAAAATTTTTACATGTAAGGATATCACACACCGGTTGGTTTTGCTGACTCCTGTCAGACGTTTCAAAGTGGGTCCTCTGTTTCATATTCTCATTTTTGGTGTGTATTATCCATGTTCTTCGGTCGTTCTTACAGACAGTAATACAGTACGATAATTTGCATTTGAGAGCTGCACTTTTCAGTTATGTGTGCTGAATTCCGATGTAGCAGACATCATTTAAAATCTGGCGGTACTAATTTATTGTCAGAAAGTCGTCGACTTCCATAAATTAACATTATATTGAATTCTTGATCCGATTACTGCTCTATAAAAACACATAAAACGTTGCAGAGAGGAACACCTCATTCATTAGTGCGCTATGCAATGCTAATAGTGTAAGCGTTCGAGACAGTGAAAACTCAGTCTGGAAGCAACTGCGTGTATCAGGGAGTATTCCTGGAAAGAGTTTTGTATCCTACTTCAATATATTCTTGAATGGTAGTATGCCTGGATGGTAAGGGTAATTGGTGGGCAGAAATCTGCTCGAAATGTTAAAAGCCCTATGCACATAGTTGAAGACTGTATGTGAGGAATCAAAACAAAGTTGTAGTGCCAGCACAGACAGATCACATTCTGTTTATAGGAAGGATGGTTAGAGTTTAACGTTTCGTTTATATCGGTATTAAATTTACATCACACCAAGTCGTACCCACAGCGATAATGAGTGTTCATTAGTAAATAACACTGTCAACCATCAGAAGAGTGTGACGTCAGTGTGGTACAGCCGGCTGAGAATCCACAGTAATGAACGTACTACTGCAGCTGTTTGGGGACCTATTGCTATTCGTAGTACCAACCTCCTGCTACCAACTTACGGAATCCTCCATGGTACCTATAGTTTGAACCTATACGATCTCTTACCTCTACAACCACCAGTGTGCCACTGACAGTGCTACATTGACCCATACGTCTGTATGAACCATTACAGCGCATTTGTTTGGGACATGTGGAACATAACTGCTTTACTTCGAATACAAGACAGAGCAAAACCCAATTTGAAACTAAAATTCCTCATTTCAGATACTGATTGAAAATACAGTTGCATTCCCTCTAGACATTAGAGTCCATCAAATGAAGGAGCATGTGGAATGATGAGATGTACGCTATTTCCCCCTCACATTCTGGCGTCTTGACTAAAACCAAAGGATGTCTGAAACAACTATGTAGCTGTAATGATTACCATCCCTGAGACTTACAAAGATTTGAAAGACACATCATCTCTTAATTGAGTGCCATTTCTGTGTAACTTTGTTAGTGGTCCTCTTTGAAAATGAAATGTGAAGCAGGAGACAAAACCACGGATGTAGTCTCACGACTTGTATCCATATATCTATGTACTTCTTCCTTATGAAGAGATTGAGCACAACGGTTCACAGGCCACACAAGATTAAATCACGGGCGACAGTACCATTAGAAATGTCGGATGTTCTATGTACGACGTAAAACACTTGTAATGTTTGTATGGATCAGCTTAAAACTACCTCAGTACTATATCGCTTATGTAAATAGCAGGGATGTCTGAAGATCTGTGTGTCCTACAGACATTGCAGTACTGCTCTAGTCATTTTGCCTTAAAGTAAAGGTCAAACGAGAGTTGGATGGCGTTAAATTATGAATAGCACTTTCATGCCCGGAAGACAGTACCATGAGATATCCGCTGGCTATGTTCGATCGCCTATGTCCAACGTAAAACGCAGTCCTGGTGAGGTTGTGAAGTTCTATGCCTACGTATCTCTCGGCATTTTCTTGACTGTTCGTGCGTGTGTGTGTGTGTGTGTGTGTGTGTGTGTGTGTGTGTGTGTGTGTGTATTCATGTATCTATATATGTATATTGTATATACACTATATGATCAAAAGTATCCGAACACCGGTCTGAAAATGACTTACAAGTTCGTGGAGCCCTCAATCGGTAATGCTGCAATTCAGTATGGCATTGGCCCACACAGCCTTGATGACAGCTTCCACTCTCGCAGGCATATGTTCGATCAGCTGCCAGAAGGTTTTTTGGGGAATGGCAGCCCATTCTTCATGGAATACTGCACTGAGGGGCACGAAGTCAGCGTTTCAAAACATCCCAAAGGAGTTCTATACGATTCATGTCAGGACTCTGTGTAGGCCAGTCTAGTACAGGGATGTTACTGCCGTGTAACAACTCTGCCACAGGCCTTGCATTATGAACAGGAGCTCGATCGTGCTGAAAGATGCAATCACCATCCCTGAATTGCTCCTCAACAGTGGGCACCAAGTAGGTGCTTAAAACATCACTGTAGGCCTGTGCTGTGATAGTGCCACACTAAACAACAAGGGGTGCGAGAACCCTCCATGAAAAACAAGACCACACCATAACACTACCGCCTCCGAATTTTACTGTTGGCACTATACATTCTGGCAGATGATGTTCACCGGACTTTCGCCATACCCACACCCTACTATCGGATCGCCACATTGTGTACCGTGATTCGTCTCTCCATACAACGTTTTTCCACTTTTCAATCGTCCAATGTTTACGCTCCTGACACCAATCGAGGCGCCGTCTGGCATTTACCAGCGTGATGTGTGGCTTATGAGGAGCAACTCGGCCATGAAAACCAAGTTTTCTCACCTCTCACCTAACTGTCATCGTACTTGTAGTGGATCCTGAAGCAGTTTGGAATTCCTGTGTCATGGTCTGGATATATGACTGTTACACATTACGACCCTCTTCAACCGTCGTCGGTCTCTGTCAGTCAACAGACGAGGTCGGCCTGTACGCTTTTGTACTGTATGTGTCCCTTCACGTTTCCACCTGACTATAACATCGGACACACTGGACCTAGGGATGTTTAGGAGTGTGGAAATCTCTCGTTCAGACGTATGACAAAAGTGACACCCAGTCACCTGACCACGTTCGAATTCGTGAGTTTTGCGGAGCGCCCCATTCTGCTCTCTCACGATGTCTAATTACTGAGGTCGCTGATATGGAGCACCTGGCAGTAGGTGACAGCAAAATGCACCTAATATGAAAAACGCATGTTTTTGAGCGTGTCCGCATACTTTTGATCACATAGTGTGTATTTATGTATTTATCTGTATGTATACAGGATGTTACAAAAAGGTACGACCAAACTTTCAGGAAACATTCCTCACACACAAATAAAGGAAAGACGTTATGTGGACATGTGTCCGGAAACGCTTAATTTCCATGTTAGAGCTCATTTTAGTTTCGTCAGTATGTACTGTACTTCCTCGATTCACCGCCAGTTGGCCCAATTGAAGGAAGGTAATGTTGACTTCGGTGCTTGTGTTGACATGCGACTCATCGCTCTACAGTACTAGCATCAAGCACATCAGTACAGTACGTAGCGTCAACAGGTTAGTGTTCTCATCACGAACGTGGTTTTGCAGTCAGCGCAATGTTTACAAATGCGGAGTTGGTAGATGCCCATTGATTAGCACGGGGCAATAGCCGTGGCGCGGTACGTTTGTATCGAGACAGATTTCCAGAACGAAGGTGTTCGGACAGGAAGACGTTCGAAGCATTTGCTCGGCGTCTTAGGGAGCACGGAACATTCCAGCCTATGACTCGCGACTGGGGAAGACCTGGAACGACGAGGACACCTGCAATAGACGAGGCAATTCTTCGTGCAGTTGACGATAACCCTAATGTCAGCGTCAGAGAAGTTGCTGCTGTACAAGGTAATGTTGACCACGTCAGTATATGGAGAGTGCTACGGGAGAACCAGTTGTTTCCGTACCATGTACAACGTGTGCAGGCACTATCAGCAGCTGATTGGCCTCCACGGGTACACTTCTGCGAATGGTTCATCCAACAATGTGTCAATCTTCATTTCAGTGCAAATGTTCTCTTTACGGTTGAGGCTTCATTCCAACGTGATAAAATTGTAAATTTTCATAGTCAACATGTGTGGGCTGACGAGAATCCGCACACAATTGTGCAATCGCATCATCAACACAGATTTTCTGTGAACGTTTGGGCAGGCATTGTTGGTGATGTCTTGATTGGGCCCCATGTTCTTCCACCTACGCTCAATGGAGCACGTTATCATGATTTCATACGGGATACTCTACCTGTGCTGCTAGAACATGTGCCTTTACAAGTACGGCACAACATGTGGTTCATGCACGATGGAGCTCCCGCACATTTCATTGTAGGCCAATTTGAGGTAGCATATTGAGGTAGCAAGTTAAGAGGAACAGTTTCATACGAGACTGTGTGTGTGTGTGTGTGTGTGTGCGCGCGCGCGCGCGCGCGCGCGCGCGTGTGTGCTTGTGCGTGTGCGTGTGCGTGTGTGTGTGTGTGTGTAAGACAAAAATCAATCCGGACTTCACACAACGTATTTATACAACGAAGAGAATTAGAGATCATATCATTATAACAATGTTTACAGAAGTTAATAAGTCAATCAAGAAGGCTAGGATAGTGTTTGTGCTAGATAGTGTAGACAGAAGTTATTAACATCTCCCTTGGACAGTGAATTGGTGTCACTTCAATTAAGATGGACTAAGTTAAGCATAGTGTGAATGGTGGTCTGGAGAGTTACGTGCCTAGTAAGTGACTAAAGAATGAAAAAGATCCATAATGACACAATAACGAAATTCGACTGATGCTGAGTTTTCAGAGGCTGTTGCATTCTCAGTTCAAAAGGGAACATATATATGACGTCAGGCGAAGCTTCGTATACATTCGTGTGTCTGTGGAAACAGCCATGCGCGAAGGATACAACGGTTACCATCACCACACCTTAGCCAAAGATCTGGCAGAGAACTCGAGAAATTCTGGTTGCATATAAAATGGCTAAGCGGGTCTAAGGCTTCCATTCAGTCCTTTGTTGACCAGTCTAGTAGGGCAGTTAAAGATGGAAAAACGAAAGGCGAAGCTTTAAATTTCACTTTCAAGAAAATGATCACATATGAGAATTGGTTAAACATAACGTCATTTGACCATCGGACAGACTGCCATATGGACAACATAGCAATGAGCATACGTGGCGTAGAGAAACAACTCAAAGATTTGAAAGTAAATAAGTCAAAAGGTCCGGATGGAATGCCAGTTCGAATTTATAAAAAGTACTTTACGGCATTGTCACCTTACCTAACATGCATTTATCGTGAATCTCTCTCCCAGCACAAAGTCCCAAGCGAATGGATAAAAGAGCAGGTGATTCCATTATATAAGAAGGGTAAAAGAACTGACCCTCCAGTATTATTACAGATCAATATCCATAACTTCTGTTTGCTCCAGACTCCTTGGACAAATTCTCATTTCGAATATAATAAACTTTCTTCAGACTGAGCTGCTTACGTCCACGAATCAGCTCTTGCTAAACTCCGCTTTCCCTTTTCTCTCATGATATATTGAGAACTATGGATGAAGGACAACAGGTAGATTCCATACTTCTAGATTTCCGGAAAGCTTATGATACGGTGCCCCATTGCTGGTTACTAACGAAGTTACGAGCGTATGGAATAAGTTCACAGATATGTAAATGGCTGGAAGGTTTCTGAAGTAATACAACCCAGTATGTTGTCCTCGACGGCGAGTGTTCATCAAAGAACAGGAGTACCCAAGAGAAGTGTGACAGGGCCGAGGACCGCCGCTGTTCTCTAGTTACATAAATGATGTGGCGGATGGGGTGGGCCGCAATATGCAATTGTTTGCTGATGATGCTGTGGTGTACGGTAAGGTGTCGAAGATGAGTGACTCTAGGAAATTACAAGGCGACTTTGACCAAATTTCCTGTTGGTGTGATGAATGGCAGCTAGTCCTAAATGTGGAAAAATATAAGTCAATGCGGATGAGTAGGAAGATCAAACATGTAAAGTTCTGATAAAGTATTACTATTATGCTGCTTGACAGAGTCAAGCTGGGTGTAACGTGGCAAAGTGATACAAGGTTGGACGAGCTTGTGAGAACTGTGGGAGGGAGGGCGCCTGTGTCCTAGGTAGGAAGGTGGCGGATATCCACAGTATGTACAAATTTCGTAGATTTCGGTACTATATTCATCATTTTCGATTCAAAATTCAGTGTTTTCGATATAATACTCGTTTTGAAAAGTACGACTAAACACACACGGAGGTACAAATTTTCATTGAATTCAACAGTGTATTCGCTGTTTTCGACGCAAAATTTAGTGTCATCACTACCATTTGCTTAATGTTCATTGATTTCAGCCATTGTTTTACGACAAGCCTCTGGTTGCTGTCTGAAGGTATGGCATTCATATCCCTTCCACCTGATGATTATAGCCACAATGTCGTTCTCTAGTGGAATATACTACATGTCCCAAAATATCTAAGATAAATACTTTGCTACGTTACTGTTGTAGGTGAATGCGGCTAGACACTTGAGTGCAGAGCTCTGCGTGCAGCTTGTAACAATTGTAAAGAAGAAATGGTGTGTTCTACGATTCTTAAGCATGAATTAATATAGCTGGCTGTGGGCCGTGTCAGTATATCCATTCCGTATAGAGGAACATGATGCTGACGAACTTCTGCCTGCAATCCTGTGTGATGCACTGCCGTGCTGTTAAGATACGGAGCATGTAGTAGACAGCTGTAGCTGAGATGGTGAGACGCGATATCTTGCGGTGAGATAGAGATAGTGAGGCTGGAGTTGATGTGGTCAGCCGGTATGAGAGATGCCTCCGGCGCGGTGCACGACCCGGCAAAGCGCAGCGTCGTGTGGCGGGACTCGAATGGAGCCCCTGTGACTTGATCGCCGTTCAGTGCCGAGCAGTGTTGTGGCCCCGTTGTTTAAATAAAGATGCAAGTACATACCTCTCCTATTCCGTTGCTCACTACACATGACAGAGACAAGAGTTCCAAAATCACACACGCTACGTCAGTATTTCAAACAATTTTAAAATTGAAACTTCCTGGTAGATTAAAACTGTGTGCCGGACCGAGACTCGAACTCGGGACCTTCGCCTTTCACGGGCAAGTGCTCTACCAACTGAGCTACCCAAGCACGACTTACAAGCCCTCCTCAAAGCTTCAATTCTGCCAGTACCTCGTTTCCTACCTTCCAGACTACACAGAAGCTCTTCTGCGAACCTTGCAGAACTAGCACTCCTGGAAGAAAGGACATTGCTGAGATATGGCTTAGCCACAGCTTGGGGGATGTTTCCAGAATGAGATTTTCACTCTGCATCCTAGTGTTCGCTGATATGAAAATTCCTGGCGGATTAAAACTGTGTGCCTCACCGAGACTCGAACTCGGGACCTTTGCCTTTCGAGGACCAGTGCTCTACCAACTGAGCTATCCAGGCACAGCTTCATATCAGCGCACACTCATCTTTAGAGTGAAAATCTCATTCTGGAAACATCCACCAGGCTGTGGCTACGCCATGTCTCCTCAATGTCCTTTCTTCTAGGAGTGCTGGTTCTGCAAGGTTCGCAGGAGAGCTTCTGTGAAGTTTGGAAGGTAGGAGACGAGGCACTGGCAGAACTGAAGCTGTGAGGAGGGGTCTTGAGTCTCGCTTGGGTAACTCAGTTGGTTGAGCACTTGCCTGTGAAAGGCAAAGGTTCAGTGTTCGAGTCTCGATCCGACACACAGTTTTAATCTACCAGGAAGTTTCATGTCAACACACACTCCACTGCAGAGTGAAAATTTCATTCTGGAATTTTAAAATAAATGGAAGTGCTATACAGTTATGATACCAGCTGAATTACCATCATTTTGAACTTGAGATAGGTGGATCACCTCTACATTTTGAACGTATAGCAAGTGGTGTGGAAGGGTAATATTTAACTGTTATCTCTGAGGAGGAGTGGCAGGGAGGGGGGGGGGCGGACGATTGGGGGGGGGGGGCAGACCGTTTAAAGATGTGGAATATGTGGGCAGCTGATTTTTGAAGTGACATAAAGTGATGCTGTATCACCGCTGTGTTGGCTATTTTGAACTTAGGGTGACAACTGTTGTTCGCGGGAAAATTTTTAACTTAGGACCAACAGTATGGAATTCCACACTTACATCAAAGTATCTGCTTGCTCAAAATACCCATACAGGTCTCAACGGGTAAGTTACTTACCTTTGTTCCATCATCTTGGTTTCTGACTTTGTGCTAGAGCTGTCGAGTATTCCATGTCCGCCACCTCTAACTGTGCACTTGGCAGAAATGGCCTGTTTAAAAACACAAATTGCAGTGGGGAATAGTTTAAATTTCATTAAATAAGATTCTGGAACTCTTTTCTCTTTTGACATACTGAAGATTAACATTGTTCTTTCATGTACGTCAGAAGTCGAGGACAGTGATCAAGTGTCAACAATTCTGTATCACCCATTACAGCGATTGAGCATCCATAAGCAAAAATGCAAACAGAAATCCTCCGTGCTACGATCTCTTCGGATTCTTAAGATATAGAACCCAAGCAAAATTTAATCCTCTCAACGTTTTGATGAATCCCGTCCGACAGTCTTTTGCTAATTTAATGGTGACTCGCCACGGAAAAAGTGAAAGTGATGTTAATACTGTGACGTGATTGCATAAGTGGTTCCAGCGTGTTGCTCATCAGTATTATGGAAAATATTCTGGCAGTTTATCGATAGTCAAATTCCCAAGTGCCTGTTAAAGAAAGTGCGTAGCAGAGTGAATCGCTATCTCTCAACGCAAGCACAAATGGATGCTCTATAACAAAGGCACACAACATTATACTCTTTGTGTGAACAAATTCTCCAAGTAACACACCCAATGCATGATTCTCTCAGACTGCCTTAACCACATAAACGAAATTACAGCACTATTCATTTACTTCTGATGTTGCTAAACATGAACACTAGCTAGAAAATACGCAACAATCCAGATCAGGCTTTGATCCTAAATCCAATCATTTGTCAATAATGTAAGTGCTTGGTCTCACTACAGGCCCCACTGTGAAATATTTCTACCACAATAAACTAATGAAGACCACTGTTTAACATTACATTACCAGCATTCCCTAGCAATCGATTCAGTGACTAACAAGGTTACCGCTATACAGTATTTCACTGATGGAATCTCGCAGACTTTAACCAATCGGTTATCTCTCTGTACTTTAAATATTCCAACTGTACTACCACTCCAAGTTTCAGTGCTCCGCTGCAACTATCCATACTGCAGCTTATTGCAAATGTCAGCAACTCATCTATACTGATAATGCACCAGTGTGTACTGGAAAGTCCATTAAGCCCCCTCCATGATAACTCCCGATGGTTATCTAGATAGTCCAGTACAGCTTCATTGGGATAGCTAACTGTAGGTCCCACGATAAACAACTTGCATAAGCAAATGTGTAGCGATACTATTTGTTTTAGCATTTAAGTCACTGTTTGAGATGGCAGTTGATTCTGGCTGCTGTTACTGGAAGATCTTAGCCACACTAATTGCTTCTGCTCTCCGCCACTGATGTAAGTATTATCTTTCCCACTCATAGCAACGATACGTTTCATAACTTCTTTATAAGTACTCTACAGAATTTTGGAAGAAATATATATGAACAAAATTACAACAATTGAAGATGAATTTTTAACCCAAGTCACCTTAAATTCAGTTACTGCACCAATAGTTCAAGACAACAAAATTGTCATGACGACAACGGAAATGTTATGAGCAGCTGAGACCATTTTTCTCCGTAACTCTTTAAAAATCAAGTAACTTTTGAATTTCTTTACCTTCTGTTATTCAATACAAGTTTTGCTGCAAAATAACTTAGTCTGTTCTAAGTTAGTTTTAGTACATCCTTCCCCATATTACAGCCACTCTAACGATTTGGTGACGCTGCCATCAAACCAGAACTTTCTTTAATTATATCTTTATAATCATCTTCTCACTTTTCTCACAGCACAGTTTTGTGAAACTTAAACCATATGAATGAATTAAAGTTCGGAATTATCTAATGAAAAAATCTAACTCTGTCAATTTTTTTCTAAAATTAAAAAAAACTGAACTTTATTTGAGTGAACACTTCAATTATCCATCCGTGAGCTCAATCACTTATGTTAGATCAGCCATCAGTTTTTGAACCATAATAAAATATAATGTTTTACGTAGGCCCTTGGCTTCCTTCCCTCTGTCTCAAATTCATTGACTATTCGTCTCTTTATTCTAAACACCACAATTAGCTTAATGGATTCAGCCGTTGCTCTTGCCACACAGTAATTATATTTTGTAAAGCCTACTAATCTCTTCTCAAAGTTATTTCTTGCTCTCTCTACGTAAAATACGTGCCTTCTACTAAAACGTTATTCACACAGTCCTTAACGTGATTCGTTATGTTCCTGTTTCTTATCTATATCACCATAATTAAGATTACAAGACTCAATATTGGTTACATCTATGTAGACATTTCTTCGGGTATCAATCAAATTTAGTGTGGTATTTATCCTTTCATGCTTAGTTCCACTTTCGACATCTTCACCCATGGACTGAGACTGCAATCTAACAGTTATATAGTTTCCCAACTGCTAAAAATGGATCTTCCCTATCATAGTATCTGACACACTTCTTTTAACATGACTGCGGCAAGATGCGGATCAGACTGCATTACAAAGGGGCCTGCGTAAAGATAGGATAATGTGTGTGCTACCTCTCTAACCTTTAAGACTACCTCTAATACAAGCATAATCTTCTAATACGTTTGTTTGTACGGCTATCTTCCGCAGCAGCTGTTAATATCTGTTATTATAAGTTATCTGTCTTGAGCTGACTGCAAAGTAATTAAAAAGAACTACACCAGACACGTTTCGCTTTTATTTACAAAGCATCTTCTGTGGCATTCTGTAAATTAGAAACATACGTTTGTACATTTATATTTTGATTCTTTTAGGTTAAAAACAGCGTTTTCTTTATGAAGTTAGTCCGTACACCATAAGTAGTTTACAGACTAAATTCATAAAGAAAACGCTGTTTTTAACCTAAAAAAATCAAGAAATGAATGTACAAACGTATGTATCCAATTTACAGAATGCCATAGAAGATGATTTGTAATTAAAAGCGGAACGCGTCTGGTGTAATGATTTTTAATTACATTGCAGTCAGCTCAAGACAGATAACGTATAATAACATAATTTGAAGCTCTGGATAAGTAATTGTCTGTCAATCTTAACTATAGGCTTGTCTTCAAAATTTCTATTTTCCACAACTCTCCTTCACAGAACAACTTCATTGCTATCCCTTTCACATACCATGATACATTATTCACCCGCCTCTCTCTTCTATTAAGTTAGCACTAACATGTAAGATGTCCCGATAATAAACATTCGTGCTTCATCCCCCTCAGCTCGGTTGCTACATATTTGTACTCTTTCACCTTCTGTCTCACTGCAGTTGTCTGCATCTTTATACGTTCCTAACCCTCTTTAAATATTTTCCTCAAATGATCCTACTACATTTATATATCTTTTTATCCATCTAATAACTGGGGCAAAAGCTTTGTTACATCACTTTATATGTGATACATATCTATTACTTATATTCACAGTCTAAAATATCCTCAACCCATTATTTATCTGACCAACCAACAATTCAAAATCAATCTCATCCAATGAATACTACAGACTAATATCCTTTCGCAGTCCTTAAAATTAGTAACCGCAACATATTTGTCCTCTTTCACCTTCCCACAAATTCTTGCACCAGTTATATCTTAACACAGTACGTAAAAAGTGTAAGTCTTTCATTACTTCCTGGTTTCATCTCGTTCTGTCTCCTCTTAATTGTAATCTTGCCTGCACCGATTCCGTTGATGACGGATGTGTATGGACTGTCCCTCGTGGGTCATCTCGCTCAGGAAGGCCACTTCGTCTTATAACCAGCAGTGACCAGTAGCGTACTTTATAACTGTGCTTATACTACGGTCCTAGCCATCTACAGTGAATTAAGAAACAGTCTGGAAAGCTTATAAGAGAGATCAGAGCACATTGTGCTGGGAAATAACCGTTACGAAAAAAAAAATTCTATACTTGGCGCATTTTCTGATTTAATAAGCGTTCAAGTTAGCCAGTCAGCTAGATGTTCACGTGAATTCAAGCGGCTTGCCAGAGACGGTGTCGTCAAACGTGTTCTTCGTTTGGCTTCCTCAGACCGAACAAGAAAACCATACAAATATCGGATGTAGTGAGGTAGTAAGAATCGAATGGGATCCAAAGGCTGACCAGTCTCGTACGCTATCATCTACGCTACGAGAACGACTCGCAGTAACCGTATCTGGTCGCCAGCTTGCATTTGCGCCCTCAGCTGTCTGATTAGTTAACTTCAGTGCTAATTAACTCGGAAACGGGAGAACGTATCGAATATTTTCTTAACAATTATTTGCCAGCACAACCTATCCTTTCAGAATGTTTCTGGCCACGACTGTATAACTGCTGTTTCGGTACCCCACTTCAGCTTTAGTACTAATTTTACTAGCATTTTGCTTATGAACAACAGCATCTTTCGAATTGTTAGCAAATGTCTTGCTGACACCACTTCATCTTACCTGTCAGTGCATGTGCAGTGCAGTCAGTTGTTTGTTACTGATCGTGTAGAATGTATTTTACAGTTGCTGTCTAAGCTGTCACATCAGCTACTCAACGCCAAGGATTTTTAGTAGGAGAAATAAAATACAAAATAAATGGGCATTGCCATCAGAAAGACGCGATGGAAGTTTTATAACATACTGAAAGCAAAATTAACCTTTAGTGAGAGTGCTAATCTTGTGTTACACAAATGCAATATGATTTGTGAGAAAGCAAGAGCTCTGACAAGTGCTGCTCACCGTTAACTGGTAAAACTTAGAACTTTGCATTCAGAGTGGAGAAAATTATAAAAAAAGATGAGTGTCAAGATGTATTTGAGCACTATGAACTTCATAAATAATTTGAACAGTGTACTGGATGTCAAAGAGGCCAGAGCTCAACGAACGATCAGCTTGGAAGGAGACACAATGTTTCCACTTCGACAGGCAGAGCCAGGGCGTCAGGGCTGCCTTACAGGAGTAAATCGAATACTTGATGATATAGGTCGATGCACAGAAAACTGAAAGAAGAGAATAGGCAAGTGAAACAAAACTGCACATCTATTTCTACATCTTTTGCGGCAATTACTTCTTCATCATTTGAAGAATCAGATCAGTCATTTTCAATTCAAATGAAACTGGCATTGTTTACCGTGAGTTTTTAGAAGGTACTTCTATGAGTAATTCATTGAAGAATGCTGCGAGGTGAGCTACCAAAGATTAAATTGCTGAAAGGTTAGCGGCTGGCATAGATAGATGCATGATCAGTATAAGAAGTTCTGTACATACTCTTCAGGTGACACTTGGTCACAGAACTGAAGAGCTATGTGTTAATAAATCTTCTTCTCATGGAAAAGACGGAGGAAGAGAACACAACAGTCTGAAACAACAAAAGCAGTGTTCAAGAATGATGTCTCTGCATTTTGTATTGTTGACTAGGATTGTACACTGTTGCCAGAATTAAATGCCAGTGACTCAAAAGAAGAACGATTTCCAATAATCGTTACAGTTGGGGATACTGAAGAGCGTATTAGCGTTACAAAATTACAGACTACTTCAGGCAAAGAGGACGTAGACGTTGTGTGGAAAATATTAACGTATTAGGGAATTGAACACAATGTAAAAATTCTTTGCAGCGTATTTACTGGCAGTCTTTATGAGCGGTGCATCTTACCTCAATTCAGTTTGGGCAGGGAACTGCCTTATTTACAGTGCTCCCATCACATATATGGACTTAACTTAAAGTGTACATGAATATACAATACTAGGTGTAGCAAGCATTCGTGACATTCCAGTTTTGAAGCATTTGAGGGAAACTGGAACAGTATCGATGACACTAATTTTCCCACCAACAAACTGATTGAATATTTATTTTTTAATCAGGCTTAAATTGAGGAGGTGATAGGAAACTGAATTAGATAAACCAAAACTGAGGGATGATTACTGTCAACTTGTAGAGTTGTGCCTATTATATTTGGGGGGGGGGAAGGGTACTTTGAAAAACCACTTTCCTCGAGCAATCGTTAAGCAGGATGGATAGCAAGATAAATTTATTGCTTAAAAATGTTTCTGCTAAGAGCAGAACGTGAGCTATCTATGTAAAGTAGAAATATACTGACAGATGTCTCTATTTTCCTGACATTACATCAGACTGTGGCTTCAGTGTTGTGGATCTGTAAAAGCTCCTCAGCTGGATGCCTGCGTCTTACAAGATCTGTAATCGTGTGAGAGGACAGATTCCACAGTTTCAAAACCGCTATAAAGAAATGTAGTTAACATTGGTCGTATTTATCACAACAGTTGTCTCTCTTATCGATTTCGGTGGTGAAGTAGACGTACAAACCAAAATAAGAATCATACCATATTTGGAGAGAAAGTACCTAGAAATGGAAAATAAATGCACTTCTTTATTTTTGGGGAACTACATGTACCCTAACGTGGTAGGTATAATACAATTCTGATTACCATTTATTATCTGTTTGAATTCTTTAATTCAACCCCTCTTTCACTCTCATCTCGATTTCAGATAAAACGTTAGCCGGCTTGGTGTGAAACAAGTGCAGAGATCTGTTGCCTTGCCTGAAAGTTACGGATATTAGTTTTATTCAAAAGGCCCCACAACATGGACGAGCACTTCTTCATATTTAGATGATAAAAGAATAGTTAAGTAGATAAAAGATGTTAATGAATCTGCTATAAGCTATGTGAATTAATGCAAGATCTTCGTGGACTATTGACTACAAATGAGTAAATGCAACAGTAACTTGTATTACAGTGCGTTCAAGAACACCATAGATTGCACCAGGATTGCGAGAAGGAAACACTGAAAAGAAAATATTCTCAACAATAGTAACTGCACCCTAAAAAGCCAAAAGGTATTTAATTTTGATTTTGTGTAGTCATCAATAACTTACACTCTCACCAGACACTATAGAACTAAAATTCCCAGTGTTAAAATTTGTCACTCTAGTCGCCAATGGTTAACGTTTTACTACTGAGATGAAACTCTTTTCCAGAATAAATGTAACTAAACGTAAAAAGTTTTGGCACATGAAACTAAAATTTGTGGGTAAAAAGCTTTTGGTGATAATGTATCTCATGGTATTTCCGTTATACAAAAATCTTAACAGTTTGTAGGAAACTATTAACTCATTAACTGCCCTGAATACACTCTATTTAGAATGCACAATTCCAGCTTCAGGACACACTTTTTTTAAACGTTACCTGGAAACTCACTGTCACCATTTCTTGCACTGTGACGGAAGAATAGCTATGTAATTGTCTTCAACGATGACTATTTTATGCACTGGTGAGTGAGGATTTAATTACGTAATCACCCTCCACCAAGCACCATACAGTGGCTTCGGAGTATATATGTAGATGTCGATGTAGATCACCACTTCTTGTATGGCTAATTATACAACCATCACAGCAGCCAGCACTTCTTGTACTGTTCCACAATAAGTATATTCTAGTAGCGAATGATGATTCAGCACCTGAATCGAAAACAATGCTTAAGATGTGCATGCCTAAGTGAAGAAACAACAAATGTCTAAATTTCCCCTGATCGTAAATTTAATTTTTACTTCGATTACCTGTACGTATTATCGGATCTGAACTGCCCATTGACCATTAGCGCCAGGTGTCGTCAGTAAGTTCCATACATGTAGTTGTACATTCAAATAACGAGTAAGAAACTTTCGTTAAAATTAAATGTGTTACTGAATGTTGTAATGCTATCAAATCTTTTTCTTTTCTTGCAAAACAATGTGAAGCGGTAAGCAGTCTGTATAGATGTAATAGGACACAATATACTGTATACATATTATCAAGTAGCTGTACTCAATAGAATTATCTCTGAATAATCTCTGTTTGTTACTATCAAGATCTTGCCTCACGTGATATATTTAGAATAATAACCGATTAAAATTTAATATTATTCATATTGATTTTTTTCTTTGAATCAAACTGTAATAGCGAGCAGAATCTTACTGCTCAATTCAACTACTGTTATATCTTTGCCTTTCGTGAATCTCACGAAACGTATGCAGATATTTTTCTAACTAAACATAAATTTCTATAAAAACCTATCACTAAAAGGTAATGAAAACTGAACAGACCTACCACTTACGAACGTACCTTTACTAGCGATGTATTATAACACACAGTCGTATAGATTTTCCTTAGACTGCAAATTAATACCAGCCATTAAACCAGGAAGATAATTGAACACTAATTCAGCGTTGGAACGTTTAGCGACGTTTCTTCTTACTGTTTCATTATAAAACAATATTCTTAATACCTTTTCCCAAGTATTATGCTATGAAATATTTCTGTAGTTAGATACCACCAACAAAATTTTTCTTCTTTGGTTATTACTATTTTGTATGATATTCTACTCGAAAAATGTCATCAAGCCAGAAGTAATTCAAAGTTCTTGCATATCTTAACATTGTTACTTTCGTCACACCAATAGTAGCAAACAGATAGTATCTATGTATTAAATTTTCTTTCACGAACTTGTTTTTTATTTAAATTAGGTATGATTTAATTTAATTTAATTACTTAATTCCTTCAAGCACTAAAACTGTTTTCAAGTAACTCTAATTTTCTAAGTGAATTTCGAAAAATCTTTGTTATTTGGACGAAAAGAAGCTTTATTTAATCGTTTGGTGTACATCAGAAGTCGTCGGCTGTGAGCGATTCACAACATTTTCAGTTCCCCAGCATGTGTCAGTAGCAGGGATATTGGCCTATCAAGACCACGTTTTACCGTTCCGCGATGTTTGGTTGGCGTTGGGCGAACTTCCAGAACAGTCATACGAATCGGGAATGGATGGGTTCAAGAGGGCCACACGCAACTCTATGCAGCATCCCAAGGGTCGCAACCGACTAACGTCACGTTGGAGATATACAGAGTTAATCAACTAAAACTTGCACCCCAAATATTGAGAAAATGGAAAATGCTATTGATGTACGGTTTTCACAGAATGGATTGGTAGTCAGGGCTCGTATTGTTAATCAACAGATTCTAGAAAGTTAATTTTTTGAGCAAACGTACACTTTTTTAAATGTGACAATACGAACTGATATTAACGAACTAAAAGTACATTAGAAAGCAGTGCTTGTTGCAGAATTCTAGTGCGAGTCGTTTACGAAACACCGTATTTAGAAAAGTTCCATCACATATACTTGTACAATACCTGAGGTAGCACACACTAAAGAACAAGACAGGTGCATACAGTAGTTGTGTAGACTGTGGCCAGTAACTAGACAACTGACTATCACAGGTTGTGTCCAAAATGACCGCCGATAGTGGCAATACATGCTTCCACTTTGGTATGAAACTCCTGCTGCACACATGCTAGCATTTTGGCGGAGACGTACGAGCAGGCTTTAGTTACACGTCGGTACATATCATCGAATGTAGTAGGTATCTCCTTGGAGACAGTCTTTCATCTTTCCCCTCAGAAAAAGTGTACAGGCGTGAAATGCAAGGAAAAGCCCTCCAAGGTACAGGTCCTCTGCGTTCAGTCCAACGAGTGGAAACATTTCCTAAAGACATGCTGTAGCACTTCTTGCACTATGGGCCGGACAGCAATCATGTTGCTACAACAGATTTCTACTAGTCTACAGAGGAACATCTTCTAGCATCATGTTAGGAGGCTGCGATACTTGTGCACATTTAGTGTTTTATCTGTGAAAGACGGGTCTGTGAGCTGATGGTTCACCATCCCACACCACACGTTTACAGTTCAGGAATGCTGATGTTCTACCTGACGAAACCAACTGGGATTACCAATACACCAATTGCATATATGTAGGCAGGTTACCTGGCCATGATTGATAAATGTCGCATCATTACTAAACACGATACATGATACATCTGTTGTAGCCTGTGTTAACGCCCATGTGCAGAAGTTAAGACGATTCTCAAAGTGGATTTCATGTAGCTCTTGAATGACAGAGATGTGATATGGGTGGAATCTACATCAATGGAGAATGTGTAGGACACTTGCCTAGCTTACGCCACTTCCTCGTGTGATTGCGTGGGAGCTAACGTGAGGATAAACTGTATCGGTTGATTCCTTCTGTTATGTTACATAGGTGTTATGCTACCACATTCACTTAACCGGCTGAAGAGATTGATAAATAACTGGAGAGATGGTTGGTTTCTATTGGGATATCTTGCCATAAACACCGTACAAGAACGAACTGAATTCTTCCTACATTCTCCATACAGCATGAGCAGGTGATCTTTTTCTGCAGTAGTAAATTCCATCATCCACTGCTCAGAATGTAACACACTAACTATCAAGTAGCAATGCAGTCATTGAACATCTAAGCTCACTGTAATGAAACATAACCGCAACTATGAAGGCTGGAAGGCACAAACAAGTGTCGGTGAGGGAAATTTTCACAATTCGAGAGTCGTAAGCAACTCGCGCTGAACTACTGCAACTAACATCACTAACATCACTCACATTTCAATTTATCCTACCTTCAGTTTGACGTTCTAAACACGCCTCTAGTTGGTAATAAGTGAGTGATATGTTTGCATTGTGTGCACTATTCCACTTAGCGCTCATAACGCAGTTTGATCCCGCCCTTTAAGAAATCATGCCATCACTCACTAAGGGTTTACATTTCAGAAAAATAGCTGCCATCAATGTTCCTAAAATAAACCAATGAGGTAGGAAAGGGGACCTCCATCGCAGAATCAACAACTATTCCCTGTAATTGTATTTATTGGAACCATCTTGCACACGTTGGGTCATTACAATGCACAAGAGCTATCTCAGGCATCGCTTGTTCAGACAAGGGAATCCTCGTACTAAATTTCTAAAATAACAAAATATAAAAGATCAATAATATCACAAGAATTCAGGATAGTTAATTATTTCAACTGAGAGAAAGGCTCTCTGGTGGAAGACCATCCTGATGTCAAGCTGAGCAATTTCACTGGCTCTAACAAATTTTATTCTTTCCTCACAAATGTTAACCAAACATGGCCATCGAGCACCCGAAGCAAATACATTAATTTCGAAAAATACGACAAGCGGTCAGGTCTTCCTACTGAGCTTTGTATACTGGCGTAAAAACTGGCTTATGAGACGACATTTACATTAAATGGCGTCCTGCATTCTTTACCTTGTGCTACAGAGAGTCATCAGCTTGGCTGCTGCCATGTGTCGTCGGATCTGTGAATCTATCGAGAACCAATACTGAGCCTGGCTGATTCTATATCAGGAAACTTGTCCTACGTTTTCGTGAAGCGAAAAACGTTAACTTCAGTCTAGTCTGCTTGTAATGTCTAAGCACTCATGCAAGGCGGGGGCGCCGTGTGGTACTCTGCTCTCACTGTTCTCGCAAGGACTTAGCTACATTGGCTGTCTTCGTTCTGAACTCAGGAGATTTACGAAAAGAATTCAGCCAGCTTTTGACTGAATTTTGGAGCTAGGTGAAAAAAGTGTTCACACCAATATATCTCCTTTCCCTGTCGTCACGTCAGAGAGTGATATCTTCCGACCACACTCGATGAAGTCTCAAGAGAGAGTGCTTGTCACACTGGGTAGTTGTGTGTCTACTCAGCTTAGCTTCCCTTCCCTCTACAGTAGGGTTGGAAACTGGATGGAACAGCCAATGGCAGTCGCTCTTTCATTTCTAGTAGTCATTGCTGCCCAATCAGCAAATGGCTTAAGAAATATATTATGGTGAATTGCCTTGTTTTCAAGTGAACAGCCAGTTCTGTACTCCATCGACCAGAAGAGTGGTAAGTTACGTCCTCACTCGCGGCTCACGTGATACACTGTTCTTCCCCCAGTTCTCTGCCATGGGTGTCACCTGTGCTTGACCTGCACTAGGCTTTGGCTCTGCAGGCCATTGTGTCACAGCGTGGCTAACTAAAACAGGCTTCCCCTCCAGTGATGCTTCCAACCTGTTTTTACCTCACCTATACATGCAAATTTTTCTAAGGGAGTTATTCTCATCACTCTCGATGAAACGTGTAGTAAATCTCAAACAAGTGAAATATACACACAAGAACTTGTCCCATGTTGCAAAACCAGTGCTTTGCAACACTATAAACGACATGTGAAACTGAGAAACCCGACATGTAAGGTGTCCAAAATCCCGACACATTTCATATCCGCCCCGTTTCACTTCAATTTTGTGCTGGGCTGATCAGTGGTTGAGCTGTGATGAACTACAGCACAAAATTGCATACCAACTTAATCTGGTATCAACCGTTTACTCACGTATTGTCCAGATCGATTCTACATTTCTATGCTTAATCTCATTGCGTCTAAGAATGAACTCGTTGACTGGCTTTACAATTATAAATTTAAATACCTTTACAGTCCTAGAAAATACACTCCTTGAAAGACTTCACAATTAAAAAGTTAAAATTCTAAAAAATCATTCTACAATCATAATTTCAATACCTTTACTTTCATGTAACTGGTATTGATGACGCCAGCAGTTTGGTCCCATAAGATCTTACCATAAATTTAAAAATAATTATGTAACAGAAGTGAACTAGAAATGAAACAGAAAAAGCTGAATTCTATTAGCTTGACTCTCTTTCAGTTAAAGATGTAATTCCAATTAGGATGATTATGTAAGTGAAATGAAGATGAGGAAACCTCTCTCCCCCACTACGTAGTCTATTTCACAACCACTAACTCTAGAAATTATTCTACTTCCTTTTAGCTTTCATAAATATTTATTGCTGTTAAACAGAGTTACATTTAAGTAAACATATACATATACAAATTTCTACTTTCTTTTTCAGTGCTTTACATTACACCCGAAAAAGTTAATATAGTTCCCTTAAAATGATTAATAGAAATTCCTTAATATCATATACCTATCGGACTATTACTGTGACTAGTAATTAATAATATTAAAATTTATATACACTGACAAATTACTTTACAAGTACATTTGTTATACATTGAATTGGTACTGTGACCTAATAATATAACATAATATACACATTTATATACACTCGGCATAAATTTGTAAAATTTCAACGAGTATTCAATAACTTTATTCCCTTCAAATAGTGTTCTCATAAATTTACATTTAAATAGGTAATCACATAAACAAAATCAACAAAACACTTGTGTGTGTGTGTGTGTGTGTGTGTGTGTGTGTGTGTGTGTAGAAAGTATTTAAATGGTTTATCAAGATGACATATACTTTTTTAACCATCGAGCGGGGCGCTGTTGTAAAAAGTACAACAGCAACAGTTTTTATGCCTAATCGACACCTTAACCTTGAGCCATTGTGCCATTGCTGCCTTATATTACGTTGCTGATGTTTTCTCGACAGTGTTAAAGTGGCTTCAGTTAGCTTTCTCAGTTTTTTTTCAAAATTTTAAGCAACGACGTGTCGAATGCTGTAAAACGTACAACGCGCACCTGCTGGTGTGACAGTTGCAAGCTTTGTTCGAGCTGCCAATGTTCAGAGGAAAGTGTACTAAAAAGTTAACTACACTTTCTCGTTGTTTTATTTAGTTTTTATAGATGCACATTGAACGTTAGTTTGTTTAAACCGACATCTGAATGTAATTATTCATTTCATTTCTTTGCTGTTTTGTTACAATTCAAAGGATGTATCAGACGAACAAATTTGCAAACTGCTCGAAGAAGATGATGATAAAGTCTATCTAGACTTTTCAGACTTGGAAGAAAGTAAAGTAGATTTGAGTGATGAAAATACTGAATGGGACCATGGGAGTGATTCTGAAGGTTGGGATGGTGATGATCCTGAAGAGACAGCAGATGTACGAGGGTTCTTTACTGAAAAGACGAAGTTTCACATTGGTGTAAAAGAGAGTGTGCTAAAACATCAGAAACCTACAGAAAAAAAACATTGTGCAAATTCCACCGGATCCGAAGAGAAAGGTGATGGGTATAACTGATGAAGTTAGTGCTTATTTGAAAATAATTGACCTTGACTTAATTGATGGAACCATAAGCTATAGAAATACTTATACAAATAAACTGCGAGACAACACCAATTCTCGCGCAAAAGAAGTAACCAAGGGACGAAATAATTCCTGTGTTCGAGATTTTTTTTGTTTTTGAAGATGAAGAAGAAGAAATTGCCATCATGCTAATGTACTGGAACTCTGGGCAGCACATGGAACAGGGATGCTACTGCTGCAGTGAGTTATTATAGGTTTCTGTCTTTTTTAAGCTATAACGGTTTGTTGATACCGAAACGAGGAATGACACGAGAAAATCTGATAAGTTACTTTTAATTCGTACAGCATTGGATCCTTTTGCTGATAACTGTCAATGTTCTTACAACCTCGTGAACTCATCACGATAGATGAAATTCTTCACCCCTACGGAAACCGCTGTAGACGGATTCAGAATATATCCAGCAAGCAAGCTAAATATGGGACGAAAATGTTTGCTTTGTGTGATGCAAAAACATTTTATTGCAGTAATCTGGAGGTTTATTGCGGCGTACATCCAAAGGACAATATGGGGTATCTAATGCTCTTGAGGACATCATGAAAAGATATGTGGTACCAAGACAAAATTCTAACATTAATTCTTACAACTAACAACTGGTACACAAGCTAACTCCTTTGTGAATTTTTGCTGCAGAAAAGCATCACTTGCATTGTTACAATGACGAAGAAGATACGTGAAATTCCTCCAGAATTTCTCCCAAACAAAACAAAATAAATTCCAAGGGCAATGTTTGGATCAGTAGGATAAGACCTAAGTTTCATTGTTCCTTATAAAAACTGTGCTACCATACTTTTGTCTGCTGTGCATGACATGGCGACAGTGGATGAAGAAACACACATACCTGAAATCGTAAGTGAGTACAACACTACAAAAGGCGGAATTGACGATGTAGCTAAAATGTACGCCTGATACTCCATTTAAAGAATTACAAGGTGATGGCTATTGACTACTTTTTCATTTTTGTGAACATTACCGGAATTAATTGGCAAACAAACTGTCAGTGAAAGGCGTTATGAAATTGAATACATGGCAGAAAAACTTTCTAAATTCTTATTTAAAGAACTAAAAGAGCAAAAGCTTTTGTTATAATTGTTAAAGAGAGTGAATATGAACTGCTTTCTGCAATAAATAAAATAGTTTGTTTAAGACAAATTTGTTCTTACTGGCAAATGACCACGTTGTAAATTTTACAAAGCACGGCTGCTTGTGTGACAACAGGCGCGCCTGTTGGAGGGTTAATGTTTTTGCACATGTTTTTGCACATGTTTTCCCATGAGTGGGTTTCAGTTCATTTGGTTAACATGAATTATGTGGTGTCACCGCCAGACACCACACTTGCTAGGTGGTAGCTTTAAATCGGCCGCGGTCCATTAGTACATGTCGGACCCGCGTGTCGCCGCTGTCAGTGATCGCAGACCGAGCGCCACCACACGGCAGGTCTCGAGAGACTTACTAGCACTCGCCCCAGTTGTACGGACGACGTAGCTAGCGATGCACACTGACGAAGCCTCGCTCATTTGCAGAGCAGATAGTTAGAATAGCCTTCAGCTACGACCTAGCAAGGCGCCATTAGCATTACATAGCTTGTATCTAAAGAGTCTCACTTGTATCGTCAAGAGCGATGTACCACAAGGATGGATTAAAGTTAAGTATTCCAGGAGCTACGTACTTTTCTTTATAGCATTCATTACGTATCCTGTTTCAGACCTAACTACTAGCCTGCCTGAGTTAACGCGTGCCTTTCGGCTACTTCCGAGTGGCGTGGCTGTCTTGTTACGCCACAACAAATTGTTCTCAATTCTTTTGTGGACCAGTCTCACTACATTGTCTTTCTTCAGAACCCTTCTGTGGCGTTGCAAAAACGTTGTACGGTTTAGTCGAAGTAGTTTTCATGAAGAAATTGGCACACATTGTTGAGCTGCAGATAGTGTGAGACGTTATTTGGGTCTGCCGACTCTGAGTGTATGAGTGTGCGTTGGTTAGCTCAGGAGTGTGACTGGTTCTTCCCAATATTAAGGTACTTGTTCCCATCAATGAGGCTAACATCAACTGCTGATCAGTAACGAAGGGCTTTCTTGCTTGCTGTGACGGTCATTGTGTTTGTAGCAGTGACATGTTAATGGAGATTCAGCATTTCATTTTTATTGAAAGTGATTATAAAATTCTTGGTCATTCTACAATGGAGTAGGAAGATAATCTTATGACCAGTCTTATCTCTTATCATATCTTCTGCAATGCTCTTCTTTCTTCCTTCTACCTCGACTACCTTCTTCTCTTCTCTGGATGGCGTATGAGAAGGATTATGTTCTAATCTATCGCAGGCCGTTGTGGCCGCGCGATTCTAGGCGCTTCAGTCTCGAACCGCGCTGCTGCTACGGTCGAAGGTTCGAATCCTGCCTCGTGCATGGATGTGTGTGATGTCCGTAAGTTAGTTAGGTTTAAGTAGTTCTAAGTCTAGGGGACTGATTACCTCAGATGTTGTCCCATAATGCTCAGAGCCATTTGAACCATTTTGAACCTAATCTATCAGGATGGTATGGATGTTAAATTTCTTCGATGCTCGTTTCCCATTCCACGTCTGTTTGTTGTGCTATGGAGCAGTGTGCGGCATTAATACTGCATTCGTAGACAGCCAGTGGTTGGGCCTGGGCCAGCCTCAACACACAACCTCCATCCCCTTTGTCCACTCATTCGTTACCTATGACTTAAATGATGAGCGCGATCTTGGATATCGGTCTCCTTGCTCGTTTCAACTTCCACATCCATTGTCCTGTGTTGCTTTCTGTTGCCCGAAACAGCTTTTTCTCTCTCTGCCAGATTGGTCAGCTGGAAGTACAGCAGAAACGCCTGCTTTCTTCCGCCCTCGAAGTTAAGAATTCAACAGTGTGGTTGGTCCGCTGACTAAAATCATTGTTACCTATAGCACACACACTATTCCCTCGCTCGCTGGCCTTCTTCATGCCAGGAAACTGCTTATCGCCCCTGATACTATGCTTGGTGCATCTCCATTTCCAGTGGCAGGAAGTCATCATCTTGGTGATGTGTTACAACGATGTTTTTACAAATTATAATCATTAGCTCATCTACAAATTCTACTTTCTCCGTTTCAACCTTCTGTGATGTTACACAGAAAAGGATATATGTGTTTTAACTATATCTTTATAGTCTCATCAACTTTATAAAAAGAAGCGTCTGTATCCTATCATAAAAAACCCATGAAGTTTTGCCGAGTCATTCCCATCGGCAGTTCCTTTATCATTACACCCCTTTAATCTCATTTATCTGCCTTCTTTACTTTATAACCAGGCTACATTATTTTTAAGATTACCCCCGTTTCCTCAGCATCAAAAGTGGATAATCTGAGTGGAAACTATATTGATGGCTTGTGAGTGTGTCGGTATAAGTTTTTCAATGCAGTTAGCAATTTACCATCCCTTTACCATACCGAACTTGCAATGTACTTTAGTGTTGTATCTAAAAATTCATTTTTGGATTCCCTTGCTTTTCTACAATTTTCTTGTTGTTACTTTTGTCTCTTCCTCCCTCTGTGTGATTGTCTGAACAAGAACTCCCCTGAAACTTTATGGATGTTTAATGAACTGATCGACGTCATCTCTTTTTCTTTACGAAACGCATATCTTATCTTTTCCTTTGTTATAAAGAACGTGTCATAAACACATCAACTCTGATCTTTATACCTTTTTCCTCTATTGAGTCTGACATGATCCTTTCTCTAAATCTCACTAACAATTCTTCTCTAAGTTCCATACTCTGACGCCTATAAATTCTTAAGGGGCTCCGGAAAGGCTTAAAATCATGAAAAGTTCAATTTTTACTTTTTTGCGTTTTCAGAATCTGCAGACTATTACCTTTTAATAGATATATAATTTATTCAATTCCGAAGGCTACAACTATTTTTAATTTTTTTTTTTGAAATGTGTTCTACATGGGCGTGACCCACTGTGGCGCTGTTAAACTGCTGTCAAATGGTGTTATTATTAACGTCCATGTTCATCAGGTACATTTTAGTGATGTGAGATAAAGTATGTGTTGTGGCTAACCTGTGATGGTTCAATATATATCGCTGGTGTGATTGTCGATTGTTTCATGTTTATTTACTCTGTCGTTATCTCGAAAATATTCGTAATTAATTCTGTTTCTTGAGTCTCTGTTTTGTTGAAGTATAATAATGAGTAAAAGTAAAGTTATTAGAAATCTTCTGAAGGCTTTTAAGAAAAGGAGAAATGTTGGAAAGCCAAAGGTATGTGTTATTACTGTAAACAATAAAGGCGATGAAAATCCCCAACATAGCTTGTGTCCCAAAGAAGAAGACAGTTGGTGTAAATATAACAAAGGATTGCTAACTGGTGAAGTGTACACTCATAAGCATAGTCTGCCTCATGCAGTAATGGAGGTGATAAAACCTATTTTCAGAGACTTAGCAGCACCTGAACTGTTGAAAAAGTGTATTCACGGAAAAACTCAAAACCCCAATGAAAGTGTAAATAGTGTTATATGGTCGAGAATCCCCAAGACTGTATTTGTTGGAATAGAAACACTTCACTTTGGTGTGTATGATGCTGTTGCGACTTTCAATGATGGCAACATTGTAAGGTGCAAGGTATTTAGAAATATGGGAATGAAGATAGGTTCTAACATGGTACGAGCGATGCTTGCTTTAGACAAGGAACGCCTTCGGGCTGCAGACAGGGCTGTAAAGAGTCTAGAAATACAAGCAAGAGTAAACAGGAGGAGGAAAAAGAGGAAGCTGGAGGAGGAGTTTGGAGAGGATGAAGATAATCCATCCTATGGACCTGGAATGCACTAAAAAGTTAATCCAATCTTTTTCGCTCGATTCCCAAAACTTTTATTTTCTCATACTAATTACATGTTTTCTAAGGATCTTCCAAACATATTTGTTTTAAACTTTCAGTAAATGTTACACAGTACCTTCTGGATAATTTAACACAGCCTTTTTCCAAAAAACTGTATATTTTTGAATATATAAATAAAAAATTGCAAAAAAATGTTGTGAATTTTCATTACAATTGAAAAAAAAATCATCTTTAATAACTGAACTAAAATTTTGTAAAATCCCTGTGTTAAGTTGTAGCCCATATTCCAATAAATAATCTGTAAAAAGTTCAACTTCCTACCTCAAATACTTTGTGAGGAAAGATTTAATTTATAAGCGTTATTTTAACATTGCAAGTATAGGGCGTTCCGGAGACCCTTAAAACACCTCACAGGTTCCTTCGTACTGAGTGCGTAAGATAAACCTATTATAAAGACGTGATCTTCGCTTCCTGCGATCAGAAACACCAATAATAGATACATAAATAACTGACGTGGTCCCTAAGGTCCACCATCCAGATATCTCCCTTCATCTCATAACTAATGAAAGTTTCCAGCTTAGCAACATTAACCAAATAGAGTATAACTGTTTACAGCTACCCACATGCATTTATATTTTTATGGAATCCTCATATTTCTTACACCTTATGTGCATGATTCTTTTGAAGTGCACAAAGACAAAAGATTAATTATATATTAAATTATTAAATATAACATAATATGTTAATATTTAAAAATATCTAGAACATCAACATCATAAATTAACAGACAACACATTTTTTCAGAAAAACTGGTAACAAACATTTCTGAACCTAACCATAGTATTCCTTTAGGTGACTCACATAATGGTTACGTAATGATTTTCTAGTTTTCGGATGTACTTCGCAGTTTATGGTTGCACTGGCATATTTGGTCCACTCTGATGTACATATGCGTGAACTATCACTTGAGAATTGTCTGCATCCTTACACGTATTTCTTTCTTGGTTCCTGAGTGCCTGATTCATATTCTTCGTTGTAGTCGTCAACTACGGCTAGTTAGTAAGTATGTTTCATGTTCCATGGATCATTTTGCACGATAAATCGTCATGATGTGGAACGAGTCATTTTACATTCATATTGCAAATTGATCTGTATATCAATCTGTACTCTAAACATCACCATATAATTATTATTTTTTCTCTCACAAAATGAAAACAAGATATACAAATTGAGTTGGCTTCATAGTTCCCTGTGTTATATGCGCTTACTTCCGTCTTTTGCTTAGTCACTGGTTCCACTGTTTCGTTTTCCCCTTTCTTATCGCTAATGTCGTGCTCTTCGCCAAATATGTTGACTTCAAATTCAAGTGAATCATCTTCATTATTGCCTGGCGTCTGTCCCATATCTGTGGGATCTTCTCCTACTCTTCCTCCATCGATTTCAAATCAATATTTTACCAGCTGGCTAGTTACGGTTGATTGCGTGAAGTTTCATACTGAGACTGTGTTCCCTCTTTCCTCTTCTGCCCATTGTATGTCATTCTATTAATATGTTTTGTAACGAAGTCGTCTTCTGCTAGGATTAGGCAGTCATCCGAAAAGTCCACATCTCCGTCTTCTAGTCAATTCTTTGACTTTCCGGGATTAGGACCTCGAATTTCTATCTCATCTTCGTGTTCGCCTTCTGTATTCCTTGTTTTGTGCCTCTCGAACTGTTTGATCCTCCAAAATTCTGCTTCTGCTGCTGTAAACCTCGTGATCTACTATTGTTTCCGTCATTTGACCAATTCTTGTTTCTTCTATTAAATCCTACTTGAAAAGATCCTTGACTGTAGTTGCCGAGATTCCGCTATGGTTGGTAATTTTCATTTAAATTGAAAGATCGACTCACATTGTTGTTACCATTGCCATTTCCATTCCCATTATTAAATCCATTCCCGTTCCTCGGCCTATTGTTTCCATTATTGTTGCACACGCTTATCTTTTTTATTGCATCGTCTTCATTGAAAATAAATTCCAACTCATGAAGTACTCCTTCAAATGCTTGTATACTCTCACCACTCCTGCCCACTAATGATTTTTGATATCAGAGTGGCAATTTCATTGTGAACATCCTAATTACTTCTCCGTCGCTGTATCTATTATCTAAACATTGGTTCCGTTTCTCCATGTCATCCAAGAACTTGACTGGACTTTTTTCTCCCGAACTTTCGAATGATTTCTTCTGTAACAATCCATATTTTACCCAGTGTTGCGCCTCTGCAGACCAATACCTTGTGAGAAGTGTTGACTTAAAATCCTCATATGAATTGCGCGTCTACGCTATCCTCAGCATGGTTTCAGCAGTCGCACCTTCCAAATGTCCACATATGAATCTAGTTTATGTCTTAACTGCCAATGTTACGGAAGACCTACTTCAAACTGATTAATAATTGTTCTTGGGTGTAGATTATTCCCATTTTCTTTCTAATGTTGAAATTTGCTTATTGTTAGGAAATGATAATTGTCAAATTGATTTCCCGCATCATTTGTAACGAATTCTGGTGTGGTAAATACAAAATGTGCTGTTGCTGGGTGTTGAATCTTTGCAGTGGCGCGCAATTTCCTGTCTCAAAATGTGAAGTAGCTTGTGGCATATTGTGCCTGTCCCGTAATGTTTGCTGTAACGGCCTCAAATACTGTGTCGTAGCATAACACGTACTGGCTTCTATTGTGGCAATGGTGTAATAAACGGCATCTTCTGAACATCGTCCGCTTGCATAAAATTCTGTGTTGTGCGCGTCGGTTTCCTACACTCTTGCGGCGTCTCACGGTTGCTTTGTGGCATGGGCGCACCTGGTACTAACGACATTTTGTTCTGTAGACGTTCCTGTGCCGTACTCTCGTTTTCTTGCAAATTATCCATACGCTCCTGTAACTGTTCTATGTTCTGCAACGTGCATTCGGCTTGCTTATTAAAGACACTGAAGTTTCCTTTACTTTCTTAAGTACGTCCATTTCTTGTCATACCACCAAGTCTACAGGCACAATGGATTCTGAAATATCACTGCCACTATCCATACAGGTTTCTATTGCTTGCTTGAGTTAGGTACGAATTTGTACGGATTGTTGTTAGTTTTTTGCGATTATTTTGCCAGTACGGCTGTCAAACCTCTTCAGCGCGGCTTTTATCACTCTTTTCTGTATGTGACTGTCTTTAACTATCTGGCGTATTTTGCTCGTAACTTCCCATGGTAATGAATTAACACATTGGTTGACTTTTTCTACCTCCATTTGAGTTTCTGAGTGCAACGCACTGAACTCCGTACATATCTGCTTCTGTTCCAGCATCAGCGATCCGATTTCTTCTCGTGTTTCTTGGCCTCTTTACGAATTCTGTATAATTTTCATCAATATGACTACGCGTATTTTGGATTTTTCTGCGCATCATCAGATTCTGGCTCTGTGGCGCTGGAATTTTCTGCCTGTCTGTGACTACCGCCATTATTTCGTTTACCTCTAAGACTTTCACGACTTTCACTCCGCGTTGTATGTGGTGAATTCACAACATCTTCGCCTACCATTCTGCCCTGCTGTATTTCACGTGTCACTACTTTCAAAGTGTTGCGGCTCATTTTCGTCACGGTCGAGATTTTCTACTCCTTGATTTGCCTCCATTATGTTGATTTTGTCATTTCTGTCCTAGCCTATAGTCTCTGTTCTTGTCTACATTGTGTTGCCTAGGATGTAGTCAACATTCGATCATAAGATCGAAGGCATTTCCTGAAAAGCATGAATATGCTGTCTGATGCTTGTTCTCTTGGTCCAATTCCCCAATATATTCAACCCCCTGTAATGCTGTGTGAGTCAACATATGTGTTGGAACAAAATCCAACGTAACAACGCCGTTATAGATCGCAGAGAGATCGTCAGCTTTACTAGAATTACTGCTGCTCAACTACATAAAATTGTTCAATATCGTAAAATTGTCTTCATTCAGTTATATTAAACCAGATAATAGAATGTAATCTGCTAGTGTTCACAAGTGTACTTTAAATTATACTTCTCCTGGTACATACAAGCTCGAATTATGAATTTTGTATTGTCAAATCTGGTGCTTTCTTAACCATTGCTTTCCTAATTAATTCAATAATTAATGATCCTGGCAGGGTCACCATTATTTAAGCACTCCTCTGGTCGGTAATAAGAGAATGCTATGTTTGCACTGTGTGCACGATTCCACTTAGTGTGCATAACACAGTTTGAACCTGCCCTGTAAGGAAACACACTATTACTCACCAGGGGTTTACACTTCACAAGAATAACTTGCCATCAATGTTTCTAAAATATTCCAATGAGGTAGGAAGGGGACCTCTATCTTAGACAACAACTATTTCCCTGTAATTGTATTTATTGGGAGCACTTTTGCACATGTAGGGTCATTACAACGCACAAGAGCAATCTCAGGTATTGCATATTGAGAAAAGGTGATCCTGGTATTAAATTTCTCAAGTAACGTAATATATAAAAGATCAATTTTATCACAAAATTCAGGACAGTTAAATATGTTAACTGAGATAAAGATTCTCTTGTGGAAGACTATCCTAATGCCGAGCTGAACAGCTCTAACAAATTTTATTCCTTAACCAAACGTCGCCATCGAGTGCAGGATGGAAATACTTTAATTTCGGGAAATATTACAAGGAGGACAGGTCTCCCTACTTTCAGCTTCGTATCACTAGAGTAAAAACTGGATTGTGACGTGACATTAACATTTAATGGCATGCTTCGTTCTTCGCCTTGTGTTGCACAGTGTCGTCGCCTTCGCTGCTGCTGTGTGTTGTCAGATCCGTAAATCTATCAAAATCCTATACTGAGCCTGGCTGATTCCATCTCAGCTACGTTTTCGTCGAGCGATAATCGTTATCTTCACAGCAGACTGCTTTTAATGGCTAAGTACATGCGCGAGGATGGCGCCCCGTGTCTTACTCTGCCCTCGCTGTTCTCGGAATAATTTAACTGTATTGGCTCAGGAGATTTACAAAAAAAAAAAAAAAAAAAAAAAAGAAAAAAAAATTCAGCCAGCTCTCGACTGAATTTTGGAGCTGGGTGAACAATGTGTTCACACCAATATATCTCCTTTCCCTGTCGTCACGTCAGAGAGGGATGAGCTCCGACCACACTCGAGGACGTCCCAAAGGAAAGTGTCTGTCGCGCTGTTCAGTTACGCATCTCCTCAGCCTAACTTCCCTTCCTTCTACAGTGGGGTTCGACACTGGATGGAACAGCCAATGGCAATCGCTCTTTCATTTCTAGTAGTCAATGCTTCCCAATCAGCAAATTGCTTAATAAGTCCAGTGTCGAATAACTGGCTGGCTTTCAAGTGAACAACCAGGTCTGTTACCCCCTTTATTAACACTCCATCATCCCCTGCTTACGTTATATACTGTTGTTCCCTACGTTCTCTGCTGTGCCCGTCACCTGCACTCGACCCTGACCAGGCTGTGGCTCTGCTGGCCATTGTGTCATAGCGTGGCTACCTAAAACTGGCTTCCCCTCCAGTGATGTTCCACTCTGTTTCCACCCAACTTAAACATGCAAATTTAAGCAAGCGAGATATTCTCGTCACTTTCGATGCCACGTGTATTAAATCTCAAACAAGTGGAATATACACACAAAAACCTGTTCCATGTTGCAAAACCAGTGTCTTGCAACACTATAAAAGACACTTAAAACTGAAGCACACGTCATGTATGGTGACCAATATCCCGACACCTTACAATGTCAATGGGCTTTGCTCCATTTAAAAAAGTTAGTGTTTGCTCAAAAAATGCACTATATCTGTTGACTGGCTAACAATACGAGTCTCTGACTGCCAATTCATTGTGCGAAACGCGCACGTCTGTAGCACTTCCAGTTTACGCACTATTTGCGGTGCAAGTTTTAGGTGATCCACAGTGTATATCATTTGATTGGCAGTATAGGATCCTACAGCTACGTTACGTACGCTGAGACAGGGAAATGCCCTCGTTTGCAGTGCACCAAGTATCCATACGGACGTGCGATGAGCCATGGAGCACCGCAGTAACAAGTGGTGCGGTTTCCGTTGCAGAGGCAAGATTGGCCGACACCCAATGACAGCGCGGGACACAGCAATGACACCACGTCATCCTTTCTGACGAACAAACGAACGTTGCCGTATTGCATTAGTCGTCGTCACAGGGGATCAGCACGTGGCGTAAAGGAATGGGTCTCGCATGACCTGTACTTCGGACAGCAGCCGTTTTAAGGAAGATCGCTGTACCCTATCTTCGAGTTCTCTATGACGTTAACTTTTAACAACATAACGCAAGACTGCAAGCTGCCATTGCTGTCTTGTCGTTTCTCGATCCGGGGTGTGTTTGATTGTTTACCTCGGCAACAGGCTGAAATCTTTCACTCATTGAAATCATCTGGTCATGGGGTGACGAGAGACCGCCAGCCCACCACTCGACAGCCTCTACGATTGACGAAAGCTGACAGAGTTGAAACAGCATGAAATGACCCGTATCCGTCACCAAAGTATAGATACATTCCACCACTGTCGGAGTTGTTGTTATTGCGGCAGGCGGCAGCCTTGTGTACTAATTGCAGCAACCTGTTTAGGCAAAAGTCTAGACCAGGGCCAGCGGCAGTTAACAGCGATGCTAGTCAACTACTCATAGGTCGGCAACGCGTCAGTTTCGTTTAGCCAATGGGATGATTCTTTGACATAACCAATGAGAGACGAGAAGAAAAGCAATGTTATTTTGGCGCCAAAATTAAAAGAGCTGTCTTGTTTACTATTTTTCGGTACGTTTGTGAGTTTTGAGAGAAATATTTTGTTATTAAGGCAGCAAGTGCTGGGAAGTGGACTGTCGTTGGTGCATGTCTCATCAGTTAATTGCAGAGACACGAAAATGTATCAAATGTGGTGGTGAAATGAATACGAAATCCGTCTGTGCGAGTACACTAAGCGGATCATTGTTTTTTAATTAAATCATGGGAGAAAGCAGATGGATCAATTTTTATTCATGATAGTGTGGCACGTTCGATATATTTATAAACAGTCATCCACCTATCTCCTCTGATGATTTAATTAGAAAACATAGATCCACTTACTCAATGTGATCGAGTGCGTAGAGGCAAAGAACAAAGAAATAATTCACTGTCTTTTCGAATATATCATCTGCGACGCTGTGCTTGGTTTGCAGCTGCTAACACAGTTTAAACAACTGCAAGTCAAACAAGGACCAATTAAATTTATAATCCTTCTTTACAGCAATGTTTTAGCCTTTCTTCCTAGTGCATTACTTCGAAACAAGTAGTCTACCTGTTGTTCTCTCATTGTCTGGGAGACACAAACAGTTGACATAACGTCTTTTGTTCCCCTCATACCTCACGGCAAGCCCTGACAACATTCCTGCACGAAACACGCCCCTCCGTGTACTAATCCGAAATCACCCACAACCGTAACAGTTTGACTTCTCTACAACACTACACTCACAGTAAGCAAAGTTTCATTATTTTCTGTCCTTGTTGGTGTTGCATTTTGAATTGCCATCAATAATCCGTGACGCTCTCGTACACTGACGAAATAAATATATATCAAATGAAATGAAATGAAATGTCGTGTGGCTAGGGCCTACCGTCGGGTAGACCGTTCGCCTGGTGCAGGTCTTTCGAGCTGACACCACTTCGGTGACCTGCGCGTCGGTGGGGATGAAACGATGATGATAAGGACAACACAACACCCAGTCCCTGAGCGGAGAAAATCTCCGACCCAGCCGGGAATCGAACCCGGGCCCTTAGGATTGACAGTCTGGCACGCTGACCATTCAGCTACCGGGGGCGGACTATATCAAATTAATCAATATTTTTAATAAAGTATCTTCTCTCCGTCAGTTCGTACAACTTGGAAAGGATCCCATATCCGGTAACAGTAAGCCGAAGACTCAGTAACCGACAAGTACTAAGCGCCTATAGATTCTCTCTCTAAACCCTTATCGCCGGCATTCCTTCTCCACCATTAGATTTAAGCGTTTATTCCACCTCAAAATCGCTTAGAACAGACGGGAGTCCACCCTCTGGCATGAGTTACCTGCCACGTCATCTCCTTAAGTACTTCCTTGAGGAAGAGAGGACGTTACTTCCACCATTACGTCCCCGCATTAAGAATGAGAGCCCTGTTAATTACGTTTCCAGTTAATCATTTGCTTGTTCGCATACTCTAAACATGTTTTATTGTTTGCAAGGACACCACGGAAATTACTAAAGGCTACCATAAAGCCAAGAAACACGGCACAGTATTTTGTTTTATACCCACATCGGCCTCGACAACAGAAAGAAAAGGGCCGTGATGGTTTTCACACGATAGGAGTTTCGGAACGACAATGACAAGATTTTTACAAATGAAAGAAACTCGTTGCAAAAGCCCTAATAACTTTTTATTCCATTAGTTGTCGACATAGCCCATATATTATTACAAAGGGTTTTTTAGTTAATTGTAGATCCCAGCTGTAAACAAAGGGAATGGACAAGGTGGTTGCATTGACAAACTCATAAACGAGATAATTAAAGTACATTCATTATGATTTTTTTATTCATGTAAGTAACTGTTTTCAAATACTTCTAGAATAACGACGTATTTTTAAAACTGTACTTCCTAATGAACATTTTGTTCTCAAAAATACGTCTCTGGTCTCTCAACATTGTGAACTAACAAAGTGAGCCGGCCGCGGTGGCCGTGCGGTTCTGGCGCTGCAGTCCGGAACCGCGGGGCTGCTACGGTCGCAGGTTCGAATCCTGCCTCGGGCATGGGTGTGTGTGATGTCCTTAGCTTAGTTAGGTTTAAGTAGTTTTAAGTTCTAGGGGACTTACGACCCAAGATGTTGAGTCCCATAGTGCTCAGAGCCATTTGAACCATTTGAACTAATAAAGTGAGCGCATTTAACGCCAGTTTCCATAGACTTACCACTATTTTCTTCCTGGGCGAGTTAAAGAAACATTAGAAATTTAAGAGGTCCGAGTTTGTTTCAGTTTACAACACTAACATTTGCTTTATCAATTATTGTAGTAATACAGTACAAAAACCTCAAAAATTAGTGCACGATTCAGCACATTTAGGATAGCACTGAATATTTTTGTTATCACAGTAGTTGGTAAACCCACTCAAACAATTATGGGGGACAGAACTTAAGAGTTGTTTTCTTGTTCAAAGCATATTATTCACATTTACCTAAGTAGGACTACTTTTTTAGCGTATTTGCTTTCAAGGCCATATTCAGGATCATTATCTGAGTCGTCGTTATCCACATAATCCTCAGACTTGTTTTGATCGTCTCTCGCAGCACCACCACAAACGTTACTCGTGTCAGCAGCCATGCTTTTGGAACTTGCCATTGTTTACATGCAGACATCCTGACGAAGTTGCCATCAGGGAGAATCTGAAATTACAGCTAGAACTGCCGTTTAAAGTTGGTCGTGGGGCTAGCAACTAATATGAATAAAGCACACCGCGTACTGTGTTTTACTTGCAGTAACTCAGTTCCTCATAAAGTGTTCTCTGCCGTTACTTACAGCGGAGGTCTCTAATTGTATGAACCATTTTTCGTTCATTATGTCTATACAACATGTTGTTTCCATGATCTTCAGTGAAAAACCTAGTTTTCTGCGGCTCACTGCGCCTGTGAAGACTACTCATCTCTGCACAAATACTGCAATGTACAACAATTTCAGCCTACTTACCGCAGACAAGCCTTGCACGCCCTCTCAATTGTGTCCCTACCCCCTTTCCAGCACAGTTCCCTCCGTTACCAAACTGACGATTCTCTGATGCCTCAGTGTACGTCCTATTTATCAGTCCCTTCTTATTGTCAAGTTGTACCACAAATCTTTCGTTTTTTGCTAATTCGATTCACTAATGCCTTCTTCATTGGTTATTCTATCTAAACGTGTAATGTGCGGCTTCCCTCTCTAACCCACTTCAAAGCATTCCTATTCTCTTCTTATCTGAACTGCTTATCGTCCCTGTACGTGGTAACACTCCATAGAAATACCTTCAGAAAAGTCTTCGAAACATTTGAATTTACGTTAAATTTTAACACATATCTTGTTTTCAGAAACGTTTCTCTCTCTATTGTCTGTACGAATATTACATCGTCTCTATCTCACACATCATCAGATGCTTTGCTGTCAAAACAACGAAACTAATCTCTTTCTTTTAGTCTCATATTTCCTAATCGAATTCCCTCCCAGCGCCTGACACCCCGTTATCCTTTCAGTCATTTACAGATGTGTGGGCTTTCACGGATATCTTAAAATTTTGCTTTCATTGCTGAAGAGAATATTATACTCCAGTGATCTGATACCATCCACATGTTTGTCGTGGAACTTAAAAAGAATGCAGGGAGAAAGTATTAGTTGTTATTTGTATGTGTAGTACCTGCCTTCTTAGGCTACTAATTTATACACTCTTCTTGAAGTCCGTCAGTATTTCAGCTGTTCAATATATGTCGTGTTCATCTTATAAATTTCCGCGCCTACTTCCTCCGCACGTGCCATTTTTAGGTACGCTTAGGGCGCTGCTTTGTTTCTTTCGTTATACACTTCAACATACACTCCTGGAAATGGAAAAAAGAACACATTGACACCGGTGTGTCAGACCCACCATACTTACTCCGGACACTGCGAGAGGGCTGTACAAGCAATGATCACACGCACGGCACAGCGGACACACCAGGAACCGCGGTGTTGGCCGTCGAATGGCGCTAGCTGCGCAGCATTTGTGCACCGCCGCCGTCAGTGTCAGCCAGTTTGCCGTGGCATACGGAGCTCCATCGCAGTCTTTAACACTGGTAGCATGCCGCGACAGCGTGGACGTGAACCGTATGTGCAGTTGACGGACTTTGAGCGAGGGCGTATAGTGGGCATGCGGGAGGCCGGGTGGACGTACCGCCGAATCGCTCAACACGTGGGGCGTGAGGTCTCCACAGTACATCGATGTTGTCGCCAGTGGTCGGCGGAAGGTGCACGTGCCCGTCGACCTGGGACCGGACCGCAGCGACGCACGGATGCACGCCAAGACCGTAGGATCCTACGCAGTGCCGTAGGGGACCGCACCGCCACTTCCCAGCAAATTAGGGACACTGTTGCTCCTGGGGTATCGGCGAGGACCATTCGCAACCGTCTCCATGAAGCTGGGCTACGGTCCCGCACACCGTTAGGCCGTCTTCCGCTCACGCCCCAACATCGTGCAGCCCGCCTCCAGTGGTGTCGCGACAGGCGTGAATGGAGGGACGAATGGAGACGTGTCGTCTTCAGCGATGAGAGTCGCTTCTGCCTTGGTGCCAATGATGGTCGTATGCGTGTTTGGCGCCGTGCAGGTGAGCGCCACAATCAGGACTGCATACGACCGAGGCACACAGGGCCAACACCCGGCATCATGGTGTGGGGAGCGATCTCCTACACTGGCCGTACACCACTGGTGATCGTCGAGGGGACACTGAATAGTGCACGGTACATCCAAACCGTCATCGAACCCATCGTTCTACCATTCCTAGACCGGCAAGGGAACTTGCTGTTCCAACAGGACAATGCACGTCCGCATGTATCCCGTGCCACCCAACGTGCTCTAGAAGGTGTAAGTCAACTACCCTGGCCAGCAAGATCTCCGGATCTGTCCCCCATTGAGCATGTTTGGGACTGGATGAAGCGTCGTCTCACGCGGTCTGCACGTCCAGCACGAACGCTGGTCCAACTGAGGCGCCAGGTGGAAATGGCATGGCAAGCCGTTCCACAGGACTACATCCAGCATCTCTACGATCGTCTCCATGGGAGAATAGCAGCCTGCATTGCTGCGAAAGGTGGATATACACTGTACTAGTGCCGACATTGTGCATGCTCTGTTGCCTGTGTCTATGTGCCTGTGGTTCTGTCATTGTGATCATGTGATGTATCTGACCCCAGGAATGTGTCAATAAAGTTTCCACTTCCTGGGACAATGAATTCACGGTGTTCTTATTTCAATTTCCAGGAGTGTATTATAGCAGACTGTCCATTTCGATACATTTGAGCATTCACCATAGAAAGTAAATAATTACTTTCCTCGTATCAATTGCTACTCCTAACTTTTCTTAAAGCAACAGCTGGAACAATTACCAAGCATTCACACCCTTCTGCTCACAGCCACAGTAGATGGAACGTATTCAAGTTACCGAAAGGACAGTCTGATCACAATTGTAGCTCAAGGAAATATTTGACTGGTTTTTTCACGGTCCCTTCCGAAAGGTTCGAGAACAAACTGCATCGACGTTTGATCCACAGTATTCCAAGGATACTGCACGGAGACAACAGAATGGCTGTTAACTGTACGTACACGCAGGTGATGTGTGATATCAGGGGAAATATTGTCAAATTAAAATAACGTCTGACAATTTTTTCCAAGAAGGTATTTTCTCATTACCTTTAAGTGACTGTAATGGGAGTCATATGGCACGGTGTCATGGCACATAAACAAAGGCACTTCAGTTTAGCTTCCAGCACACACTCTTAGAGTATCACGGACCACCCTTGTGCAATGGTGATAGTTTGTTATCTCCGCACAGTTCATAGCCGTTCGCGCATGTATGCAGCATTGGGTTTGTTTGGAGTTAGAACAGCAGTTTTCGTATTTGGTAACTTATTTTAACATCTTATAAGTATTGTAACTGTATCATGGGATACTCTTAGGAGGCAGAAGATGAGAGAATTAGCTGTTCTAACAATTTCAACACAATTAAAACGGAACTGAGAAGAAAGAAACGATTGAGGCCGCTCTTTTTTGCGCTTCTGCGAGGCAACTTTCACCTAAGGGCACTGTCAAAAACTTTGCCAAGAATGGTAACTGAGAGAACTGCAGAGTTTTGTGGTGTGAAAAGCTCAAAAGTGAAACTATCTGTGAACTCACAAGGACGGTGTGGACTGCAAAAGCAAACACAGAGAAACCACATGTGTTTGTGAAAACTGAAGAAATACATTTGCCTTGAGCAATCTGCTAGTGTGTAGCAAGACTGTATCGTCAAAATACCCCACTCAATATTTTATTGGAATAAAAGCAACTCATTTTTATATATCTCCATTTTTTGTAAATGCTTTTGACAAAATATATTTTTTTCTTTTAAATATATGTATCAAAGTGATTGTTAATGATACTATTTCATTTTCTAACACTTCCCTCGGTAATATACACTGCTCAGCTACAATTTTATGACCACCGACTTACAATCGGTATCAACCCGTCGAGGCGATAGCAGCATCGCCTGGCGAGGAATGACTGCTGGGCAGACACACGCGAGGTGCGTGTATTATATAGAATGGGGAAGACGTGCGATCTGAATCTGACAGAGCGCAGATTGTGTTGGCCCGGAGGCTCAGCACGAGCGTTTCTGAAAATGCACGACTTGTTGCGTGTTCGGGAAGAGCTGTGGTGAGCGTCTTCAACACGTGGCGAAACCGAGGTGAAGCCACACCCAGACGTAGTGGTGTTTGGGCGGTCACTCCTCATTAAGGATGTCGGACGTAGTAGAATGGGCAGACTAGTGAAACAGGACAGGCCACGAACTGTGGCGGAGTTGGCACTAGAATTTAATGCTGGGCAGAGTAGAAGTGTGTCTGAACACACAGTGCACCGAACCCTCCTAACGATGGACCTACGCAACCGACGGCCCATGTATGTCCAGGCGTCTACGATTGAGTGGGCTCGTGACCATGGCCACTGGACGTTGGTGCAGTGACAGAGCGTTGCGTGTATGATGAATCACGACATCTTCTCCATCATGCCGATGGAAGACCGTGAATCCGTCGTCTTCCAGGGGAACGGCTCCTTGGCACCTGTACTGTGGTACGGAGACAAGCTGGCGGTGGCTCAATTGTGCTCTGGTGACACTCGCGAGGGCATCCATGATTCCAGTGGAGCTCACGTAAGGTACCATGAAGGCAAAGGAGCACCATACAATGGTTGTAAACCACGTAACCTCGTATGACGATTACGTTTCCCAATGGAAGTGGCATTTTTCAGTGAGATAATGCATCATTTCACAAGGCCAAGAGTATTATGGATTGGATCGAGAAACACAGTGATGAGTTCCAACTGATGTGCTGACGCCCAAACTCGGCAGATCTGAAACTGGTCGGACATATCTGGGATGTGATCCAATGTGGTGTCAGAGCTCATCGCCCCCTCTCCGGAATTAACGGGAATTAGGTGACCAGTTTGAGTAGATATGATGCCAATTCTATCCAATGACTTACCAAAGCCTCACTGGTTCCATACCACGACGCGTCGCCGCTGGTATTCTTCCCGAAGGTGGGCATATTGGCTGTTCAGTAGATGGTCATAATGTTCTCACTGAGCAGTACATGTAGTGAACCGTAGAATTAATGCGCTTACATCCACAGATCGGAAGAAATGGTTGTGCCAACTGTGCTAAAATCCATCTGAAACCTAAACATTGACAGAAAAAATACATTTCTGGTAATTAGCAGAGTATCAGTTGATCTATTGTGTGTGCGGCTGGTCAAAGATTTAACAAAGAAATTCCCCAAATAGGCGTGCAATTGAGAACTTACTATTTTAATTTCGCTGCCAATTTCGGCACTTCGTTATACCATCTTCAGGTCCCATATGGACCTCTCAAAAACAATCGATATTGGCGTAGGGGGGCTGTATGTTTCTGCCTGTCGTGAATTCTCAGGTGCTTTCTTCGAAGACTTGAATGCAACTGTCGCAGTCAGGTCTTAGAAGGAAGCACTTGAGAATTCACGACATCCAGAAAAGTAAGGCCGCAGTATGCCAATATCGATTATTTTAAGAAGTGCACATGGGGCCTGAAGATGGCATAATGTACTGCCGGAACTGGTAGCGAAATTAAAATAAAATAATTTCCCAACCCCACGGCTGTTCGACAAATTTCTTTGTTAAAAGGTTGCGCGGCAAACTAGGTGAAATTTGCGTTACGAGAAAGCTACTACGTTGTGATTACGTTTCATTCCTTCTGTAGCGAATCTCCCAGAGAATGATCTGAGCCTGCACTTCTCAAGAATTAGTGACCCAGCGACTGCAGGGTCAACATTGGGCGTTAATGTAGCTACCGGTGCCCTGTCGCTGGCTATCACGTTGCAACAGGACTGCCACAAACGCTACCCGTGATGGAGCTCCACTGAGACTCCCTGTTTCCCACCGTGGATAATATAGCTGTAGCATGCGGTCACCTCCATCTTAAGTCACGCTATGTAGAATGTTGTTACTGTTTGGGTAAAGGATTCATGACACAAACATCAATATCGCGCAATCTGTGCCTGATAATTAGACAGTTGAGCACAAACTGATTTGAAAGTATTTAATGATATCCAATATGTGACAGGTTGACTAAATTTGTCCCCATAGCAAGCTGTGTGAGTTAAAATCACACAGAAATAGGAAGTTGGGGAATACGGTGAGCTTTGTGACCTAAAATGACGTCAGGAGCAGGGAAATTATGGCTAACCTCAATGTCAGCGGATACTGAAAGTGACTGAAAGCAATAGAGGCAAGGAGTTTTATTCGTTATTTGCAGATGCGATCACTCCACCTTAGGGAACTCTTTACCGCTTGTCCGTGCCCAAACGCTATTAACCGTTTTCACTTACGTGTAAGCCATTTAGAATGAGCCAACGATCACCTGTGAGGTTGTCGAATTTTTACAGACACAGCGACAGTACCACCAGACCAATATGAACCTTTCTCACTCTTCGTGGCCTCAGATAAACATCTTACAGTGAGCAACATCACTAATGAATTCGTTGAGCTACCTTGTAGCTAAAATCAAATATTGCTTTGCCATCAGTTTGTCCGCCACATTTTCACATATCTTACCTAATCTACTATAAATAATAAACAATAGTTTTATCCTTGTACGCCTCTTTCCTAGATCTCTACAATCCAGCTGAACCACTAAAATTATTTAATATTTTCCTTAGTAACTCGAAAGGTAGAAAGCTACGAAGGTAGTTCACATAGCAAAATTTTCGTGCTTTTGTGGACTATGGAAATTTGAAAATATTGTTCAATATTTTTAAGGAAACCATAAACTGGATGGAAAATATCTAACTGGATCTATTGTAATTTGAATTTTCGAGTGGAGAATCTCGTTATTCATCTGTTCATCTGTTCGACACTCACATCCCGAAGACTAGTTAAAAAAAAAAAAAAATTCTGGCGAATATTGGTTTCCGCTCATGGTTTCTCCTTCAGATGACTTCTGATAAGAGCTGAAACGCAGTAGCTAACCTCATACTCCTCTGTTTCTGGTGCAACACCTTTTCCGTTACTGTCGATTCGGCCTCTTTTCCGCATTTACTATCCAACATGACCTCCAAAAGCACTGCTGCCTAGTTCAAGCGATATTTTACGTATTTCTTATATTCGTCATAGCATAGCAAGTTGCTACGGATTAGAAACTAAGATGAAATTCAGATAGGATCTGTCACTCTACAATGACCTGTACGACGGTATAAAACTTCCTGACAAATTTAAAAGGAACGCCACACATGGATGCAAAATACAGATAGTTGCCTTTCAGAAGTAATGCTTTCACCTAATGGTCCATCCTACCACGACTAAAGATGCATATAACACCGTCAATCTGTAAATACCTCTTCGCTACGTTCCAAACTCCTCATGCTTTCTAGATTGGCACATCCAGAAGAAAGGGTATTGCTGAGAAATGGTTTGGACACCGCTCAGGGATTCTACCACAATGATTCTGAGTGTATACAAGTTTCTTACAGTGTACACCCTGCTGCAGCATGAAACAATCCACAAGCTGTAACGAAACCCTTTGCCCCAAGAAAATTTGATACAGTGGAGAAAGGAATTTCTCTTAGGTTTGTTTAAGAAATAAAGTTTTATTTAACTGAGACATTAATCCATTTATGTAATTATGGCGCTCTTAGTACGCATCAGTTACAATTTCTGGCCCGAAACATCTATACCGTGCTGCTATAATCGTCATTATTCTTAACACCATTCCTAATAACCGCATGATAGCCTTTTTGTATCACTGTCACATTTAACACCGATATTACCAATAATTGTCATATTTCAAATGGTTCAAATGGCTCTGAGCACTATGGGACTTAATTTCTCAGGTCATCAGTCCCCTAGGACTTAGAACTACTTAAACCTAACTAACCTAAGGACATCACAAACATCCATGCCCGAGGCAGGATTCGAACCTGCGACCGTAGCGGTCGCACGGTTCCAGAATGTAGCACCTAGAACCGCTCGGCCACTCCGGCCGGCGTCGTATTTCACGTTAGAAGAATTTGTGAGGGTGAGAGACATCATGGCCGTAATGTTAGCTGGTAGGAGGGATGCATACATATAATTAATAAATTATTGAAAATATGTTAATTATTTGACATAAAGGTCAGTTGGGACTCGTGATTCTCGTAGTTCCAAGGCTCTTGTTCTGTTACTCATTAGATTGTCCATTGTCTCAAATCTTAAATGGAAGGGTGCAAGTTCACTCATGTAAGTACACTGCTGGCCACCGTAAATGCAACACCAAGAAAGACAAGAGGTAGCACAACAAAATTTATTTTGTAGATAACATGTTGACCAAGTATCAAATGATTACGTTTACAGACGTCTGTGACATGTGGTTCCTGCCAGAATCAGTAGCCAGAGTAGCCGCCATTGTTGGAGATCACCGCTGCCACACGTCTAGGCATTGAGTCAAAGAGACGTTGGATGTGTTCCTGGGGTACAGCAGCCCAAGCAGCTTCCACATGTTGCCAAAGATCATCTGGTGTGGCAGCTGGGAATGTAATCTGGGTCACTGGTTGAGCAACCATGGACCACATGTTTTCTATCGGCGAAAGATCCGGAGAGCGAGCCGGCCAGGGAAGCACTTCAATCTGGTTATTGACGAAGAACCTTTGGACAATGCATGCCACGTGTGGTCGCGCATTATCCTGTTGAAATATGGCTGTGGCCGAGCCCTGAAGGTAAGGAAGGACAACTGGCTCCAGCACCTCGGATATGTAGCGCCGGCTATTTAAAGTACCGGCAATGCGTACTAGAGGCGTGCGAGAGTAATATCCAATACCGCCCCATACCATAATACCCGGTGCAAGACCTGTGTGGCGGTGCATAATGCAGCTGTCCAGCATCCTCTCCCCACGGTGTCTCCACACTCGAATCCGACCATCGTGGTGCTGCAGACAGAAGCGTGCCTCGTCAGTAAAGACAACGTTATTCCATTCTGCCGTCCACATCCGTCTGTCATCACAGCATTGGCGACGGAGACGTCTGTGGTTCTGCGTCAATGGTAGACGAAGCAATGGACGTCTTGCGGACAGACCACTCTGCTGTAAACGGCGTCGAATGGTACGCGCAGACACTGGATGATGCGTTACAGACGCAATGTGCTGTGCTATGGTTCGGGATGTCACTGAGCGATCCGTCACTGCCATGCGCACAATTTGCCTATCAGCACGTGCAGTGGTGCACCGAGGTGAATGCGACCGACCACGTCGGTCCGTCGTACCCTCCTGCATCCAACGGTCACATATCCGCATTGCAGTTGTTTGGTTTGGTCCAACACGACTAGCGATTTCTCTGTATGATAATCCACAATCTCGGTAAGCCACTATCCTTCCTCTGTCGAACTCGGATACTTGATCAAACGATGTTCGCTGTTGTCTACGAGGCATAACTGATCGTCTTGTGAAACAACCACAAGGTAAACACACGTGCCGAACGTACACTCGTCGAAATCGCCAAGCATTAAATGGCGCTATGAGGTGGCGCCCCAGGCGCATGTGATTTGCGTCTGCGCTGAAATTCTAATCAGTTGCATATCTCATCGCTGCAAACCCATGGTGTAAATTTCACTTGATTCGGATGCTTCCTTCAGGGTGTTGCATTTACGGTGGCCAGCAGTGTATATATGTGAAGCCTGACCTACCATAATGAATAAAAACAGTTTCACGCGTTAGTCCCTCGAAACGATGCAAGAGACAGTAAGTGGTGGTGGGGTAGCTCCTGCTGTAAATAGACAAAAGAAAATCAGCCACCTGCTCGTCCTTGAAGTGGAGACGAGGACCCTGACAGGCCCAGACGTAAACCAGCAGTCAGTTGATGTAGGCTGACGCATGCGGTGCCACCGGGAGCCGTTTATCAGGCTGATGTCAGTAGCCAGTCGGGGTAACGGCGGCACGTGCCGGGCTGGGCCGCATTTGATCTGGTGGGAGGCTTGTATCTGGAGCTGAAGGCTCCAGTTGCGTGCGGACCGGGGACCGGTTCCAGCAGAAGTGAACGGCGCGTGCTCACAGGCTGGACGACGTCCATCTGGTCCCAACCGCCTCCTATTAAAGGGGCCCGATTCTCGGGCGGTCCCACACACGCGGGATCTTCGATTAAATCATCCACTTGAGAATCACTTGAGCTCGGAAATAGGCGTATTATAAATGTTCGAGGGACTGGGACTAGAAATGCTTACTGCGACTATCAGAACAATTTGTGCAGCTCTCCAGCAGTATTAAAAGGTGTCAGTTAAAAAAATTACTTAATAAGGCTGATACACGTGGTAAGTTACATGACATTCCAGTGCTCTGATTGAAGCGTGTAACTATAATCATCAAGTATTATTTGACACGTACTAGGTGATTATAACCATTTATAGACTTATTCCTGCAATAACACATTTATGCGATTTATGGAATGTGAATTGTGGCTGTCTTAGTCAGCCATAGTTACAAAGTTTTAGTTTTCAGTTACTTGTTTTAAAGTTTATTTGTGTTAATACTTGCTGTAAAAGTAAGTTATCGGTGGAATTTCATTAATCTCAGTCTGTCTTCCTGTGTTTTTGACTCGAGTGGTCCGTTATTCGTGAGTCTGCTTACGTCGTTCGACCAAGCCTCGCACCTCAGTAGTGTGTTTACATTTTGCGGCGTGCAGTTGCAGCTGTAGCGGTTATAAAGCTGAGTACTGAAGGAATTATTTGTGCACTGTTATACATTTTTTAAATATAATAGTTTTAAGCGGTGTTTCGTGCTGTTTGTGGCGAAATGACGATTTAATAAACTTTTGGAAACGTTCGTTCGCAGTGTTTTTTTCTATAGTTTTATGTGCGTTGAAGTCGTTTAGTAAACTTTGTGCTTTCGTTTTCAACTGACTTTTCTTATTGTTTCTATTGAAATATTTCAGTAAAATGTTCATTCAATGTTTTAACTTTGTAGAGTGTTACAGTGGCCGCTTTAATTTTTGGTTGTAGCTAATAATTTTGTGAAGTTTTGTTGATATTGGTATTAGCTGTGGTGTAGTAATATTAATAGTAGTTGCTTTCTTAGTAGACAGAGAATTTCGAGACCTCTATTCTTAGTTCTATAAGTAATTCTACTGGTGTAACTGAACTTAGTAACGTAGACGTATAGTTTTTTTTTTTTTCAGTAACTGTAAAATGTTATCATGAGTGAGAAGTGTGGGCTCTGTCGCAGGTTTGTGAGTAGAGGGCTACGATGTGGGATTTGTTGGAAGTATTTTCATTGGGGGGCAATGCAGTGGGTACGCCAGTGGGCATTCTAGTGAGATCCTCTCCTGGGAATACAGAAACTGTAGTAGAAATAACACTATAGAGCAACAGGAGCGTAAGATCTCTGCGCTGCAGGTGCAGTTAGAACACGCAAACTAGATACGTTGAGGAGGGTGAAGGGTGGTGGGGAATGGGAACTGGCAGTTGGCAAGAAGGCAGCTAGAAAGAGGATGTATTCAGACAGTTATACTCTGCATATATTCGACCAGCTGTCAGAGTTCAGTGGAGAGGAACCTCTTGTAGCTGTAGATGTAGGGAACGTGCAACAGTCCTCAGCAGTTAAGAGGCCTATATCAGCTGAAAAGTCTAACAGAAAGAAAAAGGTTCTGCCGGCCGGTTTAGCCGAGCGGTTCTAGGCGCTTCAATCTGGTACCGCGCGACCGATACGGTAGCACGTTCGAATCCTGCCTCGGGCATGGATGTGTGTGATGTCCTTAGGTTAGTTTACGTAGTTTTAAGTTCTAGGGGACCAATGACCTCAGATGTTAAGTCCCATAGTACTCGAGCCGTTTGAAAAAGGTTCTGCTGCTAGGTAGTTCGCACGGTAGAGGTGTGGGCCAGCAGTTGCAGGAAGTGCTGCGGAATGAGTACCAGGTCACCAACATTGTGAAGCCTAGTGCAGATTTGGCTCAGCTGAGTGACAGCGTAGGGGAGTTACGTAGGAATTATACGAAGGAAGATCAGGTTGTGATACTGGATGGAGCAGGGAACAGTCTTGGAAGGGATGGGGAATATGATGTAGGCCGTGGCCTGGTAAAGACAGCACTGCTAGCACTAATGTCCATTTCGTGCAACTGTTTCAGCATCATGATCGGCCTCGTCTTAATGCGGCTGTTAGGTGCATTAACATTGTTCTGGGGAGGGCACTGATGGCAGAGGGCATGGATCACATTTAAGTGCTGCCAGTTGGGTCTATCAGTAGATCGGGTTTCACTAGGCGTGGCCAGCTCCTCAATAGGTATGGTAAGGGGAGGCTGGCAGAGCTTATAAGTGACAGTGTAATGGGTGGTGGTGGGATCAGTCATGGAAAAATTCCTGTAGTAGTTGGTGTTAGAGCTGCACCTGTTTTTGATAGAAGCTGATAGGTATACTTGCTTAAAGGAAGTGTCTCTAACTAAGGAATCACCTTCGGAGGACGTCATGTTTCCAAGTAGAGAAGGAATTAGCATATTTCATCAAAATATGAGTTATTAGAGTTAAAGTTAGTGAACTGCTTATCGAAGTTGACTCTGAAATTATTGGTCTGTCGGAGCACCACTTAAATAACTCGACGATTCAGAGGCTTCTTTTACCAGTATACAGATTAGCTGGCTGTTTTTCAAGGAGTTCTTTGCGGGGTGGTGGAGTGGCTATGTAAAAAATAAAAAAAAAACAGTATTCCATTTGAGCCCATAGATGTATCACGGCACTGCACTGAACAGATATTTGAATGTTGGCAAGGGCAGTTAAATTTATTGAAACTAAACTTCTAATTGTTGTTGTTTATAGGTCTCCTAACTCTAATTTCAGAGCATTTTTGCTCAAGCTAGAGGGTTCTTCACTCACTTTTTAGGAAGTACCATAAATTGGTGATAGGTGGTGAGTATAAATTTTGTATATGATGGTGCAAGGAAAAGGATGTTGTTAGATATCCTGAATTCGGAAATACGGAAGCGTCCGATCCCACCAGTCTGCTTTGACCCATGACGTCACAAATATGGCGGAAACGACCATAAACCACGATTCCAATATGGCGCATATAAAGTCGTTACGTACACATTATGAGGACGAAAATACATCGGAAAACAAACACACACACTTTCCACAAAAGCCTAAGGACACTAACGGACAAGCGCGGGAAATGGGGTGTTTTTGGGTGGGGGCAAACTAAACATAAACAAATAGACACCCACCCCCATACAAAACCACACAAAACGACGAAAAAAACCGACATCAAAAAACTCCCCAAATACCCCTAAACACAATATCATCTAGAATAGGACACTTCCCTTGACCTATATAGCTCAACAGCAGCTCCCGATCCCATAAATTAGGATCAAACACTTCCCTTGGCCTATATAGCTCAAAAACATCTCCCGATTCCAACATACACAGCCTCACATTGGGATCGAACACTTCCCTTGACCTGCGCACTGTTAATTTTATCCGTCATATCCATTCCTGAACAAAAACAACAAACGAGTAATTTTACTAAAATTACCACACGACGTACAGCGAGCAACACTAAATTAACCTTCACACAAAATCGTTGTTGTTGTTGTTGTGGTCTTCAGTCCTGAGACTGGTTTGATGCAGCTCTCCATGCTACTCTATCCTGTGCAAGCTTCTTCATCTCACAGTACCTACTGCAACCTACATCCTTCTGAATCTGCTTAGTGTATTGATCTCTTGGTCTCCCTCTACGATTTTTACCCTCCACGCTGCCCTCCAATGCTAAATTTGTGATCCCTTGATGCCTCAAAACATGTCCTACCAATCGATCCCTTCTTCTAGTCAAGTTGTGCCACAAACTTCTCTTCTCCCCAATCCTATTCAATACCTCCTCATTAGTTACGTGATCTACCCACCTTATCTTCAGCATTCTTCTGTAGCACCACATTTCGAAAGCTTCTATTCTCTTCTTGTCCAAACTGGTTATCGTCCATGTTTCACTTCCATACATGGCTACACTCCATACAAATACTTTCAGAAACGACTTCCTCACACTTAAATCTATACTCGATGTTAACAAATTTCTCTTCTTCAGAAACGATTTCCTTGCCATTGCCAGTCTACATTTTATATCCTCTCTACTTCGACCATCATCAGTTATTTTACTCCCTAAATAGCAAAACTCCTTTACTACTTTAAGTGTCTCATTTCCTAATCTAATCCCCTCAGCATCACCCGATTTAATTTGACTACATTCCATTATCCTCGTTTTGCTTTTGTTGATGTTCATCTTATTTCCTCCTTTCAAGACACTGTCCATTCCGTTCAACTGCTCTTCCAAGTCCTTTGCTGTCTCTGACAGAATTACGATGTCATCGGCGAACCTCAAAGTTTTTACTTCTTCTCCATGAATTTTAATACCTACTCCGAATTTTTCTTTTGTTTCCTTTACTGCTTGCTCAATATACAGATTGAATAACATCGGGGAGAGGCTACAACCCTGTCTCACTCCTTTCCCAACCACTGCTTCCCTTTCATGCCCCTCGACTCTTATAACTGCCATCTGGTTTCTGTACAAATTGTAAATAGCCTTTCGCTCCCTGTATTTTACCCCTGCCACCTTCAGAATTTGATAGAGAGTATTCCAGTTAACGTTGTCAAAAGCTTTCTCTAAGTCTACAAATGCTAGAAACGTAGGTTTGCCTTTTCTTAATCTTTCTTCTAAGATAAGTCGTAAGGTTAGTATTGCCTCACGTGTTCCAACATTTCTACGGAATCCAAACTGATCTTCCCCGAGATCCGCTTCTACCAGTTTTTCCATTCGTCTGTAAAGAATTCGCGTTAGTATTTTGCAGCTGTGACTTATTAAACTGATAGTTCGGTAATTTTGACATCTGTCAACACCTGCTTTCTTTGGTATTGGAATTATTATATTCTTCTTGAAGTCTGAGGGTATTTCGCCTGTCTCATACATTTTGCTCACCAGATGGTAGAGTTTTGTCAGGACTGGCTCTCCCAAGGCCATCAGTAGTTGTAATGGAATGTTGTCTACTCCCGGGGCCTTGTTTCGACTCAGGTCTTTCAGTGCTCTGTCAAACTCTTCACGCAGTATCTTATCTCCCATTTCATCTTCATTTACATCCTCTTCCATTTCCATAATATTGTCCTCAAGTACATCGCCCTTGTATAAACCCTCTATATACTCCTTCCACCTTTCTGCCTTCCCTTCTTTGCTTAGAACTGGGTTGCCATCTGAGCTCTTGATATTCATACAAGTGGTTCTCTTCTCTGCAAAGGTCTCTTTAATTTTCCTGTAGGCAGTATCTCTCTTACCCCTAGTGAGACAAGCCTCTACATCCTTACATTTGTCCTCTAGCCATCCCTGCTTAGCCATTTTGCACTTTCTGTCGATCTCATTTTTGAGACGTTTGTATTCCCTTTTGCCTGCTTCATTTACTGCATTTTTATATTTTCTCCTTTCATGAATGAAATTCAATATTTCTTCTGTTACCCAAGGATTTCTATTAGCCCTCGTCTTTTTACCTACTTGATCCTCTGCTGCCTTCACTACTGCATCCCTCAGAGCTACCCAATCTTCTTCTACTGTATTTCTTTCCCCCATTCCTGTCAATTGTTCCCTTATGCTCTCCCTGAAACTCTCTACAACCTCTGGTTCTTTCAGTTTATCCAGGTCCCATCTCCTTAAATTCCCACCTTTTTGCAAGTTCTTCAGTTTCAATCTGCAGTTCATAACCAATAGATTGTGGTCAGAATCCACATCTGCCCCTGGAAATGTCTTACAATTTAAAACCTGGTTCCTAAATCTCTGTCTTACCATTATATAATCTATTTGATACCTATTAGTATCTCCAGGATTCTTCCAGGTATACAACCTTCTTTTATGATTCTTGAACCAAGTGTTAGCTATGATTAAGTTATGCTCTGTGCAAAATTCTACAAGGCGGCTTCCTCTTTCATTTCTTCCCCCCAATCCATATTCACCTACTATGTTTCCTTCTCTCCCTTTTCCTACTGACGAATTCCAGTCACCCATGACTATTAAATTTTCATCTCCCTTCACTACCTGAATAATTTCTTTTATCTCGTCATACATTTCATCAATTTCTTCATCATCTGCAGAGCTAGTTGGCATATAAACTTGTACTACTGTAGTAGGCATGGGCTTTGTGTCTATCTTGGCCACAATAATGCGTTCACTATGCTGTTTGTAGTAGCTAACCCGCACTCCTATTTTTTATTCATTATTAAACCCACTCCTGCATTACCCCTATTTGATTTTGTATTTATAACCCTGTAATCACCTGACCAAAAGTCTTGTTCCTCCTGCCACCGAACTTCACTAATTCCCACTATATCTAACTTTAACCTATCCATTTCCCTTTTTAAATTTTCTAACCTACCTGCCCGATTAAGGGATCTGACATTCCACGCTCCGATCCGTAGAATGCCAGTTTTCTTTCTCCTGATAACGACGTCCTCTTGAGTAGTCCCCGCCCGGAGATCCGAATGGGGGACTATTTTACCTCCGGAATATTTTACCCAAGAGGACGCCATCATCATTTAATCATACAGTAAAGCTGCATGTCCTCGGGAAAAATTACGGCTGTAGTTTCCCCTTGCTTTGAGCCGTTCGCAGTACCAGCACAGCAAGGCCGTTTTGGTTAATGTTACAAGGTCAGATCAGTCAATCATGCAGACTGTTGCCCCTGCAACTACTGAAAAGGCTGCTGCCCCTCTTCAGGAACCACATGTTTGTCTGGCCTCTCAGCAGATACCCCTCCGTTGTGGTTGCACCTACGGTACGGCCATCTGTATCGCTGAGGCACGCAAGCCTCCCCACCAACGGCAAGGTCCATGGTTCATGGGGGAAGACAAAATCGTTAACTCACTGAAACGAATTCCACTACAAACACAGCCGACACTCGAACAATTCTGGATAATGAGCAAAAGCAAACTGAGCCCATAACACCACACAAACGAAAACCCTGAACATACCACCGAAGAGCACAACAAACCACAACACGACGACATCTACAAACACGCCACACTCACAAACCAAACTCCGCGCCGTCATGACGTCACACACAACACCCTTAAGTCACGGATCAAAGCCGACGCGTGGAATCGGACGCTTCTGTCGACCCCTAAATTCATATAATCTGATGCAGACTGTTTTATCCAACTAGGGTGCAGGGGAACAGTTCCACAGCCACAGACAGTATTTTTATTCATTCTTCATTACGAGATGGGCAGTTAGTAAAAGGGTGAATGGCCTTCCAGACCATGAGGCACAGATTTTAACACTAAAAGGCTTTTGTAGTCAAACCAATGTCATATATAATTACAAACTATGTAGGAAAGTTAATCCAACAGCAACAGAGTTTTTTAAACCTTGTCAGGGAACAAGGGTGGCAGAATGTTTATAGTGCCGATACCATAGATGATAAATATAATGCTTTCCTCAACACATATCTCATGCTCTGAGAGTTGCTTTCCATTAGAACGTTCTATATGGGGTACTGGCAGTAGCAGGCATCCTGGGTGACTGACTCGTAGGATAAGGATATCATGTAGAACAAAGCAGGAAATACATCAAAACGTTAGAAGCTACAGTAGCCCATTGCAAACAGTATTGGAAGGTGCTTAAAAATGTCATTAGGAAGACAGAGTATATGGTACGCAAATAGAGATAATTCACAGGATAAAATTAAAACCATATGGTCAGCTGTGAAGGAAGTGTCCTGTCAGTAGCACACGGTCGACAATATGTCAGTTCGTGGTAAAAATACTTCTGTTGTTGATAAATCAGATATATGTACATTATTTGACAAATACATTGCTGGTGAATTAAATAAAAATGTAGTTACTGCAGGGAATCATATAACTTTCTTGGCAAATGCCTTTCCAAGATTGATGTAGGAAACACTCCTCTGTTACAGACAAGGCGGAGATTGAATCAATAATTAAACCACTGAAGACTAAAGGACTAATGTTTGTGATGGAGTGCCAGCGGAATATTAAAGTACTGTGCTGCACACGTTAGCCCTGTATTTAGCCATATCTGGGATTTTTCCCTTAGGAATGGTCAATTTCCTGAACGATTAAAGTACTCAGCAGTAAAGCCGCTTTATAAAAAGGGATAAAGGGTTAATGTAGATAATTTTAGACCTGTTTCTATGCCACCAGTGTTTGCCAAAGTCATTGTAAAGGCTGTGTATGTAAGGATAATTGATCATATTACATCACACGCTTTGCTGTCAAATGTACAGTTCGGCTTTGGAAGTCGTTTCAATACTGAAAATGCTATTCTCTTTTCTCTGTGAGATACTGGATGGGTGAAACAAAAAGTTTCTAACGATAGGCATATTTTTGATTTAACTAAGGCGTTTGATTGTGTTGATCACAAAATATTACTCCAGAAGTTGGACCATTACGGAATCCGGGAAGCAGCTCACAATTGGGTCACCTCTTACTTTACTAACAGACAGCAAAAGGTCATTATTCATGATATTGAGAATGGATGTGATGTGGTGTCTGAGTGGGGGTGCCTAGGGATCAGTGTTGTCGCCTCTCCTGTTCCTTATTTATATAAATGATATGCCTTCTAGTGTTACGAGTAGCTCTAAGATACTTATCTTTGCTCATGACACTAGCTTTGTAGTGAAGGATGTTGTGTGCAGCGTTGGCTCGGTTTCAAATAGTGCAATTAATGACGTAACTTCATGGCTCGTAGAAAATAAACTAACGCTAAATCACAGTTAGACTCAGTTTCTACAGTTTCTAACACATAATTCAACAAAATCTGACTTTTTAATTTCACAGGATGGGCATATGGTAAGTGAAACTAAACAGTTCAAATTTCTAGGTGTTCATGTAAATTGTAAACTGTCGTGGAAAGCCCACGTTCAGGAGCTTGTTCAAAGAATTAATGCTGCAATTTTTACTATTCGAACAGTGTCTGAAGTGAGTGATCGTTCCTCACGAAAATTTGTCTCCTTTGCTTATTTTCATTCGCTTATCTCGTATGGTATTACATTTTTGAGGTAAATCCTCCCATTCTGAAAGGAGATTTTTGGCTCAGAAACGGGCAGTTCGAGCAATAAGAGGTGTAAATTCACGAACCTCATGTCGACCCCTGCTCACGATTCTGGGTATTTTGATATTGGCCTATATATATATATATATATATATATATATATATATATATATATATATATATATATATATATATATATATATACTCCTGGAAATGGAAAAAAGAACACATTGACACCGGTGTGTCAGACCCACCATACTTGCTCCGGACACTGCGAGAGGGCTGTACAAGCAATGATCACACGCACGGCACAGCGGACACACCAGGAACCGCGGTGTTGGCCGTCGAATGGCGCTAGCTGCGCAGCATTTGTGCACCGCCGCTGTCAGTGTCAGCCAGTTTGCCGTGGCATACGGAGCTCCATCGCAGTCTTTAACACTGGTAGCATGCCGCGACAGCGTGGACGTGAACCGTATGTGCAGTTGACGGACTTTGAGCGAGGGCGTATAGTGGGCATGCGGGAGGCCGGGTGGACGTACCGCCGAATTGCTCAACACGTGGGGCGTGAGGTCTCCACAGTACATCGATGTTGTCGCCAGTGGTCGGCGGAAGGTGCACGTGCCCGTCGACCTGGGACCGGACCGCAGCGACGCACGGATGCACGCCAAGACCGTAGGATCCTACGCAGTGCCGTAGGGGACCGCACCGCCACTTCCCAGCAAATTAGGGACACTGTTGCTCCTGGGGTATCGGCGAGGACCATTCGCAACCGTCTCCATGAAGCTGGGCTACGGTCCCGCACACCGTTAGGCCGTCTTCCGCTCACGCCCCAACATCGTGCAGCCCGCCTCCAGTGGTGTCGCGACAGGCGTGAATGGAGGGACGAATGGAGATGTGTCGTCTTCAGCGATGACAGTCGCTTCTGTCTTGGTGCCAATGATGGTCGTATGCGTGTTTGGCGCCGTGCAGGTGAGCGCCACAATCAGGACTGCATACGACCGAGGCACATAGGGCCAACACCCGGCATCATGGTGTGGGGAGCGATCTCCTACACTGGCCGTACACCACTGGTGATCGTCGAGGAGACACTGAATAGTGCACGGTACATCCAAACCGTCATCGAACCCATCGTTCTACCATTCCTAGACCGGCAAGGGAACTTGCTGTTCCAACAGGACAATGCACGTCCGCATGTATCCCGTGCCACCCAACGTGCTCTAGAAGGTGTACGTCAACTACCCTGGCCAGCAAGATCTCCGGATCTGTCCCCCAGTGAGCATGTTTGGGACTGGATGAAGCGTCGTCTCACGCGGTCTACACGTCCAGCACGAACGCTGGTCCAACTGAGGCGCCAGGTGGAAATGGCATGGCAAGCCGTTCCACAGGACTACATCCAGCATCTCTACGATCGTCTCCATGGGAGAATAGCAGCCTGCATTGCTGCGAAAGGTGGATATACACTGTACTAGTGCCGACATTGTGCATGCTCTGTTGCCTGTGTCTATGTGCCTGTGGTTCTGTCATTGTGATCATGTGATGTATCTGACCCCAGGAATGTGTCAATAAAGTTTCCCCTTCGTGGGACAATGAATTCACGGTGTTCTTATTTCAATTTCCAGGAGTGTATATGTATATATTCCTTACTGCCTCTTCTTGTTAGCAATATTAGCTTATTCCCAAGAATAAGCAGCTTTCACTCAGTTAATAATCGGCAGATATCAGACGTGCATTTGCATTGGACTTCCTTAACTCTTGTGCAGAAAGGTGTGCAGTATACCGCTGCATTTATTTTCAGTAAGCTACCACTCGAATCCAAAAATCTTAGCATTAATCCACGCGCTTTCAAATCGAATGCGAAGAGTTTCCTCATAGGTTAAAAATCAAATGGCTCTGAGCACTATGGGAACGTCTCAAAACAAGAGAACACACTCGACGGAACCACAAGATGAAGCTGAAATACATCAATAATGACCCGGTCTTTCAAACACAGAAACGAACAGCTTAGTACAACAGGTTGTTTACATTACAACTAATGACTGAGAAATGCAATTTCAGTTAAAGAATTGAACCGGTTAACAGCTAAATCTAACCACTAGGTCCCTGTTTAATGGCAACCTGTGCCGTAATAAAATTGTTCCGGCTGTATTTACGACCAAGAGCTGATTAATTAGACCATTAATTTTCGGGTACACACCAGAAAGGAACGGAATCACATAACTAATGAGGAGGTATCGAATAGATTTGGGGAGAAGAGGAGTTTGTGGCACAACTTGACAAGAAGAAGGGAGCGGTTTGTAGGACATGTTCTGAGGCATCAATCGATCACAAATTTAGCATTGGAGGGCAGCGTGGAGGGTAAAAATCGTAGAGGGAGACCAAGAGATGAATACACTAAGCAGATTCTGAAGGATGTAGGTTGCAGTAAGTACTGGGAGATGAAGAAGCTTGCGCAGGATAGGGTAGCATGGAGAACTGCATCAAACCAGTCTCACGACTGAAGACGACAACAACAACAACAGCAACAACGACAACAACAACATGAACAGAAGTATTACTTACGATAGTTGACGGAATGGTGGGTGTGCATTCCACTTTACATTTGTCCTCTGTCAACGTTAGCACGTGGATGTGTTCCATTACCTCGAGTACCCGCAGCAAGTGCTGGGAGCATTAAGAACAATGTTGTTTTAAGTAGTCAATAAAGTTGCGTTTCACTAAATGCTACATTGTGATACATTTTTGAATAGGTCTTTAGAAGAGGAAATCAATCACCGAATAAAAAATACAGGGCACCCTGTAGTTTTTATTCGGTGATTGATTTCCTCTCCTAAAGACCTATTCAAAAATGCATCAAAATGTACCATTTACTGAAACGCAACGTTATTGACTACATAACACAACATTGTTCTTTACGCTCTCAGCACTTAGTGCGGGTACTCGAGGTAATGGAACACATCCACGTGCTAACGTTGACAGAGGACAAATGTAAAGTGGAATGCACACCCACCATTCCGACAACTACCGTCCGATGAAGAGCTGTGTGAGAAGAATGTACACCAACGATGAGAAGGTAGAAATGCTACTCATCTATGGGGAATGTAAGTTAGCAGAACAGTAATTGCAGTACTGTTTTCTTTTGCACTGGTATATATAGTACAGTAGTTTTTTTCCTTTTAAATGCCGTTGTGTACAACAGGCATACAGTAAAGGCTGTCCTACCTGCAAACTACATCGACATAACGTTTCTTTTATTGTTGTTGATGTTGTTGTTGAAGGTAGGCGAAATGCTACGCAGGTAAGGGAACTGTTTTCTCGTCTTGTTGCGACGCTTCAGGAAACGGGAAGTTTCAACCCACGACAACGCAATCGTCGTAGCACTTGCACAGACGAGACTGCCGAAGTTACTGTTCCCGTTTCCGTTGCTATGAATCCACCTGTGAGCACACGACAGTTGTCCACGAGATTGGCATTCCTAAAACCAGTTACATCGTATTCTTACGTGTCACAGGTTCCATCCTTACCATGTACACCTACATCGAGAATTGCGTGGGAATGATTTCCAGACTCGTGTACAGTTTGTCAGTGGGCACAGCAGCAAACCCTAGCCAACCCGAACGTCTTCTCCAATGTGCTATTTACCGATGAATGTCCCTTCTCAAACAAAGGACAGGTAAATACAAGATACATACATTATTGGTCCAGCGATAACCCACTATGGCTTAGACAGGTGGAACATCAGCCTCAGTGGAGAGTTAACGTCTGGTGTGTGATGCTCGGTACTACAATCATTGGCCCTTATTTCATCAATGGTACTCTAAACTGCACAGCGTATGCCATCTTCCTTAGACGAATTCTTCCTCCTCTTCTGGACGAAGTGCTGCTAAGAACCAGAATGCTTATGTGCTATCAACACGATGGATTTCAAGCACTTAATGCCTTGCGTTGCACGTCGTGTTCTGAACTGATGGTATCCTGCCAGATGGATTGGTCGAGGAGGAACAGTTACTTGGCCTGCTAGATCTCCTGATTTAAATCCTCTGGACTTTTTTCTTTCGGAATGCTTTAAAGACGTTGTCTATCGCGATATTCCAACAACTCCAGAGGACATGCAGGAACGTATCGTGCTTGCTTGTAATTCTCATCAGCAGTCAACACTGGAAGCACTAAATAATTCTTTCATTCAACGGGTGTACCAGTGTATATAGGTGTCGAGGGTAACCACTTGACCATCTTTGAATGTTCTACTCCTGGGAAATGGTACAGGAAAGTCAGTCAATTTTGTGTTATATTTTTACTTGGTTTTCATTTGTTTTCTGACAACTCAAGCAAGCGGACGAGTTTGTCATCCCGCGGTCAAAGTCAATGTTTAGTTGTGTAATTAATAACGTTGTGTTTCAGTGAATGCTAAACTGTGATTCAGTTTTGAATAGGTCTTTAGGATAGGAAATGAATTACCGAATAAAAAATACAGGGTGCAATTTAAAAAAGTCATACCGCTGTTCACATCTTTGTAAAAAACAAACCTACAACGAAGGCAATCATACTGATTGATGCCCCCCTGACGACTAAACAACATTTGCTTGAAACATTTTTTAATTTGCATCTTAGTTATTTAGGGTGGTAAACATATATGGGACACCCTGTATATCGGCAAACAACTCTTACTCATAGATATTAGGAGTGGGGGCTGCAAGAGGGATACTACATCTGAGCCAGTGCCGCCACACAGGTCTACTAACTCAATGGCGCCACGGCTGACCCACATACCATCTTTCCAAGCATGGATTAAACTCCGCCGGATTTGCAGCCATCCCCTACTTACGGCGGCTACTAGCGTCCTTGCCAATGGTAACATCTGCATCGATCCCGTGGCATTTGAGGAAAGTTTTGCAGCACACTCCGCTGAAGTGTCCATTAGCAGGGGAGCTTCGCACCGCTATGGCCGAGTGTCGAGATATGGCCCCTTTGTACGAAAAAATTGACAAACAAACGCCCAAACGTCTTCATGCCGACAGCATGAAACATATCCTCCGGATTTTTAATCGCATTTTGCTGGACGAAATACGTCCTCTCAATCATCAGTCCTGTCCTGAAACCAGGAAATGACCCTCATATTTTAATTCGGACTGTCAGCCGCCGTCTTTGTTGTTGCCTAGAACTGGAGGGCAATAAAATGATTCCAAGGCGGCTTTCGGGCATTCCAGTCCACTACAGATCACATGGTTCTTTTGGAATATGCATTGCGAAATGTTTTTGTCCATCCCCAAAACCTGATAGCTGTGTTCTTTGACATACAGAAGGCATACGATACCACATGGCGACATCACATCCTATCTACATTGCAATAGTGGATTTTTCTGGAGCAGTTTACACATTTTCATTCAGAATTTCCTATCTCTCCGACTTTTTCGGGCCCGGATAGGTTCGACTCTCAGCAATCAATACGTATAGGATACTGGAGTCGCTCAGAGATCGTTTCTGAGTGTAGCGCTGTTCGCTGTCGCCATCAATGATATCGTAAATGCAGTGGGCCCCACAGTCTCTCCGTCACCGTACACTGATAATCTTTGCCTATACAATGCCTCTGCATCGTTGCGCACCGCTGAGCACTATCATGACTATTTTCTCCTGCAAAATCACGAGTTACGCATGTTTGCCGACTCCGAATTCTGCACCCATACCCTGAAATTTATCTTGGTGACCAGTTACTTGAGGTTGCTGAAACTTTCCAATTATTAGTTATTTTATTTGACAGTTAGCTAACTTGGCTGCCGTATATCCGGCGGCTCAAGGTAACTTGCGTGAAGAAGCTGAATAGTCTCCTTTTTCTGAGGCACTCCTCGTGGGGCGCACACCACATACTTCATATGAGATTTTACAAAGCACTAGCTTCTTCCCGCTTTGACGATGTACGTCTTGCCTGTAGGTCGGCGGCAACAATCGTACTGAGCTTTCTGGACCCTGTTCACCGCACTGACGTCCAGTTCACAACGGGGTCCATCTGTGAAAGACTTGTTGGTAGCCTCCTGGCGGTAGCCTGTGTCCCACCGCTGCGGGTCTGACGACAGCAGCTCCTGGCAAGTTGATCTGTCACGATCTGTCAGATGGCTACCCACCCATGTCACTGTTCCACAACCAACAGCTCAGACTGCGCGTCGCCCAAAACTGGGAAGGGCAGGTGGGATGCGACTCGTATTTCACTGAAGGACGTCCAGCAGCCTCCGTTAGTCTGGGTTCCTTAAGCTCCCTCCCGTCACATCCCGTGGGATGTGCCCTGTCCTGTGATACGGATGGATCTCTTTTGTGGCCCCAAGAAGATACTGATCTTACCCTTCTCCGACACTTGTTTGTTTCAGATCTCCACGATTATTCCGTTATTCATTTACGCAGACGGATCTAAAGTCTATCGCAGGGTTGTCTACGCTTTTGCACATGCAGGGGAGACACAAAAAGCACTCTCTGCCGTGTGCCTGCTAGTATACACTGCAGGGTTGGTTGCCATATCTCGGGCTTTGCGGTACGTCAAACCCCAGGCTTCGACTAACTTTCTGATCTGTAGCGATTCCATAACTTTGTAAAAAGTCTAAGTGGTATGCCAAAAATCTTTTGATATCTAACATCCACGATCTACTGGATGACCTCTGCAACTCTGGAAATAAGGTGACCTTCACCTGGCCAACGAACCACATAACTATTCCACAAAATGAGCTCGTCGACCGCCCAGCTAAAGACGGAACTACAGGACATCAACCAAATGTCGGCAGGCACAGGGCACAGACTTACGGTTACAGCTTCTACGCAATATTTTGAGGCTCTGGGAATTGGAATGGCAGGCTACTACAACCCAAAAACAAGTTGAGAGCTATTAAGGGGTCGAGTAAGGTGTGGCATACATCTTTCAAGGCATCTCGGAAAAATGGCATTGTGTTGTGCCACACGGCACCCACCGAAAATTTCCTTCTACGTCAAGAGGATCATCCTCGCTGCAGATTACTTACGATAACGCATGTTCTTGTTAAGTGCGCCTTGCTAGCCGATATGTGGCACAATCTCAGCTTGCCTACTTCACTATTTCAGATGCTTGCTGATGACGTGAGAGCCAATACCAACAGGTTGCATTTCCTGACGGAGAGTGGTTTTTACTCCCACCTACAATACTCCTCCACTCCCAGTATTTGGGGTGGCTGTGGGGGGAGTATTGGCAGTTAACCCAAGAGACCGAAGGTTAGTTTATTCCTCCTGTTACCTTATTGTGGCTTCAGATCGTCTTGTACAAAATGGTATCTGTATTATCTCTTTTATTTTACCTATCCCATTACAACTACTGCCATGTTCTTTTAAACTTTTTGACCTGCTTATGTAGTATGGGCTGCCTAGTCTTCACTTATTTACTCTTTCTCTTTTCATGTGTTTCTCTCATGATAAGGAGGGACTGATGACCCAGTAGTTTGGCTTCTTTAAACACGTTATCATCATCATCATCATCATCATCATCATCATCATCATCATTGTCACCAGATGGAATACTATAGTCAAGGCTGGCTCTCCCAAAGCCATCAGTAGTTTTGAAGGATGTCATAGACTCCAGGGACTTTCTTTCGACTTAGGTCTTTCAGTGGTCTGTCAAATTAATTCTTCTAGCAGTAACATATCTCCCATTTCATATTCATCTATGTCCTCTTTGCTTTTTATAATATTGCCTTCAAGTTCATCTCCCTTGTATAGATCCTACCTTCAACTTTCCCTCCTGGTTTAGTCTTGATTTTCCACCTAAGCTCTTGACATTCAGGCAGCTGTTTCTCTTTCCTCCAAAGGCCTCTTTAATTTTCCCGTAGACGGTATTTATCTTTTCCCCAGCAAAATTTGTTTCTAAATCCTTACATTGGTCCTCTAACCATTCTTACTTAGCCATTTTGCGTTTCATGTCAGTCTCATTTTTAGACTTTTGTATTCCTGCTTCATTTGCTGCATTTTTATACTTTCTGCCTTCATCAATGAAATTCAGTATCTCATGTGTTATCGGAGGATTCCTACTAGGCCTTTTCATTTCACTATTTGATACTATGCTTACCATTCCCCCTGTGTAGATCCCACAGAGAGCAGCGCGCTTCGTTACAGGATCATTTAGTAATCGCGAAAGCGTTATGGAAATGATAGATAAACTCCAGTGGAAGACTCTGCAGGAGAGACGCTCAGTAGCTCGGTACGGGCTTTTGTTAAAGTTTCGAGAACATACCTTCACCGAGGAGTCAAGCAGTATATTGCTCCCTCCTACGTATATCTCGCGAAGAGACCATGAGGATAAAACCAGAGAGATTAGAGCCCACACAGAGGCATACCGGCAATCCTTCTTTCCACGGACAATACGAGACTGGTATAGAAGGGAGAAACGATATAGGTACCCAAGGTACCCTCCGCCACTCACCAAGTGGCTTGCGGAGTATGGATGAAGATGTAGATGTAGTTAGTCAGTGCCTAATTCTTCCTCTTAAAATCTCATCAACCTCTCAATCTTCCGTCTTATCCAGGTCCCAGCTCCTTAATCTCCTACTTCTTTGCAATTTTTTTCATTTTTAATCGACAATTCATAACCAATAAACTGTGGTCCACTTTTGCCTGTGCATATGTCTTACTATTTAAAATCTAATTCCAAAGTCTGTGTTTTATCATTATATAATCAATCTAAAACGTTTTGGTGATTCCAGGTCCCTTCTGCGTAAACAACATTGTTTGACGTGTATTAAACCACGTGTTAACGATGGTAACTTATGTTCTGTGCGTAATTCTACCATACAGCTTGCTCTTTCATTCCTTTCCCCCAGCCCATATTCACCTACGTTATATTCGACTTTTCCTTTTCTTACTACCGAAGTTCTGCGTGAAAAATTCAGGTTCCGTCTCAACTATCTAAATTATTTATGTCGCCATACAGTTCTTCAATACCTTCATCACATGCGGAGCTAGCTGGCAAATAAAGTGTACTACTGTGGTGATTGTGGGCTTAGTGACTATTTTGGCAATCTTAATGCATTCATTATACTGTTCATAACAACCCACCTGCATTCGTGTTTACCTAATCTGCTTCTGCATTACACTTATTTGATTTCGCATTTATAACCCTGTATTCAGGTGAGCAGGAGTTCTGTTCCTTCTGCAGCCGTGGGCTCGTATTTGGGAATTTGACGGGTCAAACCCGCGTGCAGCCATCCAGAATCAAGTTTTCTGTGATTTCACTAAATCGCTCCGGGCCAATGCGAGGATGATACCTTTCAAGTAGCACAGTCGACTTCCTTCCCCATCCCTGACACATTCAGAGATTGTGCTCCTCCTCTAATGACATTGTTGTCGACGGGACGTTAAACCCAATCTTCCTTCCTTCGCTCCTTCCAGTAAATCCTCCTATAAGTAACATCAACCTATACTTTTTTTAATTTTCCAACATAACTGCCCAATTAAGGGATCTAGCATTCCACACAAGAACGCATAGAACAGCAGTTTCGTTTTTCCTGATGATGACGTCCTGCTGAGTAGTCGCGTCTCGGAACTCCTAATTGGGGACTGTTTTACCTCCATAGTATTTTACCCAGGACGATGCAGTAATCATTTACCCATACATCAGGGCTGCATTCCTTTGGAAAAAATTACGACTGGAGTTTTCCCTTGCTTTCAGCCATTCGCTGTAGTACCACACCAATGCCATATTGGTTGATGCTAAAAAAAGGCTGCTCCCCCTCTTGAGGAAATACCCGTTTTCCTGGCCCCTCAACAGGTACTCTTTCATCACCGAAGCACACAAGCCACGCCACCAGCGGCAACGTCCATGTTTCATTTGGGAAGCGGGAACTGATGACAAGTACAGATCTAAATCCACTTTTGATGTTATGTAACCTCCCTGTAATCTCTCCTGTCTTCCCATCCTAGGATTCTGCAATATGATGCAGCAACAGCAGAGCGTGACATTTGGTCTGAAGCCATTGCCTCAATTCTGTCTGTTGATCAGTTGCCACTGTCTGATTCATTGGAAATACTGATGTTGCAGAATACTGATGTTGCAGAATACTGATGTTGCAGAATACTGATGTTGCAGAATACTGATGTTGCAGAATACTGATGTTGCAGAATACTGATGTTGCAGAATACTGATGTTGCAGAATACTGATGTTGCAGAATACTGATGTTGCAGAATACTGATGTTGCAGAATACTGATGTTGCAGAATACTGATGTTGCAGAATACTGATGTTGCAGAATACTGTACTTCCTAACCATTCCCACTGCGCACCAGGCTGCCAGGGTTCGATGAGCTAGGTGACACAAGTGAACCTCGACACAGTGCCATAATCAAAACTTCAGTACTACTGGATTACAATGCTTGAGTATTCCGCATGGACACTCGACAGCACAAAAAGCTGGTCACCCCTGAATTCCTAGTATAGGCCAAACCTGCCATATCTAGAATGAGATTTTCACTCTGCAGCGGAGTGTGCGCTGATATGAAACTTCCTGGCAGATTAAAACTGTGTGCCGGAGCGAGACTCGAACTCTGCACCTTTGCCTTTTACAGGCAAGTGCTCTACCAACTGAGCTACCCAAGCACGACTCACGCCCCGTTCTCACAGCTTTACTTCTGCCAGTACCTCGTCTCCTACCTTCCAAACTTTACAGAAGCTCTCCTGCGAACCTTGCAGAACTAGCACTCCTGAAAGAAAGGATATTGCGGAGACGTCGTGCTTGGATAGCTCAGTTGGTAGGGCACTTGCCCACGAAAGGCAAAGGTCCCGAGTTTGAGTCTCGGTCCGGCACACAGTTTTAATCTGCCAGGAAGTTTCATATCAGCGCACACTCCGCTGCAGAGTGAAAATCTTATTCTAGATATGGCAGGTTTGGCCTATACTAGGAATTCTGCCAGGAAGTTTCATCCATATCTAGTTCTCTAAACTCTCTGCAGCACAGACGCTTGACGATACACAATGGGTACCACAAGAGACTACTTGAGAACACTTTGTATGGTGCCTAGTCGAGATAGAAACCAATAGTCTATCATCTAACGAGCGAGGTGGCGCAGTGGCTAGCACACTGGACTCACATTCGGGAGGACGACGGTTCAATCCCACGTCCGGCCATCCGTTTTCCGTGATTTAACTAAATCGCTCTAGGCAAATGCCGGGATGGTTCCTTTGAAAGGGCACAGCCGACTTCCTTCCCAGATGAGACCGATGACCTCGCTGTCTGGTCTTCTCCCCGAAACAACCCAACCCTCTACCATCATACAAAATATTGGAAAAAACTTTCTTAGGGATGAGGCAGTCTTTAACGCTTGTAAATTAAACTTCTTTACACAGCAGAGGTCTTATCAAACTCATTAAATGACATGACGAGTTGTCGTACGTGATCTGAATTTGAACCCACTCTTAACCAAACAAAGCTTGCATTTCTGATCGAGACTTGATTAGGCAGAAAGAGACTCAAGCGGGGATGATGGATACGAAACTCATCGATGCGTTGCGACAAGACGATGCTACCACTCGGTTGATCACCCGAGAAGAGTTCATAAAGGGAATATGCCGAGAAAGCCTGCAATCGCATTTAACATGAAGCTTATATTGCCCCTGAGAAGTAGCCGTGAAAGATATATAATTTAGTGCAATACATAAGTGTGAAGTGCCATGAAGTAATGTTGTGGAGATGGACGGGAAGTATAACCCAGTACTTATATGAATTCTTAAATAAGCACAATCAGAAGTCGGATATTAAATATGTTCACCGATAACGTGATAATGGAACCTGACACAACGACAGAAAATGAATTTTGCCTGGCAGGGATCCCAACACATTTGTCTTATATCTACTATTAGACATAGAATTCTTCACCAGTAACGTAATGAGCACATGTTTTGCTAGAGGTAACATAACGAGTAGTTCTCTGTTGTCTGGAACTTCAATCCCGTGCATATCGCAGTTGTTGACCCCACAGCAAGAGGTGTAAATCATCAAATTCCTTTTCATTAGTAGTTAGGACAGCGCACCTTGTATAGACCTGGAGGAGTTTGGCACAGTGAGGAAACAATGAGATGAAGGAACATTATCCTGTCGAAGACTTCAAATCCAGAGAAGAATGGAATAAGAGCTCGAAAATCCCAGGTCAGTGCCAATATTTTCAAAATACACTCCTGGAAATTGAAATAAGAACACCGTGAATTCATTGTCCCAGGAAGGGGAAACTTTATTGACACATTCCTGGGGTCAGATACGTCACATGATCACACTGACAGAACCACAGGCACATAGACACAGGCAACAGAGCATGCACAATGTCGGCACTAGTACAGTGTATATCCACCTTTCGCAGCAATGCAGGCTGCTATTCTCCCATGGAGACGATCGTAGAGATGCTGGATGTAGTCCTGTGGAACGGCTTGCCATGCCATTTCCACCTGGCGCCTCAGTTGGACCAGCGTTCGTGCTGGACGTGCAGACCGCGTGAGACGACGCTTCATCCAGTCCCAAACATGCTCAATGGGGGACAGATCCGGAGATCTTGCTGGCCAGGGTAGTTGACTTACACCTTCTAGAGCACGTTGGCTGGCACGGGATGCATGCGGACGTGCATTGTCCTGTTGGAACAGCAAGTTCCCTTGCCGGTCTAGGAATGGTAGAACGATGGGTTCGATGACGGTTTGGATGTACCGTGCACTATTCAGTGTCCCCTCGACGATCACCAGTGGTGTACGGCCAGTGTAGGAGATCGCTCCCCACACCATGATGCCGGGTGTTGGCCCTGTGTGCCTCGGTCGTATGCAGTCCTGATTGTGGCGCTCACCTGCACGGCGCCAAACACGCATACGACCATCATTGGCACCAAGGCAGAAGCGACTCTCATCGCTGAAGACGACACGTCTCCATTCGTCCCTCCATTCACGCCTGTCGCGACACCACTGGAGGCGGGCTGCACGATGTTGGGGCGTGAGCGTTAGACGGCCTAACGGTGTGCGGGACCGTAGCCCAGCTTCATGGAGACGGTTGCGAATGGTCCTCGCCGATACCCCAGGAGCAACAGTGTCCCTAATTTGCTGGGAAGTGGCGGTGCGGTCCCCTACGGCACTGCGTAGGATCCTACGGTCTTGGCGTGCATCCGTGCGTCGCTGCGGTCCGGTCCCAGGTCGACGGGCACGTGCACCTTCCGCCGACCACTGGCGACAATATCGATGTACTGTGGAGACCTCACGCCCCACGTGTTGAGCAATTCGGCGGTACGTCCACCCGGCCTCCCGCATGCCCACTATACGCCCTCGCTCAAAGTCCGTCAACTGCACATACGGTTCACGTCCACGCTGTCGCGGCATGCTACCAGTGTTAAAGACTGCGATGGAGCTCCGTATGCCACGGCAAACTGGCTGACACTGACGGCGGTGGTGCACAAATGCTGCGCGGCTAGCGCCATTCGACGGCCAACACCGCGGTTCCTGGTGTGTCCGCTGTGCCGTGCGTGTGATCATTGCTTGTACAGCCCTCTCGCAGTGTCCGGAGCAAGTATGGTGGGTCTGACACACCGGTGTCAATGTGTTCTTTTTTCCATTTCCAGGAGTGTATCAACGTTACTTACTATAAGAAATGAACATCCTAATATCTTACATGATCATTATTTCGTGATCTAAAATAACATTACACTGTAAGAAAGATGACTGGAGATAGAGATTCTGCTAGCAGCGACTTCCACCTAGTCAACTCTGTTCCAGTCAGTAGCGAGTGGACATATTTATTGTCGATTCGGAACCACGGCACAGTCTTCATTCTTTACTTAGCATTGCTGGAGGTGAACGGGCTACGATTGTGCCAGCTAAAAACTTATACCTCCAGTGGAATTGAATCCACACGTAGAATCCGGAGAAATTGAGACATATAGCAGCGACCGATCTCGTGGGTCCACTACCCCGTACACAGAAAGATCACGTAGGTATTCTTGTAGTCATAGAATTAACTTCAAAATACGTGACATTTACACCCTTGAAGAAAGCAACAGGCATTAGCAGAGATTTCCTTCTACAAGTTGGTCGAGTCGATAAAATGTTATCGGACAATGGACCGCAATATCGTTCAGCGCAATGGCAAAACACTCTGCGACGACATAAAATTAAACCTATATACATTTCCAGGTACAAACCAAGTGACAACCCAGCTGCACGAACGATGAAAGATTTAGGAACCCTCTGTCGTTTGTACTGTAGTAAGCAGTATAATACCTGGGACAGACATTTGTCTGACTTCCAAGGTGCCATTAATAAAATGCCACATAGGAGTACATTGTTACTCCCAATTTATATATTGTCCACGACATCTTGGTAGATGATTGTTGCAGTGTCTGTGTGTTTATGGGTTGCATTTTTTCATATGACTTGTCAAGCCATTGGCAGCACGGCATTACTATTCGTAAAAATGAACCACCACCAGATAAAATCCGAGGAATAATTAAATTCCGTCCAGTACCCTGTGCACATCATCAGCATATAGTAAAATTAGCACTGAGAAATCTGAAAGCTGCTGCGTTAAAGGGAAAAGACCGAGCAGACAGAACGGAAAAGACACAAGTATTTTTACCAGGACAAAAGTTACTTGTAAAAACACACCATCTCTCTAGCAAGAAAAAACACCAGTCACAATTTTTTTTTCGGTATACAAAGGCCCCATGAAAGTGAGTAAAGTAGTCCATGATGATGCTGTCTAATTGATAAACCCAAAGACAGGACAGCATTAGGACTGCACCACGTGAGTCATTTAAAGTTATACAAAGGTTAGACAAAAGAAACTGAAAACTAAGAATAGGAAACAAACCAAAATGCCCACAAGTAAATGCACAGCAACCACAGAATTTCACTTGTGTTAGCATAATGCCTTTGTCATAATGGGATACGCAGCACAAGGTATGAGAAGTGTTGACTACCATTTGAGCTACATTTGTCAATAACCTATTAGTGGTCTAGTAGTAAACGTCATGAAGTGCGAACGCAATGCCGTGATATCAAACCCATCATTCCTTTCCTTTCATTTTTAAGCTGTCTTCCGTCTGTCTGCTAAGAGCATCAGTCTAACAAGTCAGAGACAGTTTCTAAAAAGCCATTAATAGAAAAACCTAGCAGAAACATGTTTACGGAAGGGTTCGTGGGAGTCTGTCATGGTAAGACCAAATTAAGCGGTATCAGGCAGCGGCTCCTTGATACAGACCAGCGTCCACACAAGAGATGGTGACGCAGTGCACTCGAATTAGCAAACATAACATAATATAATGTTGTGTATGATATGATACTACATTCGCTCGAATTAGCAAACATAACATAATTTAACACTGTGTATGATATAATACTATATTTGACCATGCTCTATGGCGATTTTGTGTGGGATGTTGCTATAAGCGTATTTAACTATCGTCGTATTTTTTTCAGTTTTGTAGTATAGCTCGTTCCATGGCAACTTAAATATTTGTCATCATTGATCTTATGGGAACGTTGTTTATGCATTAGAAATCGGAGTCTAAAACGGTCTAACGTTTCTGACATTGTGTGCTGTTTGTGTTTAATAAGGGGGTGAAAGCAGTGGAGGCAATTCGAAGCACCTCTGTCCTGTGTGGGGTGAGTTCTATCGAGAAAGTCAAGTTGAATCTTTTCAAGTAAGATCGTTTTGAGATAATTTAACACCACATTCAGGAAAACAAACAGGTGCTGATGAAGGATGTTTCTACGATTTACTGCTATGGTCAGCTACAGTGTATCCGGCAACTGGCGAGTGTGACAACTGACCTTCGTGCGACACTTGCTATCAGTAGTCATATTGAGGTTAAAAGAAAGGAGGGATCATTACGGCGCAGCCATTCTTCGAGAACTAGAGTAGACGCTAAGCAGAACCTTGAAATGGGAAAGACGGGGAAGGAAGTCATATGTGTCCTTTGAAAAGAGATATCCTGGCATAACAGATTTAAGGAGGTGACCTTAAATTTAAATCAGTGTGTCGCCCGATGCTGGCTTGAAGGACCGTATGATAACTTCGTAAGGTGAAACTAATGGTTAAGCAATAATAAACGTTTTCACAAACGATGGCCTGTGTATGGCCACAAAATCCAGTATTACTGATATACATCTGGTGGCACATAGGTGTTTTGTATTACGAAGTGTTTCACGAGGATGTGTCCTTCGCAGTTGACATTTCTTGCCAACAAATGGGGTGTCTTGCAGAGGCGGAGTAGCAAAAGGGTCCTGGAAGACGGCACCAAGGAGCTAGGTTGACAGACACTCCTACCGCACGTCTTCTAATTGGCACCCGCATGTGTTTACTTTTCTCGCCCCTTATCGATCAGCCACCAAGAAAGTTATTGCGCCTTAGACACCGCTTCACTCAGAATCAGCAAGTGTGGGATTTAAGAACTACCTGCGCATAATCAGGCGGTTTTCGATAATGAGGTAAACAATTTATCTGATACTTGTGTTTATTTTATTCAATAAGCAAACGGAAACACTATTAATATGTACTACACTAATACAACTGGTGTTTCATCATAATACCATATAACGAATGACTATCTTAATTAAACATGAAGTCCTGTCATACTCAAGTAACTTTACTGGACTTCTAGTACGATAAAAAATTAGGTTAAATATATTTGAATTCTTTCAATTTAAGTCTGTGTTTCATACTAGAATGTCGTGCTCCCAGTTCGGCACAGCTTTGCCACAGGAGACACGAAAGCGGTCGAAGACGTCCGCCTTCAGGTCGGCTCCTGATCGTTGTCAGGAGGAGGCTAGTTTTTATTAAGCAAAGACTTCTATTATTTGGAAAAGAACAACCCGGATTTCTTTACGTAATCAGTATGAATGTTATAATTACCTAAGGGACCTTTAACAATGAACGATAAAAAAAATTGCATTTGCAAGTGAAATCATGAATAAATGGGGCAGCTATGAGTTGTGTAGAAGACAAGGAGCGGCCTTCTGCCTACGACCAGGATGCTGTAGTATTCTCTGCTGTAGTAAAGGCTGCTTGACATTTATAAAAATATGGCATGGAGGTTAAAAAAAGGAAAAGAATATAATAAGAAATCTGGTAAACACTAAATATATTCAAACAATTCTCACAAACAATTAGGGCTTATTTATAGACAATATAACTTACATAAGTACTTTTGTAACTGTATGGTGCGATCAGATTTCAGTCTGCCCTGTGCTGTCTCCTTGGTTCACGATTTTGTCACAAATTATAGTCATTACTTTTTCTCCTTCGTTAAAGACAATTCTTGCACTGTTCAACACCTTCATAACAATAACTTGCCGATTTACAGTTCCGATCATAAATTACTAGAATTTTATTAATTCATAATGTTGTCTGCACGCTGGCAAGACTGCTCACTTTTATAGCTTAAAGTCGACCTTCTTTACGTTTTCACATTACAAGCAGAAGTACATTAAAATCTGAAGATCTACAAAAGTTTGTTACTGTCATCTTTTATGTAGATCGAAGCGGAACGTCAGTTCAGCTTCTGTTAAAATGTTTCTTTGACTGCGCAATCGACGTATTAGCGTCCGCGCTAGATGCGCATATTTAGTTATGTAAATTATATAAAACAAATGTCTTTCAAAGAATGTCTCATCTCATAAGTTGATCATTTAATACAAAGATAGGTGAATGCCTTTCCAAGGGTACTCACAGCTTTCATACTACGGAAATCCCAATAATACCACAGACTGCTGTGTAAATACGACAGTGTAGTTGCGAGAGTAGTTTCTGAGTGAAACGCAGTTAACAGAGCATTCACTGATAAGATTTCATTATCGAATTTGTATATTTTCAATTGCACTTGCGCAGTATTTTACATTTATTATGCCTAGATCTACTGGTTACTGAACGTAGCGAGACGTCTTATGATGACAAATTTTCTGAAGATGTCGTTCCTGAGGTCGATATACCTTTTTGGAGCTATGTCATCACAGAGGAGGTGAGATGTTACTCTCGCGCCATTCTGGAACTGAGAGCCACTGCCTCTTACAGTTTCAGTGCGTCGACATTTTCATGAAGCTGGTGAACAACTGCAACGTCCATCGCTTCCTCACTGCCCTTGTGATGGCTGCTACAGATAATACGCAGTGTAGACGACGATATTAGTTGTAGTAATCTTCTCTGTCTGTAAACATACTTTTGATAGGTCGATGACACGCCAAAGTGATATCCAGTCAGAATATTTGATTGGTATACCACAACTATATAAAGTGAATCTTGAAGGCAATTCTCTGTCGTTCCTGGAACTAACAAAACTATCACAGTATCAGCAAGTACGTTCCCCTATGTTGTCAAGACAACATCATAGTCTTAGCAGGGAGATTATGTTCCTACAGGCCATGTCTTACTTAAGTGGGCTAACAGTTTAGGAATCCATCTGGTGCAACAATTATTTTTCGTTACGACGTATGAAGAGTATTGTAGTATTTATAGTGAGTTGCACAGACCACGGTAATACATACCAAATGAAAAAAACGTAATGCACTGAGTTGGTGATCCATTTCATTGACATCGACATGCAGCAGGACGCGTGAAAAAGTCATCATGGTCATTTCAGTTTCTATCATCATTCTGCCTCCGCTAAGGTTTTCTTATAGCCTTTTGGTCACTTTGTAAGTATACTGGGAACAGGTTACAACAGTCTCTTCTAATCTATGAAAAGTAAGAAACCCTGTGTACAAATAACATAAATCCCCACACATTCCAAGCTCCTAAACGAAAACACAAACATTATCAGCCTTCCATAAGACATGACCCACACCTGCGTTTAACGTAGGATATCAAACAGTCTTCTCATACGTACATCATTTCATGATACGGTCCAAACGCTCATCAGAAAACGATGATTATGCAGCACAACGTCATTTCATCTCCCCCCCCCCCCCTAACCTAATTATAAGTATCTAAGCTCTTCCTTCCGTCTCCGGATAACAGAAACCAAGAAAATCTGGAACCCAGTTCAATACTGCATGACGAGACTGAAACAAACTTCTCGTCTCCATTTCACTGTATACCCAGGACATCAAAAATACTCAAGATCTTCACTTAATTTGTAAATCGTGTCAATAAGGCAATTATTTACTTAGTACTAAGACAGCCACACCTCTTTCAACATATAAGCACTTACCAACCTTCTTAAAATAAAAAAAAGTTCTTTTTGCCGAAACAACATAAAATTCAAAGAGGTTCAAATGGCTCTGAGCACTATGGGACTTAACTTCTAGATGTCATCAGTCCCCTAGAACTTAGAACAACTTAAACCTAACTAACCTAAGGACATCACACACATCCATGCCCGTGGTAGGATTCGAACCTGCGACCGTAGCGGTCATGCGGTTCCAAACTGTAGCGCCTAAGCTGCTCGGCCACCCCGGCCGGCCAACATAGATTTCAGATCTTCCAAAAGTGTAGGATATAAACTGAGCAGAAAAACTTTACAAAGTATACACCGCAGTGAATACAGCAAATAAAATTCACCTCTGTCCGATTTAACCTGAACAAATAATCAAATTTCTATGTTACCAGTCAGAGATTTCTGCAAATATAATCTATTTACCAAAAAACGACCTATCCCTGAGAAGAAAGATGAATTATAAACACTAAAGAAAGCATTACTCATACCAACAACTTCGCTTGTGCTGTTCCACTCTCTCAGAGGCTTCCATTCAAGTAAACGCTTGAAGTTACTAATGTGACGTATGGTGCACGACCTTCTTGACTTAATAGTTTTCACCTCTCGCCGATTTATCCGAAATATGTACACAAACAAGTGAAGAGTCATAACCTGATCAATGAACGACTAACGGAACCCAAAACTTGTTCCATCAATGCCTTACCTACCTATGCTGACATAAATTAAAATTGACAAGACAGTGTAAGATTTAGATTCCCAGGAAAAAGAAAAAATGTCGAAGCACAAATATCATGGCTATGTTAAATATAAGAATTAAACACCACCCATCAAAGTAACTTCACTGTCAAAATGTAAGAAGAAAGGCACACAACTACAAATCAGCTTGACAACCCTCTTAGAACGGAAAACACCATTATTACCAATACGTCGTTTCCTTGAGTCCACAGTAACATTCCTGATAAATCTGTTCAACATAAATTGATGCACATACTAATTCACCAATAGACATATTCGTTACATTAAACAGTTGGACGTACATCTATGCCAACATACCGTTTGCTCATATTATTGATTAAAAGGTAATCTGGGGAGAAGAAAAAACGGTGCCACTAACGGTCTAAAAAATTCCTGTATGCCACTTATCAAGTACACCCACCTCAGTGCAAAAGTGAGAAAATAGATACCCACAAATATTAATGAATGGATGAAACGTGAAAAATCTCACTCAGGATTTTTCCTCAAAGTTGAACACGTAGAATAAATCATGTCTTTTGTTCCACGTCTCTTTAAGTCACTAACTCCTAAGCAGCTCATATAATTTCTTCTGTGCCATGGCGCCTCGTGCCCAGGAAGTTAGGTGAACAGATAGCGAAAAGGAAAACGTAAGTTTGTCTACACAAGCTTGCTTTAACAATTAAACATGCCTATTTCTTGTACTCAACATCAATCCCTCGGTCCTTTAAGGCTGCAAACCCGTCGATGATATCTTCAAAGAAAGACTGCATTTTTATTAACTGCACTGCACTTCTGGATTTAAATTTTCGCGGAAAGAGTGTCTCTTCTGAAACTGCATTCCTTAGGTGTGTTTTTATACGCTTCAGACAAGACAAGCTTCGTTTTATAGTTGCTGTAGCAGAAGAGAAGGATAGAATAAGTTTGTAAGTATCCGCAAATATGTCATTATCCTAATTAAGCATTTCTAACATCTTTCCTCTGGAAATCTATCTGTATTTCTCATCGGCAAAAAACAGAGTTCGTAATTTGACTTTGATAATGCCGGCACACAGAAATTCTGCAAGTTTTCAAGTGGATTAGAGGGACAATATACTTGGTTTTCTTCAAATTTTGTGGTATCTACAATGCAAACAAGCTGAAGTTTTTCACAATCGCGAAATCTTTCATCCATTTCTAATAAAACGTGATAAAAAATTCTGTGATAAAAGATTCGATACAACGTAAAATGTTTCTAGTAAATTACACAAAATATCAGAATTGCGATTCATCTTTCAAACATACAGCACTGAACTCGTAAAAGTATTTGTGTGACAAGAGCGCATAGAATATGTGAGAAACAATCGTAAAAATATGGCTAATAAACAATAGCAGCTTCCATACATCAGTTAATTTCTGCATTGAGAAATAGAACACTCTTTGGGTACATGTCTTGCTTTATTTATGAATACATATTTTACTTAAAATCATGCCCCAACTGATGCCAAACAAGAATTCGTCTAGTACATAAGATCCCAGGAATGGTACCGCATACAGCCCCTCTCCCATTCCTGCGAAACTGCAAAGGAAGAGAGAGAAATTTGCATCGTTTTTTTTTTTTAAGAGGGAAATCTTTTCAGAAAATAAGCGAAACAATTCCGAGGCCTACCAGAACAGTGGAGACTAAGTATGTACGAAAATCAGTCACGAAGCGGTCGTCCTGCATTTCTGTCCGAGATGGAAAAACGACAGCAACTTAGAGAGGTCAAGATAAATCCAAAACTAAGCGCTTCAAAAGTTACCGCTGCTGTTCGAATACGTACAGGAATATCTGTTCCAGCACAGGCAGTAAGAAAAGCTCGGTATGGAGTTAGAACAACCAGTATAAAACCATACATCAGTTAGATCGGCAGAAGTAAGCGGGCTGTAGTGCATTTCCAAGAGAACATAAATTCGATGGGCTTGATTTCTGGCTGCGGTTAGTGAAGAGAGTGGAGAAACAAAAATTCTAAACTTACAGGGAGAAATGTAACAGCCTCAGTTGAAACTGGAGGAGGTTCAGTACTTGGTTAGTGCTGCATATGTGCAAATGGTATGGCAGATTTTGTTAATTCGTGGAATTATGGACCACAGGGTTCACATAACCATCCTAACAACATAGTTCTCCAGCAGTGAGCATAGTGTTAAGTCTTTCTGGGGATTGCACTGATTTTCACACGGGATAAATATCCAAAAAATACAGCTCTAGGTGCAATGTTTTCGACTGTTATATCGCACCCTCTGGTGGATACCGATAGCTCCACAATTCTCAAACATCAGTCAATTGAGAATTTCTCAAGTGTATTCGACAAAACCACGAGGAATAATCAGATATCCAATAGGAACGATCTAAAAAAATCTCTCTATTAGAGGAATGGCATGAAGTCACATTGAAAATGACGATAGTATTTCTGCTGAAAGCCATTCCAAGGAGAATGCAAGAGACTGTAAAGATGGAAGAAGGGGCTATTAAGTGAAAACCATCACATTCTATTGTCATTTTCATCGTAAAAGTCGAATACTTGTTGCATCTGAACTGCCTACTCTGTGTTTCTTTATTGTACTATTTTTTTACTGGTAAATAAACAACACCAGGCCCTACTGAAATTCATTGTTACAACTTTCCACTATCTAGACACCCTTAAATATCATTTCATGTATTAAATGGTTACATCTTCTAGGAACAATAGATGGAAGTGTACTCCACACACAAAAACCATTGCTGTACTGTGGTGTGCGTACTGTAAGACCCTCGGTACACACATCAGATTATTTGACTTGTCACTCTAACGAAGTAGGCGAGTGTCAGCAATATGTCTCGTCGTCTTATCGTGGCGTGTTTATCTTCTGCCGTTAGGTCAGACGATAGAAATTCCACTTGCACGCTTAGAGTAGCAGATTCACGGTGACCAACTTTAAACAGAACTTGATTAATTTTCATCCACATTTATTAAAATAATAAAAAGCATAAAAAATAACTTGGTTCTGGATGCTATTTACAATTGACAATCTGAAGTTCCTTTGGTCTTGGTACGTTAATCTTATTCTCACATATTTCTGATACTTGACAAAGTGTCTATACATTTCTCTTCATGGCTATGTACAGGAATATGATAATCTTATTAGGTGCAGACTGAAACTTGACTATAGACTGGTACAGGCAAATGCAGACTAATGCAGACTGACTAATCGGAGGTCTGTACACCCGTTATAATACCTCGAGCGTTCAGGTATCACTGCGCGAGTGTGATCCACGAGGAGAAAAGGTCTGTCTCTAAGACAGCGCCATCTCGTAGTGCGGAGATGGACGAGCGCTGCGCCTGCGCTGTTGTACTTAGCGGGGCGCGCTCAATTGGGAAAGTTGTGTACGCGCTGACTACGCGGAACTATGTACACAACATGTACAGTCTGTCATCTGGAACTGGAATTAGCCGGCAATAAAATCTCCATTTACATCATCACATCCGCCCCCCTCTCGCTGGACACCAAAATAAAGCAGGTGATGTCCCTGCTACTATAGCAACCAAATGACAAACTCAGCGCGTAACTTTGCCAGTCAAGTTGAGCTGCGAGGAAGAAAAAGCATGCTTCACTTTTTCCTAGTCAGAATCGTGAATTTGCTGCTACAAGAATATTTCACCAAGTACAAAACGGAAACATATTTGGAGTAAAAAAAAAGTATACGTGGTAACAGAAATAAACAATTTTAATGTGTAGCAAGATAAAAATAATTGGTGAAGTACCAAGTCACGTATTACCCCTGAGTAGCCGCCCCTACGTCTGTCCCCATCCATTTCCCTCCTTCTCTGGAGCCAACTATAATGTAGCATTACGAGATCTAAGTTTGCCAAAATAGCGCAATTACACTGGCGTAAAATGAACAACCATGTCCTCCTCTCCATATTTCCATCCAATCACAGTGAAGTACTCCTTCATATCATCCAATCACAGTACACTATAAAAAAAAGATGGGATGGAAGAAATGGTCCATTTGTCTAAAGATTTAGAACTTTGCTTGTCTGATAAGGAAACGGGCAAAGTATGTGCTTTCTACCACTTGCACCCTCCTGTTTCCAGCCAATCATAGTGTAGTACTTACATGGTATCAAATTAAATTTTTTTGTGGCTCTATCTTCAAGAAATCAGAGTGTAGTATTATAAATAGTGCCCAATAACCAGTAAATTTTATTTTCACCACATTCATTAAAGCAGAGCACTGGTAACAACACAATGATTAATCAGTATTTGCAAATTGCGGTATTCTACACCGATTATTCAATAACAGCAATGAGAATAATTCAAAAAATTTTAAAAGAAAAACAACCTTATGGCCCCAAGTTTAAACTCATAAAAAATTACTTTACACAAATATTATATAAGTGCAGATCTGAGCTCACTAGTCGTAAATATGAAAAATGAAAATTTTATAAAAACTATTAGGTTTCATAAAAACTCAAACAGCAAGATGTTATAAATACGTGAATTAACTATAGTGGAAACATTCAGCAATATGATGTTATGATACCCTGAAAGAACTACACAGCAATCAGCACATTCTCGACGTTTGGCGTTCACATCGGCCGCGCGTCTGAATCCCGTGCTCGAGAACTCAAGTGACAACAACAGGCAGGAGGGCCTGCGCTCACCAATAACGGCTTCTAGAACACACAAACCCAGTATTAATGCACAGGGCACTAAAATACTAAAACCAACAGCTCAGCACTGCGTAGTGCCAAATACAGGAAGAGATGTTAAACGTTATAGTGTGATAACTGCAATTACATATAAAGCAATAGTTCATTAAACAATATCCAACGAAGTGAAATTTCACGTCGTAAATTAGTAAACCACAACTGCCTCAAGGTGATAATCACCAGAAAATCCATACACAACCTTAAATTTCGAAGCAGCATTGCCGGCGCAAAATTGTTATTATAGTAAGTGACAACAAGAAGTTTGCAATTCCAATTTAAATTGGCGGCTGTAGTTTAATACAGAGAATAAGCTTTGTTTCATAAAATTGACCACTTAACATATGAACAATAACAAATAAAAAAAGTAATCGCTGAATATCGGTCACACTTGTAATGCAACGGAACCAGGACACAGCGCAGTTACATTGACCTGTATAACAAGTATCCAGGAGCCACGTCCAGATAGTTTAAGGAATGACTAGCAAAAATCAGAGTGGCTACAAGGAGCAATCACATCCAAAAGTTCCACCACAAAATGGCTCACCATTTAAAGCTAGTCAAGGAGCTCGCTGTTTACATGCACGCCAGGGCAAACTCCCGCGCTCTCCTCGGGATTCGAGATAGACACGACTCTTAAACAGAGCCTACGTTGGACGGTGACTGCTTTCGCACTCCAGCTGCGCTCGCCGCCAGACCCAGGTGCCGGAACGTCAACACCACGCGAAATGATAATTAAATCAAGACCCTGCGCTGTCGACAGGCGTTGATATACATCAACGGGGACAGTTGGAAATGTGTTCGGGCTATACGAAGATGGTATCTGTTCTTTCGGACATGTCTGAAAGAACAGATACCACCTTCATATACACTCCTGGAAATTGAAATAAGAACACGGTGAATTCATTGTCCCAGGAAGGGGAAACTTTATTGACACATTCCTGGGGTCAGATACATCACATGATCACACTGACAGAACCACAGGCACATAGACACAGGCAACAGAGCATGCACAATGTCGGCACTAGTACAGTGTATATCCACCTTTCGTAGCAATGCAGGCTGCTATTCTCCCATGGAGACGATCGTAGAGATGCTGGATGTAGTCCTGTGGAACGGCTTGCCATGCCATTTCCACCTGGCGCCTCAGTTGGACCAGCGTTCGTGCCGGACGTGCAGACCGCGTGAGATGACGCTTCATCCAGTCCCAAACATGCTCAATGGGGGACAGATCCGGAGATCTTGCTTGCCAGGGTAGTTGACTTACACCTTCTAGAGCACGTTGGGTGGCACGGGATACATGCGGACGTGCATTGTCCTGTTGGAACAGCAAGTTCCCTTGCCGGTCTAGGAATGGTAGAACGATGGGTTCGATGACGGTTTGGATGTACCGTGCACTATTCAGTGTCCCCTCGACGATCACCAGTGGTGTACGGCCAGTGTAGGAGATCGCTCCCCACACCATGATGCCGGGTGTTGGCCCTGTGTGCCTCGGTCGTATGCAGTCCTGATTGTGGCGCTCACCTGCACGGCGCCAAACACGCATACGACCATCATTGGCACCAAGGCAGAAGCGACTCTCATCGCTGAAGACGACACGTCTCCATTCGTCCCTCCATTCACGCCTGTCGCGACACCACTGGAGGCGGGCTGCACGATGTTGGGGCGTGAGCGGAAGACGGCCTAACGGTGTGCGGGACCGTAGCCCAGCTTCATGGAGACGGTTGCGAATGGTCCTCGCCGATACCCCAGGAGCAACAGTGTCCCTAATTTGCTGGGAAGTGGCGGTGCGGTCCCCTACGGCACTGCGTAGGATCCTACGGTCTTGGCGTGCATCCGTGCGTCGCTGCGGTCCGGTCCCAGGTCGACGGGCACGTGCACCTTCCGCCGACCACTGGCGACAACATCGATGTACTGTGGAGACCTCACGCCCCACGTGTTGAGCAATTCGGCGGTACGTCCACCCGGCCTCCCGCATGCCCACTATACGCCCTCGCTCAAAGTCCGTCAACTGCACATACGGTTCACGTCCACGCTGTCGCGGCATGCTACCAGTGTTAAAGACTGCGATGGAGCTCCGTATGCCACGGCAAACTGGCTGACACTGACGGCGGCGGTGCACAAATGCTGCGCAGCTAGCGCCATTCGACGGCCAACACCGCGGTTCCTGGTGTGTCCGCTGTGCCGTGCGTGTGATCATTGCTTGTACAGCCCTCTCGCAGTGTCCGGAGCAAGTATGGTGGGTCTGACACACCGGTGTCAATGTGTTCTTTTTTCCATTTCCAGGAGTGTAGTTAAGGATAACCAGCCTTTGACCTCCTTCTTCTGTGCGGACGCATAGGTATTGCCAGAACTCTTATGGGACTCGGTAAGATTGTCTGCCACGACTAATGAGTGTAATGGGCAGGGACACTACGAATGTAGTGTGTAGACATTAAGTTGAGAATGTGGGTCTCATGGGGGGCGTGCAAGGGATAAGTCCCTGCAGTCGCACTATCCTCTGTGCCCTCGGTGGCTCAGGTGGATAGAGCGTCTGCCATGTAAGCAGTAGATCACGGGTTCCAGTCCAGGTCGGGGCACACATTTTCAACTGTCTTCGTTGATGTACACTCTTTGACATAAAACTTGACCGGCGGCCGGCCGCTTCAGAGGCGAAGTCCGCGCCGATCGCGACATGGGACAAAAAAACTGGCCAACTCGCTAATTCTCTAAGTCCGGTTATCTGCACAATCTGGCAACACTGTAGACTGCGGCACTTCCTGGAGGAAAACTTGTCCCATGATAGAGAAACTCTAGGCTGATTACGCCTGTGGTCTAGCGGTAGCGTGCGTTCTTTCTGTTCATAATGTCAGTGGATCGAGAGCAGCTGGCATAAAATATTTTTATAGCCTCTTCTGTCTGAATGCTGAAGACGTGAATGTAATGGTAGCGCAGATTCAATCTATTTCGCTTTGTGACACACCGATATCAAAATTTTATCCAGTAACGATTTTGCGGCAGATTTCCTGCAGACTGTCCTCCTCTGGACGCCGTATGCGGCAAAGCTCCGGGATCCATTTGCTGGCTACTGGCAGCGGCCGTGGCGACAGCAGCGGCGCTGCACTCTCCCGTTCTTTATCGAAAGCGCCTGCTACCGCTCATCGCTTTTGATGATTTAAAACGCTTTATTATTAAATGTTGCTCCACAGAAAATTTCTACAATTTCCATTCACGCTCAAAAGCAACGGAGACAGACGCCCTGATTAGTAGGCGGGTATTATATTACATTAATCGGCAAGAGCTGAGTATGGCCCGAAATTAATTTTATAGACTGGGACGAAATTAAACCACCTCACTACATTCGATGAATTTATAAATGCTTCATACATCGTTTCTTTTCCTTTCAAACTCAATTATTTGTGCAACTTTTGGTCAATGTTTGGATGTTTTCGTCAAGCCAAAGTCAGCGTCTGTGGTGTAAAGTGTATTACAGTTCTTGTTTCATTCCTTATGGTAAGTCTATGCGATAAACTGTGTGAATACCTTGCAATGCATGCTCTGTAGCAGTGCAGGAACACTGCACATTTGGAGTTCCATGTATGGGTTCATGAAGTATTTATTGTTGATCGGAAGTGATAGTTAAGGTCATCAGATTTAAACCAGAAAAATTTGTCGTTTTGAAGGTTTCAGAGAACGAAAAGGAATTGCTAACGCCGGTGTTAGAAAACGTCTACAGTTAAATGCTATTGCAAAAATTTAGAAGAAGGGAACTACATTAATGAACATGTGCACTTCATAAACAACCTTCTGACATGTTAGACCTATATGACGAACAAAGCTCAAATTTATATCGTTGACAGTCGGTTTGAATCTTTTCAGGGTCTATTTTACAGTGAAGCACCTTGGAATTTGCAAAGCAGAAATCCATGATATTAACTTAATTTACTAAGTCGAAATCGGACGAAGATTGATGTTTAAAGGCATTCTTCAGATTTCGCATAAGAAATTTTTACTAGCAGTTTGCAACTCCATTAATTAAAATGGAAAATAAAAGGTTGTAGTCAGCGGCTTCTACCGTGATTCGAACTGCTATGTCTTATAGTACAAGCACTGCAACGCACAAGGGAACCTCTGAGCTAACGACACACTGGCGGCCAGAGGCGGAATATAGTCACTGCGATGTTGCCTGAGCCTCAAAACGCAACCTTAAACACACGAACAGAGGAGGTGGAGATTACTGTTTTAACGTCCCGTCGACAACGATGTCATTAGAGACGGAGCACAAGCTCGGATTAGGGAAGGATGGGGAAGGAAATCGGCCGTGCCCTTCCTAAGGAACCATCCCGGCATTTGCCTGAAGCGATTTAGGGAAATCATTGAAAACCTAAATCAGGATGGCCGGGCGCGGGATTGCACCGTCGTCCTCCCGAATGCACACACAAACAGGTGTTACTTATGTGAAGAACGCCGTTCTTGGAGTCCAGAAATTAAATATACTTTCTAATTGTGTCATCTTGCAGTGGATTATATCGTACGAGTCTTCGATGTGGAAAACGAATGTCAAGTGAATTTAGCGAGGTAACGCCGACCTACACCCGGAAGTAAATGCACTATCAGAGTGTTGACAAATACTTGCTACGACGCTGCCATTTCTAGGCTCTCTGACGAGGCAGCTCTTCAGCGAAATGCTTGCCGTGATTCTCCGATACGATTCTTCAGAGTGGAGACGCGCGCGCACGTTTGGTTTTTATGCGGCGTTCTCCCCTGATGGTTTCTGACGTCGCCTTGTGGGCTATGTATACATATGAGACATTCCATTATCATTAATCCAGAATGATACAAGTTTCAGCTTCCGGCGTGGAAGAAGGCTGTTGACGCCGACATTATATCATTTCAACGTAGGGAAAGCAAAACGGACCATTCAATGTTTCTCATTCAACATAAAGCATGTGAGATAATTTTCCGTAACGTTCACAATCATCTAAAAATACAAACGAAGTAAAAATACACCGGAAGCTTATTCGAATTGAATATAACGCTTTGCACCTCGATGTCGAATTTGTCCACTTGCAATCTTTTGCAGCATACACATAGAATGTCATGATTACCACGAGAATGAAGAAATATGTTGGTAAGGATGGAAGCAAGAAGAGACGCAGTCAACAAATATTCTATTCCTCATGGCATTCATTTCATTTGACACGTAAGAAGAGGTAAAGCGGGAATTTACTTTCGTTAACACGAAAGATATGCCGCACATATTGATAACGAGGAAGTCTGCGTCTTCATACGTTTCCTCCTTGAAATCTGTATGCTCTATTATATACTAAGTAGCCCGATCATTGTTTCAGTAATGTTACCCTCTTGTTTGACCCCGTAACGATGAACAGATTCCAAATGCATGTCTCCCTTCCTGGGTTGTTTTTTGTGTTTTATTGCTTGAAATTCCTGAAGCAGATCACTGTGCCTTCCCCCCTCGTGGGTTAGGTCTCAAAACTAAACCGCTTTGTATCCAATGGCATAATTTATTTAGACAGCATCAGCATAAGACTATCAAACAAAGCCTTCCATTTACAGTTGCAGCACTCTAACCAGCACTGACCGAAGTGTAATCCACGGTCATGGTCCTAAATTACCAGCTGTCTGCTACTATGGCAAAGTCCGTACTACACTGTCGATTCCGCAGCACCATTTTATCTGGTAACACTGTGTAGTTGCACAGTTGTGCTACCAGGTCTGTCCTCACACTGTCAACTTTATGTATCTCACTTCTCCTGTAGCGTAGATCACGAGGAGCCGAAGTAAATGAGTGTATTCTGCATGACGTAACATTCAGTATTCCCTTCTTTCATAGCCACTCTTCATGTGCATCGATACCAAATAGGAATGCGAAAACTCTTGCGAGTGAGAGAATGACAATAACAATCGTAACAAGAACAAGCAAATAATGAATGATGTTTATTCCAACGCAGAACGAGAATGGCTTTAAATATAAAAATCTGTATCTATATCTATATCCATATCTATTGATCTTTGAGTTGGCACAATGCAAATATATTCTTAGCATTTAGTTACTGAATTTAGTTCTGGATGTTTGCAGAGAAAAGGAAAAGTCGGTACTTCTCGCTAGTGTAATATAATGTGAACCAGCAACTACCTTTTCCTTAGAACACGACTCAAGCAGGTCCTCAAGTAGGTAGCAAGGCTCTGCAGCATTCTGTTCCCTGACATTGCTCTGATGACGGTTAATGCAGATAGTTCCGATTATGAAATACAAAACGTATTGCAGGTTAGTTCCTAGGATAGTAACATTAAATTTGCGTTGTAGACGGCACATGAACGTGACGACTATCCATATTACTCATCAATATAAAAAGACAATATTTTAGGAATTTAGCAGGATTACTCAAAATGAATTCTGAAATTGGGTGACTGACTGCACAGGTGCTAAACGTCGTCAAGAGTATACGATGTCCTAATCGCATTAGGAATATGAAGATCGTCTTCGACAGCTCGCAACTTTCACATTGCTAACTCCACCCTACTCCAGACAGCCCTCGGTGGAGTTGCACTACGTTGCCGATGTTATGGAAGGCCTTCAAACCGACAACAGACCACATATTGAAAAATACAAGCGAATTCTCTTGCAGCGTAAGCTTATTGTAACTAATCTAAAAATTATTGGAGAGGAACATTGTCCTATTCAAAAAAAGTAAAATGTTACACACTGTTGACGTCAAACGGACATTATCTATGTCCTGTCTTGTGTCCTACTCATCTATAATATCAAGTGTACTATGAAAATGATTATATATAATGGATGATAGGGTAATGCATTGATACCAGATGGTGGGGGCCGGCCGGTGTGGCCGTGCGGTTCTAGGCGCTTCAGTCTGGAACCGCGTGACCGCTACGGTCGCAGGTTCGAATCCTGCCTCGGGCATGGATGTGAGTGATGTCCTTAGGTTAGTTAGGTTTAAGTAGTTCTAAGTTCTAGGGGACTGATGACCTTAGAAGTTAAGTCCCATAGTGCTCAGAGCCATTTGAACCATTTGAACTATTTAACACAAAATGACATTAAAAATTAAAGTTATTCACGAGCAGCTAGTTGAGAATATGTATGAACATTAAATGACACGACGAACTGAAATAATATGACGAAGAGTTCAGCGCTCACTGGGAATAGAGCCCCACACATATCGTTGTTGACTACACACAAAGAGACGTCAGCTACCGAATTTTTCTCCACCAGCTGCTCAGAATAGCATCTTGAACTTACAGTCATCTCGCAAATAGTTCTGTGTCTCACTGGGAGTTAAAAACGTCAGATATCGTTAGTGTTGACAACGAATGAAAATACATTAAACATCAAAATTATTATCCACCAGCAGATAGGTGTTCTCATGATAGAGCTTGATAATACATAATTAAATCTTTAGTGCCAGGCCAGGATTCGATCCCATTCACGCGTAATATGTGAAGGTGTTGAGGAATCTGCAGTTTTGAACAAACAACAAATTGTAGCCGAGCTGTATTGCCACGAAGGAATCAGATTCCGCGTTAAGGGCGGTCTGAGTTGCATTCCCAGTTTAGAACCAATTTTATCGACATACAGAAGCTCAAATAAAAGATGGAATAAGTGTCCTGTGACCATGCATAGCGTTTGTGTCGTCACTTGAAATAAATAACTAGTATAAGAAAGGTTACTGGTGATAGAGTTTCTACATGTCGCCACTCCAGACTTTATTGTGGTTCAACCTACCGTCTGCTTGGTAAAGAAGGAATATCATCTTTAATGTGAATTTTCAGACCACGCAGCCATTATATCTCCTTCACTTGGTGTAGCCAGGAGAGAATGGAATCTGTCTCTCCCTATCTAAAATCATTGACGGAAGTGGGAATCGAACCCATACCATAGGTATAACAACCTACCATCCGTCCAACAGACCACGAAATCCTCTTCTCTGCGAGTCATTTTTCTATCGTAACGCAGTTGCGCCACACTGGATGAGAATTCTGACACACAGGCTCCCTGTAGTAATTTGCAGCATGTTCAGTAAATTCATTTACTTGGTTGACCGAATCACCATGAACTAGCTGCCTCGGCTACCCAGTGCATACATTCGACTATTTTGTAATCACAGAAATAAAATCACGTAACTGCCACCTACACACAACTGCCAACAGTGTAGGATGCAGAAGTTTAAATAGGAAGTGGTACCTTTCCGCTTGAGCTATTCTATTGCGCTATCTGTTACTAGAAAACGTCGTTCAGTCCAAAAGAAAAGCTGTAACTGTTTGTCTCTCAGAAGTCAAGACCTGGCCATATGCATAATCTCACAGTGCTGCGGAATCCAAAAGTTCTGGAGGAATAGTTGCCGAGCTCTGGAGCTGCTGTAGCTACGTGTCAGCTTGTAGCATAGATAAGATGTCGCGAGTTCGAATACATCCAGTGCTACATTTTTTAAAACGCAATTCTGCTCTCTGCTGAAGGTATCAATCTAATGGAACTTTGAACATAATTCCCTTCACTTCTCAACCCAAAGTAGTCGCATGTGGAAAAAGGGCTAACTACTGTGACATTTTGTTCTATTCAGGTTTAATAGACAGCAGGCAGCAGATGCATCTCGAAGATGTGCAGGGAGAGCGCTTCGTGCCATAATACACTCCTGGAAATGGAAAAAAGAGCACATTGACACCGGTGTGTCAGACCCACCATACTTGCTCCGGACACTGCGAGAGGGCTGTACAAGCAATGATCACACGCACGGCACAGCGGACACACCAGGAACCGCGGTGTTGGCCATCGAATGGCGCTAGCTGCGCAGCATTTGTGCACCGCCGCCGTCAGTGTCAGCCAGTTTGCCGTGGCATACGGAGCTCCATCGCAGTCTTTAACACTGGTATCATGCCGCGACAGCGTGGACGTGAACCGTATGTGCAGTTGACGGACTTTGAGCGAGGGCGTATAGTGGGCATGCGGGTGGTCGGGTGGACGTACCGCCGAATTGCTCAACACGTGGGGCGTGAGGTCTCCACAGTACATCGATGTTGTCGCCAGTGGTCGGCGGAAGGTGCACGTGCCCGTCGACCTGGGACCGGACCGCAGCGACGCACGGATGCACGCCAAGACCGTAGGATCCTACGCAGTGCCGTAGGGGACCGCACCGCCACTTCCCAGCAAATTAGGGACACTATTGCTCCTGGGGTATCGGCGAGGACCATTCGCAACCGTCTCCATGAAGCTGGGCTACGGTCCCGCACACCGTTAGGCCGTCTTCCGCTCACGCCCCAACATCGTGCAGCCCGCCTCCAGTGGTGTCGCGACAGGCGTGAATGGAGGGACGAATGGAGACGTGTCGTCTTCAGCGATGAGAGTCGCTTCTGCCTTGGTGCCAATGATGGTCGTATGCGTGTTTGGCGCCGTGCAGGTGAGCGCCACAATCAGGACTGCATACGACCGAGGCACACAGGGCCAACACCCGGCATCATGGTGTGGGGAGCGATCTCCTACACTGGCCGTACACCACTGGTGATCGTCGAGGGGACACTGAATAGTGCACGGTACATCCAAACCGTCATCGAACCCATCGTTCTACCATTCCTAGACCGGCAAGGGAACTTGCTGTTCCAACAGGACAATGCACGTCCGCATGTATCCCGTGCCACCCAACGTGCTCTAGAAGGTGTAAGTCAACTACCCTGGCCAGCAAGATCTCCGGATCTGTCCCCCATTGAGCATGTTTGGGACTGGATGAAGCGTCGTCTCACGCGGTCTGCACGTCCAGCACGAACGCTGGTCCAACTGAGGCGCCAGGTGGAAATGGCATGGCAAGCCGTTCCACAGGACTACATCCAGCATCTCTACGATCGTCTCCATGGGAGAATAGCAGCCTGCATTGCTGCGAAAGGTGGATATACACTGTACTAGTGCCGACATTGTGCATGCTCTGTTGCCTGTGTCTATGTGCCTGTGGTTCTGTCACTGTGATCATGTGAAGTATCTGACCCCAGGAATGTGTCAATAAAGTTTCCCCTTCCTGGGACAATGAATTCACGGTGTTCTTATTTCAATTTCTAGGAGTGTATGTCAGAAAAGTATTTTCTACATTAGCCGTCGTGTGGTAGTGATATTTTATTCTTCTTCAAACTTTGTTTGACAGCTTTAACTCAGAACAAGTTTTCTACATGCATGTAATCAATAAACTGCATGTGTATTGTCAGACTGTCATAGGTAACATCAGAGAATTCGCATATATCGTTGATGATTAATTTCTCTCTCATGTTTACTATTGTTTTAACAACACTAAAGGAAACCTTACGAAAATTGTGCACTGTATTATAAGAAATGAAATAAAACTAACCATGATAACCTTACGACGAAAGTATCTGTATACAAGCATGCCTCTATCGACACGAATTAGTAAAATACTACTCACTTAGATTTTGATTGGGTCTGTGTTTAATTGGTATGCTGTGTCATACTCAAGAGGTATGCAAATGTGGCATTTTATAAATATAGTTACGTATTCCTAGAAACCCAAAATTCGCTTGTCAGCAGCGGAAAGAGGCCTTACCTGTTGTGCAGCATTATAAGTTTTTCAACATTGCACTATGAGCTGAAAGCATTTTCTTGCGATTTCCTTATTGATGTTTGATCTGACTGCTTGTAGCTCTTTCACAGAAGGGATAAAAAGGTTACAGTCAATGAGACTGGAACTGCGAACCGTAACAGACGCTTTTTCACAGGTCAGCACGTTACCACAGAGCTGGCGAGGAGGTATGGGTCTTAGCTTCCTATTACGAGGGCAATAGTAACTAGAACTCGGAAACCGCTATTTGAAGGTCGAGATTAGTTGCGGTTTCCACCTGCAACGACTTTCCTGCGCTGAAAACCGTAAATTTTCAATCTTTTGTTACCCTTCAAGCGATAATAACTCAGATTATTCAATGGAAATGACAGGTAAAATCAAGTGAACTTTGAGGCTTAATTCCGAGCACACCAGGAAGTAACTCGTCGATCACAGAGTTGCCAAACATACGTTGCCTTGTTGCCAAATCTCAGTTACAGTACCAGCAGGAAGAAGACGAACCGATGTGATCCTACAGCGGTCTGGGAAGTGACCATAGCTGGTGTCTCCAAGTCACGGCTGCTACGGCCTGGAATACGTAATGCGTCTGATTCGCTTTCTGTAACTAGGATTAGGGACCGGAGCGTAGTTACTAATAATACTCAGAACTGACTGCAAACTGAGCATCATAAATCAGTAACTCTCATTGTCGTTTTTATATTTATTTCGTAAGTGTACTCAAAACTAAGAAAGTCATTCACAGGCGTTTTCGTGCCTCGCCGATAGTCGAGCACAACATACAAATAAAAAAAAAAAGAATGTGTGTGTGTGTGTGTGTGTCTGTGAGAGAGAGAGAGAGAGAGAGAGAGAGATAAATAAAAAGCAATGAGAGAGAGTGTAAAAAATTGTTGTAAAGAAATTGAATCATGGTATTTAAAGAAATCTTTCATTCAAATGACACGTTCCACCTCATTACGAAATGTCGCATTCATGATCTATGGAACAAGAGTTAATCTAATCTAATCTAATCTAATCTAATCTAATCACATCATATTGATGATTAGCCATGAAGAGTCATGAATTACCGAAATTTTGGCCAATACCAGTAACCAAATCTAAACTTGAAAATAAAAGACGACAATTTTTGTAATAAACCGTGACTCCTATCAAGACCCTTTCGTCCCTGTTATCTAACCACGAAAGATGTCTGATATACCTCCATTCTGATGTAACAAAGTGTGCATGCATTTAAAGATGAAGTGCATGATGTGAAGTTCTGTGACGGAGATACGAAATCTAAAATAAGGATACAAACTTTTGTGCCTAAGCGACAATCGAACTGCACACCTACCGTGCATCCACGAATATAGCTTAAGTATCAGTTGCTTACTCATGAACAGTAAGATGTGTGCGTGTTTGACCAGAAATAACGACACCTGTTGCGATTGTTGGAAACACATGAACAGACATTGAAATTGCGCGTTAATTTTCACTACCAGGTGGGTGTGCACTTGATAAAGTACTGGATCAGCTTTCAGACCCACATACTCACCTTTGGAGGAGACCTAGAGAAGATTGCAGTCTTGGGAAAAGGAACGAAATGACTGAACTATACTGTTCCGAGAGATTCAGATCCTCGAAAGAGGAGATACGAATTCGAATCACAGTCCAGCACCAAATTTTTAAACGTCTCTAGTTCAATCAAGTACAAGTAAAATAAGAGCCCTGTCCCTTTAAATGGCTATCGGTTCATCAAATAAAATAAAATTTTCTAATGTAAGTAAGCTTACTGGTGACTGTATTTCTGTTTACCATGACTTCCGCTGTGTTATTTCCCAACGTAAACCGGCTCTGCCCAGTTGGTAATGAAGGAACGTGATGTTTAAGGCGGATTCTGGATTATAACGTCTTTCTCTTGAGGTTACCAGAGGTAAAATAAATCTGTTTGTGCCTCTTAAAAGTAAATGCCTGAACCCACGCATTGCACCTGTGGTAGCTCGTTCCACCATACCATTGTGGCCACATTACCCAGCCCCAAGAGTGTGCTGTAACGGATGATGTGCTTAGCTTACAAAATTAGTCACGGTGGAAAAAATGCGAGTCTATTAAATGGTCAAGTAGAAGCAAGCTTCTGACGCAGAGATTATGCTATTCTCATGTCAGCAGCATGTAAAGACTCTTCTAGGCATCATAGGCTGGATGTGAAGCCATTTTGATTTTTCACAAATTCAGCAAATTTCTTAGTTCGAGAAAATCCACTGTGAAGTGTGAAGTTGCCGGATGATTCGATTATTACTGTTATTATTACCATCATTTTATTCATACCGCTGCTGGTACACGACCGTAGTCTTCAGGTAAAACGCGAGACCAGCTAATATGACGTCTGGCGACCGAAAGCACATATCGACAAAATATTTATTGCCTCTTTCCTCTCGGTGCTGAAGCTATGAGTGTAATTCAAGCGAATCTACAATATCATATTAGCTGGTCTCGCGTTTTACGTCAAGACTACGGTCGTAGTCAAAAGTAATGTACTAAGACTGGAGTCAAGACTTCCTCTGGGAAGTGCCGCAGTCTACATGTTGCCAGATCGAGCATATTGCCAGACAGAATTCTGAGAGGAGCACGACTGTATTGTCCACCTTACTTGAACGACTCGGCGGTCAATTTTTTGGTCTGAGACTGTATCTACAACACATATTGCACGCTGAAGACCCAGAAGAATTTTAAAAAAAAAGTAGTTTATGAGAGCAACGTTAACCATAGCGTTCGAAGTATTCATAATATTGTATACGTGTGTGTAAACGCCTTCCAATGACCACTCAAGAAAGACAAGGATACACAGTCTAGCTCCAATATTATAAATACGCCTCAGTTTGTGGATGAACTCAGACTTAGGTTGATCATAATTGTGAAAATTTAGCAGCACTGTACCCATTGGTGTTAAACTCGTTTTCAACCAATGATTCCCACAGCTACAGGGATACTACTTGTGATACCTCTTAGACAAAATACTTAAGCAGTGTTATCAGACGAAAAGATCAACCTGACACAAACTGTGGGAAGTTTGTTTTACAACCTTCGTACCTGGATATTCAGCTTTTTCCTATTTGAGATATCTGTGAACGTTGCTGCTTAAGACGATTTAAGCAGAAACTAAATTCCCTCAGCTTCGACAATGTTTAAAGAAATCGTCTTATTGGCACTAAATCGTGGTTTTTGAATTGTTTACCGGCCGTACACTGCCGTATTTTGCCGGTTGGAAGGCAAAAGCTTACTGACAAATTTCACACAGAAATTACTGTTACAGTGTACTTATGGAGCCAAATGAGTGAATTGCGTATTTTCCGGTGAGAAAGAGCACTGGCAAACAGTCCTCGCGACATTAGGTTATTTAAACTGGTGTCACTCTGAGCTAGAATTTATGGTCAGAGACTAAGTGTAAGGTCAACGTTTCGGATGCGAGTTTTGCGACTGTGAAATGCTTTCCTACATTATAGAAGCGAATATTAAATTTAAACTAATATTGCGAAAATTTTGTACTTGGACAGCTTAGAATGAAAATACTTCTGTTTATTTCAAAGGGAAACAATAGATTTTCTAAAACACTCTCTGTCATACACAACTTGAAACAGGTCATTTCGACCAAATCATGTGGAAGAACTAACAGCAACGTATATCGGAAGGCAGTAAGATCTCTTGCCTTTTGGTTTGTCAGTACTCGATAGCCATTTCTAGGCGAAAGTAAATGAAGAAAGGCAGTGCGTTTTTGTTACCAAGTAACGTCTTCGTCAATTACTTTAGTTTTAAAGTAATCTACGAGTAACTGCTGGTGTTTGATATTAACATGAAAAGGATTCCGTAGACAGGGAAAGAACCTGTTCTTGGGAAACTACATCTATAGTGACCAAAAGGCATTAAATGATGTTCAAGCACTTGTGTTACAGCAGCGGTATGAATAAAATGATAGTAATAATAACAGTAATAATCGAATCATCCGGCAACTTCACACTTCACAGTGGATTTTCTCGAACTAAGAAATTTGCTGAATTTGTGAAAAATCAAAATGGCTTCACATCCAGCCTATGATGCCTAGAAGAGTCTTTACATGCTGCTGACATGAGAATAGCATAATCTCTGCGTCAGAAGCTTGCTTCTACTTGACCATTTAATAGACTCGCATTTTTTCCACCGTGACTAATTTTGTAAGCTAAGCACATCATCCGTTACAGCACACTCTTGGGGCTGGGTAATGTGGCCACAATGGTATGGTGGAACGAGCTACCACAGGTGCAATGCGTGGGTTCAGGCATTTACTTTTAAGAGGCACAAACAGATTTATTTTACCTCTGGTAACCTCAAGAGAAAGACGTTATAATCCAGAATCCGCCTTAAACATCACGTTCCTTCATTACCAACTGGGCAGAGCCGGTTTACGTTGGGAAATGACACAGCGGAAGTCATGGTAAACAGAAATACAGTCGCCAGTAAGCTTACTTACATTAGAAAATTTTATTTTATTTGATGAACCGATAGCCATTTAAAGGGACAGGGCTCTTATTTTACTTGTACTTGATTGAACTAGAGACGTTTAAAAATTTGGTGCTGGACTGTGATTCGAATTCGTATCTCCTCTTTCGAGGATCTGAATCTCTCGGAACAGTATAGTTCAGTCATTTCGTTCCTTTTCCCAAGACTGCAATCTTCTCTAGGTCTCCTCCAAAGGTGAGTATGTGGGTCTGAAAGCTGATCCAGTACTTTATCAAGTGCACACCCACCTGCTAGTGAAAATTAACGCGCAATTTCAATGTCTGTTCATGTGTTTCCAACAATCGCAACAGGTGTCGTTATTTCTGGTCAAACACGCACACATCTTACTGTTCATGAGTAAGCAACTGATACTTAAGCTATATTCGTGGATGCACGGTAGGTGTGCAGTTCGATTGTCGCTTAGGCACAAAAGTTTGTATCCTTATTTTAGATTCAGACACCTAGCGGCTCGTAAGAAAAACCGATACGTAACATTTCATTTTTCTTAGTTAACAATCGGATTAAGTGTTGGGTTCGTATCTCCGTCACAGAACTTCACATCATGCACTTCATCTTTAAATGCATGCACACTTTGTTACTTCAGAATGGAGGTATATCAGACATCTTTCGTGGTTAGATAACAGGGACGAAAGGGTCTTGATAGGAGTCACGGTTTATTACAAAAATTGTCGTCTTTTATTTTCAAGTTTAGATTTGGTTACTGGTATTGGCCAAAATTTCGGTAATTCATGACTCTTCATGGCTAATCATCAATATGATGTGATTAGATTAGATTAGATTAGATTAGATTAGATTAACTCTTGTTCCATAGATCATGAATACGACATTTCGTAATGATGTGGAACGTGTCATTTTAATGAAAGATTTCTTTAAATACCATGATTCAATTTCTTTACAACAATTTTTTACACTCTCTCTCATTGCTTTTTATTTATCTCTCTCTCTCTCTCTCTCTCTCTCTCTCTCTCTCTCACACACACACACACACAAACACACACACACACACACATTCTTTTTTATTTTTATTTGTATGTTGTGCTCGACTATCGGCGAGGCACGAAAACGCCTGTGAATGACTTTCTTAGTTTTGAGTACACTTACGAAATAAATATAAAAACGACAATGAGAGTTACTGATTTATGATGCTCAGTTTGCAGTCAGTTCTGAGTATTATTAGTAACTACGCTCCGGTCCCTAATCCTAGTTACAGAAAGCGAATCAGACGCATTACGTATTCCAGGCCGTAGCAGCCGTGACTTGGAGACACCAGCTATGGTCACTTCCCAGACCGCTGTAGGATCACATCGGTTCGTCTTCTTCCTGCTGGTACTGTAACTGAGATTTGGCAACAAGGCAACGTATGTTTGGCAACTCTGTGATCGACGAGTTACTTCCTGGTGTGCTCGGAATTAAGCCTCAAAGTTCACTTGATTTTACCTGTCATTTCCATTGAATAATCTGAGTTATTATCGCTTGAAGGGTAACAAAAGATTGAAAATTTACGGTTTTCAGCGCAGGAAAGTCGTTGCAGGTGGAAACCGCAACTAATCTCGACCTTCAAATAGCGGTTTCCGAGTTCTAGTTACTATTGCCCTCGTAATAGGAAGCCAAGACCCATACCTCCTCGCCAGCTCTGTGGTAACGTGCTGACCTGTGAAAAAGCGTCTGTTACGGTTCGCAGTTCCAGTCTCATTGACTGTAACCTTTTTATCCCTTCTGTGAAAGAGCTACAAGCAGTCAGATCAAACATCAATAAGGAAATCGCAAGAAAATGCTTTCAACTCATAGTGAAATGTTGAAAAACTTATAATGCTGCACAACAGGTAAGGCCTCTTTCCGCTGCTGACAAGCGAATTTTGGGTTTCTAGGAATACGTAACTATATTTATAAAATGCCACATTTGCATACCTCTTGAGTATGACACAATATACCAATTAAACACAGACCCAATCAAAATCTAAGTGAGTAGTATTTTACTAATTCGTGTCGATAGAGGCATGCTTGTGTACAGATACTTTCGTCGAAAGGTTATCATGGTTAGTTTTATTTCATTTCTTATAATACAGTGCACAATTTTCGTAAGGTTTCCTTTAGTGTTGTTAAAACAATAGTAAACATGAGAGAGAAATTAATCATCAACGATATATGCGAATTCTCTGATGTTACCTATGACAGTCTGACAATGCACATGCAGTTTATTGATTACATGCATGTAGAAAACTTGTTCTGAGTTAAAGCTGTCAAACAAAGTTTGAAGAAGAATAAAATATCACTACCACACGACGGCTAATGTAGAAAATACTTTTCTGACATATTATGGCACGATGCGCTCTCCCTGCACATCTTCGAGATGCATCTGCTGCCTGCTGTCTAACTACTGTGACATTTTGCTCTATTCAGGTTTAATAGTCCTTTTTCCACATGCGACTACTTTGGGTTGAGAAGTGAAGGGAATTATGTTCAAAGTTCCATTAGATTGATACCTTCAGCAGAGAGCAGAATTGCGTTTTAAAAAATGTAGCACTGGATGTATTCGAACTCGCGACATCTTATCTATGCTACAAGCTGACACGTAGCTACAGCAGCTCCAGAGCTCGGCAACTATTCCTCCAGAACTTTTGGATTCCACAGCACTGTGAGATTATGCATATGGCCAGGTCTTGACTTCTGAGAGACAAACAGTTACAGCTTTTCTTTTGGACTGAACGACGTTTTCTAGTAACAGATAGCGCAATAGAATAGCTCAAGCGGAAAGGTACCACTTCCTATTTAAACTTCTGCATCCTACACTGTTGGCAGTTGTGTGTAGGTGGCAGTTACGTGATTTTATTTCTGTGATTACAAAATAGTCGAATGTATGCACTGGGTAGCCGAGGCAGCTAGTTCATGGTGATTCGGTCAACCAAGTAAATGAATTTACTGAACATGCTGCAAATTACTACAGGGAGCCTGTGTGTCAGAATTCTCATCCAGTGTGGCGCAACTGCGTTACGATAGAAAAATGACTCGCAGAGAAGAGGATTTCGTGGTCTGTTGGACGGATGGTAGGTTGTTATACCTATGGTATGGGTTCGATTCCCACTTCCGTCAATGATTTTAGATAGGGAGAGACAGATTCCATTCTCTCCTGGCTACACCAAGTGAAGGAGATATAATGGCTGCGTGGTCTGAAAATTCACATTAAAGATGATATTCCTTCTTTACCAAGCAGACGGTAGGTTGAACCACAATAAAGTCTGGAGTGGCGACATGTAGAAACTCTATCACCAGTAACCTTTCTTATACTAGTTATTTATTTCAAGTGACGACACAAACGCTATGCATGGTCACAGGACACTTATTCCATCTTTTATTTGAGCTTCTGTATGTCGATAAAATTGGTTCTAAACTGGGAATGCAACTCAGACCGCCCTTAACGCGGAATCTGATTCCTTCGTGGCAATACAGCTCGGCTACAATTTGTTGTTTGTTCAAAACTGCAGATTCCTCAACACCTTCACATATTACGCGTGAATGGGATCGAATCCTGGCCTGGCACTAAAGATTTAATTATGTATTATCAAGCTCTATCATGAGAACACCTATCTGCTGGTGGATAATAATTTTGATGTTTAATGTATTTTCATTCGTTGTCAACACTAACGATATCTGACGTTTTTAACTCCCAGTGAGACACAGAACTATTTGCGAGATGACTGTAAGTTCAAGATGCTATTCTGAGCAGCTGGTGGAGAAAAATTCGGTAGCTGACGTCTCTTTGTGTGTAGTCAACAACGATATGTGTGGGGCTCTATTCCCAGTGAGCGCTGAACTCTTCGTCATATTATTTCAGTTCGTCGTGTCATTTAATGTTCATACATATTCTCAACTAGCTGCTCGTGAATAACTTTAATTTTTAATGTCATTTTGTGTTAAATAGTTCAAATGGTTCAAATGGCTCTGAGCACTATGGGACTTAACTTCTAAGGTCATCAGTCCCCTAGAACTTAGAACTACTTAAACCTAACTAACCTAAGGACATCACTCACATCCATGCCCGAGGCAGGATTCGAACCTGCGACCGTAGCGGTCACGCGGTTCCAGACTGAAGCGCCTAGAACCGCACGGCCACACCGGCCGGCCCCCACCATCTGGTATCAATGCATTACCCTATCATCCATTATATATAATCATTTTCATAGTACACTTGATATTATAGATGAGTAGGACACAAGACAGGACATAGATAATGTCCGTTTGACGTCAACAGTGTGTAACATTTTACTTTTTTTGAATAGGACAATGTTCCTCTCCAATAATTTTTAGATTAGTTACAATAAGCTTACGCTGCAAGAGAATTCGCTTGTATTTTTCAATATGTGGTCTGTTGTCGGTTTGAAGGCCTTCCATAACATCGGCAACGTAGTGCAACTCCACCGAGGGCTGTCTGGAGTAGGGTGGAGTTAGCAATGTGAAAGTTGCGAGCTGTCGAAGACGATCTTCATATTCCTAATGCGATTAGGACATCGTATACTCTTGACGACGTTTAGCACCTGTGCAGTCAGTCACCCAATTTCAGAATTCATTTTGAGTAATCCTGCTAAATTCCTAAAATATTGTCTTTTTATATTGATGAGTAATATGGATAGTCGTCACGTTCATGTGCCGTCTACAACGCAAATTTAATGTTACTATCCTAGGAACTAACCTGCAATACGTTTTGTATTTCATAATCGGAACTATCTGCATTAACCGTCATCAGAGCAATGTCAGGGAACAGAATGCTGCAGAGCCTTGCTACCTACTTGAGGACCTGCTTGAGTCGTGTTCTAAGGAAAAGGTAGTTGCTGGTTCACATTATATTACACTAGCGAGAAGTACCGACTTTTCCTTTTCTCTGCAAACATCCAGAACTAAATTCAGTAACTAAATGCTAAGAATATATTTGCATTGTGCCAACTCAAAGATCAATAGATATGGATATAGATATAGATACAGATTTTTATATTTAAAGCCATTCTCGTTCTGCGTTGGAATAAACATCATTCATTATTTGCTTGTTCTTGTTACGATTGTTATTGTCATTCTCTCACTCGCAAGAGTTTTCGCATTCCTATTTGGTATCGATGCACATGAAGAGTGGCTATGAAAGAAGGGAATACTGAATGTTACGTCATGCAGAATACACTCATTTACTTCGGCTCCTCGTGATCTACGCTACAGGAGAAGTGAGATACATAAAGTTGACAGTGTGAGGACAGACCTGGTAGCACAACTGTGCAACTACACAGTGTTACCAGATAAAATGGTGCTGCGGAATCGACAGTGTAGTACGGACTTTGCCACAGTAGCAGACAGCTGGTAATTTAGGACCATGACCGTGGATTACACTTCGGTCAGTGCTGGTTAGAGTGCTGCAACTGTAAATGGAAGGCTTTGTTTGATAGTCTTATGCTGATGCTGTCTAAATAAATTATGCCATTGGATACAAAGCGGTTTAGTTTTGAGACCTAACCCACGAGGGGGGAAGGCACAGTGATCTGCTTCAGGAATTCCAAGCAATAAAACACAAAAAACAACCCAGGAAGGGAGACATGCATTTGGAATCTGTTCATCGTTACGGGGTCAAACAAGAGGGTAACATTACTGAAACAATGATCGGGCTACTTAGTATATAATAGAGCATACAGATTTCAAGGAGGAAACGTATGAAGACGCAGACTTCCTCGTTATCAATATGTGCGGCATATCTTTCGTGTTAACGAAAGTAAATTCCCGCTTTACCTCTTCTTACGTGTCAAATGAAATGAATGCCATGAGGAATAGAATATTTGTTGACTGCGTCTCTTCTTGCTTCCATCCTTACCAACATATTTCTTCATTCTCGTGGTAATCATGACATTCTATGTGTATGCTGCAAAAGATTGCAAGTGGACAAATTCGACATCGAGGTGCAAAGCGTTATATTCAATTCGAATAAGCTTCCGGTGTATTTTTACTTCGTTTGTATTTTTAGATGATTGTGAACGTTACGGAAAATTATCTCACATGCTTTATGTTGAATGAGAAACATTGAATGGTCCGTTTTGCTTTCCCTACGTTGAAATGATATAATGTCGGCGTCAACAGCCTTCTTCCACGCCGGAAGCTGAAACTTGTATCATTCTGGATTAATGATAATGGAATGTCTCATATGTATACATAGCCCACAAGGCGACGTCAGAAACCATCAGGGGAGAACGCCGCATAAAAACCAAACGTGCGCGCGCGTCTCCACTCTGAAGAATCGTATCGGAGAATCACGGCAAGCATTTCGCTGAAGAGCTGCCTCGTCAGAGAGCCTAGAAATGGCAGCGTCGTAGCAAGTATTTGTCAACACTCTGATAGTGCATTTACTTCCGGGTGTAGGTCGGCGTTACCTCGCTAAATTCACTTGACATTCGTTTTCCACATCGAAGACTCGTACGATATAATCCACTGCAAGATGACACAATTAGAAAGTATATTTAATTTCTGGACTCCAAGAACGGCGTTCTTCACATAAGTAACACCTGTTTGTGTGTGCATTCGGGAGGACGACGGTGCAATCCCGCGCCCGGCCATCCTGATTTAGGTTTTCAATGATTTCCCTAAATCGCTTCAGGCAAATGCCGGGATGGTTCCTTAGGAAGGGCACGGCCGATTTCCTTCCCCATCCTTCCCTAATCCGAGCTTGTGCTCCGTCTCTAATGACATCGTTGTCGACGGGACGTTAAAACAGTAATCTCCACCTCCTCTGTTCGTGTGTTTAAGGTTGCGTTTTGAGGCTCAGGCAACATCGCAGTGACTATATTCCGCCTCTGGCCGCCAGTGTGTCGTTAGCTCAGAGGTTCCCTTGTGCGTTGCAGTGCTTGTACTATAAGACATAGCAGTTCGAATCACGGTAGAAGCCGCTGACTACAACCTTTTATTTTCCATTTTAATTAATGGAGTTGCAAACTGCTAGTAAAAATTTCTTATGCGAAATCTGAAGAATGCCTTTAAACATCAATCTTCGTCCGATTTCGACTTAGTAAATTAAGTTAATATCATGGATTTCTGCTTTGCAAATTCCAAGGTGCTTCACTGTAAAATAGACCCTGAAAAGATTCAAACCGACTGTCAACGATATAAATTTGAGCTTTGTTCGTCATATAGGTCTAACATGTCAGAAGGTTGTTTATGAAGTGCACATGTTCATTAATGTAGTTCCCTTCTTCTAAATTTTTGCAATAGCATTTAACTGTAGACGTTTTCTAACACCGGCGTTAGCAATTCCTTTTCGTTCTCTGAAACCTTCAAAACGACAAATTTTTCTGGTTTAAATCTGATGACCTTAACTATCACTTCCGATCAACAATAAATACTTCATGAACCCATACATGGAACTCCAAATGTGCAGTGTTCCTGCACTGCTACAGAGCATGCATTGCAAGGTATTCACACAGTTTATCGCATAGACTTACCATAAGGAATGAAACAAGAACTGTAATACACTTTACACCACAGACGCTGACTTTGGCTTGACGAAAACATCCAAACATTGACCAAAAGTTGCACAAATAATTGAGTTTGAAAGGAAAAGAAACGATGTATGAAGCATTTATAAATTCATCGAATGTAGTGAGGTGGTTTAATTTCGTCCCAGTCTATAAAATTAATTTCGGGCCATACTCAGCTCTTGCCGATTAATGTAATATAATACCCGCCTACTAATCAGGGCGTCTGTCTCCGTTGCTTTTGAGCGTGAATGGAAATTGTAGAAATTTTCTGTGGAGCAACATTTAATAATAAAGCGTTTTAAATCATCAAAAGCGATGAGCGGTAGCAGGCGCTTTCGATAAAGAACGGGAGAGTGCAGCGCCGCTGCTGTCGCCACGGCCGCTGCCAGTAGCCAGCAAATGGATCCCGGAGCTTTGCCGCATACGGCGTCCAGAGGAGGACAGTCTGCAGGAAATCTGCCGCAAAATCGTTACTGGATAAAATTTTGATATCGGTGTGTCACAAAGCGAAATAGATTGAATCTGCGCTACCATTACATTCACGTCTTCAGCATTCAGACAGAAGAGGCTATAAAAATATTTTATGCCAGCTGCTCTCGATCCACTGACATTATGAACAGAAAGAACGCACGCTACCGCTAGACCACAGGCGTAATCAGCCTAGAGTTTTTCTATCATGGGACAAGTTTTCCTCCAGGAAGTGCCGCAGTCTACAGTGTTGCCAGATTGTGCAGATAACCGGACTTAGAGAATTAGCGAGTTGGCCAGTTTTTTTGTCCCATGTCGCGATCGGCGCGGACTTAGCCTCTGAAGCGGCCGGCCGCCGGTCAAGTTTTATGTCAAAGAGTGTACATCAACCCCTGTCGACAGCGCAGGGTCTTGATGTATCATTTCATTCTAGAGCGCTGCATGGTCACCGATGGTATCTGTTCCTTCGGACATGTCCTAAAGAACAGATACCATCTTCATATGTTCATTCATATATCAATACCATGCATCCTCGCAGTACACCAAGAGTCGACTGACTACTCGCGATGCTCCGTGCGGTGTCTCCCCTCTGTCACCGCCTCGACGGAGTCTCCGTCGCTGCCCTTGACCGAGTCTCCTACCTTGCGAGCCGCGGCCACCCTAAATAGAGGGCACTAGCCAACCAGGACGGCGCAAAGCGCATAACTTTGACAGAGACACTATCCTGCCAAGAGTATGGCGAGAAGTATATGTATATATATATACGACGTGATTAAAGGGACAGCAAACTCAAAGGTATGATTTATAGTCATAAATTACTGCACACACTTTTGCATAGTGCTCCACGTTCCTCTCCTCTCCTCTAATCAGAGCCTAGTTATAAAATGCAAGGGCCAGTTAAAGTGTACCAACATTTGGGCTGTGCTCAAAAGTATCCAAAAGAACCGAATCATTTACAAACAACAGTTTATCACGCTCTCGAATCACAAATCATTTTAAAATGCAAAGGCTAAAAGGCCAATTACTTAGTAGACCTGTCTGTGCTGTTTCCTCAAAATAACCTCCAATCAGAGCCCAGTACCACTATTACAACGTAATAATTTCTGGGCTGTACTAAAAAAAATTTAAAAAATTCCTCGAAGCACCTGAGTTGCCGAAAATACCAGACATGTGCTCAATGAGATTTGCTTTACTCGCTTGGAAACATCGTTGAAGGACTGGCTTGCCTCTCACATCAGTAGATCTCATTTGACGCTATGTATCATTAGTAATGCTATAATGGAAGTATATGTAACACATTTACTATAAAAAATTTAACACAATCGATTACAAAACATTAATATCTTAATTAGGACTATGTAGTTGTCGAACGTGAGTTTGACTTCAAGTACTGTTCTCTAGACCCTGAAAATGCGCTGTAAAATCAACTTCTGTTTGACATCCAAGTTATTGACGCCTCCGCTTAAGAAGCGAGACGGAAGTTTGATAACTGTGCCACAAGTTGTTTTCACTGCCATCAACAAGTGCCTGTGTTAGCAAAAACTTTCTAAAGTCATTCTTTAAGCCACACTTACTTAAAGACGTACAACAGAGCCTTAAATAATTATTTTCGACATTTATGAATATATAGTAATATATAGTAAAAAGTCCGTAAAACGCCTCGACAGCGCCAAAAGTGCAAGGTTTAAGTTGATTATTAGGGAACTAGGTGAGATTAGGTACAATAAAACATCTTCAGATTAATTATCTTACATCATCTATGACTTCCCAACATTCTAAAATGCATCACGAAATGTAATATTAATGTTACATTTATGTCTAAATATGAAAAGTATATTCAGCATGTGTGGATTGTCAAAGTGTTTACACCAAATTATTCCCCATACACATATCCCTTGATGATCCTCGTATATAACGTATAGCACACACGGCAAAAATGATTGGGACCTAACTGAGGGAACATACAAGAATAAAACCGCAATGGCTCAAATCAGTTACCTTACCTGAACTATAATGCCAAGATATTCTAAAATCCGTCAGAAATTATAATGTTGCGTTGCAACACTATCTAAATATATAAACAGTATTCCATCTGATAATGTGCGAGTACTGTCATCACGTAATATTGTTTGTTCCCTCTGCAGATGAGGAGAAGAGAACGAGGATTATGCATTACACAAAAATATAATTAATGGTAGCTACTGTATTATAAATAAAGTGATGCTGCATTTTGGGAAACTATAGTTTGCTAAAATAAAACATGAAATCATGCACACAAACATCTAATTAACGCACCACAATCTACACACACACACACACACACACACACACACACACACACACACACACACACACGCAACGCCATTCTTTTTTTAAGGATGGAAGCAATAAAGTGTCCCATTTTCAGAGGAATAATGTGCTTTAATATTTTATGTCACTTAAACTATACGACGACATGGACTGTTTATGAACACACATCACGAGAGATACGAGAAAGAATGGTAAAAATTACAGGTGTAATTTCTCCAAGAAAATGTCAGTGCCGATATCTCGAAAATAAATAAAATTATTTTTCATTTATTGTGAGGTTTTTCACATTCTTATAGCACACTCCCGCCCATGAACCATGGACCTTGCCGTGGGTGGGGAGGCTCCCGTGCCTCAGCAATACAGATGGCCGTAGGTGCAACCACAACGGAGGGGTATCTGTTGAGAGGCCAGACAAACGTGTGGTTCCTGAAGAGGGGCAGCAGCCTTTTCAATAGTTGCAGGGGCAACAGTCTGGATGATTGACTGATCCGGCCTTGTAACATTAACCAAAACGGCCTTCTGTGCTGGTACTGCGAACGGCTGAAAGCAAGGGGAAACTACAGCCGTAATTTTTCCCGAGGGCATGCAGCTTTACTGTATGGTTAAATGATGATGGCGTCCTCTTGGGTAAAATATTCCGGAGGTAAAATAGTCCCCCATTCGGATCTCCGGGCGAGGACTACTCAAGAGGACGTCGTTACCAGGAAAAAGAAAACTGGCGTTCTTCGGATCGGAGCGTGGAATGTCAGATCCCTTAATCGGGCAGGTAGGTTAGAAAACTTAAAAAGGATAGGTTCAAGTTAGATATAGTGGGAATTAGTGAAGTTCGGTGGCCGGAGGAACAAGACTTTTGGTCAGGTGAATACAGGGCTATAAACACAAAATCAAATAGGGGTAATGCAGGAGTAGGTTTAATAATGAACAGGAAAATAGGAGTGCGGGTAAACTACTACAAACAGCTCACACCAGTATTCGGAGGAAACCACTAAATTACAGGCCCATATCATTAACGTCGGCAATTTGTTTTATTATTCCGATGGCTTTACTAGACGATAAACGACTGCATCATCAGAGTTTTGTAGGAAACATAGTGAGGAAACATATGGTGCATTGTGATTCTGAATATAACCAACCTGCTTTTATAAGAAATGTGTTGGATTACTTATTGAACACCCATCATAGTATCTAGCTTGGGTGTAACACTCAGGTGTAGCACTTGAGTGTGCTGCCTAACCTAACAATATCTTATCAATAGTGAAAATAAGCACGCTGCGAGTATTTTAATAAGCAATACAGACAATTAACTGCAGAAATACTGAATTTGTAGCTTGCAAAGCATATGAAATCTTACTTATGGTACATCTTTACTTCTGTTCGAATTTCCGTCGTGATCTTGCGCATTATGATAAGCTGGTAAGCAGTGCCTATTTTAATAACTAAGAGAGATATTTAAAAACGGAAAAACATTCATTTACAAGGGTCCTCCGAGGTTAAGTCTGTGATATACTTACCAAAATTTTGTGGTAAAGAGGTTCTACTTACCCTAAAAGTTCCTATCAGTGGTGCCAGTTTCCTATCTGTGAATATTTTAATAAGTAATGCAGACACTTTAGGTGCTGATATATTTGATTTTTGAGATTTTAGTGTGCTATGTTGTTATTGTGGTCTTCAGTCCTGAGACTGGTTTGATGCAGCTCTCCATGCTACTCTATCCTGTGCAAGCTTCTTCATCTCCCAGTACTTACTGCAACCTACGTCCTTCTGAATCTGCTTAGTGTATTCATCTCTTGGTCTCCCTCTATTATTTTTACCCTCCACACTGCCCTCCAGTGCTAAATTTGTGATCCCTTGATGCTTCAGAACATGTCCTACCAACCGGTCCTTTCTTCTTGTCAAGTTGTACCACAAACTCCTCCCCAATTCTATTAAATACCTCCTCATTAGTAATGTGATCTATCCATCTAATACGCCGGCCGAAGTGGCCGCGCGGTTCTGGCGCTGCAGTCTGGAGCCGCGAGACCGCTACGGTCGCAGGTTCGAATCCTGCCTCGGGCATGGATGTGTGTGATGTCCTTAGGTTAGTTAGGTTTAACTAGTTCTAAGTTCTAGGGTTTATACAAGGGCGATGTACTTGAGGACAATATTATGGAAATGGAAGAGGATGTAGATGAAGACGAAATGGGAGATAAGATACTGCGTGAAGAGTTTGACAGAGCACTGAAAGACCTGAGTCAAAACAAGGCCCCGGGAGTAGACAACATTCCATTAGAACTACTGATGGCCTCGGGAGAGCCAGTCATGACAAAACTCTACCATCTGGTGAGCACGATGTATGAGACAGGCGAAATACCCTCAGACTTCAAGAAGAATATAATAATTCCAATCCCAAAGAAAGCAGGTGTTGACAGATGTGAAAATTACCGAACTATCAGTTTAATAAGTCACAGCTGCAAAATACTAACGCGAATTCTTTACAGACGAATGGAAAAACTGGTAGAAGCCGACCTCGGGGAAGATCAGTTTGGATTCCGTAGAAATGTTGGAACACGTGAGGCAATACTGACCTTACGACTTATCTTGGAAGAGAGATTAAGAAAAGGCAAACCTACGTTTCTAGCATTTGTAGACTTAGAGAAAGCTTTTGACAATGTTGACTGGAATACTCTCTTTCAAATTCTGAAGGTGGCAGGGGTAAAATACAGGGAGCGAAAGGCTATTTACAATTTGTACAGAAACCAGATGGCAGTTATAAGAGTCGAGGGGCATGAAAGGGAAGCAGTGGTTGGGAAAGGAGTAAGACAGGGCTGTAGCCTCTCCCCGATGTTATTCAATCTGTATATTGAGCAAGCAGTAAAGGAAACAAAAGAAAAATTCGGAGTAGGTATTAAAATTCATGGAGAAGAAGTAAAAACTTTGAGGTTCGCCGATGACATTGTAATTCTGTCAGATACAGCAAAGGACTTGGAAGAGCAGTTGAACGGAATGGACAGCGTCTTAAAAGGAGGATATAAGATGAACATCAACAAAAGCAAAACGAGGATAATGGAATGTAGTCAAATTAAGTCGGGTGATGCTGAGGGAATTAGATTAGGAAATGAGACACTTAAAGTAGTAAAGGAGTTTTGCTATTTAGGGAGTAAAATAACCGATGATGGTCGAAGTAGAGAGGATGTAAAATGTAGACTGGCAATGGCAAGGAAAGCGTTTCTCAAGAAGAGAAATTTGTTAACATCGAATATAGATTTAGGTGTCAGGAAGTCGTTTCTGAAAGTATTTGTATGGAGTGTAGCCATGTATGGAAGTGAGACATGGACGATAACTAGTTTGGACAAGAAGAGAATAGAAGCTTTTGAAATGTGGTGCTACAGAAGAATGCTGAAGATAAGGTGGGTAGATCACGTAACTAATGAGGAGGTATTGATTAGGATTGGGGAGAAGAGAAGTTTGTGGCACAACTTGACTAGAAGAAGGGATCGGTTGGTAGGACATGTTTTGAGGCATCAAGGGATCACAAATTTAGCATTGGAGGGCAGTGTGGAGGGTAAAAATCGTAGAGGGAGACCAAGAGATGAATACACTAAGCAGATTCAGAAGGATGTAGGTTGCAGTAGGTACTGGGAGATGAAGAAGCTTGCACAGGATAGAGTAGCATGGAGAGCTGCATCAAACCAGTCTCAGGACTGAAGACCACAACAACAACAACAACAAGTTCTAGGGGACTAATGACCTCAGCAGTTGAGTCCCATAGTGCTCAGAGCCATTTGAACCATATCCATCTAATCTTCAGCATTCTTCTGTAGCACCACATTTCGAAAGCTTCTATTCTCTTCTTGTCTAAACTATTTATCATCCATGTTTCACTTCCATACATGGCTACACTCCACACAAATACTTTCAGAAACGACTTCCTTACACTTAAATCTATACTCGATGTTAACAAATTTCTCTTCTTCAAAAACGCTTTTCTTGCCATTGCCAGTCTACATTTTATACCCTCTCTACTTTGACCATCATCAGATATTTTGCTCCCCAAATAGCAAAACTCCTTTACTGCTTTAAGTGCCTCATTTCCTAATCTAATTCCCTCAGCATCACCAAACTTAATTCGACTACATTCCATCATCCTCGTTTTGCTTTTGTTGATGTTCATCTTATATCCTCCTTCCAAGACACTGTCCATTCCATTCAACTGCACTTCCAAGTCCTTTGCTGTCTCTGACAGAATTACAATGTCATCGGCAAACCTCAAAGTTTTTATTTTTCCTCCATGGATTTTAATACCTACTCCGAATTTTTCTTTCGTTTCCTTTACTGCTTGCTCAATATACAGATTGAATAACATCGGGGAGAGGCTACAACCCTGTCTCACTCCCTTCCCAACCGCTGCTTCCCTTTCATGTCCCTCGACTCTTATAACTGCCATCTGTTTTCTGTACAAATTGAAAATAGCCTTTTGCTCCCTGTATTTTACCCCTGCCACCTTTAGAATTTGAAAGAGCGTATTCCAGTCAACATTGTCAAAAGCTTTCTCTAAATCTACAAATGCTAGAAACGTAGGTTTGCCTTTCCTTAATCTTTCTTCTAAGGTAAGTCGTAAGGTCAGTATTGCCTCACATGTTCCAATATTTCTACAGAATCCAAACTAATCTTCCCCAAGGTTGGCTTCTACTAGTTTTTCCATTCGTCTGTAAAGAAGTCGCGTTAGTATTTTGCAGCTGTGGCTTATTAAACTGATGGTTCGGTAATTTTCACATCTGTCAACACCTGCTTTCTTTGGGATTGGAATTATTATATTCTTCTTGAAGTCTGAGGGTATTTCGCCTGTCTCATAAATCTATCTCACCAGATGGTAGAGTTTTGTCAGGACTGGCTCTCCCAAGGCTGTCAGTAGTTCCAATGGAATGTTATCTACTCCCGGAGCCTTGTTTCGACTCAGGTCTTTCAGTGCTCTGTCAAACTCTTCACGCAGTATCATATCTCCCATTTCATCTTCATCTACATCCTCTTCCATTTCCATAATATTGTCCTCAAGTACATCGCCCTTGTATAGACCATCTATATACTCCTTCCACCTCTGTGCTCTCCCTTCTTTGCTTAGAACTGGGTTTCCATCTGAGCTCTTGATATTCATACAAGTGGCTCTCTTCTCTCCAAAGGTCTCTTTAATTTTCCTGTAGGCAGTATCTATCTTACCCCTAGTGAGATAAGCCTCTACATCCTTACATTTATCCTCTAGCCATGCCTGCTTAGCCATTTTGCACTTCCTGTCGATCTCATTTTTGAGACGTTTGTATTCCTTTTTGCCTGCTTCATTTACTGCATTTTTATATTTTCTTCTTTCATCAGTTAAATTGAGAATCCCTTCTGTTATCGAAGGATTTCTACTAGCCCTCGTCTTTTTACCTACTTGATCCTCTGCTGCCTTCACTATTTCATTCCTCAAAGCTACCTATACTTCTTCTGCTGTATTTCTTTCCGCAATTCCTGTCAATTGTTCCCTTATGCTCTCCCAGAAACTCTGTACAACCTCTGGTTTAGTCAGTTTGTCCACGTCCCATCTCCTTAAATTCCTATCTTTTTGCAGTTTCTTCAGTTTTAATCTACAGTTCATAACGAATAGATTGCGGTTAGAGTCCACATCTGCCCCTGGATATGTCTTACAATTTAATACCTGGTTCCTAAATCTCTGTCGTACCATTATATAATCTATCTGAAACCTTTTAGTATTTCCAGGGTTCTTCCATGTATACAACCTTCTTTCATGATTCTTGAACCAAGTGTTAGCCATGATAAAGTTATGCTCTGTGCAAAATTCTACCAGACGGCTTCCTCTTTCATTTCTTTCCCCCAATCCATATTCACCTACTATGTTTCCTTGTCTCCCTTTTCCTACTCTCGAATTCCAGTCACCGATGACTATTAAATTTTCGTCTCATCATACATTTCATCAATTTCTTCATCATCTGCAGAGCTAGTTGACATATAAACTTGTACTACTGTAGTAGGCTTGGGCTTCGTGTCTATCTTAGCCACAATAATGCGTTCACTATGCTGTTTGTAGTAGCTTACCCGCACTCCTATTTTTTTATTCATTATTAAACCTACTCCTGCATTACCCCTATTTGATTTTGTATTTATAACCCTGTATTCACCTGACCAAAAGTCTTGTCCCTCCTGCCACCGAACTTCACTAATTCCCACTATATCTAACTTGAACCTATCCATTTCCCTTTTTAAATTTTCTAACCTACCTGCCCGATTAAGGGATCTGACATTCCATGCTCCGATCCGTAGAATACCAGTTTTCTTTCTCCTGATAACGACGTCCTCTGGAGTAGTCCCTGTCCGGAGATCCGAATGGGGGACTATTTTACCTCCGGAATATTTTACCCAAGAGGATGCCATCATCATTTAATCATACAGTAAAGCTTCATGCCCTCGGGAAAAATTACGGCTGTAGTTTCCCCTTGCTGTCAGCCTTTCGCAGTACCACAACAGCAAGGTAGTTTTGGTTAGTGTTACAAGGCCAGATCAGTCAATCATCCAGACTGATGCCCCTGCAACTACTGAAAAGGCTGCTGCCCCTCTTCAGGAACCACACGTTTGTCTGGCCTCTCAACAGATACCCATCCGTTGTGGTTGCACCTACGGTACGGCTATCTGTATCTTTGAGGCACGCAAGCCTCCCCACCAACGGCAAGGTCCATGGTTCAACTTCAGAAGTATATATGTGTACAAAAATAACATATCTTGACACCATGTCCACGCCAGAGAAAAGTCTTTCGGAAATGATGGATAAATTTCACTTTAATTTTCGAGTTGTATACTTTTTACTGGATATTTGGCAGTATGTATAATATTAACTCTGATTGGTTGGAGATAGGGAAGCGTATCTCAGGAACAATGCAATTTGATACCATTTTAATACAGCGCTCTGACTGATTGTAAAGATGTAGGAACATGTAGTAGAAAACATACAATTGGTCTCTTTCCATATCAGAACGAGTGAGTTTTACGTATTAGAACAATTCAATTAGAGTATTTCCACCATCTTGGTCTTTTGAATACTGTGCTGTAATACGCTGGAGATAAGGAGTACTGGACTTTGAATTGTTTTAGATAGGGGAAGGAAGACGGGGTTCTTCTTCATTTTCCGACTATACAGTTGCGTTATTTCCGCCATTTTTTATTTTTTGGTACTAAATTATGATTGGCTCAAGATAAGGAAGGGGTAGGGAAATGGGCAGGTGATTAGGTTAATGTCCTGTCTCACGTTCCCTCACAAAAGTAAAGAAAGTGTTTCGGAAAGCATCTATTAACAAAAATGTCATGGATATACCGTGGTCTCTTGTAAATTGTCAAATGGTTCCTTACAAATTTCAAACTGGCACACAAAATTCGATTCCTTATGTTGTCAAGAAAATGATCAAGTGCAGTGCTTCATCGTTAGTTACTCAAAGGTCATTCTTCTTCTCGACAGTCAAACTACCGATTCTACCCCATCTGAGGGAATTAATCCGTAAATTATCCTCTTCAGTGACCCTCTCTGACAAATAGCTTGTAGACTGGAGATTCAATATTACATTTCCGTCAGTATGTGCACCTACTGTTTCTTCCCAATCATAAATTTTAAAAATACCACTAAATGTAACACAACAAACAGTAAAAGAAAAACACACTTCCCTGGACACATAATGGTAAGAGAGTCAAGACAACAGCACATAATTTCAAAAGGAAGTGAATCGTACTAATGGCTGGGAATCTGGAATTTCCACAGAGATAAGACGTACAAACAGTATTTTCCCCTCAGCTACCTGTCGCTGCACTAAAACACTCGTGATAAGAGTTCAACTCTAGTGTGGCCAGATCATTAATCCTCACGACGGAGTCGGTGTCTCAGAGTGTGCCGAGATTGAACTTTTATCTCTAGTTGGCCACTGCGTCTCTATGGAGAGTGCAAAAAATTCTGTCCTTCTTCTCTGCTTTGCACAAACCCCATGCAATGGACTTTTCACCTACGAGAAGGCTCTGCTGAAAATTGGCCAATGACTTTTTTGTAAGAAAGCAATCCAGTGGCCCACCTACCGTATGTTTTCAAGTTATACAATGAGATGTCTCCCTCCCTATACAGTTCTGAGAAAACCCAACTCCAAACTCCTCGGATATATTTTTATGTCTCCCATCTGGCTGGTTTTCCATGTCTGAAGCTTCTCAAAAACACCACCCTAAATTCACACATACTGATTTCTGTACATCATCCAACGAGCTACTTTCTCGCTTTGTGAGAGTGACAAATTCACACTCTACGCGGACTTGTGCACACCTGTAGCACTTCCACCCACACAACGGGGAAAAAGGCATTCTACCATAAGCAGCCATTAAACTTCCCATGATATAGCAGAGATGAATATTTCCTACTCTACCTGGCACCGTCTAGTTTTCTATGAAAAGTGCCACTTACGAAAACATCCCACCAAACCAACAAGAATTTATTCTTCACTTACCATGACAAATTTCATTATAATTGGCTTTTTAGGTAGTATCCGGGACCGCCCAGCACGTAGCTGCACTTTGGGAATCCTTGACCGCATAGGATATCCTGGCACCGAGGCAGACAATACGGGACCCATAAACGACTATCTGGTACCCAGTCTTAGGGTCGTTAATTGATGCCTGATGCGGCTTAATCTTTAGAATCCGGCCCGTCTTCCTCTGGGACCTATAGGAACTGGGCTTCGTGTGCCCTTTCCTCCTCCAAGTGCGACGCCCAATAAAACACACTGGCATGTTCCCAGCACACATCAAGTACTGGACACTGAAAGAGGGAAATAAAGACATCTGCAAGCAGCTTCATCTTTGCAGTCACTAGTATCACCCATATTATCAGCATCAGACACTCATGAATAGATCACAACAAGTTACAGCTTAAGATTAGTTGAATCAATAACAATTATAGATGTCTCGTATCAATCCGTCACATGACTGACACAATTCAACTGCAGTTAACACATCACTGTTGTATACCTGTACCTGTTTTACTTCGAATTTGCCAAGTTTAAAAATAATGTTTATAGATCCGTAACATCTTGTAATAATGAATCACATATCAATATTTTGTTTCGGTTAAAACCAAGGAAGTTTCATATCTCGTGCTGCCGAAGTTCCACTTTCTTGGCTCGCTGGGATGGTCCCGAGACATAACCTCTGCCAATCCATATGCTGATGACTTGTTTCTTAATTAAATGAGTTACATGCAAATTTTTAATGACTCAAACTGTCACTTTAACACAATATTCTTCAACAGGAACTGCATGAAACACTTTATGTGGGATGTGCATATGAAATCCGGTGAGTTCTTTTGTAAAAGAAGCATTAACATGTTTCACTTACAACAATAGATGCCGATACAATAATTTATTAATGTGGTGAGGCATCTGTGTGTTCAACATTTTCACACTGACAAGGGAACCTCCCCATCGCACCCTCCTCAGATTTAGTTATAAGTTGGCACAGTGGATAGGCCTTGAAAAACTGAACACAGATCAATCGAGAAAACAGGAAGAAGTTGTGTGGAACAATGAAAAAAATAAGCAAAATATACAAACTGAGTAGTCCATGCCCAAGATAGGCAACTTCAAGGATAGTGGGAGCTCAGGAGCGCCGTGGTCCCGTGGTTAGAGTGAGCAGCTGCGGAACGTGAGGTCCTTAGTTCGAGTCTTCCCTCGAGTGAAAAGTGTACTTGGTTTATTTTCGCAAAGTTATGATCTGTCCGTTCGTTCATTGACATCTCTGTTCGCTGTAGTAAGTGTAGTGTCTGTGTTTTGCGACCGCACCACAAAACCGTGCGAATAGTAGACGAAAGGACGTACCTAAATTTATTTGTTTCTTCACTCCATAATCTACACTCCTGGAAATGGAAAAAAGAACACATTGACACCGGTGTGTCAGACCCACCATACTTGCTCCAGACACTGCGAGAGGGCTGTACAAGCAATGATCACACGCACGGCACAGCGGACACACCAGGAACCGCGGTGTTGGCCGTCGAATGGCGCTAGCTGCGCAGTATTTGTGCACCGCCGCCGTCAGTGTCAGCCAGTTTGCCGTGGCATACGGAGCTCCATCGCAGTCTTTAACACTGGTAGCATGCCGCGACAGCGTGGACGTGAACCGTATGTGCAGTTGACGGACTTTGAGCGAGGGCGTATAGTGGGCATGCGGGAGGCCGGGTGGACGTACCGCCGAATTGCTCAACACGTGGGGCGTGAGGTCTCCACAGTACATCGATGTTGTCGCCAGTGGTCGGCGGAAGGTGCACGTGCCCGTCGACCTGGGACCGGACCGCAGCGACGCACGGATGCACGCCAAGACCGTAGGATCCTACGCAGTGCCGTAGGGGACCGCACCGCCACTTCCCAGCAAATTAGGGACACTGTTGCTCCTGGGGTATCGGCGAGGACCATTCGCAACCGTCTCCATGAAGCTGGGCTACGGTCCCGCACACCGTTAGGCCGTCTTCCGCTCACGCCCCAACATCGTGCAGCCCGCCTCCAGTGGTGTCGCGACAGGCGTGAATGGAGGGACGAATGGAGACGTGTCGTCTTCAGCGATGAGAGTCGCTTCTGCCTTGGTGCCAATGATGGTCGTATGCGTGTTTGGCGCCGTGCAGGTGAGCGCCACAATCAGGACTGCATACGACCGAGGCACACAGGGCCAACACCCGGCATCATGGTGTGGGGAGCGATCTCCTACACTGGCCGTACACCACTGGTGATCGTCGAGGGGACACTGAATAGTGCACGGTACATCCAAACCGTCATCGAACCCATCGTTCTACCATTCCTAGACCGGCAAGGGAACTTGCTGTTCCAACAGGACAATGCACGTCCGCATGTATCCCGTGCCACCCAACGTGCTCTAGAAGGTGTACGTCAACTACCCTGGCCAGCAAGATCTCCGGATCTGTCCCCCATTGAGCATGTTTGGGACTGGATGAAGCGTCGTCTCACGCGGTCCGCACGTCCAGCACGAACGCTGGTCCAACTGAGGCGCCAGGTGGAAATGGCATGGCAAGCCGTTCCACAGGACTACATCCAGCATCTCTACGATCGTCTCCATGGGAGAATAGCAGCCTGCATTGCTGCGTAAGGTGGATATACACTGTACTAGTGCCGACATTGTGCATGCTCTGTTGCCTGTGTCTATGTGCCTGTGGTTCTGTCAGTGTGATCATGTGATGTATCTGACCCCAGGAATGTGTCAATAAAGTTTCCCCTTCCTGGGACAATGAATTCACGGTGTTCTTATTTCAATTTCCAGGAGTGTATATTTGCGTCTTTTAATTGATTTGGACAGTAACCAGTATTGGAGCATTTCCTTCATGTAACCCAAAGAAATACCATCAGATTGAAGTCTCAGTATTTCCTCTCCGTGTTCTTCGTACGGATCGTCAACAGTCTCATCATCTGGTACATACAGCCCCGCAGCAATCAGCAAGGTATCGTCATCACCACACGTACTGTTTATCAACAAATGTAGGAAATAATCATACAAATATTCGACAATCGTTCGATCCCTTAAGGAACTTTCCGGTTCCTTACAGTTCGGAAAATATTCATTGACCTTGTTATTAAAGTCGCGAGCTACATTTGTTGGATTCATATTGCCCACGGAATACATCTCACGTATTTAATGCACTCTCGTCCAGAGTAGCGAACACTCAACTGCCAGCCAGGGAGCCTCGTTAGCAGGAATACTCTCTCTTCCGTGCGCTGTAGTCGATGACGTCGTGTGTTTCGATGTTTGTTTATGTGTAGTGTCCCCATACTACGGCGCAGTTACCTCGCATCGGACGGACGGACGGACAGATAGTAATTGTCTGAAAATAAAAAGTTAAACTTTTCACTCGAGGGAAGACTTTAACCAAGGACCTCTCGTTCCGCAGCTGCTCACTCTAACCACGGGACCACAGGGCTCCTGAGCTCACACAATCCTTGATGTTGCCTTTCTTGCGCATGGACTATTCAGTTTGTATATTTTGCTTATTTTTTTTCATAGTTCCACACAATTTCTTCCTGTTTTCTCGATTGATCTGTGTTCAGTTTTTCAAGGCCTATCCACTGTGCCAACTTATAACTAAATCTGAGAGGGGTGCGATGGGGAGGTTCCCTTGTCAGTAATTAATCAGTTCTGCTTTCTCACAGCAAACGACTCTGTCTATAATTTCAGAATTCAAAGATAGTCTTTGCGGGAACAAAAGAATGTAAACATGTATTTTCTATTTACACAATCCACTTGTGTATTATAGTCCTCCAGCTCTTTGCTTCTCTTAGACAAATTAACAGCTACTGTCTTCTCTACCCATTGCCCTTGCTATTGATTTATCCACTCACACTCCTTGAGGTCTTTTTTGATGACCTTTGGAATCGACTCTGGTGTTTTCTACTGTGTTCTGGTCTCTTACAAATCCTTATTACATTGGTGGTGTAGAGTGCTGTGCCTGTGTGCTGCAGATGGGTGGTAACAAGCTGCTGGTGCGGTGGGAGCAGCACGAGTCGAGTGTGATGGCGCACCTGCGGCGCCTGCTGGCGGCCGAGGCGTTCGTCGACGTCACCCTCTGCTGTCAGGGCCGCCGCCTGCGCGCGCACCGCGTGCTCCTCTCCGCCTGCAGCCCCTACCTGCAGGTGAGTGCTCACTCTCTGTTTACCTCTGGCTCTTCCACCCACTAGTCTTCTAAACGTGCTGTTTGTTTTGTGGCGGCGTTCGTAGCGACAAACAATTCGCTGTAGAAACGGCTTACGAAGTCACCGCCACACTTTTAATAGCGGGCCGACCGATCCGCTGGAACAGTGAACAGAAAGATGAAAACCCAAACACTCTGATTAAATAAAAGTCGGTACTTATCTTTATTAACGAAGATACAGGAACACAGTAGTGAACTCCGTGTCTACAGAAATCTGTCTAGTTCGAGTCGGAGCGGCTAGGTCAGCGTCGGCTGACGACAAACAACAAATCTGCTGCGATGAACACACAACTGACTAGCAAGTACACAATTCGGTGGCGAGTATACAACTGAGCGGCGAATACAGAACTGTCCTAGCGCTCGAGACTCCAGCGCTTAAGAAGCCAGAAGCCAGCGGTGGCGCGCGCAGACTTGCGGCGATTTCCTGTCTCGCTGGCGCTGCTTATGCGGACGGCGTCCGGACTTTGATGCTGCCAACCTTTTGGCAGCGGGCTCGGGTGGCATTACTGGCTAGGATATAACAGTTTGGATAGCTGCAATATAGATTACAACTCTCTTTGCCGCTACCTTTGCGCACACCCATTTAAACATTTATGTTGTCTTGAACAATATGACACACGCAAATAATTGCCATCCAGAAGGTCACTCTGCCAACATGTGTCGAAAGACAACACTGCTGGCTATTAAAACAGCAGAACACAGTAAACAAAGTGGGAAGGCCGCAGCACTGTCACATTAATGTGATCATCGCGTAAATTCGATGTCAACATGCAATAGCCATCCACAGCAGGCCGATGGCAGTGCATGGAGTGGAGGATATTTAACATGTGTCCAACAACTATGCAGTTATTGTCATGATATGGAGATGGAGTGATTTGTTTGATGTCTAAAAGGGTATCATTCTTGGCTTTCAGGCCAAGGGTGGAAGTCTACATTACATCTACATCTACATTTATACTCCGCAAGCCACCCAACGGTGTGTGGCGGAGGGCACTTTACGTGCCACTGTCATTACCTCCCTTTCCTGTTCCAGTCGCGTATGGTTTGCGGCAAGAACGACTGTCTGAAAGCCTCCGTGCGCGCTCTAATCTCTCTAATTTTACATTCGTGATCTCCTCGGGAGGTATAAGTAGGGGGAAGCAATATATTCGATACCTCATCCAGAAACGCACCCTCTCGAAACCTGGCGAGCAAGCTACACTGCGATGCAGAGCGCCTCTCTTGCAGAGTCTGCCACTTGAGTTTATTAAACATCTCCGTAATGCTATCACGGTTACCAAATAACCCTGTGACGAAACGCGCCGCTCTTCTTTGGATCTTCTCTACCTCCTCTGTCAACCTGATCTGGTACGGATCCCACACTGATGAGCAATACTCAAGTATAGGTCGAACGAGTGTTTTGTAAGCCATCTCCTTTGTTGATGGACTACATTTTCTAAGCACTCTCCCAATGAATCTCAACCTGGTGCCCGCCTTACCAACAATTAATTTTATATGATCATTCCACTTCAAATCGTTCCGCACGCATACTCCCAGATATTTTACAGAAGTAACTGCTACCAGTGTTTGTTCCGCTATCATATAATCATACAATAAAGGATCCTTCTTTCTATGTATTCGCAATGCATTACATTTGTCTATGTTAAGGGACAGTTGCCACTCCCTGCACCAAGTGCCTATCCGCTGCAGATCTTCCTGCATTTCGCTACAATTTTCTAATGCTGCAACTTCTCTGTATACTACAGCATCATCTGCGAAAAGCCGCATGGAACTTCCGACACTATCTACTAGGTCATTTATATATATTGTGAAAAGCAATGGTCCCATAACACTCCCCTGTGGCACGCCAGAGGTTACTTTAACGTCTGTAGACGAGGGTATTTCGGAAAGTGAAGATACACCGTATGCCAGAGGAACAGAAGAGTTTTGGCGAGCAAGTTGGCAACACTGGTGTTAACCTTGAACCTTTAGCTTTCTCCTCGCCGTCGTTCAGCAGTTGTGCTTCTGGTTGGAGTAGGTCGCGTTTAAAATGGCTCCGCCGATTCAGAATCCCGCCAAATGCGAAGAGCACTCCATCATACGTTTTCTTCATGCAAAAGGTTAGTGACCAGCGGCTATTTACAAAGAAATTGTTTCTGTTTATGGGAACATTATGAATCGACAAAATGTAACGAAATGGTGTCGCAATTTCTCTGAAGCTAGGACCGATGTTCATGACAAACAAAGAACAGGTCGGCCATCTGTGATCTGTGATGCCCTTCTTCGGAGAACGGAGGAAGCAATTCGTGGGAATAGACATCTCACTTTGAAAGAATTGCATCAGATCATACTGGACGTGTCAATGACAACCCTTTATGGCGTTGTGACTGTCAAGTTAGGGTGCAGGAGATTGTGTGCGCGCTGGGTTCCAAAACTGTTAATGAAAGAACACAAAATGAAAAGGAACTTCCTCAGACGCTATGCTGAAGCAGGTAATGAGTTCCTTGATCACACTGTGTCAGGTGACGAGACGTGGGTTTATCACCATACACCTGAATCCATTCAACAATCAATGCAATGGCGCCATTCGAATTCACCAAAAGCAGATAAATGCAAAACGTCGATTTCAGAGAAGAAAATCATGCCTTCTGCTTTTTGGGACAGACAAGGCATTCTTCTATTGGAATTTATGCCTCCTGGAACGACAATTAATGCTGCTGCATAATGCCATACTTTGAAACGTCTTCGAAGGGCAATTAAAAACAAACGCAGGGGAATGCTGACAAGTGGAGTCCGCTTGCTTCATGACAACGCTTAGCCTCACACAGCGCTCGTAACCAAAGCACTACTCAAACAATTCAAATGGGACGTATTGTACCATCCGCCATACAGCCCGGACCTTGCACCCACCGACTTCCATGTCTTCCGTTACCTGAAGTCACGTCTTGGTGGAAAATCATTCCACGACGATGAAGAGATCAAAGATGAAGTTGAAATGTGGTTCTGACAACAGGCGGCAATCTTCTATGGCTGTGGGATACAAAAGCTTGTGCACTGACTTAACAAATGCTTGGATAACGAGGGTGGTTATGTCGAAAAATAACAAATGATGCAGTTAATAAGATATAACTGACGTTTTCTAAATAAATGTTCTAGTTAAGGACTGCGAGTCATTGTATCTTTACTTTTCGAAATGCCCTCGTATATCCAAAGCTGCTAAGTTTGTAAACCGTTCACGTGCCACCATGGTTAAAGTATACCACACAAAAGAAAATGGCGCTATTCAAAACTGAGGCAACCGTAATGCACACCGGTCCACAGATAACAGGTGTGAATGATGGCTATGGGTATGTGTATGAGGAAATAAATGTGCAACTGTTGAGTAACCCAAGCCCATATGAACCAGGGAACTACCAATACTGTCTCCTCAACGACTGTTCATCAAATGTTGCAGCGTACTGGCCTCTGCAGCACCCACTTGTTTCATGCACCCATGGTGACTACAGCTCATTGGCGACGACAGCTGGAATTTGCACGCCAGTACTGCAATTGCACCGTCCACTGAGTGCCGGCAAGTGGCCTTTACCGATGAATCACGTTTTTATGCTCCCTCGTACAGATGCCCATCTGAGAGCAAACACCCAGTAACAATGGTTTGAAGGGTTCATACCAGAGGAGGGAACGTTATGATCCAGGCAATATTTTCGTGTAAGGTCTCATCACTCTGGAAGGCACAATGGATGAAGTAAGCATTTATCTTTGGGGACCATGTCCAACCCTGAATGCAGACTGTTTTTCCTCTGCATGATGGCGTCTACCAGCAGGACAATTTAATGTCTTGCACAGCCTCAAATCTACATGCGGGCTTCAAAGAACACCAGGATGAGTTTACCATTCTGCCCTGGCCACCTAACTACAAAGACTTAAACCGAGTCGAAAATCTATCAGAGCAGCCTGATCAGGCTTTAGACGCCATAGATCCTCAGCCGAGAACCCTAGCCCAGCTGACCATTTCACTGGAGGCAGCATGGCTCCACATCTATGTCAGTACCTTCCAGAACCTCTTCACTAGAAATCGCAGTTTAGCAGAAATTAAGTGACTGGAGATATGTTGTCTCATTTACTTGTTAAATTTTAAGTTGTTTTCCACGGTTTGTTAGTCTCAGGGTCAGTCTGTCAGCCTGAGTCTAGTCAGTTGGTGAGCCGGCTCAATGTCGGGCAGTCAGTGTCTGTCTGTCTGCCGTACGTTAAGGGGGTCAGTCTGACAGTCAGTCGGAGGCAGTTGGTCAGCCAGGTGAGTCTGTCAGTCGAAGCGAGTCAGGGCAGTTGGTCAGTCGGAGTGAGGCTGGGTCAGTCAGTCAGTCTCGGCGAGTTCAGTTGGTCAGCCGGCTCAGTGTGCGGCAGTCAGTATCTATTTGGTGTCCGGAGTGCTAGTATGTGTTAGGCCGCCAGTCTGCTCGAGTCGGCGTAGGCAATGGGCATTGGCGGTTGGACCGATCGTTTGGTCGGTCGCGCACTGGGACACGAGATATCTGCCTGGAGCGTCGGCGCATGTGAGGTCGCCACGTCAGTCGCCGCGCCGTATAGCGAGGAGTAGTGGCTTCGCGGCCGACACGAGAGCAACAGGAGTCAACCCACGACATCGGTCTGGCCGGGGCGAGCTGCGACGCCGTGAGACGGGAAATCGGCGCGCCTTCCTGCGTCCGTTGAAGCTGCTGGCAGCGGACAGTTCGGGAGAGCGTTTTGAGGGTGCTGCGCCAGATCTTCGCTACAAATCGTAGTTTAGCAGAAGTTAAGTGACTGGAGATATGTTGTGTCATTTACTTGTTAAATTCTACTTGTTTTCTTGGTCAGTCTCTCGTCCCCAGCTTGCTCATCTGTCTCCGTCCGCATTTGTTAGGCAGTTAGTGTCTGTCTGTCTGTCGGTCTGCGTACGTTAATAGCTGCCTGTGTCATGTTTGTTGGATTCGGTGTGTTAACGAATTTATTGCTTGAGGTGACGGCCGAATTCTTGAAACATGTTTTTATCTTGCCTATCATCTTGCGAGGTGGTATATGTGTAATGTAGACCATGTTGTACATTTTACGTAAGTCTGCATTTTATGGGTTTTATTTAAATAGTTATTTTTATAAAGTTGCCACCCTTTCACCATAAGAGTCCCTTTAAAAACAAATTGCACTTTCGGTGGCAAATATTTTCTTAGTTGAGTGTTGTACCATTTGCATCCCATCCCGTTTCCATCCCATCATAGTTAATGTGTTTGTGTGAGTTGTTAAAATTTTTAGTTTAAAGTAATCTGGTGTGTTGCAGATTTGCACCAGTGTAGTTTTTCAGAGGTCGTTGTGACGTTGTGAGCGGTCGTGACTACGGCCGTGTTGAAAGGGAGAGGAAGCTTCTCAGCCCAAAGGCTCCTAATCTAAAAAAAAAAAAAAAAAAAAAATTGCTACTCTCTGAATAATTGTAAATTGATATTTAGAGGCTGCTTTCTGATTGTAATTTTAAATCTGTTTTTGAAAAGGCTTTCAGGAATAAAATTTACATTTGTTAAATTGTGACTAGATATTTCGAGTGTGCTTTTCTGCTTATAATTTTAAACCTGTTTTGAGAAGGCTATTAGGAACAAAATTCACATTTTTTAAATTGTTACTTGATATTTCGAGTGTGCTTTACTGCTTATAATTTTAAATCTGTTTTGAAAAGCTTTTAGGAATAAATTCGCATTTGTTAAAGGTAATTTTCCATCAGTTACTTCATGGCAACTACTTGCACGCTCACCTAGTGTGATTAAATGTGTCAATGATCTTGATGAATCACCAGTAAATAAAGTAATTCTTAAAAAAAAAATGAAAGGAAATTTTCACGGTTCAACAATTTTAAAATTTTACTTTGTTAATATTTTAATTTGTTACATTTTATCACTTTAATAACTTTCGTGTCTTATAAGCCCACAATAGATTTTACCTATCCCGCTTTTCATTTGATTACAATATGTACAATGTTAAAATTAACTAATATGAATAAACTTACATTAACGACAGCACGTGTGTATGACTCAGATATATTCTGTGGCTACTGTATCCCAGTTCATTCAGAACAACAGCACTGTTAACACACTGACTCTTCCGGTACTGTGGTCTCCTTCAGGCCATGCTTTAAATATATGCGACGAGCGTAAGCCTATTTTCTTTGTATATCTTGGCGTGCCGTAGTGGCTTCATTACACACACATCAAAAAAGTTTTGCATCACGTCGCTTCCGACAGTTCCGGAACCTGTATAGAAAATTGGAATTGAGATCAACATAAACATCATTTCCGCCACTTTTATTGCTTATGAAAACCACACATTGCATGTTGTAATACCATACAGTGAGACCTTCAGGGGTGGCGGTCCAGATTGCTGTACACAACGGTGCCTCTAATACCTTGTAGCATGTCCTTTTGCTTTGTGCATGCCTGTATTCGTCGTGGCATATTATCCACAAGTTCATGAAGGTACTGTTGGTCCCGATTGTCCCAGTCCTCAACGGCGATTCGGCGTAGATCCCTTAGAGTGGTTGGTGGGTCACGTCGTCCATAAGCAGCCCTTTTCAATCAATCCCAGGCATGTTTGTTACGGTTCATGTGTGGAGAACATGCTGACCACTCTAGTCGAACCATGCCATTATCCTGAAGGAAGTCACTCACAAGATCTGCTTGATGGAGGCGCGAACTGTCGTCCATGAAGACGAATTCCTCGCCAATATGCTGCCGATATGACTGTACTCTCGGTCGGGGGATGGCATTCACGTATCGCACAGCCATTCCGGCGCCTTCGATGACCACCAGCGGCGTACGTTGGCCCCACATAATGCCAGCCCAAAACAGCAGGGAACCTCCACCTTGCTGCACTCGCTGGACAGGGTGTGTAAGCCTTTCAGCCCGACTGGGTTGCCTTCAAAAACGGCTCCCACGATTGTGACCGGGTTGTTCTAATCAGAATCGACAGCAGATCAACACCAACAACGATAGTTCAGGTATTCATGCCGACGTCGCAAGCTGAAGATGAACATATAGAGAAAGTGTATGAGGATATTGAAAGGGTAATGCAGTATGTAAAGGGGGACGAAAATCTAATAGTCATTGGCGACTGGAATGCAGTTGCAGGGGAAGGAGTAGAAGAAAAGGTTACAGGAGAATATGGGCTTGGGACGAGGAATGAAAGAGGAGAAAGACTAATTGAGTTCTGTAACAAGTTTCAGCTAGTAATAGCGAATACCCTGTCCAAGAATCACAAGAGGAGGAGGTATACTTTGGAAAGGCCGGGAGATACGGGAAGATTTCAATTAGATTACATCATGGCCAGACAGAGATTCCGAAATCAGATACTGGATTGTAAGGCGTACCCAGGAGCAGATATAGACTCAGATCACAATATAGTAGTGATGAAGAGTAGGCTGAAGACATTAGTCAGGAAGAATCAATACGCAAAGAAGTGGGATAGGGAAGTACTAAGGAATGACGAGATACGTTTGAAGTTCTCTAACGCTAGAGACACAGAAATAAGGAATAGCGCAGTAGGCAGTACAGTTGAAGAGGAATGGACATCTCTAAAAAGGGCCATCACAGAAGTTGGGAAGGAAAACATAGGTACAAAGAAGGTAGCTGCGAAGAAACCATGGGTAACAGAAGAAATACTTCAGTTGATTGATGAAAGGAGGAAGTACAAACATGTTCCGGGAAAATCAGGAATACAGAAATACAAGTCGCTGAGGAATGAAATAAATAGTAAGTGCAGGGAAGCTAAGACGAAATGGCTGCAGGAAAAATGTGAACACATCGAAAAAGATATGATTGTCGGAAGGACAGACTCAGCATACAGGAAAGTCCAAACAACCTTTGGTGACATTAAAAGCAACGGTGGTAACATTAAGAGTGCAACGGGAATTCTACTGTTAAATGCAGAGGAGAGAGCAGATAGGTGGGAAGAATACATTAAAAGCCTCTATGAGGGTGAAGATTTGTCTGATGTGATAGAAGAAGAAACAGGAGTCGATTTAGAAGAGATAGGGGATCCAGTATTAGAATCGGAATTTAAAAGAGCTTTGGAGGACTTACGGTCAAATAAGGCAGAAGGGATAGATAACATTCCATCAGAATTTCTAAAATCATTGGGGGAAGTGGCAACAACACGACTATTCACGTTGGTGTGTAGAATATATGAGTCTGGCGATATACCATCTGACTTTTGGAAAAGCATCATCCACAAAATTCCGAAGACGGCAAGAGCTGACAAGTGCGAGAATTATCGCACGATCAGCTTAACAGCTCATGCATCGAAGCTGCTTACAAGAATAATATACAGAAGAATGGAAAAGAAAATTGAGAATGCGCTAGGTGATGATGAGTTTGGCTTTAGAAAAAGTAAAGGGACGAGAGAGGCAATTCTGACGTTACGGCTAATAATGGAAGCAAGGCTAAAGAAAAATCAAGACACGTTCATAGTATTTTTCGACCTGGAAAAAGCGTTCGACAATATAAAATGGTGCAAGGTGTTCGAGATTCTGAAAAAAGTAGGGGTAAGCTATAGGGAGAGACGGATCATATACAATATGTACAACAACCAAGAGGGAATAATAAGAGTGGACGATCAAGAACGAAGTGCTCGTATTAAGAAGGGTGTAGGACAAGGCTGTAGCCTTTCGCCCCTTCTCTTCAATCTGTACATCGAGGAAGTAATGATGGAAATAAAAGAAAGGTTCAGGAGTGGAATTAAAATACAAGGTGAAAGGATATCAATGATACGATTCGCTCATGATATTGCTATCCTGAGTGAAAGTGAAGAAGAATTAAATGATCTGTTGAACGGAATGAACAGTCTAATGAGTATACAGTATGGTTTGAGAGTAAATCGGAGAAAGACGAAGGTAATGAGAAGTAGTAGAAATGAGAACAGCGAGAAACTTAACATCAGGATTGATGGTCACGAAGTCAATGAAGTTAAGGAATTCTGCTACCTAGGCAGTAAAATAACCAATGACGAACGGAGCAAGGAGGACATCAAAAGCAGCCTCGCTATGGCAAAAAAAGCATTTATGGCCAAGAGAAGTTTACTAATATCAAATACCGGCCTTAATTTGAGGAAGAAATTTCTGAGGATGTACGTCTGGAGTACAGCAATGTATGGTAGTGAAACATGGACTGTGGGAAAACCGGAACAGAAGAGAATCGAAGCATTTGAGATGTGGTGCTATAGACGAATGTTGAAAATTAGGTGGACTGATAAGGTAAGGAATGAGGAGGTTCTATGCAGAATCGGAGAGGAAAGGAATATGTGGAAAACACTGATAAGGAGAAGGGACAGGATGATAGGACATCTGCTAAGACAAGAGGGAATGACTTCCATGGTACTAGAGGGAGCTGTAGAGGGCAAAAACTGGAGGAAGACAGAGATTGGAATATGTCAAGCAAATAATTGAGGACGTAGGTTGCAAGTGCTACTCTGAGATGAAGAGGTTAGCACAGGAAAGGAATTCGTGGCGGGCCGCATCAAACCAGTCAGTAGACTGATGACCAAAAAAAAAAAAAAAAAAAAAAAAAAAAAAAAAGTACCACATTACAAGGTTCGCTTCTTGGCGCCGAGCGCTGTAGGTGAATCCCCACTGACTGCTTCTACTACAGTACGGTTCCCACGCTAGTGACCATCTGGCGCATCGTTCGATGAGCTTGCTTTGTTATCCTACCTACTCGCTAGCTTCCCGTAGGAAAATGTTCCTATACTGTGCAATGAAACATGTTGTTGTTGTTGTAGTGGTCTTCAGTCCAGAGACTGGTTTGATGCTCGTCTCTATGCTACTCTATCCTGGGCAAGATTCTTCATCTCCGAGTAACTACTGCAACCTACATCCTTCTGAATCTGCTTAGTGTATTCATCTCTTGGTCTCCCTCTACGATTTTTACACTCCACGCCGCCCTCCAATACTAAACTGGTGATCCCTTGATGCCTCAGCATACGCCCTACCAACCAATCCCTTCTTCTAATCAAGTTGTGCCACAAATTCCTCTTTTCTCCAACTCTATTGAATACCTCCTCATTAGTTATGTGATCTACCCATCTAATCTTCAGCATTCTCCTGTAGCACCACATTTCGAAAGCTTCTATTCTCTTCTTGTCCAAACTATTTATCGTCCACGTTTCACTTCCATACATGGCTACACTCCATACAAATACTTTCAGAAACGACTTCCTGAAACTTAAATCTATACTCGATGTTATCAAATTTCTCTTCTTCAGAAACGCTTTCCTTGCCATTGCCAGTCTACATTTTGTATCCTCTCTTCTTCGACCATTATCAGTTATTTTGCTCCCCAAATAGCAAAACTCCTTTACAACTTTGTCTCATTTCCTAATCGAATACCCTCAGCATCACCTGATTTAACCTGACTAGATTTCATTATCCTCGTTTTGCTTTTGTTGATGTTATCTTGTATCCTTTCAAGACACTGTCCATTCCGTTCAACTGCTCTTCCAAGTCCTTTGCTGTCTCTGACAGAATTACAATTTCTTCTCCATGGATTTTAATACCTACTCCGAATTTTTCTTTACTGCTTGCTCAATATACAGATTGAAAAACATCGGGGATAGGCTACAACCCTGTCTCACTCCCTTCCCAACCACTGCTTCCATTTCATGCCCCTCGACTCTTATAACCGCCATGTGCTTTCTGTACGAATTGTAGTTAGCCTTTCGCTCCCTGTATTTTACCCCTACCACCTTCAGAATTTGAAGGAGAGCATTCAGTCAACATTGTCAAAAGCTTTCTCTAAGTCTACAAATGCTAGAAACTTAGGACTGTCTTTGCGTAATCTATTTTCTAAGGTAATTCGTAGGGTCAGTATTGCCTCACGTGTTCCAGCATTTCTATCCAAACTGATCTTCCCCGAGGTCGGCTTCTACCAGTTTTTCCATTCGTCTGTAAAGAATTCGTGATAGTATTTTGCAGCTGTGGCTTATTAAACTGATAGTTCGGTAATTTTCGCGTCTGTCAGCTCCTAATAATAAACGTCGGCAACAATGTCGCATAAATGCCACAGGTGCCTGAGTGTTAGTCTAATCAGAAAGGTAAAATCTCACCCAAAAATATCCACATGTAAATCAGCACTACGATATTGCAACTAGGAAATGGGTCATCAGAGATGCTTGAAAATTACGTTATTACAGTGACACATCAAAATCACTGCCACATTAATTAAAATTTGTGTTAGCTAAATCCGCCGGATAAGTCACTCTCGCAATGTTTGGGCAAATTTAAATATTTTTATGAACAAGAGATTTCTAGACAATATCTGGACTCCAAACGTTCTACGACAGTTAGAAGTATTTTTTCTCTGTAAAAGGTTTTCACACGCTTGTGAAACGTCGTTCCTGAAATAAGTAATTTGTCATAAAGTGGATATTGAACTAACCAGTTGAAAGTAACGCAATTAACAGCGGCAAGTGCTGTCTGGAAACATCAAGATCGGTACCGTATCACCAGTGATTTCTCTGTACTAAGGATTGAGCAATTATTTGTGCACATGTTTGAACTGTAAACGACATGAGAAACATTTTTTGTTACGGATTGAAACCAAGCACCTACATTCATTGTAATTAAGCAAAGTGTTCGTGCCTGACCGAGATTCGATCACAGCAATGGTCGCCATTAGTAGCTAGACATAAAGGGTCGTGAAATATCGAAGTTTTCACCAGTGTCAGTTAGCAAATCTGAACTCGAAAATGTTTTTGCCTTGCCTGGAATCCTGTAAAACGCCTAATCTCCGTGTTAAATAATCACGAAACAAGTTTAATATGGTTTCCAGAAACAGAGTATGCACGTGTTTAAAACAAAGTGCCATGCTCCAAAGGGACTCGAAACCAAAATCAGATGTTATATATCGAATTTTTTCACCACCAGCGAATTTGAAATTGGGATGCAATTTTTTGCCTGACTCAGAATCTAACCCTGTGCCTACCCTCGTTGTTTTTTATCAGAGTATTGTTTGCTTACCACTGGCGAGATGTGTGCATGTTGGACACCTATCGTTAGTGTTAACAACAAATGAAGAGACATCAAAAGCGAAAATTGCGTATCACTGGTAGTTCGGGATGCATACGTTCGGGCTTGAAATGAAACAATGAATATTTTTATGCTGGACTAGTATTCGATCCTACATATGTGCCTTTCTTGGAGACCTAGAGGAGTTGGCAGTCTTTGGGAACACAATGAAATGATCGAACTATATCGTTCCATCTGGGTCAGATACCACGAAAGAGGTGATCCGAATCCAAATCCCAGTCTACCACCAAATTTTTGAACGTTTTAAGTTCAAGTAAAACAAGAGCTTGTGACTTTCCAGGCGTATATCAAATTCTTGTCGGGTATCCAGCCGAATAAGACTGTCATCCGAGCACAATATTTCAGCGGTACGCCTGACCTCAGATGACAGTTTGAAACCCGACAAGATATTGATACACTAATACGCCGGGAAGTCTACACAGTCTATGGTTAGGAGATGGTTCAACTCTTCAGTAAGTTTTATAAACTTCGCAAGAAGAAAGGGAAGCTGCTGAGTGGCCTCGCCTTTCTACTGAGATGTCGTGACGAAGGTGTTTTACCAAAATTTTCCAGATTTGTCCATTACGTAAACACAAAAGCGGCCAGTAGTATTACGAGGCGAGCTAGTTTGGCCTTAGTGAACGCATCCGTTTTACACGTAGACGATTGGATATTATTCCAAAGATTCATTTTATCTTCACCTGGAGATTTCTTCATTGCTATCTACAATATCTAGGGAGTGGGTTGATCTCTCTTCCTGGGCTTTATCAGATTGGGTGCACAGGAGTGCTTCTAGTAGGCAGTGCTCTAAATTTCAACTTTGTCGTCAACATTTGACATCGGGAAATAATACTTGTCGACAGACTGTGATTAATCTTACAGGTAAGGAACTGCATTATGTCACGGTTTCAGTATTGGTAAATGGTTTAAACTTCTCACCCACGCCTAAAGGCATTTATTTCTTCTGTTGAATAATCAGTATTTCGTCTTCCAGAAGAATAGGCGGAAGAGATTAGACAGGAGGTTTCTCAACTCTTGCGTCAGGCTCGGCATCCACAAAGTAACATTTCTTCAGCTGAACGAGCTGCCATTCGGTCTATTAGAGAGGACCTTGAATTGTTAATTTTACCAGCAGACAAAGGTAATGCTACAGTTTTAATCTCAAAGGCAGATTACGTGAATAAGATGTATGATTTACTTAAGGATCCGTCATATCGTATAGTACAGAAGGATCCCACGGATTCCATAAAACGGACTACGATTTCACTTCTGAAGAAGAGTTCCTTACCTGAGGACACCATCAAAAAACTACGTCCTGGTGTGGCCGTTCGACCTAGATTATACGGTTTGCCAAAGATCCATAAGGATTGGGTCCCATTGCGCTCTATTGTTTCTAATTTGGGTGCACCATCTCACAACTTGGCAAAATATTTTGCGTCTGCTCTCAGCCCTCATGTGGGAAAATTTCATCACCATATTTCCAACTCCACGAATTTTATTCAGCGTTTAAAATTGCTTCGTCTTGGTACCTCTGATTTACTTGTTAGTTTTTATGTGGTGTCACTTTTACTTACTTGATTTGGAAATGGCGAAGGTCTGCCGTCATGTTCTGACGTCCATCTATTTTTTATTTGATGATAAATATTTTGAACAAACCGACGGTGTGGCTATGGTGAGTCCTTCATCCCCCATAGTCGCTAATCTTTTTATGGAGGACTTTGAGGATATGGCCCTGAAAACATATTTTTTTAAGCCTTCGTGTTTTCTGAGATACGTTGACGATATTTTTCTTGTTTGGCCATGCGGAATAGACCTTTTGCCCCGGTTATTGGACCATTTTAATTGTCTTCATCCGTACATCAAATTCACGATGGAAATTGAAAAGGAGGAAAAGTGACCTCTAGGTTTTTGGATGTACTAGTTTATAGAAAAGAAGACGGAACTCTTGGACACAGTGTTTACAGGAAACCGACTCATACCGACAGGTATTCACATGCTACCACCTTTTCAACGTACAGGAATCCTTCTGATCTTGGTTAAACGAGCATATGCTCTCTCGGATGCCGAAAATTTACCACAGGAGCTGCAACGGCTTAAGGACGTGTTCAATAATAACGGCTATACGGACCGACAAATTCGACGTGCTTTTGAGTTTGGACCTCTACGTGAACCTTCTGAAGACACCTTTAGGTCTGTGGCTTTTGTTCTGTATGCTGGGAAAGTTTCCGCCAAGATAGGCAGTCTTTGGAAGAAATATGAGATCAGATGTGTTTTTCATCCGCCAGCTAAGATTCTAGCACTTCTTGGCTCTATCAAAGATGATTATGGTTTGAGGAAGTCTGGCGTTTTCAAAGTACCGCGTGAGTGCGGGAAAATTTACATTGGCCAAACTATTCGCACCGTCAACGACAGGTGTATTGAACATCATCGCCATACGCGATTATTAGAAGCAGATAAATCTGCGGTGGCTGAGCATTGCCTTACAGAGGGACACAGGATGCTATACAATAGGACGAAAGTAGTTGCCAATTCTTCGCGTACTGGGATTATGTTTTAAAAGAATCTGTTGACAACAGACTAGTAGATAATATCATTAATCGTGATAATGGATACCCGCAAAGTAAAACGTGGAAGCCTGTTTTATCAGACATGAAGAAACAAGGCATCTGAATCGGCCGGCTATGAATAATCATTTGTAACGATATATCGTTCTCAACAGTATTCACAACCAGAGGCGCTGCAACCCTTTTTGCGCCACGGGGCAGCAGGAATGATTGAGCGTGTGCGCACTGTATATAGCGCATGCGTTGTTGTACTTCCGATGCATGTAAAGGTGCAGTCATTTGCGAGTGGAATCAGTCATCGGCGAGAGCAGCGTAGCTTTTCTCACCTGATCGCTGAAATATTGTGCTCAGATGACAGTTTGATCCGGCTGGAAACCCGACAAGAATTTGATAAGAGCTTGTGATCTTAAAGGACCTCTCGCTCATTAAATAAAATTAAGTTTCTACTGTAAGCAAGCTCACTGGCGACCGAGTCTCTGTTTCCGCGACTCCCGCCTCTGCTATGACGCACCCTAACCCAACTCTGCCCCAGTGGGAGCGAACTACGGTACAGCCTGACGTTCTTCACATGACATTACTAGAAAGGAAGAAAAACTTTTCGTTTGTGTTTAAAAAATATGCCGATAGTGGGAACTGAATCCAGACGTCGCAACTAAGAAACTAGGACCAATACACGTGACGACTTTTCTTTCGTCAACAACCGTTTTTCTATTTTCAGACTGATTTGGCATTATCATTAAACTTCAGTATACCATAACCAAATCATTATGTAATATAAGCTGCAAAAGGGAGAAGAAATTATTTACGAATAACACAATAATAATAAAAAGAGAAAGGAAAAAACCCTAGAACATACTCGAGAAACCACTACCAGGTTCTCATGCTATGTATCAACAATTTTTAATTTAGTTTTTATATATTTTATGGGATAGATCACATAACTATTGAGGAGGTATTGAATAGAATTGGAGAGAAGAGGAGTTTGTGGCACAACTTGAGAAGAAGAAGGGACCGGTTGGTAGGACATATTCTGATGCATCAAGGGATCACAAATTTAGCATTGGAGGGCAGCGTGGAGGGTGAAAATCGTAGAGGGAGACCAAGAGATGAATACACTAAGCAGATTCAGAAGGATGTAGGTTGCAGTAAGTACTGGGAGATGAAGAAGCTTGCACAAGATAGAGTAGCATGGAGAGCTGCATCAAACCAGTCTCAGGAATGAAGACCACAACAACAACAACATATTTTATGAATTTTTAAATTTTTATTTATTTTTTATAGTGATATTTTTCAGTTTTTATGTAGGAGCTAATAGCAGAAGGAACAAAGAAACCAGATTATATTCTAAATCGCGAACTAAGCCTTCCATATAGAGAACGATTCCGATTTGATTGCAAGGATTATATATGCTCATATGTGTATATATTTCATCTATACATATTATACAATAGAACTGGAGCGATACTGAGGCAAAACACAGAACAAAATGAGCATGGAAACTAGGACAAAACAAAAAATGGGTCCCTACAATTACACACTACTTAAACTACCTAAAACTAACTTACGCTAAGGACAACAAACACACCCATGCCCGAGTGAGGACTTCGTTTCCTCCTGCCTTGTCAGTAGGTCGGTAGGTTGATACTTGCGAAATGTCACAGCTCAAGGAATTGATAAAGGAGGCGTTCTTGCGCTCTATAAAAATGGATACCGTATCAGCACCATTTTACTTGCCCTAGGATACAGCAAATCTACTATACATCCCTGGCTGAAGTGAACGTCGGAGGAAGACCTCGTCAACCGTTGTCGTCGTCCTGCATATCTACGGCACAAGACAGTAGTTTACATCACTCTAGGTTTGAAGACCCTTTCATAACTAGCACAGAAATCAGGATCATCCCCCAGCGAAGTGTGAGCATGTCGATAATATTTCGTCGACGAGAAAGGAACATATGGATGAAGATCGGCGGTTAAGCAAATGTTGAAGTAGCGATACAATGCTGCCACTTTAAACTTTGCTCTTCTGCATCGAAAGAACCCGCTTTTGTGCTGGGAGTAAGTTGTATTTATGGACGTGTATGTAGACCAGGTGGAGCGATATATGACAGAAACGTTTCCATCAGGTGCAAAGGTGTGGCAGAACAGCTGTCGCCGTTTGGGGATGGATATAAGCAAGTGATTGCAGTGTTCTATGGCAACTGGACCATCGGTTATCTAGTCATTACTACTGCGAAATACTGGAGAACGTAATGCTTTCTTCTGTTCGTCAGAGATTATCGGGAGGCTGAATAATCCGCCGACTTGACGGTTCGCCTGCCCACACCGTGAACCATGACAAACACTGGTTCCAAATGAATGGAGACGTCGAGCTTTTGGACTGGGCTCACAGATGTTCTGACCGCAGTCCCATAACGCACGTATAGACAGAGATGGAGAAAATTATTGGGTGTATAAGACCAGCACCGTCAACCAAGATACTACTGTCCGAAGCAGCCGTGGAGAGACTGAGAAAAACATAGCGTACTCCGTCAATGCAACCAAAGGCATCAAAGAGAAATAATTTAGTTTTTCTATGTAAGATAAAGCATTGTATTAATTTATGTATTTTTCTAAATGCAGGCAGGACGCCAATACCGCCGAAAGCACAAAGGAGATATCAGTTCCATTTTTAGCCGCGCAGTGTAACCGCCTTGCCACTGTTCGCGCGGCTCCGCCTGTTGGAGGCTCGAGTCCTCCCTTTTTTTTTCTCATAACATATTTATTTTTAAGAGTCACAATTTCGTGACAATGTACATCAACATGTCATGTCCATTTCCTATTTTTCTACGTAGTCTCCCTCAAGTTCTATGGCCGTACGCCAACCTTGTGGAAAAGCATGTACACCTGCTGGTAAAAGCTCTTGTCCTGTAGGCATAGCCATGTTTTCAGTGGATGACTGACACTCCTGTCATCTTCAAAGGTGACGCCACTCCATGGACTGTCTTTCTGTTTCCACCGCGAAGTGGTGCACCCAATTTTCTTCCCCCGTAATTACCCGTGACAGAGAGGCCTCTCCGTCGGTCTCGAAACGCTCCAACAGGTCTCATGAAATAGCCTTTCTTTGAATCTTGTGGTCCGCTAAGAGCATTCGCGGAACCCATCGTGAGCACCTCTTTGAATAACCGAGAGTCTCGATCATTGCAGACGCACTTCCAGTGCTGACCGACAACTGTATAGCCAATTGTCAAGCTGTGATGCACAGATCGGCTCGAATAATGGCATCCGCAGGATTCTGCATTTCTGGAGCAGTGACTGTGACAGGACGTCCCGAGCGTGGCTGACCATGGAGCTCTGCATTGCGTGAGGCTGTAACTTTCCTTACCCATTGCCCAACTGTACTCCTTTCAACGCAGTATCGCCATACACTGCACACAAACGTCTGTGGATGTTCGCCACGGGCTATTTTTCTACACGTAAGAATTCAATAACAGCAAGCTGCTTGTAACGTGAGTCGTTTGTAGATGCCATTTTGACGCTGTTTTACGACTCTGCCATATGCCAGAACGGTTCGAAATTTCACCGGCTCACAGAACAAACATCAAATGTGAAGCACCAACAGTGACGTTTGTCTACGTATATTAATGGTTTCTTTAAATGTGGGGCATTACTTATTGAACGACCCTCGTAATACCTGCTAACGAAATTGTCATAAAATTTCGACACGGTAAAGTTACTCATGTGGCTGCACTCAAGTTACAACTGTATCTGTCCTAGTCTCCACTGGAGCAATAAATGAGGGTGCAACGCTGCAGTATTCTGCTAGATATGAGGTAACGTGAAGGCTTGTAAAGTAGGGGTTTCTTTGGTTCCCAGTTCCGGCCCTAATCAGGGATACATTTTTTTGCCGTTTAATGACAAAGCTACAAGGAGTCAAATCGAAAATCACTAAGGAAAATGTCATACTAGTTTACTGAGACACTGGATATTAGGTAAACGCAGACCGTTTCGAAGTCCAGAACGAGTAATATCTGAATAATTCGTGGTGTTAAAGGCTTGTTCCCGTTACAGATGTATTATGTTTTTATTAAAGTACACTTTCGTTGTAAGGATTTAGTTGTAATACAAATTCCATTTGAATTATTAATGTGCATATTTTAACAGCGTTGTACATTATTTTTCTGAACACAACAGTACACGACCAGAGATAAATTAATGTCCAGCAATATATTTTCTCGCATTATCTACAACAGTCTGACAATGCTCACGAAGTTTATCGACTCCACCCTTGTAGGAACGTATTGAATCTGAGCTAAATATGTCGTCAAACCAGGTTTGGAGAACGTATTCTTCTGAGAAGGAACTTTCTTCACTGTCTTTGCATAAGGAGCTTGAAAGGTAAACATTTGAGGGCATAAGATCGAAAGAATAAGTTTATGAGGGATGGTTTCTCAAATTCCTCGATAATTTCGTTAGTGAAATCGACATAGTGCGTTATTATGTAGTATCAACATGTGATGAAGTTTAGTAGGTCGTCTTCATTAAAGTGCGATTGAGACATGTCTTAGATGTTCGCGAAAATACCAGCTTGGGTGTACACTCACTTGAGAAGGTTTACGGAATATATAACACCCTTTCTGAGCCACCAGCGGCAAAATGTGTTCACACTACTCTTTACTTGAGTGTATATCATTTGTTGCGGCTCAGCTATTAATTCTATTAAGAAGTTAATGTAAAGACGTTATAATTAGTCACCAGTGGGAATATTGTATTGGAACTTTCAATGAACAGAATGATGCTGATTAATCAAAATGCATTAATAGTCATCCCTTTGATTTTTTTTTTGTTTTAAATTAGAGCAGACAGTAAAACTGCTCCCGACTACTGAACCTTGCCTACTGAATGCAGAGGTTGCATGATCCTTAAGTGGTCACACTTCATTACATATGTTTGGTATGGAGGCTTCGTCATTGTCAAAATATTCATGCTAGAACGATCTTCCTTGAAGGAAAAAAAAATCATTTCCGACTGTATTTTATTAAACTTAAACAACGTTTGTTAGTTTGAGGCATGCAAAATCCAAATCGTAACTGCAAGAGAAATACGAGAAATTAAAATAAGAAAATGACTGTTGATAAATACACTCGCAGCGCCGCACCTCGTTAACATGGTAGGAATCATCTGACGTTGTTGGCAAGTTGCATATGGCCACTAGCATGTAGCTGCTGTGGGGCCAGGAAACTCTTCAGGGTGACCTGTTCTGATCTTGTTAAGCCGCTAGCTGTTTGGCATAAATATTTCTGAGGCTTGTTGCTATTACAGCTGGATCTGAAAACGAAAAGAAATATGTTTCACGTTCCATGAGACTCATCATCAGATATACGATGTACGATTTAAAGAAATGAGGCAACGGAGTGGACTCGAGTATGTGTCTATGTTTACAGAGCACTATTTTTCTTCCTTCTACATTTCGGTTGTCGTTCTCGTTATTTGGTCTGGGCAGACGTCATGTAACACCTCTTCAGGTTTATCATCGAAGACTTCACTAAGTTTTTCCTTATTTCTTGTTTTTTTTTTATTCTTTACAAAGGGCAGGGACGACGAGGAATACTGTCCACCTTTAATGAACGACTCAGACTTCGTTTCCTTGGCAGCTGTCGGCGGCCAGGTTATGTGTCCAAGATCTACTTTTGTGTCATCTCGATGAAATATTCTGTTTGACTTCCATTTAAGATGTGCCACAGAGTAAGTGAAATTTCTTGGACACAACAAAGAAAGGTATACCACAGCAATGTCATGTTGGCTTAGTGGTAAGAGACTCGATTTACAATGTTCTGGTTGATATCCAAGTCTTAAATCTCATTGGAGGAAAGCTGTGGTTTGGAAGACTTTCTCTTGGTATCTTTCTTCGATATGCAAACGGCTCCAGTGATATTTAGTCACTAAATGGCAAGACAGCTCTGCATCAAAAGCCATCTCACAACATCCGTTCTATGCAGTGTGGAAGTGAGAAGATAGATCAATTTTGCCAAGTACTAAGGAAGAAGCAGAAAAGTCTCAAAGGGACCATTAATGACGATATTTGTGTATTGTCATGTAGGGAATCATCACTCTGAATTAATTCTGGAGATGGAAAACATTTTTTCATATCTTTCATTTTGTAGCTTCATCAGAAGGGATACATTTTCATTGTAAATATATCTTCTGATTATTCTGTGATATACTAGAATCATTTCACAACTGTGGCTGAAACAAACAGGTTTCTATCATTACATGAAACTTGGTTGTACAAATCATGTCATAATTGTATAATTCAACTGCATTATCTATACATTTCAGCCATGGAGATATAACGCATGTTTCAAAGATTTTCAGGCCATTTTCTGCAAGAACAATTGGCACATGAGTAACTGCCATGCCTGTGTCGAAATTTTATGACACTTGCATTAGCAGCTAATAGATTCTCCCACTCTCCCACATATGCCATGTACAGAACAAGCAGATCTGAGGAAACATAGCAGAATACCTACAGTGTCACTTTCAATTACAGTATGATCTTCATAACTTCGTTGATGAGTAACAAAGTCAGATGGAATGTCTATGTTCCACTGTAGACCGACTCTATTTCTTTCACTTAGTGTATCATTTCTTTGTCATGGAAGAGGTTTGGTGTCACAGACCATATTACTCTATTTTGTATGTATAGGGCATGCAACTGGTAGAATGACATAGTAGTTAATATTGTCAGTTACTAATCTGGAGCTAGGTGTTTTGATACCTTCACTTGGATGAGCTTTGAGTCATGGTAAGAGTTATTAGTTTGTGAGGACAATGCGAACCATGAAGTATTCATAATTTTAAAGTTTCCTTAAGTATACAACTGTAGATGTAGTAGACACAAATGCCCAAAGTATAATTGTAATGTTCAAACTAATTCATTCAGTCTAATTTAATCAATGAATTTAAATGGAACTCATTTTAAAAAAAGAAATCATACAGAATTAAATGTTTGTAATCCCCAATAAAACTATAAATATTTTAAAAATCCTCAATTAATATTCTGTTTTGAATACCATAAATTAAACTCTTTTGATCATAAAAAAAGGTTGTGTATCATCAGGAATTTTGTGCTTAAAACCATTATTTTAATTATTGTATGTGCTTGTGTGCCTCTGACATTCAGTTACTTGTGTAGACTATTACTACTCACAGAATGCAGTCTAAATATCGTTCCCCTAACATTCAGTACTGGTGCTCTTCAAGTCTGCAACTGAACTAGGCTGACCAGCAACTTCTCAAATATTATATTGTCGACAGTTACCTATAAATTTTTTCAACAAATTTCTTTTTTTGCCTTATATACTAAACAATTAGTTTTAATTCTTTGTCTTCCATTTTTTGTTGTTATTCAACTGGAACATGTTTGAAAATGTTTTATTTTTTACATTTGAGACAACAAAATATAATTGTCTGAGAGGTGACTGGGCTTCTTCATTTATATATATCAAGAGTTAACTAAATTTAAATTTATTTATATCTGATGTAATAGTATAACCAAGTAAAAAAATTGGAATTGCTCATGTTATTGAGTTTCTTGAGAAAGGAATCCATATCTGTAAGTTTAAATTTCGCCTAATAAAATTATTTTTAATGGTGCTGCTGCTGCTGCAGGTTTAACATTATCTTTTAGTCTTATTAATAGAAACTTCACTAATTTGAAGTTTTTATTGATTGATTAGTAGTACATACTTTGTTGTAAAGTTTAACTGAAACACTTGGCATAATACCAAACTGCTTAAAAGTTAAGTCATTGAAGGAAAATGTTGACTTATATTTGTACCATTAACAACAACTTCTTTAAGAAGGAAATTGTACTCATGGAATTTATGACTTATTTGTTCATTTCGAGTCATCAACAAAAAGTCAGTTATTTGTTTATCTTATTCCTTATTCTTAATTCATTAAAGTTACGAATTATAATTAAGGGTTGAATAGATAGTTCTTATCTTTTGAAGATTATCTTCTGTAGCACTGTCATATAACATATTTCACTTCTTAAAATTTGTTATATTTGATTAATATCTTTTTGTAAATACTGTTTGGTAATGGCATCATAACCACAAATTACATCACCCATGTCTGCTGAACGTTTATTTTTAAAGGTAATTTTACTGAATTCATTCTCATATTGTTTAGTATAATTTTCTATTTCTAATTCTATTTCATTGTTTATTTCTCTAATTTATGCCCATTAGTGTGTTATTGCATTTCTAATAAAATTTTACTGAACTTAATATTTAATTTATTTCTTTTTATAATTCACATTTATTTTTTAAATCTGAATCTCCTAAATAAATTTATTATTTATATTTAATTCAGAGATTTTTGTAATTTTTCATATTTTTTTAATTTATGTCCAAAAAGTGCCATTTACAAAATTTAAAAAATCATTAATTTAGCAATATCTGCCAATGGTTATAAACTGAATAGACATTAATGACCACACATAAATTCACCAAAATTAGGCATTCTTTCAACATTATAATATAATAAATTTCCAAGGTAATTACACAGTTTGGGTGTATTTGCTCTAAATGAATGAGAAATAAATTAAAATTTTTCTTTTAGAAAAAATGTAATGCATAACCAACATTATTCATATTTTTTCTGTTTTTTAGGTAATTCATTACTTAGGAAAACACTTCGAAAACAATTAATTTTTAATTATATAGCTAGCTTTACTAAATCAAAATTTATAGTGCTTCGTTACTGTTTTGCTGTTATTTCATATATTTTTCTCTAGTTCCTTTATTTTTTATTGCTAAATTATTTATTTTTTGTTCTTCCAATTTGTAATCTTTTTGATTTTTATCTATTATTATTTTTGCTTTACCAGCGATTTTACCGATCTTAGCTGAACATGATAATGCAATGTTTATTATGGTAAAAAACCACCTCCATGATTTCTTAAATCAGAATCTGTTTTTTTCTTTTTATAAAATGTTCAGCACTTATTTCACCTAATGTTATAACTAAATTTCGACCTGATTTTATTATTCCTTTTGTTCATTAGTTACAAAATCCCTACTAATATTTAAATGTTCATTATTTAGTTTTATTTTAATTGCTTTAAGTTTGGTTTGGCTACTTGGAGCAAAGTATAATCAATTATAAAATTATTCATGGATTTGGATTAAAATTTTATAAAATTGTGACTAAAAATTAATTAAACATCTCATTTATACTAATTTTCATAAAAATTTGATTAAATTTACGTAAAAGGATTTTGTTTTGATTAAGATTTCATAAATTTCTTATGAAAAGTTATAAAAATATTTTCCTTAGGTTAAATTTTATAAAACCTTGATTAAATTTTGTAAAAAACATTTTGTTGAATATGGTTATAACCTATTCACTAGTAATTTCTGTTTCTATATGTTATTCCTCTAGCTGCTGTTGCTGCTAATTCGTCTCCAAATAAGCCATCATCAGAATACATTCTATCTATTGCAGTTAACTGAAGTTCTGTATCTGTTTTGTACGTTTTTTCATATTCATTATTAGTTCTATAGGAAATGTCATATTTTCTACAAGCCTCAGCTCTTGGAATTTTCTTTATCATCACTAGTTAATCTGCTTTCTAATTTTGTTCCCAGAATACAGTAATTTCAACCATGTAGGTACATTTCAATAGTTAATTTATTAATTACAGTATTAACTAACCCTTTTCCATAATTTTCCGATTACCAAGACGTGTAAGGTAAGTTACTGAAAAATGTAACGTAATATAGGATAGCATTTGCATCACTAATAATACAATCATATAATTTAGAATGAAATTTTCACAGTGGAGTGTGTGCTGATATGAAACTTCTTGGCAGATTAAAACTGTGTGCTGGACTGAGACTCAGGACCTGTGCCTTTCAGGGGCAAGTGCTTTACCAACTGAGTTACCCAAGCATGACTCGTAACCGTCCTCACAGCTTTAATTCCGTCAGTAGGAAATTTGGAAAGTAAGAGACGAGGTAATGGCAGAATTAAAGTTGTGAGGACGAGTTGTGAGTAATGCTTGGGGATCTCAGCTGGTAGAGCACTTCCCTGCAAAAGCCAAAGGTCTTGAGTTCGAGTCTTACTCTGGCACACAGTTTTAATCTGCCAGAAAGTTTGAATCATATAATTTGTTTGTTAAAATCTTTGGTATTCCTACTTTTTAATTTAATACTTTTTATTTCCAGTTAGTGCTTCACCATGAATTACTGCTTATCGTTTGATTAATTGGAAAACTCATTTGCCTATTTGATTAATTTTTCTGTAGTTTCTTAAATATAATAGTAGAACAATGCTTTCAGATAAACTTGGATCTGGATCTAAATCTACTGTGAAGTTTTTAGAAAAATAAGTTTTGGCAATTTATTCTACCATATATCAATACTTATTACCTCTACCTCATTTGGTTTGGTGTATTATGAGAATGTAATGCAACTGAATCAAACAATATATCTACATAAATCAGTGGACAAAATGTTTTACTCATATTGTCCATAGTATTTTTTCATATTAATAGATTCATTATTCCATCTCTTCCTTCATATGTTTTACTACCAGCTGTTAATTTATCATTACCACATTTTACTGGCAGTTTACCAACAAATCTAAATGTATCAACAGGCCTTGATCCAGAATATGTACCTTTACCGTATTTGATAATTTCTAGCATTCTTTCACTCAAATATATTTTTTAATATTTGATGCTTGTTCATAATTATTTTAATTCTTTATCTTATCCTGTTTTTAATATTTGTTCACTGAATCTTGTATTTCTGATATACTTAACGTACAACCTCTTCTATATGTTTTGACTTACGCTACATGATTAAATTCTTCTAAATAATGTTGTTCTTGATAACAAGCAGTGTGTTTCCCAAGTCTTTTAGATTCTTCAGCTGCTTTTAAAACCTTATCTCCTCTATTTTACGTTTTTAATTTTTACATATTCACTTCTACATTGTATTTTTATTTTTTACATTCCTCTCCTACTTGTTCTTTTATCTTTGTATTTCGTCTAACTATTTTAACAATCTCAGGGTCATATTTTTTACATGCAATAACAGAAAACATTGATGATTTACTTGATAAAGCTTTGCAAAAAACGATTATGTTGTTTTAAAAATACTTAAGTTTCGTTTTGTTCTGTCTGTGTTGTTAAAAAGAGATTTGTTTAGTAAGGAAGAAAGCTGCAATGATTTTTATATGATAACTGATAGTTAATGATCATGTTGCTCAATAATACTTAACATTTCTGTCTAGTTTACTTTGTTGAAAATGTTGCTTGGTAATAATATAGTTTGAAAATCACTTACATTTCTTTTTGAAAAATTTATATTTCCATTCATTAGGTTTTCTAGCCATATGTATTTTAATAAATGAAAATTTTTCAGTATTCCAACATTTAGTACTGATTTCTTTCAAATCATCAGATTTTAAATCAACACTGACAAATTCAGTGTAGATATGAGTAAATTCATTATCTTGTATAACAAAATTTAAAAATTAATATTATCTCTAGTTCTTTTGGTACTTTGAAATATGTTTGAGTTAAACAAAAACAATTTATTGCTATATGTCTTTGTATAGAAAATATTCTGTAATTGTATCTTATCTTCAAGTATATAATCATCGAATAAAACAACTGAGTTACCTTCACATTCATCAAATGGTGAAATTCCATCATTATTTTCAAGAAAGTATAAATTTATCCATTATGCTTATTTCCAATGTTTTCGTATCTTTTTATAAATTCTGTGAATAAATGTTATGTTCATGCCAGTGGAAGCTACAAGTGGTAAAAGATAATTACTGGTCATTAATGTCGTTTTTCAATAACCACTTGAGCATATTACTGCACATGAAACAGAACTTAGTATAAGTTCACCATAGTTTTTTTAAATTATATTTTCTGGAATTCTTTTTAATTTGTTCCAAACATTTATTTCCTTTAAACCTAGTTAAGAATTTATGAACTTAAATATCCATCACTTATTCCAATTTATGAGAAGCAAATTCAAGCTGTATAAATGAATATTACTAAAGAATCAATTAATTTTGTGGATTTTAATGGTAAGCGCCTTTGTAATATGCTTTTTTATTGTATATTAATTTTTTTGTATATTTTATATATTAAATTTTTTATTATATATTAAACAATTCAATTGGAAGAACATATATTTTTTTTAAATTGCTTCATTTTCATTATCTATATGCTTAAGTGCTTTATATGTTTAATATATTCTTAAATTTTAGCAACATATTTAGCTTTACACGAAGGATTGTTAATTTCATCAAGAATTGTGAAAACTTTCTTATCATCATCAATAAGCTTCTTGTTTATGAGATCTATGAATGATTCCATGTATTTCAAACGATTTTTATTAGAGTTTTTTATTTGCTGCAATCTCTGTTTTCATTTTTTATGGCATCATCTCCATTTTCCATTTTTCATTTTTGAAGAAAATGTGAGTGGGAAACCTAACAAAAATCGTATCTTGACTACTGGTGTGTTGGTAAATATTTTACGTCTGGTGATTAAAGTTGCCTACCTTCTAGAACATATCACTTCTCCTCATACACGTGTCAGTAAATTGGGTACAATACATAGTTTTATACTATGCAGTATACTGTCAGCATTCTGACGAGTAATCACACTGCTAGCAGATACTCCTGTAATGTTGATCAGATACTGTATGCTCAATGTCAATCACACAGCGCTTTATGAGCAGTTAATAAGGAATGATGTTCGCCTGCATGCATGGACACATGAGATGAAAGTACAGAAACTCTTAATGATAAATGGGGTGGGCCATTGCTGATGACCTAGCAACTACATATCATGCTAATGGAGTGGGTGTAGAGGTTAAGTGATCATAGTGCTCTTCAACGCCAAACATTGTAATGTGGTATGTATTTGTTAGGCCCTGTTTAGAAAACGACAACTTTAAGTAAAATAACGCAAATGCGCTGTGAAACAACAATAGTGCCACTGTTGTCAACGTTTTCAACTTGTACCGTACAGCATGAAGCGCGAAGCACCCGCTTATGAATACTCTATTGGCCTATGACCGATCCAAGTGTATAACACTAAATATGTTTTAGACAAACGTTTGCTCATCTGCGCACAAAACAAAACACATAATGAAGAAGCCACACAAAGGTGCATAGTCTTGTGGGCAAAATACAGAATGGTACACCATTTATCGGAAAAAAATCCTGTGTAGCGGCGAAATATAGTGTGTCGTCCTCTACTGAAACCCCAAGATGGCGGCGAACTATAAGTGCTCCATAAATAGACTGAAAATCCAGTTTTTGATGAAATCTGTTTGTTCATTTAGTATTTCTGACGAAAATTTTGTTTTACTCTGTAAAATATCAAATTCCTCAAGCCTATTTAATAGCAGCCCCTCTGGGGCTTTGTGCAGAATTTTAAGATTAGTCTGGCTGTTTCGTACAAGATTCCTTTTTATATACCCATCATTGATTTTTGTAGGACCAACGAGTTTCTCCTATGTAAAATTTATCGCGATCACTACAGTTATCCTGTAAGCTCTCATTCCCTCACACATGTTATGCCTGGGCTCAGTCGAGTGTCGCAATTTGTTCCGTAATTTACTGTTCGTTTTAAGCCCTGATCTGATATTATATTTCTTGAATCTGCTTAGTACATGTTCAGTGAATGTTCCATTGTATGTCATACTTATCCTCAGTACTTTTGTTAATTATAAGCTTACTATATAGAGACCCAACTTCAGTATTGTGACCATTCGATCTTGCTATCTGTTCTAAAATATTCAATTATTTTATGCCATTCTCATTGAAGGGCAGCTTTATTAACCTATTTAGCAAATCCCGAAAATAAGCCCATATATGCCCTTGTGGGTGGCATGAGTCCGCTGGTATAACAGCCAAACGTCAATTTGTCTGTGGACTTATTTGTAGTTAAATCGATAAATTATTGCTTGTTTAATTTCGTGCTCAACTGTAATTCTACGCTGGGGTGTAAACTTTTAAATTTCACGGTCACCTCTTTGTTTCCTGATTGCGATTTACTACTATGAAGGTGTCATCCACATCCTTACTATAAGTGATAATGTTATTCCAGATTTCTGGGTGTTTGACAATGAAACTGATTTCTAAGTGATCCAAGAAAATCTCGGCTCTTGTGCCCGATAAACTGTTTCCCTTAGTGAGGACCACTGATTGATGACAATATTTACCACTACATGCGAAGTAGTTAAAAGATAAATAAAACTAACATTTCGATCAGTTCTATTATGTCGCCTTGGCAATTTTTTTATGTTTTAACAAATTATACTTATAACACCAATGGTTTCAGAAACTGGTATACTAGTATATACATAAACGACATCCAAAGGAAGATAAGTAAGCATCTTCTGGAAGGACTAAATATTTTGTCTTTTCTACAAAATGGTAAGAGCTCGTCAAAGAAAAGCGTCTATCAAAAGTGTAAGCATCTCTGAATCTTTTATTGATATCCCTGTTCAACATACACATGGGCGCAGCACGACTGTTCACAGCTGGACACACCAGATGAGACTCATTGTGCTGCTTCACCTTTGATTTAAGTGTAGGTATACTTCAGTTCATTACTGCTACTCTTTCCCTACCTCTCTCTGTTGGATATAGAAAAAAAACCGGACTTTAATTACATTTTCAATACTGCATTAAATTTTTGCACTGAATGGTATTTAATCTCGGTAATACCACTACCTATGAAAAATTCCATAGTTTTGGTAATATAATCACAATCGTCAATTAACACAAACGAATTTCGCCTATGAGCCTTCGTTACTATGTATTTGTTTTCATATAACTTTTCGTTTAACTGCATTAGCGTTTTTAATAGAAAAGGGGATTTTTCCATATCTTGTTTGGTTTCCCTATTGCCCTTTTTAGACTAATGACAATGTCTGCTTGTTGACTTTTACTTAATTTCGCTACATCGCAAATTCTTTTTACTTCAGCAATAGTACTTTTGACTAATATATTGTTAACTCTAGGAGAGACGTTGTACTTCAATCCTTTATGCAACTAATTTAATATCTCACTGCTTAAATGAAATTACTCCAGTTAGATACCCTATTCGCAAAGACATGACTAGCTGCATTGCTGTTCTCGTCTCTACAGTACCTAATTAACACAGAAATTTTCTTTTCGTGCCTCTTCAAAACACAATGATGCCCATTCGCATTGAATGAAGAATTACACTGAAACACAGTACAAATATTCCTAAAGAATGTTTCTAAAGGGAAAAGCTTTCTCCTATACATGTCTCTTAGTCTGTAGGTATGTTTTATTTCACTTCCTACCCACACGATTTCGAAGCGCTGTTTAATCTTTGCTGCTGTTCTGGAACTGTTGAAGGCTCCTAATCTTGCATATTTCGGTATAACTCCATGGACTAAAAACGTTTTACAATTACCAAATACGCAGCAACCAGTCGCATATTCATGTTTTATTTATTCAGTTTTGCAAATCGATTTCAACTGATTAACAGCCATTATCGGTGCTTTCAACCAATATGTGCCCTAAGCAGTACTACTGTCTTATGAATAAATAAAACATGATTTTTCGACTGGTTGCTTCATATTTGGTAAATTTATGGTTTACAGTCACTGCACGACTTGGGAACCACAAGCAGCCCACCATTCATAAAAAAGTTTTGTTGAAGTTTATTCTCCTAATGCTCTTCTTGATACTTCGTTTTATCTTATGTAATTCTTCGATGTCTCTGAGTGCCCGACCAGGCATAGTATCAGCTGCAATTTTAACGAAAATACTGTCAGACGACGCAGCCATCTAGATGCATTTTTAATAACTTACCTCTTGACCACACTTTTACTTTTCACCAACCTTAGGCGTTTCAACTTTCCGTCATTTTCAAAGACTACAAAAATACAGCATAAAAATGTAATTAGACGACATGAAAATATCACACATTTCACCATTGATGAAACACATATTACAGCGACTAGAATATGGTTTCCCAGCTTACCATTGCTACGTCAGTCATATGAAAACATTAGATACACTGTATCACACCAACATTTTCGAGCGCGAAACAAATGCAAATTGCCACCAGGGAAGACCTTACTTGCGTTATCTTAAGTATGCCGACTGAGTGTTCTTATGCAGCTCCTCAGTCACTCACGCTGCACGGCAGAATTTGAAAACTGTTGACAACAGCGCTACTGCATCTGTTTCACAACGCTTTCATGTTATTTGATTTAAGCTGTCACTTTTTAAACAGAAACAAGTTGTACAATTTTCGTTAACATTTTTGGATACAGTGATCAATGCAGTAATTATATTCTAACTAAAGTTCAGTCTTGATCACAGTACTTATGTCTCAATAACACAGGTGACCGGTTTCGGTTATGTTTATATAACCATCATCAGACCCATGGCTTCCTTGGAGGATGGTAGGCGTAGCTCTCCTCAGCTGCTACGAAGTCGACTGTTGACTTCGTAGCAGCTAAGGAGAGCTCCGCCTACCATCCTCCAAGGAAGCCATGGGTCTGAAGATGGTTATATAAAGATAACCGAAACCGGTCACCTATGTTATTGAGACTTAAGTGTTGTGATCAAGACTGAACTTTAGTTAAAATATAACAAATTGCAGCTTGAACCACGTAGCCAGCACCGCCTAGCGGTCAAGTCCACTTGGCTTCCAAAACTTTCACTTGCTAGCAATTTGCACTTGTCTTGTGCTCGACAATGTTCACGTGATACAATGTACCTAATGTTTTTAAATGACTGATACAGCAATGGTAAGCTAGGAAGCCGTATTCTAGTCGTTGTAATATGTATCTTATCAATGGTGATATGTATCACATTATCATATCATCTTTGAAAATGTCGGAAAGTCAAAACACGTAAGGCTGATGGAAAATAAAAGTATATATATATATATATATATATATATATATATATATATATATATATATATGTCGTCTTCTAATATTTCTACATGAATTTCGCTGGCTATATACAGGGTGGTCCATTGATCGTGCCCTGGCAGAAGCGTCAAACAAAAAAACTACAAAGAATGAAACTTGTCTAGCTTGAAGGGGAAACTATGCAGCGCCATTTATCACAAAGCGAAAAAAGTGGCCCAACTAAAACATTCATATTTCTTTACGTACTACACAAATATGTATAAAAAATGGGGGTTCCTATTTTTAAAAAAACGCAGTCAATATCCATTTCACCTATGGCAGCGCCATCTATCGGGACAACCATAGCGCCATCTGGTTTCGCCCTTCAAGCTAGACGAGTTTTGTTCATTATTGTTTTATTGTTTATTCGTTTGATGCTTATTTCATGAGATATTTGGCCCGGTACTATCAATGGACCACCCTGCATACATGAAAATTGTGCATAACTATTTTCTGAGAGTATTTACAATGTCTGTGTATCCTACTAAACATGAACCCGCTACCTTTTACTTGAGTCTATTTTTTAAGTGTGGTGCTTTAATCTTAATACACCTTTATTATTTCATTTTCTACTGAGTATGAACGTTTTGAGGTTCAGTTAATTGGTTTGCTTAAACTGATTGAGTGACGTCAGTGGCGTTCAGAACCATCTTAAATGTGTCTTAGTAACTGTTCGCCGTCAGCACACAGGACCGATGGATCTGAGCTATGTGTCGCGTGCGATATTGCCTGCACCCGGTCACTCGCTTCAAGAACCGACTCACGACCGGTTTAACCAGTTATTTCCATCAGTATTATGGACAGCACTATGTCGGGATGTTCTGCTATGGAAAATAACAATTACTTTAAGCAGTAGCTATAACTGATTTCTGTATTCTCACAAACACCTGCTGAAGTGAGAAAGATAGCTAATTGAAGTTGTTTTGAAACGCTTTTCTTGGGAATTGTTGCTTACTTTACAGAATATATTACGTTTTTCGCTGATGCCAACTGGATTGTGTACGGATTTTCAGTGTGCTGAAACAATTCATTTTACGTTATTAGTCTTCATTTCCTTTTATATTCATTAGCCTTAGAGCTTAATTATAAGTATTTACACAATTTATTCGATGTGTCTACGGTAATGTTACCAATAGCATCACTACTCATTACCAAAATTCTTGTTATAAACAGTGTGAAGGAGACTGAGATTATATGAAATGAGAAAGGGCTTTAGTATAATTGTATAGCATAGTTGAACCTTTAAATCACGATATACTCTTAAAGTTCCAGGCTGTAAGTACATTATTCAACTTTAATAATTCATGTAATTACTTCATAAAAAACTCAAAATCATATGATGGAGCCCATTGTTTCGCGACTTTTATAATGAACTTCCCACCAATTTTACTTCTACAGCATATGCTTCAAAATGCTACTCACTGCATACTCAGAGAGTTCATTTTCAATTACTTTTTGGTGTAATTGGCAGCTCCTACTTCCACATCACTGCTTAAAGTAGTTCGTGATTTCTGGATAATAACAAATCTAACATAAATTTCGTACTCGAAGAGGGCAAAGCCAAACGAAGGGCAACCGCAAAATCACACTGAATAAACAGAGAAACGAATCGCCGCCGTATGGCCACATCCCACCGCCAGGCAGCCATATTGCGCGCACCATGCTCATTTGACTCACCAGATTGCATGGGCCTTACATTCAACCAGGGACCAGTGACCGAGCGCTGCGATATTCCCACACATGTGAACCTACGAGGTGATCGGGCGCCCATGCGACGGATCGCTGTGATCGGGAACTCGTATGAGGGACCCATAAGTTTGAAGACAGCTGGCAGTAGCACGACGCAGTGTGAAACTCACTGGACCACGCTGCCATGCTGATCTGAGATGTTTTGAGATAATGACGGCGTTACCAGTTTACAATAGCAAAATTAATATAATTTGTCTTAAAACTTACACACATGGAAGATGCCGCTCCAAACAGTAATTCGGTGATCATTGAACACTTGGAACAGCCAGGGAAAACTTCAGAATTCCATAGAATTTTGTGAAAAATGCAACTGCTTATCTTCCAGCAATGAGCACCAGCTCTGTTATTACATTGTTTCTATTAAGTGCAATAAAACTTGCACTTTTCATGCACTTTTCTCCGCCCTCACTATTGGTAAAAAAAATCTTTAAATTATCTTTTTCGTACGGATATCAATGCAACAGACACTGTTTGCATACTGCGGTGGTCTCGCGGTTCTAGGCGCTCAGTCCGGAACCGCGCGACTGCTACGGTCGCAGGTTCGAATCCTGCCTCGGGCATGGATGTTTGTGATGTCCTTAGGTTAGTTAGGTTTAAGTAGTTCTAAGTTCTAGGGGACTGATGACCACAGATGTTAAGTCCCATAGGGCTCAGAGCCATTTGACCTATTTTTGAACTGTTTGCATAAACAATTCATTCATTGCCACAGTTTTTCTACAGTCTACATAGACCCTCCTGTCTGGTGACAAATATAAGAGTTCTTGGTTGATCTCACTGATTTTACACCACGCCTTCCGGCAATATGTCTTCAATAATAATCGAGCAATTAATAATCGTGTTCAACATCACATGGTTACATTCCGCAATTAACCAGTTCTCGCTATCTTATGTTATTTTCTTATTCCTTAAGATCTTCTATATCAAAATGATTCAGCTTCTTCTCCAATCTGTCAAACCATCTGTCTCCTTCTTTGATACGCCTCAACTCGTATCTTTGAATACTTCATATACGTAATGTCAGGCGCTTTCTGTCAAAAAGCCTTTACTGTGTTTCTGTCTACACTTTTCAATACACTAACAAATTCTCAAAATAAAATTCCATCCTTTCCTTCCCGTTGCAATATTTTTTTCCGCATTCCCCTCGACACATCACAGTCTAAAGATTGCTTAGAAATATTTCTTCCTTCCCCATTACATGTACAATTCCTTCATTAACATGTTTTCATCAACCTCTGTTCACCAACTGTCTCACCTGTCATACCTCAATTAAAAAACGCAGATATTAATTTTGAGATTACTGTCATAATATTTGATTACATTTATTCAATACATTAACTTTACATAAAAGTAAAGTAAAAGGAATTCATACACCACTAAAATTTCATACACTCATACAAATTCACTCACATTTTATGTTCGTATTAATAATAATTGGTAAATACATATGCAAATTCTTAACAGTAGGAACATACAGACTCAACTAAACAAAAAGTACTGTCGAGTAAACAAATAGTAATTACAAGAGATAAATATCTCCTTCACCCCAGATATCTTATGAATGTCTAAGTCTTTATGAAAATGTCTGACAGTTAATTTAATCTGTATTAATCTTCATTCGTACCCGAACTGACGCTGCATTGACCCACACTGTGGTGCTAGAGCAGTGCCGGGTGGCCACTATTAGTCTATCGATTGTCCATAAGTTGTCACACTTCAGCAGTTAGCGTTCGCGGGTCGCAGACATGTGATCCACTTATCCCCCCCCCCCCCAGTCAGTGATATTCCTCTGCTACATGTGGCATTCGACTCAACAGATAAACCACACTTCCATGTATAACACTCAACAAATGGTAGCAGGGCACTCTGAGTCAATAGTCGTAACTGCAGTGTTGGGTCCAGTCTCATTAGACACATCTTCTTGTACCTAAACGTTACTTTAGTAAATCATCACATGAACATGTAAAATAGAAACAAAAAAATTGCTCTAAAATCACTTATTTTTATTTTATCTTGATATGTTACATTTTACCTTCTAATGGGCCATACTTGATTGACCTCCTCCACATAGTAGTTTCACCTGTTCAGCCACTGACTTCTTAATTCGACTTTTCAATAAATATAATGGCACTTCGGTTTAGCACTAGATACTTTCATCAATGCCTCCATCTTCTCCCTCTTCCAGGGTGACATACTGAAGAATTTTTGTGTGCTAGTAATACTTCCGTCCACATAAAAAAAAATTCAATTCGCTAACACCCAAGGAATAAAATCGGAGTACATTTGGTGCATTGCGTCTACATATGTGTATAGTTGAAATTAAGTTCCTTCTTACTGACGTCTTCCTTCACCTCAAGAACTTCCCCTACTCTCTCGTGTTCGTCATCTTCTATTGTTGTTTCGTTGTTGTTGTTGTGGTCTTCAGTCCTGAGACTGGCTTGATGCAGCTCTCCATGCTACTCTATCTTGTGCAAGCTTCTTCATCTCCCAGTACCTACTCCAACCTACATCCTTCTGAATCTGCTTAGTGTATTCATCTCTTGGTCTCCCTCTACGATTTTTACCATCCACACAGCCGTCCAATACTAAATTGGTGATCCCTTGATGCCTCTGAACATGTCCTACCAACCGATCCCTTCTTCTAGTCAAGTTGTGCCACAAACTTCTCTTCTCCCCAATCCTATTCAATACTTCCTCATTAGTTACGTGATCTACCCATCTAATCTTCAGCATTCTTCTGTAGCACCACATTTCGAAAGCTTCTATTCTTTTCTTGTCCAAACTATGTATCGTCCAAGTTTCACTTCCATACATGGCTACACTCCGTACATATACTTTCAGAAACGACTTCCAGACACTTAAATCTATACTCAGTGTTAACAAATTTCTCTTCTTCAGAAATGCTTTCCTTGCCATTGCCAGTCTACATTTTATATCCTCTCTACTTCGACCATCATCAGTTATTTTGCTCCCCAAATAGCAAAACTCCTTTACTACTTTGAGCGTCCCATTTCCTTATCTAATACCCTCTGCATCACCCGACTTAATCAGACTACATTCCATTACTCTCATTTTGCTTTTGTTGATGTTCATCTTATATCCTTCTTTCAAGACACTATCCATTCCGTTCAGCTGCTCTTCCAGGTCATTTGCTGTCTCTGACCGAATTACAATGTCATCGGCAAACCTCAAAGTTTTTGTTTCTGCTTCATGGATTTTAATACCGACTCCGAATTTTTCTTTTGTTTCCTTCACTGCTTGCTCAATATACAGGTTGAATAACATCGGGGAGAGGCTACAACCCTCTCTCACTCCCTTCCCAACCACTGATTCCCTTTCTTGTCCCTCGACTCTTATAACTGCCATCTGGTTTCTGTACAAACTGCAAATAGCCTTTCGCTCCATGTATTTCATCCCTGCCACCTTCAGAATTTGAAAGAGAGTATTCCAGTCAACATTGTCAAAATATTTCTCTAAGTCTACAAATACTAGAAACGTAGGTTTGCCTTTCCTTAATCTAACTTCTACGATAAGTCGTAAAATCAGTATTGTCTCATGTGTTCCAATATTTCTACGGAATCCAAACTAATCTTCCTCAAGGTCGGCTTCTACTAGTTTTTCCATTCGTCTGTAAAGAATTCGCGTTAGTATTTTGCAGCTGTGACTTATTAAATTGATAGTTCGGTAATTTTCACACCTGTCAACACCTGGAATTATTATATTCTTCTTGAAGTCTGAGGGTATTTCGCCTGTCTCATACATCTTGCTCACTAGATGGTAGAGTTTTGTTAGGCCTGGCTCTCCCATGGCTCTCAGTAGTTCTAATTGAATGTTGTCTATTCCTGGTGCCTTGTTCCGACTCAGGTCTTTCAGTGCTCTGTCAAACTCTTCACGCAGTATCATATCTCCCATTTCATCTTCATCTACATCTTCTTCCATTTCCATAATACTGTCCTCAAGTACATCGCCCTTGTATAGACCCTCTACATACTCCTTCCACCTTTCTGCTTTCCCTTCTTTGTTTAGAACTGGGTTTCCATCTGAGCTCTTGATATTCATACAAATGGTTCTCTTTTCTCCAGAGGTCTCTTTAATTTTCCTGTAGGCAGTATCTATCTTACCCCTAGTGAGATAAGCCTCTATATCCTTACATTTGTCCTCTAGCCATCCCTACTTAGCCATTTTGCACTCCCTGTCGATCTCATTTTTGAGACGTTTGTATTCCTTTCTGCCTGCGTCATTTAATGCATTTTTATATTTTCTCCTTTCATCAATTAAATTGAATATTTCGTTACCCAAGGATTTCTACTGGCCCTCGTCTTTTTACCTATTTGATCCTCTGCTGCCTTCAATATTTCATCCCTCAAAGCTACCCATTCTTCTTCTATTGTATTTTTCCCCCATTCCTGTCAATTGTTCTCTTATGCTTTCCGTGAAACTCTGTACAACCTCTGGTTTAGTCAATTTATCCAGGTCCCATCTCCTTAAATTCCCACCTTTTTGTAGTTTCTTCAGTTTTAGTCTACAGTTCATAACCAACAGATTGTGGTCAGAGTCCACATCTGCCCCTGGAAATGTCTTACAATTTAAAACTTGGTTCCTAAATCTCTGTCTTACCATTATATAATCTATCTGAAACCTCTCAGTATCTCCAGGCTTCTTCCATGCATACAACCTTCTTTTATGATTCTTGAATCAAGTGTTAGCTATGATTAAGTTGTGCTCTGTGCAAAATTCTACCAGGCGGCTGCCTCTTTCATTTCTTACCCCCAATCCATATTCACCTGATGTTTCGTATTTCAGTCCAAATACTTGTTTGACTCATCTCTCCATGCCAGTTTATCCCGTAGAAGCCTCTTCACCTCGGCATTACTAGCGCCATCTATCCATTTGAACCTGCTTAAAGTATTCACGCATTTGTCTCCGCCTATAACTTTTACCGCTTCCCACCTGTACCTTTCCCTCCAGTACAAAATCGACGATTCCCTGATAGCCAAGGATGTGTCCTATTAACCGAATCCTTCTTTCACCCAATTAACTCCATATATCCCTTTTTTCCCCTAGTTCTATTCAGAAACTCATAATTTACTGGTACATCTTCCTATTTAGTCTTTAGCATTTTTCTATATCATCACATTTCAAAAGCTATTTTCGTCTTCTTTGAAGTGCCAATCGCTCACGTTTCACTTACATACGTGGCTATTCTCCAGTCGAGTACCTTCAGAAAATACGTCCTAACAATTCAATTTGAATTACATGTTAACAAATTCCTCTTCTTCAGAAACAGTTTTCTTGCTACTTCCATTCTGCATTTTTCATCTTGCCTCCTTCAGCAATCATCAGTTAGTTTGTTGTCCAAATAACAAATCTCACCGGCAACTCACTTCCTAATCTAATTCTCTCAATATCGCCTGATTTACTGGAACTACATTCCACACCATTGTTTCACTTTTAATAAAGTTGATGTTATAATCCCTTCTCAGTACTCTATCAATACCGTTCAACAGCTCTTCCACGTCCTTGCCAATCACTGACGAAATTGTTATTTCATAGGTTAACCAAGAAGTTTCTTATTTCTCCTTCCTCAATTTTCATTCACTTTCCTAATTTCATTTGGTTTTCTGTCATGGCTTGTTAAATGTACAGACTGAAACATATTGAAGGTAGACTACAATTCCGTCTTTTTCCCTTCTGGTCTGTGGCTTCCTTTTCCTGTCCTTCGACTTTTATAACTGCAGCCTGGTTTCTGAACCATTTGTAAATAATATTTGACTCCCTGTACTTTATCCCCACCAAAATCTTAAGGAATGTAATCCTGTCCACATCGCCAAACGCAGTCTCAAAACCTGTAAATGCTATGAACGTTGTTTGCTGCTTCACCCTGATTTCCACAACAAGTAGGGTCGGTGTTGTCTCGCATGTTCCAACATTTTTATGGAATCCAATCTGATCTTCTCGAATGTTAGCCTCCATCTGTTTTACCATTTTTGTGTAAATAATTGGTGTCAGTATTTTGCATCTGTGACTTATTAAACTGGCGATTCCGTAATATTTAGGATATTTCTCCTTTTATATTTTATAATTTTTTCATACCAGGTCTCACAAAGATCTCAATAACTATGTGGGATTTTTGACTATCCAGGGACCCTCCTTCCACTTAGGTTGCTAAGTGCTCTATCGAATTGTCTGTTGTATCATACCGTATGTTCGTGCTCAGCTTCACATACTTCTTCTTTACCTTCTATAACACTTTCCTCAGACTCTTCCACTTATGTAAAGCATTCCGTGGTAGTCTTACAAAATTTCAGGGATGCTGGTGAAGCGTAAATTTGAGGTAAGGTACCTTGTCCCGGAACCGAGCCAGTCGAAAGTTAAAAACAAAAATCGTCCTGATACCTTTGAAAGTGGACTTGTTCAGCTTCGCTATTGTGAAACAGATCTCTAACACATGCCCATAGCTCAAAAACAGTCGTAATTCCGATAACAGATATCCCTGCGCCAGCTGTGAGCTCCGATCTGTGACGAAGCTTTTCATCTTTCTGTGTGTTGATTCTACAATAGTCTCGGTTGTTTAATTGTCTTTGTTAACAATCTCAAGTTGTTGCATATTTATTTGCCGAATTTCGTTAATAGAAATGTGGAAAATTAATAAACGGAGCGGAATGTTCATTCTGAGTAAAACGACCTGACGAAGTGAATATGAATTCCTATACGAAACAAGTATGACAGCAAACTAAAATGACCAGTACTGAAGAACCACAATTAATCTAAGTCCACCGTTTAACTTTCAAAAAGTCCGCTCCATGAATTTGAAGGAAATCTCAAAGACCTGCATGAAATGGACTTACAGCTGTGACTTCGCTGTCAAATTTAAATACTGGCTGGTAAGAACACTGTGTTTTGTTATGTATATACTATGTATCTTCTAAGGATCAAGTTAAAATTACAGTTATTATAATACTCTCAATCATAAGCTGCTTTCTCAGCCTTTCCTCAACCGCTTTTCCGATGCAGTTATTGACCATAGGAGCAGAAAGTCTGCATCTTTACTCGACACCCGTTTTCATCTGAGCACTTATCTTCTTGTCATCCTTCTTATTGCTCATTCCTTGTTCTTTTACCTACTGCGTATTACTTCTCTTTCCGTATAGTGTACTTTTTAGCAATGTTTGTGAGGGTTTCTAACATCTTGCTGCAAATTACGTTTGCAACTGCTTTTGCTGGATCAAGAACTTGTATTAAAGCGGTTTTCTCTTTTTAAAGTATTGATTACATAATGAAGTGTGACGTTATAACTACCTTTCAGGCACCTTTAGATTCCCTGAAGCCAGACTAATCACCAAGTAACAGTTGAATTTTCTTTTCATTATTCTTTGTCTCATTCGTCCATAGCAATCAAAGAAATGGAGATGTCAGCTGCTAAACATTTCAAGTAGGAAAATAAACAAAACCGATTGCACAAAGTTATCTTTCGACATAAACATAATCGAAAAGGAATAAATCTATTTTGTCTTTCATTGTGCTTGGATGCTGACCAACGTGTTACTTCTTGCTTTTCTGGTGTTGCTGATGCAGGCCGTCTGGTTGTGTTGTAGCGCGTGCTGCTAGAGCACCCGTGCGGCGTAGGCGAGTCGGTGACGGTGATCCTGCAGGATGTCAGTCACGAGGACATGCGCCGCTTGCTGGACCTCATGTACACCGGAAGCACCGAAGTGCCTGGCTATGACCTACCACGCTTCCTGTGCGTCGCTCAGGCACTCGACGTCACCCTACTGCAGTCGGGTGCAATACGGATTTGTGAAGTCACTACCTCGCCCAGTGCAGAACTCGCCACAGAACCCATCCAGATCACCACCCCTGCCGTCCCCGTATCGCCGCCAAAAACTGTGACAGACCCTACAGGGCCGCCTCCAAATGAGCCTTCCCCGTCACACTGCCACTCGCTGCTGCTGGCCTCACAACTTCGTGACACCGACGTTGGACAGCAGACGCCATCTAAAGGTACGCCTATGCCGTCGCGGCCGTGTCGGATCGCTATGCCGCTATCAACCCCGCCGCCAACAACAGCCCACAGCCCAAACAAAGGTGCTGAACAGCCTATGATTCAGGCGCAGAGCTTGCAGGTTCCCCACTGCTGTTCCTCAGAAACCGGGTCGTCGCTGCCCACTTTTACCTTCGTGAACATGTCGCCTTCGGCTGTGGGCAAACAGCGACGCATCCAACCCTGGATACCACAAGATTGTTGCACAGAACAGGTGTGTTCCTTCATCCAGACTCACGCACTGGATTACCAGTGCCAGCCTCTTGATTACAAGACGGTGGTGGGATCACTGTACGTAGTGAAAACTACTCTTTAGTGCATAATACACTTTTGTCCTGTTATCATAATCCATCATTTAACAGTTCCAGTTTAGAGGGTGCTGTGTAAAAGCAACACCTGTTTCCTCCCATGAAGATAAACTCTACTGCTAACGACAGCGTCCTGTGTTGCTGTTCTCACAGCAGCATACATCTTTATCTACATATATAATCATTACAGGGAAACCATAACGAAAATCATGGCAGAGGGTGACTACAGTGACACAAGTCATTAGAGCCCTTTTCTATTCAAGTACGGAGAGTGAGAAGAAGGAACGTTCAAGTACGTATATCACAAAGTATATGGCCTAGCCTTGACCTCGCGATTCCAGCCGTGGCGACACATATGTGGTTAGCTTATTCCTGCCTTCTTCAGTTAAGATTGCATCTTGAGAGTCTGTAAGTAGGCTTTTTCAGGATAGGTTGCCTCTGTGTTCAAATGCCTGCCAGTTCAGTTTCTTCAGTACTTCTGTGACACTCACCAATGTGTCAACCTAATCTGTGGCCATTGGTTACATGCAGCAGGTATATATGAACCGTATTTTAGAGATAAACATGTTTATATGTAGTGGCGTTTCACAAATGTCAAAAGCAGTGCAAGTACATATGCTGGAAAGTATAAACAATTATAAGAATAGGGGCTGGAGACCAAGATGCGTGATTCATCTCCAGATGAATAGTTTGCGAACAGTGAGAGACACTGGACCACAGCACATGCTAGTGGTAGAAACCTAGAGACTGACGCCACAGAGGGACACCGACTGTTTAACAGGTGATGATGCGAGTCGATCTCACGAGTTCGGGCTGCTAAATCTGCCACAGGCTGACATGGGATGTCAAGGTGCCATGAGAGTTTAATCAATCGCTGGGATGTGCAGCCCAGCCAGATGAGTGGGTGACCAGAGGATTTGGTGAAAATTTTGTTGTGTGCACAAAGATATCATTGTTAGACAATCATAGAGAGTTGTGCAAAATTGAGGATAAAATGTTGTGGGTGTATTGAAAGATGCCATCTAGATGTGTAATATTCGCTCTGAACATAGAGTAATAACGTGATTGTTCCCAATTACAAGGTAAAGAATAAACATTGTACAAGTATTTAGGTGTCATGCTATATAAAGGGCGCTATGAACATAGAGTAAAAATCTGATAGTTTCGAATTACTAGTTAAAAAAAGAACATTGCACAGGCATTTAGGTGTCTTGCTATAGAAAGGAATGATCACATAAAATCATTACTAGAGGAAGTGAATGGAAGCGTCCTAGGAAAATGGACAATGGAAGCATAGAGTGTTCCATTTCAGTTCCTTCAGTAGCTATGTTACACTCTCCCATGGATTAAATAAACTTGTGGCCATTCTTGGTGCCCTTCTCTGTTTGCATCCAATATCTTCTGTTAGGCCTATCTGGTACAGACCGCGCACACTTAAGCAATATTCTAGAACCGGTCATATGAGCGATTTGTAAGCATTCTCCGTGGTAGATTGATTGAAGTTACCAAGTATTCTACCAATAAAAAAAAAGTCTACCAGTAAACCGAAATCTTTACCCATGACTGAACCTATGTGATTATTCCACTTCATATCCCTACAAAGTGTTTCACCCAGGTATTTATATAAGTTGGCTAATTCCAACAGTGAATAATCAGTTTTATAGTCATAGGATACTATGTTTTTTTTTTTTCATTTTGTAAAGTGCAGAATTTTACACTTCTGGACATTTAAGGGAGATGCTAACAACTGCTCATCTGCTCATTCTAGCAAACATACTCACCCAGCCTTCTTGATTCGTCTATTAACCTCTAATATATTTTCATTGCGTCTCGGCTGTCTAACTACCCGTTGAAGACAGTATTCGGATAATATATTAAAAAATACTTCACAAGATTGCCTCGTCGTACTTCCTGTATTGAACTCACATATTTATGTCTACGAACTGGGTTAGTTACAGTCGCCTCCAACCATTATTTCATGATGCGGGTTCTTCGCGGTACTGACCATATACTTTCTTTGAATGCCTCAAACAGTCAGGAGGAAGCAGATCACCAGAAATAACACACAACAATAAGCTTGATTTCACCAAGATAGAGACAAAATATTTGTCGACTGCAATGGACACTTTTCACTGAAAGGGTGGAATTTGTCTTTCCGGTATACGTTCCATGATTCTCAAAATTTTTCTGTGCTTGAGTCACCTCTAGGTCCTGAGAATATCTTGAGCGCGAAGAATTTACTGCACGCCAGTAATTTGGGGAAACTTATTACGAAAACATCGACAATCTGAAAAACTTTCACAGTCTGTCTACTCTGAACGCGGTCTGATTTCGCTACGTGCGTGTCGACTAGTGAGCGTTTGTCAGATTATCTTAGACTACCGCCAAGCATAAAAAATGGCCAGGTGCACTTCACAATGTCTCTGCTACCAGCGTAGCTGCTCCTTTTGTGTGCTGCACACCTGATCTACCAAAGGGAGTCTTACAATTCTCCACCCGACAATGAAGGTCCAGACCATCACTGATTCAACGAGCGCTTCCATTAGATTCCCAACCAAAAGGCTCTAACCAGCACTGGGAACAATGCTGCAAACTGCGAGCTCAGCAGCCTTCACAAGTTCCACAAGCCGCCCATATGAATTGAGGATGGCCTCGGAAACCTGGTGATAGATGTTCTTGGTGCCGACATTAGCCACGACTTGCAGACGACATAGTCCTTCTTTCAAGCCCTAAACCTTTTCCCCTAGGGGGCTCCATGACACGCCTAACACTGTAGCTACTGATAAATAGAAAACGCTCCCCCTCTCCCATCCATGTGTTTCCTTGGACACTGTCCACTCACAGAGCGAATGGACGAGGAAGACCAATTGCCTCGAGGGACGCAAGCAAATACATTACCACCAGTCATTCACCCTGTACTGAGAGCATATCCACTGCGGCAGTTGCATTGGTTCGTGCCTCAGCAACAGAGCCTGTAGGCCAAACAAAGTGACTCCTGAGGTGTCTCTTCAATGCATCAAATTTTCTGACACTGATGCACTCTGATGCACCTGACTGTAGATGGTTGACTTTAGCCAGAAGTGCATTCAGCTGTTCGCAAACCGTGGGCAATTCCTTCTGCATCCACACACAACTTGCACACATCCTAGCCATGCTAGCATGGCTAACTTAAGAAATAAACTAAAGAAACACACAGAGCAACCTAAATATTCAATTTGCAACCCTCCCTATGTATCACCTTTGGAGGCTGCGTGCCGTTGATCGGTATAGTTGCCTAGTTGCCTGTTCAAAAGAAATGATAGACTGCCCAGATATACACGTTACAGTTGAGAAATACATGTACGGAATTTAACAATTAAAACGCGAAAGAAACACTGGAAAAGATGATACACAACTAGCTGGTCTACTTGTGCGTAAGAGGCGAAGTCTGGAGTCCAAATTGCAAGTAACAAAACCCTTTTACTCCTACATTATTAATATCAGTTAAAAACCACTGTCTTTACTAGTTGTTATGCGTATAGTGGATAATATTTCTTTGTAGCTCCTTTCTTTTTGAATAACAGGCTTTCACAAACCTCACAGGCTGTCATTAGATACCTATCTTTCTTTACTTTTTCCTTTTCCTTTGACTCTCTTTTGTTTATATATATATATATATATATATATATATATATATATATATATATATATATATATATATATATATATATATATAGCCATTTTCTCCATTGCTTCCTTGGATCATGTAGCCAATTAATGTTATAAAGAACGATTTCAATTTCCACTTAACTAATAGAGTGTTGTGAAGCAGATCGCTCATAACAATCTCAATGTCCTTTACATATGTACACAAGTTCTGATGATTATTTCTTATAGGCATCTGACAGAGCCTTCCAGCTTCCTGCATAGCTCGTTTTGTCGGTTCCTCTGAGATTGTACTAGCGTATTAATGTCAGGTGTTAACATGAACGTTTTCTGAGTATCGTACCACTTCATAAGATAGAAAACTATACTGCAGAAACCAATGTCTCGACCGCAGTTGCAGTGGCCTGCTTCTGGGTCTACTGGTGTGCTTTAGCTTATACAGGCTGGTATGTCTCACACGTGTGTCACGTGTTGCTGGTGCGGCATTTTGAACCCCAAGAGCTGGCAGCCATGTTGGGACACGCCTGTATGCATCCTTTCTGTTCATTTTGTTAGCGTGTTTCATTATTTCTACGGCCTCTCTGATTTTGAATTGGACGAAACTGGCTGCTTGGTCAGCACAAAGGCTTCGTTAAATTTAATTTTCTTTCCTGCAGTCTAGCTGGTGTTCAACAGCTGCAGATCTGATTTGTTGCCTTAGACGAATGCGTTACTTCACGTTCCGATATGCAGGTTGGTATTGGCCTGTCAGTCTCACCGATGTACATCTTCACACACTGACTTTACATATACTACAAACATGGAGTGTGTGAAGCACCTATCATGCCCTTGGTAGAGCCTAGCAAATCCTGGCTGCAGTATTAGACAGCCTTTACGCCAAAGCGGCAAAGGTGATTACTAATCTAGCCAGTGACATTTTTGTCTAAGAGTAATCGCACACCAGGGTGCAGCTTGTCGATTTCTTGTCTATGTCGCTTTCTTTTGTTTGTTGCTGTGGCTGACTGGATCCATGGCTGGTTGCAGCCATTGCCCAATAATCCGCTTTGCGATCGATAGGTATTGTATTGTATGGAACTAGGACCTAGAAACGACGTCCCCGCCGTAGCCTGCAGTGATAGACAACCCCATAATAGGCTACAGCAGTCCACCCACCCCACCGCCGCCCCACACCGAACCCAGAGTTATTGGGCGGCTCGGCCCCCAGTGGACCCCCTCGGGACTGGACCCCACACTAGACGAGTGTAACCACAATGATTGCGTGGTAGACTAATTATGGTGTACGCGTACGTGAGGGAAGTGTTTGCGCAGCGGATTCGTGCCCGGGAGCGGCATGCCTTCCCGCCTGGAAAGCAGTGCATTAGACCACACGGTTAACCAGGCGGGCTGCGATCGATAGGTAGTGCCATGTCTTCTGGAACACGATCCCTGGTGTGAAGGGGCCGTGGCACAATTGAGTGCCTTTAAGGCCGTTTTCCGGGAGAGGCAGTGAGTGATGCAGCACGGACAGCTCAGGTCTGCGGAGCAACGAGCTTATTCTACGAGCCATTTGACTTCCACGTTTGTCTTGTTAAGCGTCTTCAGGACATGAAGGATGCGCACTGGAAACGGGAGTGGACACATTATTCCTTTGCCCGACAAGATTTGGAGATGGGCAGGGGGTGGTCGTCATCCATGCATCTCCTGGCGGCTCCAAGTCTTCCCACTGTGTGTCTCCGCAAGCTGCTTTGGATGCTTGAGCATATAATAGTTTTGACTGTTCGGTTTCTTCAGGTGGTTGTGCCTTGCAGCCTCTATGTCGACTCGGTTCATTTTCCTGTTGTTGTTGTTCCACGCTTCTGCGTCTGGCCAGGTGTTTTGAGGAGCATCTCACTGGTATGAAAACATAATAGTTTCAGTTTGGTAGCTGTCATAGGGATGTGATTTGATTGTGTGGGATTATGTAAATTTTTTATGTTATTGGGTCGTTATTCGTGACGTTCAAAATATTTCTCTTTGCCTGGTGCTTTGTGCACTAAATCGCCAACTCGCTTTCTTCAGTTATTTGGTACGTCTTATGCGTCTTACGAGGACAAATCTTGCTGCATGTATTTTGGTGACTTATTCTTCGAAGCCAAGCTTGTGTATTTTAGGTTAATCATCCTACAGTTCGCTTCTTCCTTCTATTTATGTTTTCTGTCCCGCGTTACTCTTTAGTATTTGCCTTTCCCGCCCCGCGGCGTGATTTGAAAATGAATCTCATTGGCCGCTGAACCTCTTTACAGTCAGGTGTAAGTGGGCGGCAGAGGGGTGGGAGAGGGGATGACGGTTGCCCTGGACAGTTACCTTATCATCTTTGAGCTTCTTATTACAACTGTTTTGTCTATGCTGCCAGTGTGTAAAGTAATGACTTAAGTTTTTACTAGTTTTACTTACAACTTAATTCTCTGTTCATCGAGCTATATTGTATGATCGTGACTCTGGGCATGTATGCCAAGTCTTACAAAAATGTAATAATAGTAATGATCTTTTGAAAATAATTTAGATTCGCGACTGAAACAGAATCGAATGGTCTAGTTTTTAGCACCACTCTCTCTACAGGCCACAAGTGACCCATTGGGACCATCCTACCGCTGTGTCATCCTCCAGCAATGTAAGCGTAAATGAGTGGAACAAAGTGTCGTCACTTCAGAGGCTCCACGAATTTGCTGCTAACGGGGCTAAGGGAGACCCCATTGCTACGCTGTTTGCTGCTCGTAGGATTTTCCTTGCCATTCCAAGTTGGTGACGACAATCATAGTTCAACGAGGTCGCACAGTCGTTACTTGCTCTGGTAGGATAAGAAAAGTTTGTGTACTGGCACGTTTGCGAATAATGGCCTTATATCAAAGTCGACCATGATGGCGGTGGGTAAATGGTTTTCCCCACTTACCCAATTTATACGGTTTGTGAAGTGCATCAAACTCTTCAAACAAGAGTTTACTTTGCCGACTACAGGTCTTAATTTTGAGTGTAGACATTTTGGCAGTTTGTACTATATGTAGGCTAGGTGATCTATTTCACTATGGGCCTTAAAGCATAATTTTCCTAATGTATATTCGGCACTCCACAACCTGTAGGAGCAACTGGTACTGTTGAAATTCTGTTCCTGGACGTGGTGGTGTACAGGGCAACGTAGAGCACGCTAGGACACAGAGTATATCGGAAGCCTACACATATGTACACGTATTTCCACACCCAGTCCAACCACCACCTAGCACTTTTATGCTGTTTGGTTGCCCTTGCCCAGCGTCTAAGCGATGCTCAAACCATAAAACTTGTTTTCAAAAATTTGTGTGCAATGTTTGTGGCCAATGGTTGCAACCATACATCGATCCAGACAGCCATGACAGTAAACAAAAGGAAGCAAGATAGGTAAGAAATCGACAAACGGAGAGCAGAAGAGCGCTTACCCTACGTGAAAAATGTCATTGGCTGGAATGTTGAACACTATCGCCACGTTGGCGTTCAGTCTGTCTACTACATCGGCCACAAGATTCATGATGTGCTACGCTCCACCAATTAGAAGATAGGTGCTTCACACACTGCAGGTGTGTACAAGGCGGAATATCAGAATGGAAAACTATACTTCGCTGAAACCAGCAAGCCTATAGCTACATCCATACGGAAACACAGCTAATCTGCAGTGGTCGAACAATAGCAAGACCGTAACAGGGAAATCAGATTTAATGAAACCTGCATACTGGCCACGCAGCCGGGTTTGACGAAATCTAGAAACAGTAAAATACGCTAAAGTAATGAACGGAGAGGGGGGATACATGCTTGCCTTATCTTCGCTGCCAGCACTCGGGGTTAACATTCCGCACAAACAACATGTGTCACGAGTGCTACCAGAGAATAACTGACGCCCCACAGCCTGCGTCTAGCAGGAGGAAAGCTGCAGCCCACACTTCACTCGCCAATCAACACCAATTGTTGCAAATAATGAAAGAGGCAATAGATAAGAGCACATCTCCACACTCTTATCCTTTTTTTCGAGTCATCAGACTGGTTTGATGCTGCCTGCTACGAATTCCTCTTCTGGCCAAACCTCTTCATCTTAAAGTAGCGCTTGTAACCTAAGTCGTCTGGATCTATCCAGGTCTCTGTTTTCCTATATAATTTTTACATTATACAGTTCCCTCTAGTACCATGGAAGTTGTTCCGTGATGTCTTAACTGATGCCGTACCATCCCGCCCATTTTTTCTTGTCAGTGTTTTCAACGTATACCTTTCCTCGCGGATTCTCCAGAGAAACTCCTAATTCCTTGCCTTGTAATTCCACCTACTTTTCAACATGCTTCTGTAGCACCATGTCGCAAATGCTTGGATTCTCTTCTATTCCGGTGTTCCTGTAATTCATGTTTCACTACCATTCAATGCTGTGCTGAAAACGTACATTGTTAAAAATTTATTAATCAAATTAAGACCTTTGTTTGATGCTAGTAGACTCCTCCTGGCCAGAAATCCCCTTTTAGCCAGTGCTAGCTCTTTGTGTCTTCCTTGCTCCTTCCGGCATGGGCTATTTTGCTGCCTAGGTAGCAGAATTCCTTAACTTCATCTATTTCGTTATCACCAATCCCGATGTTAAGTTTCTCACTGCTCTCATTTCTGCTATTTTCATTGCTTTCGTCTTTCTTCGATTTACTCCCAGTCCATAATCTGTATTCATTTCAATGTGTATTCCATTCAGCAAATTCTGCAATTCTTCTTCGCTTTCCCTGAAGAAAGCAATGTCAACAGTGAATCTTACCACTGATCCTTTCACGTGAATTTTAGTTCCACTCTTGAACTTTTCTTTTACTTCCGTTATTCACCTGCACCACAGCAATCTTTTAAAACTGTCACTCATTCCGCCTCAATGAGACATTTTACAACAATAAAATTGTGACCTGATGTCATGCTCAGTGAGCAGCAATGACCACATATACAGGGTGTTACAAAAAGGTACGGCCAAACTTTCAGGAAACATTCCTCATACACAAAGCAGGAAAATATGTTATGATGTGGACATCTGTCCGGAAACGCTTACTGTCCATGTTAGAGCTCATGTTATTACTTTTCTTCAAATCACATTAATCATGGAATGGAAACACACAGCAACAGAACGTACCAGCGTGACTTCAAACACTTTGTTACAGGAAATGTTCAAAAGGTCCTCCGTTAGCGAGGATACATGCATCCACCCTCCGTCGCATGGAATATCACAGCCGTCCACAATACGAGCATGGAGAGTCTCTACATTTGGTACCGGGGTTGCGTAGACAAGAGCTTTCAAATACCCTGCATAAATGAAAGTCAAGAGGTTTGAGGCCAGGAGAGCGTGGAGGCCATGGAATTGGTCCACCTCTACCAATCCATCGGTCACCAAATCTGTTGTTGAGAAGCGTACGAACACTTCGACTGAAATATTCAGGAGCTCCATCGTGCATGAACCACATGTTGTGTCGTACTTGTAAAGGCACATGTTCTAGCAGCACAGGTAGAGTATCCCGTACGAAATCATGATAACGTGCTCCATTGAGCGTAGGTGGAAGAAACTAAAATGACCTCTAACATGGAAATTAAGCGTTTCCGGACACATGTCCACATAACATCTTTTCTTTATTTGTGTGTGAGGAATGTTTCCTGAAAGTTTGGCCGTACCTTTTTGTAACACCCTGTAGATGATTGCACGCAGATAAAGCACACCATTAGACCCAGAAAAAGACCACTGTGACCGTGGCTGATACGTTCTTCTACCCAGTATAGTTTTTTTTACATTATGTTGCCGTCCAATACTCATAAAGCTTTTAGGTCACCTCATACTGGCCACAGAAGCCTACTTATTAATACAGAACGGGTTCCTTTATCCTTTAACAATTCCTTTCCTCTTATGTTTGGGAACTGTGTACCATTTCATGAAAGAGTATTCTTGTAATAAGCCACTATGGTTAAACAGTCTCAATCGGAACAACTCTCATATATTCGCTGCATCAACTACTTTCCGTATATACAGCTTCAAATACATCGAAATCATTTCCATGACACCCAGTGCATAATATTAATCAGGTCGCATTGGCACTAGAGGACGCTAAAATGTTAGTTGTTACTAGATCTCACATGTTGTCCAGAACTGTTGTGTACATAGTTCCGCGTAGTTAGCGCGTACACAACTTTCCCAATAGAGCGCGCCTCGCTAAGCACAACAGCGCAGGCGCAGCGCTCGTCCGTCTCCGCACTACGAGATGGCGCTGTCTTAGAGACGGTCCGCCGATCCACGTATTAATATGTAACGCAGCCAATGATATTGCTGCTAACGTAGAACCTCTTCTCCTCGCGGATCACACTCGCGCAGTGACACCTGAACGCGCGAGGTATTATAACGAGTGTACAGACCTGCGATTAGTCAGTCTGTGCCAGTCTGCATTAGTCTGCATTTGCTGTACCAGTCTACAGTCAAGTTTCAGTCTGCGCCTAATAAGATTATCATATTCCTGTACATAGCCATGAAGACAAATGTATAGACACTTTTGTCAAGTATCAGAGATATGTGAGAATAAGATTAACGTACCAAGACAAAGGAATTTCAGATTGTCAGTTGTAAATAGCATCCAGAACCTAGTTAAGTAATTTTTATGCTGGTTATTATTTTAATAAATGTGTGTGGAAATTAATCAAGTTCTGTTTAAAGTTGGTCACCGTCAATCTGCTACTCTAAGCGTGCAAGTGGGATTTCTATCGTCTGACCTAACGGCAGAAGATAAACACGCCACGATAAGACCACGAGACAAACTGCTGACACTCGCCTACTTCACTAGAGCGACAAGTCAAATAATCTGATGGTGTGTGTACCGACGGTCTTACAGTACGCACACCACAAGAACTATGTGGTAATTTACTATAATGATATGGCGAGTAGCCGCCTTGACCTGTGACTCAAGTTGTAATAACTCGTTAGTTTCCATTAATTGTAAGAAAAAAAGCTCAAAATGGTAATACTTCGTCTTGTGCAGAGAACAATTCTTTGCTTCACTGGGTCTGAATGGAAGTATGTGTCCACCTCACCAATCGATCCACGTAGCGTTGAGTTACACTTAATCTCCAGTTTCCTTCCACGTGTAGTGTAACGTAGATATGTAGACGTGCTGGAGCCTGAGCATTGTATTACAGCAGTGCTGACAGCAGGCAAGTGAGGGATGCCGGTAATAAACTAAAACAGCTGATGCGATGTTGCGAGATAAGTTAGCTCGTTGAAACAGCAGACTCACAGGTATTGCACAGACTCGTGCTGCAAGAGGCAAGACAGATTTCCACGCTGAAAGTGGTAGTGGTGCTTTTAACTATCTAACTGGTACTGTCGCATTTGCACAAGTGTACCTCTGTTTACAATAAATGCTGATCATTTTTGTAATCTGCCAGGAGAGGACGCCCACATGGACCTGGCAATAGAAGCCATTGGTTCGAGGCCACAACCTGACAAGTTCTCAGTGCACTATGACCCTCCCCATACGTAATGCCACTGTGGAACGATCCACATTATGTTGTCTCCAGCAATACTGACAACTCAAGCCCAGGGCCTGTTCTGTGTGTCGCTGCCTGTACACACCACCTGCCGACCGCCAAAGAAGAATGGGTGTCTCCCAGTGATGCGCTGTAACTCACCCAGGCATCGCCCTGGAGCACAGGTGATACGCCATAGTGTGGGGCCCACAAGACCGGCTTCTATAATGAGAGTACTCGCACTCGGTGGAGAACGTCGTCATCATCGCAAGGGGTACGAGCAGCGAGCCCAACAGAATTCAGCGGTCAGCCAGCGACTGAATGGGTGTGTCAAGCAGTGCAGATACACCAATACAGATCTTCTTACGTTTGCAGTTACCTTCCTCTGGAGCGTCCTGAGCTCCCATCTCGCCCCCGGTTGCACCTTCCTGGCTCACAGCCGCTCCAACCTGTAACAGGGAGTGCTATAGTTTGGTGTTAGAATTTATGGCATTGCATTCACACATCACGACATCTGGAGACGACCTGTACTGTCAACATGATCCGATGAGTGATGAATCATTTGCTTTGTTTAGGAGAGTGTAACAGAAGTGAAGTGTGACTGTAATCTAAACTTAGAGGCTACCTAGTTTAGGTCGGTGTAGTGGACTGACTTACAATAGAATTAAGGGTAACTGGTGCCTGTATGCTGTACACAATGTCTCTTACTTGAGCATCCTGCGCCATGCACGGAGTCAGTACTCCTAAACTGTTCTATGTATCAGCATGATCGTATTGCAAAGCATGGTACGGCGTAAAGACTAATTTGTAGTGACCTTCTCGAGTTGTAACACAAATATATATTGCTGTGTGTAATAGAGAGTAAAAGTGTAGCAATGGCAGTCAGAGACGCGTGATCTACCGAAGCCAGAAGCAACGTGGTTATTGTAGGGAAAGCCAGCAAACCTGATGGCAGATAATATGGAGCTGGGTAGTTCAGTTGGTAGAGCACTTGCTGCGAAAGGCAAAGGTCCCGAGTTCGAGTCTCGGTCCAGCACACAGTTTAAATCTTCCAGGAAGTTTCATATCAGTTCACACTCCGCTGCGGAGTGAAAATCTCATTCTGGAATTATGGAACTACATAGGTACGAACAGTTTGCGTATCTTCAAGTACCATAGCAGGATGTGCATCCATCTGCCGCAGGATTAATCGTTTCATTTTCTGGAACTTCAACAGAGGATGTGCGGTAGTCCTGAGAGGACCCTAAAACGTTGGCGGAGCTAGGAGGTCGGACTGATGTTTAGCTGTTGTGAGTAACGAAACTGTGACTTGTGGAACGACCAAAAACGTACCTGATGGGTACGGAGACATTAAAGTACACAGTAAGCTTTGAACAACTGGAGAAGGGGCTTTGTAAAGATACAAGAAACAGAACAGTGAGAGATATTTTAAGTAGCATGGGGAAATAGTGGGAAATTTTGCGCAGAGGACAAAAAAATGCAATGCGCATAAACTCATCTAAATACTTAGGGATTACAATTACAAATAATCTAAATTGCAACGATCACATAGATAATATTGTGGGTAGAGCAAACCAAAGACTGCGATTCATTAGCAGAACTCTTAGAAGGTGCAACAGGTCTACTAAAGAGACTGCTTACACCACGCTTGTCCGCCCCATTCTGATCGCTGTGTGGTGTGGGATCCGCATTAGGCGGGACTGACGGATGACATCGAAAAGTACGAAGAAGGGCAGCTCGTTTTGTATTATCGCGAAATAGGGGAGATAGTGTCACTGACACGATACGTGAATTGGAGTGGCAATCATTAAAACAAAGGCGTTTTTCGTAGCGACGGGATCTTCTCATTAAATTTCAATCACCAGTTTTCTCCTCCGATTGCGAAAACATACATAGGGAGGAATGATCATCACGATAAAATAAGAGAAATCAGGGATCGCACTTAAAAATTTAGGTGCTCACTTTTCCCGCGTGCCGTTCGAGAGTGGAACGGTAGAGAGACAGCTTGATGGTGGTTCATTGAACCCTCTCCCAGGCACTTTACTGTGAATAGCACAGTAATCACGGAGATGTAACCTTTTAGGAGTAACGCAGAAGAGCTGTTAATTTACGGTTAAGAGAAAAGGAGCCAACGAGACTAGCTGAGGAGGTTCAAATTTCCAGGACTGCGAAATAAGTGTGATAAATAGTCTCATAAGCAAGTTGCAATAAGCAGCATAGTAAGTAACACTGGATGCAATATCCGACTAGTTTCATTGTAACATAAAATATTTTTGTCAATAGGTATTGTTACATTAAAAGATAATTTGTTACAATTTTACTGTATCTGTGGTTCATTTTGTTCTAATTTATCCTCCAAAATTTGGTAGTTCGTTACTGGAAACCTCGTCAGTTTGTTGCAGTTTTACTGCAACACTGGTAATATGTGGATCAATATCATACAATTTCTTTTCGTGTTTATCTATAATCGAATATCAAATTGATGGTTTATGAGAAAGTTGCCTAAATTTTGGCAAGCTATCACTGTGTGACAACCTACCAGTGTCACATGCAATTTCTTAATACATATTTTCAATGTGAAGGAAATACGTAAACTCAAGACACAAAGAGACATAGTAGTGAATTAAATAAGTGATGGAGCAGTGAAAGATACAATAGCAGATTCTTCATCTAGAAATGCCACTAATAAATATTGAATAAGTATAATAACAACAATTCTGTAAAAAGAAATATTCTACTGCTAACAGTACTTCAGCTGTGGCTAATGTTTACATAGAATCTCATCAGATTTTGTTGCAATCTGTATGAAATATCTGCAAGGAAGAGTCGTTACTGCAGAAAATGCAAGCTGAGAAGGATTACAGGGATGGGTCTAGACCTGCAGGTATGGAACATTTTTAACACTTTCAAAGACAAATGGCGTCTTGTAACCAGCCATAAAATGTTCCACTTCCAACCCAGTTGAACATCCTATCAATACCCACTACTTAAATGATTTTCTTATACAAAAAACCTGTATGTAAACAGTAAGGTTGAGATAAAGAATTTGAAAGAACTTGAGGTTTGTACCCCATATTGTTAATAGCTTCAAAATATGACAGATATTTACCAAAATATATAAGAAATTGTGGTGAAGTATTATCTATAACTCTTGTATAAAAGCGAGTTAATGAAGAAATAAATAGTCCAAACAATATGAAATACAAGAAGAAATATATGTCACGATATTCCAAACAAGTAGTTCAATGATTACAACTTCCCACTGCAAGAAATACAGCTCACTTGAATGAAATGATTTCATTGATTTCACATCTTCAAGAAAGATATAGTATCGAATAATTATGGTGACAGTAGTTGAAAAGTGTCACAAACCAGCAAGAAAAACATTCATGCATAGATATTTAGTAATATGAGAATCAGATGATTTGAGAAATGCAGACATTTTAAATACGAGGCAGTATTCATGTGATAATACAGGTTCAAAAAAATGGTTCAAATGGCTCTGAGCACTATGGGACTCAACTTCTGAGGTCATTAGTCCCCTAGAACTTAGAACTAGTTAAACCTAACTAACCTAAGGACATCACAAACATCCATGCCCGAGGCAGGATTCGAACCTGCGACCGTAGGGGTCCTGCGGTTCCAGACTGCAGCGCCTTTAACCGCACGGCCACTTCGGCCGGCAATACAGGTTCAAATGGACATGGTGACAATACACTTGGTCATAGATTATCACCACCAGTAGAATGCCTCTAAATGGCATGTAATGGTGTTAGCACATTTAAGTTCTTATTGCTAACATGCATGATATTTTCAAAGTAATCCATGCTATCAGTGTCAGCCAATAAATTGTCCAATTCCTCCAACAATAATCAAAGAACGAAATGTTCATCAGGTGGACTTGTCTTATTCCCAAGAAGTCCACAGACCTTGAGAACTTTAGAACAGATCATGGTAGCACTTTGAATTACTATGATGTTGATGTTTCTCTGTGAGATTCATAATCAGAAACTGGTCACACTAGCTGCAAAATGGGACAGCACAAAAAAAACAGAAGTATGTGTAGGTGAGCTATACAAATTTTTTCAACTATACAGTTTTTCTGTGAGAAAAAGGGGGCGATGCTCTTGTAAGTGCCACTCCTATTTACAAGATAATAATGCAGTTCAGCACATGCAACTGTACCCAGACAGCATAGTACCACACAATGTTATTGAGACAATGTAGTTTGGTGCAACAGTACTCACTGGACATGGTATCCAGAATATGTGGTGCAGTGTGGAATTGGTGGCATTCGTATCGTGGTCAACTCCTTCATCCCACATGCAATTTGTACAGAATGGGTTTTTTCACTAAAGTTATTTAAATAAAAATGCTGTTTTCCCCATCCTGTCTTACGTTCAGTGTTTAAACAGGACATAGTTATACAGTTAGAATATGTCATACCTTGGAACTGTAAGCTTAGGGCATCAATTATTTTAACAGTTCAAGTGGTTTGCCAGCTAGTTGGGGGGGGGGAATATTTAAATAAGCCATCTGTGTGATGATACATTGATTTAGCTTAGGGTGTGGCAGTTTCCGAATTTCATACCACATTAAACTGAGCTGTAAGTACCATCCATCTTGGACTGCCATCACATATTCTATAGTTAGGATAAGTAATCTGGCAACCAAGCACACTGTACCAGTATCCTCAGGTCTGCAGCTTGAAATCTGATGTCACAGGGCTGCAGAAAACTCTGTAGGTAAATTGGCCTATGTTCACCAAGATGGATGTGATACTTAGGGTAGCTAGGCCAGGTAAGATATCTTGAATTTTTGAACTTCTTGGCATTTATCAATTACTGCAATTAGTCTTTTTCTGTACTTCCCATCATACTTCTTAGGTCTAACTCAATTTCATTGAAAAAAACGTATATTTTATAATAAAAATGAATATTTTTTTCTTATCATATCCACTTATTATAAAGGAATTATTTTTTCATACAAAAGATGAATGTAAGAATATAAATTTAACATTTTTAAAGACACTGCACATAAAAAATAAATTCCAGAAAGAAATGCATTCATAAAAAGCCCAAAATCTTCAGTGTCTGCTGAAAGAAATCTGGAGGGCTATTCTTGATGTTACTCTCTTCATTTCATTTCACCCTCCAGTTTTTTCAAAGTCCAAATAGAAATCCAGTTAGCTGTCCTTCTTGCATCTGGTCCTGTGTTCTTTAATTGAGGGGGGCAGAGCTCGAACAGCAGTGACCTAATCATTGATGATGGCCATTGCTTGTGTGGCCAGCCCAGTCCTGGCCTGGCGCACTCTGGGAGCAAATGTATTCGATAGCAGTTTGTACATATAATTGGAATGTGAAAAGGAAGTGCATTCTTTAAATGCTATTTTCATCAGTTTATTCTGGATGTAAATCAGTTATTTTATTCACATTTATTCACATTTTCGTATTTTACTCGAAGAGATGAACTGTAAATAATACATAATGTTCCTCTGCAACACTCAAAATGAGATTTAAAAAGAATGTTATATGATAGAAAAAAGGTATTGCTGTGTCTAGACAAGACAGTCTAGACACAAGGGAGGTAGCCGAAAGGGCATGCGTCAACTCAAGCCGTCTTGCGTTAAGTCTGAAACAGGATATGTGATGAAAGCTATAAAGAAAAGAACGGAGCTTCTCGTATACTTAACTTTAATTCTTTGTGTTACATTTCTCTTGATAATACAAGTGAGACTCTCTCCAGATATGGTTAATGGCGCCTTGCTAGGTCATAGCCATGGACTTAGCTGAAGGCTATTCTAACTGTCTCTCGGCAAATGAGAGAAAGGCTTTGTATGTGTAGTCGCTAGCAATGTCGTCCGTACAACTGGGGCGAGTGCTCGTATGTCTCTCGAGACCTGCCTTGTGGTGGCGCTCGGTCTGCGATCCTGACAGTGGCGACACGCGGGTCCGACATGTACTAATGGACCGCGGCCGATTTAAGCTACCACCTAGCAAGTGTAGTGTCTGGCGGTGACACCACAGGTATATTCCCATATTGTTGTAAATGGGGATTGTTTCAGCGTTATTTCTGAATGAAGTTATGAAATGCTTAATGAACGGTGTAGATAGAATGTGTAAGTGAGATGGAGCAGAGTACAGTTAGGAGACAGTGTTATCTCTTCTTTCCTCTGATGCTAGCGCTGAATAAACTGTTCCAGCAGATCAGTACTATTGTATCTAGAAGCTGGAGGCCACATGCTGCTGACTAAATACAAGCTGCAATTACATGAGGGGGCTTATGCAGACAAGGCCTATGGTGTTTGCATGGATGAGTAGAAAAAAACCTTTCTCACATAAAATATTAACCGTTTTTGAACTTTCAGAATGCTAACATAATCTATATAATGAGGGCTATCTGAAATATCTTCTTCTAATTGACACATAACTTTTTCAGTTTTTATTTTCTACATAACATTTTCTAATTTTTTATTCATTTGTATAATTAAAAATTTTCAGTAAGTATTCTGTGTGTGCATCGTAAGATAAGTTTTTATTACCATACATTGTTACATACACTAAAGTATAAGAAGCAATTTTTTCATTAAAAGCTGCCAATGTTACATAGTCGTTTTGTTTGAAGTTACAATATTTTCTACAAGTCATGTTAATGATGTAGATAGGATAATTTGAAATGAAATTATATGGAGTTAAGTCAGTGTCTGATTTGAGTTGTGCAAATTCTTCCAAATCGAGAAATGCATCACATGTGTTGAGATAACTGTTTGGAGGATTAATATTCCAAATGTGATCGAATAATGGAGAGTCAAGCAACTGACTGTTTATACGATTTGTCTGAAATGTAACAAACACAAAATATGTCATATCAATTAATCCAGAGTTGTAGTTATTTGTGATACCCAGTTTAAAGTTTTTCTTACCACCCAATCCTGGAACTTCTACAGTTTTAAATTCATAAAAAGGTATTGAAATTTTTGGATTTTTCAGAATATTTTTTCACTGTCTAACTCGTAATTTGGTTCATATTTAACAATTGTTACACGAATTCTCATCGATTCTACTACCATTTTTCCTTCCTTTGGAAGTGTATCATTAATTTCACCTCCAGCTTCTTTATAACCACGCCATCTAAGAGTTGCATCTCCAGAACTAGAAGATCTTGAATAAATTACTGTTAAATCTCCTTCCTACATATATCCACCCAGTACTCCTAGTGGATGGAATACCTCGTATCTCTTACTCCCTATTTTTCCATTATTAAGAATATGTTGTAGAAAGCTTATTCTATCAGTAACAGATGAAGTCATATATAATATGACTGCTGATGAAATAAAAGGATGTTTGATTCTAGATGAACTGTTGTTTTTCTACATGTTTATTGATTTTTTATTGGATTTTCCACCATATATTGGGCAATGTAACTCTGATCCTTCAGGATTAGGATTAGAATTCTAAAGTTCATATTTAATTGTGCCTGATTTTGATCAAGACATCCATCACCAATATTTATTTCAGTCTCTGTATATATGTTGAGTGCATGTAAATTATTTTATGTATTCACAAGCAATGAGTAAAATCGATAACTCTCAGTTTTATTCGTGATTTATTAGTGATAAAATTTATTAAGACCTTTTTAAAACCACTGACACAGAAGTACCATTAAAGTCATTCAGATTGTCATGTTCATTGGTTATAGTAATTTCTAAATCTTGAATAGTATCAAAAAGAGAAATATCTACACAATAAATTGGTCATGAATTATTGGTCCACTAAATTCTACACTATATTTTGAATGAAGCCACAACATTAGTTTCTCCATGAAAATGAACAGTGTGCCTTAGAAACATTCAATCAGCTATATTAAAATTTATATTAATTAATTCGAATGGTATAATTTAAGAACATTGTTATCAACAATCTTTCTACTGGCTTCAACATTTCCTCTACTAAATCCCACAATAGTTCCAATACTACAGTTTGTATCTATATACAGCTTTACATTATTTTCAATAGTAATTGTGTTCAAAATTTCATCAATTCTGATGTGAATATTTGGCTTATCCAAATGAATAAATTTTTCTAACAATCTAAAAATATATTGACCTAGGGGAATTTCTATCATTTCTCGACTACAGTACATTTTATTATTTATTGATATAATATCTGGAGTTAAGAAAATTATATAAAAACCAACTAATGTAACATTTAATAAGTTTCTCTTATTGGAATACTTAATTTTTTAACAACAGATGACTTATCACTCAACTCAAATAGACAAACCTTTGATAGCAATAAAGATTTATTTAATTAAATGAAAGATTGGGAATCAAAAATTATATTCCAGAAAAGAAAAAAAATTAATGTGGTAAAATTTTACCAAATTCTACTCGTGCAATAATAGAACAAAGCTGTTGTGGAAAAACTACATTTATGATTCACAGCTATATTTTAGCTCCAGGATGGTTGAATTGGAATAAACTTACTCATTTGTATGTTTATTCCAAATGCTTACAGGAATCAAAATTCCCAGAATTTAAAAGAGGGTGTAAGAATCTGAAGATAAGTATAAAGAAAAAATTGCTACTTCTAATGAAAATAATGATTAAATTACACCATTAGATCAATGTCTAGATAATTCAATAGTAGTATTTCATAACTTCATTCTTGTAAATCAAGATATAATTAGAGAATATTTTACTAGACGAAGACATAAAGGAATAGATTGTATTTATTTAGCTCAAACCTATTCAAAAATACTAAAAGAATTAGTTACAAATAGTTATAAATTTTTAAATATTTTCAGACAAGATGAGACAAATTTAAATCATATTTGAGGTAATAAACATAATTATTTGATAAAGAAAACTGCTGATGATAATTTTTTCTAAACTTAAGATCAACTATAGATTCTACAGGTTATTCAGATATAAGTTCACCTGAGTAACAAGATAAATGTTTAATAGAGAAATATACAGAAAACTCAGTTGTGTATGTTTGGATGAATTATGTAAGAGATTTAGTCGATACAGTAGCAGTAAGTCATGGTAAAGAATCAGCTCGAAATAAAAATTATGTAAATGAAAAGTTTGAATAAGAAAATGTTAACAAATAAATTTATTGAATTCATTCCTAACAATTAAAAAGTTATATTGTATTTAATGAGATTTATAAATAATTTACCACAAACATTTCCAAAAAGTGAAAATTATGGGTTTAGTAAATTGGGAATTATATAATTAGCCATTGCCAGACATGCATCTACCAGGGTATATGTGTTGCAGGAGTTTTACTAAGCTAGAAGAAAGACTATGACATAGTAATTCTGGAATAAATCAATGAGACGGGGCATTCAAACAACTTGACATCACATATTGTGATCATAAAGATATAGAATCTAGATGTCAATCAGACAAAGAACTTCAGTTAGCTTCAAAAGAAAGGACGGATACTTGTCAAACTTCATAGGAGAAAAAACACCTGCAACTGTAGTTAGAACAATAATGCATGGAAAAAGAAAATTAGGCATGGGCCTAGAATTAGATGATACTGGATGTGGACTATAAGTAGTAAAAATATTAATTACTGCAAATATTGAATCTAGAAAAATCAATAACTCTAGTATTGATCTAGGAAAACAAAACAGACTAATTTAGCAATGGAAATGAAAGAAACTGAAGTAAAAGAATTCAAAAATAATACATATATATCATATTCCATTAAGTAATTTTGAACTACATACCTTGCTAAACAATTAAAACGAAATATTTTACACATGTTTTTATGATTATTGAATTAAATAATGAACCTAGAAAAACTGAATCAAGAAAGTGAATTGAGATATATCTGGTCATCCTAGTACTCATTGAATTTGTTATGATAAGAATAAAGGTACAGAATCTGTTTTTGACTCATTTGGAGATAATCTACCAAAACAATTAATGAACTATATAGGAAAAAATGAGCTACACTATAACATGAAGGAATAATAAACTTCAATGCAGTGTTTTGTGGGCCTTTGCATCGCCTTGTTTTAAAACAGTGTAAGATAATTATAAGTTTAATCATATTTTGAGCCAAAAAAATGGACGTATTTGGAATTAAGCTCCAGTCTTAAGGTCACATGATTAGTGCTCTAATACATCAAGAAAACATGCAAAATGATTCAAAGTAAAAATTCATCCAAAAGTAGAAAGTCTAAGTAAACGATTACACAACGTTTTTAAAGCAACAAAAGTTTACGTTAATTTTAAAGGTGGAAGAATAGTAGATACAGAAGATCCAGTAAATGGTTATGATATCATTACAAAACAGCAAAATAGAGTATATTTTTATATTCAAATAAAAGTTAACAAAACAAGTTCTTGTCAGAATCACTTGAGAATTTTAAATTTGAGTTCATGAAATCGGATGGTATTTATTCGTTTTATATCATTATGAAAGCTATATATAAAATTGAATTATGAAAAAATAAATTGGAAATTTACTTCGACTGAGAAATGGTTAATACATAATTGTAATTATAATTTAATTACATGTTATTGTATCTTTATATTTCCCACTGATTTTGTTCATTAAAACAAATCTGTACATTTGTATTACTAACATGACCAGTTTATACTCTATCTAATAATAACTTCATAGTTAAACTTAAGTTATTTCCAGTTATACAATCACGCAAAACTTTATTTATTTTCTCCTGTAATTTGTTCGTAACATTACCATCATGTAGTTTTTTGGGTTTAATTGGATCCATTGTATATATTGCTGTTAAGTGATCTCTAGTCAGATAGCTAGTATAAACGAATGGTTCATTTATATTTTTAAACGTTAATTTAACAATTTCAAGTAAAGGCATGTAGTGTAAAACAAAAACTACTTTGTCCTTCTTAACTCTAAAGTCATGAAGTAAATCATGAATTAATTTCTCTGTTTTACTTAATTCGTATACTTTATCATTGTAACATATATAAAATTTATCATTTTCATTGTGTGAATATTTAAAATAAGAATATCTAATTGACAAATTATGTTTCCTTACTTTAAAATTATTGATTAAGGGATATCTTTTTAGGTAGCTAACTAAATATGACCAATTTTTTGTTTAAACTTGGATATGAATAGTTCCATATTCATGTTGCTAGAGCTTTTATTTCTATTTTCTAATTCTTCTTTTTCTTCTTTTGATTTTTAACTGATTTTGAAAATCTATCACAAGTTGTTGAGATTGAATGACTTTATATACATTTACGTACTCAGCATAGGAGACAAAGGTTTTTTTATACTTAAGAAAATATTTTTAATGTTTCAATAACGCAACTGATGATTTAAAATCTATAGCATTAAGTAACCATATTTATAAATCATTAAGGAGAAGTGTTGTGGTATCATTTTGTATATGTGGATAGAAACCAGCTTTTTCATTTTGATTTTGTATTTGTTCTTAATCTATGTCATTTTCCTTTAAAAATTCCATACTATGCTTTTTTCTGTTTAAAATATGAATGATCAATTTCTCCAATTTTCCAAAAAAAAATCCCTTAATAGTGAATATATTAGGTGTAATGAATATATTTGTTCTTTATATTTTAAAGACAGACATAATTCTAAAAATATTCAATCATCACATAATGCTAAATTATTTACCTCATATATTAACTTATAAATATTATGGGTGTTTCTGAACTAGCAACAACTGTATTAGATGTACTTGCAATAGATGTCAATTACTAAAAATAATTTTATTACAATTTTATATTGTTTTAATTTTTCAGGGATTGAATTATTAACTTGTGGAAAAGTGTTGTATGTTCTATTATATTTTCATATATTTCCCGGTATGAAATATTTAGCACATGAAATCCCATACATAATAGAGAAGCTAATATTACTGATTAAATCATTTCATTCTACAGTGAATAGATTATTTTTTGCAAAGGATTAGTAATGTCTTGGAATTTTACAAATGTAATAAAAGTAATTTCTTAATACATGGCAGATAAAATTATAGTGTAAGAGTCACGAATTAAAACGTATAGCCAAAGAATTAGAATTTCAAGGAAATAAATAAATAAAAACAATGAAATTATATCGAAACTGTACAAGAATTAAAACTCAAAGCAAAGAGTTAGGAATGAAAGGATGTTATAAACTGGAAAAGGAAAAACTTGTACAATGGAAAAATTATAATTTTTAAAATTTATATTTTAGGAAATTACATAAATTGTACTCAGCAACAATGGAAATAAATTAAAATTACTGAGTATATTCCAAATAATGACCTCTCTCTCTCTCTCTCTCTCTCTCTCTATATATATATATATATATATATATATATATATATATATATATATATATATGTGTGTGTGTGTGTGTGTGTGTGTGTATGTATATATATATATATATATATATATATATATATATATATATATATATATATATATATATATATATATATACGGACATTATTTGTGGATTACATGGGAGAATTTTAAGATAAATAAGTTTGGAAAACTATATAATATGAGAATGAAATTTTCTGGTCGATTTTATTAGAGGTCAGTTTAAATTAGATTGGAATCTCTTGTCAAGGTATAAAACATTATCTAAGAATTTAATAACAGAATTTGATGATAATTTAAATGGGATTGTAATATCATATCGTAAGTTATATATATATTAATTTAATGATACAATTTTAAGACAAATTATATTGGATTGTTATACCAGGACATAAACATAGTAAAATATTTCATCAGAAAATTTGAAGACAAATTAAATTGGAGTATAATATCAAGTTAGCACAATTTTTATTGAATATTCTATAATAGTTTATCAGAATAATGGAAATTGGGATAAAATATCTTGCTTATTAAACTTTTTATAAAACAATTCCAAGGGAATATAAACTTCTTTGCAATATCAAGAAAGTCAAATTTCTTTGAAAATCTTATATGATAACTTGAAGATAAATTGATATTCAATTGGGATTAAATATTAGAAATATATATCAGCATGTAAAAAATTATCTGAAAATTTTATGATCAATGTCAAGACAGATTACATAAGGAACATATATCACACAGTAAAAAATTGGCTGAAGATTATAGTACAGAATATTAATATAAATTAAATTGGGATGAAATAACAAGAGAACAAATATAATCTGAATATTTTATAATAGGATTTCAAAGTAATGAATATGGGAATATCAAAATCTGCCTGAGCCATTTAAACAATAAATATTTAAAGCATTAGAAATAATAGAACAATCTGAATATAATGATTATTCTCTGTCTTAAAGTAATAAAAACAAAGTTTGCAACCATATTTTTCTTAAAGAGTGTCTGAATGAATACTTAAAAGAAAAAGTTGTTTGTCCATTGTGAAGAAATCTTATTAAAAATATATAATGTCAATTTGCAACCCCTAGATTTATTATACCATTAATCCATTATTCTTGTATGTAATCGTTTAAAATAATTCAAAGGAATGGTTCTTAAAGTTTCTTTCATTGATCTGTATAAATTTACTTAATTATGACTGTAATTACATTTTAACATTTCTTGACAGCTTGGACGAAATGAGAGATAAACATGTAAATCTCCTTTATTCAAAGATGGAATTAATTCACATTATTGTTATATTAAAAATTCATCAAGAGTGGTTTTGACTCAAATTAGCATGAAAAAGTAAAATTAATTTGTATTTTATGTTTACTCTATTTCACTAGTAATGAAAGATTAGGTCTCATTTCGTAATTTTTAGTGGATACATTTGATATTTGTCATCAAATGAATAGCAATTAATAAATATATCAATTCTACTCTCGATTTTTGGAATATTATTAACCTCTACCAAAAATTCAAAATTTGAAGATTCTGATCAAGATCAGGACGACCATTTTTATATTTTGTAGCTGTTTCCCATTTATTATCTACAGCTCTTTAGTTTTTACATTCAAACATGCTTTTTGTTTCTTCTTCATCAGCATTATTCATCGATAATAATATTTACGAATGTACTTCACTTGGAATCACACTGTTTAATTAACGAAGCATTAAACATTGAAATGCCGAAGAAGGATCCATACGTGCATTTTAAAAATTAGCAACATACCCTAAAAGTTCCATTTGTTATTTATGCTGATTTTGAAATGCTCTTTGTTGTTTAAGATGAACAATTATCAGGACTATCTAGAAAAGTCATACACAATGAAATATCAAAAATATGAAACTAACTGTAGATTATTATATAAAATACGTAAATGGAAATTGTAAGAATCCTGTAATTTATATATGACATAAGTAATTAAATGAATATATAAAACAAGAAGTAGAAGAAATTTGAAGAATTTATTCTGAAACTGATGAAATGAGACCATTCACTCCTGAAGAACAATCAAGGTATGGAAGATTCAAAAAACGTGTATTGTGTGACTGTCTTTACTCAAGGAAAAATAAAAGGGTTTGTTATGATGATCATGTAACTGGAAAATTTATAAGTCTATTATGTAATAATTGTAATTTAAAGGTAAAAGAACCTAGATTTGTCCCAGTTTATTTCCATAATTTGTCTGGATATCGTTCACATCTGCTTATAAAAGAACTTGCTTATGATAAAAAAAAGATTTAATACTTCATAATGAAGACAGGTAATTTAAATTTGGTAATAGGACAGGAAATTTGAAAATTAGGTTTATTGATACATTTAATTAATGGCCTTATCACTTCTCAAACTGTAATCTAATTTCAAACTGGATTGAAAGAAAAATATGAAAAAGTTTTTCTCAGAAGAGTTATTCAATCTAGTGGTCAGAAAAGGTGCATATCCATATGATTACATGGATTCTCCGAAAAATTTGAAGGGACAGCAAGATAGAATTTTGCAATATGACTGTGAAATAAGTGATGACGATAGTAAACATGCAGAAAGAATTGGAAAAAACTTAATATCAAAATTTTTGATGAGTATCATGATCTGTATTTTGAAACTGATGTTTCGTTATTGGCTGACGTGTTTCAGAATTTTAGAAAAACACGTATAAAATCATTTGGTCTTGATTGACTAAACAGTCACTTGATTTATTACATGGTTATAATATAAATTTAATAGTAGGGAAGGGAATAAGGGAAGAATCATCACAATGTTGTAAAAGGTATGTTAAAGCCAATAATAAAAATATGAAAGATTACAATGTTAAAAATGTATCAAACTTTTTAGCATATTTAGATGCAGATAATTTATATGTTTATGCAATGTGTCAATATTTAGCATATGGTGGATTTGAAAGGAATCAACAAAATAACTTTGACTATACAAAAATAAGTGAAATATAACATATAGATAAAACTGGATTTTTTAAAAGTAGATTTACAATATCCAAAAGAAATACGTGATTTACACAAAGATTTACCATTACCTCATGAAAATAAAAATGTACCAGGATCTAAAGAAAGCAAGTTGTTGAGTACCTTGATTTACAAACGTAATTTTAGTTCACTTAATCTTAAACAGTATCTGTGTCATGGAATGAAATAACAAAAACACATAGAGTGTTAAAATTCCATCAGTCAGTTTGGTTGAACAAATATATAGATTTAAATATGGATATTAGAACTAAAACTATAAATGATTTTGGGAATGATTTCCAGAAATGAATGAATGTAAAATCTGTGTGTGGAAAAATGAAGGAAAGCATAAGAAACATAGTGACAGATGTAGATAAATGTAGTAACCTTATAGCTAAACCAAACTTTCAAGGAAGAACTACATTTAATGAAAATCTTGAGGCTATTCGTATGAATAAAACCAAAATTGTGTTTAGTAAACTCATCTATTTTGGTACCAGTATACTTGATTTATCTAAAGAATTGATGTATGATTTTCACTATAGGGTAATGGAACTGAAAAATGGAGAAAATACTAAGTTGTATTTTCAAGATATGGACAGCTACATTTACAATACAAAAACTGAAGACTTTTATGAAATGATGATTTATAAATTAGATACTATTGATTATGCTGCAAATAATATTTATGGCATTACAGAAGTAAACAAGAAAGTTTCAGGGAAACTGAAAGATAAATGCAATGGAAAAATAACAGAAAAATTTTGTGGTTTGACAGCAAAAATTTATGCTTATAAGGCTGGTGATAAATAAAGAAAAAATCTAAGGGAGTTAAGCAATGTATTGTTAAAAGTAGAATTAGCTTAGAAGATTATGAAGTCTGTTTGTTTAACAACAGAGGACAGAGACACATACAATTCAAAGTGGAAAACATGACATCTATAAAGTTGGGATGAATAAGAAAGCGTTGAGTCTATATAATGATAAATGATAAGTATGAAGCAGGTGGGTATCTTTGGATTTGTGAAGAAATTAAAAAATATTGTCAAAATAATAAAGTTACTTGTGAATGTTGTAAAACATTTTGGTAAGGAAAAGATATCTTACATTCACATAATTAATTTTCTTCTTATATGCACCTTTTATAAAAAAAATATTACATTTACTTCCTAATGTTTTATAATAATCGAATATGTTAAGAAGAAATATTCATAATTACTAATTTTCTAAATAATTTACTATAAAATATATATTTCCTTAATGAAATTAAATGAGTTAGACCTAAAAAGAGGGACTGCAATTAGAACCATTCTGTAGGTTCTATGTAACTTGGGTCAGTCCTGGTGTGAGGCAGGACTGAGGTAAGTGGCACAGAACTTATGGAATGGATCTACTGTTGGGCAATATTCAGTATCAAGGGTCAGCATAAACTTATACTGAGATTCATCTGTCACCTACTGGACTCATCTCTGAATGTAACAGAAATGTTTCTCATCACTGTTCACTAATTCATAAGTTACCCGATCATTCTGTCATTACTGGAAGAGACATTGCGTCCTCTATAAGGTCACAGACTTAATGACTCTGGCATACAAAGCCACCCTCATTCTGTCAACGGCCTTGTCAAAGAGAACAGAGGAGCAGACAAAGCTTCCCTTATGGTGGGAAGGAATTTTCAACAGCATGAGAACGCAGAAGGCAGTGGAAACCACTGCATTAAAGGCTCATGACATGTGTCCATAGGACATGTGGCTTGTAAATGAAAAAGTCTCATCACAATTTCGCCATTGGCAAAAGATTCCGGAATAGACCCCTATTCGGATCTCTGGGAGGGGATTACCAAAAGGGAGGCAACTGCAAGAAATAGACTGAATAATCAATGACTCTACGAGTCGAGGCATCGAATGTCATAAGCTGGAACGGGGTAGGGAAGCAAGAAAATCTGAAAAGGGAAGTGCAAGGGCTCAACCTACATAGAATCGGTCTCAGAGAAGTAAAATGGAAAGAAGACAAGGATTTTTGGTCCGATGAGTAACTGCTAATATCAACAGTAGCAGAAAATGTTATAATGGGAGTAGGATTCGTTATGAATAGGAAAGTAGGACATGGAGTGTGTCACTGTGAACAGTTCAGTGATATGGTTATTCTCATCAGAATCGACAGCAAACCAGCTCCATGAAGTATAGTTCAAGTGTATGTACCGCTGCTGTGAACTGAAGAGGAAGACAGAGAGAAAGTGTGTGAGGATACTGAAAGGCTAATGCAGCATGTAAAGGGAGACGAAACTACAGTAGTCGTTGGGGACTGGAATGCAGTTGTAGGGAAAGTAGTAAAAGAAAGAGTTACAGGAAACTATGGGCTGTGATTTCTCCAGCGCTATAGATACAGCTACAAGAAATAGCTCGATTCATAGTACAGTTCAAGAGGAATGGAAATCTCTAAAAAGAATAAGAACGGAAGTTGGGAAAAACATGAAGATACAAAGAAAGTAACTGTGAAGAAATCATTTGTAATGGAGGAAGTACTTCAGTTGGTCGGTGAAAGAGGGAAGTATTAAAATGATCAGACAAATTCAAGGAAAAAGAAATACAAGTCACAGAGAAATGAAATAAACAGGAAATGTAGGGAAGCTAAGACGATATGATTGAACAAAAAATGTGAAGAAATCGAAAAAGAAATGATTGTCAGAAGGAAAACCAAAACAACCTTTGGTGAAATTAAAAGTGACGGTGGTGATATTGAGAGTACAACGGGCAGAGAAGAAAGCGGAGACGTGGAAAGAGTACATTGAAGATCTCTGTGAGACGGAAGATTTGTTTGAAGTGACACGAGAAGGAATAGGAGTCAATTTGGAAGAGAAAGGGGATTTTGTATTTCCGTCAGAATTTAAAAGAGCTTTGTAAGACTTACTATCAAATACGGCAGAAAGAATTTATAACATTCTATCAGAATTTCTAAAAATATTGGGGGAAGTGAGAACAAAACGACTATTTACGTTGGTGTGTAGATTGTATCAATCTGGCAACATATCATCTCACTTTCGGAAAAATAACATCAACTCAATTCTGAAGACTGTGAGAGCCGACAAGTGCAAGAATTATGGCACGTTCAGCTTAACACCTCATGCATCCAAGTCGTCGACAAGAATAATATGCAGAAGAATAGAAAAGAAATTTAGGATGTGTTGGATGGCGATAAGTTTGGTTTTAGGGAAGGTAAAGACACCAGAGAGGCAATTCTGACATTGAGGTTGATAATGAAAACAGGACAAAAAAATATCGAGACACGTTTATAGGATTAGTTGACCTGGAGAGAGTGTCCGACAATGACAAATGGTGCAAGAAATTCGAAATTCTGAGGAAAATAAGGGTAAAAAGTAGGGAGAGATGCATAATATACATGTACAAGAGGCAAGAGGGAGTAGTACGAATGGAAGACCATGAACAAAGTGTTCAGATTAAAATGGGTGTAAGACAGGAATGTAGTCTTCCACCCCTACTGTTCAGTCTACACAATGAAGGAGCAATCATGAAAATAAAAGAAAGTTTCAGCTATTTAATTCAAATTCAAGGTGAAAATATACTAATGACATTGCTTTCATCAGTGAAAAATCAGGAAAATTTACGTGATATACTGAACAGATTGAGCAGTTTCATGAGTACATGTTACAGAGTGCGAGTAAATACGAGAAATGAAAAGCAGCGAGATACTTAACATCAGGACTGGTGATCACGAAATAGGTGAAATTACGAATTCCGCAATCTAGGCAGCAAAGTAACCCATGACAGATGGAGCATAGACATTAACAAGTCTACCATTGACAAGAAGGAGGTTTCTGGTCAGGAGCAGTCTACTAGTATCTAACATATGTCTTAATGGAGGAAGAAATTCCTGAGAATTTACGTCTGGAGCACAGCCAAAATCCACCATCTTGAATGATGTCACAGCCCCCATCTTGGATGACGTCATCGCCACCATCTTGGATACGTCTGTCAACAATTCAGAATGGCTCAGAACCGCCTTGCCCCAATATTCTCTGCATTGAGGTACAAGGTCGAGGATATATTGGTAGGGAGGACACAGCATGTTATCTTGGTTTCTGAGTAATCAACGGATAAAGAGGTAGCTTTAAGTATGTCCCAGGGACATGTGTTGGGATCCTTGTTGTTCATGTTCCATCTGCGCTTCCTTTTGAATAATTTCAACAATAAAAAGAAACTTCCACAGACAATGCTGCTATATATGCTGAAGTACTGCAGAGATATTCAATGGGATCTCTATAAGATTTGAAAGTCGCGCAAAGATGGCAACTTGCTTGAAAATTCTGAAATGTAAAATTGTGCACATCAATGACTACAACATTAGCGATTCACTCTTTTGATCAGTCAAATGAAACAAATACCTTGGGGTAATGTTTTTGTAAAGACAGGAAACGGAAAGACCACATAGACTCAGTTGTAGGTAAAGGAGTTTGGCAGGCTTCGGTTTATTGGAAGAATACTAGGGAAATGCATTCAGTCTACAAAGAAATTGTTTACAAAATACTCGAGCAATCCCTCCTAGAATATTTCTCATCTGAATAGGAGATGTACCAAGAGGCGTAATAGGGCATATAGTGACACTGAAGGTCCTAAATCCAGTCTTAGGCAAGTTTTTGAAGATGGTTGGCGGTTGGAGTGGTCGGTTTTTGTAAGGGGAGAGAGGAAGAGGTAGTACAGTAATCTGGAGGAAGAAGTCAGATTGTGTGCCTGGGAATCTCACCAATTTGTCGCACGTTTTCGAGAAGCTTTTAAAGTGATTAAGCGGAAAGCGTTTTTCAATCGGTAACAGGACCTGAGCTTTTCTTATTGCATAATGGCTGCATGAATTTGAGCACTTTTCCAATGTGCCAGTCGCTAACAGTTTACAACACAAAGCACAATGCGGAATAAACTATTGTTTTAATCCTGAAACGTGTGCCCCCTAGAACTGCTTTTTTTTCTTATTTATCTGTACAACATCGTTGACAGTAAAAGATTACCGGTTAGGTTGTCTAACTTTATGTGAGAAGCTTTGGTAACATCTAGATTACAGGCTCCTAGCACCATCCAGCGAATTCCTTGTCCACCCACACGTTGAGCCCCTTTAACATCTCTGTCCAGATTTACTGTAGCTGTACTCCTTTTTTCATCCATAAAGTGTGGCCAAAGCGCTTGAGTCTAGATATTCTGAAAAGTGTGGGCAAAGCACTTGAGTCTACGTATTCTTACTTGCTCAAGTGATTTCTCTCACCTCCTCAGATCACAATTTGACAAGTTTCGTTTTCTGTATAGTGGACCTTAAGACCATCATTGATGCTTGTAGATGCTATGAGACTCCTTGTGATGGGAGCACGGTTCAACAGTATATGTTAGGAAAGGTTGGAAGCAGCTTCTTTGAACAGCTGATTTTGATTTTCTTGGCACGTCTGGACACCATGCAAACGGTATCGTCTCTTGGTAGAAGCTAAGGCTATTCTCAGTACCTATTTGCAACCTCTTTTGTGACAATATTAAATCGAAAAACTGTGTTTCCCACTCTACCATCTTCCAGTTGTTTACAGCCTTGACCTTCGCTGGCCACCTGTCGTTACTAACTCACGTTTTGATATTGTATTTGTGGTATTCCTCCATCCATTTGCTAAGTCTCATTTAAATCTCTACAATGCGTTTCTCAGACGTACAGGGTGATTCCATGTTGATGTTATAAACTGTCATCGATGATGAAGAAGAGTGAATCTATGAATTTGAGGGCCCAAGGTCAGGAAAAGACATTTTCTGGAGGAGATATGGATTAAAACTATAAAAAACGTCTAATAAACATGCATATATTAAGTGATATGAGCTTTTTTTCCTCTTTGCTACTGTGAAACACATCTTTTCTACTGAAGTGTTCGCAAAGTTCATGATTACGAGACCAGTATAAGTCCACCACCTCCTTGTCCACAGTACCCCACTAAGAGATAACCAAGGTATACCACTCCTACACATAAATACGACAAACTCGATAACCTTATGCGGAATCCAGTGTAGAAGTACCTATGCTAGTAGAATAGATATGCGGAAAACACAAGACGAAACAATTTATTGGACTCACCAAAATGAACCAATAATACAATATCGAAAAGAACAACCGACTCGATCCCAACTGCGGATCGAAACAAAATACAAAAGAACAAATTATTTAAAAAAATAAAAAAGACCAAATTCTTCACGGGTAGCAAACACAAACAATTCTACCAAGCCAGAGGTTCGTCAACTATACCAAGAGATCGGCCAGCCAGAAGAGGCGTCCTGTGGCTACCAGGACGACAGCTCTGTATCCCCAAGTGGTGCATAGAACTGCCTTTCCCAGGCAGTGCGCTGCCTTATAAAGCCCTTTGTATCTACCGGAAGTATTTGCAACACGTGCCTGGCGTAGCAAAGTGGTTCCTAGGCTACCTGCGACCTCTGGTGAAGCTGCTATGCAGGCTCCGCAAACGGGTAGCGGTTCCTGTCGGCCGTTTGTGGAGACCTGTTGCTGTGTTGTGTTGTGGCTGCCAGTACGTCTTCGTTTTGACAACACAGATGACGTAGATTATCCTGGTGAATATACACCCTGTGATGCAGGCACCCCGTGATGGTTGGACGTAAAGTGGGATGCCGATGCAGTAGGCGCTACGATGTCCGAAGTGTGCGGCCACAGAAGTAGTTCCAATTTACAATGTTGGTCTAGTATGCTGTTGTGTTGGCGCTGCAGCCACAGCTTACATGACCTAAAACGGCTGGAAACCCGAAAAATGCATGGACCACACTTGTACCGTGACTTTAACGATAGGGAGTCATAATATACGTACACCAAAAATAATCTTCATGGAAACTGAGTAATGTATGAGTGCTCATTCCTACTCCTGGCGGCGGAGACTCCTGGAGTGGTTCAGAAACAAGAAAAAATGTTATTATACTACGAAATTCTCCAAAGACATTTGTGTATGGAATTACCAATAGCTCTTTTATCTACTGTTACATAACCAACCATCACAGAGTCATTTTTATATTTATTGTTATATCATCCCCAACGCCCCATTTTGGGGGCTATGTCGCATAGTTAACAAACATGCAAAGTTATATGTACCAGGCATGTAGCAGCCACATTTCGGAATGGAACATCCAGATATTGTATACTAGCCATCAAAAACGAGATTAATACATATGATGGGATAGTATGGTTTCTCTGTGATGATAATCTTCAATATCATGCTTGAACAGCACATTCCAAGACGAAAAACTCAACTGCCACAATCAGCACAGTCCATCGCCATCTGGCGGACGTAATATGCAGTCTACAGTTCCCCTTCCGTAAATAAATTACACTCAAACATGGGTCAAGCGGCTGACGGCTGCTGATGACGCTAGACTTTACACAAGCCTGTCATCTAGGCAGCCACAGTCGGTCGAATTTTCCGTCATGTAGCGGAAATTTCTAACCAAATGGGTCCCACCTCACCCTGCGTTTTTTGCAGCCACCTGCAGGTGTAACCTTGCGTTTTTAACATCCATATGCTTGGAATCCCTCCTTCCACACGAAAGAATTTGTCGTCTGGGCTACATTCAGTACCAATTCGCCAGTTGGAAGCTCTCAGTGGCCCTTCTCTGCACCGTCTTGCTGCCCTCCGTCTCCGAAACCGCCGCCGTCGTTCGCCGCTTTGGGGTCTACTGCCAGCTGGCCGCCACTGCTCGCCGCTCCAGAGTCTGTTGTCATGTCGCCATCGCAGTCACAGTCGCCATGCTATTGCGTGGTCTTCACGTTCGTCTGATGTCTCGTCTCCCAACTCAGGGTTTTCGTTCCCTACCTAGGCTACACCTGTCGGCAGTAAATTCTTCTGTATTTAAACTTAGACACCCAGTCATCACCATTATCCACATTTCCCCTTCCCCTACCCCTACTATCACTTCATGAAGTTCCTCCTCTGGCCCCCTCCTTATACTTAGCCTCCCCTCATTACCGTTTTCTACCCTCCCATCTTCCCCAAATTGTACCTTAGATATATCAGTCCACTCCCACTTCTGCCTATGCCACCTGCCCTCAAAAATTTCCCCTCCTCCCCAGCCGCCCTGCAATATCAGCACCTCCTTCACCCAACCAGGTCCTAGCCCACCAGGCCGCAGAAGCCACCCCTGATGATTCACTGACACCACCTCATTTTGGCACCTCCACATATCAAGAAGGGGTGGCCTTCTGTCACCTCCCACTCCAACTTATCCCTCACCCTTCTTCCCAGGTCGGTCTCACCAAAAAAACTCTAAACGATCTAGTGTCGACCCCACTCCTGCCCCCACCAAAAAACCACCATCTACCAATAACCCTTCTGACCTCCCATGGGATATCACTATGATCCCACATCCCAACCCCCTCACATGCCTACCTCTATCCTCTCCTGCACCAGCCCGAAGTTCTGTAACATCTGATCCACCACCTTAGAAGTCCACAAATACTTCCCCAATGCCCCCATTTACTAACTCATTCCCTGCAAGTTCTCATCAAATCCCCCAATCCCTCCCTTCGCGCCAACCTCCTCAAAAAGATCTTGCATATCACCTTTGGCCGCCATGCAACTCTTACACCATTCCTTACCTCCTCCTGTCCCTACCAGACCCAACCCCTTACCATTGTCGCCGTCTCCAACCCTCACCACTGTGTTCACAAGGCTCAGCCTCGTGGTCATGGAAATGGAGGTGTTGGCAGAACTGAATGCCCAACCTGCCCCCAGAATCTGGTCTTCCCACCACATGTACAGTGTCCCTGGACCCACCTTCCTCATACATGTCTTCATAGAATTTCCCTCCTCCATCAACCACCTCCTCACCAAGGGAGGGTCCCATATTTATAACTGCCATCCTCCTTCCACTTCCATTCCATGTCCTACCAGTGCCAAAAGTGCCTGGTCTACAATGATAATCTTACATCTATCTGCCTGTAAAAATCCTTCCACCTGCCCCCACAGCAAAGCCTCTTATTTCCTCAGTGTCTGAACCTCACCTCACCTCCTTCAGGTAATACATGTCATGAAGCCCATCCCAACTATTCCTCTAAATGTAAGGCAAAACCCACTCCCATCAAACCATAGCTTACCATTACCACCATTCATCCCATTGATCAAACCCTCCACACCCACAATTCCCTCTGCCTACCGCCACAGCCAAAGACATCGTCCACTTCCTTATGAGCATCCTTCAATTCATGCATCCCTTACAACACTGACACATTCTCCAGCATATCTCCCTCACAGCCCATTCAGTTTTTCACCTCAGCATAGCTGTCCTGAATGTAACACCACCCCAGATATCATCCTCCCTTCACCCAACCTCCTTGAGCATATCACCACAGAAGTCTTAGATCCCATTTGTGACCGCCTTTCAGTCCTGTTCTCCATCTACTTTGTCCCTCACCCTGTCACAGCTCCCCACCCTGTGGCCCCTCTCCCCTCCCATGGTCGTTCACAACGACCATCATGCTGACCGGAATGCCTACTGGGAATCTATCAACATGTAGGTCAGAAGCCAGCCCATCCCCTTCCACTATCCTGATGACATCGGTCACACCTCATCCTTCCTCCAGCAGACCATTTCTGGCAGTGTGGCAACCCACATTCCCACCAAACGTATCCACTCCCACCATCCTACCATTCCTCCAAAAGGAATTCTTCTTCTGCATGAATACCTTCGGGTCTACGATCCCTTCTTCCACATTATTGACTAGAACATACTCCTCCACCACTGGCAATTACAAAGGCGCGTTTGAAACAGTCTGACAGCACAGAAACCCCGGATTGCGCCATACATGAACCAAACACAGTGTCAGACTTCCTGTCCTCTAAGTACATCCCACTCCGAATTACCCACTCCTCAATGACAACTGCCCTTTTCCTGACACCCCCAGTAACACGTCTCCATACCTGATGATCACTTTGATCACTCCCTCTCCCCCAATCGCCTTGACCACACCGGTACCACTGTCCCATTGCTTGCTCCTCCCCATTTCCAGTACTTGGACCAGTTATCGTCCTCAAAAATGAACGTCTCTATTACAGCACACAACATTAAAATAATCCTCTGATCCAAACGCCACACTGCCCCTAGTCATAAATGCATCACCTACTTCTGCCTCAAGCAATCCCCTCTCTCGTTTCTTGGTGCCCTTGCCACCCTGAGCAACACCATACCCTCCATTGGATTTTACCCTGACCTGTGGAAACCTCCCAAATCCTGTTGCTCCTTAAACCAAAGAAGCCACCTTTTGACACTTCCTCCTATTGTCCCATATGCCTCACCTCCATGATCAGTAAGATATTGAAGTCCCTCCTCTCTTGCCGGCATCATCACCAACCAACTCACCACTATTTCCTCCTTCTTACCCAGTGTCGTTTCTGGCCTTCCTTCTCCACTGACAACCAGCATCGCAAACTTATCCATCTCCCCTCTCTCTCTCTCTCTCCAACTTAAATCTTGCCCCTCTGCTACTTTTGTTTCCCTCGATGTGCAGAATGCCTATGACTATTTATGGCATTCCAAGTTCCATCTTCATATAGTTAAGGTAACCAGCCATTGACCTTCTTCTTCTATGTGGATGCACACGCATTGCCCAACCTGTTACGGTACTCAGTAAGATTGTCTGCCACAAGTAATGAGTGTAATGGCCAGGGGCACTGTGAACGTAGTGTGTGGACGTTTAGCTGGGACTGTGGGTCTCACAGGGAGTGTGCAAAGGATAAGTCCCAGCAGTTGCTCTATGATTTGTGCCCTCAGTGGCTCAGATGGATAGAGCACTTGCCCGAAAAAAGGGGTAGCGTCTAATAATTTATAAAAAAAACAACGAAGTGGTTAAAAAAAAAGATGGATAGAGCATCTGCTTTGTAAGCAGGTGATCCTGGGTTCAAGTCCCGGTCATGGCATACATTTTCAACTCTCCCGCTTGATGTATATCAACGCCTGTTGACAGCTTAAGGTGTTGATTTAATTATAATTTCATTTTAGAGAGATGCACAGTCACCAATGGTATCTGTTCTTTTGGACATGGCCGAAAGAACAGATACCATCTTCATATTGAAATACCTTGTTCTCACCCCTCACTGTCACCTCATCTGGACTCCCCATCACCTTAGCATCCAATTCCAATCCCACACAGGCTTCTGCCTCCTGAAACCCCTATCTGGCCAGACTTGGGGATTGCATCCTTCCACCATCCTCATAGCTATAAATTCTTGATCCATCTGGTCCTCTGTTATGGCAGTGTCGCCTGGATCTCCATATTTCATAAATTTTACAAAGGCCTCCAAATTCTTGAATGGCGGATCTAGCCATAAAAAGCTCGAGAATTTTGTTGGAATTGACACAGCTTGAAAACCGAGATTTTATCCACATGCCGATATGCCTGAATTTCGTCTCGATTCCTATTCAGCTGTTCTTATATTCCATCTTGAGCTCACTTTGACTTTGTTTCGTTTTATGGCATCCGACTGTATCGAAAATCTGAATGTCTGATACTACTGAAGCTGGTGAAGATAAATAAAAAATAATTCTATCTGAAGGCCCAGTAACAGAATGCCCAAAATAAGTACAAGGAGGTTGTTTGTGTTGTTACCCCCAGAGGATAATTACACGAATTATTTGTCAGGATTCGTAAGCAGTGAGTCCCTGAGGTACGGGATACACGAACACTGAGATGTAGGTTTAAACAGTTTATTAACAAAAGACCGATTATAAAACATGCACGCTATGCGCACCCATCATCACTGTCACATCCTAACACCAGCTAATTACGGTCGTATCGAAAGGCTCCATGGTGAGCTAAGAAAAGTGACATATTTGTGTCCTAGTCCACGCTAGTTCTATGGCTTACTGCAGACGGCGGCCAGTGGCTTACTCTCTTGTGGCACATTGTGGCCTGACGCATGACTACTGATCAAGCAAATTGTCAGCATTCCAAGATAGGTCGGCTGGCAAGCACGTTTTACATACTGTAAGGCTACTTGCAAACCCATAGATCCTTACATCACTCCCCTTAGAGAAAAAGAGCAACTATAGGTGGCTCAAAACTACCTCCTGGGCGTTATGAATTTACTTCACCACTCGTGGCATCAGAAAGCATTGCAATGTCTATTTCATTTGCAGACACAATAACGTTAGGTACAGAAAGGCGAGCTTTCAGGATGACAATTTCATACATGACAAATGTTGTTGACAAAAGACAAATCAATAAAAGCAATAAAAACACAATATTGACAATCAAATATACGTTAACATTACTGGATGAATCGAAGGACGTAGTTCTATTTGCTGCTTCAATGAAGTTTAACTCATCATTGGAAGAAATTAGATTTTCATGGATATCCTTAATTAAATCACTGTCTTCAGAAAATCTTGATAAGGAATGCTTTCCATGTGTTAATATGTATGAATCATTGTAATAAACAGATAATATTCTCATTAGTAGCAAATATCCAGTTGAATGAAATGTAGTTGGCAATCACTAGGCTTGTCAAATAGTTCATGTGGCAAATCACAATGTGTGGCATTCACAATGAATCCACTGTTATTAAATTTGAGTGTGAGGGGTAGCTCAGGTGTATCGTAATTTTTACATGTAAATGTGACATCAAGGGGGAGAAAATTATACCTTCAGAACATAGTTTAAGAAATGGATGATAAAGATGTGTTAAAATTCTAGGGCAATCATCTCTTGGGGGATGATTCATACACAATTTTTTCTCACAGCTGTACACTCTACTATCTGAGAATACTGCCAATTCAGGGCAAATTAACTTATGACTACATTTACACATATGCAAATAGTTTCCATTTAGGGACACAAAATATCTTCGATCCTTGTTGATCAGTAGATAATCATTTAGTACAGTACTTTAAACGAAAACCTGCCTGTCTCCATTTCACAGGGTAAGTATAAATCTTATATATTTCAAAATTATGCTTTGATCTAGAAATGAGTATAGAAACAATAACAGTTAATTCATCTTCAATTAATAAAGAGTGTGTGGTGGTTAACTTGTAGTAAGCATACAAACTGTAAGAGTTAACAGGGTAGATCATAGTATATGTTCCATCTAGCTTTCGTTCAGCTGAAAATAGGATATGTAAAAATTGTTGTGGATTTAGTAGTACATTGCTCAAAAAATCATTTTAACTACTTTCTAACGCTGTTGTTAAGTTAAGGCATCAATTCTAGCATTTGATAAACTATCAGTAATCCTTAACAAAAGAGTGTTTAAGTGTTCACTCACAGCATTTAATCGTTGGAATAATTTTTGGATATTTGCGTTCGTTTCATTACGAATTACATGGAAATGCGAGATAAATTGCTTTACAATCTGTTCAATGGAAACTGTGTGGTTAGTAATGGTTCTTTGCATATTGTTTAATATGATAATTTCATTAGAGAGGTTTGTTGAATTTGTACTGGACTGTTGTTCAAGAGCTAATAATTTACCTTTCACTTTCTGTAGATCTCGACTAGTTAAAGTACCAAATACAGTATGAAGGATACTCCCTCCAAAATCAAACCAGGCATGTTTACACCTAATTAAAGTTTTGGATGGCAAATGCTTTAAAAAACAGTAAATCTCTTTTCATAATTAGCAAATGTAGACTCTACCTGCATTTTGGCTGTGATCCAGTTATTATACCAAGATGTAGCCATTTCCAAAATTGTATCATTACCCTTAACAGAACGAATTAGATCAATTTGCTTCTTTACAGAATTGAACTGTTGCTGGATTTCACTCAGATTGTACTTGAGTACAAGTTTTTCATTACTTGTTGAAACTAGCATGTCTGATCGTGGTCCCAAAAAAAAAAAACACCTGTACTCTATGGTACTATTACTACAGCATTAGTAGAATATGCTATCATAGCAAATATTAGAATAAAAATGGGCATGGTTAGTTAGTTCTAAATACTAGAGTTAACAATGAACATAAAATAAATGAATTGCTTGTGGTAACTTGTGGAATAAAAGGTTTAGCTACATTTGTGCACTTGTGCAATAGTTTCAATACTAAATTTTCACATCACATTCACATAAGCACATGGTTAAAATAAACACACGCATTGCACTCTCACACACTACACACGTTTGCGCAGATTTTAGGGGTGTCTTGAACAGGATCGCTCGGAACGTGGTGATGCCTCAGCCTCAAAGTCTAGACTGCGACCTCACGATTCTCGCTTCCTGGGTTTGAAAACAGCAGGTCTACCTTTCGGTCGGTCCTTGTCGTCTTGTGATGCTACAGGAAATCTACTCAGAAATGGCTTTACATGACTGACATGAACGACAAACGAACGAAAGGACAGTTGGAGCTTAAGAGTGACTAGCGACAACACCTCCAAGATTGGATGTGGACCTTTCCGAAACTTCTTAAACTTTTTTACTTGACTCTTAACACCACGTTGCTCACACACACATCTCCACCTCAGTACTGTGGCACTGCTGCTTGGCGGTCGTGTTGTCTTGCTTGCTGAAGAAAGGATAGGTGATTTCGCTGTTTCACTCCCCTCCATGCTTCCTTTAGTTTGCATGCTAGATCCCTTGCGTATTCACTGCTGATTCCAGTAGTTGATCGTACAAAGTCCGAAGGTGAATGCAATCTTCTTCCATAGACTATCTCATGTGTACCTAGGCCAGTTGATCTGTGCATTTTGGCGTTGTGACAACTTACTAAGTACGGTAAACATACATCCCAATTGTTGTGTTTCTTGCCCGCATAATGCCTAACCATTTTAATAATTGTTCTGTGGACTCACTCAACTCTTCCATTTCCTTCAGAGTGTGCCGGTGTAGTCCTTAACTGAGTTATTTTCATGAGCTTACAAGTCTCTTTTAGCAATTTACTCATAAAATTCGTTCCTTATCACTAGTTATACTCAGTGGTGATCCAGAAGCCATTCTTTCACAAAAACTTTAGCTATAGTCTCAGCACTCTAATCAGGTATTGGTATAATGAGAAGGTATCTAGAGAAATGATCTAACATTGTCAATATGTATTTGTTTCCATCTTTAGTCTTAGGCAACGGTCTTACAACATCTAGTCCTACTCTTTCAAATGGTTTACTTGTCTCTGGCAGTTCTTGCAATGGTGCTCTACTTTTTCCTACATTATTCCATGTGTTACAGGAATCATATTGTGAAACGTCAGCTTTGTGGCACAGCCACCAAAACATTTGAGCTATTTTAATGTTTGAGGCTTTTTTACTGCAACGCCCTGATTATAAAGAATCGTGTTGTTCTCTCATGATTTGTTCTTTCAAGCTTTCTGGAATAACTAGGTGGTTTCCTTTACTAGTGATTTTGTACAATAATCCATCTATTTCGACAAAATGTTTATCATTTTTCTGTGATTTGCATTGTGGATTTTCTTCTTGAGCGGCCTTTAACTCTTCTTCTCGACTTATTGTAACACAAACATTGACTTTTTGAGTCATTGAATCAGCATTCCCATGTTGTTTACCAGGTCGGTGAATAACCTTAAATTGGTACTCACTCAGTCTTAATGCCCATCTTGTTAATCTGGAACTTGGATGCATTAAGCTCAGTAACCATTTAAGTGCGGCATGATCTGTAATAACTGTAAAATCTCTTCCTGTTAAGAAACATCTATTAAGTGTTATACCAAAAACCAAAGCACAAAGCCGCTTCTCAGTAGTAGTATAATTACATTCTGCTTTGTTTAATTGTCTAGAAGCAAATCAGACTGGATGTTCATGTATATCAACTTTTTAATACAAGATTGCACCGATGGCAAAAGTGGATGCATCTGTTGAAATAATAAAAGGTTAACTGAAATCCGGATAGGCTAACACTGGGGCTGTGGTTAGAGCAGTTTTAAGTTCTTCCATTGCCTTTTTGCATTCTTTTGACCAATTAAATGTGGCTCCTTTCTTCAGTATTTGTGTCACTGGATGTGCTATATTCGCATAACTGACCATAAATTGTCTGTAGAAATTTGACAATCCCAAGAATGATTGTAGTTCTTTCAAATTCTGTGGCTCAGGAAACTTCTTTACATCTTCAATTAATTTGGGATCAGGTCGAACACCTTCACAGGTTATAACATGACCAAGATAGTTAACCTTAATTTGTGCAAAATGACATTTATCTATTGACAAAGACAGGTTTGCACTTCTTATACGCTCAAAATCAGCTTGTAATCTCTCAGTATGCTGCTTCATGTTTTCACCAAAAAATTATTACATTATCAAGGTCAGCAAGTGCTTATGTTGGGGTGAGCCCTCGTAAAACTGAATCCATTAGTCGTTGAAATGTAGCTGGAGCATTATGAAGTCCAAATGGCGTACAAAGATACTTGTATACTCCTGTTACAGTTAAAAATGAAGTTTTTGCTTGTTCATCTGGATGCACTGTTAACTGGTGATAACCACTTGTTAAATCACATACTGAAAAATTCGAGATCTGCCGAAGTAATCCAAGATTACCACTAAATTTGGTAAGGGGTAAATGTTGGGTGTGGTCACAGCAATCAAAGATCGGTAATCAACACCAAAACGGAACTGTGGTTGTCCAGAAATTGATTTCTTCTTTACAATTACAACAGGCGAATACCACGGTGGGTCTGAAGGATCTCTTGGTTTTATAATTGCGGCTTCTAATTGTTCTTTAACCATGTCTTTTACCAACTCTCTTTGACTAAATGGTATTCGGTAAAGTTTCTGTGTGATTGGGGCTGCATTCCCTGTATGAATACGATGCTGAACTAAATTAGTGACAGATAAATTTGCACGTTCTCGGGATAAATCTGCATACTCCAACAAAACAGGCTCTAAAATCTTCTGTTCATCATCTGTCAAACGTTCTACTTCTTCCTAATCTTGCGCTTCACTTCGTTATTAACTTCGTCTCCTCTTTGTAATTTTGCGGTACTGTTACAAAAATCTGTGTTTATAACTGCAGCGTTTCTTACCCCATCTGGGATCTGTATTGCATCACTTTTACTTATGCTCGACACTTCAGCTATTTCCGTTCCTCGTGGCAAAACAACATCCTCATTCCTCATATTCGTTATTGTAACCGGGACTTTTGCGACATTCTGTCTCACCATTGTAGCGACACCTACACTTCTAGCAACATAACAAAGCATTGTATCCAATAACTCACTTTTCTCGGATCATTCAGTTAATAACAAAGTTCCTTCCTTGCATTGGGCTGACTTAACGTCAGTGTAGATTGTCTTTCCTGCTCTCTTGGGAATTTGCTGAGGCTGATCAATTTGAACATCGACTAGGATGATTTGAACTGATACATCGTTTGGGCGGTCCATTCACGCGACGTCAGTATCGCTGCTCCCTTGAGTACTATCTGAAGAACGATTTCGTAGATTGTAGTTGCTACGGCCTAGTCTGATCATCCTTTCTGCGACAAATATCTCTGCCTCGTTAGATATCAAATCCAAGTACACCGTCATAACGCGTTTCGTTATTTGAAACTACTTGCTCCCTTGCTGTGTATTTATCTTTATTTTCACCTTCATCTTGGAATTGGCCAAGAATTAATTCTGTCAGCTTCTCCATAGTTACGTAGTTTTCCTCCATTTAACCCTTGCACTTCTAGTAGCGGCGGTTTCAGTTAATCCCATTTATCTATGCAACACGATATTAATGAGGTCTGTGCTCCCGAGTCAATAAGTAGTTCGATGTTTGCCCCACGATATACGGCACCTATCACAAAGTCATTTTCGGTCTGATTTTCGCTGGAACTAACGGTAACCATTGTCTCTGGCAGGGGGCGGACGGAGTGGTGGCCCGTACGTACCTGTACTCGTTTAAAGATCTTGCAGATTGACTGTTGCTCTCATTACCCTTCTTCTTGTTGCGACAATCTCTCGAAACATGACCCTGCATCCCTCAACGATAGCAGATTAGATTCTCTTCACAATTCTTACGCTTGTGACACAGCTTATTGCATCTGTAGCACAGTAGTGTTGTGTTGAAAACTCTGCGTTCTTGTTTCTGCATCTCATTCGGATGTCTTAGTGCTTCAACCAAACCAACAGCTGATTCTACTGCGTACTGAAACGTTTTAAATCATGCCAATATAACAGCTTTTCTTACTTCCTCTCTGTACAACTCATGGATAAATGTGTTCAGGGCTCTCTGGTCGGCTTCGAACAACTAAATGCAATTTTCATTTTCGTCTTCTACTAACTTCTACATTTGAGCGTTGATGTTTCGAATTCTGTCGACAAACTGCTCCATAGATTCGTCTCGTCGCATTCTCAAAATGTAAATCTGCTCTCTGTAAAATCTTATCCCGTTTTTACATTTAAATCTCTGAACAACAAGCGTTCTAAACTCATTGTAATCTTATGATTTCACGCAAGTAGGCTCCGCTGCTCCCTCAATTCTTAATTTGGCAACCACTAGCTTATCGGGATCTGTCCATGATCCTAACAGGGCGGCACCTTCAAGTTTACGAAAAAACACTTTCACTTCATCTTCGGGTTTCCCGCTAACCACTGGTACTGATGGCAATAATGAAAAATTCTGTATTGGAGTTGTATTTGTACAGCATAAATTATCATTTGACAGGTCTTTCGGAATGTTACGCTCACTTCTTTCTGCTTTTAACTGCCGAAGCTCTTCTTGCAGTTCATTACTAACAGTTTGCAGATCGACAACGTTACTCTGACTCGATTGCGGGATTTCGTCTAATTTAACGCCAATGAGTCACTCAAGTGTAAAATGAGAATCCATGATTGCCTTTCGTATTCTAGCCAAACTGGAGTAGACCGACTTGAATTCCAGCGTTGGATGTCCCCCCGTAGTCGGAAGATGTTCAGGCTGCTGCTACTCGAAGTTCACATTGTGCTGCTCCTCTTCACGACTGTAGGTTTTCCATAATTACCCCCATGCTTACCCCACTTCTATACTAGTAGTAGCAGTAGTAGCTTTATTCATCCATAGATCTGTTTTAACGAAGGTATAGGACATGTCAGAGTATTTAAAAATTTAGATCAATTTAAAATAACCTTATTTGTATACAAATATATTTACAGACTTCTAGTTAGAGACAATCATTAGAGCTACTCCTGGTATACAATACTTTTTTTACAAATAACTTATTAAATAACATTGTCACACTTTTCACTCATATCTCAGTATCAGTCACTGCACACTCTATACACACATTGTTTCGTAAAACACTTCACTCACTACACACACACACACACACACACACACACACACACACACACACATACACACTGGTGATCTTTGAGTCATTTTCTGTACCGCAACTTCCCATTTGCTATCCCGAAAAACTGAGTCAGCATCCCTCCATAATGAGTGAGACGTTGAGCTCAGAAAGAGGAAGAGCTTGGGGGTAAATATTTCTAGGAAGGAAAAAAAAGAAAAGAAACATAAAGTGAAGGTGTTATGTGTAATGTTGGATATTTTATAATCGTTATTATTATTATTATTATTTATTATTATTATTTATTTGTATAACATTTTTTTGATAAAATCCCTATTCTGTTTTAGCTAAGTAATCCTTCAATCTATAAAATGTATTGCATAACAGGTAGTTTTTAGCTGCCTTTTTAAATAAGTATATTTTTGAAATTTCTTTAATCTCTTTTGGTAATTTATTGTACAGTTTTATTCCTTGGCAGAAATTGCTGTTTTGAGTTTCATGTTTATTTTCTCTTGGTAAATTTAAGTTCAGTCTCTTGTTGTATTGTCATGGACAGAGCTGTTTGTGCAGTAATTACCAATGTCATTTTTGATGTGTGCAACTGATTGGTAAATGTATTCACATGGAGCAGTTAAAATCCCTAGTGTTATGAGCAGATCTTTACAATGAACTCGACTAGTATTTTTGGTTATTATTCATATGGCTCTTTTCTGGAGTTTGAAAATTGCGTTCATGTTTTGTGCATTTGTTCCCCAAAAAAGCATGCCATAGCTAAGAATTCGGTTTACATATGAATAATATGCAACTAAAAGACACTGATAATAACATGCTCATGACATTCTGTTTGCAAGTACCTTTGTGTGTTCACACCACTTCAACTGAGAATCAATATTCATTCCAAGAAATTTTGCATTTGTTACAGTCTATAGAGGTGTCATTTACATTTAATTTAACATTGTCATTTTTCCTCTTCAAACTGAAATTCATGGCATTAGTTTTCTTTATGTCCAAAGTCACTTTATTGCTTATTGACCAATCATAAACTTCCTTGAGAGTTTCATTTGCTTTCTCAACAAGGATTCCTTTGTTTTCTCAATGACTATAATATTGCTGTCATCAGCGAAGAGAATTTTTTCACTATGAGTAACACTACTGGGAAAGTCATTGATGTATATCAGGAACAGTATTGGTCCTAATATGCTACCTTGTGGAACCCCTATATTAATGTATTTTGGTTCTGATAAGTGTTTTACTAAATGTTTAGAGTTATTTGAAGTATGTGTTATCTCTACTCTTTGTACCCTATCTGTTAGGTATGATCAATACGAATCATTAGTTACCCCTCTTATTCCCAATGCTTCTAATTTATTTAATATAATCTTATGGTCGACTGTATCAAACGCCTTAGAAAGACCCAAAAATATGCCTGTGACACACATCTTTATCAAGAGCATCAAGTACAACTTTTGTGAATTCTACTATGGCTGACTCTGTATTTTTGCCACTTCAGAAACCGAACTGTGATTCGCTTAAAATGTTCTATTTGTTCAAGTAATTAATTAACCCTCAAGTTTTGGACGTTCGTGTGCATCCTTTCCAGTTTATAATGCATTGATCATTCAGTGACACAATAGCTTCCTGTAGCTGAACGGAAGTCTCGCAATTGGACACCATTCAGAGACATGCGTATCCATTACCCACCCCAGGTATACTACTAGATAAAGGGGACATACAGGTTAACGTAGAATTCGCATCATGTGTCGTTCGTGGTGGATCATCACACTGAAAAGTGAAGGCTAGGTTGAAAGCATACTGAAAAATTCCGTGGACCGTTCTTGATCCCATCGACGACCACTCGGTTTCCAGGCTTTAACGTAGCTTTCCTGTAATACCATCATGCCTGACTGTAACTGATCAGTCTCGCTTAGTGTTGAACTCCTCCGACTGTCATTTGCATCTTTTAACATGTGACTAACAACCAGTGCTATGTGGTGTTCTCACTGTAGTAGGTCCAGTGTTTGTGCTGCTGTTCATGTAAGACTTCCCATGTACAGCAGCATGGTGAAGGCTCCGAGAGACCGACAGTGCGCGAGAGCGAGCAGGACCGCACCAGCTTTCTCGTCAAGAGGCTGATGTACATAGGATCTCCAGACGGGACGGTATGCCCAGAAACCAACAACAAAAGCAACAGCAGCAATACAAACGACATCGGCCAGCCCTGTAAGTCGAAGGCCGCAACGTCAGCACAACAGTTGCAGCAGCACCAGTGGATTCCCACTGTTCAACACCAGCCACCTCCCCCACCACCAGCTCCACCTCAACCATCTCTCAGTGATCTCCAACAGCAGGTCCACTGTGCCACTCCTGTGACGCCGCCTCTCCTGCCATCCCCCCAACTACTCACAGCAACAGTGCCACCATACCCAGTACCAACATCAAAGCTCCCAGCCCCCTTTCAGGAACTCCAGCAGCCCCAGCCACCGTTGTTGCAGCTTCCAAGCCCTCGCCTACAGCAGGCTCCAGACGAGCCAGAATCATCACGGAAACCTGAAGAACTGCCAGAAACTCCAGTATTAGCCTCTGATGAAGCAATAGATCGGCGTACAAAACACAAGTGTGAAGATTGCGGCAAGTTCTTCAGCACCAAGTCGTCTCTCAAGGTGTGCAGACTTATTTGCTAATCTTTGACCATTTGCCATAAGGGCTTGTACCTACATGTGTTTTCTCCCTTTACTTAAATTAACTTATTTGCTAATAGACTCCCACTACTTCATTTTGCTTGGTTGAAAAAAATTGCATTCATCACACGCATATAAAATGTTATGCATATTCTTACCACTGGAAACCCGTAAAATTTTCATAACTTTGAAGATTTACTGCAAGTAGATCTGGTGCGCTGCACATAGTAAAAGATACATTAATCATACGAAATTAACTGTTCTAGAGACACATTAAGTCTCAAGCCCATGATAATCTGTAAAAATTCCAGGATTCGAACCCAGATCTCTTTCTCACTAGCGATATACACTACCCACCGCGCCACCCTGGTTCTCTGGCTCATAATTGCACAGATAACCATAGTACAAATTCGGAGCAGTATAGGAAAGAACAGCCAGGTCAGACTTGTCGTGTCTGTGTGTGAACGAGGTGCCACAGACACATCAATATTTAATAAATGATTAAAAATTGAGCAAATTTATTTACGTTATTTACAATATTGGTAACATTGGTATTTTTCTGTGTAAAGGTTTCAAACTGTCATAGTTTTGTTATAATGTGAATCACTGACTGGATTCAAATGTTGTATCACTTTCATACTATTATCAGGTTACTAGCGTCAAGCTAGGTTCATCTATTCCAACTGCAAGTTATCTGAGGTCTGGGCCAGAGCTCAGTGTGTGGCGACTAGAAAGGACAAATACAGAGTGTATCAAAAAGAGTCATCTGATTTTTTTTAATCATAACTATTATGTTATTTGAGATACGTGCGTGAACAAAGTAGTGTTGGAAAGATCAAACTCTCAGTTTAGTTTTACATCGTTCCCACTAGGTAGCAGCAGTGTGCGCCCTCTTCAGTCCTGGTAAAAACGTGTCGGGACAACAGAAAGCGTCTTGTGTTCAGATTGACTTTCGTATAAGGTATGGTGTGGGTTTTGCTACTGCACAAAGCATTAGACGATGGCATGAACAATTCTAAGAAACAGATTGTTTGTATAAAATCAAATCGCCGAGCCGTCCCCGAGTGTCTGATACAGACGTCGAACGCATCCGCCATAGTTTCACCAAGGAGTTCGCAGAAATCCGTTCGCCGTGTAGCTCGACAGCTCAACATGCCCCCGATATCCGTCTGGCGCATGTGTTGCGTTGACGTTTACACATGAAGCCATACAAAATTCAGCTACTGCAAGCTCTTCGCGAAGGTGACAAACAACGACGTGTGAAGTTCTGTAATATCGTTCTTGGTAAGATGGAGGATGACAGTTTTCTTCCACACTTAGTGTTTAGTGACGAGACAACATTCCATTTAAATCGAACGGTGAGAATATGGGGCATAGAACAAACACATGATATTGTAAGTCATGAAAGGGACTGTCCAAAATTTAATGTGTTTTGTGCAGTTTCACAGGAAAAGGTATGGTCCATTTTTCTTTACCGAGAACACTGACTGTTACAGGACGCACATATCCCGATATGCTTGAGAACTTCCTTTTCCCACAGTTGTAGACTGATTCGAACGACTTCATTTAGCGCCGGCTGGAGTGGCCGAGCGGTTCTAGGCGCTACAATCTGGAACCGCTCGACCCCTATAGTCGCAGGTTCGAATCCTGCCTCGTACATGGATGTGTGTGATGTCCTTAGGTTAGTTCGGTTTAAGTAGTTCTAAAGGGACTGATGACCTCAGAAGTGATGTTCCATAGTGCTCAGAACCATTTGAACCATTTGAACTTCGTTTAGCAACAGGATGGGGCACTGTCGCACTGTCATCTGGAAGTGCGGGGTTTTTTAAATCGAAGGTCTACTGAACGATGGATTCGTCGCACTGGACCAAATGATTCAGCCTTACATTACTGGCCACCAAGGTAGCCGGATCTGACTGTATGTGATTTCTCTTGTGAGTGTTATAAAAGACTATGTTCATGTGCCTCCGTTAGCTACAACAGTGAATGAAATGAAATTCCGTGTGGCGAGGGCCTCCCGGCGGGTAGGCCTGATCGCCTGGCTCAAGTCTTTTGAGGTGACGCCACTTCGGCGACTTACTATCCAAGAAGATGAAATAATGATGATTAAGACGACACAAACACCCTGTCGCTGAGCGGAGAAAATCTCCAACTCAGCCGAGAGTCGAACCTGGGCCCCGCAGAAAGACAAGCCGGAGCGCTGTCCACTCAGCTACGGTGGCGGACGCAACAATGAATGAACTGAAACATCACATAACAGCAACTGTTTCATGCTGTAACTCAAGACATGCTCACTGCAGTGTGGCAACAATTTCAATACAGTATTGATATATGCCGTGCATCTCAAGGTGGGCATATTGAACACCTCTGAACGACTGTGAGAAAAACGTTTTGAGCTTTCCGTTCATCAAAATACTAAATTCATTGTCTATGTTTATTAGTTTCAGAAATATAGATGGGCCAAATCGATTCTTTTTGATACAGCCTGTATTTTAAATTCACTTACAATTTCCCTATAGGTCGGGTGACCGTAGCTAAAAAGATTGTATATAATGTGAAGAACATTCAAACAATTTAAAATCAGAAAAGGTAAAGTAGCCTGTATTAAAACTGAATGAAAATCCAAATCCGCGAAAGCTGCCGGCCGCGGTGGTCTAGCGGTTCTAGGCGCTCAGTCCGGAACCGCGGGACTGCTACGGTCGCAGGTTCGAATCCTGCCTCGGGCATGGATGTGTGTGATGTCCTTAGGTTAGTTAGGTTTAATTAGTTCTAAGTTCTAGGCGACTGATGACCTCAGAAGTCAAGTCGCATAGTGCTCAGAGCCATTTTTGAACCGCGAAAGCTGTTTTTAAGAGGCCGGCCCTGTGACCGAGCGGTTACAGGCCCTTCAGTCTGCAACCGCGCGACGGCTACGGTTGCAGGTTCGAATCCTGCCTCGGGCATGGATGTGTGTGATGTCCCTGGGTTAGTTAGGTTTAAGTAGTTCTGGGGGACTGACGACCTCAGGTGTTGAGTCCCATAGTGCTCAGAGCCGTTTGAACCATTATTTTTGTTTTTAAGTTCTCACTGTATGACGGCCGGTTTCATGCCCTGGAGGTATATCTTCAAGTCATATAAAACTAATACTTCATGTGCCACGAATTTCAAGGTACAAGAGCTCGTAAAACATGTCACTCCCTTGGTAAAATCCTGGATGAAACGGCAGATGAGCATCCGATCAGAACCTATATGATCAGTAATACTTCTCCCAATTACAGTCAAAAGACAAGCCCGGACAGCTCACGACAACCTACGTATAACTGATAAATCCATCGTCAATAGCCGCAGGAGAAACAAAGAATTAAGAGACACACCATCTTTGGGAGTTGTCATCGTACTGAAATATTGGCATGCGTCGAACAGAACTACACATCTGCGTCTGCACACATCACGAACACATCAAATCCATCCTACTACTAGTAGCTTCAGTATTAGACTATGAAAATACACAGAAAAAACTCAATATGTGACTCGCTAGTTTACTGATGCTTCGGCAACCGAGGCTGCATTTGTCTGACATGTGGCCAACGCTTACTGGCTAACAAAAAATAAAAAAAGACGACTCATCGACTATACATGTTACCGTTACCAAAGCATCTTTCTATATCCTCAAATACAAAAATACACAATGATTTTAACAGTTTAACTTTGCAAGTTCACAAAAACACGGAAAAAATTACGAATTATACTGAGAATACAAACAGATAAGCTCAGTATGCTTCTTGACATTTCTCCTGAAGAATCACCCACGAAGACTGATGGCTGACTATGCACTGCTGTGTTATACTATTAATTTCTTGCATGTCATAAACGATCTTTAAGGTCACTGCTATAGGATGCAATGGATGCGTATGAACGTTATACACTTTACACGCCTCACACTTTTCAGTATTTCAGATGATAGTCGAAGAGCATCACAGGATAACCAGCTGTTCAAGGGTCTGCCCAAAGGCCGCTGATTCAGGATATGCATCACTTTGGGGAGGCCCCACAAGTAAGGCATAGGCGGTTTAAGCTGAATGACTGAATGGCAGGCGTAATGACTTCTCGTGTCTTCCATCTCTTGGCAAAGATATTATTGAGGTGTTGATGAAAAATAATCTGGGAATGGGATGGTGCTCCATCGTGGTTGGTTCTGAGCACTATGGGACTTAACATCTATGGTCATCAGTCCCCTAGAACTTAGAACTACTTAAACCTAACTAACCTAAGGACATCACACAACACCGAGTCATCACGAGGCAGAGAAAATCCCTGACCTCGCCGGGAATCTAACCCGGGAACCCGAGCGTGGGAAGCGAGAACGCTACCGCACGACCACGAGCTGCGGACGCTGCATCGTGCATCAACCACGTTACTCGCAGTTTTCGCACGTGCTCAGATGTCGAATGTGTAAGTCTATGATTGCACCTCACGTCATTAGTGAAAATTACTGCCCAGTCGAATACCACAGTGATGGCGGCCTTTTGCAACAACCAGCTACAAAACTTATCTGGTGGAGGAATATCCACCGGTGGTAATCCCTACGTACGTTATGAAATATGCATTAATTCACTTTACACAATCTACAATGCGATTTACAAGCACTGTTTACTTTACTGCAGATTCACCGTCCATTTCGGAGCAACGCTTTGTTCTTTCCCCTATCAAGAATCGGCTCCTGAACTTGGAGGGCTTTCATTATATTCCTAAAGTGAGAACTAGCCGATCGAGTATAATGACTAGAGACCGAATTATATTCAACCCGCCGGGTTAGCCGAGAACTCGGATAGGCGCGCCGGTCTCTTGATCGAATCCGCCCGGCGGATTAACGATGACGGCCGGTGTGCCGGCCAGCCTGTATTTGGTTTTTAGGCGGTTTTACACATCCTACTTGGTGAATTCCGGGCTGGTCCCCACGTCCCACCTCAGTTACACGACTCGCAGACATCTGAAATACATTCACACTATTTCACGATTTACACTAGACGCAGACAGCTGGGGTACAATGATTCCGTCCCTGGGGGGTACGGGGTGGCGGCAGGAAGAGCATCAGGCCACCCCTTAAAAATTAACCCTGTCAAATCCGTACTTAACCTTGCCGACCCTGCGCACACTGCGGGATAAAGGCGGTAGCAAAAGAAAGAGATTATTTTCATGTTGCATATGCATTTGCATATTTGGTTCCTTTTCACCACTTATTGCATATTTCAACTAAAAACTAGTGATGATACATATTTTCGCTCTATGTTTACAATATTTTAAAAATTTTGACGAGCGGTTTCTAGCTCTGGTTTTGATGAATCACAGACTGACCGCGACCTAGAACTGCGTGCAAACGCTAACCAAGAGGTCACTGCCCAGCGAAATCATTACAGAAGAGGAATAGGAACAGGCAGTCAGAGTCAGTGCTCCTGCGCCCGCGCCACCGTCTAATCCCCCCCCCCCCCCCCCCCTGTCATACACTTCGCCACTTCGCGTCGGCAACAATTAAATTAAACTACGCAAGCTTTTCATCGCGCGTCCATTGTTTCAGTTTACGACGTATAGTGTGTAACGTGTTGTGCGTCACGTCGCCCGAAAAAGGAAAAGTCGCGTTGTTTCGTGGATAACTGACCATACTGGAACATTTACTAATGACGGAATTGTTTTATAAAGTCGAGTTTGCGAGAAAAATGTTTCATGCAAAAATAGTTTCAAATACATCAGCATGTCAGGACAAGTCTTCATGTAGCAGGAATGCAGAAGAAAAGACCACAACAACTTCTGACAACAGTAAGTTCAGTAGCAGAGATTTGTCCAAGGGTAACCAAAAAAGGCGGTTTAACATGGATCTCGGTAAAACATTCATTGCAAGCAATATTCCTCTTCACAAACATACAAACCCTATCCTCAAAGGTTTCCTACGCAAATATTGCTAAAATCAAAATATACCAGATGAATCTACATTCCGTAAAAATTACGTATCGACAATTTACGTACATGTTCAGGAAAAAATACGCAATGACCTCAAAGACAGCATTATCTGGATTTCAGTTGACGAAACTAAAGACACTTGTGGCCGTTAGATTGCAAATTTAATTGTTGGTGCTTCAAAACAAGAGCGTTCTTTTTCCTTTTTTAGCGTCCTGCAAAGAACTTGAAAAAGTAAATTATTCTACGATCGCCTGATTTGTGAATGACGAAATTAGAAAAATATTTCCAGTATATTCTGCAGGTGAAAGGGTGTTCGTGTTTATTTCAGATGCTGCTCCCTATACTATCAAAGCAGGAAAAGCCCTCCGAGTATCTTATTCCCATTTGATTCCTGTGACGTTCTTTGCTCCTAGAGTACAACGGTTTGCTGAAGAAGTACGTTCCACGTTTGTAAATGTAAATAAACTGATTTCATCCACAAAGAAAGTGTTTCTAAAGGCTCCTGCTCACATCACGACCAACAAAGGAAAACTACCAAATGTGCCTTTACCTCCCGAATCAGTGGTAACTCGTTGGGGTACGTGGGTCGAAGCTGTGTTGTTTTACAATGAACATTTTGAGGCCATGTAGCAAACGTCTTCGATAGTGCAGAGGCTTTGGCAGTTTGCCAGTGCAAGGAAGTTTTTAATGATTTCGTTATTAAAAAAGACATTTATGTAGTTAGCCTCATTTTTCTCATATACCTGCAAGTATTAAAAAGCTTGAAACTCAAGGTTTGGTGCTGAATGAAACTATTCAGTAAATGGATAAAATTATTCTAATGAACTCCTCATTGCCGGAGGTATACCCAAGAAAACTTATAGAAAAGTTTGAAAATATTTTAAACAATAACCAAGATTTGAACGCTTGGGCCAAATTGATAGTTTTATTAATGGGGCAAGTGAACTTTTACCAGAAACAATAAGTGCCAACGTAGTACCCAAATTCAAATACTGCCCAGTTACCTCTTTTGATGTAGAACGGTCCTTTTCTGCGTATAAAAATGTTTTTGGTGATCCAAGACACAGTCTTACTACCGAACATTTGGAGCAGCACTTGGTCGTTTATGTTTACAATAGCAGAAAAATGTAAAATAAATTGTAAATGATGCTTTGGTTTTTTAACAACAGTAACTTGTAATTAATACTGTTGCTTTGGTCCAACAGTATTAATCACAAGTTAATGCTGTTCAAACAAATTCATGATCGTACGCTGTTTTTCAAATAAAATATTACAGACTTCTTGAACGTGCCCCTTTGCGTGCAATATATCTCAAAGTTGGTCCTGTGCATATCGATTGTTTCGCTGCGACTCACTCGCGTCGCATCCGCTTGTTACCGACAACAGTAACAAAGAAGAAACAATTCTTGAAACACTGTTTGCGTCCCCATTTTGCAAATTTTTAGAAAACAGTCCCAAAGGCCCCCTTTCTAACCTCTACCATAAAGTATTCAGAAAATTATATCAGCGTTCTAAATTTATCGATTTTTCGCGTGCTGGCGCTGTTCCTCATAACTGATATGCACAGGTTCGACTTCGAGATATAATGCACGCAGTAACTACCATGTTTTTTTATTACTTTATCTTGCTTGTATCTACACTTTTCAGGCACATTAAGTATTTTTCATGAATTCTTGAATGCATATTTCAAGTTTTACGATGCATATAATGTGGTCCACCACGCTGCATGTATATCGCGTGTTATAGTCACAGAGAGGGCCGCATTTGCTATCGCTTATAGGAGACACTACTGTACTTCTTGTGGAATGTGAAATAACCATTACATAAATAGCTTCCATAACAGCCACAGTCGATGAATAGGAAAAGGCAGTGGTAATACTGTGTTTCTAGATAAGGAATCGAACGGAAAACATGACATATCAGGATATGACTTTGTTCATTTCATCTCTTAAGATGAAAGACCTATGGCAGACTTTCAAACTTGTCGAATAGCACAGGGGAATAAGACCGAAGTAAGTGAGTTTTCGCAGATGAGTGTAGATTCTCTGCATCTTAGCCCATAATTTTTCTAACGTAAAGTGAACATCTCAGCTTTTTTATGCAGAAGTGTTAGTTTGAGCCTTCAACAAAGAATTTCGTAAACCGCAAATCTGAGATGCATGTAAATATTTTGGGACAATTCTCTCTCTTTCAGCTATCTATGTTCCATAGATAACGCGTATTTTAATATTAAAGCGATATTTTTCCACGGTAATTACGTCAGAATATTTCTTCATCTTTCATTTACAAAGATTGATATGGGTGTACAAACTACACTCCTGGAAATGGAAAAAAGAACACATTGACACCGGTGTGTCAGACCCACCATACTTGCTCCGGACACTGCGAGAGGGCTGTACAAGCAATGATCACACGCACGGCACAGCGGACACACCAGGAACCGCGCTGTTGGCCGTCGAATGGCGCTAGCTGCGCAGCATTTGTGCACCGCCGCCGTCAGTGTCAGCCAGTTTGCCGTGGCATACGGAGCTCCATCGCAGTCTTTAACACTGGTAGCATGCCGCGACAGCGTGGGAGTGAACCGTATGTGCAGCTGACGGACTTTGAGCGAGGGCGTATAGTGGGCATGCGGGAGGCCGGGTGGACGTACCGCCGAATTGCTCAACACGTGGGGCGTGAGGTCTCCACAGTACATCGATGTTGTCGCCAGTGGTCGGCGGAAGGTGCACGTGCCCGTCGACCTGGGACCGGACCGCAGCGACGCACGGATGCACGCCAAGACCGTAGGATCCTACGCAGTGCCGTAGGGGACCGCACCGCCACTTCCCAGCAAATTAGGGACACTGTTGCTCCTGGGGTATCGGCGAGGACCATTCGCAACCGTCTCCATGAAGTTGGGCTACGGTCCCGCACACCGTTAGGCCGTCTTCCGCTCACGCCCCAACATCGTGCAGCCCGCCTCCAGTGGTGTCGCGACAGGCGTGAATGGAGGGACGAATGGAGACGTGTCGTCTTCAGCGATGAGAGTCGCTTCTGCCTTGGTGCCAATGATGGTCGTATGCGTGTTTGGCGCCGTGCAGGTGAGCGCCACAATCAGGACTGCATACGACCGAGGCACACAGGGCCAACACCCGGCATCATGGTGTGGGGAGCGATCTCCTACACTGGCCGTACACCACTGGTGATCGTCGAGGGGACACTGAATAGTGCACGGTACATCCAAACCGTCATCGAACCCATCGTTCTACCATTCCTAGACCGGCAAGGGAACTTGCTGTTCCAACAGGACAATGCACGTCCGCATGTATCCCGTGCCACCCAACGTGCTCTAGAAGGTGTAAGTCAACTACCCTGGCCAGCAAGATCTCCGGATCTGTCCCCCATTGAGCATGTTTGGGACTGGATGAAGCGTCGTCTCACGCGGTCTGCACGTCCAGCACGAACGCTGGTCCAATTGAGGCGCCAGGTGGAAATGGCATGGCAAGCCGTTCCACAGGACTACATCCAGCATCTCTACGATCGTCTCCATGGGAGAATAGCAGCCTGCATTGCTGCGAAAGGTGGATATACACTGTACTAGTGCCGACATTGTGCATGCTCTGTTGCCTGTGTCTATGTGCCTGTGGTTCTGTCAGTGTGATCATGTGATGTATCTGACCCCAGGAATGTGTCAATAAAGTTTCCCCTTCCTGGGACAATGAATTCACGGTGTTCTTATTTCAATTTCCAGGAGTGTAGTTATCTGGACGAAATGAAGCTATCTTTTTGGGTTAAACCGACTGAAACGCTAGATATTATTAAGCGAAATATTTGCACAATTGTCAAGAGAAAATGTCCTTGAGACATAAGTATGGCTGACGGCCCAGGCTAATACATAATCAAGCAGTGACAAAAGGTAACTATCATCCAATGAGCAACAAATGGAACTGAATTATTGCACTTTTATTTCACTGGAATCTAGAAACAAGGAGAAAAACGAAGTATAGCGAACATTTACATTAAAAAATAACAATGTACCCTTAAAGCGTTAATTGTCTAAATTATACATATTAGACACATGACTTACTCGGAAGTTACTGGTAAATACTGTACAAAATAGGTGTTACTCCACTGATCGTGACTCTAAACGACTTGGCAGAAATAATTACGTTATCCATGTTTCAAGAATAGGTGCTAATTAAACATACACATGCTAATACTTGCACTTGCCAAGGTAACGAGGAACACATGGTAACACAGTATTCACTGTAATATGAATCCATTCCCGAATCGTGGAAGAAGGGAAATGACATAATTAAGAAAGTTAACAATCATGAATATTGGTTTAAGAAACATGTTATTGTGAAGTTCCTAGTATCCACATGATGCCAGTTTCAGATAAATTCAGACATCGAAATGAGACCACTCTTAACAGGGCCAGAATCGGACCCTTACTGCCTGAAGAACTGTGCTTCTCTCCCTAGCCAGCAAACACCGCATACACGGATGTGCCAAAACTTATGGCATGTACATAATATCGTGCCGAACCTTCTTTTTTCCGGGGTAGTGCAGCAACTCTAGATGGCATGGATTCAACGAGTCGTTGGAAGTCCCCTGCAATAATATTGAGCCACGTTGCCTCTACAGCCATCCATAATTGCGAAAGTGTTGCCGGTGCAGGATATTGTGCATGAACTGACCTCTGAATTATGTACCGTACATTTCGATGGGATTCGTATCGGGAGATCTTCATGGCCAAATCATTCACTCCAGCTGCCCACAATGTTCTCCAAACAATCGCGAAAAATTGAGGGCCAGTGATATGTCCCATCGTCAAACGTAAAAATTCGGTCGTAGTTTGGGATCATGAAGTCAATGAGTGACTGCAAATGGTCTCCCAAGTAGCTGAGCATAACCATTTTCAGCCAATGATCAGTTCAGTCGAACCAGAGGATTCAGTCCATTCCATATAAAACCAATCCATATCACTATGGGGCCACCACAGCGCCTTATTGACAACTAGGGCCATGGCATCGTGAGCTCAGAGCCAACTCGAAACCTACCGCCAGTTCGTATAAGCTGAATTCGATACTCATCTGACGACGCCATGGTTTCCAGTCATCTAGGGTTCGAGAGATAGTCACGAGTCCAGGAGAGACGCAGCAGGCGATGTGCTGCTGCTAGCAGAGGCACTGCCATGGCTCATTAACGCCAAATTTCGCCAAAGTGTCCTGAAGTGTGCCTTCATCGTACGTCGCACATTGTTATCTGCAGTTATTTCACGCAGTGTTGCTTGTCTGTTAGTGTGGTGTCACTGCCAGACACCACACTTGCTAGGTGGTAGCTTAAATCGGCCGCGGTCCATTAGTACATGTCGGACCCGCGTGTCGCCACTGTGTGATCGCAGACCGAGCGCCACCACACGGCAGGTCTCGAGAGACGTACGAGAACTCGCCCCAGTTGTACGGCGACGTTGCTAGCGACTATACTGACGAAGCCTTTGCTCTCATTTGCCGAGAGACAGTTAGAATAGCCTTCAGCTGAGTTAATGGCTACGACTTAGCAAGGCGCCAATTGTCACAGTGCATGTATCTTACGAGTCTCTTTTGTAAAGTCAAGAGAGATGTATCACAAGGATTGATTAAAAGTTAAGTATATTCCAAAGATACGTATTTTCTTTATAGTATTCAATACGTATCCTGTTCCAGACTTGACGCCAGTCGGCGTGTGTGTACGCGTGCCTTTCGGCTTCCTCCTCAGTGTGGCGTGACTAGCTTGTTACGCCACAACAGTTAGCACTGCTAATACTACGCACACGCTGCTGCTCTTGGTCACGGCGGCCACGGCGAAGATCGTGGACATAGATGATGCCTGAAATTTGGTATTCTAGACACATTCTTGACACTGTGGATCTCGGAATGTTGAATTCCCTAACTCTTTCCGAAATGGAATGTCCCTTGCTCGTTCAGTGTCTTCAAAAATCCCGTCGTGCGGCCATAAGCACAATGGAAACATTTTCACGTGAACCATCTGAAGACAAATTGGTCGGCAGAAGTGCCAACACCGTGTTGTTTGACGAAGCCGAAATGCACGCTATAAACTCACGCAGGATGGCGTGAGGTCTGAAACAGGATACTTAATGAATGCTATAAAGAAAAGTACGTAGCTGCTGGAATACTTAACTTTAATCCACAATTGGTGAACATTGGTCTTCTTACTGGCCGCGCAGGATTAGCCGTGCGGTCTAGGGCGCTGCAGTCGCGGACTGTGCGGCTGGTCCCGGCGGAGGTTCGAGTCCTCCCTCGGGCATGGGTGTGAGTGTTTGTCCTTAGGATAATTTAGGTTAAGTAGTGTGTAAGCTTAGGGACTGATGACCTTTGTAGTTAAGTCCCATAAGATTTCACACACATCTTGTTACTGTACATGCTTCATTAGATACATAGCAAAGGATAAATGGCGCCTTGCTAGGTCGTAGCAATTGACTTAGCTGAAGGCTATGCTAACTATCGTCTCGGCAATTGAGAGCGTAATTCTCAGTGAACCTTTCATAGCAACGTCGGCTGTACAACTAAGGCGAGTGCTAGGGAGTCTCTCGAGACCTGCCGTGTGGTGGCGCTCGGTCTGCGATCACTAACAGTGGCGACACGCGGGTCCGACATGTACTAATGGACCGCGGCCGTTTTAAAGTTACCACCTAGCAAGTGTGGAGTCTGGCGGTGACACCACACAAATGACAGCTAGGCTAATGCACTGCCCTTTTATAGCTTGTGTACGCGACACTACCACATCTGTATACGTGCATACGGCTACCTCATGACTTTTCTTACTGCAGTGTACAGCCAGGAAGGCGGTACACATACAACCTGGGAAGCGGTACTCAGGCGCTCATCTAGCGAATATGACTGCTTGCAGACTGTCGGTTAGGCCCTTCACCAGAGGATGTCTCAGTAGGTCTGTATCTTCTACGTCATGTCTGAGAGGTATCAGAAGCGATAGCGTGGAGCGACCATTTTCATTCTCATCTTGTAGATGAAGTCCTCAGACAGGTGGTAAGCAGTACATCATGCTCGACAGCAGCGCTGACCTGTAACTACCGATACTGTCCTTTCGTTGGGATCGGTGATGCGGACGGAATGAGCTGACACACAGAGGACGAGCTTTCGGAAGCAGAGATATATAAAGCCACACAACACATCATCGTTGCAGGTTAGGCGGCCATTTGCTCTCGTTTAAGCAGAGCTGTCAGTGATCCTGTCCACACAGTGGTGTCCCAACTAAGGAGGGTTTTTACAGCCTCTGCATGGCTTATCATTACTGGCACGCACTGGAGCGCCTTGGAGCAGGTGTGTTATATGTTATTACTGTGTATTGTAATGAACTGAAAGTCTTTGTGATATCGCGTATAGCATGCATATTACCAACAAGATTGCCCCACGCCGGGTGCCAAAATGTAGTAGAGAAATTGTTTGTGGCATCATATACCATCAAATTAGCAATGATAATTATGTGAATCAGCAATTAAATGAAATCAAACACAAAAGGTTATGAGATTAAGAGATTGGTGTAAGAATGGGACAGATTGCGTGAGGGATTAAAACGAGAAGAAATGTGTTTCAGGGCCGTTTACACAAACTAGAACAAAGTTACGAATCTCAGGTCCTACTTTCACACAAGATACTTAGAGTTCAGACGTGTGACACATGAGTTAACTTCACGCTTTCATAATGTTTATGAAAGTGTTATTCGTCAGAAATGCCAACAAAAAACCACACAAGACACCAAGAATTAAGACATATGACTCAGAATTTGAACTTACGACTAGTAATCTTCCTCAGCAAGTTCTAAAGAATGGGTACAAAATGGGTGCCTGTTCAAACATTTGGTCACGACAAATAATAAACTTTTAGATGACATACATTACTGGATTGGCATGGGCCAAATCAAATAGGATACCATGGGTAGCACCTTAATTTTTTCACTAACAATGCCCTTTGTTCCTCCTCAGTGACTCAGGTTCCCATCAAACAACACATACGAGAAATAAGATTGGAACCACATTTACTGCCACACTGGTCTTTGAGAGCTCTCCTTTTTATTTAGGAAATCAAGTAGTGTTAGCTGTGCGCGCCACGTGGTCTAGAATTAAAAGAATCGTGCTTGGACCTGGCTTTGTATACACGAGCGATTTCTCTTCTAACACGCAAAATAATCTTATATTCCAAATGTAATCGTCAGCCGCGCGAACAGTCTCGCATGTCAACAACAACAGAAAGATACCGTGCGTGTATCTAACTTTGTACACTCGAGTGATTTCAACTTACCCTTAAATTCTAGCATGCAAAATAATACTAACATGATTCGATACACTACTCTGAAGAGGTAAAATTCACTGCCGGCTGTCGAGGTCCTTCTGGTGTCTCACTACGTGCTGAAACAGAAATCTCACGAAATGTTGAAGCTTGTGTGGTTTTCACGATTCACGCTAGCATCACTCCACTGAACATCTTACATGGTAATACGATAAAGTATGGATCCATCGCACTCTATTACAATTGGATGTACACGACAAACAAACAAAAATAATATTGTGCGTGGAAGTGGCAATCCACTAGCGTGAGCGGCGCTTCTTAGCCTCGCGTTGCACGGAACTCCTTGCTCACACAAATGCGATCGTCTTATCACGTCTCCACATTCACACCAAATGTCCCACATTCCAGTCATACACAAAAAAAAGACTAAGCACAATAAACACGAACTAATTACTGCAGCAGAAAGTTTATTCGCAAAGCACAACGTCTTTCTGAAGAAGAGAAATTTGTTAACATCGAGTATAGATTTAAGTGTCAGGAAGTCGTTTATGAAAGTAATTGTATGGAGTGGAGCCATGTGTGGAAGTTAAACATGGACGATAAATAGTTTGGACAAGAAGAGAATAGAAGCTTTCGAAATGTGGTGCTATAGAAGAATGCTTAAGATTAGATGGGTAGATCACATAACTAATGAGGAAGTACTGAATAGGATTGGGGAGAAGAGAAGTTTGTGGCACAACTTGACTAGAAGAAGGGATCGGTTGGTAGGACATGTTCTGAGGCATCAAGAGATCACCAATTTAGTGTTGGAGGGCAGCGTGGAGGGTAAAAATCGCAGAGGGAGACCAAGAGATGAATACACTAAGCAGATTCAGAAGGATGTAGGTTGCAGTAGCTACTGGGAGATGAAGAAGCTTGCACAGGATAGAGAGGCATGGAGGGCTGCCATCAAACCAGTCTCAGGACTGAAGACCACCACAACATCAACAACAACGTGTTGTTAACAATTTGCAACTTTTGATACCGCCGCTGCTGTGCACTACTCTATTGACCCAACCTCGCGATTATCAGCATAAATTGCGTAGCTGTTCGGTGCTACTTCCTGTCGTGCCGAGTATGCGCCCAAGTACTACTTTACTATACTGTTCTTTTCGGCATCAGACGGCCTATGCGTCTTCACGAGGACTCGGTCCCCGACCTCGTAAGCCTTTGTCCTTCTTCCCTGTTCTCTGTCGATTCTTTACATCGCCTTCTCCATCGCGAACTCTCGGGCCTGATTCCCTCGTTGCTGGTGTGCCTCTGAGTCAGCTCCAGACGGACATTTGACAGTCCTGTCAGCCACGGACTTCTCCGGTTTCTGGAACTGTAGGTCTATCCCGTATTGCAATGCGCGGCTACATTGAAGTATCTCCTTATCTGTGGTCGGTGCCGTACCCAGACATTGTGTCTGTCAGAAACCATTATCATAAAGAATATTCCCAGCTGGCGCATGTACCGTTCAGTGGGGTTCGACTGAGGGTTTATAATTGAGGAGAATGTGATTTTGATCCCTTCCTCTTCTAATCTTGCCTTCCATCTCGTTGTTTGTTGTTGTGGTCTTCAGTCCTGAGACTGGTTTGATGCAGCTCTCCGTGCTACCCTATCCTGTGCAAGCTTTTTCATCTCCCAGTACTTACTGCAACCTACATCCTTCTGAATCTGCTTAGTGTATTCATCTCTTGGTCTCCCTCTACGATTTTTACCCTCCACGCTGCCCTCCAACGCTAAATTTGTGATCCCTTAATGCCTCAGAACATATCCTACTAACCAGTCCCTTCTTTTTGTTACTTTGTGCCACAAACTCCTCTTCTCCCCAATTCTATTCATTACTTGATCATTAGTTATGTGATCTAGCCATCTAATCTTCAGCATTATTCTGTAGCACCACATTTCGAAAGCTTCTATTCTCTTCTTGTCTAAACTATTTATCGTCCATGTTTCACTTCCATACCTGGCTACACTCCATACAAATACTTTCAGAAACGACTTCCTGACACTTAAATCTACATTCCATGTTAACAAATTTCTCTTCTTCAGAAACACTTTCCTTGCCATTGCCAGTCTACATTTTATATCTTCTCTACTTCGACCATCATCGGTTATTTTGCTCCCCAAATAGCAAAACTCATTTACTACTTTAAGTGTCTCATTTCCTAATCTAATTCCCTCAGCATCACCCGACTTAATTCAACTACATTCCATTATCCTCGTTTTGCTTTTGCTGATGTTCATCTTACATCCTCCTTTCAAGACGCTGTCCATTCCGTTCAACTGCTCTTCCAAGTCCTTTGCTGTCTCTGATAGAATTACAATGTCATCGGCGAACCTCAAAGATTTTATTTCTTCTCCATGGAGAGGCTACAACCCTGTCTCACTCTCTTCCCAACCACTGCTTCCGTTTTATGTCCCTCGACTCATAACTGCCATCTGGTTTCTGCACAAATTGTAAATAGCCTTTCGTTCCCTGTATTTCACCCCTGCCACCTTTAGAATTTGAAAGAGAGTATTCCAGTCAACATTGTCAAAAGCTTTCTCTAAGTCTACAAATGCTAGAAACGTAGGTTTGCTTCTCCTTAATCTTTCTTCTAAGATAAGTCATAATGTCAGTATAGCCTCACGTGTTCCAATATTTCTACGGAATACAAACTGATCTTCCCCGAGGTCGGCTTCTACCAGTTTTTCGATTCGGCTGTAAAGAATTCGTGTTATTATTTTGCAGCTGTGACTTATTAAACTGATAGTTCGCTAATTTTCACATCTGTCAACACCTGCTTTCTTTGGGATTGGAATTATTATATTCTTCTTGAAGTCTGAGGTTATCCCTCTTGTCTCATACATCTTGCCCACCAGACCTTCCATCTCAGGGATGTGAAAAGTGTAGCATGGTCTGTGAGGACTCTCTTATGTCTATCAAATGTGCGCACATAATTTTCTGTCAAATTTTTGAGCGGCTTTTCGTTGTGGTGCGGTTTTGTGACGTAACGTCTGATGTTCATAGTAAATGCGCCCATGACAAGTACAGGTAAAATGCCACCTAACTGTCCATTCTACAGAGGCTCGTAATGATCAACATACACGGCATGCAGTACATCTCGTACGTTCGGATGTTTCACACGCTGGCACATGCTGCATTTACTAACCACCTCTGCAACCTTCCGTCTGAGCACAGCATGTTCCCAGTCCTTGGCAATTGTCGCACACTACATCATCAGTCCGTAGTGCACAAGGTGCTGTTGATAGCGCTCCATTAATGTCACCAAAAGTGCATCAGGCATCCAAATTTCCCACTTCTTTCACATGCCACCGAAAACATACCCTCCGCTCAGCCGTGCCCAAATAGAGCAGATTTCACATTCGCCCATCATCTCCGCCAACGCTGTACAGCTTAAAGTCCTTTTCTCTTTGGGTCTGAGGCTATTGCTCTTAATCTGCGGCTAACTCCCTGCTGTATTGTGAGATGGACGCCTGGTCCCTTTGTTCTAACATTGCAATTATGACTTCATTACTTTCTCGCGTGACGTCTTCGTTGTCGACCTCCCTCGAATGATTTCCGCTTCACCAGTCGGAAAATTTCTTATTTTAACGCCGACAATAAGTGACTTTCCCATCATTTTCCTGAATCGCCACAGCCCACCTCATCACTCTCTTACTCGTGTACCTGACGGTTCTTAGAAACGTGGTGGTCTGTATATAAACGAGTTTTGCGGCCAAGTAGGTAACTCCAGACAGATGGAGTTGCGATGGGTAGTCCGTTGTCTACTCTGATCGCAAATTTGTTTATGGAAGACTTCGAGAAACGTGCATTCGATTCGGCGCCTTTGAAACCCGCCTGTTTCTTTAGATATGTTGACGATACCTTTGCTGTTTGGCCTCATGGTAGAGAGAATTTGAATGCCCTTTCTAGAACATCTGAACTACATCCGCCGGAACATTCGTTTTACGATGGAGATGGAAGAGGATGGTTGCCTTCCCTTTCTTGACGTGTTGGTTAGGAGGAAGGGTGATGGATCATTGGGACATGCAGTCTACAGGAAACGTACTCACACCGACTTGTACTTACAGGCTAATAGTTGTCACCATCCGGCTTGGCGTGAAGGAGTACTGCGTACCTTGGTACACAGCTGAGACTTGGCAGCTGAGCTGTCCCGTCTTGAAGTTATGTTCCGTCAAAATGGTTATAGTGATAGACAGATTGAATGGTAATTTGCTCTATCGACCAACTGTATATCGGGTGACTGATGATAATTCTGACACCTAAGTCTACTGCCTTTTTGCCTTACATAGGAAACACTTCCAACAAGATCGGTCGTATTTTACGGAAAAACGATGTGAAATGTGTTTTACGACCACCATCTAAAATCAGAGTGCTTTTGAGTTCTGTTAAGGATGATCCTGGTCTGCGAAGGCGAGTGTATATCGCATTCCTTGTAGCTGCGGCATGGCATATATTGATCAAACTATCAGGACCGTGGAGGACCGATGTACTGAGCATAAACGGCACACACGATTACAGCAGCCAAGTAGATCTGCTATTGCCGAACATTGCTTGGATACTAGTCACCCCATGTTATATAATAACACCGAGATATTTGCATGCACGTCCAGCTAGTATTTGGACGGTGTTATTAAGAATGCAGTTGAGTTTAAATTAGCGAGCAACCTCGTTAACAGGGATGGAGGTTTTTGGTTAACCTCTGTTTGGAATCCGGCTCTCTCCTTTGTCAAAAAACAGAGGGACAGAGTCGATGCTACCTCACCTGCGAATTCGTAGTCTCACTATCGATTTCTCTGACTTCGGTCATCTTTGGTGGCACTAATGTTCAGTGTGTGTGTTATCTTTTCTGCATCAGCCTGAGAACCGAGGTTTTAAATTTGCATGTACGTTGCCTGCCCGTTGCAGTTTGTCTTGAAAATGGCGGGGTGTTCTCCCGCCGAAATATCGGCTGTCGCTGAAAGTGTTACCTGGCTGTATTACCCGAAGTTATTTGAAACCCCTAAACTGTTTTGTCTCACAGACAATGGCCAGCATTTCTAGTTCAGTAGTGAAATACCGTGTCTCTGCGTCCAGTACCTTCCGGCTACATGTGGCCACAATATTCACATTCCCATCCTAGACTTGCTGTAGACAGCCTCCAATGCCATGCGCACTTGCGTCTGTGAAGAGTTCGAAAGGTACAGCGATGTCAGGTTGCGCCAAACAAACACTATCATGAAACACAAGCTTAAGGTTCTCACACCCATTTTCCTTCTCTCTTCCACAGCTGCACTTCTTGCCCTTGCCGGCCGGTGTGGCCGTGCGGTTCTAGGCGCTTCAGGCTGGAACCGCGTGACCGCTACGGTCGCTGGTTCGAATCCTGCCTCGGGCATGGATGTGTGTGATGTCCTTAGGTTAGTTAGGTTTAAGTAGTTCTAAGTTCTAGGGGACTGATGACCACAGATGTTAAGTCCCATAGTGCTCAGAGCCATTTTTTGAGCCTTCTTGCCCTTCTTTATCAGCTCCTATAGAGGACTGAACTTCAGCGAGAAGTAGGCAATGCCCCCTCTATAAAATGAAATAAACCCCAAGAACTGTCTTAATTTTCATGATTTCCATCAGTTCACACGTTTCCGAACGGATACCTTCCGACGAGATCTCTAACACGAGATATACCACCCTGGTTGCGCACAGATTCACTTTGTCACGCCTGAGCGTCGTGCTCTATCTCTGGAGTACCGTCAGCAGCTTCTTTATGTGTTCTTATTGCAGACGCGTCAATTATGTCATCGATGTAGGCGACACAAATCCCCTCATCTCTGGTGTAAATATGCCGTTAAGCGCCCTCAAAAGTGCCGAACTATTATGCTAGCTGTTATTTCAGTGGTGCTTTCCTGAAGTATGGATTCAATCTCCTGTTTCACTTTATCTCTATAAATTTATGGAATATGTTAATGTCTTCCTACAAAATTACTGTGCTGTTTCACTGGAAATTTGTTAAGAAATCCCCTAATGGTTCATCGGAAATTGACAAAAACATGAGCTTGCGTTTAAAGAATCTGCTGTAATTGTTGTTTGTCCTGGTCAGATGTGGCTTTGTAACTGTCTACTGTAGTCTGTATTACCTCTAAAATGTTTATGGCTGTTCGTGATCTTTATTTGGGTAATAAAAGTCTGTATTATTTAACTGTGACTTGTACCAATCAACGTTTTCGTTTGAAGTTAAGAAACTCGTGATGTACTGTATTTCTCTATAAAAGCTTTGTTCAAACTTTAATGAAATCTGAGCATCGTTCTTGTACAGCGATATGCAAGAATTGTTCAAATCCAATACCGCTTCATGTTCGTTCGGAAAATGGACACTCTGCATTGCTCTGTTGTGAGCAGTGGCACGATCAGAAAGTTTGCGAAAAGAGTATGACCTTGTACTACGAATTCCAGGTGTGTTTGTGTTGTGACATCAACTTCTTTTCCTGCAACAGCATCTTTTATTTTAATTTTGCGTAAGGGTAAAATAGGACAAGATTCGTCTGAATTACACTTGTTAAATGCTGAATCGGTGATAACTGTCACTGGAGAGCCTCAGACTACTTGTATAGTTGTATACTGATGGCTGAGTGGTAAATGCGTTTAATCTCCTGGTCTCCTGTTTTCGTTATTCCTGTTCCCATAACTGTTATTTTGATTCTGATGATGTTGTCTGTTGTCGTGTGAGTTCTGATGGTGTGGTTGTGTAAATTGCTATTCCTCTGTACGTAATTATTTCCTGAATTATTAATGAGTGCGTGTGACTGTGACTATAACTGTTGATTTGAGGTATGGTTCATGTTGGCTCCTATGTTGAATGTCTGCCGGTTGTAGCGATGAAAATTGTGATTCTGCTGGTAATCGTTCTGTTACAATTTTGTTTTCGATATCGTCTGTCGTTACCAAAATGGTTTTGTCTGTTGTCATTAAATGACCCAGATTGCCCTTTGTTGTTTCTGTCCTGATAGTTGCGGTTTTAGCGGGAAAAATTCTTATTTCTGTACTGGCTGTATTATTTCTCTAAAGTATCGGAACCCGTGAATATTGTCTTTCTGGTGTCCTGTCAGTAGCGAAATGTGTAATGATCTTGGATGTTTTGAAACGCAGACCTGGATTTACGCTGGTGGGTTGTAAGGTTCTAACAAATGTTGGTTTTCATGTACCATGTGTTGAAAAAATTGTTTTAGCGTTTCAAATATTGCAAGTTTTCGAAGTTTGGTAAAGTTTATGTCCTTGACACCACGTTGTGTTGTATGTGATCAGTACGCTGCAAGAAAGGCGCTCAGAAATTCTTCAACTGAAAAGCATAGTGAAGCTGATATCTGTACAGATATCATTGGTGATCTTGCAGCTCTCGAAGAATGAAGTTATAATGAAGTCTAGACCTTCCACTGCTTACAGGCGTTGATAAAAACGTTGTTGTGCAATCGGTCTCATTCTCATTGCTGGTTCTTCTTGTGAAAAACTGCAAATAAATTCTAATTTGCGTGTGACTGACCAAGTAGGTGATCATGAAAAACTAAACTGCTGGACCCAGTCTGTCGGATGAAAGTCGTCGCTCCATTTCGAAACATTAAAATTGCTTACTGATAAAAAGTGATTGTCGCCAAAGCTGTCGTGTCTATGTGAGTCGTAAGAATTTTTTAAATTGGAGTAAATACGAGAATGTTCCCGTGTACAAAGTTTCTTTCCCTCAAGGGCTTGCTTAAATGTGGCAGCTGAATATTTTCCATTCCGCGTCCTTTATAGCTATCTGTGCAGTTGTGTGTACAATCCTGAGAAGCGTGATTTTTGTTTACTTCTTGCTTAGTTCCCATGTGCCCTAATTTTAAATTTTCTGATGATTTTTATTGCTGTGTTTCTACGATGTGTACAGGTTGGGACTCCGTCTGATTCATTCTCTGCATTTAACTATAGCTAAGTTACTTTACTTGAATGGTCATCAACTTGAGTTTTCAGTGTCTCGCATGGTTCCTATTTGTTGTACCTGTTCTGAACGTGTGTGTGTGTGTGGGGGGGGGGGGGGCTTCTTGGTAATTTAGTCACGACTGTGCTAGGAACTACCTTTCTGATCTCAGCAGTAATTACAGCTTTGTCTTGGCGGTATGTGTCAGTGGTTGCTTTAAGCCTTTCGTCTACCTCAGCCTCTCTTTGCGAAAAACATTGTTCTAACCGTGTGAGTGTTTCTGGAATTACCTCGATGCCAGAAGTTGCATCCTGAATTTATGTTTTCATTTCTTTCGTTAAATTCCTGTCAAATAATTCTTCATTTTCTTTCTGTTGCTTAGCTAGTTCCTTTTGACCAGACTTGAGTGAAGTGTCAAATCATTTTGCCATGGTTTTGTTATTCTCTTGTAATGACTGCTGAAGCAGAAGTCCAAGCTCATTGTTCCGCAAAGAGTTCGTAATGTTCATTGAGTGATGAACCAGTTGTATGACTACAGTTTCTAAAAATTTTTGTATTGTTTGAGTGGGTGCGGTTTTCAACGGAGCTGAATTTTCAACATTTAATCTCGAGATTTAATCCTCAGAGAAAGAAATGTTCAGATCGGCAAAAATGTCATTTGGACTTGAATCGTGTCTGATTCATGAGTGAATGTATCTATTGCACTCTGACTGTCCGTACGGAACGTGACAGCGTAATGCAATATTGCACCCAAATTAAGCTCACTGTGTTTAACAACTACGTCATATGAAATCCCATTATTGTTATCTGCTGAATTTTGCAAATCAGTTTTCTGCGAGTCGATTGTGGTGCGCGGTTTACTACTGCCAGTGTAGCGCGGCATGTTAGCAAAAAAGTTTATATAATGTTGAGATCAAATGATAAAAAAATATAACAGCTGGTCTCTTTAATAGCCGGAAAGAAATATAACTTGTTAGTAAATAACGCAATGACAAAACACAGTTATGAATAATGTATGACGAGAGCAGCGCACTTATTCGACTTCATAAAATAATTCCCTGACGCCCTAACCTTGCAGGAATGTCGGTATGTGAAAGTTATCTCAATTGTAAATCTTAATTGTAAATAATACAATTGTTTTCATTAAAAATTTTGCTAACTGGCTGTGTCCGATGTTTGTAAACTTACGAAAGGCTTTCTGCATAGGAATTCGTAAACTTTGAATTCAAAGATTTCTAATGCTAGAACACTTTGCAAAATCTTTGTGCAAGATAGTAACTTAAAACTACCTATCTGGTTCCCTGTCTGTTTCAACATTCGTGACAAGAGTACTTGCTGGATTCAACACTGTGAATTCTTAACGTTTTAAACTGAAAAACTGGCCCTGCAAAAACACAATGTTGAAGGTATATTTATATATACCGAAACCTTGGTCACGAATTTTAATAAATTTTTATCCTGCAACTGTTTTGGCTGTCATCCTTTATCTTGATGAATTTCAACAGTTGCTGTTGCAGTCATGATTAAAATCTTGTTCTCTTTTTTAATTATTTAATTTTGGCTTAACTGTTGCACAGTGGAAACACGGTGACACTGGTGTCGTCTTTATATCGCGTCGCGTTTCCTGAGCTTCAGTTAACTGTAGTGCTGCGTCTGCTACAATGGGCTCTTTCTTTTTTTAAAAAAAGAAAGCAGAGCATTTGTTTCACAACAAATATGAGTAGGTAAAAATGACGTCTCATATTTTGGCATGGACTTAGGATGTAGACGATGACTTGGGTAAATCTTACCATCAAATGCAATTAGTTTCCCGATTTAAAAACTTCTGTACTGAAAAATTATCACTTTCCTTGCTTCACAAGCATTAATCCACAAAAAATTACAGTTCCTGACTCGAAAAATGTAAGTAGTCTTCAATATCAAGTGAGATCTTTTTAGAAAAGCAACTCGTAAAAATGGCAATAAATATTCAGCAGTTATTCCTACCCCTAGTTTCAGAATGAAAATTACGTATGGCTATTGTCTTTCCTTATACTAAAGTCTCTGGATGTCTGAACCAAGAATACGTAACAATAAGCTGCCGCATTAAAATACAAAATCTAAAACCAATTACCTTAATATCAATCCTCTTCTATTTCTCATCAAATTAATCGTAATAAAATATTCTTCTCGAAAGGCTTCAATCTCTTTCGTCATCTCAAATAATTAATCAGTACATCAATGTGTTCCACATGCTCTGAATATGACTGCAACGGCACCACTCGGTCTATGCCGTACTAAAACTCACGACACACCACTGCCGACTGTTGTGTCTTCTCGTCTCACTATCAACAGTACGCAAATCCCCCCCCCCTCCACCCTCCTCCCGCCCTCCACCCTGTAAGGCAAAGATGGTCCATGTACGGTTCCAGGCGACATACCATCTCTGATGACAATGCGCGTATATCATTTCAAACATTAAAAAGCCAGTTACGCGTTTATGACATCCAAGTACTAGAAAAATGACTAAGAAATTATCTACAGCCCACTATCAGCGTGGCTGCAAAAGAAAGCAGGATAAGCCCAACAGTGGTGATCATTCCCAATAAAACGATACAGTCCGTGGCCTTCTGCAGAGACGGATTTTTGCCTGCTTGTAACAGTAAATAAAAAAGAAGATTAATTCTTGGTAGACACGGATGCACATGTGTCAAACGATGATCTCGACCTCTTAGGTTGGGAAGAGACTTCAGTCCCATGGTATAGGTTACATAGTGAACGCAACGAAGAGATGGGATCATTGGAGACAACACTGTTTACTTCTAACATCGGGACTGAAAACTTTAAGGAGCAGATGTCGCCACACATTTGTGATCTACTCTGTGCAATTGTCAAATCCGATTTTCTGGATAAACATCACGCTGTAACTGACCTTTCGAGTTGTAAAATCGAACTTGTTGGAACTCTGTTTCCACTTGGAGACAAAGCTACTAGTGAAACAACGTCGTCAAATGCACCTCTCATGAGGGTGTAACCAGCCAAACAGCGTACACATACACTAATGGTGAAATCGTTGAATAACGTACCAGCAGGTACAGGAAAATTGTTCTGGGTTAGTGTAGATAAGGACTTACCAAGGGAATTGTAGTACATGGTGGAACCATTGACCTGCAATCGAAGTTTTAGATAAGTCACATAGTACTGCGTGCAGCAGAGTGTGAGGCATCACAGATGGAGAAATTACAGTTCCCCTGACTTTGTGCAACTTTTGAATGGACGAGATTATTCTGACAAAGTGCCTAATGATTGCCGGTTTGAGTTTCTTGGAAGAAGACAATACTGATATGTTGAGTGATGTCCACACCACAAGCAAACTGTTAGCAATTCTGTGTTGTGTGATAAAACCAAACACTTGCAAGGAAAGGATAGGGAAGACATCGAAGATTCATTTCTTAGATTCGTGAATTTGTACAAACCAGTGGGTCCGTTACCACTGACACCCATAACACAGCATAGGTTGCCTACAGAATGCAATACACTAGTGCAGAAGTGTCCAAACATTTCAGCCTATTGGCCACACTAGCTCTTCCGTTAAGTCCCCAGAGCCAAGACCCGCCATAAATACCACAAATGAAGGTCATTGTAACACCCTTTCACGAAACTTTGTTATTTCAATAGATCATTAACATCACAGCAAGTGGTTTGGACGCGGGGAAAGCTTCATATAGTACCCGCATTTCAGGATATCTTATCGTAGTAAATTTTTGGTAACATTCCTCGCCAAGTGACGACAATTCCTTACTTCCCTGCGATCATCGTTGGTATGGCTCAAGAGAAGACTGACAGACTATAGCTCACCATATCAGCAAACTGTGGTACTGAATGACGCCTACATTTTTGTTTCGGGACTAGATGTGCTTGAGGTATCCATGGCACAGGGAGTTGGGGTGGGGGTGGACTCCACTGCGCAATTTCTGTTCTCGCTTACGGGCAAGTGTCCATATTACTTCATCGCCGCGGTGATAGCCGATGCGTGTGCTGCGGTTTTCGTATTGTTATGACCCCTTCCGACAATACTAAATATACCTAATAGTGACATCTTCCGAAGAATAGAGAAGTGCGTAGTACAGCACCACCTTTCGGACATGTGCGATCTGAAAAGAAAAAATTAATGGAACTAGTGTGTTTTGTGACTACAGCATCTTAGTAAAGATACAGTGTGTTTAACAGTGACTATTTAATGTAATTAAAATTGTGTAAAGTTAAATATCTAGTGTAATTCTTTACTGACAACTCATTTCTTTACTCGCTTTGAAAATAGACTGATTTGCAACGTAGCGACTCTTACAAAGACAAATGTTTAAAGCTATCATTACTGTAGTTAAATAAGAGTCTTCCATTCACGCACTCAGATCCGTTGAGTAGGTTTGCTCGTGTCTTTTATTCCGCTTTCGGCAATATTTATATGTGAAAAAATATTCTGCAAAATGAAATATACAAATATATCCACAGATCGAAACTAATTAATGAGCATTTGAAGTCGCTCATGATGATTTCCATTAATAAACTTGATCCACAACCACAAACAATTGTAAGTGGAAATTACAGTCACATAAATATCATTAATCATAACTGCTGTGCTTAATTTCAGTATGTGAATTGAATTGTATCTCTTAAGTACGGTAAACTTTCAAGAAATCTCATGCAATTAATTACAGTTAAAATATTCATTCACATTAAAAATGTCAGTTAACATGTTATCTTAATTGGCCACAAAATAAAAACGACTAATTATTGTATTACTTTGTATGATTCATTTGGACTGTAAATTTTGGACTGTTACTTCACTCAATAAGCATGATTCGTTCCTGCATCTTACTCGTAATTTACACTCGTTAAGTGAAAGGCTTTTTTCTGCAGGAATCCATTTTCCATAGGTCAATGCATTCCATTCCGATAAAGTAGGTACTGAAACACATTTATAAGAGAGTATTGTGATTTTTAATTTATAGTACAGTACATCCTATTTTAGAAAGGTGATTTTTTATGCTTGTGCTTGAAAATTTTGTCGAAACATAGACATCATATTTGCAACGCGCACAATTACTGCTTTATGGCCATCTTCAATGAATTTATGTTCGTTAACGATGACAAATCAGAATGGGAATTCTTAAACAAGTACTGCAAGGGAAAGTGTTACGACGGGCAGGAGAAGAGATCTTGCTAAATCGTTGGAGAGAATTACAATATCGTCAGAGAAGCCCAAACCGTAGTACGGGTGACACCCTGCTGTGGCGTGAGGTGCATTGCAATCAGTACAGCGAACTAAATACAGCAGTTTTGGGTCTTCTATGAGGGTGAGTCAAATTAAAACCTTAAATTTCTAATAACAAATAGAAATTTCGCGCCGTTATCCTGTAAGTTGGTAAGCGTGCTGCAAACAGCGTGCAGAATGGCCTGTAGGTGGCAGCATAGTGCAGATGCGCACATACCGTCGCAGTATCAGTATGAAGACGGCTGCCCCACTTGCGACTTGCACCAGGGAAGAACAGCGTTCTGTTATTCGGTTTTTGCCTAGTGGAGGTGTGAAACCTATTGAAATTCATCGACAAATGAAGGTCCAGTATGGTGATGCCTGTTTGTCACAGCAACAAGTCTACGAATGGAGTAGGAAGTTCGCAAATGGTGTGACTTTGGTGGAAGATGCTCCTCGTCCAGGTCAGGCACAACGAGTTGTGACTTCACAGAACATTGCAGCAGTTCAAGGAAAACCGCTGAGTGACACTGAATGACATTGCAGCATATTTACAGATAAGTCATGGGTCAGCACACCACATTGTGCATGATGTGCTCCAGTTCCACAAAGTGTCTGCAAGATGGGTGCCATGGCAGCTGACTCCTGAAATGAGAACGACGTGCTGATGCTTGTGAAGAACTTCTTCGGCGCTTTGAACGAGAAGGTGATGGCTTCCTTGCAAGAATCGTTACTGGGGACGAAACCTGGGTTCACTTCCACCAACAGGAAACGAAGAGAGCGAGCAATGAATAGCGCCATTCCTCATCGCCAAAACCAAAGAAATTTCGAACCATCAGGAGGGAAGGTTATGCTGACTCTCTTTTGGGACGAAAAAGGCGTCATTTTGGAGCATTACATGCTTAGAGGGACCACTGTCACCAGTGCATCATACACATATCTCCTAAAAAATCATCTGCGGTCTGCTATCAAATCAAAGCGACATTGATTGCTGTCAGCAGGTATCCTTTTGTAACATGACAATTCAAGGCCCCCCACACTGCCCGTACAACAGTTGCAACAATCACAGACCTGCATTTTGAGTGTCTTCCTCATCCACCATACTTACCAGACCTTGACCCAAGTGATTTACATATGTTTGGACCACTCAAAGATACAATGGGAGGAAATACGTTCCTTTCTGATGAAGAGGTACGCCACGTGAGGCATGAGTGGTTGCGCGGACTACCAAAAGAATTTTTTTCTAAAGGAATTTATGAACTTTGTAAGCGCTGGAGGCCTTGAATTGAGCCTGCCGGGAGATAATGTTGAAAAGTGATACAGCATTGTACGACTTCTGCACAATAACTAATATTTAAAGAATATTTAAGGTTTTCATTTGACTCACCTTCGTAATTTACATAGTGGTGGCTTATAGAAACTTCCTTTATAGCGGCCAAAGAGACCGGTCCAGGCCAGAAGAAGGTTTTTGAAATGGTTATTAAAAAGTGAAAGAAAAAAAACACTGAACATACGAGGGTTGTTTTTTAAGTAAGGGCCGTTCGCGCGTATAGTCCCGTAGTTCGCGCGGACGCCGCAACAAGCCACCGCAACACTTGCCGGCATCCTTCCCGTTCACACTGATGCAAGTTGCAGCTCTGTAGCTGACGTGTACGCATCGCTGTGCTACTTTATAATGTTTATGATTATTGAATCGCCCGCCGCGTATGAGACACGGTCAGTGGTATGTTTTTTGACCGCGAGAAGCCTATCAGCTGCAGAAATTCATCGTCAGTTAACAGAAGTTTATGGCTTGAATGCAATGAGTGAAGGTAAAGTGCGTCAATGGGTTAGAGAGTTTAAAAATGGCCGTCAAAATGTCCATGACGAAGAACGCTCAGGCCGGCCCTCTGTGATCACTGATGATTTGGTGGCTGCAGTCGAAACAAAGATTCGTGAGGACAGAAGATTCACAATTTCCACTCTTTCTTTGGAATTTCCACAAGTTTCAAGATCGGTTTTGTACAAAATTGTGTCTGAAAACCTAAACTTTAAGAAACTGTGTTCTCGGTGGGTACCCAAACTCCTCACAGAGGACCACAAAGGGAAGAGATTTGCCACTTCATTGGACTTTTTGATTCGTTAGGAGGAAGAAGGGGATGACATGTTGAGTCAAATTGTCACTGGAGATGAAACATGGGTATCCCATATCACTCCCGAAAGCAAGTGACTATCGATGGAATGGCGACACACAACCTCACCCGTCAAGGTCAAAGCCAAACAGACGCTGTCAAAGCGCAAGATTACGGCAAGTGTGTTCTGGGACCGGCGCGGTGTTTTTCTAGTGGACTTTATGCCACGAGGAACGACAATCAACTCAGATGCCTACTGTGCAACTCTAAAGAAGCTCCGCAGAGCAATTCAAAACAAAAGGCGCGGCATGCTGACAAAAGGAGTTTTGCTAGGCCTCACACCTCTCAGAAGACTCGGGATTTGATTGATTCTTTTGGCTGGGAAGTTTTGGACCATGCACCATACAGCCCCGACCTTGCTCCTAGCGATTTTCACCTTTTCCGGTACCTGAAACACCATCTTGACGGGCCGCGCTTCAATGACAACGATGAAGTGAAAGCGGCCGTGAACTCTTGGCTGTCGGAGCAGGCGGCCGAATTCTTTGAAGAGGGAATTAAAAACTTAGTTGTACGGTATGACAAGTGCTTAAATAAACAAGGCAACTCTGTAGAAAAATAGGTAAAAGTGTGTAGAATCAGAAAATAAAAGTTTTTTTACAAAAGTATTTGTATCTTTTTTTAAAAAATAAAAACGGCCCTTACTTAAAAAACAACCCTCGTACTTTTTAAGTGGATCACCGTTCGTTAAGCGAGTCTCTTGCTTACATTTTCTTCTACTCGTTGTGCAAATCATTCGTTATGGTAGATGCTCAATAAACAAGTTATGGTGGGCCAGATATCATGCATGTCTGACCCGTTATCACTGTCCAGTGTTGCCCTGCAGGCCGTAGTTTGGAGACCCTCTAGTGTATAAGGAGCCATACGGTGTCCAAAAGCTATTACAACCTTTGATGCAGGAATGTAATGACAAACAATTGGGTGATGAAATCATTGACAATAATGATACCTGACAGAGTGAAAGCATTGTCATTTTGCCCAAAAAGTCATTGGATGGTATAAGACAAGACAGGTACTATTGTGGCTATCCCCGCACAAAGCCAAAGGCTGTCACTGAGACATATTCTATCATTTCGGAAACACTGGACAATTTGGTCAATGTAAATAATTCTCGATCGTGGAATTACTAGCGTTTATTACTGGTTTTAAGTGGTTCCAGAAGACCGGCGAGAGACAGCTTTTGTCATAGCATTGGCATATGTACCGTAGCATGCCATTTGAACTGAGAAATGCACCACCTACATTTCACAGACTTTGGATTGAGTGTTTGGGGAATGAATACTGAAAAAAAATCATGATTTATCTTGGTCACATAATTTTATTTTCAACAGCTATGGAAGAACACGTGAAATGATAGGAAGTAGTTTTTAAATGACTATCGGTAGCAAGGCCTAACACTCATTGTCAATACGTGCCCTTTCGGTCAAACAGAAGTAAACAATCTGGGGCATGTAATTAGCCAGGGAGAAGAAAAAAACTGAACTATGGCTGATTTCAGTGGTTTGTGATTTTGTACCACTGCAGACTACAAAACAATGTTTGGCCTCTGTAGCCACTGTAAGACTTTGAGAGGGAGTTTGCGAAATTTGCAAACGCCTGAATAGTTTCTTAAGAAAAAGGGATGAAACTGGTTATTTGAATGTGTCAAGCCCAATTCCAGAAACTAAACTAGACTTTGGTATCAAGTCCTGTGTTGATATTTCCTAACTTCAACCAACAGTTCATCCTGCAACATGGTGCTATCTGTATGGCAGTTTTGAGTCATAGTGAGGTGACCATCATATCCCTAATGTTCATAATTATTGTGGCATTCGCACTGAAGTAAGACCCTCCGCAAAATTCAAGAAATGTTCAATGGAAAGTATGTGATGCTACGATTTTACGATTGGCGCATATTACGCCATATGTTACTGCGAATAAAATTTAGCCAACATACTGAATTTTTCTTCAGACTCGGGAGGAATTATCTGTGTCCAATCTCGACAAAATGGAATTTATGTAGCACTTAAACTTCCGATCGCACTCACCATTCGTGAAATCGTTACAACATTTTGGCCAGTGATACCATGCAATGAGCGGAGTATTCAGTTATACGTGTAACAGATAGAATTTTCTCACCTACGGCGATGTAACAGAAGCTATGATTCTTATTTTCTTTTCTCAATACAGTATTTTAATTTTTTAAGAGTTGAAGGGTATCTGGGGAGGAGGAGTGAGGTAGGAAGGGAGGAGGGAGAGAGGGTACCCTTGGGAAAAAAAGCAGGGGTGGGGTGGATGGGGGGGATCTCAGTTGGTACGTGGGGTAAACGGAGGGGATGATGGCATCATCAGGGAGGGGGAGTTGGTGGAAGCCACCTTGGGAGAGGGTATGGAGAGATGGAGAGCAGGTGGGATGTGGGAATGAAGGCACGGCAGCGGACGGGGATGGGAGAGGCAGGGGGAAATAAAAAGAGGCGACGGTCAAGGGTGGCGCCAAGATAATTGAGGGTGGGAGTGAGGGTGATAAGACAGCCATAAATGGTGATATAGAAGAGGAAACGAAGGAAGGGGTGGTTTTGCCTACAATGATCGCCTGGGTCTTGGAAGGATTGACCTTGAGCAACCACTGGTTACACCAATCAGTGAACCGGTCAGATGGGATTGGAGAAGGTATTGAGAGCATTGAAGGGTGGGGGCGAGGGCAAGGAAGGCGATGTCATTGGCGTATTGGAGAAGGTGGTCGGGGGGGTGAAGGCGGTGGCATGTCCACCGTATACGGAAGGTACAGAAGAGGGGAGAGGGCGAAACCTTGGGGCACACCAGCGGAGGGGTAGAAGGTTTAGGAATCCATATTATGGATGGTGACGTAGGAAGGACGTTGGGAAAGAAAGGACCCAATGAGACGCACATAGTTGATAGGAAGGGCCAAGGTTTGGAGGAGACCGGAATGCCATACACGGTCGCAAGCACGTTCAAGGTCGAGGGAGCTGGCTGAGTGAGAGGCAGACGCTTAAATACTCTGTCGAGGGCACCGCTGTTGGCCGCTGGAACCACGTGTTCCACCGTGGCGCCATCACACTAAATGCAGGCCAGGGGGCATGCGCTGCCACAGCTGACGGCGTGATGGTGCAGAGACCTCTAGGGGTCTTTGACATCCATGACGTCTGGTAGGGGATGCAAATTCCCTCTCCCCTGAGACTTGCACCTAGGGGCGGAAACACCCCAGACGGTGCCGAGGTGGGCTGCAAAAGGGACACCTGAGGGATCCACGACAGCCGATCCAGAGTCCAGGTTGGGGGAGGGAGCCGCTGAACCACCTGGGGGCGGAGAGGGCCGGCGGCAAGCCCGCGGGGAGACGACAACCGGGGGCAGGGACGGTGACTCGAGGACCACGTCCACACTGGAAGGAGGTTGGGGAAGAGGCAGTGGCACGAGTCCAATGGGGGCACAAGGGTGGAGCTGATTATAATGGTGGCGCTCCAACACTTTTGACGTCTACAGCAACATGGCGGGTGTCCAACTCATCTTGTGCCCATACTCGTGGGCCCATACAGCTGTGCCAGGGGCATACCGCTGCGAGGGCCTGGAGCGGGGGCGGGAGGAGGATGGCATCAGCAAATGGAGCAGGGTCCATGGCTGTCGCCCATGAGGGAGCTGCACCGGACTGCATCCGTCAATTGGCGTAGTGCAAAAGGTGCTCAAAAACAGGGTGAGGGACGATGTGTTTGGATGTGTCGACCACCTTAGTCAACTGGTGTTTAAAAGTGCGGACAAGCTTCTCTGCCGCACCATTGGATGAAGGGAGGAGACGGGGGCTATGGATATGTTTGATACCGTTGGCCTGACAGAAGTTGTGGAAGGAGGACACTGTGAATTGGGGACCATTATCAGAGACCAAGTTTTGTGGCAGCCCTTCAATGGCGAGAACCTGGGCCAAGGTTGTGAGTGTAGCCTCAGTAGTGGTAGATGCCATGTGGACAACATATGGGTATTTGGAGTAGGCATCAATGATGAGTAACCATATGGACCTCGAAAACAGGCCCGCAAATCAATGTGGATGCGATCCCGGGCCGACAAAGCACAGGCCATGGTGCAAACGACTGAGGGGGTCTTACCTGGTGACGTTCACAGACAGTGAACCCACACATCAGGCGCTCAGTATCGGTATCGATGCCGGGCCAATACACGTGCCGGCGAGCCAAAACTTTCATACAGGACATACCCCAGTGCCCGTGTTGTAACAAACTGAGCACCCAAAGCCGCAAGTCCGAAAGTATGACCACCCGATGGGCATCTGACTCTGTGGCCAACAGAAGGACGTCACCGACCACGGAGAGCCTGTGGGACAGGTGGCGCCAGGGGCTGAAATCGGGCTGCATCTGACAAGTAACACATGAGGACCACCTGTGGACCATGTAGTGGAGAACCCGCCACAAGGTCGCGGCGGGTAGCCTCAGCAATGTGAGCAGCCACGAGATGCAGTCCATCCAGTGCATCCTGGCGGGTAGAATCAATGTGAAAGCAGAGGACCTCCTGTTGGTCAAAGGCAGGATCGGGGCCTGCTGGGAGACATGACAAAGCGTCCACGTTAGCATGGTGGGCGGTGGGCTTATACCGGATGGTGTATGTGTAATTACATAAAAACACCGTCCAGCAGTAGAAACGTTGAGCCGTCTGCTCTGGCAGGTGAAAGTGGGGTCCGAAGAGTGTAACCAAGGATTTATGGTGCGTCAGGAGGATGAACATTGCCCCAAAGAGATAGGTGTGAAAGTTTTGGACGGCGAACACGATCGCCAGGGCCTCCTTTTCAATCTGGGAGTAGTTTCGTTGTGCTGGGGTCAACGTCTTAGAGGCATAAGCAATGGCCTGTTCGGAGCCATCGGCATTCCGGTGTCCGGGACGGCCCCAACGCCGTATGCCGACGCATCAGCCGCGACAACCAAGGGGAGGTCCGGAGAGGAGGGAGTATGGCAAGGGACGGATTTTAGCATCGCCTTAAAAGCCTGGTCACAGGCAGGAGTCCAAACAAAAGGTACCCCTTTGCGACGAAAGTGATTGAGGGGTTGAGCAATGGAGGCAGCCTGTGTCGAGAACTTTAAGTAATAAGAAACCTTGCCCAAAAACACCAGCAGTTCAGGACGAGGAAGGGCCTCAACCTAACAACCACGTCCACTCGTACACAGAACAAGAAAGTAAGTAAGATGTCTAACGCGAGGCGATGTGTCCATAGACGTACACAAGATTAGACTCGCTGACTGAGTGAGAGGCAGGCGCTTAAATACTCTATCGAAGGCGCCGCTATTGGCAGCTGCAACCATGTGTTGCACTGTGGCGCCCTCACTCTAAATGCGGGCCAGGATGCGCGCGCCGCCACAGCTTACGGCACTATGGTGCAGAGACCTCTAGGGGTCTTCGACGTCCATGACTTCTGACTGGGATTCAAATTCCGCGGCGCGCGGTACCAGGAATACTTACAGCGCACAAATGTATATATTTGTCAGTAGTACTTTTCATTATGATCTATTTATTGTTTTTAAGCTGTAGACAATCTGCGAGTGTATTTATGTTTTCTTCCCATTTTTTGCTGCAGATCTGACGATGGTCATTATAGACTGCAACCGGTAATCCGTTAACAAAAGTTTGTGACCATAGACGTTAATTAAAGGAAAGTTATTGAAACCGCTTGTCATTGACAAAGGCATGAAATTCGTCTCCGGTCCCTGTCGGTTGGATCTTTTACCTCCGACTGTTCTTAACCCTCCAGCGGGCTCGTGCGTTAGGATGCGCACAGAATGAAAGTGGGCTATCTGCTCAGGGTGAACTGCACTAGGCAGCTTGACCCAGAGCAGGATATACCCTGCACATAATGAGGCAGCACACAATGGCAGCCGGGTGTGGGCGGCGACGAGCGCGGAGCCACCCCCGCCGGCGATCCGGAATCAACGAGACATTCTTTGCAGGGTTTCGGCGCACCGGTTGAAGACGTGCTGCGCTTACAGGATCGAGGCTCACGTCCAGATATCTTGCTAAAACTATTTTTCAGAAAGTATCGGTTGAAAAAACTATTTTCAAGTTATTTATACTTTGTATGTCATCTTCATGGTGAAGTGCCCGTCATCTAGCTAATTGTCATAGTTAACGTGAACTTCGCATCTAAGTACGATGCTCCGCTGAATTCGGAAAAGTCTGCAGTGAAAAATATGGGTCGCTATGATTTTACGTTTGTTGCATATTCCACCATACGTTGCTGCGGATAAAATTAGCAAAAATATAATAGCTTTCTTTAGACTTGGGAGGAGGTATCTGTCTCCAATCTCAAGAAAAGGAAATTTATGTAGTACGATTACTTCCGTCCGCACGCGTACGAAAATGAAATAATCATGTTGTTGTTGTTGTGGTCTTCAGTCCTGAGACTGGTTTCATGCAGCTCTCCATGCTACTCTATCCTGTGCAAGATTCTCCATCTCCCAGTACTTACTGCAACCTACATCCTTCTGAATCTGCTTAGTGTATTCATCCCTTGGTCTTCCTCTACGATTTTTACCCTCCACGATGCCCTTCAATGCTAAATTTGTGATCCCCTGATGCCTCAGAACATGTACTACCAACCGGTCCCTTCTTCTTGTCAAGTTGTGCCACAAACTCCTCTTCTCCTCAATTCTATTCAGTACCTCCTCATAGTTATGTGATCTACCCATCTGACATTGAGCATTCTTCTGTAGCACCACATTTCGAAAGCTTCTATTCTCTTCTTGTCCAAACTGGTTATCGTCCAAGTTTCACTTCCATACATGGCAACACTCCATACAAATACTTTCAGAAACGACTTCCTTACACTTAAATCTATATCGATGTTAACAAATTTCTCTTCTTCAGAAACGCTTTCCTTGCCTTTGCCAGTCTACATTTTATATCCTCTCTACTTCGACCATCATCAGTTATTTTGCTCCCCAAATAGCAAAACTCCTTTACTACTTTAAATGTCTCATTTCCCAATGTAATTCCCTCAGCATCACCCAACTTCATTCGACCACATTCCATTATCCTCGTTTTGCTTTTGTTGATGTTCATCGTATACCCTCCTTTCAAGACACTGTCCATTCCGTTCAACTGCTCTTACAAGTCCTTTGCTGTCTCTGACAGAATTACAATTTCTTCTCCATGGATTTTAATACCTACTCCGAATTTTCCTTTACTGCTTGCTCAATACACAGATTGAATAACATCGGGGAGAGGCTACAACCCTGTCTCACTCCCTTCCCAACCACTGCTTCCCTTTCATGTCCCTCGACTCTTATAACTGCCATCTGCTTTCTGTACAAATTGTAAATAGCCTTTCGCTCCTTGTATTTTACCCTTGCCGCCTTTAGAATTTGAAAGAGAGTATTCCAGTCAACATGGCCAAAAGCTTTCTCTAACTCTACAAATGCTAGAAACGTAGGTTTGCCTTTCCTTAATCTTTCTTCTAAGATAGTCGTAGGGTCAGTATTGCTTCACGTGTTCCAACATTTCTACGGAATCGAAACTGATCTTCCCCGAGATCGGCTTCTGCCAGTTTTTCCATTCGTCTTTAAAGAATTCGCGTTAGTATTTTGCAGCTGTGACTTATTAAACTGATAGTTCGGTAATTTTCACATCTGTCAACACCTGCTTTCTTTGGGATTGGAATTATCATATTCTTCTTGAACTCTGAGGGTACTTCGTATGTTTCATACATCTTGCTCACCAGATGGTGGAGTTTTGTCAGTACTGGCTCTCCCAAGGCCGTCAGTAGTTCTAATGGAATGTTGTCTACCCCCGGGGCCATATTCATAACATACCTCATATCTTCTAAACCGTTCGAGATATCGATATGAGATTGTGGTAACTGATAGCATGCGAAGAGAACAGTGTTTTGCTATAGCATTAACATAAGACACATTTTTATCTATAGCGATTTAGCAGAATCTATAATTTTTATTTTATTTTTTCAATCCAGTATTGTAATTTTTAAGAGTCTTGAAAAGAGGATATTCTAGTATGAAACGAAACCTCAAATTTCTAACTTATTTTACAGTAAAGTTATTGACGACTCTAGTTGTCTATTGCTGTCACTCTGTGTCACGATTCTGTCTCAAGGTAGGTTTGTGCAGTTTATGCCGCATTTTCACAAAAAAAGCAAAACTAAATCTGTCAACAAGAGAAATGTAGCCATTCCCCACAATTGACGATGTTTCTTCAAGTGAGAAATTGTTATGACCTCAGTCAAAAATAAATCGCCAATTCTGTTGCAGTTTTGGCGGAATCCTGTGGACCACCGTACTTTCAATGGTGAACGACTAGAAAGAATTTTCTCCCTGTTTTTCACCTGAGAAACACGAAAATAATTCGCAGCAAACAGTGTATAACATTTCTGTTCCTACCCGCAATTCAGAGTGAAGTGGCGAACTTCTCTACCGTAATTATATTCTAATGTATTAAATATAGATTATATATTTATATATTAAATTTATAATCCATTTCAGTCTTAATTAGTAATATCAAGTGGTTCGTAGAGGAATGACTATCATTTTTTGTAACACTGTTATCCACAGATACCCAGCCACCTAGTTTGTTATTTCTAATAGAACAATAGTGCATTTTGCTTCAGAGTAGATGTGACCAATAAAACTCTTTCATAACTTTGAATCTGTGAACACAGTAACGACTTGCATAAGCTTGCCAACTATTCTTCAAAATATATATCATTTATGAATCAAAAGATACTTGTAGTAATGCGATTCACTTCCTCAGTCTGTGGGGGTATAGGAACGGATATATGGTACACTACTTGCTGAACCTTTTAGTATGTCAAATGTAACAGAGGTGTAGAAAGAAAATCCTTGATAAGATTCAGACCTAGCTGTTTATTGTTAAAGAGACACTGGGGTACAGAATTCTCCTGAAATTGTAACTGAACTTGCGATTTACTTTCATCTATGTTGTTAAACTTTTTTAGGAAAAAATCGCCACTAATTACACTTTTCGGAAAGAAAGAAGGTTAACAAGTCAGTCCAAAATAAATCATTCCTTTCGTTGTAATTTCATGATCATTTTAAACCAGTCTCTCCTCGATAAGGAACAGGTAGTACCGAAACTTAGTACATGATTTTCTTTCCGCATCTTAAACCTGCAGAAACAGTGGTTCATTAAGTGAGGAAATGAGGGAGAATCTGGTCAATGGCTTATCAAGAAGTACATCCTGAAAGTGAAAATGAATGTGTAATTTCTTCACTTATGTTGCTGCAAAAAACCCCAGCCAATCTCGTTTCACCATTGATACTCCTTAAAAGCTACATCGTTTCATCACTTTACGAATTGCTCGAAACTACTCATTATGGTTAAAATAGATTGTAAATATGTATAACCTATGTTTAGCAGATTAAAATGTAATTATGAGAGACAAATTAAACTCTTAACTGTGAGTGGGACAGGAACAGAAACATTGAACACTATTTGCTGCGAATTATTTTCATATTTCTCTTATGAAAAATTGAGAGAAATTCCATTTCTAAGCGTCCATTCCAGTCGCACACTATTAAAAATACGGTGGGTTGGAGGTTTCCACCGAAATTTCAGCAGAATTGGCGATTTATTTCTGTCTGGATTGTTAGGTATTACTCATTTGAAGAAACCTCATAAATCATGAGAAACGGTTATATTTCTCTTGTTAATAAGTCTAATTTTGCGTTTTTTGTTTGCACAAACTTATCTTGCTATATCTATTGTGACAGAATCGTGAAACAGTATCTTATTAATAAGATATTGCAAGGTAAGTTTGTGCAATCTGTACTGTACATACCAACGTGAGGTGGAAGTACAAAGAGAACAATGTCTTGTAGCTTTTTTCCTTCCCGTTGTATATTTCTAGATTGCAGTTACAGGGTGTACATACAGTCCAGGAACACTTTCAAATATTTATCATAAGAACCAAACATTGTGCAGATAAATACATATGTCATTTTGAAGAGAAACCCTGAAAGTTTTTTTTTTTCATGCATACCGCCACAGCGTGGCTTGGTAATTTGCAGAGTAATCAGCGCTAGTCGCAAACAAGGCGAGCTCAGTTGCGGAGCGTGTTTTCTGTGTGTTGGAGTTCGACAAAAACCAGATCTCACTCCGTGTGACTTTTTTCAGTTGGGACTCATTAAAGATCTGGTGTATGTATCGCTTCTACCACGTGATGTAGCAGAGCTCCGGGAGAGAATACGGGAAGCGACTGCCACAGTCGGCGTTGCCATGCTGGCACGGGTATGGCAAGAATTCGTTTACCGTACTGACGTCTGCCGGGTCACTCATGGTTCGCATACCGAATGTTTGTAAAAAACCTTTCAGAGCTTCTCTTCAAAATGCAATATGTATGACACCTGTACAATGATTAGTTCTTGTGCAATAAATAATTGAAAGTGTTCCTGGGCTTTGTGCACACTCTGTATATACACTTACACTTTTGCAAACCATACGAACAACCAAATCATATCTGATAAGTTTTCCAGGATTATATGTCCGGAAACCTTTCCGGTTTCTCTATGGTATCATTGTTTCATCTAGAAAAAGCTCCTATTCAAGTTTGTATACGGTTTGAAACTTACCTAGGAAGTACTTTAGCACTGGCTCTATTTTGTGGAGTCTGTTTTACAGACTACTCTGTAAGTAATTGTCATTGAAATGCCACGATATCCATATCTGCTCAGTACTTTTTTTGCTCATTAGCTTGCAAAAAGTCAGTGTCTCTATTGGAGTATCTGTTAAACAATAGTTCTTAAAATAATCTTTTTTTATTTGCCCAATCAAGTTAATCATGCCCAAAAGCTTTTTCAGTTCAACAGCAATGATTTTCGTAAATTTCGGAGGTTTGGGAGATTCTTTTAATGGTTTTCGTTTTGTTCGTAATACAAGTTTGATTGTGTCGACATCTAATCAATCAATTCATCCCGTACAAATAATTCCAAATTACTTATAACGCTATTGGTCTCACTGGGAAGTGTTTTTACCGCTGGAATTCCTCTAAATGTATATTGTCCTCCTCCAGGCAGCTTTCACTGTCAGAAGCTTCGTCATCTGAATCGTTCACAATTGTCTCACTTACACTACCACTATCAGTAAAATCATCTGAATTACTCAGAACGTCAGAACAATTTTCCACAAACAATTCAGCAATAATTTCGCTTTCCGTCAACTGTTTTCGTGCCATACCGCACAAGGCAATAACTACAGTACTGACTGTTTCGCGGCACTGATTGTAGGCGGTAAGACAAAGATAAAAATAAATCCATGCGGTTGTTCACTGTACTGAACCCTCCAATTCATATACCATATTTTTTTAAATTGAAATAGTTACTGGCATGAGCGACAGGTCACAGGAACCGCGCGCAGAACGAAAAACGTAAATTTATCTGATCCCTCCACAATTGTTGGACGTGGAGCATGTAAATCACCGTGAGTCGTACGCAACAACAGATCAACTTAGTTTTATCTTTCTATATTTTAATTTTTCTTTTGACCTGGAAAGAGGTTTCTACCTGTTTGCAGTCTGGAGAAAACTGAATTTATGTAGCACTTATACTTCCGACCGCACGCGCGAGGGAATGAAATACTCATATCTTACACAATATTGCCTAAAGTGTTGAAGATAGCGATACGAGATTTTGACAAATGATAACACACAAAAAGGAGAGTATTTTGCTATATGGTTTACATAGGGAACTTTCTTATCTACGGAGATATAGCAGAAGCCATGGTTTTAATTTTATTTTAGTTATCCAGTACTTCAACTTTTCAAGAGTCTTCGACAACTGTTGAAAAACGAATTTGCTCATGTAGAAACGAAAGTAAAATTTCTTTTCTTGCATTACAGCAAACCGACACAGTGATGTTTTTCGTAAGATATTGACCACCCTGGTCACCTATTACTTGTTTAATAAGACACTCTTTCCAGATTCTATCGCAATGACGATTGCGAGATGAGTTAGTGCAATTTATACTGTGTTATGGCAAAAAAGCAAAATTAAACCTGTATATAAAGGAAATGTAGACGTTCCCGCTAACTGATGAATCGACGACTCTGTTTCTGTTCTGGTGGGATCCAGTACACCCCACGGTATTTTTGATAGTGAATGACTGGAATGGAAAATTACCAATTGATTTTTTCCCTGTTTTCTGTCTGAGAATAATTGGGGGTAAATAGCGTACGGTATTTTTCTTCCTATCCTCATTGAGAGTGAAGTGGTGAACGTCTCCACCATAATTATCTTTTAGTGTATTAGAGATAGATTACCCATAGATATAATCTATTTTAACCTTCATAAGTAGTCTTAAACGGTTCATAATGTAATGAAACAATGTAATATATAAGTGCCATCGACAGATGGTTAAATGAGATTTGCAACAACATAAGTGAAGAAGCAACACGTTTATTTTGATATCTAGGATGCACTTCTTGATAAGCTGTGGACTTAATTTGTACTCAGTTCCTTATTTAATCACCCACTGTTGCAGAACTATTTGTTCAATGTGCAAAAAGAAAATCATTTGCTAAGTTTCGGTACCACCTATTCCATAGTAAAAAGACACTGGGTTACAATACGACTCTGAAGCTGGAACAAAAGGAACGATTCATTTTGGCCTGACTTGTTAGCCTTTTCCCTTTCGGAAAAGCGTCATCAGTGGCGATTTCAGTTATGCAGATGAAAATAATTCGCCAGTTTTGTTGGAATCGCAGGGAAATCTTGTAACGCAGTTTATGTTTAATAGTGAATAGCTGGGACTGAAACATAGCAAAGGATTTTCTTTCTATATCTCAACTGCAATTAACATATGTAAAAGTACACCAAATACCGTACTAACTATCCGTTCCTATCGCTTTACGGAGTAAATAAGTGAATTTTCTTGCTACAAATTCTTTTTAGTTCATCAGTAATATTGAGTTTGACGAATAGTTACAAAGACACGATAGTCGTTACTCTACGAGCCGCTTGAGACTACTCATTCAGTTTAAAGAGATTATCAGTATGTGTAATCTATCTTTAACACATTAGAATATAATTGTGGTAAAGAAATACACCACTCTGAATGGGAATAGGAAGATAAATACGGTACACTATCCACCGCAAATTATTTTCATATTTCTCAGACGAAAAACAGGGACAAAACCAATTGGTAATTTTCCATTCGTCTACTATTAAAAATACCGTGGGGTACAGGATCCCGCCACAACACCAACATAGTTGTCGATTTAGTTTTTTCTCAAATGTTAACCATTTCTCATTTACAGAATCTTCATCAGTTATGAGGCATGGCTACATTTCTCTTTTTGACAGGTTTATTTTTCTTTTTTATCAAAACACGGTATAAATTGCATAAACAAGCTTTGCAATAGGTATTGCGACAAAATCTGGAAACAGAGTGGCTTATTAAACAAGCAATAGGCGAACACGGTTGTCAATACCTTACGAAAAACACACTGTGTACTGTGTCGCTTTGCTATAATATAGGAAAAGAATTTCACCTTTTTTTCCATACCGGCAAATTCTCTTTTCAATAGCATTTTGTTTAACAGCTTAACATAATGTACCCAACTCCCGCACCTCAATCCTGGGCGCAAAATGTAAAATAATAGTAATAATAATAATAATAATTCCAACCCCAAAGAAAGCAGGTGTTGACAGATGTGAAAATTACCGAACTATCATTTTAATATGTCACGGCTGCAAAATACTAACGCGAATTCTTTACAGACGAATGGAAAAGCTAGTAGAAGCCGACCTCGGGGAAGATCAGTCTGGATTCCGTAGAAATATTGGAACATGTGAGGCTATACTGAGCCTACGACTTATCTTAGAAAATAGATCAAGGAAAGGCAAACCTACGTTTCTAGCATTTGTAGACTTAGAGAAAGCTTTTGACAATGTTGACTGGAATACTCTCTTTCAAATTCTGAAGGTGGCAGGGGTAAAATAGAAGGAGTGAAAGGCTATTTACAATTTGTACAGAAACCACATGGCAGTTGTAAGAGTCGAGGGACATGAAAGGGAAGCAGTGGTTGGGAAGGGAATGAGACAGGGTTGTAGCCTATCCCCGATGTTGTTCAATCTGTATATTGAGCAAGCAGTAAAGGAAGCAAAAGAAAAATTCAGAGTAGGTATTAAAATCCATGGAGAAGAAATAAAAACTTTGAGGTTTGCCGACGACATTGTAATTCTGTCAGAGACAGCAAAGGACTTGGAAGAGCAGCTGAATGGAATGGACAGTGTCTTGAAAGGAGGATATACGATGAACATCAACAAAAGCAACACGACTATAACGGAATGTAGTCGAATTAAGTCGGGTGATGCTGAGGGAATTAGATCAGGAAATGAGACACGTAAGGTAGTAGATAAGTTTTGCTATTTGGGGCCCAAAATAACTGATGATGGCCGAATTAGAGAGGATATAAAATGTAGACTGGCAATGGCAAGGAAAGCGTTTCTGAAGAAGAGGAATTTGTTAACATCGATATAGATTTAAGTGTAAGGAAGTCGTTTCCCAAAGTATTTGTATGGAGTGTAGCCACGTATGGAAGTGAAACATGGACGATAAATAGTTTGGACAAGAAGAGAATAGAAGCTTTCGAAATGTGGTGCTACAGAAGAATGCTCAATGTCAGATGGGTAGATCACAAAACTAACGAGGAGGTATTGAACAGAATTCAAATGGCTCTGAGCACTATGGGACTCAACATCTTAGGTCATAAGTCCCCTAGAACTTAGAACTACTTAAACCTAACTAACCTAAGGACATCACACACACCCATGCCCGAGGCAGGATTCGAACCTGCGACCGTAGCAGTCCCGCGGTTCCGGACTGCAGCGCCAGAACCGCTAGACCACCGCGGCCGGCGAAGACCAAGAGATGAATACACTAAGCAGATTCAGAAGGATGTAGTTTGCAGTAAGTACTGGGAGATGAAGAAGCTTGCACAGGATAGAGTAGCCTGGAGAGCTGCATCAAACCAGTCTCTGGACTGAAGACAACTACAACAACGTCTGTAAGTAATTAAAAATTAAATTTTGCCTCTACAACACAAATAAAGAATTAGAAAACATGAGTTTTACCTTCAGTACTATCCCACAAACCCAGATAATGTGCAATAAAAACAAATCCTGTATCACATTCCACTTTCTACTGTCACCAGTGGATGGCTCCACTGAAAAATCTTACGTAATTCGAAAGTGCGAGTTAATTTCGACATATACATGTATTCACGAAATTAGTGCCTAAACTTCTAATGTATGCACTCACATTGCTAGAGTTCAGTGCCTAATGACAGTTGACATTTGAAAATGTAGGCCTAATATTTCGATATCGTAAAACTAACCTGATAGGCTTATAACTGCAGATAAAATTGTACAAGCCTTCAAAATACATACGCTGTGTAAAAGGTACAGTGTTCAAATTGCTTCTTGAGGTTAGTGGATTAAAAAAGACACTGTTAGACTCAAATTAATTAATGTGACATCACATGTATCTCCAATGTAAAGAAAGTGTAAGTTAATTTCCACATAAGTAAATATTTGTCAAATCTGTACCTGAAATATTCTAAACTATGTCTATGTCTAATAACTGTTAACATATTAGAAGCTAGGTGTAGACATTACATGTCGTAAAACTAACCTGACCAGGCTCATAACTGCAAAAAAAAAAAAAAAAAAAAAAAAAATACAGTACTAAGCAGGCAAATGCACAGACCGACAGTATCTAATTAGGCCAAATGTTAATATAAATCATAATACACCCGAAAGTATATGTTCTAGCATTTAAATTATTCTCAAGCATCACTTTAGGAGGGGTGGAGATACTGAAAGGCGTTATTCACTAGAAAAAATATGAATGATGCTGTTCATTTTCAGTTACTGGTATTATATAAAATGACTTAGGTCTAATGAAGGCTGTGTAATAAAGAGTAGTTTATAGTTAGAAGGTTGTCTAAAAGCTTCACAGACTATATTTGTTTGATATCATCGCTCACAATATATTAAAGATATGTGTCAGAAACGTGAAAAGCGCGATGTTCATGGAACAGCATTATCTGAATATGTAAAATATATATACAATCTGTGCAGTTGCATTTCTGGAAACCATGACTTATCAAAATAAAACCGTATAACCAACTGCACCACCACAAACACACAACACAATTGTCGTACTCGGGACGGAAGGAAGGAATAAGGTGTTATTATTACCTAATATTACTTAGACTGCAGAAGACTACGTACTGCTTGTAAACAAGTCACCAAAGATAGTAACAGTGAGAGATGCGACATTTCGAAAGACAAGGTCTTAGAGAAATAAATAAATCTACTATCGTATATTGTGAGACACCATACGTTTTGCAACCACAAATTAAATAACGTCACTTCTAGATTTCCTATTTAATTCATTAAATTAGATGTAATTTTTCCCGAGGGCATGCAGCTTTACTGTATGATTAAATGATGATGGCGTCCTCTTGGGTAAAATATTCCGGAGGTAAAATAGTCCCCCATTCGGATCTCCGGGCGGGGACTACTCAAGAGGACGTCGTTATCAGAAGAAAGAAAACTGGCATTCTACGGATCGGAGCGTGGAATGTCAGATCCCTTAATTGGGCAGGTAGGTTAGAAAATTTAAAAAGGGAAATGGATAGGTTAAAGTTAGATATAGTGGGAATTAGTGAAGTTCGGTGGCAGGAGGAACAAGATTTTGGTCAGGTGATTACAGGGTTATAAATACAAAATCAAATAGGGGTAATGCAGGAGTAGGTTTAATAATGAATAAAAACAAATAGGAGTGCGGGTTAGCTACTACAAACAGCATAGTGAACGCATTATTGTGGCCAAGATAGACACAAAGCACATGCCTACTACAGTAGTACAAGTTTATATGCCAACTAGCTCTGCAGATGATGAAGAAATTGATGAAATGTATGACGAGATAAAAGAAATTATTCAGGTAGTGAAGGGAGACGAAAATTTAATAGTCATGGGTGACTGGAATTCGTCAGTAGGAAAAGGGAGAGAAGGAAACATAGTAGGCGAATATGGATTGGGGGGAAGAAATGAAAGAGGAAGCCGCCTTGTAGAATTTTGCACAGAGCATAACTTAATCATAGCTAACACTTGGTTCAAGAATCGTAAACGAAGGTTGTATACCTGGAAGAATCCTGGAGATACTAAAAGGTATCAGATAGATTATATAATGGTAAGACAGAGATTTAGGAACCAGGTTTTAAATTGTAAGACATTTCCATGGGCAGATGTGGATTCTGACCACAATCTATTGGTTATGAACTGCAGATTGAAACTGAAGAAACTGCAAAAAGGTGGGAATTTAAGGAGATGGGACCTGGATAGACTGAAAGAACCTGTAGGTAAAAAGACGAGGGCTAATAGAAATCCTTGGGTAACAGAAGAAATATTGAATTTAATTGATGAAAGGAGAAAATATAAAAATGCAGTAAATGAAGCAGGCAAAAAGGAATACAAACGTCTCAAAAATGAGATCGACAGGAAGTGCAAAATGGCTAAGCAGGGATGGCTAGAGGACAAATGTAAGGATGTAGAGGCTTGTCTCGCTAGGGGTAAGATAGATACTGCCTACAGGAAAATTAAAGAGACCTTTGGAGAGAAGAGAACCACTTGTATGAATATCAAGAGCTCAGATGGCAAACCAGTTCTATGCAAAGAAGGGAAGGCAGAAAGGTGGAAGGAGTATATAGAGGGTTTATACAAGGGCGATGTACTTGAGGACAATATTATGGAAATGGAAGAGGATGTAGATGAAGATGAAATGGGAGATAAGATACTGCGTGAAGAGTTTGACAGAGCACTGAAAGACCTGAGTCGAAACAAGGCCCCGGGAGTAGACAACATCCCATTAGAACTACTGATGGCCTTGGGAGAGCCAGTCATGACAAAACTCTACCATCTGGTGAGCAAGATGTATGAGACAGGCGAAATACCCACAGACTTCAAGAAGAATATAATAATTCCAATCCCAAAGAAAGCAGGTGTTGACAGATGTGAAAATTACCGAACTATCAGTTTAATAAGTCACAGCTGCAAAATATTAACACGAATTCTTTACAGACGAATAGAAAAACTGGTAGAAGCGGACCTCGGGGAAGATCAGTTTGGATTCCGTAGAAATGTTGGAACACGTGAGGCAATACTAACCTTACGACTTATCTTAGAAGAAAGATTAAGAAAAGGCAAACCTACGTTTCTAGCATTTGTAGACTTACAGAAAGCCTTTGACAACGTTAACTGGAATACCCTCTTTCAAATTCTGAAGGTGGCAGGGGTAAAATACAAGGAGCGAAAGGCTAATTACAATTTGTACAGAAACCAGATGGCAGTTATGAGAGTCGAGGGGCATTAAAGGGAAGCAGTGGTTGGGAAAGGAGTGAGACAGGGTTGTAGCCTCTCCCCGATGTTATTCAATCTGTATATTGAGCAAGCAGTAAAGGAAACAAAAGAAAAATTCGGAGTAGGTATTAAAATTCATGGAGGAGAAGTAAAAACTTTGAGGTTCGCCGATGACATTGTAATTCTGTCAGAGACAGCAAAGGACTTGGAAGAGCAGTTGAACGGAATGGACAGTGTCTTGAAAGGAGGATATAAGATGAACATCAACAAAAGCAAAACGAGGATAATGGAATGTAGTCATATTAAATCGGGTGATGCTGAGGGGATTAGATTAGGAAATGAGACAGTTAAAGTACTAAAGGAGTTTTGCTATTTAGGGAGTAAATTAACTGATGATGGTCGAAGTAGAGAGGATATAAAATGTAGACTGGCAATGGCAAGGAAATCGTTTCTGAAGAAGAGAAATTTGTTAACATCTAGTATAGATTTAAGTGTCAGGAAGTCGTTTCTGAAAGTATTTGTATGGAGTGTAGGCATGTATGGAAGTGAAACATGGACGATAACCAGTTTTGACAAGAAGAGAATAGAAGCTTTCGAAATGTGGTGCTACAGAAGAATGCTGAAGATAAGGTGGGTAGATCACGTAACTAATGAGGAGGTATTGAATAGGACTGGGGAGAAGAGAAGTTTGTGGCACAACTTGACTAGAAGAAGGGATCGGTTGGTAGGACATGTTTTGAGGCATCAATGGGTCACAAATTTAGCATTGGAGGGCAACGTGGAGGGTAAAAATCGTAGAGGGAGACCAAGAGATCAATACACTAAGCAGATTCAGAAGGATGTAGGTTGCAGTAGGTACTGGGAGATGAAGAAGCTTGCACAGGATAGAGTAGCATGGAGAGCTGCATCAAACCAGTCTCAGGACTGAAGACCACAACAACAACAACAGATTTTTATCGTAAAGTACACTAAATCACATATGAACATTCAATTTTTTACGCCTTTTAGGCACAAAGGGCCATCAAATACACCTAACCCAAGACATTTTATGACCACGCTAAATTGCTATAAATGTAAATGAAATGCCACAACATTATTAAAGTGATGTTGTTCTTTGTAACGTGCAGATATGCAGTTATTGATGTGGAAATCATGTTCTAAGAAAATGCTGGATCACAACAATAAATGACCTTAATGATTCAACCAACCCATTATGCTGCCTCAGCTGAAATATACGCCTATTATCCAGCCCTCAACCATATCGTTTACGTTCGGACCCTCAATAATCAAGCCTTAAACAAAATGGTACTAAATATCGACGTCACAACATACCGAAAATAATGACGAATCAAGTGATTATAGCAGCCACAGCGGTAAATCATTACGAACAAATGACGAAGTGATGACACTACATTCCTCACAGTAGTTGAAAAGAAAGATACAACTCGTTGTGGATACACATGAGTAGTCTTCTGCGGAGAACAAACACACAATAATTTCTGCTGATGTGGCCTCCAGCCAGGCAATGCCACGTACTTTGGCATAGGAAAACATAAGAGGTTTCCTGTAATCACGTGTCTGGTAACTTTTGTAAAACCTGTAAGGTTGTTACCAATAAATTTTGCCACTTCTGGGCTTGTTATTTGACGTATATAATTTATTACACAAGTTTTACTATACAACTGGAGATCATTCACATTAAAAAGTCAACCCAAGTGTGTAGGTGTAGCTATACATGTGAGAAGTCGACTGCAAGCGAACGTTATCCTCCACGTACTATAACTTTATAGAACTCCTGAATCAGGTAGCTCTATTAATGTAGAGTTCTATTGTAGTTTAGTGAGGTAGAATAGTGCATCAATCCCCACGCACTTTACCGGTTCTGTAAGAAGATGAACATTATTCCTCCGGGCTGTAGGGACAAGTCATAGGCACAAAGGGAATTCCTGGGGTGGGTGAAGGGGTGCGTGGGTTGGAAGGACTGATTTGTGACTCCATCAGTTCAGCTACCATTTGATCGGAAGCCTTTTGGGGTGCGATGGTTCAATCAGTGCTACATATTTGTTGCGACTTGATAGGGCAAGTGCTGAGTAGGATATTAGTACTCTGTGCCAGTTTCTTGCAGGTGGTGTCAACTACATGGTACTTTGTCATACAAGTCGTGGAATTTACCACTAAAATATCCAGTTACGTTATTTTCGTCGCAGTTTCATTTAAAGTAATATACTATGACGCCATTAATTTGTACACAGCAGAAATAGCAATGTGCTGAAAGCAATGGAAAGTTCACCAGTGGTTAGAGGTACAAATTATGCGGAGGCCACAGCGCCCAATTCAAATGTTATTGTAGATGGAGGTATACAGGAAGTTATGTGCTCCAGCAGTGTGAATGTATAAAATAGTGAGCAGGCAGTAGATCCTGTATGAGATGTTGTCTTGGGTAATGATGCTGATACAGCACAAGGCTGCAGAATTTGTTATTAATGCATGTGGAGACACTCAGTCCAGTAATGATAGAGAATCTACCAATGAGGATGAACGAGCAGTAGCTGTGGGTAAAGTTTTTATTGTGCAGAAGGGAGCAGCAGGTGTTGATATTGTGATTCAAACTGTGAGGGATTCTGTTGATTAAAGTAAGTTTATGTCTGTTGCTAATAGTATGAGTGAAGAAGCTCAGCATACACATTTTTTTAAGGAAGCATGGGAGAATAAAGCAGAGAGTGATTTTGATTCTGATGATTGGATAGCCAGAGCAAAATGGTTTCAGAAGTGTGCACCTGATGATTGGGAGACTAGCAAGCATGATTATGCCAGACAAATCAGGGATTTATGTAGGGAAAGTGAGGAATTGAAGCACACTTACATTTCACAGTGTATAATGATGAACAACAGATAGCCATCCATGAGCAGCTAAATAATGAATGGGTGGGGAAAGATGAGTGTGATTATGATGCTGGTGACTGGGTTGATTTTGTAAAGTGGCACCTGCAGTTGATACCAGAGACCTGGGAGGAAGAAAAATATAGCTTTCCTAAAAAGCTAGGTGTGTTGAGAGTGGGAAACTCTGGAATTAAAGAGTCCTTTGATTAAATATTTTCAGGGGATAAGGATACTGAATCTTTTAGTGAAGAGCAGGTGTGCACCATGAATAAAGATTACGTACAAGAGACAGAGGAGGACTTGTTGACCAAAACAGAATTGAAGCATGATTTTATTGAAGAGGTGCAGCCGATAATAACTGTTGGTGTGTCGGGGTCTGTGAAACTGTTTTGGTGAATACTGGAATTTCTGTCTCTGGGTTAGCAGAGAGCTTTTATGATAATATTAGTAACAGGGAGGCAGTGTAATTTCCAGTCACAGGGGTGAAAATAAAAAAAATGCTATAGTAAACTAGTGAGAAATGTGGTAGTTTAAGTATGAATCTGATGTTAGGGATTCATTTCCTGAGTAAATATGAGTCATATGTAGATTGTAAGGACCTTATGGTGGAACTGAATACTTTTGAGAGAAGGAAAAGGTTAAATTAAAAAATGCACTCAATGATGCAGAACCGGTGGCTAGTTTGAATGTAGCACAATGATGGATGGATGAGATCAAGGTTAAGAAAGAGATAAGGAGTAAATTAAGTGGTACAAAGGGGATTTCTGAAGATGAGAAGGCAAAATTATATCAATTATTGAATAAAAACAAAGATGGGTTTTCTGAAAACCAGGGAAGGTGATTTTGAGTATTCACTCAAAGTGAATGCACATGAACCCATGAAGGTCAGGTAATACCCTATAACACTAGCAGAGATCAGAGATCCTCTAATTTATCATGTGTATGCTAGCTAAGGTGTCTTTTTTTTTTTTTTTTTTTTTTTTTGGCAAGGGATTCCATGCTGTATACTATTTACATATGTGTTTAGTTTTAAGAATTTTCTGGATGAGCTTGTGGTTTTCATGTTTATCTTGGCAAAAATATAGTAGTACCTGAAGTTGTGGAACATCCAGTTGACACAGCTAATTCTCTCATAATGATTAGTGATATGGGCTACAACTATTGTAGTCACTGTACAGCACTTATATGTACATGATAGGATGTGAATGTGAGAGAGGAACATTGAGTGGCATTTTCCTTATAGTTTATAATGACACGAATACTGATTCAATTTTTCTGAGTGGTGATTGTGATTTGGTCACACACCAAATTTTTTTAGTGTGTGGGGATGGAGATAGTTCAGCATGGGATTGACTGATGAGAATATGGAATTGAATGGTATACATATAACATATTTTTGTAGTCATTGAAGAAATGTTTAGATTTGGGTGGATATATAATTTGTTTTTATTTTATTTTTATGTTTAGGATTAGTTAGTTTCAGGGGAATATAGGGTGATTTGTGGATTATATCGTGCCATGGGGTATTTTATTCATTTTGTAGTGCTGTAATTTTCATTGGTCAGTGAGCAGCAGTTATACAAGGTGATTCAAAAAGAATACCACAACTTTAAAAATGTGTATTTAATGAAAGAAACATAACCTTCTGTTATACATCATTACAAAGAGTATTTAAAAAGGTTTTTTTTCACTCAAAAACAAGTTCAGAGATGTTCAATATGGCCCCCTCCAGACAATCAAGCAATATCAACCCGATACTACAACTCATTCCACACTCTCTGTAGCATATCAGGCGTAACAGTTTGGATAGCTGCTGTTATTTCTCGTTTCAAATCATCAATGGTGGCTGGGAGAGGTGGCCGAAACACCATATCCTTAACATACCCCCATAAGAAAAAATCGCAGGGGTAAGATCAGGGCTTCTTGGAGGCCAGTGATGAAGTGGTCTGTCACGGGCTGCCTGGCGGCCGATCCATCGCCTCGGGTAGTTGATGTTCAGGTAGTTACGGACAGATAAGTGCCAATGTGGTGGCGCTCCATCCTGCTGAAATATGAATTGTTGTGCGTCTTGTTCGAGCTGAGGGAACAGCCAATTCTCTAACATCTCCAGATACTGTAGTCCAGTTACAGTAGCACCTTCGAAGAAAAAGGGACCAAAAACTTTATTGGCTGAAATGGCACAGAAAACGTTCACCTTAGGCGAGTCACGTTCATACTGAGTTGTTTCCCGCGGATTCTCAGTGCCCCATATACAGACATTGTGACGGTTGACTTTCCCGTTAGTGTGGAAAGTTGCTTCATCACTAAACACAATCTTTGAAACGAAAGATTCATCTGTTTCCATTTGAGCAAGGATAAAATCACAGAAATCGATTCTTTTAATCTTATCAGCTGCAGACAGTGCTTGAACCAATTTCAGACGATAAGGTTTCATAACTAACCTTTTTCGTAGGACTCACCATACAGTTGATTGTGGAATTTGCAGCTCTCTGCTAGCTCTGCGAGTCAATTTTCCTGGGCTGCGAACAAATGCTTGCTGGATGCGTGCTACATTTTCATCACTCGTTCTCGGCCGTCCAGAACTTATTCCTTTGCACAAACACCCATTCTCTGTAAACTGTTTATACCAACGTTTAATACACCACCTATCAGGAGGTTTAACACCATACTTCGTTCGAAATGCACGCTGAACAACTGTCGTCGATTCACTTCTGCCATAGTCGATAACACAAAAAGCTTTCTGTTGAGCGGTCGCCATCTTAGCATCAACTGACGCTGACGCCTAGTCAACAGCGCCTCAAGCGAACAAATGTACAACTAAATGAAACTTTATAGCTCCCTTAATTCGCCGACAGATAGTGCTTAGCTCTGACTTTTGTGGTTGCAGAGTTTTAAATTCCTAAAGTTGTGGTATTCTTTTTGAATCACCCTGTATTATTGTTTGGGTTAAAGCTACAGACAGGGTTTTTGAGTACTATTCTGGTCACATATTTTCAAGTTACGCTTTGCTTAGAGAAACCTTGTCTCATTGTTGTACAGTTGCAACGATTTGGGCCATTTCTGTTCCCGAATGGAACAAATTGTTGCAATTAAAGAAAAGTCTGTAGCCATCATATATTTCTTGGTAACACTACCATCTGTATGTTTGTGTCAGGTTTCGCCCTGAAATTTCGCTTTAACTGTGCCAAGTTCGAATAGCAGAAGGGGTGGGTTTACATCCGACCAATTCTTGGTACCCGGACACCTTTGCTGATACGAAATTGACTGGGTGAATTTTGTTTGTTCCTGTTAGAATCGAGTTAGCTGACTGGCAGGAGAACTTGAGAAACGGAGCCTGAGATCTGAGCTGCAACACTGATGCAGGTCAGAGGCACACGACAGAAAACAACAAAAGGTGTAGTGCTTGCTGTATGTGCTGTGTAATTTCTACTAAGAAATATAGTGCAATGAAATAAAAAGACTGATAAAAAAGAACAATATTTAGAGCACTTTAAGAAAACTTGCAGGTGCACCTTCGGTTCGTTTATGTTTTGTTACTTACAACCTTTGGACAATCATATCATCATCACGGAAATGCTGATGCATAAACGTATTTAGAGAAGGTTTACTTAAGTTATGGTAGGTATAAGCTGCGAAATAAGATAATGTAGGGACTTGTTCATTTCGCTTTTTCTGCTATGATATGTAGAGTTTATTTCTGTGTATCATTTCGTTTCTGAGGGCGCAGACTGGGTTTGGTGCTACTTGCGCCACCATGCACTACGTTTATCGAGTAGCAAGTGGGGGTAATTGTGAGCGTAGAAGCTGTGGCGGGAGATTAGAATGCAGTTTTCCGCCACAGAGCACGTGGCTGACGGTTGCTGCGGGGCCATCGCGAGGGGCTGGCGATTACGCGGCCTTGGGAAAACCCGAGCGAGCGGAAGCTTGGCAGGGGAGCATATGGCCGTGTTTGCGCCCTTGGAGGAATTTATATGCCAGAGAAAAACTGATAAAAACAGAACTAACAGTGACAAGGATGTGCGAGTTGGCACTCATGGACAGAAAAATATTTAAAGCTAAATTATCTAGACGCGCCACAAAAATGTATAATAGTTTAAAAGTCATAGTTTTCTTAAAAATTGTAAATTTATGAAAATTCAGAAGCTAATATCTCGGCAATTAATATGAACAAAGTGTTTACAGATGGAGCTAGTAGAGCTGCATCGAGTAGTCATAGCCGATTTAGCAGAATTGTACCATTTTTGATTGAGCGGTCGGAATATGGGATTCGACTGAGAGAAACTGTGTTTTTGGTAATAAATAAATTTAAAGAGACGGAACTAGCAGCAGAATTCTAAGGTTTAAAGAGGTACGTGTGTAATTATGTATTTTTATTTGTTTATATATGTTTAGTATCAACGTTCTGGGAAAAGCAAAATCACGCCACAAGAACATTTTTTGTCAAGAAACGGTGGTAGATACAAATAATCGGACATCGTAATTTTTTTGTCAAACATTGAGTTAGGCAGTCGTTTCGAGGCTGCATAGGGCGGCCATCTTTGAGGACACTGAGCGACGCTAAGAACCGGACATGCCGCGCATCTGGGGATAATACTGGGTTGGTAGATATGATCGGGGAGAAGTATGTATGTAGCGACGTTCAAAAACGATCAAGTTGAGCGCAATATAGTGGTTTCGGACAGCAGACAACAGTGTATTTAGTGAACTGTGAGCAGACTGTCGAGTGCCATGATCGCGACATATGGTTCAAATGGCTCTGAGCACTATGGGACAACATCTGAGGTCATCAGTCCCCTAGAACTTAGCCGGCCGAAGTGGCCGTGCGGTTAAAGGCGCTGCAGTCTGGAACCGCAAGACCGCTACGGTCGCAGGTTCGAATCCTGCCTCGGGCATGGATGTTTGTGATGTCCTTAGGTTAGTTAGGTTTAACTAGTTCTAAGTTCTAGGGGACTAATGACCTCAGCAGTTGAGTCCCATAGTGCTCAGAGCCATTTTTGAACCCCTAGAACTTAGAACTACTTAAACCTAACTAACCGAAGGACATCACACACATCCATGCCCCAGGCAGGATTCGAACCTGCGACCGCAGCGGTCGGGCGGTTCCGGACTGAAGCGCCTAGAACTGCTCGGCCACAATAGCTGGCGATCGTGACATAGGAATGTTATATTGAAGTGTTGTAGCATCAGTTATTAACAGCTGCCCTTATGCAAAAGCCCCTCAGACTGCATTTTAAGTGTTTAGTCAATATTTTGAAGACTTCCGTGGAAAAACAGAAATAAACTACTTGTTCAAACTATAAATCAACGTGACTGACTCTAATATTTTTTTAAATTTCACCGTAATACCTTCCTGCATTGTTTCTTTTCCTTGTATTTTTATTTCAGCTTGAAAATTGAGTTTACGGCAGGTGTGAGCTGGCACCCTATGACTAAAAACGTAGACAGACATTGAGACCAGCCACATCTCTGGGCTACACAGTTAAGCTGAATGTTGACTGTAACAAATGTATATATTTTCATGCCATAGCACATGCGGCCTCGAAACTAACTATACAAATTGTAAGTAGGCTGTTTAGGTTCTTATATTGGTAACGCCACCGTCACGCTCTGTATGAAAATCGCTGGCTGTGCTGTGCGCAGTCTGTGGCTGGGTGGCATTGTTGGAATTCGCTATTGTAGTGCTGGGCAGTTGGCTGTTAACAGCGCGTAGCGTTGCGCAGTTGGAGATGAGCCGCCAGCAGTAGTGGATGTGGGGAGTGAGATGGCGGAGTTTTGAGAGCGGATGATCTGGACAATCAGTAAATTTGTAAGACTAGATGTCATGAACTGATATATATATAATATCACTTTTGAACAATATTAAGGTAAATACATTGTTTGTTCTCTGTCAAAATCTTTCATTTGCTAACTATGCCTATCAGTAGTTAGTGACTTCAGTAGTTTGAATCTTTTATTTAACTGGCAGTAGTGGCGCTCGCTGTATTGCAGTAGCTTGAGTAACGAAGATTTTTGTGAGGTAAGTGATTCATGAAAGGTATAGTTTAATGTTAGTCATGGCCAAACTTTTGTAGGGATTATTGAAAGTCAAATTGCGTTGCGCTAAAAATATTGTGTGTCATTTTAGTGTTGATCAGAATAGGTAAAGAGCGAAATGCGAAATGTCTGTCATTCAGTTCTGCTCAGCTGTTTGAAAATCAAATAACGTAGGGGCTCACCAGCACAGTAATTCATTAATTTTTCTAAGGGGACGTTACAAAATCTACAGCCGGCCGGGATGGCCGAGCGGTTCTAGGCGCTACAGTCGGGAACCGCGCGACCGCTACGGTCGCAGGTTCGAATCCTGCCTCAGGCATGGATGTGTGTGATGTCCTTGGAGTAGTTAGGTTCAACTAGCTCTAAGTTCTAGGGGACTGATGACCTCAGAAGTTAAGTCCCATTGTGCTCAGAGCCATTTGAACCATTTTTTTGAACAAATCTACAGTGCGTAATGCCCAGTTACGTCGTACTACATATACTTAATTGTTCTGCTTCATCATTCTCACGCCTTTATTATACTTTCTTTTTTTTTCCTGAAATTTGAAACTTGGTAGTTGGCTCACATACTGAGTGATTCCATTCCCAAACTGTGGGTAATCTTGAAAATGTTTCAGCTATTATATTCTCATCCCTTCAATGTATTGTATTTCATAGTCAGATTCTTGAGGAAACCAAACACATCTCATCGTAGTCAGATTCTTGAGGAAACCAAACACACCTCATCAGTCACTGGTTGTAACTGCTAATTATTCATTAGAAAAGTGCGGCCTGACGATTGGTCTAAAATACTGCTCTGTTTCCTGCTAAGAGGTACCTAAGCCATTTAAATCTCCAGACCTCAGCTAATGCTTCCTTTTCTGTAACAGAATAATTTCTTTCACGCTTATTTATAATTCGGCTAGCACAAGCTACGTCGCAAACCCCACCATAATCGCATTGATAACGCAAATGTCTCGGTGAAACTGGCATTATACGTTAGAGGTGCTTGTAATGGATTTTCTTTGATTTTATCAAACACTAATTTCTCGTCCTCACTCTAGCGCCAATGGGAATGTTGTTTCAATATACGAGCGATCAAAGGATGCACTACGTGGTCTTCTGACAGAAATCATGGCTAGAAATTATTTTAAACTTTTTTTTTTGTTCTCAGGGTTTGAGGATTTAGCGATAGCGTCTAATCGTTGTGGCTCAAGTCTAATTCGTTTAGCACCCACAATATGTCCCTGAAGTTGTACATCCTTCTTACCAAATGAAGATTTGGCCAGCTTTATAGTGAGCCCTTTTTGTTTAAACTTGTAAAAAACTTCTAAAAACTGTTTGTGTTCAACCAATGTCTATGGAATAATGACAAAGCCATCGATATATATTACAATCTTTCGTACTAGTTCACTGCTGAAAGCGAGATCTCGTGTCCTGGTGAAAGTAGGTATTCTGAGCGGGTTCTCGAACAGCCTGAGTCACTGATGACGTTATTGATGAGATCACTGATGAGTCATGGGATTTCCCACGTCCTCCCACCTCCCCCCCCCCCCCCACTAACACACGCCAAGTTTTCTACGTATGAAATGACTGGAAATTCAAATAAAGTATTGAAATACATTTGGCTTGATATTAAAAAATAGGCCGGTTGCATTAGTGCGTTTACTATGCAGGCAGGGCGGGAAATCCAAGACGACGCATTTTCATGCTTGCTGTAGTATATCGAGAGGTTGTAACAATGGAAAATTGTACTGAAATGCAGGAGGATCTGCAACGAATTGACGCATGGTGCAGTGAATGGCAACTGAATCCCAATGTAGACAAGGGTAATGTGCTGCGAATACATAGAAAGAAAGATACTTTATCATTTAGCTACACTATAGCAGGTCAGCAACTGGAAGCAGTTAATTCCATAAATTATCTGGGCTTAGGCATTAGGAGTGATTCAAAATGAAATGACCATATAAAGTTGATCGTCGGTAAAGTAGATGCCAGACTGACATTCATTGGAAGAATCCTTAAGAAATGCAATCCGAAAACAACGGAAGTAGGTTACAGTACACTTGTTCGCCCAATGCTTGAATATTGCTCACCAGTGTGGGATCCGTACCAGACAGGGTTGATAGAAATAGAGAAGATCCAACGGAGAGCAGCGCGCTTCGTTACAGGATCATTTAGTAATCGCGAAAGCGTTACGGAGATAACAAATAAACTCTAGTGGAAGACTCTACAGGAGAGACGCTCAGTAGCTCGGTACAGGATTTTGTTGAAGTTTCGAGAACATAACTTCACCGAGGAGTCAAGCAGTATATTGCTCCCTCCTACGTATATCTCGCGAAGAGACCATGAGGATAAAATCATAGAGATTAGAGCCCACACAGAAACATACCGACAATCCTTCTTTCCGCGAACCATACGAGACTGGAATAGAAGGGAGTACCGATAGAGGTACTCAAGGTACCCTCCGCCACACACCGTGAGGTGGCTTGCGGAGTATGGATGTAGATGCAGATGTAGACTTGGAATAATGGTCCTCGCTCGGTCACGCCACAATTGGCCACTTGGAGTATGGACACCAGCCTAACTATACATCAGAATCCTGACTTGGAGCACAGACTGGCCAAGAAATCTGCAACCAACATTCTGCAGTACCTCGCCAAGAACCAAGTAACCCTGGAGTCGAAATACTGTACACCTACGACAGCTCTCTTTAGAGAGACGCCAAACACATGCTACCAATTCGATAACCTGACACAGAATGGAGTATAGGATTTCCAATCCCCAGTGCTAGTATGCTGTTGTGATAGCACTGCAGCCAGAGAAGGCATGATTGGACTTAAAATGCCAGGCAGTCACGGAGGATGCAGGAACCACCGAATGACACGGAGTCAAAATGAAAAATCTAGTTACTCCAAGTTGGAAAGTGTGGTGGCTGTCAAGCTACAAAGCACTTGTCCTTACGTTTTGACTGAATAATCCTCCACCGACGTAGCCTGTAATATTGTGCAACACTCATCACTGTCGAGCGCAGTTAGGGGGAACGGACAGGAGACTCATGGATGTTGGCTCACGTCACCTCTGCCACATTCACTGTACAGAGCCATCTCGGGTGGAGACGGGACACGTGCTTTGCTGGAGACAACCTCTCAGGTCGACAGCCTGCGTTTACCTGGGCTCCAGTGTTGGTGGAAGAGCACAGTATGAGGTAACATAGTCACCGAATTCACCAGAGGTGGTTGTTCTGGATACTGATTTCTCAGGATCTATGCACCCAAATTGCGTGAAAATGTTATCACATGTCTGTTCTAGTATAGCATGTTTGTACAATGAATACCCGTTTATCATCTGCATTTCTTCTTGGTGTAGCAATTTTAATGGCCAGTAGTGTATGTCCGCCACGCACTCTAAAATTGTTCATACAAGTGTCTTTCTTTATTGAATATGTCGTTACAGATGTATGTGTGCATGTGTTTCCTGCTGAAATCATCACATATTTCAGAAATGTTCACCTCTAAGCGCTGACAGTTTTACTGGATTACAGTGCGTGAGAATCATCCAATGACAATGAAAACATACTTCAACAACGAGAATACCATCCACTTAGCGACTCACATCTCACACCTCGCTAAAGTATTGTTATTCCATGGTCTGGTATGTTTTACGCAAATGATAATGACATCAGCCTTTTCCAATGATTCTATGATGTCAAAATCGAAGATTGCAATGCTAAACGACTGACCTAGAATACTACCTCTATGACATTAGAATCCAAGACTTGGACTGCTAGCACTGGCTCTATGAAATCACAATCGAGCTCTGCCCTCTCATCCTGTTTATAACTATGTAGAGTTCCGACATATGGGCCTCCCTGAGGTCTATAGTCACAGCGTGCTGTTTCTCAAAACATTATGTTTGGATCTCTTCAGTTTATATCTTGAGCAAACATAGGGAGGGAAAGACCACTCTCCCACATAATGGCTTGCTTCTGCCACAGCAGGTTCAGTTATGTTATACTCCAGCAACTCTCCACATCCCATTAAACATTAAAAGTTAGAGTTTAAATAATTACCCCTTCACACCAGCTAATATAAGTTCAAATGGTAAGAAAGTCCACCTAGATCACGTTTAAAATGATGGGAAGTCTACTCGCTGTCAAACCATCGAGCACTCTTCCTAACTTTAAAACTGAATAGCACACTGATGCACTCGATGACACACATCATTGTCTTATGATGCTGGGGAAATGACTAGGAGAAGTATTGACCTGAAACATTATCTGAACCCCGCTAAATCGATACTAAATTGAACACAGCTCACGTCACCAGCCCACGTCACATATGCCACACCTCACTGCATGTCCAATATCTGTGGCTCGCAGTTTGATACATTTTTATGCAAAGCGTAATGACGCAAAGACGTTAAAGAGCAGCTGTTATAGGTGGAGGCAGGATAGCTAAGAACTTCATACAGCATATTGTACTTTTGTTCGATATAGTAGGATCCGAACCTTTATGTATCTAAACAAATGCTGAGTGTGGACATCGCAATAGCGCACATCTGATATTTCATATCAGCCAGTAGCCAGGAACGCTAACTCTGTTTTCCAACAAGTACTAGACAACATAGTTCAAGATTTATCGACCCAGCTTCTAGATGCACAGTGTGATCTTCTTATAATCCCACAGGCCCGTCGAAGAAAATGCTTGCACAGTCTACATCACACAAAGCATATAGCATAGGTTCTTGCTTTCAGTGAGAAAAATGCCTAACAGTGACGTGGAACTCCTAATAACAGCTTACAAATATATACCTTAAGTCATGGAAGCTTATATGTTGGTCTAAAAACCACAACAGTCATGGCTGAAGTCAGATGTCAATACAGGTGAAGGATTAGACAGTAGTCCTCTAAGCCGGTAGGCATTTGATGAATCTGTTGTGAGACCTATTTCCAGCAATACACCTCTTACTAACGCTATTTGCCGGCCGGTGTGGCCGTGCCGTTCTGAGCGCTTCAGTCTGGAACCGCTACGGTCGCAGGTTCGAATCCTGCCTCGGGCATGGATGTGTGTGATATCCTTAGGTTAGTTATGCTTAAGTAGTTTTAAGTTCTGGGGGACTGATGACCTCAAATGCTAAGTCCCATAGTGCTCAGAGCCATTTGAACCATTTGAATTAACGCTATTTGTTGTGCACAACACTTTAAAAGCCATAATCATCTGGGTAGTCTCACGTCTGGTGTTCGATGAAAATGACGTTGTATGGAAGGATTTACAATTATAGGAAGTTTCTAAAGAATTGCAGGAAACTAAAGCTAAATCTATGATAATGGCTGTAACACAACTCCATAGGAAAATGTGACGCATGCTTCAGGAACTTAAACGGAACTCCATTGAAGAACAAAGAGGTAGTTCTCGCAAAACCATTTCGTGTAAAGGGACGTGAATATCAGAACGGAAGGAGGACGCCACAACCAAGCGTGACTTAAAGAATCCAGAATTTAATTGCGTACACAGTATAGCACACACAGTGAATTTTACTACAAATTTAAGCGGTTCTGTTGTGTTTTCTCTGTAATAACTGTTATGTAGTACCACATTTCGTAGAGAACTGACCGTTAACAGTATGTATGTGCATGGTCATTAAATGAAAGGTGTGGGAGGTAGGTTTCCTGATAAACCTTCCCTTATATTGATCCAGCAGTTTGTCATAGTCGACCTATCCCCTGGAACATTATTTTGATTGTGTGTTAAGCATCAGCACTGCAACTTCAAGAGAGTCCTCACCTAAATTGTGGGATTGTATGGCAATGTAAGACTGGAAACTCCAGGCTGATCCGTGATGGGTGAAGCCAGAAACAATCATCGGTCACAGGTGGAAGCTGTTGATGGAAATGTCTCCTATCTCTGTAAGTACGTATACAACCGTATTACACATGCGAGAACGGTTGTCATACAAGCCAGTGACACAATATTAAGCTATGTCATCAGTACTAAAAGACCTGAATGAGGTCAAAATAGGAGCTAAACGTCACAAGTGTGCAGAGATACTGTATAAAGTATTACGGCAACATATATAGCCCTATGATACATTGGAGGAGCAGGTCACACATAATTTTCTGCAGACTTTCCTTTGGGGAAGAATGTTGTTTCTAGTCTGGCTCTACATCAGCTAGCTAGAGTTGGTAACTTGCATGACCATGTTTAAACTAGAAACACATTCCATCAGCAACTTATAGCAGAGATACTTGCAACCCTGTACTATTTTCAGTCTACAAACATGTGTCTGACATGCCCAGAATGTAACACAGTAAACCACATGCAAGCTTACTAACCTGCATAGGCCTATTCCATCGACATCTCCTACAGTTTCCACTGTAATGACCGACAAGTGTACTTTAACTTGCAACTTTGGTCAGTAGTACTCACATATGTGCCTTGTAACTTTATAGAACCAATTTTCAAGTGTTTTTTTTTTTATAAATAATGTCAGAAGCCATAATGGTCTGTGTATTGTCATAAAATGAAGCGTCTAAGTGTTACATCTTCTCGTACTGCTTCTTGCTGTTTCCTCCAAATTATGACCATTATGCGGTATCCTATCAAATTGCTGCAGTTTTGGGGAGAGTCTGCGACAAACTCGAGTGTCAAGATGTTAAATTTGCGACTAGGGAGCGAACAGATGTATGACGTTCTAAGCAAAGTAGCCACAAGCTATAGGGAAAGTATTTTAATTAACAAGATGTAGGAGAAAATGTTGAAAAGTAAGTTCAAGTTCGAGAGAAATAGGTGGTAACACAAAGTCACAACGCTACTAACCTACAACTCATTATACAGGGTGTTACAAAAAGGTACGGCCAAACTTTCAGGAAACATTCCTCACACACAAAGAAAGAAAATATGTTATGTGGACATGTGTCCGGAAACGCTTACTTTCCATGTTAGAGCTCATTTTATTACTTCTCTTCAAATCACATTAATCATGGAATGGAAACACACAGCAACAGAACGTACCAGCGTGACTTCAAACACTTTGTTACAGGAAATGTTCAAAATGTCCTCCGTTAGCGAGGATACAGGCATCCACCCTCCGTCACATGGAATCCCTAATGCGCCGATGCAGCCCTGGAAAATGGCGTATTGTATCACAGCCGTCCACAATACGAGCACGAAGACTCTCTACATTTGGTATCGGGGTTGCGTAGACAAGAGCTTTCAAATGCCCCCATAAATGAAAGTCAAGAGGGTTGAGGTCAGGAGAGCGTGGAGGCCATGGAATTGGTCCGCTCTACCAATCCATCGGTCACCGAATCTGTTGTTGAGAAGCGTACGAACACTTCGACTGAAATGAGCAGGAGCTCCATCGTGTATGAACCACATGTTGTGTCGTACTTGTAAAGGCACATGTTCTAGCAGCACAGGTAGAGTATCCCGTATGAAATCATGGCGGTGAATCGAGGAAGTACAGTACATACTGGTGAAACTAAAATGAGCTCTAACATGGAATTTAAGCGTTTCCGGACACATGTCCACATAACATCTTTATTTGTGTGTGAGGAATGTTTCCTGAAAGCTTGGCCGTACCTTTTTGTAACACCCTGTATATGTCGAAGAAGAACCGAGAGCCTCATCGATATTCCAGACATTTGCTCCAACATATCACCAATTTTAAGGCCAGCTAACTCCAACTAACAGGGTAAGGTCATGGATCTATTAGACGCTTTTCAGCTAATTATACCCATTTCCCTCCTGCTAGCCGGCCTTTGTGGTCGAGCGGTTCTAGGCGCTTCAGTCCGGAATCGCGCTGCTGTTACGGTCGCAGGTTCGAATCCTGCCTCGGGCATGTATGTGTGTGATGTTCTTAGGACAGTTAGGTTTAAGTAGTTCTAAGTCTAGGGGACTGATGACCTCAGATGTTAAGTGCCACAGTGCTCAGAGCCATTTGAACCATTTGAGAAATGGTTTGCAGTCTTCACGGAGATGAACTTGAGAAATTTACCACGTTAAATGTTACGCACACACACACACACACACTTTCAAGTTACTCATTTTTTGTAGTCATCATTCAGCAAGATATTGAAGGCTGCAGGACACTTTAGAGCAGAACAGTCACGTACAACTGTACTGAACATATTGGAATTAAAGTATGAACAGGTGAATCACACAAGGTGTTTGTGGCAGGGTTTGTAGCGAGGTGGAGGCGGTAGCAGTGTGCAGAGACCGATCGTTCCGTCGTATTCCTCTAACACAACAGGATACAGTCGTGTTCTAAAATTAGACTATGTTTAAGTGTAATATCGTATAGTCTTAGGGATATGTCTGAAACAAACTTCGAAAAAAAAAAACATGTGGCCTGTTGACCCAAGAGGATTTCTCTGGCACGGCACATGATCTGGCCCAGCATGACACTGCACTGCACTGCGTGTAAGGTGCGGCAGAGCTAACAGAAGTTGGTATCTGAGAGTTAACCGACGGTCAGCGCTGTGCAGTATTGTGGGGACGGAGGGGGACGGGGACAACAGTGTATAAATAAATATACAAGTAAATCCCTCAGACGTTGCTTTTTTACTCCCAGAGACATATGACAGCGACGGGAGTTTGACAACCATACAGGCTACATTGGTGGACTATTCAGCTTTATGGTTGTGATGAGTGCTTTATAGTTTCAAAGCTATCACATTAAACTTGCTTGAGAGAATTTTTAATTTTGTCTTACGTCGTTTGGGTGAAAGTGCGAGTGTGATTCTTAGATTTTTCATGTTTCGCTGTCAATTTAACGCCAGTCATGCAAGTTGGGGCTGCAGTGCAGTCACAATAGCATTCTAGTGCTAGGAACCGGAAATTGGACACTCCACTCTGCAGTAATTTGTCGAATTGGTAGTAAGTGTGTTGCTGTCAGCGATGCATGGTGGATTCTGACGTCGTAGTGATGCTGGTGCTCACATTCCCGTTGTCGGATCCTGATGTCACACAGCCAGGGCCAACGTTCCAAGTCAGCCAGCATGACAATACATCTTGGATTTACTTCCAGCTTATACATAGAACAACAGCGCTCCTTTCATAGGAAGCACACTAGCGCTATTGGTCTTTTTTTAAATTTTCTACCAAAATTTGAATTTCCTGACAAATTTAGAACTTCCAGCCTTTTAACACATAGTGCCGTTGACGTTTGTCATGGGGGATGTGGGAAGGAGTGCGGCAATCTCATGACCCATTGATAACATCATCAGTGACACATACTTTCTGAGAACCTGCCCAGAATAGCTACTTATGAATACAGATACCGACACATTAATCCTAGCAATACCAACATATTTTCCATAACGTGTGCCACCAAGGGCACCAAGTACTTTATGCACACCACAAAATATTAAAAAAACTAATTTCGTTAATTTTATAAGCTCTTATTAAAAATGTTGATGTATGAGAAGGGCCCAGAATCTCAAAATATCTATTAGCACAATCTTACCTGTATCAACGCATTTCCCATAACGTGTACACATAGAAGACGGCTACTTTAGGACCATCGCAAAAAAAAGTTAAGGAAATACAGATCTCCTTAATCGTTACCGAAAAAAATGGTTCAAATGGCTCTGAGCACTATGGGACTTAACATCTATGGTCATCATTCCCCTAGAACTTAGAACTACTTAAACCTAACTAACCTAAGGACATCACACAACACCCAGTCATCACGAGGTAGAGAAAATCCCTGACCCCGCCGGGAATCGAACCCGGAAACCCGTGCGTGGGGAACCAGAACGCTACCACACGACCACGAGATGCGGACAATTGTTACCGAGCTTTATTCACAATATAGTTTTTAAAGGTGTGCAGATGTGTAGCAAGTGTCCTGTACTTCAAAATATGAATATGACGTTCGTTGTGAAACGTCACATTTACTAGTAAGACCTAAATGTTTGGGTCATATTTACTGAAAAATGCAAAACAATTACTGAATCTATACGAAGACGGTCCGAAAGAATAGATACCATCTTGATACCATCTTCATATAGATAAGGCTTAACGGCTAATGACCTTGTTCGGTGTAGGTAGGTGCACTCCCACTGCTCAAACTCTTATGGGAATCGATAGATTGACTGCCGCCAGTAATGAGTACAGTGTGCAGGGGCACTACAAATGTAGTGTGTGGACAGTACAGGAGTTGGAAGTGTGGGTCTCATGGAGAGCGTGCCAGAGATAAGTCCCTTAGGCACACTATGTTCTGTGTACTGAATGGCTCAGTCGGATAGAGCATTTGCCATGCAAACAGGAGATCCTGAGTTCGAATCCCAGTCAGGGCATACATTTTCAACTGTCCCTGTTGATATTTATCAACGCTTGTAAGCAGCGTCTGGATTTCATTATAGTTATTGAATCTGGTGTAAAAAGTCATTAACAGTAACAAACTTTTTTTTTCAAAACTGTGAAACATGAAGTACATGACTGAATTACAATATTTTCCAAAGATGTGAATAAAGTACCCCTCCCCTCCCCTCCCCCGTAGATGGTACTGTAAGGTTTAAGACGAAACAGAAAAAAATTATGAACTGAGGAGACTGTCCTTCAAAGTATAATGCTGTATTGCGTCGTGACTGTGGCAGAAGGCTCAGCTACCACTGTGAGCAGCGAGATCCGCGCTACTAATATATCTGGCACCATTTAATCCAGCTAGCACCTCCTCTATTGGTAAGTGTGTACCTTTTCCACTTGCATGATCTCATTTAAAGTTCTGGAGTCACGTACACCTCACAATTGGGTTTTTCTACTACTAAAAGAGGATTATTACATTCACTCTGGGATCTTTCAGTGGGATCCTGTTCTACCATCTTTTTAATTTCTAATGTAGTGTCTGATCTGATCATTGGCTGGTCCCAGTGGAGGTTCGAGTCCTCCCTCGGGCATGGGTGTGTGTGTTTGTCCTTAGGATAATGTAAGTTAAGTAGTGTGTAAGCTTAGGGACTGATGACCTCAGCAGTTAAGTCCCATAAGATTTCACACAAATTTGAACATTGGTACTGGATGGAATTATTAAAAAGTTGTTTGTCTTCCTTGATTTTTGATTGAGCATCCTGGATTATTTGAAAATATATTTTTATACTTAATTAATAATCTAAACCGTTTTGCATTTCACTTGCTGTTCATTTGAGTAGGCCTAATTCAATCATTTATTGTAGTAAACTATTCGCCTCCTACTGTCTCCTTTTCGAGTGTACGATTCTGTTGATCGAGTGGTATTGCTGAGGTAACACCTATTGCTACCTGTCCTTCTGCTTGCTTGTCCTGACCCTTCACATACCGTAGTCTTCCTTTTTAAATTCAAAGAGATGCAGTGATGAGAATTTCAGTCTGGGTGGATTCCTTCGAAATACTTTTAAAAACCTCCCCAACCTCGGTTATAAGAATTTGGATGTTTTAGTTTCAATGTAAATTTTTATTGTTCACTTTCACACCAATATTTTTCTTACACTGCCTGCGAAAGCCTTCCCAATTCAGGAAATCTTTAGCATGCGGAGATGCCTATTCCGTTATTTCACCTTCCAATTCTCCTGTGGTAAATCTTTCTTTAATCTTACTTTCCCATGACGAAGCTATCGCTTATTTGAAAGTTTTAAGGAAAGTAATATGGTGTACTTTACCCTCAGGTTTAAATATGGAAAAGCAATTTCAGCTATTACTGCAATTCCCTGCTGGATATTCTGTTCGCCAGTCCTAGGCTGTAGCAAGAACTTCACATTTCCTGAGCAGGTCACTAATTCTACTTTCCTCGATGTTATTAGACTTAATAATATTAATATTTTCGATAACAACGGTTTTGCCTGCGATACTGCAACCGGAGCCCAGAGAATACTCATCCTGCAATGTAACAAATGACATTGGCAATTATAAGTTCTCTCTGGTTGATTCTTATTACCTCTATCTCTGTTATCTACCTCCAGGACAAATATAGGCTCCATGTATTAACTCAGAAATTGTTCTGTAAATTATTTCTGCCTATCCCTTTATTTATTTAATTCAAATCTTTCTCTAATGGTCTTCTTCTTCTATCTTCTCTAAGACTGCGTTAATAGTTTCTATAAATTCTTTTCTAGTTGCATATAAATTGGCGTTTACTGCGCTACATGGATCGTCCTTATCCTTTTCGAGATACTCGAGCAAACTTAAACTCGAAAAATTTTCCCTAATTTCTTTATTTCATTATGCATCTGCTTCTTCTCAGTTCGTGATTCATCGATATGTGTCTGGAGTTGATTGCTAGTTTTTTTTATTTTCTTTGAGAGTTGCTTAGTTATTTCCTCCGTATGAGTCATTTTATTAATAGAGATTTGCTGAAAAGGCTGATTAGGCATTGCCCAGAAAGGTGCTTGGACATTTATTCAGAGAGTTGATGAAACATTTGCTCAATAAGACAGATGATTAGATACTTACTCAATAAAAGCTGGATTTATGTTAGTTATCTGCTCAGTGAGGTGATTAGATATTTCCTCAGGGAGTTCCCTTTTCTACTCTTTATTATTATTGCCTATTTTCTCCGATATCCGGTTAGACATTTTCTCCTAGAGCTGACTTCTAAGAAACTGATTATCATTGCCTGTTTCCTCCCTTTTAAATTTTCTGTTGTTATTGGACGTTAGCTCACTAAATTCTTTTCTTTATTCTCTATTTTCCTTTCACATCTCTCTCCGATCCTACTCTAGCTGCTTTCATCTTTAAACAGTTGAATTATATCAGATTCTATTCTTACCTAAAGTTCTGACTAGGTGAGTAACAATTACAGTAATTATCGTGCCCGAGTGTCTCCACGACTTATCGACATCCATACAGCAAATTTTTTTCCAGTGAACATATTTCACATTTCAGTAGTAAACGTATATATGCACAAGTTACTGTCGTTTTTAAAAAGACTCGCCGTTGTATATGACTAAGGCTGCTGTACTACCTCCTCGATGCCGACTTCTGCTATATTGCTGACTCAGACTAGCCGCAGCTTCTGCTGCTAGATTGACTGCCAACGGCTGCAGTTTATCAGCTCCGGAATACTCTACGTGTTGTAGACGTCTGCTGCCCCCGACTGCTGCTGCAAACTGCTGGCACTGACTCGAAGACGACTGCTGCCCGCACCGACTTAGTCGTAGATTTTATTCATTAGACATCATACACGGACAGCTACACTGAACGCGAACAAACCGAAGATTACTGCGGAAGTGAGAGAATTCTTGCACTCCAGAGACATTCTGGTGAACGGCGAACTCGGTCTTCCCACGACTAACAATCTTTCAACATTTCCTAGCTCTCTTCTCTCCTAGCGGCTTTCTGTCCACGTTGGTAGCCACAATGAGATGACTGCCCCAACACTAGCTGCGATATTGTGTTCCGCTGGCTGCATATTCTCTCTCTTCTTGGTACAATCTTAATAATTAAAAGCCTCTCTACCTTCAATAATTCACAGAGCCAAGCCAGTGTATCCGTGTTATGATGGGTCATTGTACACTACCTTCAGAAGTATAAACAGTTAACAAATAACAATTAATTCTTCAACGACTCAATCCAGTAACATGAATGATGATGTTTATCGGCGGGATCACACTTCCTACGAAATTTTCTTCGAGGATGATTTCATATCTTGCTTATGCGAAATATTAATTCGTTTTCTGTTTGCCTGTATATTTCAGATTTTATCAGTCTGCCTAGTTGAGATGGGACTGTTTCTTAAATTTTGTAACAAATGCTTTTCCGCTACGCTAAATCAATGGCACGTCATTCTCATAAAATTCGATTGACCACAGATATTTTTAATAGTTCTGCTGCGCAACGTTAAGATACGTCACTTTAAACTACTCTATGCTTAAATGACCATCGAAAACTATAAGAAACTGTATGAGTTATTACACTTCGGAATTACTGTCTTTACTTTTCCTTCAAATGTCTCATTAATCTAAAAGGACGATCGGTAAGCCTCAGAGATTTTAATGCAAGGTGAAAATTCTGCTGAAGAAAGCGATTACTTCAGTTAAAGCTAAGATAAAATTCGAAGCCAGGAAATAAAAAAAAAAACAGTTTCTCTCGCTGTTCAGAGTTTATCACTTTAAAGGAAGACAACGTTTTCAGTGACACAACAATTCATAAATCTTCCAGGCACATCTCGCAAGTCCGAAAGCCTTTTACTGCACGTTACGTCGTGCACTAATTTGCAAAAACATTTTGTCAGTTAGTAACTTCAAATTTAATTTCAATAGTCAGCAGCAGATTAAAGAAGAAGATGTAGCCTCCCAATATAGTGTCGATGAAATGCATTTAAAGATTATCTTGTACGTAATCTAAATTCAGTAAATTCAGTATGGGTCAGCGGTAATATTATCACGCTAATCCGTAGACGTAGTTGACACACAAATGTAGTTAACATTCAGACAATTTTACGAATGTTGATAACAAATGATGGTCATTCAAGCTCAAGAACTTAGGCAGACTGATACTTTTTCGTATACTGATTTCAAACAACACCTGTTAATATATAAAACTGATGTAATTTCTTAGACTTTCCCGGCGATTTGATGACATCTCGTGGAAATCGGGTTTTCTGCCGGATATCAGCGTCTTCCAAACACGATATTTCGAAGTCATTACTTGACGTCTTCATCAGGTGTTCCCTGAGACTGGCTGCTCGCTGGACCCGGTCGCATATTTATGCCTGCCCGGTGCCTGGTGTTCTGTTTGCCGTTCCCTAGTCGGTCCGCGCCCGCGAGTCGCGCTATCCTGCCGCTCTAGGTGTTCCCTATTCCGTCCGCGCCCACTCTGGCCGTCTCCAACTACGGTCGTGGCCTCCTGGTGTGAAGAGGCCACAGATATACCGGAAACTGTACCGCCAGGCGTGACGAGAGCAGACGTCACCGTCCTGCCACGTGACGACACTATCGTAGAGGCCAACCTTGGCGACCTGCTCGAGGCGGTAGCCACGGCAGCACCGCAGCCCTCAAGGAAGAGGCCGGCAGCAATAGAGGAGGACGCCTCCTCCACATTCTCTCAGTCTGCTTGCAGGAGAAGCCAGAAGCAGAAGATGGCAGACGACCCTGCCCCCACTGAGGCAGACCAGACACCAGAAGACGGGTTCACCGTCCCGAAGCGGCGGCACACTGCTCGGGCCAAAGGGCTCCAAACAGTGCAGCCGCTCCCGACGACGAACTCATTCGTCGATGTCGACGAGCCAGGGGCCATGGAAGCCACTGAGCCACCCGAGAGGCGGGCACCCGCCCCACCACCGATAACTGTCTCATGGACGGGCACTTACAAGTCCTTCCTTGATAAATTTCAGACAGTTGCGTCCGCTGCCAAGGTCAAATGTTCGGGCGAGACCTATACCGGGTTTCGACCGCCACCATGGATGACTACCGCGCAGCCATGAAGATCATTGAGACCGACAAGCTACAGTGCTTTACACATAATGCGGAGCCCGTGAAGCAGCTGAAGGTGGTTTTCCGCCGCCTCCCGCTGAAAATGGAACCCTCGCACCTCAAAGAAGAACTGGCGGGGCTGGGCTACATGGCCAGCTCCGTGACCATCATGAAATCGCCCAGGACGAGGCGACACATGCCTCTTTTCCTAGTTGTCCTCCCAGACAACTTCGAAAACCGAAAAATCTTCCAGCTGCAGATGGTGGCCCGAATTGGGGTGGAAGTGGAGCCGCTCAAGGCCAAGGGGAGGCGCGCCCAGTGCTTCTCCTGCCAGGGCCTTGACCACGTGGCTCGCTACTGCTCCGTGCCGGCCCGCTGTGTCAAGTGCGCCGACTCCCACCAGAGTCGGGACTGTACGAAGAAGAGAGAGGAGGCGCCAAAGTGCTGCAACTGTAGCGAGCCACATGTGGCGAGCTACAGAGGCTGCGCTGCATCCCGCCGCCGCCCACGGCAGACCGGACGATCAGCACCCGCCAGGAAGGTGCAACCTGGCACCAGCTACGCCTCCGCCACCAAGGGGGTCCGCTGACGCCACCACGAGACGACAAGCGGCCTTCCCGCCACTTCCGCCACGGGACTCGAACGAGACCGCACCATCCACCGCGCCTGGCTCGTCAGCCCCACAGGCTGCCTCCCAGGCTGACCACCACCAGGGTGGACGACGCACTGCCCGTCCACTCAACACTCCCGCGCCGCAGGCTGCTGGGCGCGCGGTCCAGCGAACGGACGCGATGGCGACGCCTCGCCCGGCCGTCCCCGCGCCCGCCGCTGCGGCTGTACCTGCACCATCAACAGGACCACGAGCCGCAGACCTGGGAGCCTTTCTGGGCTCTCTCTCTGCCCTGCTCCAACAACTGCCCGTGCTAGTCACGGCAGTCACGGAGGCCCTCCAGGCTGCTACCGTCACCATGAAGCCGCACCATGGATAATCCACTCATCCATGGACTGACCGTTTGCGGCCTCAACGCAAACAGCCTGTTCCCCCAACAAGGTGAGTTTCGCCAGTTCATGCAGGACGAGGCCACTGACCACTGCCTGGTCGGCGAAACTCACCTTAAACCTGGGGTCCACGTGCGTGTAGCAAACTATGTTTACTACCGCAATGACAGGCCAACAGCCGGCGGTGGCACCGCCATCTATGTACGTGCATCACTCAGGCACCACCAGGTGCAACTTCCGGACCTCGCAACCCTGGAAGCCACTGGGGTGACGGTCACCACGACAGCCGGGCAGATCGCGTTCGTGGCAGTATACAGGCCACCACGCGGACACCTCCAGGAGGCGGACGTCGACGCGCTGCTGACAGTTGGGGGGAGGGTGTTCATTGCGGGTGACTTCAATGCGAAGCACCCGGAATAGAACTCCCGCCTCACGAATGTCAGTGGCCGCCGACTTTCTCGCGCTGCCGCGAGGAACGGCGTCCTGATCCTGGGCCCACAGGAGCCCACAATTTACCCAGCCAGGGGACGGCCGGACGTGCTCGATGTCGCAGTCATAAAAGGCATCGGGCACCACACGACCGCCTCCACACGGTGTGCACTGTCGTCAGACCACCTGCCGGTGGTCTTCGACATAGATGTCGCCGGAGCCACGCTGCCACCACGCCGACAGACGTACCGGCGCATGGACTGCGAGCGCTTCCAGGAGATAGTCCTGGAATCGATCGTGGACACACCCGATCCAGACGCAGTGGCTCTGAGCACTATGGGACTCAACTGCTGAGGTCATTAGTCCCCTAGAACTTAGAACTAGTTAAACCTAACTAACTTAAGGACATCACAAACATCCATGCCCGAGGCAGGATTCGAACCTGCAACCGTAGCGGTCTTGCGGTTCCAGACTGCAGCGCCTTTAACCGCACGGCCACTTCGGCCGGCCCAGACGCAGTGGGCGCGGACGCCACTCTGCGTGTCCTCTCCCGCCAGCTACTGCACGCAGCCGACTCAGCCCCCCCCCCCCCCCCTCAACCTACCGCTTCCGATACGGGAAGCAATCAGGGAGAAGAACAGGCTGTTCCGGGAGAGACATCAAAGCAGCGGCTGAGGTGCACAGGAACAGCGTGTGGTCGGCCTTCGTCGCCTCCCTCAACCCAGAGGACGGCAGCATCTGGCGCACGGTGAAGTCGTTCCTGCGCCGACGACAGGCGCATACCACCAATACTGGTTGGGCAAGACGTTGTCTGCAGCCCAGACGGAAAAGCAGGTGTCCTGGCGGACCAATTCCAATCGTCATTCACCCCGGTGGACGACAATCTGGATGAAGAGCACATCCAGCGGGTAGCCGAGCAACTTCCAGTGTTCCTGGAGGCAAGGGACGACGGGGACGTCATCGAAGCCATCTCCGAGGCGGAGGTGGCCGCACAGCTGAAGGCGCTCAATACTAGGAAGGTCGGAGGCGCTGATGGGGTTACCAACCACCTGCTGAGGAACCTTCCAGCAGGGGCCCATCCGCTGCTGGCGGGTATCTTCAACCAGGTCCTTCGCTCGGGTGTCTACCCCTCTGTGTGGAAACATGCAGAGGTGGTGGCCATCCCCAAAGCGAACAAGGACCCGCGTGACGCTGCCAATTACAGACCCATCAGTCTGCTACCGGCCCTCTCCAAAGTGTTCAAGCGCCTCTACGCCAGGCGCCTGCTTCGCCACGTGACAGCAGAAGGAGTGATACTGGATGAGCAGTTCGGCTTCCGTAGGGGTCACTCCACGGTCCATCAGCTGATGCGGCTGGTGGAAGAGGCCATGCGCGCCCTGGAGACGCGGGGATACCTTGGGGCGGTGTTCCTCGGCGTCTCCAGGGCATTCGACTCCGTGTGGCACGACGGCCTCGTGTACAAACTTTTTGTGCACGGGGTCCCGACGTCGCACGGGGTCCTACTCCGGTCGTATCTGGCCGACAGGACTTTCCACGTCCGCACCGACCCATCCGTGCTGGAGTGCCGCAGGGGTCCGTTCTCGGCCCCCTGCTCTACTCCTTATTCACGGCCGACGCTCCGCGCGTGGCGCCGGTGAAGTTGGCACTCTACGCCGACGACACAGCGCTATTCGTGCGGAGTATGAAGGCAGTCGAGATGCGCCGCCTGCTCCAGCGTGGATGTGAGGCCCTTGGTGCGTGGTCGACCAAGTGGCGCCTGAAACAGAATACGGCGAAGAGCCAGGCAGTGGTGTTCACACGAAGACCACTGCCACCAGATCTTCCGCCAGTCACCGTCATGGGAAGCCCCGTCCCATGAAGCCGCTACCTGGGAGTCATTCTCGACCAGAAGCTAACGTGGAAAGTCCACATCGAGGACGTCAGGGGCAGAGCAATAGGGCGCCTACGCGTTCTGTACCCTCTGCTCAACCCGTCGTCTGCCTTGCCTCCCCACCACGGCATCACGCTGCACCTGGCGCTGGTTCGTCCAGTGCTGGAATATGCGGCCGTGGTCTGGGGCAACGCAGCCGACACACACATCAACAAGCTGCAGAGGGTGCAGAACAGGGCGCTCAAGCTCGCTCTGCGCCTACCGAGGCTCTATTCGGCCGCTCGGCTACACCGCCAAACCGGCATCCCCTTCCTCCGCGACCGATTTAAACAATCGGCGCGGCTCTTCTATGATCGGACTGTACAGTCCGACAATAGGTTCATTAGGGACTTGGGCCATCCTATTCACCACAGGCCAACGACGCGTTGGCCTTACCTGTTACGAGGTTAATATCTCGTGGCAGAGTGAGGACAACTCCACCCCAGGAAACACCTCAGGCCAATCCGTACCGTGAGGAAGCCACTCCACAGATGCAGGATTATGCAGGAACAGCAGTGTATGCTTAGCCTGCTCCCAACACGGGTCAGGGCAGACCCGTATGGATAAGTGACAGTGACAGTGACAGTGGACGTTCCCTATTCCGTCCGCGCCCGCTCTGGCCGCCTCCATCTGCGTTCGTGGCCTTCTGGTGTTCCCTTTTCGGTCCGCGCCCGCGAATGGCTCTCCCCTGCCCCTCTGGACGTTCCCTATTCCGTCCGCGCCCGCTCTGGCCGCCTCCTACTGCGGCTGAGGCTACTTGGTTCGTGCCCGCAGTGTGCGAATGTCTGAGGCTCGTTGTTGGTGTTGGAAATATATTTTCTCCGGTATTGCTTCAGCAGTTGAAATGCCGGGTTCCATGCAGTGCTTAGCTGGTATCCTGCTTCCCGGTTAATCAGGTTTTGTGCCATCTTTATCTCTATAGATTCAGTGATGACATTATCCCAGAACCTGGGGGTCTGGACCATGACCTTCTCATAATCCATGGAATGTTCCACCTCTAGGCAGTGTTCAGCTATTGCTGATTTTGTGGCCTGCCTTAGACTGGTATGTCGCTGGTGTTCCTTACATCTGATTTCCACCGTTCTAGTCGTTTGGCCAATGTAGGACATACCGCATTTACAAGGAATATTGTAAATGCCAGGCTTCCTTAATCCCAGGTCATCTTTGACTGTTCCAAGTAAAGCCCTGATTTTGCTAGGTGGACAGAAGACAATCTTGATGTTATGTTTCATTAGTATTCTGCTGATCTTGGCAGAAACAGGCCCGGCATATGGTAAAAATGCCAGCTTCTTGATTTCTTCTTCTTGCTCGTTCTCCGGTGTATCCTGACGTCTGGTGGCATGTAGAGCTCTGCGGATGGCCCTGGATGAGAATCCGTTGTTAGCAAACACTTTTTGTAGATGTTCAAGTTCCCCTGCCAGGCTGTCAGAGTCAGACAGTGTCTTCGCTCGGTGTCAAACAAATCAGTAACAGCTTGCACTGTACATGATTGAGCATTGTCCTGCAAAATGATGGTCAGGTCCTTCAGAACGTGTCATCACTTCTGTCTCTAAGCCGTTCATTTTTGGAACACAACCTACGACCAGCTTAGAGACAGAAGTGATGAAACTTTCTGAAGGACTTGACCATCATATAGCAGGTCATTGCTCAAGCACGTACATTGCAAGCTGTTACTGATTTGTTTGACTGATGGGGCTGCTAAGTGCTATACCACCTACTGCACTCCCCTGACTTCAGCCCTCGTAAGTTCAACTCGATTTCTAAACTGAAGGAAACACTTCACGGCATGCGCTTCAGAACTGCTACAATTTCGTCGGGAAATTGACCGCGTCATTCAAACTGTCAACACAACTGTGACTCCTAAGAGTATCCTACGACTTTCACATCGCCAGCAACGGGTTATACACAATGCTGGTGACTACTTTGAAGGTCAGCAAAACTTTGAAACACGTATCTATTTAGTACGAGCTGTAAATAAACAGTTGCCACTATTTAAGTTCCAACCCTCCTATGAAAGATGAAGTCTGTTCAAATTTCAGGCCAGTCACATAAGAGCGGCGCTAGTAACGCCGCTATGAGGATGACAACCAGGCTTGCTTTAAATAAACGCTGTAACGGGTATGAGCGTTACTTATCTTTAAGATGGGACGTGATGAGTTGATGTTAGTCAAGAAACCAATTATGGTGAGAAAGAGACTATTGTCTGCACTTCACTGAGTTTGAGTGACGTGTAATAGGGCTCCGAGAAGCTGGATGTTACTTCTGCGATACCACAGAAAGACTTGTTAGGAATGTATCCGCCCACTGTACATGCTTTCTGGCAGCGGTGATCACGAGAATGTACAGTCGCAAGAAGACCGGGCTCCAGACAGCCCCATAGCTCTACTAAGAGAGAAAACCATATTGTTCGGCGTATGGCTCTGGCCCATGGTGATGCATCTTCAGCAGCAGTCTGAGGAGCAGTTGGAACCACAGTGACACAACAAACTGCACTAATGGCCATTAAAATTGCTACACCGAGAGGAAATGCAGATGATAAACGGGTACTCATTGGACAAATATATTATACTAGAACAGACATGTGATTACATTTTCACGCAATTTGGGTGCATAGATCCTGAGAAATCAGTACCCAGAACAACCATCTCTGGCCGTAATAACGGCCTTGATACGCCTGGGCATTGACTCAAACAGAGCTTGGATGGCGTGTACAGGTACAGCTGCTCATGCCTCATGCAGCTACAACACGATACCACAGTTCATCAAGAGTAGTGACTGGCGTATTGTGACGAGCCAGTTGCACAGCCACCATTGTTTTCACTAGGTGAGAGATCTGGAAAATGTGTTGGCCAGGGCAGCAGTCGAACATTTTCTGTATCCAGAAATGCCCGTACAGGACCTGCAACATGCGATCGTGCACTATCCTGCTGAAATGTAGGGTTTCGCAGGGATCGAATGAAGGGTAGAGCCACGGGTCGTAACACATCTGAAATGTAACGTCCACTGTTCAAAGTGCCGTCAATGCGAACAAGAGGTGACCGAGACGTGTAACCAATGGCACCCCATACCATCACGCCGGGTGATACGCCAGTATGGCGATGACGAATACACGCTTCCAATGTACGTTCACCGCGATGCCGCCAAACACGGGTGCGACCATCATGATGCTGTAAACAGAACCTTGATTAATCCGAAAAAATGACGTGTTGCCATTCGTGCACCCAGGTTCGTCGTTGAGTACACCGTCGCAGGCGCTCCTGTCTGTGATGCAGCGTCAAGGGTAACCGCAGCCGTGATCTCCGAGCTGATAGTCCATGCTGCTGCAAACATCGTCGAACTGTTCGTGCAGATGGTTGTTGTCTTACTCAGGGATCGAGGCGTGGCTGCACGATCCGTTACAGACATGCGGATAAGATGCCTGTCATCTCGACTGCTAGTTATACGAGGCCGTTGGGATCCAGCACGGCGTTCCGTATTAGCCTCCTGAACTCACTGATTCCATATTCTGCTAACAGTCATTGGATCTCGACCAACGCGAGCAGCAATGTCGCGATACGATAAACCGCAATGGCTACAATCCGACGGAAACGTGATGGCATGCATTTCTCCTCCTTACACGAGGCATCACAACAACGTTTCACCAGGCAACGGACGGTGTGGCCTAGCGGTTCTTGGCGATTCAGTCTGGAACCGCGCGACCGCCACGGTCGCGGGTTCGAATCCTGCCTCGGACATGGATGTGTGTGATGTCCTTAGGTTAGTTAGGTTTAAGTAGTTCTAAGTTCTACGGGACTGATGACCTCAGATGTTAAGTCCCATAGTGCTCAGAGCCATTTGAACCATTTTGAACCAGGCAACGCCGCTCAACTGCTGTTTGTGTATGAGAAACCGGTTGGAAACTTCCCTCATGCCAGCACGTTGTCGTCATCGGCGCCAACCTTGTGTGAATGCTCTGAAAAGCTAAGCACTTGCATATCACAGTATCTTCTTCCTGTCGGTTAAATTTCGGGTCTGTAGCACGTCATCTTCGTGGTGTAGCAATTTTAATGGCCAGTAGCGTATTAAAAATCGGTTACTTCAAGGACAGCTCGGAGGCAGAGACAGACGCCCTACAGCGTGCATTCCAAACCACACTGATCTGCGACTTCAGTGATGTCCAGTTAGAGCTCATTGTGGGGGAGGGTGGAGGTCTCTTGTGATTTCTGATAAAAGGTGGTTCTGTCTCGGTACCAGCGATGGCCGTGTGTTTCGTTGGAAGGAGATCAGTTGCGGGCCTGTAACTAACATGTCTGTGTGTGAGACACAACACAGACCAACACCTGGGATTATGGTCTGGGGCGCGACTTCTTATGAGAGCAGTAGCGCTCTGGTGGGTACCCCACACGCTCCGTATAAAAATTTGCCCGCCTCTGTGGTGATTCGACCTGTAGTGCTGTCTTTCAAGAACAACAATGCAGGGGGTGTTTTAGACCTGGATAACGGTCGCCCACAAACTGCTGTTGAAACCCAACATTCTCTACAGAGTATTTATATGTTGTCTTGGCCTGCTCCGTCACCAGATCTGTCGCCAATCGATTACGTATAGGACATTATGAGGCGACAGCTCCAGCGTCTTCCACAACTAGCATTAACCTTCCCTATATTGACTGACCAACTGGAACATACATGGAACTCCATCCCATAAACCGACATCCGGGACCTATACAACACAATGCATGCACGTTTGCACGCTTGCATTCAGTATTCTAGCAGCTACACCCGTCATTAATGTACCAGCATTTCACATTTCCAACTAATTACCTCGCGCTTGAGTTAACCTGCAATCTTGCGATGTTAGTCACTTGAACGTGTTACGTACACAAATGTATTTCCGGAATAGCATTATTCTACATTAATCTCTTTTACGTTTTGCGATTTTTTTCCATCAGTGAAATTTTGTATTTGGATGACCCTTCAACACAAATGGCGGTGGACTGTTGATAATTCAGAGATGTCAGCTCAGATACTTCCTACCTTGTAAAGACTTCACTGTAGTTTTTGGAGTCGACGCTCTGTTAATCCGGTAATAACACTGAGATACTGCTATAATGGTGAAGACGATTTCGTCGATTTCCAAAAACGCAGAGAAACTGAAAGTAAATAATTATTGCAGCTAGGACGCGCTTCTCCTTAGCAGAAAACACTGCAAACTGAACCTGAACTGTTTCGAAAGGTGCGTGGCGGAGAATGTTGGATTAAAATTACGAACACGCAGTTCAGTCCACTAGAGCTCGACGTGCTTCACAACTCTGATATTCAACATCTCTCTTTCAGTCCATAATGATTATGCAATTTGTTCGTTTTGCTGAATGAGTTAGTTACGATGAGCTCTCTTAGCCTTGTAATTGCGGATTATACAAAATTCGATGTCTCTTGGCTTTCTTCTTCCTTCTGTCGATTTGTGCAACGAATCTTCTAACATCTTCTTGTTTGACTCTCTTTATTCTTCTGTTGCCATCTACTCTTGCGCTTCCTCTTCTGCGTCTATCTACTAAGTTTTCCTCTCAGAATGTAACGGCCAGCCGCTGTAGACAAGCGGTTCTAGGCGCTTCAGTCCGGAACCGCGCGACCGCTACGGTCGGAGGTACGAATCCTGCCTCGGGCACGGATGAGTGTGATGTCCTTAGGTTAGTTAGGTTTAAGTAGTTCTAAGTTCTAGAGGACTGATGACCACAGAGTGCTCAGAGCCATTTGAACCAGAATGTAACGAACAGTAGTAACAGTAATGCACCAATGACCTTCAACAGCTTTCCACGTTCGACTCGCATTTCCTCGCACATAACAACGTCCGCACACTCTAAACTACCGATTATGTCTCCTTCCGAACACCAACTCCATCCAGCACTGACGGACTTTTTCCCGAGTATTACTGAACTCGCAGTCGAGCGTCTCTAGTCATATGAAAACCATCTCGAATCTCCTCTAGCCCTTGAGTCTCCTTTCTTCCGTAAAAAATTCATACGTACGTTACACTCTACCATGCTACCATGCCGAACTTGTTGAAATGTAAGTGCAGGATATTAAAACCGTTTTTTTTTTTTTTTTTTTTTTTTTTGGTCATCAATCTACTTACTGGTTTGATGCGGCCCGCCACGAATTCCTTTCCTGTGCTAACCTCTTCATCTCAGAGTAGCACTTGCAACCTACGTCCTCAATTATTTGCTTGACGTATTCCAATCTCTGTCTTCCTCTACAGTTTTTGCCCTCTACAGCTCCCTCTAGTGCCATGGAAGTCATTCCCTCATGTCTTAGCAGATGTCCTATCATCCTGTCCCTTCTCCTTATGTGTTTTCCACATATTCCTTTCCTCTCCGATTCTGCATAGAACCTCCTCATTCCTTACCTTATCAGTCCACCTAATTTTCAACATTCGTCTATAGCACCACATCTCAAATGCTTCGATTCTCTTCTGTTCCGGTTTTCCCACAATCCATGTTTCACTACCATACAATGCTGTCCTCCAGACGTACATCCTCAGAAATTTCGTCCTCAAATTAAGGCCGGTATTTGATATTAGTAGACCTCTCTTGGCCAGAAATGCCTTTTTTGCCATAGCGAGTCTGCTTTTGATGTCCTCCTTGCTCCATCCGTCATTGGTTATTTTACTGCCTAGGTAGCATAATTCCTTAACTTCATTGACTTCGTGACCATCAATCCTGATGTTAAGTTTCTCGCTGTTCTCATTTTTACTACTTCTCATTACCTTCGTATTTCTCCGATTTACTCTCAAAACATACTGGGTACTCATTAGACTGTTCATTCCGTTCAGCAGATCATTTAATTCTTCTTCACTTTCACTCAGGATAGCAATGTCATCAGCGAATCGTATCACTGATATCCTTTCACCTTGTATTTTAATTCCACTCCTGTACCTATCTTTTATTTCCATCATTGCTTCCTCGATGTACAGATTGAAGAGTAGGGGCGAAAGGCTACAGCCTTGTCTTACACCCTTCTTAATACGATCACTTCGTTCTTGATCGTCCACTCTTATTATTCCCTCTTGGTTGTTGTACATATTGTATATGACCCGTCTCTCCCTATAGCTTACCCCTACTTTTTCAGAATCTCGAACAGCTTGCACCATTTTATATTGTCGAACGCTTTTTCCAGGTCGACAAATCCTATGAACGTGTCTTGATTTTTCTTTAGCCTTGCTTCCATTATTAGCCGTAACGTCAGAATTCGCACTTGTCAGCTCTTGCCGTCTTCGGAATTGTGTGGATGATGCTTTTCCGAAAGTCAGATGGTATATCGCCAGACTCATATATTCTACGCACCAACGTGAATAGTCGTGTTGTTGCCACTTCCCCCAATGATTTTAGAAATTCTGATGGAATGTTATCTATCCCTTCTGCCTTATTTGACCGTAAGTCCTCCAAAGCTGTTTTAAATTCCGATTCTAATACTGGATCCCCTATCTCTTCTAAATCGACTCCTGTTTCTTCTTCTATCACATCAGACAAATCTTCACCCTCATAGAGGCTTTCAGTGTATTCTTTCCACCTATCTGCTCTCTCCTCTGCATTTAACAGTGGAATTCCCGTTGCACTCTTAATGTTACCACCGTTGCTTTCAATGTCACCAAAGGTTGTTTTGACTTTCCTGTATGCTGAGTCTGTCCTTCCGACAATCATATCTTTTTCGATGTCTTCACATTTTTCCTGCAGCCATTTCGTCTTAGCTTCCCTGCACTTCCTATTTATTTCATTCCTCAGCGACTTGTATTTCTGAATACCTGATTTTCCCGGAACATGTTTGTACTTCCTCCTTTCATCAATCAACTGAAGTATTTCTTCTGTTACCCATGGTTTCTTCGCAGCTACCTTCTTTGTACCTATGTTTTCCTTCCCAACTTCTGTGATGGCCCTTTTTAGAGATGTCCATTCCTCTTCAACTGTACTGCCTACTGCGCTATTCCTTATTGCTGTATCTATAGCGTAGAGAACTTCAAACGTATCTCGTCATTCCTGAGTACTTCCGTATCCCACTTCTTTGCGTATTGATTCTTCCTGACTAATGTCTTGAACTTCAGCCTACTCTTCATCACTACTATATTGTGATCTGAGTCTATATCTGCTCCTGGGTATTAAAACCGTACTGAAGCAATATTATAATCTAAAGAGCAACATCAATTTACATAACAATACATGCATAAGTTCACCAAGTGCTTCAGTAGCACCTCTGTCTATATCTGCATCGTCATGATTACTGTGCAATCCACAATTAAGTTCCAAGCAGACAGTTCATTGAACCTTCTTCAAGTAATTTCTCTACCGTTCCAGTCTCGAAAAGCGCGCGGGAAAACCGAAAGCTTAAATCTTTCCGTGCAAGCTCTGATTTTTATTATTTTATTATGATGATCAATTCTCCCTTTCGAGGTAGGCGCCATCAAAATATTTTCACACTCTGAGGAGAAAGGTGGTACTGAAATTTCATGAGAAGATCCTATCGCAACGAAAAACGCCTTTGTCTTAATAATCGTCACTCCAATTTGCATATCATATCCGTGGTACTTTCTTCCCTATTTCGCGGCAATACAAAACAGGCTACCCCTTTTTTTTCGATGTTCTCCAACCATCCTAACTGGCGCGGATACCACACCACACATCGATACTCCAGAAGAGAATTGATAAGCGTTGTTAATCAGCCCTATTGCATTTTCTAAGTAGCAGTCTTTGGTTTGATTTCCGCACAACGTTATCTATGCGATCATTCCAGTTTAAGTTATTAGTAATTTAAATCCTACGTATTTAGTTTAAGTGGTCTAATTCTGTGATTTATCGGGCAACTGATATTTATCGGATTTCTTTGAGTATTCAGGCGGATGTCTTCACAGTTTTCAATATTGAAAGTCAAATGCCACTTTTCGCACAATACAGATATCTTGTCTAGACCATTTTGAAATTGGTTCCGATCATCTGATGACTTCCACAGACGTAAAATGACGGCTTCATCAGCAAATAATCTATATGGGCTGTTCAGATTGTCTCCTAAATCGTTTATGCATACGAGAAACAGCAGAGGTCCTATACCACTTCCTTGTGGAACGCCAAGTATTGTTTCTGTTTCATTCGTTGACTTTCCGTCAATTACAAAGAGGTGTAACCTCTCTGATAGGAAATCCCGAATCCAGTCGCATAAAGGAGACGATGCTCCATAGAAACTCTGTTTTATTAGAAGTAGCTTTGCTAGAAACAGTGCCAAAAACCTTCCAGAAATCTAAAAATTTAAAACCAACTTGACATCCACTGTCGATAACTCTCATTAGTTCCTGGGAATTAGGAGCTAGTTGTGTGTCACAAGAAAGATATTCTCTGAACCCGTGTTGGCTGTTTGTCAGTAAATCGTTTTCTTCGAGGTATTTCACAGCGTTCGAGCACAGTATATGTTCCAAAATCTTACTGCTAATCGACGTTAGCGATATGGATCTGTCATTCAGCGGATTACTCATACTTCCTTTCTTGGTTACTGTTGTAAGCTGCGCTACTTCGCAGTCTTTAGATACGGATCTTTCGACGAGCGAGCGATTGCGTATGATTGATACTTGTGGAGCATACTCTGAAAGGAACCTGACTGGTTTACAATCTGGACCGGAGGCCTGGCCTCCATTTAGTAATATAAGCTGCTTCGATACACCAAGGATATATATTTATATGTTACTCATAATTTTAGTCGTTCTTGATGCGAATCTAAGAGTATTACTTCGAATTCTTCGGTGAAGGACTTTCCGAAAACGGTGTAGGTATTTTTGATTTAGTCGTATTGTCATCAGCAAATGGCTCTAAGTACTCTGGGACTTAACATCTGAGGTCATCAGTCTCATCATCAACAACATCACCATTGTTATCACCCACTGAACGTATTGATTGCATCTTGATGCTGATGTACTTTACTTACGACCATAATCCCATTGGGTTTTTGGCGGATTTCGAGACAGTGTTCCGCTGTGGAAACGATTAAAATTACCTCGCACTGAAGTTGGGGCTATATTTAGAGATTCTATAAACTTAGCCAATCTTGTGGGTTCTACTTTCTTTTAAATTTGTTATACCTTTTTCGTTGATTCTGCGATAGTGTTCTGTCCCATTTCGTGTAACATGGCGGATCAGTACTGTCTCTTATTAATTTATTTAGTGCATATCTCTCAACTGGCTTCGATACTACTTCTTTGAATTTAAATCACATGTGGTCATGCTTACACAGTAAGAGTGACAGAAGTCGAGAGTAGTATGGCTACGCTGTTTCAGCTGGAGGTTGCATTGTTGTGAAATTTATCGAAGATGACGGATCCAAGATGCGAGACATACATGTACCAAATTGACTCTAATGTTATGGCAGGAAATTCAAATTTTGGTGGAAAAATAGAACAATTCGGTTATCTCCACTAATCTAATCCTCCCCAATTCTCTCCCACTCCTGTGACGTCGTCCATCCCTACATATCTGCTATGATCTTACCCGCTGGAAATGCAAGGAAACTGTCGTTCTCTGCCCTGCTGCCACAAAGGAAGGTTATTTGTTTTTGGTGGGAAACAGTAATTCAAAGCTGGGGAGGAAGGCAGGGTATTTTATTAATTTATTTATTTGTACCTCAGTAGGTCAACCTCTAGTAATGTAATTCGGTAGTGTGTGCGTTCGACTCAACGCGCAGGGACTGTGCTAATTCACACTACATCCACCAGAGGGCACTGTTGGCCTATCCCACACATCTCCCCACTCCTATGACGTCCCCCAACCTCCACTCAACCCTCTGGAAATGGCTGTAGCTGTCAGTCTCTGTCCAGCTGCCAGAGAGGACAGTTAGATTAGTGCACTTTATTTATTTTGGTGGTAAACTGAAGTAAAGATGGCTATTAATTACTCATCTATATGCACAGAGGTATACAATGAGTGCCTAAAATCGCAGTATGGCTCAAAATTGACGACGGCACACAATTGGTGCTATTGTGATGAAAGAAAATTTCACAATACCAATTGAAGCTAGTAGCAGGTAGACTCAGAATAAGTAGTAACTCTACACAGGACGCTTTCTTCACCTCCAAGTCAGAGAATTTCAGAGTTAAATCAGTGTGCTGATCGTGAACTTCGCAAGGTACTTGTATCTTTATTTAATAAAGATACAAGGGTTGCTACTGTGCACCTCCTGCAAGGTATTTGTTTGAATAAAGATACGAATGTTTCCACTATGCACCATACACTTTGAACTTCGTGACGGAGGTCGGCGGCGGCCACTGATATGATTCGTGAGTTGCAGCGGTAATCAGGCGTTTTTTTATTGCTGGACATAACATACAATAACAGATCTCTTTTTTACCGGGTGAGACAATGCTTAGAGGAAGTATAGCCTATGATGCTGCTGTATAGGATTTCCATGATACTTTAGCAATGTGAGAACATGTTTCCTCAGATGCTAACAGTATGTTGCTGCATATACATGTAAGAAAGGGTGGTCAGCAGACAGGTACTTTGCTATTGTCCACAGGGCCAGTATGTGTTGATTTGCAGAAAGCATTTTTCCTCAGCGTTCAAGAACGTCTTTGAAGTCAGAAGCTTAACTGTTCACGAGATATTCCACACAGGAATTATGTTTGCAAAGAACTGTTTATTTTCGACAGCTATTACCTCTCTCTCTCTCTCTCTCTCTCTCTCTCTCTCTCTCTCCCTCTGTCTCTCTCTCTCTCTGTGTGTGCTCGGAAAGCATCCAGCATTAGATGTATTGTTGAAGGCTACTGTTGAAAGTTTTGACAATGGAGAGTTTAGCGAGCTGTATCTCACTTTGTCAAAATGATCGACAGAGTCCATTATTCACAAAAGGAGAGGACCGCTGGTCACATAACACACACACACACACACACACACATACACACACACACACACACATGGATCCCCCCCAACACACACACACGCCTACACACGTTAGGTGTTGTGAAACATCGCTGTTGTTCTAGACCAGCTCTCGTCCATCTTTGCACGTGAGGCAGAGTGTATATTTGTATTTGGATCCAGTTGAATGGACCACATTAATCTACTGAAATCATAACAGTACTCCGCATGCCGTCTCACCCATCAGTTGGGGCCACGCTCGCTGTCTGCGGCCAGCTCTGGGTTATCTTTGATCACGATCTGTAAGTGCATTTAGAAAGGATTTTTGAGTGAAATTCGCATCGATTACATTATACGGCAATGCAACGTTCCTATCAATTTTTTCGAGAGCAGTATTGTGAACATCTCCCACATGATACTAAATCCAACAAATGACAGTCCATTAAAGTTTCTGACGAGTATAGATATGACGGTATCAGCAGTGAAGTGAGTCGAAGAGTACACTTGAACAGTGTAACTTACTAACTGAAGGGACGCTGAGAAATTCTTCTGTAAAACCTTAAGACGAATTAACAATCGCTTAACGCATAATACTAAATCTTATGAATGCCAATATGCACAGGAGAACATATTACAATACTAAGCGTTTCCGACATGTGTGAGTATGAGGATGAATAGAGCTATCAGCAGTGTGAAGCGTCGGAGGGTAGCTTTGATCAATCTAATATTTTCCCTACATGAGCTTGACTATACTTAGCCATTGACCACTTTCAGACAGTACCCGTACATCCAGAAATGTTTGAAAGGATACTGTTACTGACTGTTCAGTCTCTTCATCCATGAAGAACAGTCAGATATTTCACTATTTTACCCGGGGGAGGGGGGGGGGTCAGCCTTTCCGAGAAACACGTTTAATTGCTTGCATGAAGCGTCCTGTTCTTGAGTCCGTCGTCGATCTGCGAGTGATTGCTAGTGACATCACACTTCTCTGTTAGGACTGTAATGAGACAAGTTGTTAGAAGATTCTCTCTCTCCCTGTCCAACAGGTCAAAAAGTTTCAAAAGTCACTTGTTCGACTACTACTGGCATTCTATACATTTCCTGTCTTTATTTAGTTGAGAGAAAATAGACTTAAAGTTTTGTTTCGATCAAGATTGTCAGGCACCAGTGGAGCACACATTTGCAGGTTCTCCAGACATGAGAAACTCATATGATTACGAATATAAAGACCTTAGTTGACTTTGTAATGTGCAAGGATGATCTACAATCTGTTGTATAGTTGATCTGGAAACTACTGTATAAGTGAAATCGGTAATCCTTAATGAAAAATACGACTGGAACTACCAGTTTCCTCTATTGCAGAGTATTCGCAAAAAAGTCTTTGCTGACGAGATACGTTTCTGGTTACTGAAAAGTCTGTAGCACATCCCACCCTACTGTTTTCTCTCTCTAAAGATATAATTTCCAATCTTTATCTTCAGAATTATACTGTGCAAGCGATCAGTTGCATACATATGGTTGAAATCGAGTATAGTCGCATAAATGCTATGATATGCCGGCAAATCGTGTAAAAATATGTAAAATTATGGAAATTTTAACATGCTTCTCGACAATTCCAGCATAAAAATGTTACAAATGTCGTCGTTTTTTGGCATGTAAAAGCGGATATTGCAACTGATATCGGTTTCAAGACCGGTAAATTAATCCGCGACTGTGGCTCAGTTCTCATCGACAGAGCTTAGAAATTAAATATTCTGGTAATCACAGAGTCTGAAAATGATCGTAACTCGTTGCAGAAACTATGGCAGCAAGTAGGACAAGCCAGAAAAAGTACTGCTAGTGGATGCCTTCATGCTGCAGGAACTAGCCCAAGTTTTTTACACCAGATCGGAAAATGGCCGCTGTCTGTAGAGGTAGCCCTTATCATGCAACAGGCCTGAACATGTGAGGGGAAATTGTCTCATGACCGTTGGTCACGACGCACGATGACCAACCTTGCTGGGGATATCTAAAACCGCGACTATATACAGCGCATGTGCTTCTGTTTTTGGGATCTGTGTGTCTTCGTGGCATATGTAGGACGCCGGGCAGTTAATAGCTATATGCAGAAGTGATGATTTTGTATGTGCCAAATATGAACTCTGTTTAATACAACGGCATGGTGGTACAATCGTTTTAGATGACACAGCCATGTTGGAGATCGGTTTCACGACAAAAAGATTCAGTAGCAGAGCAGTGTAATGGGCTTAGTGTCTTTGGCAATATTGTCCTTATTTTATCATCTATTGGCAATGCAATAAGACTGCTGTATGTATTTTTCAATCTGTAAAAAAATTCCCGCTGAATTTCTCGTAATTTGTCCGTCCATAGAAAGTGGTCGTCAGTCCTCCCACATCAGCAGCAGCATTTTGCCAGGTAAATTCGGTAAGAACCAAACAGCAAGCACCATCCACAGGAAGCTCCTTTACGTCAGAGAGTCATAAGACATTTATTGTGGGGAGGTATAGGAGTCTGTACAGACTGGTTCGAAGAAGCCAGGGACGAAACGAGGCATCTATGGAATGTTCTGTGACGCGAGGGAGTCGCGTGATGTCTTCTTTGTTCAAGTTTACAGAGACTCGTGCAAGCAGACCAGCCTTCTCTGGTTTAGACACGTGGGCTGCTGTCTCCCACCAGCCATCAGAGCTCCGGAGCAGTAGCTGTAACACACCGAAATTTACCGAAAATTCCACCCATTTCTCTTGCCTATAGAACAGTGCTTCGAATTCTAGGAGAATCTTTTAACATCCGATATGCTATGTGTGTGTGTGTTTTTCTCGTGATATCTAGTTCTGATTTTCCTATCTGTGACGACACCATTGTGACTTTTCCATTGTAGAACTGGGCTTCGGTAAGTGAAGAAAATAAAAAATAGGTGCCTTAACATTCCTGAACCCTGCAACAAATATACACCAAGCCCACTAAACGTTTCATTTAAGTGATGAACACTACAGTAGCAGATGTGTGTACTCCGATTTTTTAACATCTCTGCAGTTCTTGTTTCTCCATAATTTCTATGCATATACCAGTTTAGGGAGTTGTTTCAGTTATCATTTTAGTTATCTACCAGTTCACAAATGGAGAAAAGATATTTATTTCGACTTGTAGGTGAAGGGAGCGTCCTATGTATGGTTATTACTTATTTTGAGTCCACCTGCCAAGAGTTTCAAGTGGTATCGTCAACTTATTTTTCCAGCAGCACAGAGCCGGTTGAGTAACATCGTCAATTTTGAGCCATATTGCGATTTTAGGCCCTCATTGTGCAGCACGATGTATATAGATATGTAATTAGTAGCCATCTTTACTTCAGTTCCCTAGCAAAAATAAATAAAGTACAGAATTCTAATCATCCTCTCTGGCAGCTGGACAGAGACTGACAGTTTCCCACCATTTCCATGGGGGTGGTGGTGGTGACAGTGGGTTACATAATAGGAGTGCGGTGAGGTGTGTGGAGGCCAACAGTGCCATCTGTTGGAATTGGTGTGGACTAGCTCAGTCGGTTCCTGCATTCGAGGCAAACACACAGATCTCTGATTTAGGTTACTGGAGATAGCCCAACTGAGCTATAAATAAATTAATTAGTTAAGTACCCTGCCTTCCTTTCGAGTACAGTATTACCGTTTCTCACCAAAGATAAAAAGAGTCGAGCCTTACACATCTGAGATAGGTTACTGGAGGTAGCCCAATAGAGCTACGCCGTTTCAGTAGATTCCTCAGACCCTCTAACCTAAAATCCACACAGTCCCCTCCATACAGCCCCCGCTACCTGTGTAGCCACTTTCTATGTGTAGGTGATAACTCATGTACCAGGGTTATTACAAATGATTGAAGCGATTTCACAGCTCTACAATAACTTTATTATTCGAGGTATTTTCACAATGCTTTGCACACACATACAAAAAGTCAAAAAGTTTTTTTAGGCATTCACAAATGTTCGATATGTGCCCCTTTAGTGATTCGGCGGACATCAAGCCGATAATCAAGTTCCTCCCACACTCGGCGCATGTTCCCATCAATGAGTTCGAAAGCATCGTCGATGCGAGCTCGCAGTTCTGGCACGTTTCTTGGTAGAGGAGGTTTAAACACTGAATCTTTCACATAACCCCACAGAAAGAAATCGCATGGGGTTAAGTCGGGAGAGCGTGGAGGCCGTGACATGAATTGCTGATCATGATCTCCACCACGACCGATCCATCGGTTTTCCAATCTCCTGTTTAAGAAATGCCGAACATCATGATGGAAGTGCGGTGGAGTACCATCCTGTTGAAAGATGAAGTCGGCGCCGTCGGTCTCCAGTTGCGGCATGAGCCAATTTTCCAGCATGTCCAGATACACGTGTCCTGTAACGTTTTTTTCGCAGAAGAAAAAGGGGCCGTAAACTTTAAACCGTGAGATTGCACAAAACACGTTAAATTTTGGTGAATTGCGAATTTGCTGCACGAATGCGTGAGGATTCTCTACCGCCCAGATTGTATCTGTTCACTTCACCATTAAGAAAAAATGTTGCTTCATCACTGAAAACAAGTTTCGCACTGAAAGCATCCTCTTCCATGAGCTGTTGCAACCGCGCCGAAAATTGACAGCGTTTGACTGTGTCATCGGGTGTCAGGGCTTATAGCAATTGTAAACGGTAAGGCTTCTGCTTTAGCCTTTTCCGTAAGATTTTCCAAACCGTCGGCTGTGGTACGTTTAGCTCCCTGCTTGCTTTATTCGTCGACTTCCGCGGGCTACGCGTGAAACTTGCCCGCACGCGTTCAACCGTTTCTTCGCTCACTGCAGGCCGACCCGTTGATTTCCCCTTACACAGGCATCCAGAAGCTTTAAACTGCGCATACCATCGCCAAATGGAGTTAGCAGTTGGTGGATCTTTGTTGAACTTCGTCCTGAAGTGTCGTTGCACTGTTATGACTGACTGATGTGAGTCCATTTCAAGCACGACATACGCTTTCTCGGCTCCTGTCGCCATTTTGTCTCACTGCGCTCTCGAGCGCTCTGGCAGCAGAAACCTGAAGTGCGGCTTCAGCCGAACAAAACTTTATGAGTTTTTATACGTATCTGTAGTGTGTCGTGACCATATGTCAATGAATGGAGTTACAGTGAATTTATGAAATCGCTTCAATCATTTGTAATAGCCCTGTATCAAGCAGAATCTGAAAACCCACCAGCATACGGCGAATCTGCAGCCTACACGGTCGCAGACCTACCTGAGCCTCTAATTTAATTGGCTTAGCGCCAAAGGACCACTGTCCGTTCTGTTGACGATGCTAAAGATGGTGAATTACACCTTCATCACGCAAGAGATGCAAACAGGAGTCAGCGCCATTACATGCATAATGATGGCGCTCCCAACAAACAGGATTCCGACCCTCTTTAAATGCCCAGACATTTCAGGGCAAGGGGCTTCTTCTGGAACAGGGTGAGGGCCTGCATCTGACTCAGGGGTATTCACAGCCACAGACACCACCTGAAACCAGCTCATCGTATGGATGATTTCTCATTCGACCACAGGTGAGGGGTCTTTCCCACTACGGTCATTACCCTAGGCAGCCACAGACAGCAGTGCAGCGATCGGAGTCATGTGACACGTGCTGGACTTTCTCAAATTCCCACGTTCTTTCCCCCACAGTCAGGTCCATCCACAACAGCCTGGAGCTGTGAAAGAAGGGTCACGAACTCAGCTCATGTCGGAACAAAGGAATCACAACCTCTATTCATAAGAAAGATGGTTATTAGAACACTAGACTGTGGCTAGTAAGCACTCAGGCACGCAAGAAATAAAAAAAAAAAATCTAGTAACCACACAGATAACCGAGAATAAGTCGTTCATGTTCTAATCCTATAAAATTTTATAACAAATCCATATTGTACTCGTTTTATCTCCGGCAGGAGCACAATGTGTTCTCACACTCACAAGTTCAAGAAAGGAAGAAAAACATATATGGTTTTACATTTATGCCACAGAAAAAGTGTGTAGTATTTGGAACCTCTATTGAATGGTAGCAGACAGCGACCTCGCAATTTGGTAGCCCCCGAGATTTAATGTTATGCTGTATTTCTGCTGTATATGGCATAACTGAACAGTCTTCTGGTGTCGTTTCGTCGTCAAAACTAGGTCATTACGTAGGTTGGAAGCGTATTAGTCGTTATTAGCATGATGTTTCTAGGGTGATTAGTATTTTGGCAGCACTACATAGCGTAAAGAAATAGATGGAGGATGACGTCGTATCAGACGAAAGGCTAATGACAAATATTCAGCAGCTTTCGTACTGCAGAAGTAAATGAAATTTACAAATGAATCATACAGCCTAGAAGAGCGCCCTCAAATACATTGTATTCTGCTTTGCAGGTGCACGCACGCACGCATACTGGAGAAAAGCCGTTCCAGTGCGCCGAATGCGGTAAAGCATTCACCCAGGTGCGCAACTACAAGTACCACGTGTCGGTGCACGCGGGAACGCAAGAGTTCGCGGCGGTGTGTCCAGAGTGCGGCAAGGTGTTCAACAACGGCGGCTACCTCAGCTCACACATGAAGATCCACCGCAACCGGAAAGAGTATGCGTGCGCAGAATGCGGGCGGCGCTTCAACCAGCGCGTCACCTGCAACACGCACATGCGCACACACACAGGACTGCGACCTCATGTCTGCACACTATGTGACAAGGCCTTCACGCGCAAGACGCTGCTCATCCAGCACATGCGCACGCACACCGGTGAGAAGCCATTTACCTGTGAGGTACGTTTCCGAGGACGTGGTTTACTTCCAGTTTATTTCTACTTTGGGTAGCTAATACTTTTCTGCGCCTTTTCGAAACAGATCTACTCGTATACTGTAACGTGCAGTGAGCTAGTTCGTGTCAGGCAGTTTCCCAGGCTTGTTTAGGCAAATGCTGGGCTGACGCCAAGACTCCATATCGGAGAATATGATACACAAGGAGTTATGAGACGATAACTCACAAAACAAAATTTACGTGATACACAAACAGATGGCTCTCAGACTTTCTCTCTCTCATGTTACCTTGGCGACTGTGGCTTCAGCAAGGACATCTGGTCACAAAGTTAAATACTAAAAAGACAATTATGTATGTAGACACTGTACTAGGAGTGGAAAATATGAATATCTATCTTCATCCTTCATGGAATTACCCTTTGGCCTGTAATCTTATTCCTGTATCATTAAAACACCTAGAAATTAGTGATGTCAATACATTTTATAATTATGTTTCTCGTTTTTATACCAATATCGTTGATGTATTCTGCTTTCTCTCTCATATATACTAGTGGCCATTAAAATTGCTACACCAAGAAGAAATGCAGATGATAAACGAATATTCATTGGACAAATATATTATACTAGAACTGACATGTGATTACATTTTCACGCAATTTGGGTGCATAGATCCTGAGAAATCAGTACCCAGAACAACCACCTCTGGCCGTAATAACGGCCTTGACACGCCTGGGCATTGACTCAAACAGAGCTTGGGTGGCGTGTACAGGCACAGCTGACCATGCAGCTTCAACACGATACCACAGTTCATCAAGAGTAGTGACTGGCGTATTGTGACGGGCCAGTTGCTCAGCCACCATTGTTATCACTTGGTGAGAGATCTGAAGAATGTGCTGGCCAGGGCAGCAGTCGAACATTTTCTGTATCCAGAAAGGCCAGTACAGGACCTGCAACATGCGGTCGTGCATAATCCTGCTGAAATGTAGGGTTTCGCAAGGATCGAATGAAGTGTAGAGCCACGGGTTGTAACACATCTGAAATGTAACGTCAACTGTTCAAAGTGCCGTCAATGCAAACAAGAGGTGACCGAGACGTGTAGCCAATGGCACCCCATACCATCGCGCCAGGTGATACGCCAGTATGTCTATGACGAATACACACTTACAATCTGCGTTAACCGCGATGTAGACAAACACGGGTGCGACCATCATGATGCTGTAAACACAACCTGGATTCATCCGAAAAAAATTATGTTTTGCCATTCGTGCACCCAGGTTCGTCGTTGAGTACACCATCGCAGGCGCTCCTGTCTGTGATGCAGCGTCAACGGTAACTGCAGCCACGGTCTCCGAGCTGATAGTCCATGCTGCTGCAAACGTCGTCGAACTGTTCGTGCAGATGGTTGTTGTCTTGCAAACGTCCCTATCTGTTGACTCAGGGATCGAGACGAGGCTGCACGATCCGTTACAGCCATGCGGATAAGATGCCTGTCATCTCGACTGCTAGTGATACGAGGCCATTGGGATCCAGCACGGCGTTCCGTATTACCCTCCTGAATCCACCGATTCCATATTCTGCTAACAGTCATTGGATCTCGACCAACGCGAGCTGCAATGTCACGATACGATAAACCGCAATCGCGATAGGCTACAATCCGACCGTTATCAAAGTCGGAAACGTGATGGTACGCATTTCTCCTCCTTACACGAGGCAGTACAACAACGTTTCACCAGGAAACACCTGTCAACTGCTGTTTGTGTATGAGAAATCGGTTGGAAACTTTCCTCATATCAGCACGTTGTAGGTGTCGCCACCGGCGCCAGCCTTGTGTGAATGCTCTGAAAAGGTAATCAATTGCATATCACAGCATCTTCTTCCTGTCGGTTAAATTTCTCGTCTCTAGCACGTCATCTTCGTGGTGTAACTATTTTAATGGCCAGTAGTGTATTTTATGAACACTTCCACAATATCGTTGCCATTCCATTTAGTATTCTCATGAAATTTGATAGTATCTGATAGAGACTAACGATGTATGAGAGAAAGATTATGTCATTCTCATTACGTTACACACGGTTCCCTGACGAATACTCAAATACAGTAAACCACTTCTCCAAAGCAGAACTGCTCACCATTTGCTGTGAGTTTGACAAAGCAGTTTGCTAGCGTCTCTCAGAAGATGTAAGCATTAGTAACGAGTGTTTAACTAAATCAAAAGTTTAGTAAGTCTTCGTCTTTTTCTATTCCAAAAACCGATTCACGATTAATTGGAACCAAGTTTATGGTTACGTGCAACTGTTCATTAATTTCAGCTTGAACATGTTCAGTCTAGTAGTTAAAGTGATGGATGAATGTCATCCACACTTTCAAGTTTTGAAGTCCCTGACACAAAGTTGGCAAGTTTTCCAATTCACTGTAGCTATTAACAGACGTATTTGTGATGAGCTTCGGCAACTGTAGAGCCTTTCACTCTTATAAATCAGATCTCAGTATAAACCTCACACTTGTCCGTTATTAGTTTCAACTAACCACTTTGAAGTCACATTTACGCGTAATACTGCTGCGGCGTGATGAATCGCAGTACGCTACGCAATCAATGGATAAAATGGCATTTCTGCCTTCTTCCCTTAAAAAATCAGTTTCCTTCGGTTAAGTTGCACTTCAGTCTTTACAATCTGAATATTCCTCGGGTTACTCTAATACGTTTTTCCAGACTTGTGATACTTTGGTCAAAATATTCACCAAGCAGTTGAAGCACTTTTCCCATAGTACAAAGTCCAATTGCTCTTAGAGACTCTGCTAGCCTCTGCGAGTATCTTACAGATCTTAATTCTACTTGTTTAGCTGTTTAAAGACAAGATTCACACGTTAAATCTTCCCATAGTCTGTTTGTTGGCGTAGCAACTAGTCTCAGGTCCATATTAGGTGTCTAGGCACATGCAACTAGCCTGGTCGTTTTACAGCAGGCAAATACTGATCATAGCTAGGCCATGACCTTCTGTTCATTTCCTGAAATATCCTCTCAGTACTCATTTCTGATTAGAGTTCCTGTTGTATATTTGCCAGTAGCATGTAAGAATGCATTTAATTCTTTTAAGTCTCAAAAATCGACTGAGGTTCTTAATGTGATAGCAGATTGTCTCCGTATGAAATAATTCCTAAAAAAACATTGACGAATTTGGGGCACAATTAATATTTCCGTATCTCAAACGTGTGCCCTCCTTAGATATCGTTCCTTTGTTTGCAAAAAGTATTGAACCAGTCTACTTTGACCGAGCGAGGTGGCGCAGTGGTAAGACACTAGACTCGCATTCGGGAGGACGACGGTTCAATCCCGCGTCCGGCCATCCTGATTTAGGTTTTCCGTGATTTCCCTAAATCGCTCCAGGCAAATGCCGGGATGGTTCCTTTCAAAAAGGGCACGGCCGACTTCCTTCCCCGTCCTTCCCTAACCCGATGAGACCGATGACCTCGCTGTCTGGTCTCCTTCCTCAAAACCAACCAACCAACCAGTCTACTTCGACATGTGGCATATTTTTGCATCCCTTGCATTTTTATTAACTAGTTTCTGCAATTTAGAACTACCTGAACTCGATGAACAAAGTCATATGCCACCATGGTTGCCACAGAAATCTTATTCCGTGTCTCCACGACGATTTCAAATAAAAAAACAATCAACTCTTCGTGTATAATTCTGATACCATGGTCATAGGCCATGTCTCTGACGTAATACACATGTGTTTACATTTAAAGTGTAAAGTAGCTTCGATGGAGTAAGCGTAGGAAAACTTCACTACTTTGCCACAAATACTTATAGCTGTTTCACACCGTTACAGTACTTCAGCTACATCGTTTTCTTCCTTTTCTTTCAAATGCATCTTTATGTCATAGGACACGTAAATTCATTGCCTTTGTTGTTGTGGTACAGAGTTATTCATTATACATTATACTGCAAGGACTGCAAATGATACCTAAAACGAATAAGAAAACAGGGAAGAACATAAACGTCCTAAAGCATCTCCTGTTTTCGTCAAACTATAACGTAAATTTGCTGTGTTACATCTTTAGACGCTAATTCATTTAATTAATAACAGTAAAATAAGCAAAATAACCTCTTGATTTATTCACGTATTGCCACAAGGAGTCATCGATGCTCGCCACACACAAGGCGATGTGGACTAAGGTCCACAGCGAGGGGAAAGATCCACCGTGGTATAACAATCATGTACGAAAGGTACTACGGAAACAAAGAAAGCTTCATCATAGGTTTAAGAGTAGTCGAATCATAGCTGATAAGGAAAAGCTGAACGAAGCGAAAAAGAGCGTAAAGAGAGCAATGAGAGAAGCATTCAACGAATTCGAACATAAAACATTGGCAAACAATCTAAACAAGAACCCTAAAAAGTTTTGGTCATATGTAAAATCGGTAAGCGGATCTAAATCCCCTATTCAGTCACTCGTTGACCACGATGGCACCGAAACAGAGGACGACCGAAGAAAGGCAGAAATACTGAATTCAGTGTTCCGAAACTGTTTCACTGCGGAAAATCGTAACACGGTCCCTGACTTCAGCCGTCGCACGGACGCCAAAATGGAAAATATTGAAATAAACGATATCGGAATTGAAAAACAACTGCTATCACTTAGTAGCGGAAAAGCATCCGGACCAGACGAGATACCCGTAAGATTCTACAGTGATTATGCTAAAGAACTTGCCCCCTTTCTATCAGCAATTTATCGTAGATCTCTGGAAGAACGTAAAGTACCTAGCGACTGGAAGAAAGCACAGGTCGTTCCCATTTTCAAGAAGGGTCATAAATCAGATGCGAATAATTATAGGCCTATTTCACTTACGTCAATCTGTTGTAGAATAATGGAACATGTTTTGTGTTCTCGTATTATGACGTTCTTAGATAATACAAATCTCCTTCATCATAACCAACATGGATTCCGCAAACAGAGATCATGTGAAACCCAGCTCGCCCTATTTGCCCAAGAAATTCACAGTGCCGTAGACACTGGCGAGCAGATTGATGCCGTATTCCTGGACTTCAGGAAGGCATTTGATACGGTTCCGCACTTACGTTTAGTGAAAAAAATACGTGCTTACGGAATATCGGACCAGGTTTGTGATTGGATTCAGGATTTCCTAGAAGAAAGAACACAACATGTCATTCTTAACGGTTCAAAATCTGCAGATGTAGAGGTAATTTCGGGAGTACCGCAAGGAAGCGTGATAGGACCTTTATTGTTTACAATATACATAAATGACTTAGTTGACAACATCGGTAGCTCCGTGAGGCTATTTGCAGATGACACGGTTGTCTACAAGAAAGTAGCAACATCAGAAGACTCGTACGTACTCCAGGAAGACCTGCAGAGGATTAATGAATGGTGCGACAGCTGGCAGCTTTCCCTAAACGTAGATAAATGTAATATAATGCGCATACATAGGGGCAGAAATCCATTCCAGTACGATTATGCCATAGGTGGTAAATCATTGGAAGCGGTAACGACCGTAAAATACTTAGGAGTTACTATCCGGAGCGATCTGAAGTGGAATGATCACATAAAACAAATAGTGGGAAAAGCAGGCGCCAGGTTGAGATTCATAGGAAGAATTCTAAGAAAATGTGACTCATCGACGAAAGAAGTAGCTTACAAAACGCTTGTTCGTCCGATTCTTGAGTATTGCTCATCAGTATGGGACCCTTACCAGGTTGGATTAATAGAAGAGATAGACATGATCCAGCGAAAAGCAGCGCGATTCGTCATGGGGACATTTAGTCAGCGCGAGAGCGTTACGGAGATGCTGAACAAGCTCCAGTGGCGGACACTTCAAGAAAGGCGTTACGCAATACGGAGAGGTTTATTATCGAAATTACGAGAGAGCACATTCCGGGAAGAGATGGGCAACATATTACTACCGCCCACATATATCTCGCGTAATGATCACAACGAAAAGATCCGAGAAATTAGAGCAAATACGGAGACTTACAAGCAGTCGTTCTTCCCACGCACAATTCGTGAATGGAACAGGGAAGGGGGGATCAGATAGTGGTACAATAAGTACCCTCCGCCACACACCGTAAGGTGGCTCGCGGAGTATAGATGTAGATGTAGATGTAGATGTAAAATATACTTTCCTGCTTGTTATGGTGGTTTAGCTGTCGAAATACATGATTGAGGAAGTAAATACCTGTGACTGACTCAGAATTATATTTTCCACCTACACAGAAGCTGTAAAGTTCTTACAAGGGAAGCACTCGGTCATGGAAGACACTTCACTTTGGCATGACTGTAGCAATAACTTAGGTGTAATAAATGCTGTTGAAGTATGATGCGCTTCTAATACGTTTTTCAGAAGTAGAAATCTTAGGAGCCCACTGGAAACAACATTAGAACATCGATATTCGACCAGCGACGCTGCCGTGGCCAGATAATGAGGCAAACTGGAAATCTCCCGTACTGCTATCGAATCTAAGCTTTCTCCTGTTCTTCTACCAAACACCTGTATTGCTACAGCGAATCGTGTGTGTGTGTGTGTTGGGGCTTATGGGCGCTCAACATCGAGGTCATCAGCGCCCTGACACACATTAAAAGGAACGAATGTGGACAGACCGTATAAAACTGAAAAACACACTCAAAGAAAGCAGGAAAAGAGGGAAAATACTACATAAGAAAGTAAAACCTAAGGTAAGGGATAACATAGCAACAAGAATGACACAGGAAATTGTCATTGGCTGGCCACGTACATAAAATATGGGCGAGCTTGTCACACAGTAAACAAGTTAAAATCCCCTCCCTAAAATCTTTGTAAAAACATTTGACAGGGCACAGAACTTTAAAACTTTAACCACATTCGTCCGAGTGTTGCCTAAAAGAGTTGGCAGGTCCGCTGGCAAGTCAGCCGTGGCCCGCTGGTCAGAAAATAAAACGCAATCCAATAAAACGTGGCGCACAGTGACCTGGACGCCGCAAGCACCACACATTGGAGGGTCTTCTCGCCGGAGCAGGAAGCCATGCGTCATAGGGCTGTGGCCTATTCGAAGCCGAGTGAGGAGAACCTCGTCCCGTCGATGGGGCTGAAAGGAAGTACACCACACACGCGTTGTGGGCTTGACTAGACGGAGCTTATTGTCAGTCACTTCCAGCCACTCGTCCTCCCACCGACACATGACTCGGGAGCTCAACAGCGAGGTGAGTGCGTGCAAAGGGATAGCACACTGAGATACGTGTGGATCAAGACACGCCTCCTTGGCTGCGAGATCTGCCCTCTCATTCCCAGCAATGCCGACATGCCCCGGTACCCATCAGAAAGCTACAACCTTCCCCAGTCGCTGTAATCGGAGGAGGGCATCCTGGACGGTCTGGACTACTTTATCTGCCGGGTACAAATGGTGCAATGATTGAAGGGCACTGAGTGAATCGGAACAGACAAGAAATTTAGGACAGGAAGAATGTCTCATCTGCTCCAGCGCCCGCAAGATCGCAGACAATTCTGCATCAAAGACAGTAAAAGTCTGAGGCAGTCGGACCTTGAGGACACGATCCAGAAAAACAACTGAGCAACCAACGGAATCCCCTTATTTCGACCCATCCGTAAAAACCGCTACATAGTCGTGGTGCTCAGATAAAACAGCAGAAAATGCTGCATTAAAAACGGTGGCAGGAGTGCAATCTCTCTTGTACTGCAATAAATCTAAAATCACTCTGGGCCTCTTCAGTAACCAGGGTGGCAGGCGGTTAAAACCCTGGATTTGGGGTTGTACAGACTCCACACCGAGTGACTCTAGAACACGTTGCACACGAATCCCAAATGGCAACGTAGCCCGGGGACGATGGGAAAAAAGGCGGTCCAGAGGTGGATGGGCAACAAGGCGGTGAGCAGGCGAGCTGGGAGCCGCAAGAAACTTACAAGCCTGGCGCACCAGCAGTAGCTGCCGCCGGATGGTAAGTGGCGGTTCGCCAGCCTCAGCACAGAGACTGGGTATGGGACTGGTCCGATAAGCACCCGTGGCCAGTCGAATCCCAGCATGGTGGACAGCGTCAAGGATCCGCAAATAAGACGGCCTCGCTGACCCATATACTGTGCACCCATAGTCCAGCCGTGAACACACAAAAGCCCGATAAAACTGAAGGAGACGCGCCCTGTCCGCTCCCCAAGACCTGTGGCTGAGGCACTTGAGGATGTTCAGTGCCTTCAGGGTTCTGATTTTCAAGGCACGTAGGTGTGGCAGCCATGACAACCTGGAGTCAAAAATTAGGCCCAGAAACCGCACTGCGTCTCTAAAATGTAGGACAGCATCCCCCATATGTAAGGCAGGCTAAAAAGACGACGAGAACGATTAAAATGAACATAAACACACTTATCGGCAGAAAACCGAAAACCTGTCTTTGCAGCCCACTCCTCTAACCGCCGCACTGTTAGCTGCAACTGACGGCTCACGGTTACAACACTGGAGGAGGAACAGAAAACAGCAAAGTCGTCCACAAACAAGGAGCACTGTACTGGACTCCTCACTGTAGACGTTATACTGTTGATGGCTATGGCAAAGAGGGTAACGCTTAAAACACTGCCCTGGGGGACACCGTTCTCTTGCTCAAGCGATCAGACAGTTACCAACGCGGGTCCGAAAAAACCGCTGAAACAGGAAAGACCGAATGAAAATGGGGAGGCGGCCACGAAAGCCCCATTGATGCAGTTGTGCAAGAATACAGTGTCTCCAAGTAGTATCATATGCCTTACTGATATCAAAGAAGATACCGATACAGTGATGCTGACGGAGGAAAGCCTGCTGAATAGCCGCCTCGAGGAGGGTCAGGTTGTCGACCGTGGACCGAAATTTTCGGAATCCACACTGAAAGCGGCTAAGGAGCTGTCTGGTCTCTAGCAGCCAGACCAGACGACGGTTAACCATCCGTTCCAGGGTCTTTCCAACACAGCTTGTCAAGGCGATACTACGATAACTACTGGGACATGTGCGCTCCTTTCCTGGTTTGAGGAGAGGGATGAAGATTGCCTCCCTCCACGAGGTGGGGAACACTCCTGTCTGCCATATGAGATTAAAACATTCGAGGAGGATTTCCTTTGACGCCGCTGGCAGATGGCGAAGCATGCAGTACCGGATGCGGTCGTAACCTGGTGCAGTGTCAGAAGTCGCAGTAAGTGCCGATTCAAGTTCCCACATGGAGAAAGGGGAGTTGTAGGCCTGAGAACTGTTCGACCGAAAGTCCAACTTCGCTCGTTCGACAGTCGCACGGTAGCGACGAAATGCTGGATCCTGGGTTGCAGTGGCAGTACTTTGTGCAAAATGCTCTGCCAGCGTCTGAGCAATGGCTCTGGGTGTTGTTTGGAGGCATCCCTGGTTCAGGACTGCAGCTATTGGTAGACGGCTGCGTTTACCGGAAATCCTCCGGATGGCTTCCCATACTTTTGTGGAACAAGTGGAACGGTTGATGGAGTCCAGGAACTCCTGCCATGACCTTTTCTTGCTCTCTTTAATGACACGGCGTGCCCTGGCTCTCGCGATGCGAAAGGCGGTAAGATTGACCGCTGTTGGGCGGCATTTAAATCGGCGAAGAGCCGCACGCCTGTCCCGGATGGCTGAACGGCACTCTTCCGTCCACCAAGGCACAAGGCGCCGCTTAGGAGGGCCAGAAGACTGTGCTATGGACAGGTCAGCAGCATGATGGATCACAAGTGTGATGTGATCCACCCATTCCTGTACGCTGTTGTGGCGTTCAAAGACAGCCAACCGAGTGAACAGAGGCCAGTTAGCCCTGCCAATCATCCACGATGGCGGCCTCTGCTCCAGCAATACACCATCCAGGAGATGAATGCGGATGGGGAAGTGATCGCTGGAATGAAGGTCGTCAATGACCTCCCAGTGAACAGAGTCGGTGAGGGCTGGAGAGCAGAAAGATAGGTCAATGGCTGAGAATGACCCAGTAGCGGTAGAGAAATGAGTTGGAGTACCTGTGTTGAGGATGCACAACACTTGAGATGTTAGGAGGCTCTCCAAAATTCGACCTCGAGTGCAAAGAGAAGTGGAGCCCCACAGGACATGATGGGCATTGAAGTCTCCCAGGAGGAGAAATGGGCGGGGGAGTTGGTCGATAAGATCTGTGAGAGCGTCTAAGGTCATTGCATCCAGAGGGGGTAAATAAAGGGAGCAAACGGTAAGCCTTCGACGGGAATGAATTTCAACTGCAACTGCTTGCAGGTCAGTATCCAGGGGGAGAGCAGAGGAGTGGTGGTCATTATTGACAAACACGGCGACTCCGCCTCTGTCTCCAGTCAGGTCATCTTTGCGATACAACGTATAGCCCCTGAGTACCGGAGCATCAGATGGTTTTAGATGTGTTTCCTGTAAACACAAGCACAGGGGGCGTTGCCGTGCTAGGAGGTACAGTTCCTCCACATGTGCCCGGAATCCATTCATGTTCCACTGTATAATGGGAGCCATCTATCAGAGTGGGAGTACCTTCAGTCTCACTTTCTGTCGGGGAGGAGAGCCCACAACAGGTGGGCAATCATCTCGCCCAAAAACTGTTTTTGGGCGAGATGACTGTCCCAGTCTGACATCAACCTCCATCGCCTCTGAAGAGGAGTCGAGAGAGACGTCAGAGAGAATGACATCAACATCAGCAGACTGTAGAACTTCAGTCTCCTTTACCGGGCGAGTCTTCACCTTTGGTTTGGGCTTCGATTTTCTGGCCTGAGGTGGCAGCGGAGCCAAAACCTCAGAAGCAGTAGGGGGTGTAGCAGCGCTGGGCATTGCACAAGACTGGACCTGGGAAGGGGCAGGAAGTTCCATGATGTCAGCTACCACGGCCTGGTCAGAAGGCCGGGGAGGAGCAGCAGGCTTCACAGGAACAACAGCAACACACGTACATTGACAAACGCAGGTGCTAGTGCTGACAGTAGCAACCTCCGTTTGTGTAGCGGCATCAGTTTTCAAGACTGGCTGTTTCAGAACGGAAGAAAAGGAAGCAGCGAACGTGGGCGGCTGCAGGGACTTGTAAATTTTCTTTGCCTCACCGTACGGGATGCGTTTGGTGGTTTTAAGTTCCTGGATCTTCCGTTCCTCAAGGAAAACTCTACATTCCCTACTCCACACAGGGTGATCCCCAGAGCAGTTGACACACTTGGGAGGAGAGGAGCAACCAACTCCCTCATGGGCGGCTTTACCACAGTTCCCGCAAGTGGCTTCCCCTTTACAGCCGAGAGTAGTGTGTCCAAAGCGTTGACATTTAAAACACCGCATGGGGTTGGGGTAATAAGGCCGTACATTGAGACGTAGGAAACCTGCCTTCACATGCTCGGGCAATTTGGTGGTGTTAAACGTAAGGATAAACGAGTCAGATTTCATGAGAGCACCATCCACCCGTTTCATAACGTGTTGCACGTCGACAATTCCTTCCCGGGACCATTCAGCCTTCAGTTCGTCTTGGGGAATGTCAACGAGATCTCTGCAAGTCACAACACCCTTGCTGTAGTTCAAGGTGTTGTGAAATTCAGTCTCAATCGCAAACTCCCCAAGAAATTGTGCCTTCTGAAGGTTCTGGACTTGCTGGAAGCTAGATGTTTCAACCAACATGGTGCCATTTCGCAAGCGCTTTACAGATTTTAATGTGCCAGCAATACCTTCTAAGCCTTTCTGGATGTAAAATGGCGAAACTTTTTCGAAACTCCCATCTTTTCTTTTAATTATAAGAAACACATTCTGCGAAGCAGCATGCGTTCTGTTACTACTACCTGAATCAGGAGGACTGGCTACACGAGCCCTCTTGTGAGATTGGGTGTTAGAACCTACCATCGGCCCACCCTTTCCGCTGGGGGGAGAAGAAGAAAACTTCGAGGGTTCCATCTCGGTCCCACGAGCAGCTAGGGAACTAGGAGTCCACCTAGACAGAGCCCCGCGTGCCTAGGTAAGCCTTATACAACGGAGGTGCGGCAGGCTCCCCAGAGGTTGCCCGCTAACGACTGTTCCACCTCAACAGCCATGCATCTCATCGGCGCGCAGCACACCTTGAGATTGAGGTTTTTTTTATAGAGGTTTATTCCATCCTCGCGATCCGGGGGGTCAAGCCAAATCCCCATTCCCTGAGACACACAACGTTCCACCGCCGCGCCGCACGGTGGTCGCTGAAGTATGCTCAGAGCTTACGGTGACAGGGGACTGGCGGCGCTTACCAGTCCCCAGCTCAGAAACCCCGGGGTCGCCAAGCCCGTACCCAGCAAATGAATGCTGAGCCCCTGGGGGGAGCGAATCGTGTTTCTTCGGAAAGGATCAGTGATAAAAATATTAGTCAATGTCGGGCATTTGCAATGAGGCATGATCTAAGTATAGTAAAGGATCATAATATACAGAGTGATCCATTGATAGTGACCAAGCCAAATATCTCACGAAATAAGCATCAAACGAAAAAACTACAAAGAACGAAACTTGTTTAGCTTGAAGGGGGAAACCAGATGGCGCTATGGTTGGCCCGCTAGATGGCGCTGTCATAGGTCAAACGGATATCAATTGCGTTTTTTTTTAAATAGGAACACCCATTTTTATTGCATATTCGTGTAGTACGTAAAGAAATATGAATGTTTCAGTTGGACCACTTTTTCGCTTTGTGATAGATGGCGCTGTAATAGTCACAAACGTATAACTACGTGGTATCACGTAACATTCCGCCCGTGCGGACGGTATTTCCTTCGTGATACATTACCCGTGTTAAAATGGACCGTTTACCAATTGCGGAAAAGGTCGATACCGTGTTGACGTATGGCTATTGTGATCAAAATGCCCAATGGGCGTGTGCTATGTATGCTGCTCGGTATCCTGGACGACATCATCCAAGTGTCGGAACCGTTCGCCGGGTAGTTACGTTATTTAAGGAAACAGGAAGTGTTCAAACACATGTTAAACGTCAACCACGACCTACAACAAATGATGATGCCCAGGTAGGTGTTTCAGCTGCTGTCGAGGCTAATCCGCACATTAGTAGCAGACCAATTGCGCGAGAATCGGGAATCTCAAAAACGTCGGTGTTGAGAATGCTACATCAACATCGATTGCATCCGTACCATATTTTTATGCACCAGGATTTGCATGGCGACGACTCTGAACGTCGTGTACAGTTCTGCCACTGGGCACAAGAGAAATTACGGGACGATGACAGATTTTTTGCACGCGTTCTATTTAGCGACGAAGCGTCATTCACCAACAGCGGTAACGTAAACCGGCATAATATGCACTATTGGGCAACGAAAAACCCACGATGACTGCGACAAGTGGAACATCAGCGACCTGGGCAGGTTAATGTATGGTGCGGCATTATGCGAGGAAAGGTAATTGGCCCCAATTTTATCGACGACAATCTAAATGGTGCAATGTATGCTGATTTCCTACGTAATGTTCTACCGATGTTACTACAAGATGTTTCACTGCATGACAGAATGGCGATCTACTTCCAACATGATGGATGTCCGTCACATAGCTCGCATGCGGTTGAAGCGGTACAGAATAGGATATTTCATGATAGGTGGATTGGTCGTCGAAGCAGCTTACAATTGCCCGCACGTTCACCGGATCTGACGTCCCCGGATTTCTTTCTGTGGGGAAAGTTGAAGGATATTTGCTATCATGATCCACCGACAACGCCTGACAACATGCGTGAGCGCATTGTCAATGCATGTGCGAACATTACGGAAGGCTAACTACTCGCTCTTGAGAGGAATGTATCACCAAATGCATTGAGGTTGACGGACATCATTTTGGGCATTTATTACATTAATGTGGTATTTACAGGTAATCACGCTGTAACAGCATGCGTTCTCAAAAATGATAAGTTCGCAAAGGTACATGTATCATTGGAACAACCGAAATAAAATGTTCAGACGTACCTACGTTCTGTGTATTAATTTAAAAAACCTACCTGGTACCAACTGTTCGTCTAAAATTGTGAGCCATGTGTTTGTGACTATTACAGCGCCATCTGTCACAAAGCGAAAAAAGTAGTCCAACTAAAACATTCATATTTCGTTTCGTACTACACGAATATGTAATAAAATATGGGGGTTTCTATTTTAAAAAAAACACAGTTGATATCCGTTTGACCTATGGCAGCGCCATCTAGCGGGCCAACGATAGCGACATCTGGTTTCCCCCTTCAAGCTAGACAAGTTCCGTTCTCCGTAGTTTTTTCGTTTGACGCTTATTTCGTGTGATATTTGGCCCGGTCACGATCAATGGACCACCCTGTATAGTACGACATTTGCACCACATTGGTTACCACTATTACCACTGTTTCTTTCTGGAGAAACCTGGTTCGTTATATTGATACAAATGTTGGTGAAAATAAAGGAGAGAAGAAACCAAAACCACGTGTCAGAAATGAAGTACAGGAAAACCTGCAGTCTGCCATTTCAGCCTGTCGTACTAGCGTCTCGGCTCGGCGGCTTGCACCCTCTTGTCATATTTAGTAGGATCGTGATACTTGGGACTTATACCTTTCGATATGCTTGAGAAGGTCATCATACTACAGCAACATTTGTTAGATCGAAGCAGTCGTGTGGAAGGCGACCCAAGTCGGTAACCTGTTAACTGTAGGGCTCCACTGTGATTGAGTTCGGTGCACGAGCTGAGAGCTGTTTGTTATTATCGGCGCAGGTGTGCGGGAAGCGGTTCGCGGACCGCAGCAACATGGTTCTCCATCAGCGCCTGCACTCGGGCATCAGGCCGTACAGCTGCGGCGAGTGCGGCAAGGCTTTCACCAAGAAGCACCACCTCAAGGCGCACATGTCCTGCCACACGGGGCTGCGGCCCTACGCCTGCGACCTCTGCGGCGCTCGCTTCAGCCAGTCCGGCAACATGCGCACGCACCGCAAGAAGTGCACCGCGCCGCGGCCTTCCGGCGGTGGTGGCGGCGTCGAGGGCGACGCGGGCGGAGGGGGTGGTGAACTCGGGGTCAAAGCGGCGGGCACCGGCGTCATCATGCGCGTGTCCGGCGAGCTGGTGCAGCACGTGTTGCAACGCCCCGACGATGCTGCTGCCGCCAGCGACTGAAACGTCACGCTCGCCGCAGCGACCACCATATGTCCAAGAGCTCCATGACCAACACACATAGCTTACGATGAGAATGCTCCACCAGTTTGTTACAACCTTTCGCTATCCACATGACTTGCCGCAAGGCACTATACCGATATAATGTCTAAACGTAAGAGACGATTATGTTGCTGAATCCACATTAAGGACTGTTATCATTTTTTTTTTTATTCACCAGTGGACTTATACAGGGTGAGTCACCTAACATTACCGCTGTATATATTTCGTAAACCACATCAAATACTGATGAATCGATTCCACAGACCGAACGTGAGGAGAGGGGCTAGTGTAATTGGTTAATACAAACCACAAAAAAATGCACGGAAGTATGTTTTTTAACACAAACCTACGTTTTTTTAAATGGAACCCCGTTAGTTTTGTTAGCACATCGGAATATATAAACAAATACGTAATCAGTGCCGTTTGTTGCATTGTAAAATGTTAATTACATCCGGAGATATTGTAACCTAAATTTGACTCTTGAGTACCACTCCTCCGCTGTTCGATCGTGTGTATCGGAGAGCACCGAATTACGTAGGGATCCACAGGGAACGGTGATGGACCTTAGGTACAGAAGAGACTGGAACAGCACATTACGTCCACATGCTAACACCTTTTTATTGGTCTTTTTCAGTGACGCACATGTACATTACCATGAGGGGTGAGGTACACGTACACACGTGGTTTCCGTTTTCAATTACGGAGTTGAATAGACTGTGTCCCGACATGTCAGGCCAATAGATGTTCAATGTGGTGGCCATCATTTGCTGCACACAATTGCAATCTCTGGCGTAATGAATGTCGTACGCGCCGCAGTACATCTGGTGTAATGTCGCCGCAGGCTGCCACAATACGTTGTTTCATATCCTCTGGGGTTGTGGGCACATCACGGTACACATTCTCCTTTAACGTACCCCACAGAAAGAAGTCCAGAGGTGTAAGATCAGGAGAACGGGCTGGCCAATTTATGCGTCCTCCACATCCTATGAAACGCCCCTCGAACATCCTGTCAAGGGTCAGCCTAGTGTTAATTGCGGAATGTGCAGGTGCACCATCATGCTGATACCACATACGTCGACGCGTTTCCAGTGGGACATTTTCGAGCAACATTGGCAAATCATTCTGTAGAAACGCGATGTATATTGCAGCTGTTTGGGCCCCTGCAATGAAGTGAGGACCAATGAGGTGGTCGCCAATGATTCCGCACCATACATTTACAGTCCACGGTCGCTGTCGCTCTACCTGTCTGAGCCAGCGAAGATTGTCCACGAACCAGTAATGGATGTTCCGTAGATTCACTGCCCCGTGGTTTGTGAAACCCGCTTCATCGGTAAACAGGTAGAACTGCAACGCATTCTCTGTTAATGCCCATTGACAGAATTGCACTCGATGATTAAAGTCATCACCATGTAATTGCTGATGTAACGACACATGAAACGGGTGAAAGCGGTGACGATGCAGTATGCGCATGACACTACTTTGACTCAGTCCACCGGCTCTCGCAATGTCCCGTGTACTCATATGTGGGTTCATGGCAACAGCAGCTAACACACCAACCCCCTTCTCCTGTGACGGGCCTGTTACGGACCCGTTTGCGTGCTACGACCATACCTGTTGCATACAGTTGGCGGTAAATGTTTTGCAATGTACGGCACGTTGGATGCTTTCTGTCCGGGTACCGTTCTGCATACACCCTGCAGGCTTCAGCTGCATTTCGTCGACACTCGCCGTAGATATCATCTCCGCCTTTTCAGTGTCGAATACACCATGGTCACAGTTCCTACAACACTACACTATCACAGACGTCTGGTAACACGGTGTACTACAGTTGGTCTGCGTGCGGAGACGAATGCAGAATAACAATAGCAGCAAGCACTACATGCGGACACTGCGACAGCTAGACCAAACCACAACAGTGCACTACAGCCACACTCGTAAACACGGTCGTCATCGTAAACATGTCCCTGCAGATGCTGCTCGCCGACCGTGGCCCGTGTTTGTTACAACACGCAACTGAACGTCGGAGGTTTCAAGCGTCAACTTTAGGTTACAATATCTCCGGATGTAATTAACATTTTACAATGCAACAAACGGCACTGATTACGTATTTGTTTATATGTTCAGATGTGCTAACAAAACTAACGTGGTTCCATTTAAAAAAAAACGTTGGTTTGTGTTAAAAAACATACTTGCGTGCATTTTTGTATGGTTTGTATTAAACAATTACACTAGCCCCTCTCCTCACGTTCGGTCTGTGGAATCGGTTCGTCAGTATTTGATATGGTTTACGAAATACATCCAGCGGTAACGTTAGGTGACTCACCCTGTATATAAAAGACTGCTCTCTAAATAAGTCTGCATTGTTCCCGATAGTTGTGAGGCCCACATTGTGGTAATTTTATGGTTTTACACTTCACTGACGACTGCGATTACACTGTTCCGATTTCTACATCTACATCTATATACATACTACACAATCAACCATACGGTGCGTGGCGGAGGGTACCTCGTACCACAACTATCATCTTCTCTCCCTGTTCCACTCCCAAAGAGAACGAGGGAAAAATCACTGCCTATATGCCTCTGTACGAGCCCTAATCTCTCTTATCTTATCTCTGTGGTCTATCCGCGAAATACAAATTGGCGGCAGTAAAATTGTACTGCAGTCAGCCTCAAATGCTAGTTCTCTAAATTTCCTCAGTAGCGATTCACGAATAGAACGCCTCCTTTCCTCCAGGAACTCCCACCCGAGTTCCTGAAGCATTTCCGTAACACTCGCGTGGTGATAAAACCTACCAGTAACAAATCTAGCAGCCCGCCTCTGAATTACTTCTATGTCCTCCCTCAATCCGACCTGATAGCGATCCCAAACGCTCGAGCAGTACTCAAGAATAAGTCGTATTAGTGTTTTATAAGCGGTCTCCTTTACAGATGAACAACATCTTCCCAAAATTCTACCAATGAACCGAAGACGACTATCCGCCTTCCCCACAACTGCCATTACATGCTTGTCCCACTTCATATCGCTCGGCAATGTTACGCCCAAATATTTAATCGACGTGACTGTGTCAAGCGCTACACTACTAATGGAGTATTCAAACATTACGGGATTCTTTTTCCTATTCATCTGCATTGATTTACATTTATCTATATTTTGAGTTAGCTGCCATTCTTTAGACCAATCACAAATCCTGTCCAAGTCATCTTGTATCCTCCTACCGTCACTCAACGGCGACACCTTCCCGTACACCACAGAATCATCAGCAAACAGCCGCACATTGCTATCCACCTTATCCAAAAGATCATTTATGTAGATAGAAAACAACAGCGGACCTACCACACTTCCCTGGGGCACTCCAGATGATACCCTCACCTCCGATGAACACTCACGATCGAGGGCAACGTACTGGGTTCTATTTCATATTTTATTCGACAGTATCTAATTCGGTACATTCTGTACTGTTATCAAATGTCCCTGAAAACTCAAGAAAATCAATAGAATGTAAGATATGTAATTAAGTCTATAGATTTTGTCACCATTATTTACAGCATCAAAGAAGGAGTTCCATCCTACCACAAACTGCCACTACTCCACAATCAGATTTTTTGAACAGAATCTGTCGTACTGAGGACAACAGAAAAGTTTAGTGACATGATATAAAAAATAAAGATTACTGTCTTTTGTATTCACCTTTTAGGCATTTTAGGTTGATTCTCAACGTTTATTTATTATGTTTAGGAGCGGCATAGCACCACATGAAACTGTGACGCTTTCCATTATTAAAGCCTTCATAATTTTCGCGTATACACTGTTCTATCTTGAGACACCCCTTATCCATTTCACCTTAAGTCATTCTAACGTTTTTGTATGTTCGCTTTCCTTTATATCAAAATATCAGAACCAATTTAAAAAATTCTCTCTCTTGTACTCATTGTAGTACACACTGCAGGAAGTCCTATAAAATCTCTATAAAATCCAACACAGCTAGACCTGTATTATGAATTTATTACACTAAAGAGCCTCACACATCTGAAAGTGAACGGTAAGGAGTTCTTCGAGCTCTCCAGTCTTTATGATTGTTAAAATCTTAGCAGTATCCATGTCCCGCATTACCATATGGAAATTTCCATAAGAGCGGTTCTATCGCTCATCATTCAGTAATGTGACACCTTTGAATATATATCTGTAATTTCCATATTCGTTATGCAATTAATTATAAATATTGATCCAATGCAGCACCAAAGGAAACAACTTTGGTGAAATGATTGCCACTGAGACCTATGTCTACATCTTTGTCTCACTACAGTACTAACTGCTAACTGCTTCGATAATAACTAATTTTCTTTAGGAAAAGCAATTTTCTGTAGAATATTTCCGCAGAAATGTCTAGCTCCACCATTTCTGTCTGATGCCTCTTCATTTAACAACGTTCTAGTGATGTTAATTTCACACATCCTTTTGTACTATATCATCTCAGACTCTTCCCTATTCTGTTCCCCAAGCTTGCTACTAGTCACCTCTCTCTATTGAACGGGAGTGCGTTTTTAGCGGAGATGATTAGAAATGTGTTCTTAAGTTCCAAGCTAATATGTAACAGCAGCTATTTTAATTTTTTTCAAAGACAATCTCCGCTCCTATCATTCTTATTGCCGACTCTTGGTTGATAAACAGTGGAACCCCTTCAGTTTTTCGAGTACATCTTCTACAGCTATGTTGTACTGGTACTTCTAGTTTTTGCTACTATCCTTTGCTTTGGTTATTGGTTTCTTTCTGTCGTTTTACCAAACGTATATGATAACCAGTCTCTTTAATAGCTAAACAGCAAGTTTATTTCAGATGAGACCTTTCCCAATGCTGCAATAATTTGATCTAGTGGGAGATTTTTGGTACTTCATCTCTGTTTCATATCTAAATATGCGGTTTCTGGGAGATGACTATATTTAATTATATAAAATAACTGCATCACTTATGTAAAGTAATGACGTATATTACCAGTACATGCTAAGAAGTAAAAATAAATTGTACAGGTCATATGTATAAACGAAAATTATTCCAGTTATTTTAATGAATCCATACACAAAATCAAAGACATTGTTCACAGTAAAATGTCTCTAGAATTCCCTAGGCAAGGGACTACCAGTCATGAAACCAATGCCTCACTAGATATGTATGTCACCAAACGTTCCCAGACTGACACAATAAGAAAAGAATCAACACTTTATAGAACTAATTTTCGTTTCCTGAAATTCATCACTTATAGCTAAGAATGATATGTATCTTATGTGTATCTTATTGTGAGTCTAAAACCACCAAATCATTTGCAAGAAATTGATATTTTGATATTGATGGCAATACAAGATCCATGAGATCGAAGACAATTCCAGTATCCTTTTATTGGTCTAGTTCCTTCCACAGCGACCGTCCATTGTAAACATGTACGTGATTTTCTTAAATATTCGTGTGTAACATTTCCTTCAGAGAAATGTCAGTAATTTTCATTAATGCCGTGTAATATTATGAATTGAGCTATTCGGAATTAACATATGTTTCACTCTTCCATTAGGGATTCGGATTAGTGCAGTAGTTTGTAATTAAATAAAACTTGTGAGAATCTGAATAGTACTGATGATGACTGATAGCGTATCGTCCACGTGTTGTATCTTTGACATTTTGCAAGTAAATATCAAGAAAATTAAGTGGGATTGTTCAGTTCTAATATTCAGTTTTTATAAAAGATTGTTTTATTTCATTATCCATCAACGTTTTCTTAAAACCAATCAGTACCCTCAGTTGTACTGGGCGTTCGATATCCTGGTATATAATTATATTACATTTACTTCATGCTTTTCTAGTAACGTAACAATAAACGAAGTCTTAAGTCTGGTAAGCTGTAATTTATTTTTTATTCTTAAATTTCCTGGATATAACTACACTCACAGTTTCAGGGCACATTGTCTGTTATTTGGAAGCGAAGACCCAAAAATACATTAGCGGTAAGAAATCTTAGCTCTCATTTATTTTCATTACTTTCTGATTACCGGAGTTGATCAACATGTGCTTGCTTAAGATTTTTTGTTGTTGTCACTACTACTGAATATGTTTGTACCTGTCTGTATGCCTTTCGTCATACTTAACAGGAAATAGCCCACAGCTTTTCGTTTCATTCAAGTGTCCTAAAACAAAACACAAAAATTTTATTCGAAAATTAATTTGTGCAAAGGATGAAAACTTTGCTTTCAAAAATTTAATTTCGTCTGTTTCCACCATTACTTCACACCGCGTATAACGCACATAGAGCAGTTTTATACACATGCAGAAATATCGACTAGTAATAATAAATGCAAGCATTGTATGTAATGAAACTGACTCCATGATGACATGGTTTTCTACAGTAGCATCTATGGTCGGTAGTGACCTAGTATATTTTTGTTTGCCATAATTTTTGTACCATCTTTCTCTGTTTTCTCTGAAAGCGAATGTTGCTTGTGGTAGGTCTTGTATTGAGAAACAACTTGCACCTATGGTGGCCCAAGAAAGCTCATAGTCGTCTGTCAGTCCTATGGTGACAATCAAATTCGCTGTTCTTTCAGTAGTTCGATGATAGCTCGATATTAGCATTCAGACCACTCTATTCCATCTTCATAAGACGATTGTTTTAGTGCGAAAGATTACGTGGGTAATGTTACTGAATTATAATATAGTACCTCCTCTCGTAAATATCATGACCTGTATTGTAGCGTGAAAAGATTGATTTAATGCTGTGTGTTGCGCTCTTTCGTGGAAGTATAGTTAAGAAACCGTATAGATAACTGTTTATGAGACCGCTCCAGAAAAGTGACTAGTCACTGTAAATGATGGATGTATGGTAACTGTTTATCTGGTTTTGTGAAGTGTTGTGAATAGTCCCTGAGTTGAGGAGCCTGCATAACTATAAACAGAACACCACAGTAAATAACAGTGTTGCATTAGATATGATGAGAGGCTGTGCTTGCTTAACTTTAACGAATAACAGAAAGAGAAACCCTAGCGTAATAATACAGTCGCAGAACATCAGGGAGTTCTTCCAGACAGAGTAAAAAAAAAAAAAATACTGTTTATGCAACGTGAAAGGCGATTCTTCAATTAAGCGATCATGTCCTGACAATGATCAGTCATCTGATGGTATGACTCGACCTGCTTATCTGAAAGCTAACACGCGGGACGAATGACGAAGCAGCCTCAAACAAAGCCAGCTGCGTCTGACAGATGTCGGTACCGACTGCCGTCGGAACATTGCGCAGAACTTGTTGACATGCACGTGCGGTACATAGGAATTTGGATAAGATGGTGTCAGGGATCTGATCTGCTTCCCTTACTCATTCACTTTTTAATTGCTAATTACACTTTACTACCTTAAATATTTTTCCAAGTATTTATCCCAGCGGTACTGGGCATGGTAAATTTAGTCACCCCCTTTCTTCGTGTGTTTGGAGGGTGTAGCACCAGGCATACGTTCGTCTCCGTCTTTCAGTCGTCTTCTCCTCGTCATGACCTGGACTCTACTGCTTGAGGAACAGTAACCTCAGAGTGTATTTAAATACCGCTAACGGACAAGCAGCTGCTATACATTTTTTGCGATATACATCTGTGTGAATGGTTTTCACTGTCTCATTTTAAAGAATAGATTCCTCGTCTCTGCTCACTGCGCTTATTGAATTGCACTGTACTTTAGTCGAGTGTTCAGACTAGTGCATACATGGTGATGTAAGTGATAGGCAGTTTTCCTTCCCCCTCCTTTCTTGCAAACAGCTTCTCATGTATGTACAACATGATGGAATTTAGCAATTTCGGAAAATGGGTACTTTAGGGAACTGAGATGCTTTACTTTTCTTATAAAGTGATAACCACTGGAAGGAAGTGTGGATAATGAGTTTAAGTTTGCGAGATTTCGTTCTATTAATTTTCGCAAATTGTCTCGAATTTATACCGTAAAGAAACTTGATTTATGTGAAGTTAACTCGGTTTTCAGACTTGTGGCTGCCTTCTCTGAGTAATCAGTCATTCTGCTTCCGTGCATATCTGATTCAGAGAATTTCATCAGTACTCTCTGTTTTACTTGCCTGAATTGCTTCCCCCTACAGTTAATGGGACATTGTCTGACTATCTGAAAATTTTTTATGGTAGTCCGTGGAAGATTGACCTATCTGACAATAGCAGTACTCGATAGAAGTTTATCTTGAATTGTGCTTCTTTCTTCTTCACTTTGGTGCATGCAGAGTTTACTTAATTTTACGTTTTCATGGAGCACCACGTTTCAAGTACTTAGCTTCTCGATATGAGATCGCATTCTGAAAATTAATGTCCCTGCAAATGGACATTTTTGCTTTGAAACAGTGGTTTTTTAACTTGCTTTCTATTGTATCAATCCATCTAGAGTACACAGAATTCTAGCTTAACGCTACATATGGCTTGCCAATAATAATTATAACGTGTGACTTGTTTACACCACTGAACAGAGGGAGCCATAAAGGAGCTCAAAACGTAATTTTCTTTCTTTGGTTAATATAACTTTTAACAAAGAAGTGAACTGTGTGCATAGAGGATGTTGCATTGAAACTGTGAGAAATAAATAAACAACAGAGTAGCTTCTAAACTCTTACTCTCGAATATAAATGTGAAGTGCCATCCATCGCTAAATATGTGGAGCTTGAATTGTACAAGGCTCTGGTCCAAAACCGAGAGCTTTTTTTGTATATCTGTTTGTATAGTTGTAGTATGATGTATGGAAACCACACTTCTTGTTGTTCAAACTGCGTTGTGGAGCAGAAGTAAGAGCATTCCGTCCTAGATACAGAGCTCTAAATAAAGAGAACCACTTCGATAATGCTGCCGCAACAGTTCTCGTACTAGTACTTGTGGCAGGAAAGTGTACGTCTGGTTGATAAACGAGGACCTTTTCCAAATGGTTTGCTGAAGTTTCTGTTTGGTTTGATTATAGCTATCGACATGTAATAGCTACCTTAAGTTTCTCGAGATGGTAAAAGGTATCTGTTCCAACTTGTCCGACGTATTCCTGGTTGAAAGCACATATAATTGATGTTTTATCATATGCTATAGTTACGGTGTACAAGCAAGTATATTAAGGCAACCTACTTTTCTTCAGATATACGTAAGTCTCGTTGTATGTTGTTTGCTTTTAATCTCTTCCTCACCAGACCTTATCTCTTTAAATGATTAAAACAATCACTGAAGAGTTCCAGATAACATTTCTCGCTTGCTTTACTACACACCAACGCCTAACGTAATATAAAGATCACAAAGTAAAGTATAAATTCTTTTGCAATTTTTCCATAACCGATAAACGGGAAACTCGTGCTTTCTTTATGTCTATAGGCATTACTTATGTATGTGGCTCATTCGTCTGAGGTCATTACATTACCACTGATATTCCATAAATACTTGGACTACATTTCAATATGAGAAATAATTTGTGATGAAATCTGAAAGCACATTTCTTTTCTAGATTTTCGCTGATCTCACTGTGTCAGATAAACTGTGAGACAACAAAGTGAGGATATTGGTACAAAAACATACCGTGTTCATACCTTGCTACTCTGTTTTGATGACCTCATTCTTCTACAAGTCCCACTTAAATTTATTGTTGATCTCTATTAAATATAATATTTCACTTTCTTTTATGTAAATCTTATAAATTTTTCCAATAAAGAATTAAATGAAACAATAAGTTCACCTAAAAATGTTCGCATTTAAAGTCCAATAAAGAAGTTGTCAAAAATATTTTTTTCTATTTTCCTTTACTCCTGTTTACGTTATGTTATCCAGACACTAGGCTTGCGAACACCTGTGTTATCGGACTTGTCTGACGAAAGTATATAACAGCAATTAGGCATGATTAAAAATTAATAATTCCTACTTTAGGATAAAAAATTAATAGTGAAGAGAGTGTTTGTATAAAACATGGCTGACCGAGAAAACATTATAGAGTTAATATTTGTAAGTTTAATATCTGAAAGCTTTTCACAAAATCTTTTTACAAGCATTAATGAGTCAGGTAAGCACCTATTACTAATAGTTTCACACACAGAAAAACGAATCACCGGAATGGTGAGTAGGAAACGTCCTTCACTGATCTTTGCTAATTAACAATTTATGAGAATAAGACTGGAATCTCCCGACTCTTTAAGTTCCACGGTCCAGCCACATTAATGTGAGCATCGCGTAAGTTCGACGTCAACTCGCAATAACCACTCACAGGTGGAAGGTGGCACCCTTAGCAGTGTAGAGTATACAGAAGGTGACGGCGGAGGATAGGGTGGAGGTGGGGTGGGATAACAGTGCAGTCATGACCCTAATGCGGAAATAGAGTGATTTATCTGATATCCAATGATCATTGGCTTTTGGGCCACAGGTAATAGCAGTTTCGAAACTGCCGGTACAAGGTTCTGGCCTGACCTTACAAAGTACCCTTGTATTACCCTCCAGGTTTCCTTTAGTGGTGCTTGCGTATGTGTAAGACACCAGCACGTGTTCCCATTCCCATGGCTCACGGTTCCTATCCCACCGCCCCCCTCCCAAGAATCTTGACCACAATGTCCACGAAATTTGCAAGGTAGACGCTACTCAGTTTGCAATGCGAAAAATCTCTTTATGTTGTTTATATTGTGCCCTGATGATCCATGGTGCATTTTATTCAACTCTGTGCCACGCACGGACTTTCAGGGAAAAACACGTTAACTATACTTCGAGAATACATTGTATACTTAAGTTTCTTAATCCACTATATAAAGGGTTCAAAATTGGTTCTATGTGATTAACACACTGACAAAAAGAAATTAATGTAGAGTAATGAATTTCCTGGACTGCATCTACATCTACATCTACATTTATACTCCGCAAGCTACTCAACGATGTGTGACGGAGGGCACTTTACGTGCCACTGTCATTACGTCCGCCGAGTGGTTCTAGGCGCTTCAGTCTGGAACCGCGCGACCGCAACGGTCGCAGGTTCGAATCCTGCCTGGGGCATGGATGTGTGTGATGTCCTTAGGTTGGTTAGGTTTAAGTAGTTCTAAGTTCTAGGGGACTGATGACCTCAGATGTTTAAGTTACATAGTGCTCAGAGCCATTTGACCCATTTTTTTGTCATTACGTCCCTTTCCTGTTCCCGTCGCGTATGGTCCGCGGGAAGAACGACTGCCGGAAAGCCTCCGTGCGCGCTCGAATCTCTCTAATTTTACATTCATGATCTCCTCGGAAGGTATAAGTAGGGGGAAGCAATATATTCGATTCCTCATCCAGAAACGCACCCTCTCGAAACCTGGCCAGCAAGCTACACCGCGATGCAGAGCGCCTCTCTTGCAGAGTCTGCCACTTGAGTTTGCTCAACATCTCCGTAACGCTATCACGCTTACCAAATAACACTGTGACGAAACGCACCGCTCTTCTTTGGATCTTCTCTATCTCCTCCGTCAACCCAACCTGGTACGGATCCCACACTGATGAGCAATACTCAAGTATAGGTCGAACGAGTGTTTTATAAGCCACCTCCTTTGTTGATGGACTAAATTTTCTAAGGACTCTCCCAATGAATCTCAACTTGACACCCGCGTTACCAACAATTAATTTTATATGATCATTCCACTTCAAATCGTTCCGTACGCATACTCCCAGATATTTTACAGAACTAACTGCTACCAGTGTTTGTTCCGCTATCATATATTCATACAATAAAGGATCCTTCTTTCTATGTGTTCGCAATACATTACATTTGTCTATGTTAAGGGTCAGTTGCCACTCCCTGTACCAAGTGCCTATCCGCTGCAGATCTTCCTGCATTTCGCTGCAATTTTCTAGTACTGCAACTTCTCTGTATACTGTTTGTGTACTTAACACTGCAAGATCGCAGGTTAATGTAAGCATGAGGTAGGCCATTGCAAATGTGAAATGCTAATTAACAACCGCTGTAACCGTTGGAATGTTGAATGCAAGCATGCAAACATGCATGCATTGTGTTGTATAGGCACTGGATGTCAGTCTGTGGGATGCAGTTCCTGCTGCACTTGGTCGCTCAACACAGGGACGGTTAATGTTGTTTGTGGATGATACTGGAGTTGTCGTCCCATAATGTCCCATATATGCTTGAATGGGGAAACATCAGGTGATCGAGCAGTCCACGGTAACATGTCGAAGCTCTGCAAGCATGTTAGGTTACAACAGCGCTATGTGGACGAGCGTTATTCTGTTGGAAAGCACCCCCTAGAGTGATGTTCATGAATGGCAGCATAACTGATCGAATCACGGGACTGACGTACAAACTAGCAGTGAGGGTGCCATGGACAACCAGTACAGCGCTCCTCTTGTCATACGAAATTGCATCCCAGACCATAACTCCAGGTACAGGTCCAGTGTGTCTAGCACACAGACAGGTTGGTTGCAGGCCTTCTGCTGGCCTCCTTCCAACCAACACATGGCCATCACTGGCACCAATAATCAACCAGCTGTCATTAGAAAACACGACAGACCTCCAGCATTCCCTCCACAGAGCTCTCGCTTGACACCACTGAAGTCTAAAATGAGCAGGGGCGTCTGGCTTGGAACCGCCCTTATAGTAATCGATTTGTAACAGTTCGATGTCTCACAGTGAAGTCGAATGTTGCTCAGATTGCTGCCGCAGACGCAGTACAATGCACCAGAGCCTTAAGCCAAACGTTGTGGTCTTCCCTCTCCGTCATGCCACATGGCCGCCATGCAACCATGCATTCTTGTGACCACCACTGATAGTTATCATGTACAGTGGCCACTTTACTGCCATATATTTCTCAGCAGTATCGCAGAAGGATCATCCTGATTCTCTTAGAACCTCGTTCAGACTCAATTGGGTGTTAAAAATGGCCTCCATTGGATTCTTGACTAACATCAGCCCACCCCGTCCAATTTCAAAGTTAACTGACGCTCATAGCCGTTATAGCGTGCAATTGAGGCACGCCTGATTTGCATCCTCATGTTGGCGCTACTAGCGCTGCTCTTACGCGATTGGCGCTAAGATGCAATAGACGTTATCTTTCAGGCGTAGAAACACGCTACCAACTTCCATTTATATCCCACAGCTCCTCCTTGCTATTGCTATTTTCTTCTGTCGGTGTATTACTTCAATATAATCGCTGCCAGTAAGAGAGTTTTGTCGCAGCCTAGACATCTCTAATCCTATTTACGTTAACTGCCGTCGTCCAATAAAAGAAAAAGAAAAATAAGATAATTGTCCACTCTTACCTCAAGATGGGGATACTCTCAAGTTCTTTTTATCCGGTTTCCAATGGGCTTTGCCCCTGCACGTATACGTATTGGATGTATGAATGCAAGTTGTAGAAGTGTGGTTGACGACGATGGTAAGACCACCACTTGCAATAATCGGAGAATCTGAAATATGAAAACATAGGGATGATATTAATAGGAAAGAAGAGACTATGAAACTTACCGACATATGGTCAGTAGCCATGTAGAATCGCTAAACAGCTTTTTATCTTTGACAAGACAACAATCGATAGTTAATGTTTGTCTCTCACAAGACTCATTTCTATTTATAGCGTGTTTTCCTGGCCACGCCACCTTTTCTACAATATACTTGTCGCTTTCAGACATCCGACCCTTCAGTCAGCAAGACTCAACAGAGGAGCAAAGTCTCTGGAGATGCCCACGCCGTCCTGGACGAAGCGTTAGCAGCAGAAGAGTTTACCAACAGCAACTGATCCAGTTGTAATCCGTTGATGTTGTGGTCGTATGATATTACGTTTCTTTCTTTAGTAAAATGCACATATTTACAATTCACATCCTTTAAAGAAGCCTATCTTCTTAGCACTGTTAAATATTATCAAGGTATTACTAAACATTTATGTAACTTCTTTTATTTAGTATTCCTTACAGATAACTGCATCATCCACCAAAAGTCTATTACTACTATCAATATTGCTTCTTTTATTTAGTATTCCTTACAGATAACTGCATCATCCACCAAAAGTCTATTACTACTATCAATATTGCCTGTAAGATCATTAACACACAATATAAACAACAAAGGTACCAACACACTTCCATGGGTTCACCTGAAATAACTTCTACAAGATTGTTGAGAATGGCTGTGATGTGGGGTCTGAGTGGGACATGGTCAAATGGGGTGTGCCCCAGGGATCAATGTTGGGGCCACTTCTGTTTCTTATTTATATAAATGATATGCCCTCTACTATTACAGGTAATTCTAAAACAGTTCTGTTTGCTGATGACAGGGTGTGCCCCAGGGATCAATGTTGGGGCCACTTCTGTTTCTTATTTATACAAATGATATGCCCTCTACTATTACAGGTAATTCTAAAACAGTTCTGTTTGCTGATGACACTAGCTAGGCAGTAAAGGATGTTGTGTATTTCAAATAGTGCAGCTCATGACATAAGTTAATGGCTTGTAGGAAATAAATTAACCCCATATCAAAGACTCAATTTTTACAGTTTCTAACACAAAATTCAACAAGACCCAAAGTTATAATTTCACAGAATGGGTGTATGATTAGTGAAATTGAACAGTTCAAAATTCTAGCTGTTCAAATAGATAGTAAACTGTTGTGGAAAGCCCACATTCAGGATCCTGTTCAAAGACTTAATGCCGCCATTTTTACTATTCGAACAGTATCTGAAGTAAGTAGTCGTTCGGCACGAAAATTAGTCTACTTTGCTTATTTTCATTCTCTTATGTCATACGGTATTATATTTTGGGGTAACTCGTCCCATTCTCAAAGGATATTTTTGGTTCAGAAAAGAGGAGTTCAGGCAATAAGTGGTGTAAGCTGACGAACCTCTTCTCACCCCTGTTCACTAGTCAGGGTATTATGCCATTGTTCTTCCAATTTCTGTATTATTTACTGTCTTTTCTTGTTAACAATATCAGCTTATTTACAAGAATTAGCAGCTTTCACTCAGTTAATACACGGCAGAAATACAGTCTGCATTTGGTTCGCACTTCCATAACTCTTGTGCAGAAAGGTGTGCAGTATACTGCTGATTACATTTTAAATAAGCTACCACAAGAATTCAAAAATCTTAACAGGAATCCAAGCGCTATCAAATCGAAACTGAAGAGTTTCCTCATGGGTCAGTCCTTCTACGCTGTGGAGGAGTTTCTTGAAAAATTAAGCTCATTCCTCTGTTATATTGTTGACTGCGTTAAACTTATGGCTTGAATTTTTTGAGTTCATAAGCATTTTATTTTATCTGTTATTACTTTACGTTGTAATTTCATGTACTGACAAGTTCCATAACCTTGGAGATTGGCTCCTCAATTTGTTCCTACGGAACTAGACGTGTAAATAAGTTAGTAAAAATCTGTCGATAACACTCTGTCGAGGATAACATGTAATGTGTACCCTGTCAAAAATTTGGAAATTTTGTGGTAAGGGCTCATGGGACCAAACTGCGGAGGTCATTGGCCATTGGTCCCTGAGCTTCCACACTACTTAATCTAACTTAAACTAATTTACACTAAGGGCAACACACACCCACGCCCGAACGAGGACTCGAACCTCCGACGGGGGGGGGGGGGGGGCGGGGGCGGGAGCCGCACGGACCATGACAAGGCGCCTAAGACCACGCGGCTACCCCCCGTGGTGCACCCTGTCAAGAAATCATCAATGTACACATAATTTTCGCCTGGTCTACCAACGATTATAATAAGTGTAGCTTAGGCACCAACTCAAATGCTTGAGGGAAGTCATAAAATACTACACCTATCTGACCGCCTTGATTCATGACTTTCAGGATGTCTTGGGAAAAAAGTACGTATAGGGTTTCACAGGATTGAAGTTTTCAGAATCCATGGTCATTGACACGGAGGAGGTGATTCTGTATGTCAGTACTATTTTAAGACGAAGAGATTCGCACTGGACAGAAAATTGCGGGGAGTCGCATCAAGTCAATCATAATACTGAGGAACGAAGAAAAGGTGTGATTTTGAACACCTTGCATAAACGTTCCTGTCTGTGATACAGCGTAAAGCGGGAGTTGTCCCGAAATGGGATGTTTATTAGCTGACAGATGCACAGTTGCCACAAAAGGGGTCCGGTTTACAGCTAGAAAAGAGGAGAGAGACCCATAGCTGGTAGACTGGACACAGTAGAGACTAGCATGGCAGACTTGACCATACCAGTCTATGGATGTACTGAGACGTGAGGCGGCAACAAGAACTGTTGCCAGGCCGAGCAGTTACTGTACCAGCAAGAGCCAACAGCAGCCAGCACCAGCTGCACCAGACCGGCTGATCTCCGCTACCTGACTGCCTGACAGCCAGCCGTTTGCTGCATGGTGCCAGCCAGATCGGCCGGCTACCAGAAATGATGCATGGCGGCAGGAAGCCCGCCATTAACGGCATGTGCAGCTCCAGAAGACCCAGGGCGCCCCACATTCGGCCACAGTTACTGACACTCTGGAGGCTTCTGGCTACTAATCCGATTAAAGGACGGTCACTGTCAAAATACGAAACGGATTGTATCTGTACTTACGGCAATAGATGTCGATCAACGCTGCAGTCTGATGCAAATCAGAGGGGGTGGAGAGGGGTTCGAGGATGGTAGAGGACATCATCACCACCTGCCCACTCCCCCTACCCTGTGGAACAACACTGCCTAGGAAAATCGTTTATATCAATTTCTAAAGTTCTCGACTATCATTCAGAGAATAGTGTAGAATGAGAACCAAGGCTCTTGAAAATGGACTCGGGAAAATGGCAAATTATAAATCATCCTTGAAGATTAAAGCTATGTACTAACTAGAATTCGGACCCAGAATCCCTGCATTTCATAGACAATTCCAACTGTGAGTGGGGATTTATTGTCCTGAATTTGAATGAATTACAACGCTGTACAGATGCTGAAGTAAAATGTAACCAATGCCAACACGTCCTTCCAATTATTCACATTGTAGATGAAATTAGTTAATTAAATATAAATAAAGGAAGTGTCAATATTGGTGCATAGTTTGTATCTGCAATAATATAATCATTAAAACAACATAAATTGATTTTAACTTCCTGGAGAACATGAATTCTGTGTATTATTCATTGTTTTAACTGATTTTAAGTGTAAATTAGACTAATTACACATCATAATTGCACCAAATACCATAAAAATTTAGAAATAAGAATTTCACGTGTATTACAAGACTACAAATAAGTGACATTTCTGTTAATGATAGAGTGATGTTCGAGATACTGGTTGAAACTGGAAGGTAAATCACTCATGTGAGGAGGGATCAATGAGAGTGAACTACCTAGGTAATGTTGCTGCCAGTAATCTATCGTTGGTATAGACACTGTTAGGAGGGGGCTTAATAAACCCATTGTGCATTGTACTAGTTGATAGATCAGACCAGTAGGCACATAATGGTGTAGAATATCATGCTCAAGTGATACTTACCATTGTAAATGGATTGTCAATGAAGTGTGACACTATATTAAGCAATGGTGACTATAGTGTTACAACCATTGCTCACAGTTTAGAGTGGTCGCTAAAACTTGTAGTGAGAGGAATTTACGTATTAACAGTTTCAATTCCAGTGATCTAATCAGTCATTACTTAACTTTTCAGTCACATTTGCACACACACGCACACACACACACACACATACATACACAGATGACGAGGGGGGGGAGTAGAGTGGGGTGGGGGAGAGGGAGGGGGAGATAGGGGTAGGGGTGATGGTCACAAGAAGAGGGTGAAGGAAGACGAAGAGGGGGGGGAGGGGGAGAGAGAAACAATGGAGCCAAGATGGCAAGAAAATACTGGTTTGTTGCACAGTGATTGAGGATAGGAAGTGCAAACACGTTAAATTTACTGCTACTGCGTAGGAAAAGCAAAATCAATCACATTGTTTTTAATTTCATTAATAGCCATACCATTTTAAGGTATCTCTACTTTAAAAGATAACTTACTTTCCCTACAAAAATAAAACTTTAGCATTAATTCGTGTATAATAAGTTAGAAATTCTTATATAAAAGTATTATTTCTCAATATAACAGCATGGAAAACGTTGTGTTTCAAGCATTATTGTGACACACTCGACTTGTTGAACAATATCTCTATGAGCGAACGCATTTGGCACAGAATGCTTTCACATAATCTCGAGAAGCATACCGTTTAGGTTTGTTCAACACAAACTACTTCAGACATGCAATGGTAAACAGTTTAGATGTCTGATTTATAAAACTATGAACATAGCTGTTCTATCGAAGATCTCCATTTTCATTATCAGAGTATCCCTGTGAGAACTTGCGCTGCTCATCAACACGGAGGCAGGGAGTGAATGAGAACTGTGTGCATTGTTACCAGATTTCCGATGATGTCAAGTACTGTTGCCAGATTTATTTGTTAGGTATGAAATGGTGGGAAATAGAAATTTTGGCGAGAAATGGAAATTTTGGCCAGAAACTGAAATTTTGAAGGAAAACTAAAATTTTTTACGTGAAATTCACAAATTAGTTCAGTTATGTTAGTCGGTTTCCCTCCAGTCCTATGATATCATTGTGGAAATATGACTGTTGTCCTAAGCGAAAATTTGTGGGAAATTCAAAAATCCAAGAAGACACAGCTATAGAAAGTCAGAATCCAAGGTGACGATCCAGCCTGGGACAAGGGCATTCTGGATCATTTCTACGACGTCAGATTGCGAGACGATGGATTTGAGTACTGGCACAAGCTTAGTATGATGTCAGAATCCAAAATGGCTGATCTGGAATACTGGCACAGGCTTTATGATGGCAGATTTCCTGGGTTTTCCCCCGAACACAAATGATGCTTGTTTCGCCGTCAGGTCCAAGCCTGTTGTTCTGGAACAGGTGCAAAGTTATCCCCCTCTCCACTCTGTAACAGTTACAGCATAAAAGGCGTGTTTTCCCCATACTGTCTGTCAGATGGATGATGCCGGCCTGTTGACCTACTTAAGCTACCCAAGCTATTGTTCACTCAGAGGTGTATTCTCGGGCTGCAGACCTGTAATACTAGCACACCTAGTGTGACATCAGAATACAAGATCCTAGGACAAAGGGAAGTAAGCTGTGTGCTAGAACACACTCAGTCATGTAGAGAAATGTAAGGATACTTATACCTGTCAGGTCACTCTTTATATGTGTGGAATTCCATCCTGCCTATCACAAGTTAGGCAGTTACCCTTTTACATAATAGTTTAAACAATTAAGTTTGCTGTTGACTTACCTTAAGTTACGTTCCACTCAGTCTCGCATTACCATATCACATTCTGGCACATCATCAGCTGGGGGTCACGGTAGTGACAGCTGGCCATGTTTGCACTGACAAATGCAGGGCCATATCGAACCGCTTTCTGATGACCTCACCCTCCGGGCCCAGCAACTATGTGTACTTAACGGTACTTCTATCGACAACAGACTTAGCAAAAGCTTTTGTGGATATTCCTCATAGTTTCTTTCTCTGCAGTGAGAAAGTCAATGACGGCACGTTGCTTGTAACGTACATCACCCGCAGATGCCATTTGAAACTATCCTGCAGCTACGCTATCTGTCGGAAGCGACGGAAACATGGCGCGGACCCTCAGGAGACTTCAAATAATACATACGTAACGTTTCGCATTCGCAGTATTGTTTTCGGGTGAGAAGAAAAAATTAGGTGCATTACTTTCTGCGCAACCGTCGTATAAGTGACCTACCTCTTGTTCAGCATGATGGTTTTTGGTGTCTGGAGTACTGACATTCTTGAAAGAAAATACAAATCAGCTGACGGAGCAGCTAAAGATAAATAATCAACACAATTTTTTTTTTGTCAGAAACAGTCTGTTGCTGTGTGTGGCGTAAGGTGCAATGCTCACACGACGAAAGTTCAAAACTTGCTCACACGACGAAAGTTCAAAACTTTACTACCAATCATGGACGTGGGTTTTACTTTAAAGAAAAGCGGTTTCTTACAAATAAAACTTATTTTCTAAAAGACTGCACAGTATAGGAAGACTAAGTATTACAAAATTCTGTCATTATAAAGACACCAGAAACATACCTTTAAAATTCCTCCTAAATCTTCTCCATCAATATAAAGAAGAAGAAGGTATTATAAATAAGTTTCCAGCTCCATAAAGAAGTATTCCAGATAGCTCTCCCATATTCGCAAATAACAGATCCCTTTCTCTGAAAAACTCAGCTGCTCGCTACTATGCCTCAGATAAAAACGCCGCAGTGCTGACTAACAAATCAGTGTTCTGCTTTTCAGGCTTTCATGAATATTAGAAATATAGAACTAAAAGCCCCTGCGACCGTCGTGTCTTGAATGTGTGTGTAGCTCTCTGTTCTTACGAAGTGTGTGTACGCCAGCCTCGAGTATTTCAATCTCGGTGCGCATTTGCGATTTATTAGTTATTTGCATATCGTTTACATGAATTCATACAACATTGACTTTGTCTTAGAGCACAAGGATCTTATAACTGCACTGTATGTCTGGAGGTACATCTCTTTCTCCAGCACTGGTAGCGCAAAGATCTCCGTTACATGGCCAATGCTGTGAGCCCAATACTATATCTTACATGCAGCAGATGTGGATGGGTTCTGCCAGTGAGTGCAGTTCAGTTATTTCTTATTGAAATCTGGTCTACAAGTACTTCCCCATCATTTGTATTTGCCAAGCTTATTAAGGCTACAATTCAACATTTCGACATGTAATCGAAACAGTGCTTGTTATCTAATCTTGTCTGCACGCTTAACTGAGTGATGAGCCTGTCTGATTGCCATGCAGCAGGCCCAGGTTCGATTCATGGCTGTGTCAGAGATTTTCTCCACTTGGGGCAGGGTGATGTGTTGTCCTCATCGTCATTTCATCAACAATGACATGCCAGTTGCCCAGTGTGGTGTCAACTGAAAAGAGTTGCAACTCGGCAGCTAAACTTCCTCATGTGGGGACTCCCATCTATCAATGGCATACCATCATGATTTTTAGATGTTGTTTCTACATGCTTGGTATGTATAAGCTTCGTGTGTGATGGACATGTGTAAGCCAAGTATACAATGTATTCTTGAAGTATAGTTAACGTGTTTTTCCCTAAAAGTCCGTGCGTGGCACAGAGTTGAATAAAATGCACCATGGATCATCAGGGCACAATATAAACAATGTGAAGTTACCTCTTAAGGATAGGTTTCGCTAATGAAATTTCTGTACAAAGTTTAAGATTGTTATTGACTTGGCAGAATGGCTGAGAGCCGCGCCTTATCCGTTAGAATGTTGCTAGGTACAGTCAAGGCTGTCGCGTGTGAAATGCAGTGAAGTGTACTGTTGTGGAGGAAATATGGGGCTCGCAATAGCTGTAGCGCACAATACCATAAGCTGCGATGACTGCTGTCTGCGCCGCTTGCTGCTGGCAAGTAAGATAACTCTCGTTCTATCTGGATTGACCTTCGCCAATCAAACTCTCCCTACGCCTCGATGAAGTCAAGGACACCTATTCGCCCCTAGTCTAACTAATGGCATGGTACACCGGTCAGATAACCAGTCCACCGCGATGCCACTCAAAAATTCGCTCGCAGGCGTTTAACTATGTCAGTTCACATCGCACAATAAGTGTGCCACACAACACAGTGAACAACGCTTAATCGCAAGGACTCAGTATACGAGGGCAGTTCAATAAGTAATGCAACACATTTTTTTTCTGAAACAGGGGTTGTTTTATTCAGCATTGAAATACACCAGGTTATTCCTCAATCTTTTAGCTACACAACACTATTTTTCAACGTAATCTCCATTCAATGCTACGGCCTTACGCCACCTTGAAATGAGGGCCTGTATGCCTGCACGGTACCATTCCACTGGTCGATGTCGGAGCCAACGTCGTACTGCATCAATAACTTCTTCATCATCCGCGTAGTGCCTCCCACGGATTGCGTCCTTCATTGGGCCAAACATATGGAAATCCGACGGTGCGATATCGGGGCTGTAGGGTGCATGAGGAAGAACAGTCCACTGAAGTTTTGTGAGCTCCTCTCGGGTGCGAAGACTTGTGTGAGGTCTTGCGTTGTCATGAAGAAGGAGAAGTTCGTTCAGATTTTTGTGCCTATGAACACGCTGAAGTCGTTTCTTCAATTTCTGAAGAGTAGCACAATACACTTCAGAGTTGATCGTTTGACCATGGGGAAGGACATCGAACAGAATAACCCCTTCAGCGTCCTCGAAGACTGTAACCATGACTTTACCGGCTGAGGGTATGGCTTTAAACTTTTTCTTGGTAGGGGAGTGGGTGTGGCGCCACTCCATTGATTGCCGTTTTGTTTCAGGTTCGAAGTGATGAACCCATGTTTCATCGCCTGTAACAATCTTTGACAAGAAATTGTCACCCTCAGCCACATGACGAGCAAGCAATTCCGCACAGATGGTTCTCCTTTGCTCTTTATGGTGTTCGGTTAGACAACGACGGACCCAGCGGGAACAAACCTTTGAATATCCCAACTGGTGACAGCACTACCAACAGAGATGTCAAGTTGAGCACTGAGTTGTTTGATGGTGATCCGTCGATCATCTCGAATGAGTGTGTTCGCACACTCCGCCATTGCAGGAGTCACAGCTGTGCACGGCCGGCCCGCACGCGGGAGATCAGACAGTCTTGCTTGACCTTGCGGTGATGATGACACACGCTTTGCCCAACGACTCACCGTGCTTTTGTCCACTGCCAGATCACCGTAGACATTCTGCAAGCGCCTATGAATATCTGAGATGCCCTGGTTTTCCGCCAAAAGAAACTCGATCACTGCCCGTTGTTTGCAACGCACATCCGTTACAGACGCCATTTTAACAGCTCCGTACAGCGCTGCCACCTGTCGGAAGTCAATGAAACTATACGAGACGAAGCGGGAATGTTTGAAAATATTCCACAAGAAATTTCCGGTTTTTTCAACCAAAATTGGCCGAGAAAAAAAAATGTGTTGCATTACTTATTGAACTGCCCTCGTAGAATCGCACTCTGATTCGCTCTCGACAGAGGTGTTCTCCCAGTGAAGTACTGAGGAGAGACTTGTTCCTCGCTCTTTGAGTACACGTACGAGCGCGCATGCTTTCATTACGTGTTCTCGCTCCAAGAGCGACAACGGAACGGCCCCTTTCCACGCCAGACGTGAAGGGGTATATCTTTTGGTCTCTTCCATTACTCCTTTAACTCAAGGTGTCAGAAATATCGTCTGCAAATCAGCATTTCTCTTCTAAAATGGGAGAATGACGTTTCGTTTAAGGCGATCAATTCAGAAATCTGTAGCATTGGCATTTGGCGTTTGCTGTCTCCCTGTGAAAATCTCTGAAACTGCGTGCTATGTTGTAAAGAATGCTTAGGCTGGGTGCTCCCACACAGTGTAGCGCAATTTGCCGTTAAGCAGAACATGGGGTCGTTCTTCCTTTCACTCAGGCAAATGCTGTCTGCTCTATTGCTCTATGGGCCGTCACCGGCCGACATAGATAGGCTGAGTCATCCTCTGAAGGGACAGCCGCCCCCCTCCCCCCCCCCACCCCCAGCGTGCGGTTTGCGTCTCCTGAACTAAAAGTCCCTGCGATCGTCGTGTCTTGAATGTGTGTGTGTACGCCAGCCTCGAGTATTTCAATCTCGGTGCGCATTAGCGAGTTATTTGTTATTTGCATATTGTTTACATGAATTCATACAACACTGACTTTGTCTTATCGAGTTTGGGTTCGAATGAAGCGTCTTGACGTGCGGAATATGATTGTGAGGGCGGAATATGTAAGCAATGAAGGTCAGGAGACCACGATGTCTTACAGTGGTAGTAGTTGTAGTAGTAGTAGCAGCTGTAGAAGTAGAAGTACTTATTTTTTACAATGACCTTTGTGCACCTTTTTCATCAAGCGGGAAAGACGTTGGCTTGTGCAATTTCATCTAAACCACCAGCACTTGAGAGCAAGTCTGAAAGCAAAGGCTTAACCGTAACCTTAGCCAGAGAGGAGAAACAATATAGCGAAGAGACCGAACACAGGTCAGGCATCCTCTTGGAACAGAAGATGGGGTACAGACTATCGTAGCCGCGCAGCTGGGTATTTCCAAGGTAGGCCAGAAGCTGCGGTGCTGCCTCTAGGTTTCTCCTACATTGGTTGTCCTGTGTGCGGTGGATATGGATGAAGCCCAACCTTGAATCGATATTGATGTAACGCCTTCGCAGGGAGGACACCATTACTTCCCTGGAAGAGTTTTCGTTGTCAAGGACATGTGAAACTGAACGACACAAAATTTTGAAGAAAGGGCGTGCAACAGTGGCGCAACATTTTTCTCTGAAATGTACATTCCAAAGTTCGTGGTATGAGCAGCACAAATGCGAATGTGCTGGTCCTACAAAAGGCGAATATTGCTCCGCTGACCATGTTAGCTTTTTAGCACAAGATAAACTGTATGGTCGCTAAGAGTTTCGTCGACCTGAAGAATCTGTTTAGAGGTTTAGCATGGCATGGTTCTTCTAAAGATCATCTAAGTAGTTTTATTTCGTATAATGAACAATCCAAACAGGTATTTAGTATTTCAGACCATTTTAATGAGCATCACAAAGTGATGAACATAAGACACAACAATGATGTGAAAAGCAGACAGCCGGCCGGAGTGGCCATGCGGTTCTAGCCGCTACAGTCTGGAACCGCGCCACCGCTACGGTCGCAGGTTCGAATCCTGCCTCGGGCATAGATGTGTGTGAGGTCCTTAGGTTGGTTAGGTTTAAGCACTTCTACGTTCTAGGGGACTGATGACCTCAGAATAGTGCTCAGAGCCATTAGAACCATTTTTTGAAAAACAGACACAACGAAACGTGAGACTAGTGGCCTCCAACGGCGACATTCAGGAACGTTTTCTCGGTTTTCATAACAGCCAACCTAGAACTAATGCTGCCTTATTCACTGTGCTGTATGGCGCGTTTCGAAATTATGATATGAAGAACGATCTAGTGGCCCAAACCAATGTTGGTGATCCCATTCTCGCAAAAGAATTGAATGGCCTTCTCCGCCAAGCTTTTTACTTGCTGCACAGAACATCGTTCAGATTAAGTTATGTAGCAGAGCTGTTCTTGTATAAAATCATTCAGGATGTGTTTTCTACACGCTACAGGGTATTCCTACTTTCTTCCATTGGCCTTCCAAGCGTACAGCAGCTACAAACCCATTCCTTCGAAGAATGGAACGTGATGGAACTTGAGCGTTGGAATAATAACAGCCATTCACAAAAACCGACAGGGTTATGAGAGGTTTTAAATTAAATAACTGACAGTCCACTCTCTAGTGAAACATGTATTTTAACCTCCAAGACTTTTATTTTATTTTTTGTCTCTGTTTACATAATACATAATAAAAGAATGAAGAAAAATCCAATCACATTCACTGGATTTGTTGACCCGGGGAAAGCGTTAGACAATGTAAAATGGTGCAAGAAGTTGGAAATTCTGAGAAAAACTGGGTTAAAGCATATTTTTAAAGACTGAACTGCTTTTCAGCATTTTTCAGAAAAAACAGTGGTGAGCAGCTCTGCAGTCTCAGAATGCGTAGCTTACATGAAAAACTTAGGAAATGAAGACAAATCGATCGATCTTTTAAATTCCACGAAACTCTCGATTAATTCACAAACTCGAAACTTCAATGAAAAGAGCTGTAACTATGGATGAATACATTGGCAATCCATTGATGCCAAAATAGAAACAGGTGTACTGCGACGTATCGGATAATATTGTAACACAAAGGGAAACAAGATTTTCACATTGTGATCAACCTCTCTTCTTTAGGTTAGGTCAGCATTGCCCTCTAGACGGTGTGTATTCATTGTTACAAACGTATGGTGCATACATCAGTCGATTGCAGTTGGATTTAGAACTGGAGACTATTTTTTTGCCTAAAATAAGGAAACATTTCATACTGTCAGTTTGGGAGACATAATCAGAAGAATAATTGGCAACGAAACGGATCAAACGCTTCCAGAACATTGCAAACTATATTGTCTAATTGCTACGATTCCTACAACAAGTTCGTCAGGTGAGAGACTTTTTCTTGTATTAAGCGAGTAAAAACGTATTTGAGGAACAGTATAGCCAGGGTCGTTTATCTGCTCTTGGTTTTTCCTCAGTTGAAAAGCCAGTACAGCGAATACTTGAAAGCCGAGACACATGGTATGACGATGTCGTTGAAATATTCGGGAAGAGGAAAAACTTTCGTTGACAAGCAACAACGCTGAAATTCCCTATCTATTAGCTCTTTTTTAAATAAAAGTGAATGTCATTATTATTAGTAGTAGTAGTAGCAAAACAGTCATCATCATCTTAGTAGTATTAGTGACGGTGGTGGTTGTTTGGAACGCTAAGTATGTGTACATTAAAAGAAGACGAAAGAGGATTTTCTATTACGTTTCCTGGTCCGTCCGTCGCCCCCCCCCCCTACCCCCTGAATTTAGGCCCTTGATCCACTTCCTCTGTGATATACAATGCAGTAAAACACAGATGGTCACTTTGCTAAATGTCACTGAAATATCGTCACAGTATTAAATAATTTATTAACAAAGTTCACAAATGCATACCTAAATTCAGTCTTGTGACATGTTGAAACTGAAGAAACATTACAAATCCTTATGAACTAACAGGTTGGGGTTGTTCGTCCACTAAGACTGTTGTGTGAGGATGTGCAATACTCACATGATTTCAAATTGCATATACATGTGGAGAATTTACTGTAATGGCCCAATTTGCATATCTGTTTAGTAACACACCTGCAATAGTTTACATGCATGTCTCATTTTAAATGTAGCTTTTTAAGGTGATTATTGACGTCGTCAGCTTTCATAAGCACATCCCATATGAACACATTTCTTCATCAGTTAATTTGTTCAAACCTTTATAAACTATGGTAATAAAACCTCACTTTTAAGATATTAGATCCCCAATTATACTTAAAGTTGTAATGAAACAGTCGCATCGCTGTGATTTTTCTGTTGCATTTTTCCGTCGCCTGTCTGTACGGCACGTAATGTAGTTCTCATACCAAAATTTTTTATGGTTTTTTCATTTCAACTACCAATAGCTAACACACTGCAACTTCGATTTACAAGAGACCAAGCTCGCTCCCGCCACCTTGGAAAAACCCTAAAGCCGTCGGCACACGGACCGTTCTGTCGAACGCGCTGCTGAACGCTCAGGAACGATGCGACTTGTGCACACGGTACGTGGGCCCCTACGTAGTACACGCGATCGCAACGCACTCCAGCGGCAGTTGAGGGATGTTTCTAGTTCGTAAATCACACTGTTTACTTAACGGGCGCGCGTGACATTCCCACGTTAGCTCTGTTCAAATGGTTCAAATGGCTCTGAGCACTATGGGACTTAACATCTATGGTCATCAGTCCCCTAGAACTTAGAACTACTTAAACCTAACTAACCTAAGGACATCACACAACACCCAGTCATCACGGGGCAGAGAAAATCCCTGACCCCGCCGGGAATCTAACCCGGGAACCCGGGCGTTAGCTCTGTTATAACGCACATTTCCTCCATCGTTGATCGATTGACTCACTTTTTTATTACAGAGGGCAGCTAGCCCTCTGACCGAACACGCTGAGCTACCATGTCGGCAAAACAATCAACACACTTCTTACACTTAATCATACTGTGTTACCCCTTGCTAAAAACGTTAATCGCAGATAATTATCTTACTAATTGAAATTTAACTATAACAAATTGTACCACGAACAATGCGTTTTGGGTGGATCTTCATTGTGTCACCGCCTTCAAATAGCCTACTCTCATAATAGGCAAGTTACAATAATTCTTTTGCCACGAATATGCTGTTTCTCATTATTTTATTAGAACGAATCACACAACTAACAACGGGTTTTCCAGTGATTCTCAATTTGCTGGTGCTCAGAAACGGCATATATACTTATAGGCTTGAAATGAATGCCAATATGGCACCTCACAACTCTGTACTGAAGGGAGAAAAAATGGTTCAAAGGGCTCTGAGCCCTATGGGACTTAACATCTGAGGTCATCAGTCCCCTAGAACTTAGAACTACTTAAACCTAACTAACCTAAGGACGTCACACACACATCCAATGCCGAGGCAGGATTCGAACCTGCGACTGCACACGGACCGCGCTGTCGAACGTTAACGTTGAGCGTGCCAAGTTCAACGTGCTGCTGAACGCTCAGGAGCGATGCGACTTGTGCATACGGTACGTGGGCCCCAATGTGGTATACGCTATCGCAACGCACTCCAGCGGCAGTTGAGGGATGTTTCTAGTTCGTAAGTCACACTGTTTACTCAACGGGCGCGCGTAAAATTCCCACATTTCCTCCATCGTCCACGGAAAGGAAAGTACCATGTCCAATCAGTAAGGACACGGGTTTATAAAAGTTCCATTACAAACAGTGCGTTACAGATTTGGAATATTTCTCCGCATAAGATAAACATTATTACATCATTCCCACATTTTAGTAAAACCCCAAGCTCAGTTTACTTGATCACTGTTCCTACCCAGTAGCAGAATCTTTGCAACATGTGAATTACGAAGCGTAAAAGAAAAAGGAGCGAAATATCTCTATACAAGTAGCGCAAGCTGTACTGTAGGTTAAGCCAATCGAACAAAGTCACCCCTCAAAAAAAGGTGAACTTATATTAGTATATAGTTATATTAAACTAATAATAAAGTATCAGAACCTAATAAAAACGTGAATGTTAGGAAAATAAATTTGAAAATGTCGAGAAGCGAAACACCGTCATAAGTAACTCAGAACAGGTCCGTGACGCTACTCATTACGCCAAACCAACAGCACACCGCTCTCAAGTAATTATATTATATTATGGCGTGCTGAAAACCTTAGTCGTAGATATGTTACCAATTGAAATTTAATTATAACAAATTGTACAAAGAACAATGCGTTTTGGATGGATCTTCAGTGTGTCGCTGGCTTCAAATAGCCTACTCTCATAATACGCAAGTTACAATAATTCTTTGGCCACGAATATGATGATTCTCATTATTTTATTGGAACGAATCACACAGTTAACAACGGGTTTTCCAGTTATCCTCAATTTTCTGGTGCTCAGAAACGGCATCTATATTACATATAGGCTTGCATAAATGCCAACCCCCCCAAATTCTATAAGTCCCTCCAGATCCTTGAGCGTCATGCACTCTGCCTCGCCTTCCATATACGCCTTACATCCCCCATGCGGATCCTCTATGACCTCATTCCTTTCCCCCATCTGCTCCTATTCCTTGAACATATCCGCATCCTCTACACCTCCTGCCACCTTGATCCCCCTCACCCCCTGGTTGCTCCTCTCCTCTCCCGTCCCCACCCCCTGCCACGTCTTCACTGTTGTGTCCCCCCTACCCTCCATCCCTACACCCTTCATCTCCTTTCCCAAGGTGGCTTCCATCAACTCCCCCTCCCGGATGATGCCCTCTCTCCCTCCATTTATCCCTCCTATCAACATCCTCACTCCCCCTCCTTTCCTCTGTCCATTTCCCAGGCTCCCTTTCCCCCCCTTCCATCCTCTTTTTTCCCCACCTCCCCTCTCTCTGCCCCCTTCTCTCCCCTGAGTCCTTTTGCATTTCCCTCCTCTGCCTCCTCTCATTCCCTCTCGCATCTGCCCTGCCCCTCCCCCCCTTTATTAGTCCTCCCCTCCTTGGTTCCCCCCCTTTTCGTTTTTTTCATTCCTTTCTCCTTGTTCTTCCCCCTCCTTCAGGTCCCCCCCCCCCATCTGCCTTTGGCTCGGGAGTGTCATCTTTGTGCCGCCCTTTTCGTGCAGTGTTTTACAGTGAGTGTTCCGTGTTGTGTTTTTTTGGGAAGTGTTGCGAACAGCCATCATACTGTCGCTGGGTGTGCTTTTTATCTCTTGCGAACAGAAACCAGACTGTCGCTGTGTTTTTTAATTGTGTGTGTACTATGTTACTTGTCTGATTCCTGTGTCTTTTATTAACATTGCCAACCCCTTTTGCTTTCTGTTTTAACTTTCCGCATTTTTCCGCCATTTTACACTTTATGTCACCGTTTTATCGCCAGTTTTTCTTGTCTGTTTTCTTCTTCCGTTTTTTTAAAATAAAAGTCTGTAGGCTGTAGAGCAGCGTACTAAGCTGCTGCCAGCCCACCCCCATTCGTGGGGAATTGAAAATCAATAAAGGAAAAAAAAACGAAAAAAAACATAAATGCCAATATGGCGCCTCACAAATCTGTACTGAAGGGAGAGGCGTGCATGTGACGTAGGTGGCGTTGTGCCATCTCATTGGTCAAAGCTCAAACGCACGCCCAGAATATCTGACAAGCCAGATACTGCTCTGCACGTTCGGAAAGACTCCCGAACGTGCTGTTCCACGTTATGACGTCAGAAACTCGGCACGCTCAACGCTCAACGTTCGCTTCCACGGTGCGTGTGCCGACGGCTTAAGGCTCCGCTGTCAGCCACCGCCGCCTGCCCTTTTTGGCCAGCAAGCCACAGCCGCCAGAACGATCAGCACCGCTTTCCAATCCGCGAGCCGGCCTCTCTTGGTGTCACAATACAGCGAGTAGTTCTAAGTTTATCGGTGATCAGAGTGCTAGAAAGTAAAGAACGAAAGTCTACGCTCCGCTGTTTTGAAAGCAACCAAGCGTCATCCGAACAAGTGCCGTCCAATTCATGCCACCCAACTCACAGATCGCCAACAACTGTGTCACTTGCGTTTGGGATATAACAAAGATCGCTAGGATCACTCTGCTAATGAGGACTTTCGGTCCTCTCGCCTGGCAGGTAATGCGAGAAACTAATCCATTAACTATCACTTCATGGTCATTAAAAGCAATGATGACAATAATAATAATAATAACTAATAACAAGATTTCCACATTGGAAGATAGAAAAACTGGAGAAACGTACGAACACTCGAAGTAACACTGTTCCTTCGATTTATATTACAAGACAGAAATACTTGGAAATCTAAGATTATCATGGATAAAATACAAGGAGTGAAATTTTATCTACAACTCATATAGAAACCAGACTGCATTTCTAACAATCAAAGGATAAAAATGGCTGCAGCAATTGTGGCCTGTTCCCCATTTTATTCACTCTATGCATGACAACGCAAACAGGAAAACTGGAAACAAAGAGAAAAGGAACTGAAGTTCGGGCAGAATGAATATAAAACTTCCAGGTTTACTGATAGCATTGTAATAAAGTCAGACACAGCTAAATACGTGGAAGATTAACAAAGGCAATGGAATGGAGCCCAATTACATCGGGCGAAACTGAGGGCTTTATATTAGCCAATAAAACAGTAAAATTAGTTTACGACTTTCCTTATTTTGGTAGCAAAAATAACACGATGGTTGAAGCTTAGTGAATATAAAATGAACACCGCGAACAGTAAGGAAAGTGTTTCTAAAAACGATGACTATTTTAACGTTGAATGCAAATTTAAGATCTGAAGTATTCCAACTACAGCGTCATATGAAAGTGAAACGGTAAAGATAAACATTCAGACAACAGAAGAAGATAAGATTTTGGAAGTGCTGCAGAAAAATACAGAAGATAAGTAGATACGGTAACTAGTGAAGACTTACTGAATCGAGAGGTGGAGAAAATAAATTTGTGGCAAAATATCATAAAAAGAAGGGAGCAGAGACATCCTGAGGCATCACTTTTGTAATGGAGGCAACTACGAAGCTGCATAGTTGTCGAGGAATAATAACAAGGGCTGACTTTAACGTGCAGGTTCAAGTTGATGTAGTTATGACGAGATCAAGAGAGCTGCACAGAACAAACGAGCGTGGAGAGTTGCACCAACTAGTCTTCGGACTTGAAACCGCAACAACAGGCGGTTCTAGGCGCTAGTCTGGAACCGCGCGACCGCTACGGTCGCAGGTTCGAATCCAGCCTCGGGCATGGATGTGTGTGCTGTCCCTAGGATAGTTAGGTTTAAGTAGTTCTACATTCTAGGGGACTGATGACCTCAGAAGTTAAGTCCCATAGTGCTCAGAGCCATTTGAACCATTTTTTGAACCGCAACAACAATCAGCATAAGCGGCCTCGTCTCTGGCCTAGTATCAAAGCTGAAAGGGGGCTGTACATTCCGCAGTTTTTCATCATCATGAAATGTACATGATTTCTGCACGTAGTTTCGTGGCGTTTCTGTAGGCACTGTCTGTAAATCCCAGTGCGCGAGGGTGAAATAATTTTCTCGGTGGGTCATATCACATGAGATTACTGAACTCCGGCTCGGAGTGGAGATTTGAATAGAAAGCCTTAGTTTGTGGTGAACTTTTGCGTGGGCCATATGGAAAAAGACATCAATCAATTTAAAGTATGCGATCCCTGATCTAAGGATTCAATTAATTTTGTACTTGGGTGGTCGTGAATTAATTTGCCGTAATGCGAGTGTGATTTACTTGTTTCAGATTCACGCCAGTTCGTGATAACTTCCGCCGTGCTGGTTTCTGTAACACGCTATACCGTGGGACTATTACGCCAAGGCTGTAAAATTTGATCTCAGATTATCGCTCATACTTAAGTCCGACTGTCATGTCTGTTCCAATTCATGGTACCTGTTGCGATTACGCTGTGACGAACACAGAATGCATGTTGAGATTATCGTGATAATTTCTTTGTAACGTAGGTATAATGTGGACAAGATCAGAGTAATTGCATTATGCACAGAGGCATTTAATCAATTATTCTTGCCGCGCTCCTTACATGAATGGAGCGCGAAAACCCCATAAAAATTCGTACTGTGGGACGTACCGCCTGGCATGCACTTCACAGTGCTTCGTACAGATTTCGGCGCAGATTTAGAAAGTTATTCCAATATAATTGTGCTCGTTATCTTCTTTGCGTATTACTTATTTTACATGGTCATTCCACTTGAAAATGTTTCGGATTATGAATGAAAGAACAGAAGACACGCCGGCCTGAGTGGCCGAGCGGTTCTAGGCGCTTCAGTCTGGAACCGCACCACCGCTACGGTCGCAGGTTCGAATCCTGCCTCGGGCTTGGATATGTGTGATGTCCTTAGGTTAGTTAGGTTTAAGTAGTTCTAAGTTCTAGGGGACTGATGACCTCAGATGTTAAGTCCCATAGTGCACAGAGCCATTTGAACCATTTTGAACAGAAGACAATGGTATAATATTCTTGAATACACCACCGTTATGTATTTTTTCATTCATAATGTATAACATGTTCAGCCAAGAACAAGCGGCACAGACACGTAATGCAATCACACTGAACTGTTATTTCTAGATGTTTTACGGAAGTTACCGCTTCTAGTGTCTGTCCTCTTGGGTAAAATATTCCGAAGGTAAAAAAGTCCCCCATTCGGATCTCCGGGCGGGGACTACTCAAGAGGATGTCGTTATCAGGAGAAAGAAAACTGGCGTTCTACGGATCGGAGCGTGGAATGTCAGATCCCTTAATCGGGCTGGTAGGTTAGAAAATTCAAAAAGGGAAATGGATAGGTTAGGGTTAGATATAGTGGGAATTAGTGAAGTTAGGTGGAAGGAGGACTGGTCAGGTAACTACAGGGTTATAAACACAAAATCAAATAGGGGTAGTGCAGGAGTAGGTTTCATAATGAATACGAAAATAAGAATGCGGGTGAGCTGCTAAAACAGCATAGTGAACGCATTATTGTGGCCAAGATAGATACAAAGCCCACGCCTACTACAGTAGTACAAGTTTATAATCCAACTAGCTCTGCAGAAATTGAAGAAATGTATGATGAGATAAAAGAAATTATTCAGGTACTGATGGGAGACGAAAATTTAATAGTCATGGGTGACTGGAATTCGGCAGTAGGAAAAGGGAGAGAAGGAAACGTAGTAGGTGAATATGGATTGGGGGTAAGAAATGAAAGAGAAAGCCGCCTGGTAGAATTTTGCACAGAGCACAACTTAATCATAGCTAACACTTGGTTCAAAAATCATGAAAGAAGGTTGTATACATGGAAGAAGCCTGGAGATACTGACAGGTTTCAGATAGATTATATAAAGGTAAGGCAGAGATTTAGGAACCAGGTTTTAAATTGTAAGACATTTCCAGGGGCAGATGTGGACTCTGACCACAATCTATTGTTATGACCTGTAGATTAAAATTGAAGAAACTGCAAAAAGGTGGGAATTTAAGGAGATGGGACCTGGATAAAATGACTAAACCAGAGGTTGTACAGAGTTTCAGGGAGAGCATAAGGGAACAATTGACAGGAATGGGGGAAAGAAATACAGTAGAAGAAGAATGGGTAGCTTTGAGGGATGAAGTAGTGAAGGCAGCAGAGAATCAAGTAGGTAAAAAGACGAGGGCTAGTAGAAATCCTTGGGTGACAGAAGAAATACTGAATATAATTGATGAAAGGAGAAAATATGAAAATGCAGTAAATGAAGCAGGCAAAAAGGAATACAAACGTCTCAAAAATGATATCGACAGGAAGTGCAAAATGGCTAAGCAGGGATGGCTAGAGGACAAAGATACAGCCTACAGGAAAATTAAAGGGACCTTTGGAGAACAGAGAACCACTTGTATGAATATCAAAAACTCAGATGGAAACCCAGTTCTAAGCAAAGAAGGGAAAGCACAAAGATGGAAGGAGTATATAGAGGGTCTATACAAGGGCGATGTACTTGAGGACAATATTATGGAAATGGAAGAGGATGTAGATGAAGATGAAATGGGAGATATAATACTGCGTGAAGAATTTGACAGAGCACTGAAAGACCTGAGTCGAAACAAAGCCCAGGGAGTAGACAACATTCCATTACAACTACTGACAGCCTTGGGAGAGCCAGTCCTGACGAAACTCTACCATCTGGTGAGCAAGATGTATGAAACAGGCAAATTACCCTCAGACATCAAGAAGAATATAATAATTCAAATCCCAAATAAAGAAGGTGCCGACAAATGTGTAAAATACTAACGCGGATTCTTTACAGTCGAATGGAAAAGCTAGTAGAAGCCGACCTCGGGGAAGATCAGTTTGGATTCCGTAGAAATGTTGGAACACGTGAGGCAACACTGACCTTACGACTTAAGCTAGATTACGAAAAGGCAAACCTACGTTTCTAGCATTTGTACACTTGGAGAAAGCTTTTGACAATGTTGACTGGAATACGCTCATTCAAATTCTGAAGGTGGCAGGGGTAAAATACAGGGAGCGAAAGGCTATTTACAATTTGTACACAAACCAGATGGCAGTTATAAGAGTCGAGGGACATGAAAGGGAAGCAGTGGGTGGGAAGGGAGTGAGACAGGGTTGTAGTCTCTCCCCGATGTTATTCAATCTGTATATTGAGCAAGCAGTCAAGGAAACAAAAGAAAAATTCGGAGTAGGTATTAAAATCGACGGAGAAGAAATAAAAACATTGTAATTCTGTCAGAGACAGCAAAGGACTTGGAAGAGCAGTTGAATGGAATGGATAGTGTCTTGAAAGGAGGATATAAGATGAACATCAACAAAAGCAAAACGAGGATAATGGAATGTAGTCGAATTAAGTCGGGTGATGCTGAGGGAATTAGATTAGGAAATGAGACACTTAAAGTAGTAAAGGAGTTTCGCTATTTGGGGAGCAAAATAACTGATGATGGTCGAAGTAGAGAGGATATAAAATGTAGACTGGCAATGGCAAGGAAAGCGTTTCTGAAGAAGAGAAATTTGTTAACATCGGGTATAGATTTAAGTGTCAGGAAGTCATTTCTGAAAGTATTTGTATGGAGTGTAGCCATGTATGGAAGTGAAACAAGGACGATAAACAGTTTGGACAAGAAGAGAATAGAAGCTTTTGAAATGTGGTGCTACAGAAGAATGCTGAAGATTAGATGGGTAGATCACATAACTAATGAGGAAGTATTGAATAGGATTGGGGAGAAGAGAAGTTTGTAGCACAACTTGACTAGAAGAAGGGATTGGTTGGTAGGACATGTGTTGAGGCATCAAGGGATCACCAATTTAGTATTGGAGGGCTGTGTGGAGGGTAAAAATCTTAGAGGGAGACCAAGAGATGAATATGCTAAGCAAATTCAGAAGGATGTAGGTTGCAGTAGGTACTGGGAGATGAAGAAGGTTGCACAGGATAGAGTAGCATGGAGAGCTGCATCAAACCAGTCTCAAGACTGAAGACCACAACCACAACAACAGCAGCAGTAAAACTGCCACATTAGGAGTGACGTTTTAATTTATTAACCTTTTACTACTAACTCTATTCGTAACATATTTTGCAGATGTTATCTGCATACACAATATTGGCTGTATCTGCAAAATTATATCATTGCTCGACACATTTCAGGAGATATAACGGCGTAATTAAACTCTGGGTCAAATAAGCTACAGATATTTATGTAATATGTGTACAAATAGAGTGAACTATTTTAAATATATGTCAAATATGTGTAGCAATTGCTTACGCAGGCAAAGCCATGGGAAAAGATCTCTTAAATCCCTGGACCGATTTCAAACAAACTTGGTATACATATTGCTTACTATCTGGAAAGAAATACTGTTTGGGGTAAGAACCAGCAACCGACTGTAGGGTTTGGAATGATAATGGGTAGAGAAAGAAGGGGGAAAGGGGGAAGGAGGTGGACAGGCAGAGAGGGGGAGCAAGAAGATGGAGACATATAGAGGTAGGTGGAGACGGACACAGAGAGTAGGTGAGAGAAATGGAAAGAGGAAGAGAAGAGGATGACATGGGCTTAGAGAGGGAAGAACAGTAGTTGGAAAGAGCAAGCAACGAGATTGAGATGGAAAGAGGAAGGGGATGCAGGAAATGGAAAGAGAGAGAGATAGGAAAAATGGCCAGGGACAGGAGATACACAGAGAGATAGGAGGTGGTGATGGAGACGAAGAGGGTGGGAAGAAGGTAGAGAGGAGGAGGAAATGGATAGAGAATGAAAGAGTTGGAGATGGACAGAGAGAGTGGGGGAGGATATGTTTGGAGAGAGGGAGGATTGGTTGGTTGGTTGGTTTGGTGAAGGAGACCAAACAGCGAGGTCATCGGTCTCATCGGATTAGGGAAGGATTGGGAAGGAAGTCGGCCGTGCCCTTTCAGAGGAACCATCCCGGCATTTGCCTGGAGTGATTTAGGGAAATCACGGAGAGAGGGAGGAGTGGGAAATGGAGAGTATATGGGGGATCAGAGGAAGTAGACAGATGAAGGAGATGGACAGAGAGAGAGGGAAGAGGAGATGGGGAGTGAGGAAGGAGGTGGAAATATACTGGTTGAGGAAGGAGGTAGAGAAAAGCAGATCGAGGGGAGAAGGAGTTGGACAGGAGAATTATAGGGAGGAGGAGCAGGAGATAGACAGAGAGAGGAGCAGGAGGAAATGGATGGGGAGGAAGAGATGGGCAGAGAGATGAAGGAAGAGATAAGGAAGGCGAGGAGAATATAGCTGGACTGCAGGAGGAGATTGATATCGAGGGTGGGGGGAGGGGTAGAGGTGGACAGTGTGGGAGGAGGAAATAGACACAGAGATGAAGAGACGTTAAGGGATATGGCGAAGAAGGAGATGGAATCATACAAGACTTGGATATTGCCAGGTACTCAACTAGTACAGTATTTTTAACGAAAGAACAGTGTCTTTCCTCATTTCTACCTTTCTTATGTCCATTAACCTAGGTAACGCCATATTCATGATTATCCTATGCTTCAACCTCATCATGAAGAGGTGACTTGCTGTAATTGTAGGGATTTACGTAACATATTTGGTTCTGTGAAGCTAGTCCACATGACTAAGTGGCACACAACACATGCATAGGGTAATTTCAATGAAACTGTCAGCAGGGGATTGAAGAAAGAGGAATAAATGAATAAGCTTTCAAAGTCAGCAAATTACTGTGAGGAATTAGCATTCCATGTGGTAAAAAGTAAATATGGCTATACCGGCTTTGTAACATTCAACTTTAACATGACCCCTTAATATATTGTGATGAATTCCTCCCTCCATATGTGTACATGAGAACAAACTTGCACCTGATGAGCGAGATATATTTGGAGTCAGTAAAAAAAAAAAGAATTCAAAAGAAAATTTCGCGGTCGTTTCACCGTGCTCAAAAAGAAGCGGCGTTAATCTTCCGTATGACTAACGGCGTGTGTCCAGAATATTAAACGAACGGACGGCAGTTAGGCCTTTCTGAGGTAATTATGGTCGGCAGGAAGTCGTGGAGCCACGTCGCTCCGGTTGATGCTTGATGGCCTGTCAGACGGCTGGGAAGACGGAGGTCAAGGCAGGCATGCTGTCGGTCTTACTGGCCGTGCCAGGAATCCAGCCGCTGCCGTGTGCGGCTGCTGGCTGTCAAAGAAGCTGTTCCACTGGCTGCTCGCGGGCCTGTTGCTCTCCCGGACCGGAATCTACGGCTCGTGGCTCGCGAGGAAGAGTTGTTAACTAAATGTCGTCGCTTAGGCCACCAACAGCAGCAGGGCGGCTCGTCGGTGGAATGTCTTTGATGGGATAAAGTGGATTTTTGATGAGATATTTACAACCACTGGAATTCCCAGAATGAACGCTACTCGACGGGATTCGAGATTTCTGCTTATTGCTCTACCAGAGAGACAGCGGCGACTTTGAGATGCTAACACTGAACGTTAAAATATTGATGAAGGCTAGATGCATATTGCTCTTCTGAAAATTAGGCAGAAACTAGCGACATACGGCGACTATTAAAGGTCCTGCCATATTCATTTCGATATTACGTACCTCACAGTTAGCTACTTCTGTCCTTACTTCTTGTAAATGTGGCTATATAAAGATGCAGTAGCGTAGCCACGATCTGAGCTACTTACAGAATAGGGAACAAATATCAATTCTATGGGAACCCGAAGAATGGAAGAAATAAAACACAATTCCATACACAACGAAACTAAAAACTTTTGCAAACCTCTTTATTGATCAGCAACAATACTAAGAAGACGTGCTGAAAAGTTGTTTTGTTGTTGTGGTCTTCGGTCCTGAGACTGGTTTGATGCAGCTGTCCATGCTTCTCTATCCTGTGCAAGCTTCTTCATGTCCCAGTACCTACTGCACTTACATCCTTCTGAATCTGCTTAGTGTATTCATCTCTTGGTCTCCCACTACCATTTTTACCCTCCACGCTGCCCTCCAATACTAAATTGGTGATCCCTCGATGTCTCAGAACATGTCCAACCAACCTATCCCTTCTGCTAGTCAAGTGGTGCCACAAACTCCTCTTCTCCCCAAATCTATTCAATACCTCCTCATTAGTTATGTGATCTACCCATCTAATCTTCAGCATTCTTCTGTAGCACCACATTTCGAAAGCTTCTATTCTCGTCTTGTCTAAGCTATTTATCGTCCTTGTTTCACTTCCATACATGGCTACACTCCATACAAATACTTTCAGAAACGACTTCCTGACACTTAAATCTATACTCGATGTTAACAAATTTCTCTTCTTCAGAAACGCTTTCCTTGTCATTGCCAGTCTACATTTTATATCCTCTCTACTTCGAGCATCATCGGTTATTTTGCTCTCCAAATAGCAAAATTCCTTTACTACTTTAAGTGTCTCATTTCCTAACCTAATTCACTCAGCATCACCCGATTTAATTCGACTACATTCCATTATCCTCGTTTTGCTTTTGTTGATGTTCATCTTATATCCTCCTTTGAAGACACTGTCCATTCCGTTCAGCTGCTCTTCCATGTGCTATGCTGTCTCTGACAGAATTACAATGTCATCGGCGAACCTCAAAGTTTTTATTTCTTCTCCATTGATTTTAATACCTACTCCGAATTTTTCTTTTGTTTCCTTTACTACTTGCTCAACATACAGTTTGAATAACATCGGGGAGAGGCTACAACCCTGTCTCACTGCCTTCCCAACCACTGCTTCCCTTTCGTGCCCCTCGACTCTTTTAACTGCCATCTGGTTTGTGTACAAATAGTAAATAGCCTTTCGCTCCCTGTATTTTACCCCTGCCGCCTTCAGAATTTGAAAGAGAGTACTCCAGTCAACATTGTCAAAAGCTTTCTCTAAGTCTACAAATGCTAGAAACGTAGGTTTGCCTTTCCTTAATCTACCTTCTAAGACAAATCGTAGGATCAGTATTGCCTCACGTGTTCCAATATTTCTGAGAAATCCAAACTGATCTTCCCCGAGGTCGGCTTCTACCAGTTTTTCCATTCGTCTGTAAAGAATTCGTGTTAGTATTTTGCAGCTGAAAAGAAATGCGTCCGAATCTCTTATGTGGAGACTAGTAAAGCTTGAAATAAAACAAACGATTTTAACATTTTAAATATTTAGTTTCCATGTCTACGGATTTACAGCCCTCCACCACCAGACGGCTCCAAATGTCGTTGAGTGAGAAACGGAGTGCTGTATTCGTCTTCGAAATGGAAGACCCCCTCAACATAAGGAGCATCGTCTCCTTCAGCACGACGATGCCAAACCGCATACGAGGTGACAATCAACATAGGATAGCGATATGCCATGTACAAATGGCGGAAGTAACACGTACACAAAGTGTAAAAGGGCAATGAATTGGGGGAGCTGACATTTGCACTGTCGTTATTCACGTAAAATGGTTTCCGACGCGATTATGGTCACACGACTCGAATTAACAGACACCGAACGCAGAATGGTAGTTTGAGCTAGACGCATGGGGCAGTCTATTTCACATATACTTAAGGAATTAGATATGCCGAGAGCCAAAGCATCACGAGTGTGCCTAGAAAACCAAATTGAAGGCATTATCCTTCACCACGGACAACGCAGTGGCCAACAGCCTACACTTAACCGAGAGCAGCGGCGTTTGCGAAGAGTTGTCAGAGCTACATAGAAACAACACTGTACGAAGTAACCGTAGAAATGACTGTGGGGCGTGCGATGAATGTATCAGAGTGCGTTTGCAAACAGCAGAATATCACCTGCAGCGCCTCTAGTGGTGGACCCTAGACGACTGGAAAACTATGACCTGGTGAGACGAGTCCCGATTTCAGTTTGGTAAGAGTTGATGATAGTGTTCTAGTGTGGTGTAGACCCCACGAAGCCATGGACCCAAGTTGTTCTAGGCGCTCAGTCCGGAACCGCGCAACTGCTACGGTCGCAGGTTCGAATCCTGCCTCGGGCATGGATGTGTGTGATGTCCTTAGGTTAGTTAGGTTTAAGTAGTTCTAAGTCCTAGGGGACTGATGACCACAGATGTTAAGTCCCATAGTGCTCAGAGCCATTTGAACCCAAGTTGTCAACAATTCGCTTTGCAGGCTGGTGGTGGC